>NC_053041.3:363945053-365195053 GCF_002575655.3 Aegilops tauschii subsp. strangulata | reverse complement strand
GAATCTCAATTCTTCCTTCCTTCCGAGAGAGTACTTTGCATCAATGCAGAGAATATTTCAACATCATCGCACCAACAGGCCAGCCCTGCAACAGCGCCGACAAGTAGTTGTTTGTATTTTGCTATTTTCTGAACGTTGCTGATATGTAATACCGCTATTATGTTGTTTGGTTTATTATGTACAAGTACGAACGATAATTTGTGCAATCATTTTCTGAATCAGGTGCTTATTAGCACGAATCGTATGTGTAATTATTGTTCTGTGTTACTACACAATTCTGATTACTGACCTGTTTGTCAGGTATCACACACATCTCGTTACACTGAATCATTTGTGTTATTTTTTATCATCGCAAACAGTTCATCTGAGTAACCTCTTTGCCTGGTATCACACACATATTGTTACTTCTAAACGTTTGTGTTATTTTTTTAGCATCACAAACAGTTCATCCGAGTTTCCTATTTGTCGCATATCACACACATCCTGTTAAATTGAACCGTTTCTATTGTTTTGGCTCATCGCAACCCATTCATACGAGTAAACTGTATGTCGTCTATCGCACACACCATGATCTGGCTGACCATTTCTGTTGTGTTGGCTAATCGCGAACAGTTCATCCGAGTGAACTATATGTCATATATCGCACACACCTTGATCTGGCTGACTGTTTTTGTTGTTCTGGCTCATCACAAAAAGTTTGTATGGATCAACTATATGCCATGTATCGCAGACGCAACTCTAATCTGAATCGTGTTTGATGTCGCCCGTCATCGCACAAAGTTCGTCTTATCGGTGGTGGTTTTATTACAACACCGTTTGCAATTCATGCATCGCACACAGTTTCACCTAAGGATCTCTGATTCACGTGTCACGTTAGCAGCATCCTGTAGTAGTGGATGGCAGAAGGGGCACGTCCGCAACTATATGCTGTGACCATTTAGGGTATTTCTTCGGCTCATCATCTATGGTTTTCAGAGATATAAATGAACCAACAACACTTGAGGCGCTTGCTTGCCGAGAAGCATTAGCCCTGGCTCTTGACTTATCTTCGGATCAAGTTATCATTGCATGTGACAGCAAAGCTGTAGTAGCTAAGATAAAGAATGGAACAGTTGGGACTTATAGTGCTATCCAAGGAGATTGTGGAGTGCTCTAGAAATTTTGTTAGTTGTGAGGTCGTTTTTTAGGGCCGAAATTTGAATTTTTATGCACACAACTTAGCTAAATTTTCTTCTTCTACAGATGTTGGGTACCACTTGTGGCTGGGTTCACCCAGGGGAGACTTGTGTGAGATCTCACATTTGGTTGAGATCGTGAGATCAACACCCCCCCCCCATTTTTTCATATTTAGACATTTCAAAAACATCTGAAATTGTTTGAAAACATTCATGTGGGGTATGTTACAGCTCCAGAAAAAATCAGCTCAAAACTTGATGTACATTTAGAGATTAAAAAAAATACAAATTCGAATGTGAATAGTAGCAGCTCTGGGTGAATAGTTGATGTAGGGTGGAAACCCTAGGGCCGATCTTTCACGAAATGGAGAGGATACTACGAAGAACACGAGGGGAAAACACGAGAGAAAGACACTCAAATCAACAAGAAGAATCACACATGTGCTAGTCCATGAACATAGAGAGTGATACAAGATCCAAACGCAACAAAGGACGATACAAGAGGCGGTAGTTCTTTTTCGTGAGGAGGTCGTGAGGGGTCTTCCCATGACGGGTCTTGAATCCACTTAGGTGATCTTCTCCGTAGAGGTCGTGGTCTCCGATGGAGAAGGTATCAAGTGGATGAGAAAAGCTCTATCTCTCAAATGCGCTAATCCTTTGCTAACCCTAAAATGGGGGAGGTGGAGGAGTATATATATTCTAGGGCCATGAAGGGGTAAGTGAGGGGCGAATGGGTACATGGGCCTCGGGCCCAATCTCCGTGCGCAAACAGGTTGTGTCGGACATCCGACATGCATTGGTCGTCCGGTTGTTTGTGGGGGTCTGGACGTCCGGAGGGCGTTGGACTTCTGACATTTTGGCTCTGGTCGGGGGACACCGGATTTCCGATAGACGTCGGACGTCCGGTGGCTGGAGGCTGTCGGACGTCTGAAGGTCGTCAGTCGTTTGACCACTGTAGGACTTGTCGACTGGGCCTTCTGGCTGGTGGAGTCTCCAAGCGTCGGACATCTGGAGTCCGTCGGTCATCCGGAGGTCATCGGACGTCCGAGAGTTGTAGCTTTCTGGCAGCTCTTCCTCTTGGTCTTCACACTCGATGTCCTCGCCGTCTTGTCCAATGCTCCTAGATGTTCCATGGTGTTCCTCTTGGTTCCTGGTCATGCAAAGCACATATGTTTGAGGTAGTAGTCATGTCTCATGTGTGGAAAGTGAAGGTTCGGAGAGGAGCGAGTTAACCTTGTGTCCAATGGCGTATGGTCGAAGTCTCATCGTATGTCCTCTTGGGGCTTGGGGAGTAGTCATAGTGTACATGGGGATGATCGTAGGATGCTCCACATCATCTCCCCCCCCCCCCTTGGGAAAGATCCAACCTTGGATCATAATCCTCATTGATACGTCTCTGTCATATCTATAATTATTGATTGTTTCATGGCAATGTTATAGAACTTTCACATACTTTTGGCAATATTGTATATGATTTATTGGACTAACCTATTGATCCAGTGCCCAGGTGCCAATTCCTGTTTTGCATGTTTTTTGTTTCATAGAATATCCATATCAAACGAAGTCCAAACGCGATAAAAATTTACGGAGAGTTATTTTGGAATATATGTGATTTTTGGGACTTGGAATCAATGCAAACGGGGGCCCAAAGCCCCCACAAGACACCAGGGTGCGCCCAGGGGCCAGGCGCACCCTGGTGGGTTGTGTCCTCCTCGGATGTCGGTTGGGTCTCTACTTCGGGCGCAAGGAAGCTTATATCCAGAAAATAAATCATGTTAAAATTTCAGCGCAATCGGAGTTACGGATCTCCCGGAATATAAGAGACGGTTTTTGGCCAGATTTGAAGAACGCGAAATAGAAGAGAAGAGAGAGGGAGATCCAATCTCGGAGGGGCTCTCGCCCCTCCGCCGGCATGGAGGACATGGACCAGAGGGGAACTCTCCTCCCATCTAGAGGGGAGGCCAAGGAAGAAGAAGAAGAAGAAGGAGGGGGCTCTCTCCCCCTCTCTCCCGGTGGCGCCGGAGCGCCGCCGGGGCAAGGATCGTGATGGCTATCTACATCAACAATCTTGCTACTGTCAAGACCAAATCTCTCCTCCTCTATGCAGCGGTGTAACCTCCCTTCTCCCCGTTGTTATCTCTACTTAAACATGGTGCTCAACTCCATAAATTATTTCCCAATGATATTTGGCTATCCTATGATGTTCGAGTAGATTCGCTTTGTCCTATGGGTTAATCGTGATCTTGGTTGGTATGAGTGTATATTTTATGTATGGTGATGTCCTACGGTGCCCTCCGTGTCATGCAAACGGAGGGATCCTCGCTGTAGGGTGTTGCAATATGTTCGTGATTCGCTTATTGTCGTTTGCGGGGGTGATAGCAGCCTACACACGGATAAGTGGGTTGTTGCATATGGGAGTAAAGAGGACTTGATACTTAACGCTATGGTTGGGTTTCACGACCTTAATGATCTTTAGTAGTTGCGGATGCTTGCTAGAGTTCCAATCATAAGTGCATATGATCCAAGTAGAGAAAGTATGTTAGCTCATGCCTCTCCCTCATATAAAATTGCATGAATGATTACCGGTTTAGTTATCGATACCTAGGTACAAATGACTTTCTTGCTGACAAAAGCTATCTACTTTTATTAACTTGCAATTTATTCGTAGTTTTATTCTCGGAAAGTACTCGTAGTTTTATTCTTACAAAATAGTATCATACTTGTTTTAGGTAAAGCACACATTAAGTGTGCGTAGAGTTGTATCGGTGGTCGATAGAACTTGAGGGAATATTTGTTCTACCTTTATCACCTCGTTGGGTTCGACACTCTTATTTATTGAAGAAGGCTACAAACAATCCCCTATACTTGTAGGTTATCAAGACCTTTTTTCTGGCACCATTGCTGGGGAGCAATAGCGTGGGGTGAATATTCTCGTGTATGCTTGTTTGCTTTATCACTAAGTAGTTTTTATTTCCTGCTCTAAGTTGTTCTCTATCTTTAATTGTGGATATGGAACACGAAACACCAAAAAAATTAGTTGTACTTGCTACTCATGGAGATGGGGAACCTCCTAAAACCCTCGATGCTCGTTATGTGAAAGATATTATGCACTACTTTCATAATCCTGAGAAAACCCCATTTAACTTGATAATGGGAGACATGTTAGATCAACGTGAATACTTTAGGGATTATCGCTTAAACAAAAAGGGAAATTGTTATGGGATCAAATTCATATGTTGCATTGGTATGCTTGGGAGCTATGCTTAAGGTATGATTATACTTGTTTCTCTAGGATGAATGCTGCACACCTTCCCTTTTCATGCAAATTTAATGATAATGAAACCTTAGCTTCTTATGCTAATGGTAGATATGATTACTATGATGTGGAACGAATAGAAGAATTTGTTTCTTTTAAGGGTGCTTACGAAATTGAATCTTTGTTTGAAAAGTATGAAGCTTTTGATGATGATGTTTATAGACTTGAAATTTTTTCCATCCTTAAATATTGCTATGAGAATTATAAATACAATTCCGATATTGATGCGTTTATTGAGAAAGTCTCCGGTATCCAAGAAGAGATTAATATTTTGCAGGAGTCTATGGAAGAAAGAATTGATGAAACTATGAGCTCATTGGATGAAAAAGATGATGATGAGAGCGAAGAACGAAAAGAGGAAGAGCGGATTGATCACCCGTGCCCACCTTCTAATGAGAGTAACTATTTAACTCATACATTGTTTAATTTCCCTTCGTGCTTATCGAAGGATGATTGCTATGATGCCTTGGGTTCATTTGAAATATCCCTTTTTGAAGATGCTTGCTATGCTTGTGGCCAAGATGCCAATATGAATTATGCTTATGGAGATGAAATTGCTATTGTTCCTTATGTTAAAAATGAAATTGTTGCTATTGCACCCACGCATGATAGTCCTGTTATCTTTTTGAATTCTCCAAACTACACTATATTGGAGAAGTTTGCACTTGTTAAGGATTACATTGATGGGTTGCCTTTTACCATTGCACATGATGATTTGATGAATATAATATGCATGTGCTTGCTTCTCCTACTTGCAATTATTATGAGAGGAACTATATCTCCACATCTCTATGTTTCCAACATGAAAAAATTGCAAGAAACTGCTTATGCTATGTATTGACCTTTACTTGATGTGCATGAATTGTTCTTTTATGACATGCCGATGCATAGGAAGAGAGTTAGACTTCGTCATTTCATGATATATGTTGCTTTGTGCTCACTGCTAAATTATAAATCATTGTTAATTAAAATTGGCTTTGATATACCTTGGGATCCAGGTGGATTTATTACTTGAGCACTTTATGCCTAGCTTAATGGCTTTAAAGAAAGCGCTGCCAGGGAGACAACCCAGAACGTTTAGAGAGTCATTTATTTCAGTTGAGTGCTTTTATAAAGTTTAAAAACAAAAAAATATAGACGGGAACCTAAAATCTTTTTAAAAAGAGAAGCGATTGGAAGTTATGCATTAGAGAAGTGAGGGTCGACCTTGAACACTTGTGTTCATGTTCATGGAAAGAATGTAGAATTTTTCATGAAGAATCTCACAAAAATAATTATCCCCTTGTACAAATACATTGTATTATAAAAATACTATGCCAAGATTTTCCTTTAGGATGATTAGGTATGTGCGGTGTAAAAATAGAAACTTTGGCTGTAGCGCGATCATTTTCATTTTTTACAGGTACATCAAATGTTTCTAAAACTTTTGCACACTATTTCTATACAAATTGTTTATTTCTTCCTAATTTTTCAGAATTTTTAGAGTTACAGAAGTATGGTAGATGTTCAGATTGCTACAGACTATCCTGTTTAAGACAGATTTTGTTTTTGATGCATTTTTTGCTCGTTTTGATGAAACTATCGATTGTATTGGTGGTATAAGCTATGGAAAAGTTATATTGCAGTAGCTACAATTCAAAAACAAAATATGAATGGGTTTGCAACATTACTTAAAGTAGTGATTTGTATTAGTATACTAACGGATCTCACAAGGTTTCTGTTGAGTTTTGTGTGGATGAAGTGATCAAAGATCGAGGAGGTCTCGATATGAGGAGAAGGAGGAGAGGCAAGAGCTCAAGCTTGCGGATTCCCAAGGCACCCCAAGTAAATATCCAAGGAGACTCAAGCGTCTAAGCTTGGGGATGCCCCGGAAGGCATCCCATCTTTCTTCAACAAGTATCGGTATGTTTTCGTTTTCGTTTCATTCACGTGATGTGTGTAAATCTTGGAGCGTCTTTTGTGTTTTGTTTTATTTTTTTATCCACCATGCTGGTATGAGATAGTCCATGGTTGATTTATAGAATGCTCATTGCACTTCACTTATATCTTTTGAGTATGGCTTTATAGAATGCTTCATGTGCTTCACTTATATCATTTGAAGTTTGGATTGCCTGTTTCTCTTCACATTGAAAACCGTTATTTCTATAATGCTCTTTTGCTTCACTTATACTTATTATAACATGATCATTTGTAGAAACAATTAAACTCTCATGTTTCACTTATATCTATTTAGAGGGTCAACATGAATTGGTTATTTGCATGGTTAGTCATAAAATCCTACATAAAACTTGTGGATCACTGAATATGATGTGTTTGATTCCTTGCAATAGTTTTGCGATATAGAGATGGAATATGTGGGAGGTACTAGTAAATGGTTGTGTTTAGTAATAATATTGGTGTTAAGGCTTGTGATTCCCGAAGCATGCACGTATAGTCTCTCGTTATGCTATGAAGTTGGAGCATGATTTATTATTGATTGTCCTCCTTTGTGTAGAGGTCGGGGGCGCGCGATGGTTAACTCCTACCAACCTCCCCCCTAGGGGGATGCGTAGTAGTACTTTTCTTTGAGGGCTAATCAACTTTTGCATTAAGTATATGAGTTCTTTATGACTAATGTGAGTCCATAGATTATACACACTCTTACCTTTCTGCAATTTGCTAGCCTCTACGGTACGGTGCATTGCCCTTTCTCACCTCGAGAGTAGGTGCAAACTTCACAGGTACATCCAAACCCCGTGATATGATACATTCTATCACACATAAGCCTTATTATATCTTCCTCAAAACAGCCACCATACCTACCTATTATGGCCCTTCCGTAGCCATTCCGAGATATATTGCCATGCAACTTCCACCGCTTTCCGTTTTGATGACTTGAGCATTCATTGTCATATTGCTTTGCATGATCATAAGATAGCTAGCATGATATTTCCATGGCTTGTCCGTTTCTTGATATCGTTGTTATGCTAGATCATTGCACATCGTGGTACACTGCCAGAGGCATTCATACAGAGTCATGCTTTGTTCTAGGTATTGAGTTGTAATATTGAGTTGTAAGTAAATAGAAGTGTGATGATCATCATTATTCATTATTAGAGCATTGCCCCAGTGAGGAAAGGATGATGGAGACTATGATTCCCCCACAAGTCGGGATGAGACTCCAAACAAGGAGAGAAAAAAGAAAAAAAAGAAAAAGAAAAAAGGAAAGAGAAAAAGAAAAAAAGGAAAGAGAAAAAGAAAAAAAGAAAAAGGAAAGAAAAAAAACAAAGATAGAAGGGGCATGCTAATAACACACTTGTGCTTCAAAGTAGCACCACGTTTTTCATATAGAGAGTCTCCTATATTGTCACTTTCGTATACTAGTGGGAATTTTTTCATTATAGAGTTAGATGCACACCCACTTAGTTTTCAGTTTGAGCTTTCATACACTTATAGCTCTTAGTGCATCTGTTACATGGCAATCCCTACTCCTTGCATTGATATCAACTGATGGGCATCTCCATAGCCCGTTGGTTAGCCGCATCGATGTGAGACTTTGTTACTTTTTTGTCTTCTCTATATTTACCCCTATCATCATACTCTATTGCACCATAGTGCTATATCCATGGCTTGCACTCATGTATTGCGTGAGAGTTGAAAATGCTAAAGCGTGTTAAAAAGTACTCCCTCCGTTCCTAAATATAGGGTGTATAGTTTTTGGCACGGAAATTAAAGAACACACGTGGAGGGAAAATTTCACAAGTTTTGGGTGAGATTACACCTGACTAATTGGCATGAGAAAATAGAGGAGCTTGCCCTATATAAGGAAATGTAATCAAATCCCTTAAAAATTATTCAAACAAGTGGTGAAACGCAATACACCTATTTTGGACTTTTTCTCAAAAATCTATACATCTTATATCAAGGAACGGAGGGAGTATGAACTAATTGCTTGGCTGACACTGGGGTTGTGCATGATAAATACTTTGTGTTAAGAAGACAGAGCATGACAAGACTGTATGATTTTGTAGGGATAGCTTTCTTTAGCATTGATATTTTGAAAGACATGATTGTTTGTTGGGATGCCTGAGTATTGATGTATTTATGTCAAATTATAGACTATTGCTTTGAATCACTTGTGTCTTAATATTCATGCCATGATTAGATATATGATCAAGATTATGCTAGGTAGCATTCCACATCAAAAATTATCTTTTTTATCATTTACCTACTCAAGGACGAGCAGGAATTAATCTTGGGGATGCTGATACGTCTCCATCGTATCTATAATTTTTGATTGTTTGATGCCAATATTATACATCTTTCACATACTTTGGCAATATTTTAAATGATTTATTGGACTAACCTATTGATCTAGTGCCCAGTGCCAGTTCCTGTTTTTGCATGTTTTTTGTTTCGCAGAATATCCATATCAAACGAAGTCCAAACGCGACAAAAATTTACGGAGAATTATTTTGGAATATATGTGATTTTTCGGACTTGGAATCAACGCAAACAGGGGCCCACGGTCCCCACAAGACACCAGGGCGTGCCCCAGGGGCCAGGCGTGCCCTGGTGGGTTGTGCCCTCCTTGGATGTCGGTTGGGTCTCTACTTCGGGCGCAAGGAAGCTTATATCCGGAAAAAATCATGTTAAAATTTCAGCGCAATCGGAGTTACGGATCTCCCGGAATATAAGAAACGGTTTTCGGCCAGATCTGAAGAACGCGAAAGAGAAGAGAACAGAGAGGGAGATCCAATCTCAGAGGGGCTCTCGCCCCTCTGCCGGCATGGAGGCCATGGACCAGAGGGGGAACTCTCCTCCAATCTAAGGGGGGCAAAGGAAGAAGAATAAGGAGGGGGATCTCTCCCCCTCTCTCCCGGTGGCCTCGGAGCGCCGCCGG
Source organism: Aegilops tauschii subsp. strangulata (assembly GCF_002575655.3). Taxonomy (NCBI): domain Eukaryota; kingdom Viridiplantae; phylum Streptophyta; class Magnoliopsida; order Poales; family Poaceae; genus Aegilops; species Aegilops tauschii. The sequence continues at coordinate 365,185,680 of NC_053041.3, read as the reverse complement.
GGCAAGGATCGTGATGGCGATCTACATCAACGATCTTGCTACCGTCAACACCAACTCACATCCCTTCTCCCTGTTGTAATCTCTACTTAAACATGGTGCTGAACTCCATATATTATTTCCCAATGATATTTGGCTATCCTATGATGTATGAGTAGATCCATTTTGTCCTATGGGTTAATCATGATCTTGGTTGATATGAGTGTATATTTTATTTATGGTGTTGTCCTACGGTGCCCTCCGTGGCACACAAATGGAGGGATCCTCGTTGTAGGGTGTTGCAATATGTTCATGATTCACTTATTATCGGTTGCGGGGGTGACATCGGCCCAGTTGCTGCGTATGGGAGTAAAGAGGACTTGATACTTAATGCTATGGTTGGGTTTCACAACCTTAATGATCTTTAGTAGTTGCGGATGCTTGCTAGAGTTCCAATAATAAGTGCATATGATCCAAGTAGAGAAAGTAAGTTAGCTCATGCCTCTCCCTCATATAAAATTGCATGAATGATTACCGGTCTAGTTATCGATTACCTAGGGACAAATGAATTTCTTGCTAACAAAAGCTATCTACTTTTATTACCTTGCAATTTATTCATATTTATTCTTTCAAAGTACTCGTAGTTTTATTCTTGCAAAATAGTTTCATACTTATTTTAGGTAAAGTCAATGTTAACTGTACGTAGAGTTGTATCGGTGGTCGATAGAACTTGAGGGAATATTTGTTCTACCTTTATCTCCTCGTTGGGTCCTGTCGGCATTCTGGGAACCAGGGTACCCAGACTTGCCTGCCTGTGGCCCACGGCGTGGGTCACTCGACGGCCTGGTGCGTCCAATCTACAAGACTGCCAAGACGAGACCCTCGCGAGGCGGATGACGCCAAGACTTCCTGAAGGAGCGGCCTCCCAAGGAGTGGAGATTTCTATGCAGGTCTCCTGCCTCACGAGGCTACATGACACAAGCCATGACGACCAAGGCAGGCGGGCACCAGTGGGCACATAGGAGGCAGTTTCCTCTTTGGTACTAAGGAGGCAAGGATAGGCGTGGGTTCCCGAGGAATCTGGCAAAGGTTTCCATTCCGGTGCAACGAGACCAAGACCGCCAGCATAGCAAGACGGATGTCATCGCCAAGCCTACCGCTGTGTCACGACCAGAAGCTTTGCAGTAGAAGACCACCTTTCGTCAGGATAAGATGTACTACTTGTCCCCTTTCAAATTGGCCACTTTGGGATCCCTTCCCACCTACGTTTTGGGGGAAGAGGACCAAGGCCACTATAAATATAGGTTAGCCACCACCGTAGAAGGGATCGACTCATTCCCTCACCCCTGAACCTCGCGAGGTTGTTCATCCCCTATACTAGTTCATCCTTGGCCCCTTGTGAGGCCAATCCACAAAAAAAGCAGGAGTAGGGTCTTACCCCGCGAGGTGGCCCGAACCTGGGTAAACTGTCGTGTTCATCTTCTTCCTTGTTCATGCGAATCGAGCTAGGCCATCAGGCGACGAGCAGGTAGGGTGGATAGGTTGAGTTCTTCGCACACACCCCAGAGTTCGGACCTTTCTTGGGTCTACGGAGCCCTGGATCCGAAATTTGGCACGCCAGGTAGGGGCGTGTCGAAGCTCTGCCTCTTCATCAGCTGCACTCCACCCGCGCTGGGTGGTTCCCATGGCGGGTGCCGCCCCACCCGCCAGGCCGCTGGGCGCCTTCAGAGGTATCGTGGGCCACCCGGCCTTTACCCCCGGCCTGCGGCAGGTGCGGTGGCCGCTGAAGTTCAAGCCGGCGTTGCCCCCGCAGTACGACGGTGCGGCGGACCCCGCGGAGTTCCTCTGGTTGTACACGTAGGCCATCTGGGCGGTGGGCGGCGACGACAAGGTCATGGCGAACTTGCTCTCCATGGCCTCATCATGCGTTTCGCGGCCCCGGTGCCCCACGCAGTTGCGTCCATCCTCGGCTGGTCGCAGGCGCCGGCCTTGGGCCGCCATGTCAAGCAGCTTCTTCGTCGGGTGGGAGCTACTTGGCCGCAGTAGAGGACTCCCCCAGGCTGCGCAGCACCCGAGGCTGACATCACCTTCGACTCCAAGGATGACCCCAAGACCACGGTCAGTGTCGACGCGCTCCCCATGTTGTGCATGTCCACTATAAGCAATGTCGTGGGCACCAGGACCCTCACTGACGGCGGTGCCGGCCACAACCACCTCTCCGTGGAAGCCTTCGACTTGCTTCAAGTGCCCTAGGACCAACTCGCACCCACCAAGCCCTTCTCGGGGGTGATCAACGGCTCGACCACACCCCTGGGGCAGATACGCCTCCCGGTCACCTTCGGCACGTGCTACAACTACCACACCGAGCATATTGACTTCGACGTCACCCACATCAGCCTCCCATACAACTCCATCCTTGGGTATCGGGCCCTTGCCAAGTTCATGGCGGCGACGCACCCTGGCTACAATGTCGTCAAGATGCCTGGAAGTAGCAGCATCATCACCGTGGTGGGGCACACTAGAGATACACTCCTGGCCCTCAAAATCTCTCTCAAAGCCGCGACAGCCGCGTGGCCAGTCGCTGGGGACGCCCCAGGGACCCCGGAGGCCGCGCCCACAAAGAAGAAACAATTGTTCTCTCAAGATCGGGCCGAGATGAAACAGGTGCCCGTCGACAACGGGTGTCGGTGTACTAAAGTTTGTGCCCTTTGGTACCCCTTACTTGTGCACAGGCAGTTGCGGCCACACCCGCGACAAGTCTTGACGGGGGCAGCTGTGGACAAAATACAAGACGACGAAGATGGCGTCCAAGCCAGTAACCAGAGAGCAGAAAACAAGCTGGATCTTGCCGGGACGGCTTGCGAAGCCCCGGCAAGATCCTTGCCGGGGCGACTTGCGAAGCGCTGACAAGACCACCTCAACTTGTGAAGCACTAACAAGGCGACCACCCTTGAGGTTGAGAGCTATGACACCATCGACAATGTCAAGACCAAGACCCAGGGGCGCCTGCATGGTGGCATGCAGATCTTTGTGAAAACTAGTGGCATGCAGATCTTTGTGAAGACCAGAAGGCAAAGTTCCCAGCAAGGTTCTTGCCGGGGACGTTAGCGAGGCCCCGGCAAGATTCTTGCCGGGAATGATTGCAAGGCCACGGAAAGGCTCACGCACGACAAGGCTCCGCCACCCTGCCACTATTCCAACACAACAACTAGCCTGCCAACCAAGCAAGCACCTGCGTGGCGGCATGCAGATCTTCGTGATGATCCTGTCACCGCTCCAGCACAGCGGCCAGCCAGTCAGCTTGGCGTTGCATGCCTCGTCATCCTGGATGCGTGTCAAGACGGGGTGAGGCGGCGACGGACGGGACGGGCTCTATTTCCATCCCTGATAAAGTTAGAGGGCACGTAAGCAGTGCATTTAATGCGTTTGTCCTAAGACTTCAGCGATAAGCACGTGCACTGTAGCACTTTACACCTCCTGTGTGCATGCCCGCCACTGTGGTAGCCCCTTGGTATAAAAGGAGGCCCATGGCGATGCAGGAGGGGACTTTTTTGGACTTTCTGGCCTAGTTTGCATGCGTAGCAGCAGGCCGAAGCTCAGGAACACTGAATATACACTCAAAGCAGGACTAGGGTTTTACGCTCCTCAGCGGCCCGAACCTGGGTAAAAATCCCTCGTGTTGATCGTTAGATCAGCTCTTTGTACACCCCTCTTCCCTGCCAAACTGTAGAAGGGATCCACATGATCCCATAGGTGTCGTTTCCCCGACATCTTTGGCGTGCCAGGTAGGGGGATTTGAGGTTGTGCAAACCTGGTCTAGCAGTTAGCACGTCGGTTCCTTGATCACCATGGCTCCCAAGAAGCAGGCGATCACGGCGATTGGTTCATCTGGAGCCGATCTGCCTGTGCCAGCACGGATGGGCAACGGTGTAGCCGCGGATGGTGGCGGAGGTGCGGATCACGAGCATCCACGGTGTTCTGGCGACCGAAGCCAGGCAAGCGGCATCATTCGTGCCCGCGATGACGAGCCGCGCACCGTTGGGTCCAGGGACGGAGCCGTGCTGCCTACGGGCGGTGCGGCGACCTCCAAGAAACCCCTGCCGGCGCTGGCGCCACGGTCTTTCCGAGGCCGTGCGCGACGAGCGGCGCCACAACATTGGAGACCACAAGCGTCCCAACGGAAAGAGCCGTCAGCATCACTCTCAAGATGCGCAGGGCCGACATGCATGCTATGACGCTGGTAGAAAGGGCGCACGGCCGCGGAACCGTGATGGGGCTCCTTCTAACATGGTTAGAAGTCTGAGAACCTCCTGTTCCTCGCGCTTGTCGCTGCCACCTACGCCAGCAGAAGCATTGGCACGAGCGCAGCTACTCCTCGACTTTCCTCCTGCTGCGGAGAAGCAAGAAGAGTGGAGGGCTGCTATCTAGAGCCTTATTGGCCACACCAATAAAGATGGGCACCAGGAGGCAGGCCCTTCACGGCGTCGGTCCAACGAACCGGCGCGTGCCGACGGCGGAAGGGCTGGAGGCGCTGCAACCACAATACACTCCCCTCCACCACGACAATAATGGTCGCCAGCTCGGCGGGTCGATGCCCGGGACGACGGATCCACGGCATTGTCCGACCCACGAGCTCGTCGCGACCAACGTCAAGTTCTTCGGGAAAGGGTCAAAGAGGACGCTCGAACTACCATCGAGTGGCGACGGGAAGCGCCCCATCAATCTGATAGGCGTGCAGGGCCCACTGTAGGCAGGCCTGCGCTGGGAGATTCTGGTGACCTACCTTACGAGGTGGGTTGTCCAGCTTTCACCCGTGAGCTGCGCCGATTCCAGTGGCCCACTACCCGCACGTTCAAACCAGAGGTCCCTGAGAAATACGACGGCAAGAAACATCCGTCCGAGTTCTTGAGCGTTTACACCATCATGATGCAAGCTGCCGGGGCTCGAGATGGCAAGGTGCTCGCCAACTACTTCCCATTGGTGCTCAAGCCTAACATCAGGTCGTGGTTGATGCACCTGCCACTAGATTCCATCTCTTCTTGGTCGGATATGTGCCACGAGTTTGTTGGCGCCTTTACCAGGGGCCACCAAGCTCCTGGCCAGGCAAGTGATCTACATCTCATCCCTAGAAGGATGGTGAATCCTTGTGCAAATATATAAAGAGATTCAGCCATGTGTAGTACAACATCCCAGATGTTCATCCTATCGCTGTCATCAGCGCGTTTCATCAGAACGTGCGCAACCGCAAGATGTGTGAAGAGTTCGCGATGAAGAAGGTTACAGATGTTGCTGAGCTTTATGTTTTGGCTGACAGATGTGCTCGGGCTGAAGAAGGAAGGAAGCACTCCGACGAAGATGCTAGCGCGGGAAGTGACTCCGGAGATGAAGATGTCGTCGCCCGGCAAGGGAAAGACCGTGCTTGCCGTCGAGGAATCCGGCAACCCCGGCACCGCCAAGAAGGCCAAGGTTGACGACCCCAGCAAGGAGGTTGCCAGGTGCGCCGCCTACCAGGCCTTAGCGGCTGCCGACAAGCTAGAGGGCTCCGACAAGCAGTACTGCAAGATCCATCGCACCAAGGGTCATGACCTCCAGAACTGCCGGCAAGTTGAGCAGCTTGTAGAAAATCAGAAAGTTGAGTACGAGAGGTGATATAAGGAAAAGGTCCAGGATGGTGCTGAGGGGTCCGGCAAGAAGCGCGGGGGCCGAGGGGGCCGCCGTGGCAACGACAAGCAACAAGAGAGGCCCGCTCGGGGCCGCGACAAGAAAGAGGGTGATGATGACCATGAGGAGGATGACAAGTCCAGCGAGCACGAGTTTCAAAAAGCCATAGAAGCCATGTGCATCGATGGTGGCGCCTCGTTGCATTCTTCTCACTACCAACTTAAACAGTGGGTGCGCGAGATCAATGCGACGGAGCCATCGATCGATGCCCAGAAGCCACTGAAATGGTCCAACACGCCTATCATTTGTGACGCTGAGGATCACCCTGATCGCACAACTGCGGTCGGGTGCTTGCCGTTGTTGGTTTCACCATTCGCAACCTCAAGGTGATGAAAATGTTAGTTGACAGTGGGGCCGGCCTGAAATTGATCTCGCCCAAGGTGATCAAGAGACTGCAAATCCCTGATAGAGATCTCGAAGAGAGGGCACGTTTCAAGGGATCAATCCGGGGAGAAGCCAGCACAAGGGTAAGATCGCACTACTAGTCAGATTTGGTGATGAGCTAAACTACAGGACAGAGAAGATCATTTTTTATGCCGCGAAGATCCCATTGCCGTATAACGGGATCCTTGGCCGCCCAGCACTAGCCAAGTTTATGGCGGTGTCACACTACGCCTATAACACACTGAACATGCCCGGCCCGATGAGCATCATCACTGTTGGCTCCGACAAGAAAGATGCGCTCATCTGTGCCGACCAACTCTACCGGGAGGCAGTGGTAGCACCTGTCGCCAAGGCAATTGCTCCTGCCACTGCAGCTCCCGGAGAGAAGAAGACCGCAAAGACCTCTTGCACCGGCAAGACCTCTTGCACCGGCAAGATCTCTTGCACCAGCAAGACCTCTTGCACCCACTCCGGCAAGCGCGCCTCCTCGAAGTGTTGCGATCCTGTCGAGAACGTGCCAGAGAGCTCCACCGGCAAGACCAAGAAATCCAAGGCAGCACCACTAGAGACCAAGAAGGTGTCTGTCAAGGAGGACGGCACGGGCGGAGCTTTCACTATAAGCTCCACCCTTGATAGCAAATAGGAAAGCGGGCTCATCGCCTTCCTATGAGCGAATGTCGATGTGTTTGCATGCCAAGCATCTGACATCCCCGGCGTTCCGAGGGAGGTGATTGAGCACCATCTTGTTGTCTATCCTCAGGCGCGGCCCGTCAAGCAGAAGGTCAGGCAGCAAGCTTTGGAGCGGCAAGAGTTTATCGTCGAAGAGATTAGGAAGTTGGAAGCAGCAGGTTTTGTTAGAGGAGTGCTCCACCCAACATGGTTGGCCAATCCGGTGGTGGTGCGCAAGGCGAACGGGAAATGGAGGCTGTGCATTGATTATACGAATATCAATAAAGCCTGTCCAAAGGATCCATTCCCTTTGCCACACATCGACCAGATTGTGGACTCCACTACCAGGTGCGACTTGCTGTCGTTCCTTGATGCCTACTCAGGATACCACTAAATCTTCATGACGAAGGAAGATGAAGAAAAGACCGCATTTATCACCCATGTGGTACGTATTGTTTTATACGAATGTCTTTTGGGTTTAAAAGCGCTGGTTCGACGTTTGCAAGAGCGGTTCAAATTGGTTTTGAGCCCCAGCTCCATAGAAATATGGAAGCTTACATGGATGATATAGTAGTCAAAACCAAGGACAAGGCGACACTCGTGCAAGATTTGGAAGAAACATTTGCAAATTTGCGCAAGATCAACCTCAAGCTCAACCCTGAGAAGTGTGTGTTCGGTGTCCCATCTGGCAAACTTCTCGGGTTCTTTGTGTCTCGGAGTGGGATCGGGGCGAGCCCCGATAAGATCAAGGCGATATAGCAGAGTGAAGCACCAAGACGAGTCAAACATGTGCGTCGGCTTGCTGGCTGCGTTGCTGCTTTGAGTAGGTTCATCTCCAAATCTGCTGAGCGCGCCCTGCCCTTTTTCAAGATTTTGAAAAAGGCACGACCAATAAAATGGACTCCGGAGACAAGGGCAGCGCTGCAAGATTTGAAGAGGTAGCTCTCCTCTACGCCAATACTAGTCGCGCCTAAACCGCAAGAACCATTGCTGCTATATCTAGCGGCAACGAATCAAGTGGTCAGTGCTGCGCTAGTGGCGCGGAGGGAAGTTGATGAAGAAGCAGTAGCAGTGGCGAAACTGTCAGATGACGAGCCAGAGCTCTCCCCGATAGGGTCTGGTGCCGGCAAGGCAGGACCCCCGGTAGAGTCTGGTCCCGGCAGGGCAGAGTCTGGTGCCAGCAAGGTGGGATCTGTGTCGGCGTTCTCGGAAAGGGGGTACCTAGACTTGCCTTCCAGTGGCCCACGGCGTGGCTCCGTCAACGGCCCGGTACGGCCCAGCTTCAGCAACAACAACCCAAGACCCTCGTGAGGGGCCAAGCCTCATGAGGCGGGCGACACCAAGACCTCCCTGGGGGCGGCCTCCCCAGCTTGGCTCCTGAGGAGCGGAGATATCTATGCAAGCTGCACCTCATGAGGTTCATATGACATGAGCCATGATGACCAAGGCCAGGCAGGCGCCAGCGGGTGCAGTTTACCGGTTTCCTCTTTTGTGCTAAGGAGGCAAGCGCAAGCATGGAGTCCCAAGGAATCAAGCAAAGGTTTCCATTTTGGTGCAACAAGACCAAGACTGCCAGGACGGCAGGACAGAGGTCATCGTGGAGCCCACCACAGCGTCACCACAAGATGCTTTTGCAGGCGAAGACTGCTTTTGTCAGGATGACTTGTATCAGTTGTCTCCCTTTGAATTTGGCCGTTGTGGGATTCCTTCCCGCATATATTTGGGAAGAGGACCAAGGCCACTATAAATAGGACCTAGCCACCACCATAGAAGGGATCGGATCCATTCCACCCTGAGCAGCTCACCATCTCATCGAGCAAAAGAACACGTCACCTCCTGAGGCTATTCGACCACAGTACTAGTTCATCCACAGCCCCTTGAGGCCAATCCACCACAAAGCAGGAGTAGGGTTTTACACCGCAAGGTGGCCCGAACCTGGGTAAACTGGTGTGTCTCTTGTCCATTTGGTTCGTCGAGATAGGCTGTGGGATCAGTGAGCAGGCAGACTAGGGAGGATGAGTTTTTCGGACGCACCCCAGAGTTCGAACCTCTCAAGGGTCTGCGGAGCCCTGAATCCGACATTTGGTGCACCAGGTAGGGGTGCGTCGAAGATTTGCCGCTCCGTCCGCTGCACTCCGCCGTTCGGCCCTCATGGCGGACGCTCCTCCATCGACCAGATCGACACGCGCCGTCAGAAGAACCGAGGGCCTCCGGGCCTTCACCCCTGCCCTGCGGCGGGTGCGGTGGCCACCCAAGTTCAGGCCGGACCTGCCGCCCCGATACGACGGCGCGACGGACCCGGCAGGCTTTCTCCAGGCGTACGAGGAGGCCGTTTGGGCGGCCGGCGGTGACGACAAGGTCATGGCCATGGCCCTGGTGGGCGCGCCGCGCACCTGGCTTCTCAACTTGCCGGGGTCTTCTGTGGCATCCTGGGAGGAGCTGCGCGTCCTCTTCATCGCGTGCTTCGCGGCACCAGCACCCCACGTCGTTGCAGCTCTCCTCGGTGGCTCGCAGGCGCCGCCCTCGGGCCGCCATGCCAAGCAGTTCTTTTGCCAGGTGAGTGTCGCCCGTGTGCAGCAGGGAGCTCCCTCGGGATGGGCGGCACCCAAGGCCGACCTCACCTTCGACTCAAGAGACCACCCCGCGACCATCGCAGGTGCGGGCGCGCTTCCGATGCTCTGCACCCCCACCATCTGCAACGTGGCGGTAACCAAGACCCTCATCGATGGTGGAGCTGGCCTCAATGTGCTCTCCGTGGAAGCTTTCTGCCTGCTTCACGTACCGCATGGCCGGCTCCGCCCTACCAAGCCATTCTCCGGGGTTGCCGATGGCTCCACCAGCCCCCTGGGGCAGATTGGTCTCCCCGTCTCCTTCGGCACCGGCGACAACTACCGCACCGAGCTTATCGACTTTGACATCGCCCGCATCAGCCTCCCGTGCAATGCCATCCTCGGGTATCCGGCCCTGGCCAAGTTCATGGCAGCAACTCACCCTGCCTACAACCTCATGAAGATGCCGGGGAGCAGCGGCGTCCTCACCATGGTCGGAGACACCAAGGAAGCCCTGACGACCCTCAAGCTCGCCTTCAGGGCCGCGGCGGCAGCACGCCAAGCTGATGGAGGGGCCCCTGAGGTCCTGGGGGCTGCGCTAACAGAAAAGAAGCAGCTGTTCTCTCAAGATCGGGCTGAGACGAAGCAGGTGCCGGTTGACGAGGATGGGGCATCAGGAGCCACCTTCACCATAGGTGCCAACCTCGCCCCAGACCAAGAAAAGGCGTTCGTCGACTTCTTGCGTGCAAACAAGGAAGTGTATGTGTGGGAGCCCAAGGATCTGGTCGGAGTCCCAAGAGGGGTAATCGAGCATCACCTAAGGGTGTGCCCCAACGTACGCCCAATGAAGCAGAGGGTGCAGCGGCAGTCCATAGAGAAGCAGTCGTTCATCGTCCAAGAGACCTGCAAGCTGCAAGATGCTGGTGTCATTCGGGAGGTGCGGTACTCGGAATGGTTGGCGAACCCGATCATCATCCCCAAGAAAGGCGGGAAGGAACGCATGTGCGTCGACTTCACCAACCTTAACAAGGCTTGCCCTCAAGACCCCTTCCCGCTTCTGCGCATCGACCAGATCATCGACTCCACCGCCGAGTGCGACCTGCTGTGCTTCCTGGATGCATTCTCAGGCTATCACCAAATCAAGATGGTGGTGCAAGATGTTGAGAAGACGGCTTTCCAGACCCCATTGTTGGGGAACGTAGTAATTTCAAAAATTTCCCACGCACACGCAAGATCATGGTGATGCATAGAAACGAGAGGGGAGAGTGTTGTCCACGTACCCGCGTAGACCGAAAGCGGAAGTGTTAACACAACAAGGTTGATGTAGTCGTACGTCTTCACGATCCGACCAATCCAAGTACCGAACGTACGGCACCTCCGAGTTCAGCACACGTTCAGCTCGATGACGTCCCTCGAACTCCGATCCAGCCGAGCTTTGAGGGAGAGTTCGGTCAGCACGACGGCATGGTGACGATGATGATGTTCTACCGACGCAGGGCTTCGCCTAACCACCGCTACGATATTATCGAGGTGTAATATAGTGGAAGGGGGGCACCGCACACAGCTAAGAGATCAATAGATCAATTGTTGTGTCTGTGGGGTGCCCCCCTGCCCCCGTATATAAAGGAGCAAGGCGGGAGGCGGCCGGCCTAGGAGGAGGGCGCGCCAAGGGGGGAGTCCTACTCCCACCGGGAGTAGGACTCCTCCTTTCCTTGTTGGAGTAGGAAAAGGGAAGGGAGAAGGAGAAGGAAGGAAGGGGGCGCCCCACCTCCCTAGTCCAATACGGACTAGTCCATGGGGAGGGGTGCGGCCACCCTTTGGGGCCTTTCTCTCCTTTCCCGTATGGCCCATTAAGGCGCAATACGAATTCTCGTAACTCTCCAGTACTCCGAAAAATACCCGAATCACTCGGAACCTTTCCGATGTCCAAATATAGTCGTCCAATATATCGATATTTATGTCTCGACCATTTCGAGACTCCTCGTCATGTCCCCGATCTCATCCAGGACTCCAAACTCCTTCGGTACATCAAAACTCATAAACTCATAATAAAACTATCATCGTAACATTAAGCGTGCGGACCCTACGGGTTCGAGAACTATGTAGACATGACCGAAACACGTCTCCGGTCAATAACCAATAGCGGGACCTGGAAGCCCATATTGGCTCCCACATATTCTACGAAGATCTTTATCGGTCAAACCGCATAACAACATACGTTGTTCCCTTTGTCATAGGTATGTTACTTGCCCGAGATTCGATCGTCGGTATCTTAATACCTAGTTCAATCTCGTTACCGGCAAGTCTCTTTACTCGTTTCGTAATACATCATCTCGCAACAAACTCATTAGTTGCAATGCTTGCAAGGCTTAAGTGATGTGCATTACCGAGAGGGCCCAGAGATACCTCTCCGACAATCGGAGTGACAAATCCTAATCTCGAAATACGCCAACCCAACAAGTACCTTGGGAAGCACCTGTAGAGCACCTTTATAATCACCCATTTACGTTGTGACGTTTGGTAGCACACAAAGTGTTCCTCCGGTAAACGGGAGTTGCATAATCTCATAGTCATAGGAACATGTATAAGTCATGAAGAAAGCAATAGCAGAATACTAAACGATCGTGTGCTAAGCTAACGGAATGGGTCAAGTCAATCACATCATTCTCCTAATGATATGATCCCGTTAATCAAATGACAACTCATGTCTATGGCTAGGAAACATAACCATCTTTGATCAACGAGCTAGTCAAGTAGAGGCATACTAGTGACACTCTGTTTGTCTATGTATTCACACATGTATCATGTTTCCGGTTAATACAATTCTAGCATGAATAATAAACATTTATCATGATATAAGGAAATAAATAATAACTTTATTATTGCCTCTAGGGCATATTTCCTTCAGTCTCCCACTTGCACTAGAGTCAATAATCTAGTTCACATCGCCATGTGATTTAACATCAATAGTTCACATCACCATGTGATTAACACCCATAGTTCACATCCTCATGTGACCAACACCCAAGGGGTTTACTAGAGTCAATAATCTAGTTCACATCGCTATGTGATTAACACCCAAAGAGTACTATGGTGTGATCATGTTTTGCTTGTGAGATAATTTTAGTCAACGGGTATGTCACATTCAGATCCGTAAGTATTTTGCAAATTTCTATGTCGACAATGCTCTCCACGGAGCTACTCTAGCTAATTGCTCCCACTTTCAATATGTATCTAGACCGAGACTTAGAGTCATCTAGATTAGTGTCAAAACTTGCATCGACGTAACCCTTTACGACGAACCTTTTGTCACTTCCATAATCGAGAAACATATCCTTATTCCACTAAGGATAATTTTGACCGCTGTCCAGTGATCTTCTCCTAGATCACTATTGTACTCCTTTGCCAAAATCAGTGTAGGGTATACAATAGATCTGGTACACAGCATGGCATACTTTATAGAACCTATGGCCGAGGCATAGGGAATGACTTTCATTCTTTTTCTATCTTCTGCCGTGATCAGGCTTTGAGTCTTACTCAAATTTCACACCTTGTAACACAGGCAAGAAACTCTTTCTTTGACTGTTCCATTTTGAACCACTTCAAAATCTTGTTAAGGTATGTACTCATTGAAAAAACTTATCAAGCGTCTTGATCTATCTCTATAGATCTTGATGCTCAATATGTAAGCAGCTTCACCGAGGTCTTTCTTTGAAAAACTCCTTTCAAACACTCCTTTATGCTTTGCAGAATAATTCTACATTATTTCCGATCAACAATATGTCTTTCACATATACTTATCAGAAATGTTGTAGTGCTCCCACTCACTTTCTTGTAAATACAGGCTTCACCGCAAGTCTGTATAAAACTATATCCTTTGATCAACTTATCAAAGCGTATATTCCAACTCCGAGATACTTACACCAGTCCATAGATGGATCGCTGGAGCTTGCATATTTTGTTAGCACCTTTAGGATTGACAAAACCTTCTGGTTGCATCATATACAACTCTTCTTTAATAAATCCATTAAGGAATGCAGTTTTGTTTATCCATTTGCCAGATTTCATAAAATGCGGCAATTGCTAACATGATTCGGACAGACTTAAGCATAGATACGAGTGAGAAACTCTCATCGTAGTCAACACCTTAAACTTGTCGAAAACCTTTTGCGACAATTCTAGCTTTGTAGATAGTAACACTACTATCAGCGTCCGTCTTCCTCTTGAAGATCCATTTAATCTCAATGGCTCGCCGATCATTGGGCAAGTCAATCAAAGTCCATACTTTGTTCTCATACATGGATCTCATCTCAGATTTCATGGCCTCAAGCCATTTTGCGGAATCTGGGCTCACCATCGCTTCTTCATAGTTCGTAGGTTCGTCATGGTCTACTAACATAACCTCCAGAACAGGATTACCGTACCACTCTGGTGCGGATCTTACTCTGGTTGACCTACGAGGTTCAGTAATAACTTGAGCTGAAGTTCCATGATCATCATCATTAACTTCCTCACTAATTGGTATAGGCGTCACAGAAACTGGTTTCTGCGATGAACTACTTTCCAATAAGGGAGCAGGTACAATTACCTCATCAAGTTCTACTTTCCTCCCACTCACTTCTTTCGAGAGAAACTCCTTCTCTAGAAAGGATCCATACTTAGCAACGAATGTCTTGCCTTCGGATCTGTGATAGAAGGTGTACCCAACTGTCTCCTTTGGGTATCCTATGAAGACACATTTCTCCGATTTGGGTTTGAGCTTATCAGAATGAAACTTTTTCACATAAGCATCGCAACCCCAAACTTTAAGAAACGACAACTTTGGTTTCTTGCCAAACCACAGTTCATAAGATGTCGTGTTAACGGATTTAGATGGTACCCTATTTAACGTGAATGTAGCTGTCTCTAATGCATAACCCCAAAACGGTAGTGGTAGATCGGTAAGAGACATCATATATTTCACCATATCTAATAAAGTATGGTTACGATGTTCGGACACACCATTACACTGTGGTGTTCCAGGTGGCGTGAGTAGTGAAACTATTTCACATTGTTTTTACTGAAGGCCAAACTCGTAACTCAAATACTCTTCTCCACGATCAGATCGTAGAAACTTTATTTTCTTGTTACGATGATTTTCCACTTCACTCTGAAATTATATGAACTTTTCAAATGTTTCAGACTTCTGTTTCATTAAGTAGATATACCCATATCTGCTCAAATCATCTGTGAAGGTCAGAAATTAATGATACCTGCTACGAGCCTTAGTATTCATCAGACCACATACATCTGCATGTATGATTTCCAACAAATCTGTTGCTCTCTCCATAGTTCCGGAGAATGGCGTATTAGTCATCTTGCCCATGAGGCACGGTTCGCAAGCATCAAGTGATTCCAAAATCCCATCAGTATGGAGTTTCTTCATGCGCTTTACACCAATATGACATAAACGGCAGTGCCACAAATAAGTTGCACTATCATTATTAACTTTGCATCTTTTGGCTTCAATATTATGAATATGTGTATCACTACGATCGAGATCCAACGAACCATTTTCATTGGGTGTGTAACCATATAAGGTTTTATTCATGTAAAAAGAACAACAATTATTCTCTAACTTAAATGAATAACCTTATTGCAATAAACATGATCAAATCATATTCAAGCTCAACGCAAACACCAAATAACACTTATTTAGGTTCAACACTAATCCCGAAAGTATAGGGAGTGTGCGATGATGATCATATCAATCTTGGAACCACTTCCAATACACATCGTCACTTCATCCTTAACTAGTTTATGTTCATGCAACTCCCGTTTTGAGTTACTACTCTTTAGCAACTGAACCAGTATCAAATACTGAGGGGTTGCTATAAACACTAGTAAGTACACATCAATAACATGTATATCCAATATACCTTTGTTCACTTTGCCATCCTTCTTATCCACCAAATACTTGGGGCAGTTCCGCTTCCAGTGACCAGTCCCTTTGCAGTAGAAGCACTTAGTCTCAGGCTTAGGTACAGACTTGGGCTTCTTCACTTGAGTAGCAACTTGCTTGCCGTTCTTTTTGAAGTTCCCCTTCTATCCCTTTGCCCTTTTCTTGAAACTAGTGGTCTTGTTAACCATCAACACTTGATGCTCTTTCTTGATTTCTACCTTCGTCGATTTCAGCATCGCGAAGAGCTCGGGAATTACTTTCGTCATCCCTTACATACTATAGTTCATCATGAAGTTCTACTAACTTGGTGATGGTGACTAGAGAATTCTGTCAATCACTATTTTATATGGAAGATTAATCTCCCACTTGATTCAAGCGATTGTAGTACCCAGACAATCTGAGCACATGCTCACTGCTTGAGCTATTCTCCTCCATCTTTTAGCTATAGAACTTGTTGGAGACTTCATATCTCTCAACTCGGGTATTTGCTTGAAATATTAACTTCAACTCCTGGAACATCTCATATGGTCCATGACGTTCAAAACGTCTTTGAAGTCCCGATTCTAAGCCGTTAAGCATGGTGCACTAAAATATCAAGTAGTCATCATATTGAGCTAGCCAAACGTTCATAACGTCTGCATCTGCTCCTGCAATAGGTCTGTCACCTAGCGGTGCATCATGGACATAATTCTTCTGTGCAACAATGAGGATAATCTTCAGATCATGGATCCAATCCGCATCTTTGCTACTAACATCTTTCAACATAATTTTTCTCTAGGAACACATCAAAAATAAACACAGGGAAGCAACAACGCGAGCTATTGATCTACAACATAATTTGCAAAATACTATCAGGACTAAGTTCATGATAAATTTAAGTTCAATTAATCATATTACTTAAGAACTCCCACTTAGATAGACATCCCTCTGATCCTCTAAGTCATCACGTGATCCATATCAACTAAACCATGTCCGATCATCATGTGAGATGGAGTAGTTTCAACAGTGAACATCACTATGTTGATCATATCTACTATATGATTCACGCTCGACCTTTCGGTCTCCGTGTTCCGAGGCCATATCTGTTATATGCTAGGCTTGTCAAGTTTAACCTGAGTATTCCGCGTGTGCAACTGTTTTGCACCCGTTGTATTTGAACGTAGAGCCTATCACACCCGATCATCACGTGGTGTTTCAGCACAAAGAACTCTCGCAATGGTGCATATTCAGGGAGAACACTTATACCTTGATGATTTAGTGAGAGATCATCTTATAATGCTACCGTCAATCAAAGCAAGATAAGATGCATAAAAAGATAAACATCACATGCAATCAATATAAGTAATATGATATGGCCATCATCATCTTGTGCTTGTGATCTCCATCTCCGAAGCACCGTCATGATCACCATCGTCACCGGCGCGACACCTTGATCTCCATCGTAGCATCATTGTCGTCTTGCCAATCTTATGCTTCTACGACTATCGCTACCGCTTAGTGATAAAGTAAAGCATTATAGGGCGATTGCATTGCATACAATAAAGCGACAACCATATGGCTCCTGCAAGTTGCCGATAACTCGGTTACAAAACATGATCATCTCATACAATAAATTTAGCATCATGCTTTGACCATATCACATCACAACATGCCCTGCAAAAACAAGTTAGACGTCCTCTACTTTGTTGTTGCAAGTTTTACGTGGCTGCTACGGGCTTAGCAAGAACCGTTCTTACCTACGCATCAAAACCACAACGATAGTTTGTCAAGTTGGTGCTGTTTTAACCTTCGCAAGGACCGGGCGTAGCCACACTCGGTTCAACTAAAGTTGGAGAAACTGACACCCGCCAGCCACCTCTGTGCAAAGCATGTCGGAAGAACCAGTCTCGCGTAAGCGTACGCGTAATGTCGGTCCGGGCCGCTTCATCCAACAATACCGCCGAACCAAAGTATGACATGCTGGTAAGCAGTATGACTTATATCGCCCACAACTCACTTGTGTTCTACTCGTGCATATGACATCTACGCATAAAACCAGGCTTGGATGCCACTGTTGGGGAACGTAGTAATTTCAAAAATTTCCTACGCACACGCAAGATCATGGTGATGCATAGCAACGAGAGGGGAGAGTGTTGTCCACGTACCCTCGTAGACCGAAAGCGGAAGCGTTAACACAACGCGGTTGATGTAGTCGTACGTCTTCACGATCCGACCGATCCAAGTACCGAACGTACGGCACCTCCAAGTTCACCACACGTTCAGCTCGATGACGTCCCTCGAACTCCGATCCAGCCGAGCTTTGAGGGAGAGTTCTGTCAGCACGACGGCGTGGTGACGATGATGATGTTCTACCGACGCAGGGCTTCGCCTAAGCACCGCTATGATATAATCGAGGTGTAATATGGTGGAGGGGGGCACCGCACACGGCTAAGAGATCAATAGATCAATTGTTGTGTCTATGGGGTGCCCCCCTGCCCCCGTATATAAAGGAGCAAGGGGGGTGGCGGCCGGCCTAGGAGGAGGGCGCGCCAAGGGGGGAGTCCTACTCCCACCGGGAGTAGGACTCCTCCTTTCCTTGTTGGAGTAAGAAAAGGGAAGGGAGAAGGAGAAGGAAGGAAGGGGGCGCCCCCCTCCCTAGTCCAATTCGGACTAGTCCATGGGGAGGGGTGCGGCCACCCTTTGGGGCCTTTCTCTCCTTTCCCGTATGGCGCATTAAGGCCCAATACGAATTCCCGTAACTCTTCGGTACTCCGAAAAATACCCGAATCACTCGGAACCTTTCCGATGTCCGAATATAGTCGTCCAATATATCGATCTTTACGTCTCGACCATTTCGAGACTCCTCGTCATGTTCCCGATCTCATCCGGGACTCCGAACTCCTTCGGTACATCAAAACTCATAAACTCATAATAAAACTGTCATCGTAACGTTAAGCGTGCGGACCCTACGGGTTCGAGAACTATGTAGACATGACCGAGACACGTCTCCGGTCAAGAACCAATAGCGGGACCTGGATGCCCATATTGGCTCCCACATATTCTACGAAGATCTTTATCGGTCAAACCGCATAACAACATACGTTGTTCCCTTTGTCATCGGTATGTTACTTGCCCGAGATTCGATCGTCGGTATCTTAATACCTAGTTCAATCTCGTTACCGGCAAGTCTCTTTACTCGTTCCGTAATACATCATCTCGCAACAAACTCATTAGTTGCAATGCTTGCAAGGCTTAAGTGATGTGCATTACTGAGAGGGCCCAGAGATACCTCTCCGACAATCGGAGTGACAAATCCTAATCTCGAAATACGCCAACCCAACAAGTACCTTTGGAAGCACCTGTAGAGCACCTTTATAATCACCCATTTACGTTGTGACGTTTGGTAGCACACAAAGTGTTCCTCCGGTAAACGGGAGTTGCATAATCTCATAGTCATAGGAACATGTATAAGTCATGAAGAAAGCAATAGCAGAATACTAAACGATCATGTGCTAAGCTAACGGAATGGGTCAAGTCAATCACATCATTCTCCTAATGATATGATCCCGTTAATCAAATGACAACCCATGTCTATGGCTAGGAAACATAACCATCTTTGATCAACGAGCTAGTCAAGTAGAGGCATAATAGTGACACTCTGTTTGTCTATGTATTCACACATGTATCATGTTTCCGGTTAATACAATTCTAGCATGAATAATAAACATTTATCATGATATAAGGAAATAAATAATAACTTTATTATTGCCTCTAGGGTATATTTCCTTCACCCATGCGGGGTGTATTGCTACACTTGCAGGCCTTTTGGGTCGCATAACGACGGAGCAACCTTCCAGCAGCTCATGCACATCGCTCTGGGCCAACAGCTCAGGAGGAATGCCGAGGCATACGTCGACGACATAGTGGTGAAGTCTCGGGAGGCGAGACCCTCGTCGAGGACCTGGAAGAAACGTTCGCTAGTCTGCGCAAGGTGGACATGCGGTTTAACCCGGAGAAATGTGTGTTAGGCGACCCCTCCGGCAAGTTGTTGGGCTCTCTGGTGTCGCATAGGGGAATCGAGGCAAACCCAGAGAAGGTCAAGGCAATAGAAATGATGAGCCCACCACAGACTCTTAAGGAAATGCAAAAGCTGGCGGGCTGTGTGACCTCGCTGGGTCACTTCATCTGCAAGCAGGGGGAGCGCGCCCTCCCATTCTTCAAGCTGATGAAGAAGAAGGGGTCGTTCGAGTGGACTCCGGAGGCTGACGCGGCATGTCAAGACCTCAAGAGATACCTCACCAGCCCACCAGTGATGGTGGCGGCACGCCCTCTTGAGCCCCTGGTGCTTTACCTGGCCGACACGCCAAACTCTGCCAGCGCAGCGCTGGTGGCCGTCCGAGAGGAGCACCAAGCCACTGGCCTACCACGCGACGCCGTGCACCCGACCAAGACGAGGCGCCTCGAGAACGGCACCACTGAAGCCTCGGTGGCGCCAACAGACGACCAGGCTCCACAGGACGGCGCTCCTGAGGCCGCGGCCACCCCAGCAAACGACCAAGCTCCTGAGGTCCCCCGGCCTCAAGAGGAGCCGGACTCCACCAACACTTTCACCCTCATCGAGCACCCGGTGTACTTCGTTAGCATGGTACTGCGTGACGCGCAGGCACGCTACGCCATGCCACAGAAGCTCTTGCTCACGCTCCTCGTCGCCTCCCGCAAGCTGCGCCTCTACTTCCAGGGCCACCCCATCAAGTTCGTCTCGGCTTACCCTCTGGAAAGGGTGCTCTGGAGCCCCAACGCCGCGGGGAGAGTCGCCGAATGGAACATCGAATTCCAGGCATTCCAGTTCGAGTTCAGCACCACCAGGATCATGAAGGGGGCAGCACTCGCCGATTTCGTGGCAGAATGGACCGACGCTCCAGGGCCCGAAGCAGGCGAGGACCGATCCCTCTCACTAGGAAGCGAGGCACTAGAGGGCTGGGTCATGTACTTCGACGGCGCCTTCGCACGTCATGGCGCGGGGGCTGGAGCCGTGCTCATCTCGCCCACTTAGGACAAGCTCTACTACGTTGTGTGGCTCTGCTTCCAACACGGCGAAAAGGTCTCCAACAACATCGCAGAGTACGAAGGCTTGATCGCCGGTCTCAAGGCTGCGACAGCCTTGGGAGTGAAGCGCCTCACCATCAAGGGTGACTCCCAGCTCCTCGTCATCTTCTCCAACAAAGTATATGAGCCGAAGGACGAGCACATTGTAGCATATCTTGCGGAGGTACGCAAAATTGAGAAACAATTCTTGGGCCTGGAACTGCAGCATGTGCCTCGCGGCACGAACAAGGAAGCCGACGATATCTCTAAGAGAGCGTTCAGGCGCCTGCCTCACGAGCCCGGCATCTTCGAGGAGCGGCTCCTCAAGCCTTCAGGAGCCCCTCTTGCTGAGGAGCCAACACTGCCTCGGGAGGATCTCCCCCCGGCACCAACCTCGGGAGCCCCCGCCTCTGGCCCGACCTTAGGAACGCGTCTACACCTCGCGATCGAGCCTTAGGAGAGGTGCTGGACCAAAGAGTTCAAGGCGTACCTACTTCAGGGGACCCTGCCGGAGAAGGAAGAAGACGCGAAACGCGTGGCTCAGCAGGCCACTGCCTACTGCATTCAGGATGGTGAGCTCTACCGGAAATGCCCAAATGATGTTTCTTTGCGATGCATCTCTAGGGAGCAGGGATGTGAGCTGTTGACCGACATACATGGTGGGGACTGCAGGCATCACTCGTCATCGCGCACCCTCGTGGGCAAGGCGTTCCGTAGCGGATTCTATTGGCCCACGGCGCTCAACGATGCCACCGAGCTGGTGAGATCCTACGAAGTCTGCCAGTACCACGTCAAGCAAATCCACCAACCTGCACAGGGTCTCCAGACCATCCCGCTCTCGTGGCCGTGGACATCTTGGGCCCATTCCCTAGAGTGCTCGAGGGCTATTGCTACCTCTACGTCGCCATCGACAAGTTCACCAAGTGGGCGGAGGTGGAGGCTATCCGCACCATCCTAGCCGGCTCGGCAGTCAAGTTCATCAAGGGCCTCGTGAGTCGGTTCGGGGTCCCAAATCGTATCATCGCCGACAATGGCTCACAGTTCACTAGTAACCTCTTCAAAACATACTGTGCTAACCTTGGAACACAGATATGCTATGCCTCAGTGGCACACCCCAGGAGCAACGGCCAACCCGAGCACGCAAACGCGGAGGTCCTGAGGGGCCCCAAGGCAAGAACTTTCAAGAAGAAGCTCGAGGCCTGCGGCGGGGTTGGCTGGACGATCTCCAGTCCGTGTTGTGGTCCATCCGCACCACCCCGACCAAGCCAACCGGGAAACTCCATTCCTCCTCGTCTACGGAGCCGAAGCAGTTCTCCCACATGAGGTCAAGCATCACTCCGCGTGGGTCGGCACACTAGGACGCCACGTGGGGGATGGACCTCGTGCTGGGGGAGGAACGCCACCGTCAAGCCTCGCTCCGGGCGGCAAGGTACCAGCAGGCGCTGCGGCGGTACCACTGTCGCAGCATCCGCTCCAGGACGCCTGAGGTGGGTGATCTCGTCCTGAGGCGGGTGCTCTCCAGGGAGGGGCTGCTGTAGGATCGAAAGTATGTCTATAGGGGGGTGATTAGACTACTTGACCAAATAAAAATCTAGCCTTTTCCAATTTTATGTCTTGGCAAATTTTAGCAACTTAGCACAAATCAAGTAATCAACCTACACATGCAATTCTAAGAATATAGCAGCGGAATGTAACACAATTGCATATGAAGGTAAAGGGAGGAGTTTGGAGGGAGCAAACGCAATGTAGACACCGAGATTTTTTATCCGTGGTTCCGATAGGTGGTGCTATCGTACATCCACGTTGATGGAGACTTCAACCCACGAAGGGTAACGGTTGTGCGAGTCCACGGAGGGCTCCACCCACGAAGGGTCCACAAAGAAGCAACCTTTTCTATCCCACCATGGCCATCGCCCACGAAGGACTTGCCTCACTAGGGTTAATCTCCACGAAGTAGGAGATCTCCTTGCCCGTACAAACTCCTTGGTTCAACTCCACAATCTTGACGGAGGCTCCCAAGTGACACCTAGCCAATCTAGGAGACACCACTCTCCAAAAGGTAATAGATGGTGTGTTGATGATGAACTCCTTGTTCTTGTGCTTCAAATGATAGTCTCCCCAACACTCAGCTCTCTCTCATAGGATTGGATTTGGTAGAAAGATGATTTGAGTGGAAAGCAACTTGGGGAAGGCTAGATCAAGATTTATGTGGTTGGAATGGAATATCTTGACCTCAACACAAGTGTAGGTGGTTCTCTCTCAGAAAATGTATGTTGGAAGTGTAGGCATGTTCTGATGGCTCTCTCCACGAATGAAGAGTGGGTGGAGGGGTATATATAGCCTCCACACAAAATCTAACCGTTACACACAAATCACCAAACTCGGTGGGGCCGAATTAGAAAACTCGGCAGGACCGATTTGGTTCATAATGTGACCGTTAGGCATTTCGGTGGGACCGACATGTCAACTCGGTGGGACCGATTTCATTAGGGTTAGGGCATAACGTAATATCGGTTGGACTGATTACTCAAACTCAGTGGGACCGATTTTGGTTATAAGCAAACAGAGGGTTGGTCAGGCAAACTCGTTGGGACCGATTCGCTCGTCTCGGTGGGACCGAAGCGTTACGAAAAGGAAACAGAGAGTTTGCATTGCAGACTCAGTGGGACTGATCGCTCATCTCGGTTAGACCGAAACGTTATGAAGGGAAACAGAGAGTTTGCAATCCCATCTCGGTGAGACCGAGATCCCATCGGTGAGACCGAAGTGACTAGGGTTTGTGGCAGTGGCTATGTCAGGAGAACTCGGTGGCGCCGGATGGAAAGTTTCGGTAGGGCCGAGTTTGACTTTTGGTTTGGGACATATGTGGATATGAGAAAGTAGTTGAGGGTTTTTGGAGCATATCACTAAGAATTTTGAGCAAGTAACTCATTAAGCAACACCTCACCCCCTTTTGATAGTATTGGCTTTTCCTATGGACTCAATGTGATCTTGGATCAATAAAAGTAAAATGTAGAGTCTTGTGCTTTGAGCTTGAGCCAATCTTTTGTCCTTAGCATTTTGAGGGGTCCACTTTCTAATCCATGCCATGCCAATCATTGAGCTTTCCTGAAATATTTATCTTGAAATAGTATTAGCTTAATGAGCTATATGTTGTTAATCATTACCAAAACCACCCAGGGATAGTTGCACTTTCAATCTCCCCCTTTTTGGTAATTAATGACAATGTGTAGATCAAAGCTTCGACAAATGATAATAAGATTGAAATACATTGTCGCTTTGAGAAGTATGTGATAAGCAAGAGCTCCCCCTAAAATTGTGCATTATTTAAAATTTGCTTTGGACTGCAAATGCACAATGTGTTAGGATCATGGGTCACTCTTCCATGTCACATACATCTTGGTGGAGCGCGATAATAATTAAAGACAATGCACTCATCACCAAGCAAAGTGAATGATCATCTATAAGATATAAAAGATAGTATCATCCAAACAAGCATTAAGGTAGCAAACGATCAATCACATGATCATCCAAGTATCTCACAAAATAAATAATGTAGCAAGCAAACACACAATAAGGTTCAAACAAGTAAAATGCAAAGAGAGACAAAATAACACACTCTCTCTCTCTCGAAGACTATGATCTATACATATTTCTCCCCCTTTGGCAACAAGTACCAAAAAGTCAAAAATATGCATAGTGCTATGTGTCTCTCAAGCTTGGCCTTCATGAGGTGGTGTAGAGATGACTCCAAGGACGAAAGCTTCTGTCGATGTAGCTGGAGCTGGTGGAGTGGCTGCTGGAGCTGGTGGCACTGAGGCTGTGGCTGCTGGTGCAGATGTAGTAGCTCTAGTGTCTGGGATAGGCACTGCAGCAGACCTCTGGCTTCTGGGCACTCTAGCAAAAGTATCTATAGTAGACTTGCCCATCTTCTCCTCCACTTCCTCCTGAAGTTGCTCAACCACTGACTGAATCTTAGTTACATTGACATCAAGATCATAAAATTTCTTCTCAATGATCCTCTCCAAGCTCTCCTGGTTTTGAGTAAGGGTGGCCAAGCCCTTCTCAATCCTCAAAGTGGATTGGATTAGATATCCAAGCTGATCTTGCTTGCTCTTCAAGAACACTTGAGATGCCTCTTCAGCAGTTGGCATCTTTGCAGCTTTCTCTGCCCTTGCCTTCTCTCTCTTCTCATGTGCTGTCACAGATGTGGGGTCTTCCTCATTCATCACAACAGTATTGTCTTCAAAGTCTGGATGCAGAGGAAGGTGCTCCTTGTCCAACAAGTATGTACATGTGCCCATCTTGGAGTTGATGAGCTCCTGAATGTGTGGAGCATACCCACAAGATCTCTTCTAGTCAGCAGCTGTCCTTTTGATTGTCTCTACAATCAAACTAATGACCTTGAACTTCTGAGGCACATCAAACAAATGTAGCAAATTGATAGCATGTCCTCTTATCATCTTGTGATCTCCGGACTTGGGTAGCAATGTGTGCCTAAGGATCCAGTTGATGGTGGGCAGACCAAACAATAGGTAATGTACTGATCCAGGCTTATGAGTCTCCAAAGCCTTATCTGGGATCTCCTAGTACATGTTTGCCATTGAGTTGTGGTCTTTCTTCTTGGTGGCATACACATCCAAGTCATCTTCATGTTCTTCAGGGGCATTTATCAGATTAGCCCACTCCTCAACTGTGGACTGGTACCTTGTACCCTCAGACATCCATACTATCCTCCCATCTGGATAGAAATGGGCAGTGGAGTAAAACTGCATGATCAGCTCATCATTCCATTTCGTGAGCTTCTGTCGAACAAACTTATCTACTCCACAAGCCTTGAAGCTGTCATAAACTCCTGGATAGTGATCTTCATTTTCCTTGATGTACTCCCAATCCACCCATCTCATGTCACACACTATGGGCTTCTTGTCAAGTAGGATAGTCTCATAGGAGTCTTGTTGTTCCTTTGTGTGGAACCTATAATCAACTGTTGTTCTCCTCCTCACAGCATAAGGATCCGATTGTCTCCACAATCTCAGTCCCGCATCCTTCCTGATCCACATATCTTCTGCGACAGGATGTGCATCATTATGGTCAGGGCTCTTTGGCTTCAGCTTCCTCAAAACAAGTGAATCATCTTCTTCTTCTTCAGCATCAGGCACTGGGGCCTTGTTCTTCTCCTCAGCTGGAATACTTCTGGTGTTCCTCTTGGGTTTTGGGGGCTTCTGAGCTTGAGCTTTGGGAGCAGTTTTGGGCTTTGATGGAGCAGCCCCTGCCTTTATAGCATCTCCCATAAGCTTCTGAGCTTTGGGTGCTGGTGCAGCATCCTCTTCCTCTTCCTCTTCTCCTTCTAAATCTCTCATCATTGAGGGCTTGCCAAGAACTTTGGCAGTAGTGGTTCTTGCCCTCTTCTTTTTCTTGTCATCACCTGCTCATCACCATCATCTGATTCTATAGTGAATTTCATTGTTTCTCCTGTTGCAACCTTCCTTGGCTTTGACATTGGCATCCTCCTTGCAGGTGCCTTCTTGTTCAGTCCTGGCTTACTTGCAGCAGCTGTACCATATTCCTTCTTCAGCACGTTCTTTTTGGAGCTTACTTCCTCCTCAGTGGCCACATTGTCCTCATCCTCTGATTCTGAGGTTCTCTTCTTTCTAGACCTGGTGGCTGCCTTTGGCAAGTTGCTTGGAGTGCTCCTGCTGCCATCATGAGAAGTGCTAGAGGGATCTGAGCCCTCACTCATCTGTACATGTTCCTCTGACCTGTCCTGGCTGTCACTCTGGTCAGACATCTTGCAGGCAAACTGTCAGCAGACCCTGTGAATAGGTTGCAGATGAGGTAGAGTAGATGAGCACCACAAAGTACAGAGGTTTTGCAAAACAAATTGAGTCAAAAATCTTAGTTTTAGTTCTCTACAGAAGTGATCTCGGAGCTACCGAATTGACAAACTCGGTGGTACCGAAGCAACACTTGGAACCTAAACTAGTGAACTCGGTTGGGCTGAGTCACAGTTCGGTGGCACCGAGGTTGCTAGGGTTTCACAGAATCTTGCACTCGGTCACACCGATTTGCACGTTTCGGTCAGACCGAAAAGCGCATGTGCAATGGCCTAAGACGAATCGGTGAGACCGATATCTACATTTCGGTCGGTCCGAGATGAGTTCTGCGGAGAGCTAACCCTAAAATTTTCGAATCAATCAAGACCTAAGGAAGTTTTAGCTGGATAGATTAATCTCATTCGTGGCAAGAAACATGGCATTGTCCTTGTGCTAGGAATCGGAGTGAAAAAGTGTAACGCCCCAAGACCGACGCTTCAGATGCCTTCCATGTATTTCGAGTTTCGTCGTGCGATTTATTTGCTTGTTGCATTTCATCATAGCATCATGCGCATTGCATTTGCATGTTTTCATAAAGCTTGCATCCGTTCGTAGTTGTCGTGTCCCCCTGCCTTCGTGGACGGTTCCGAGTCCCTCGGGTTTTCGCTTCCGTCTTACCGTGACCGCCTAACCCCCTTTGCGTGCGTGTCCGAAACTTCCCCGAACCCGAACCGGACTATCATTACCGTTGGATTCGGATCATCCCCAACATCTGTAAAATATCTTCGTTTTGTTCATTGGACTCCCCAACCTAATTATCTCGACCATCCGATCTAAATCGGAGGGTCCTTTTAGCCCCTAGTCTAGCCACCCTTCCTATTTAAACACTCAAACCCTAACCTATCATGTCCAATCCATCAATCCTCCTCGCCGCCCCCACTCCTCTTCCTCGGGATCCAAGCCCGCAGCCACCCTCTCTCCTTCCCTCGTTTTTAGCATCGGACCAACCCGAGCCCGCACCAATCCAGATCCTCTCCCACCTCCGACCACCTTCCTGGTTTTGCGCCCCCGACCAACCACAGCCTCCACCTTCTCCTTGTTTTTCCTTCCTGTCCAACCACCACCGCCGCCCAAATCCTGCAGGAGCCCGAGCTCCTCTGCCCGTCGCCATGAACGCCCGCAGGAGCGCCAACGCCACCAAGCTGCTGTTTGTCGTCCTATGCTTCACGCTGCCTCCGGCGAGCAGAAGCCCCGCGCCTGCAGCCTCTCGTACCGCAGCACGCCCGTCCTCAGATTCCCATGCTAGGAGCTCCTTCCCTTTGCTCGCTTCGACCCCGGGTCGCCGGAGACACCAGGGGATCTCCTCTGCCTCGCCCCATTCGCCCGCAAGTTCCGCAGTGCCATCGGAGCTCCCTCCGCCAACGAGAACCACCTGTAGATGAGCCCCGCGCCACCTGTTCCTTCCTTTCCCGCTTCTCTCTTCTCCCTCTCACATCTCTGTCTTGTTTCCTTTTTCCGTCAGAGAACCAGAGCTGGAGCTTGCCGCTGCCTCGTCCAAGCCCGTTCCCGGCCAGATCCGCACGCCCAGGACCTCGCCGCCCCGCTCGCCGGAGCTCTGCTCCCAGCCACCGCCGCCCTGCTCGCCTCCTCTACTTCGCCCTTGCGCGAGGAGGACGACCCAGCGCCAAGTCCCGCTTCGTCGTTGACTGCGCCCCCTCCACCTCCCTATTCGATCCCGCCAGCATGGACAAGCGCCAGAGCCCAGCCGCGCCTTGCCCTGCCGCGTGGGCCACCGCATCCCCAGCTGCCTGTTGGCCCAATGTGAGCAGCCGCCCAGCCCCTCCTCTCTGTTGGCCCAACATGCACTAGATTCGGCCTGATGCGTGTTTTTTCCACTGTTGCGATTTTAGTATTTATCCAGAGAACGTCTGTTTTGCAGAAAAACCCTCTTTGTTCATGCATTAATAACTCACAAACCGTGCATCGAATTAAAATGTTTTAAATATGTAAAATGCTTAGAATTTCAACTATTTTCATAATATGCTACTTTCATCCATGTTAAAAATGTTTATACTTGTTGTTTGTTTAAATTTGCATAAATAACATGTTAAAATGCCTTATTTGATAACTAAATAACCGTAGCTCCATTTTAAATAAACTTTATATTAAATGGGGTATAAAAATGTCTAGATTAACTTGGTGCACTTTGTTTTACTGTTTAACAACATTAAAATATGTTTTAGGGCAGAACAGTAGCTAATTTGAAATATGGACATGAGGATTTTCCGGAATTGTTGTTTGTTGTTTCTGGCCTCATTTAAACTTGCCTAAATAGTTAGTTTACTTATGCTTCACCCCTTGCCATGTTTAATAACATTTAATATTGTTGGGTACGTAACCGAGAGAGAACTAAATAATTGATGTGGTGTCTCGTCAATATGCAACTCGTTGCATATTTTGCTCCACTTAATCTGTAGTGTTGTTTGTTGCACTTTGCCATGCCATGCTCATTAAATCGGACATGCATCATACTTGATTGTGCATCATGCCATGTTTATGTGGTGATTGTTTCCTATGTTGCTTGCTTCTTTCCGGGTTGCTTCTCTCATTAGCTTCGGTTTCGTTCCAGAGTCGTGAGGATTCGTTCGACTTCGTCCGTTTGTCTTCTTCATGGACTGGTTCTTCTTCCTTGCGGGATTTCAGGCAAGATGACCATACCCTCGAAATCACTTCTATCTTTGCTTGCTAGTTGTTCGCTCTATCGCTATGTCACGCTACCTAGCACTTGTTTATCATGCCTCCCATATTGCCATGTCAAGCCTCTAACCCACCCTCCTAGCAAACCGTTGTTTAGCTATGTTACCGCTTTTGCTCAGCCCCTCTTATAGCATTGCTAGTTGCAGGCGAAGATGAAGATTGTTCCATGTTGGAACATGGATATGTTGGGATATCACAATATCTCTTATTTTAATTAATGCATCTATATACTTAGTAAAGGGTGCAAGGCTCGGCCTTATGCCTGGTGTTTTGTTCCACTCTTGCCGCCCTAGTTTTCGTCATACCGGTGTTATGTTCCTTGATTTTGCGCTCCTTACGCGGTTGGGTGTTATGGGAACCCCTTGACAGTTCGCTTTGAATAAAACTCCTCCAGCAAGGCCCAACCTTGGTTTTACATTTGCCTAACAACCTATTACCTTTGCCTTGGGAGTAATTAACCCGTGGGTCATCTTTATTTTAACCCCCCCGGGCCAGTGCTTCTCTAAGTGTTGGTCCGAACCGAGCAGCCTGCGGGGCCACATCGGGGAAACTCGAGGCCTGGTTTTACTCGTAGCTTGACTCATCTGGTGTGCTCTGAGAACGAGATACGTGCGAGTCCTATCGGGCTTTGTCGGCACATCAGGCGGCTTTGCTGGTCTTGTTTTACCATTGTCGAAATGTCTTGTAACCGGGATTTCGAGACTGATCGGGTCTTCCCGGGAGAAGGAATATCCTTCGTTGACCGTGAGAGCTTGTGACGGGCTAAGTTGGGACACCCCTGCAGGGTATAAACATTCGAGAGCCGTGCCCACGGTTATGTGGAAGATGGGAATTTGTTAATGTCCGGTTGTAGAGAACTTGAAACTTAACTTAATTAAAATACATCAACCGCATGTGTAGCCGTGATGGTCTCTCTTCGGTGGAGTCTGGGAAGTGAACACGGTTCTTGTGTTATGTTTGAATGTAAGTAGTTTCAGGATCACTTCTTGATCACTTCTAGCTTCTCGACCGTTGCGTTGCTTCTCTTCTCGCTCTTATTTGCGTATGTTAGCCACCATATATGCTTAGTGCTTGCTGCAGCTCCACCTCACTACCTTCTCCTACCCATAAGCTTAAATAGTCTTGATCTCGCGGGTGTGAGATTGCTGAGTCCTCGTGACTCACAGATTCTACCAAAACAGTTGCAGGTGCCGATGGTCCCAGTGTAGATGACGCAACCGAGCTCAAGTGGGAGCTCGATGAAGATCGTGTCCGTTGTGTTGTTTAGTTTCCTGATGATCAGTAGTGGAGCCCAGTTGGGACGATCGGGGATCTAGCATTTGGGGTTGTCTTCTTTTATTTTGGTTCCGTAGTCGGACCTTGATTGTACTCTGAATGATGTATGTTTAATTTATGTATTGTGTGAAGTGGCGATTGTAAGCCAACTCTTTATCCCATTATTGTTCATTACATGGGATTGTGTGAAGATGACCCTTCTTGTGACAAAACCACCATGCGGTTATGCCTCCAAGTCGTGCCTCGACACGTGGGAGATATAGCCGCATCGTGGGTGTTACAAGTTGGTAAACAGAGCTATCCCCGACTTAGGAGCCCCTGCTTGATCGAATCGCTGGCGTTGTTGAGTCTAGAACAAAATGTTTTGATTCTTAGGATTA
Organism: Aegilops tauschii subsp. strangulata; assembly: GCF_002575655.3. Classification (NCBI taxonomy): domain Eukaryota; kingdom Viridiplantae; phylum Streptophyta; class Magnoliopsida; order Poales; family Poaceae; genus Aegilops; species Aegilops tauschii. The sequence continues at coordinate 365,155,148 of NC_053041.3, read as the reverse complement.
TATATATCGGAGAGTTGGATTCTTTTTACTCCTCAGTCCCTTCGTCGCTCTGGTGAGGCCTCCTGACGTAGATGTTTTGACTTTCCTCAAATTTCACTAAAAAAATTTAGGATCACGCGGGTATCTTGGAATCGCTCCGATAGTCTTGTGACGAGAACATTGTTCTTGGTGCCTCCTGACATTTAGGGGTTGTGGCAGTGTCCCGGGGAGTTGAGCTCCGAGGTGTTGTCGTCACAATTTTATCGTTGCAGTTCTGGAATAGCTGAGTTTCGCCGACATCAAAAATCTCTTTTATGCAGTTTGTTGGTGAGATCACCTCGACACCACCCAGTACTGGGGCGGGAGTTCAGGAGTATTGCCATAACTCGTATAACGGATGCTTTTCGAAGGTTGAGGTACACGATTTCCGGAGTTTTCTTGGTTATGTGTTGACGGATGGATACAGCTGGATCTAGGGATTGTTAGTTTGGGTGAGATATATTGCGTCCCCTGTATCCCCAACACCAGATTGCATAACCAGAAAGTTTCGGGAGTTTATACGTGGGAATTCAAGTAGCTCCTAGAATAAATTTCCAACAGACACATGATACGATATGGGATCTATCATTTGTCTGTTTCTGGCTTATTTTGCAAGCCAATCCTTTGTTTGGTTTTGAGTTGTGGTATTCGAGTTGCTTTGAAGTCAAATGTGGATTCCATACCTTTTCTGAATGGTGTTCTCATATTTCTATGGGAGTGCTAATCCTTCTTTATCACTGAGTTTGTCATGTCAACTCTTTTCCAACTGGCGTGCTTCTCTTCAAGTGGATCCAATCATTTCAATATTCGCAATATCACCTCTCAGTTTCCCAACGTTGTTTGTTTCATCCGTCCCCAAGTTGCCTTTGTTGTCCCACCCTCCCACCATTTTCTTCAAGGACTCAGATTTCTTAATCATGTATCCTTTTATTTGTGTGAAGTCTCTCCATTCTTTTCCGTTAATGTTCTTATCCGGTGATTCTCGGGAAGATACTAACGGAGCTTCAAGTTTATCATTTTTCATTCTTTTCTTCTCCGGTGGATTCAATTCAAGCTTTGTCGATCATATCTTTCCTTGTTTCAAATATTTTCTCATGCCGGTGCACCTCTTAATCATCCACTTCTCGCTATTCAATTCTTCCGGAGTGCTGAAGATATCTCACAAGGCTCGTCTTTTCATTCCTAATCCGTTCAAGCTATTTCGAGTTTGTTATCTCATTCAAGCCATTTAATTCAACCGGTGTAATATCTCTTTTCAAGCAATCTTTTCAACGATGTTTCTTTTGAGTGGCCCCTAACCCACAGGTCTTTTCCCAGGATCTTACCTGACTCTTCTATTTTTCCGGAGTTATTCTCAAATTCTTTTCAAGGTGTGACGTAAGAATGGATTCCATCAGTCATATGCCTCCTTAGAGATCGCTTTCAAATCATTTTCATCGTCGGCTCAACCTCTTTGCTTTTCATTCTCTCGGAGTATTTCAACAATTTTGGTGTTGTTTCTCGTCGTCATTCTCAACGTTTGAGAACCGAAGAAGATTTTCTCTTAAATCTTGTCCGTTCTGCCGAAGATTCGTGTTGCTAGCTTGATGTTATCCTCTCAAATTATTTCAAATTGTGCAATTCGTTTCATCCATCCGTTTATTTCAGGAGTTGTTTTTTCGTTTCGATCATCCGAAGGCCATATTTTCGGAATATTTCTTCGTTCTAAGCTTTTGAATTCGTTCTTCAATTATTCTATACCCGTGCCCCTTCGTTCGTCTCAATATTCTTCCGGTGTTTTGTTCAAGTTATCTGTAATCAGTTCGAGATCTCTTCATTCCGTGGTATCAAATTCCCTCAAGTGTGTTCGTTCGTTTTCTAATTCTTCCCGGTGAATTGTGCCTTTGCTACTTTCATTTCCAATTCTTACGGTGGTTCGTTCAAGAGTTCTCTTTCTTGGTTATCATATCAATTCATTCGTTCTTTCCAAATCCTACCGGTGGTTCGTTGAAGACCTTCTCAAATTACACTATATCTCTCTTAATCCTTTCTACGAGAATAAGTAGTATGCCAAATCCGTTGCTTGTCATCAATTTAAATTGGTGAAGGATACGCATAACATAATTCTTTTTATTGTTTCATCCTGGTGATCTAGTTTCTTCTTTCCAGAGTTGTTCATCATATCACATTCTCGGTTCGAGATGCTTCATCTTTTCTTTTCCGGAGTTCCAAGTTTTTCCGCATTATCTCGTCGCGAAGCTCCATCTAAATCATTGCAAGGCTTCACCTTGTGTTTTTAACTTCTCTTTCTTTTTCTCATCCTTTCATTACCGGAGTTCTTCATGGAGGCTCTACATGGTGGTTCATCAAAGATTCTTTTCATTCTTCAATTGTTCTTCAAGATTTCTCTCGAAGTTATGATCCGTCAAGCTATACTCTAAAATAAACATGGTGCTCAACACATGATTGTTTTGAGGAGTTCAAGTATTCTTCTTCTTGCATTTCGAAGTGCAGTTCTTTCTACGTTATCTTTTGAGATGGTGTTATGTCATTCTTGACAATTTCCTTCATGTTTCATGATTCACAAGTTGTAAGGAATGGGATATTTAAACCCATCAATCTCTTCTTTGGAGTTATCTTGGGTTATATTTCACCTTAAGCTTTCCCTAAGGATTGTTGCTATTTATGGTGCTTATAAATGACCCAAGTTCTTCATTTTATCCTCCCGGTGAAATAAGTTTCTCGTCTCCTTGTTGATATCAATCCAATCTATTGTTTCCGTTAGTGGCAGAATTTCACCTCATAATTTTGAGACGTTTTCCATAAGCCGACAACAACCTTATTCTTTTGTTGTTTAATTTTCACCAACTCCATTCAATCCTTGTTTCTAAGGATGCCTTCAAATTCATTGGTGGTAGAAGTTATCATTTTCTTCTACTTTCTTTCTTCCTAACGATCTAGCTTCTATTCGTTCGTTCCGGAGGAATTGTGATATTGCTCTCTTCGACCCATCATCTTGTTTTGTCAAGATCATGTTCTTTTATTGCTTATCCATTTAACCGGAGTGTTGTGTTTATCATTCCTCTTTTAACCGGAGTCTCGTCCAAGTGTTTTCATTTTGCCAAGTTCATATTCTATGCCTTCCATTTTCAGTCGGAGTGTTGTCGTAATTGTTCTTTATCGTTCCTTGTACATCTTGTTTCAACCGGAGTGGTTTCAACGTCTATCTTGTCACTTAAGCTCTTCTTTCTCGCCGTATTCCTTGTTCCTTGTCCAAGGGACTGTTTTCATTTCGTTCATCTCCATGGTATTCTTTCTTTCAATTTGTTCAGCCTCTCAAGGTTCGTGGTTTCACTCGTTTGTCGTAGAAGCAACTTTGTTTTACCTCTTCCTCTTCTGCTTTTCTCCGGTGCCATCCCTAGATCTCGGGACGAGATCCTCTTGTAGTGGTGGAGTGTTGTAACTCCCCAAGACCGACGCTTCAGATGCCTTCCATGTATTTCGAGTTTCGTCGTGCGATTTATTTGCTTGTTGCATTTCATCATAGCATCATGCGCATTGCATTTGCATGTTTTCATAAAGCTTGCATCCGTTCGTAGTTGTCGTGTCCCCCTGCCTTCGTTGACGGTTCCGAGTCCCTCGGGTTTTCGCTTCCCTCTTACTGTGACTGCCTTAACCCCCTTTGCGTGCGTGTCCGAAACTTCCCTGAACCCAAACCGGACTATCATTACCGCTGGATTCGGATCATCCCCAACATCCGTAAAATATCTTCGTTTTCTTCATTGGACTCCCCAACCTAATTATCTCGACCATCCGATCTAAATCGGAGGGTCCTTTTAGCCCCTAGTCTAGCCACCCTTCCTATTTAAACACTCAAACCCTAACCTATCCTGTCCAATCCATCAATCCTCCTCTCGCCGCCCCCACTCCTCTTCCTCGGGATCCAAGCCCGCAGCCACCCTCTCTCCTTCCCTCGTTTTCAGCATCGGACCAACCTGAGCCCGCACCTGATCCAGATCCTCTCCCGCCTCCGACCACCTTCCTGGTTTTGCGCCGCCGACCAACCACAGCCTCCACCTTCTCCTCATTTTTCCTTCCTATCCAACCACCACCGCCGCCCAAATCCTGCAGGAGCCCGAGCTCCTCTGCCCGTCGCCATGAACGCCCGCAGGAGCGCCAACGCCACCAAGCTGCTGTTTGTCGTCCTATGCTTCACGCTGCCTCCGGCGAGCAGAAGCCCCGCGCCTGCAGCCTCTCGTACCGCAGCACGCCCGTCCTCAGATTCCCATGCTAGGAGCTCCTTCCCTTTGCTTGCTTCGACCCTGGGTCGCCGGAGACACCAGGGGATCTCCTCCGCCTCACCCCGTTCGCCCGCAAGTTCCGCAGTGCCACCGGAGCTCCCTCCGCCGACGAGAACCACCTGCAGATGAGCCCCGCGCCGCCCGATCCTTCCTTTCCCGCTTCTCTCTTCTCCCTCTCATATCTCTGTCTTGTTTCCTTTTTCCGTCAGAGAACCAGAGCCGGAGCTTGCCGCTGCCTCATCCAAGCCCGTTCCCGGCCAGATCCAGACACCCAGGACCTCGCCGCCCCTTCGCCCCGCTCGCCCGAGCTCTGCTACCTGCCACCGCCGCCCTGCTCGCCTCCTCTTCTTCGCCCTTGTGCGAGGAGGATGACCCAGCGCCAAGTCCCGCATCGCCGTTGACTGCGCCCCCTCCACCTCCTCATTCGATCCCGCCAGCGTGGACGAGCGCCAGGGCCCAGCCGCGCCTTGCCCTGCCGCGTGGGCCACCGCATCCCCAGCTGGCCTGTTGGCCCAATGTGAGCAGTCGCCCAGTCCCTCCTCTCGGTTGGCCCAACATGCACCAGATTTGGCCCGATGCGTGTTTTTTCCTCCGTTGCGATTTTAGTATTTATCCAGAGAACGTCTATTTTGCAGAAAAACCCTCTTTGTTCATGCATTAATAACTCACAAACCGTGCATCGGATTAAAATGTTTTAAATATGTAAAATGCTTAGAATTTCAACTAGTTTCATAATATGCTACTTTCATCCATGTTAAAAATGTTTAAACTTGCTGTTTGTTTAAATTTGCATAAATAACATGTTAAAATGCTTTATTTCATAAGTAAATAACCGTAGCTCCATTTTAAATTAACTTCATATGTAAATGGGGTAGAAAAATGTCTAGATTAACTTGGTGCACTTTGTTTTACTGTTTAACAACATTAAAATATGTTTTAGGGCAGAACAGTAGCTAATTTGAAATATGGACATGAGGATTTTCCGGAATTGTTGTTTGTTGTTTCCGGCCTCATTTAAACTTGCCTAAATAGTTAGTTTACTTATGCTTCACCCCTTGCCATGTTTAATAACATTTAATATTGTTGGGTACATAACCGAGAGAGAACTAAATAATTGATGTGGTGTCTCATCAATATGCAACTTGTTGCATATTGAGCTCCACTTAATCTGTAGTGTTGTTTGTTGCACTTTGCCATGCCATGCTCATTAAATCGGACATGCATCATACTTGATTGTGCATCATGCCATGTTTATGTGATGATTGTTTACTATGTTGCTTCCTTCTTTCTGGGTTGCTTCTCTCGTTAGCTTCGGTTTCGTTCCAGAGTCGTGAGGATTCGTTCGACTTCGTCCGTTTGTCTTCTTCATGGACTGGTTCTTCTTCCTTGCGGGATTTCAGGCAAGATGACCATACCCTCGAAATCACTTCTATCTTTGCTTGCTAGTTGTTCGCTCTATCACTATGTCGCGCTACCTAGCACTTGTTTATCATGCCTCCCATATTGCCATGTCAAGCCTCTAACCCACCCTCCTAGCAAACCGTTGTTTGGCTATGTTACCGCTTTTGCTCAGCCCCTCTTATAGCGTTGCTAGTTGCAGGCGAAGATGAAGATTGTTCCATGTTGGAATATGGATATGTTAGAATATCACACTATCTCTTATTTTAATTAATGCATCTATATACTTGGTAAAGGCTGGAAGGCTTGGCCTTATGCCTGGTGTTTGTTCCACTCTTGCCGCCCTAGTTTCCGTCATACCGGTGTTATGTTCCTTGATTTTGTGTTGCTTACGCGGTTGGGTGTTATGGGAACCCCTTGACAGTTCGCTTTGAATAAAACTCCTCCAGCAAGGCCCAACCTTGGTTTTACATTTGCCTAACAACCTATTACCTTTCCCTTGGGAGTAACTAACCGGAGGATCATCTTTATTTTAACCCCCCGGGCCAGTGCTTTTCAAAGTGTTGGTCCGAACCGAGTAGCCTGTGGGGCCACCTCGGGGAAACTCGAGGCATGGTTTTACTCGTAGGTTGACTCATCCGGTGTGCCCTGAGAATGAGATACGTGCGACTCCTATCGGGATTTGTCAGAACATCGGGCGGCTTTGCTGGTCTTGTTTTACCATTGTCGAAATGTCTTGCAACCGGGATTTCGAGACTGATCGGGTCTTCCCGAGAGAAGGAATATCCTTCGTTGACCCCGAGAGCTTGTGATGGGCTAAGTTGGGACACCCCTGCAGGGTATAAAATTTCGAGAGCTGTGCCCGCGGTTATGTGGCAGATGGGAATTTGTTAAGTTGTAGAGAACTTGAAACTTAACTTAATTAAAATACATCAACCGCGTGTGTAGCTGTGATGGTCTCTTTTCGGCGGAGTCCGGGAAGTGAACACGGTTCTTGTGTTATGTTTAAACGTAAGTAGTTTCAGGATCACTTCTTGATCACTTCTAGCTTCTCGACCGTTGTGTTGCTTCTCTTCTCGCTCTTATCTGCGTATGTTAGCCACCATATATGCTTAGTGCTTGCTGCAGCTCCACCTCACTACCTTCTCCTACCCATAAGCTTAAATAGTCTTGATCTCGCGGGTGTGAGATTGCTGAGTCCTCGTGAATCACAGATTCTACCAAAACAGTTGCAGGTGCCAATGGTCCCAGTGCAGATGACGCAACCGAGCTCAAGTGGGAGCTCGATGAAGATCGTGTCCGTTGTGTTGTTTCGTTTCCTGATGATCAGTAGTGGAGCCCAGTTGGGACGATCGGGGATCTAGTATTTGGGGTTGTCTTCTTTTATTTTGGTTCCGTAGTCGGACCTTCATTGTACTCTGAATGATGTATGTTTAATTTATGTATTGTGTGAAGTGGCGATTGTAAGCCAACTCTTTATCCCATTCTTGTTCATTACATGGGATTGTGTGAAGATGACCCTTCTTGCGACATAACCACCATGCGGTTATGCCTCCAAGTCGTGCCTCGACACGTGGGAGATATAGCCGCATCGTGGGCGTTACAAAAAGACAGCGCAAGGGGTCGAACACTTTACCCTAGAACGGCGAGTATTCGCTACGGCGGCGACGGTGGAGCAGATTCCGTCGACGGCGGCAGAACCCAACGGCGGGAGGTCATTGGCGGCGAGGAGATGATCTGGAGACCCGAGGAGGCAGAGCAGGACACGCGCGGGCTGAGAGAATTTGAAGAAATTTCCAAAGTCTCACCTGTGGGATTTATATCCCGACCCTGTCGGTGTGACCAAGTGGAACAACTCGGTGGCACCAAGATTGCAGAATCGCAAGCGGTTGCTGCAACTCGGTGTCACCGAGCTGTTCAAATCGGTTGCACCGAGATGAAAACCTAGATCAACTTAGTGAACTCGGTTTGACCGAAATGGATTTCTCGGTTAGACTGAAATGCACAAAGAGGTTTTGGAAGTTTAAGTCTATGACGAATCGGGGACTCGGAGTGCTCCTCACACAGAGTGGTTCGAATCTGACTTGATCAAACTTTGTGATGTAGCATTATTAGAGTTTGAGACGAGAAAAGCATAGATAGCTAGAGGGAGTTCTTAGGCATTCTTGTCCATCCATTTGGCAAAAGAAAAGCCAAACAAGAAAAACAACAAATGGATGTCCTCGAATGAGTAAAATATGCATCCAACATGCTCACACAATAAAATGACAAATGAAATATGTGACAAAGCATGCACAATCACTCTAGCATCTATCAAGCAATTTGGCGATGACTAGGTCATCTATATATGAGTATATTGCCTTAGGAGTCAAATGAGAACATTTGATCATAGGTCATACTCATCGTTTAAGCACAAGTGGGGTTCCCACTTTTACATAAAGCATTGTTGTGTTCACATCATTAGAATTGCTTTAGCTCAATTGATTAGAGTAAAGCTCCCCCTAGATGTGATATCCCTCCTAAGAGGGATGAACTAACCTTGGGTTTTGTCGATGATGACTTCATGTAGGTGTTGAAGATGTGGATGCTCAATGTTGATGTAGATCCTTCGGAGCAATCCTTTGGAGTGAGTTGCACTTTCAATACCTACACGGGTTAGTCCCACAAGGAACAAACAAGGATATCCATAGACATAGAGTGATGTTCACATGAGATGATGTCCATGAATGCATTAGGTTACCTTGTCCCTTGTCTTACCAACAAGAGGGTTTGTGACTCCTTGAACTGGTGCAAGATATGGAAGTTGTTTGCACTCATCCTTGCCAAAATGATAAGAGTGAGGTATGTTGGCGGAGTCACCCTCAAGAACTCTCTAGTTCTTCTTCTTAGGGATCCACACCATCTTGATGGGAATCCTTGGAGTTGTAGTCGTACTTGATGAAGTGGAACTTGATGTAGTCTTTGGAACCCACTTGACCAAGGCTTTAGAAGCTTCTTCAAATGCATCAATCTCCTCTTGAAGCTTGTCCTTGCCTTTTAGATTGTGGTCTTGTGATGGAAGATCATCTTGAGCTTGTGTTCCTTGGAAAGAAGTGGGATCATACTTCTCTTGTTGAGGAACGAACTTCCTCTTGGGATATTGATCTTCTTCCCACTCAACTCCATTGGCATTGAACATTCGTTCAAAACCAACACCTTGATTCTTCCGGTGTCTTCCTTGCTTGCGTACAATTTCCTCAAATTGCTTACTCCCGGCAAGGCTCTTGTAAACACCTTTCTCTATAATTCCCTTCAATAAGCTATTTTCTTGCTCAAGTGTAACTTGGCTAAGAGGGTCATTAGTGGAATCAAGAGAACTACTAGAAGCAACAACATTGGATTTAGCATGATTGTTGTTACTACTAGAAGAAGAATCTTTCTTGTTCTTATTGCTAGATTTAACTTGTGGCATGTAAGTAGACAAGAGTAAACACTTGGCAATGTAAGAAGAACTTCTCTTGCGAAGATCATCATTGACTGCCTTTAAAAACTCATGCTCTTGCTCAAGGTTGAGCTTTTCAAAGCGTAGCTTCTCATGAGTCTTTAAAAGTTCTCGATGATCTTCCAAGGTAGTTTCATGAGCTAACTTAAGAGTGTTTAGTTCTTTAGTTAGACGCTCAATCTTCTCCTTATCATTGTCATTCGTTTTATCTTGATTATCATGATTAATAGCAAGTTCATCATAGTTCTCATAACTAGAGTTGTCAACATGTAAATCATCACCTCCTAGCAAATCATCTTCATCACTAGTGAAATCAACATACTCGGGGTGTGATACCTTTGGACCTTTGGCCATGAAGCATCTTCCAATTCCTTCATTTGGTGAGTCAAATATGTCGTAGGAGTTGGTTGACACAAGTGCTAGACTGGCAACACGTTCATCTTGAGTATATTCAGAGTCGGAGTGATAACTTCTTTCGGAGTGATGGTTGGAGTCGGAGCCGGATACCCATTCACCAATATGAGCTTCATGTCTTCTTTTTGTGTAGCTCTTTGATGATTTGTCCTTCCTCTCCGAATCATTGCTTCTCCGAGAGGGTCTTCGTTCATATCGATCATCTCTACTCCTTCTCTCTCTTTGTGTTGATTCTTCTCTTCTACTTCTTCTCTTGGGAGAATCTTCTCTTCTTTTGTAGGGAGCCGTACACTCATTGGAGTAGTGTCCGGGTCTTCCACAATTATAGCAATTCCGTTCACGACTTGAAGATCTTTTGTCATTGTAGGACCTTGACTTGGAACTTCTTTCCTTGCTTCTACTCTTGTAGAACTTGTTGAGGTTCTTCACCATTAGGCTCAATTCTTAATTGAAGGTTTGTTTCTCACTTGATGATGTGGGAGCATCACTTGGGGCTTTGTAAGCACCGCTTGACTTGTTGTGAAGCTCTTCCTTATCCTTGAGTGACATCTCATGAGCAACAATTCTTCCAGTGACTTCCGTTGGCTTGAGATCTTTCTAGTTGGGCATCATTTGGATAAATGTGCACACAGTATCATATTTTCCATCCAAGGCTCTTAGGGTCTTGTTGATGATGAATCTGTCGGTCATCTCTTCACTTCCTAAGCCGGCAATCTCATTTGTGATGAGAGCAAGCCTAGAGTACATTTCTGCGATACCTTGACCATCCTTCATTTCGAACTTGTCAAGTTGACTTTGAAGCACATCCAATTTGGATTCTTTGACGGAGTCGGTACCTTCGTGCATATCAATCAAAGTATCCCAAATTTCCTTTACATTCTCAAGAAGGCTGATTTTGTTGAATTCTTCGGGGCACAATCCGTTGAAGAGAATATCACAACCTTGAGCGTTGTATTGCAGCATCTTCAACTCCACGGTAGCTTCACGGTTCGGTTCTCTCCCATCAAAGAATTCACCTTGCAAGCCAATACACACATATCCCAAACGGCGGGGTTATGTCCAAGAATATGCATTTTCATCTTATGCTTCCAACTAGCAAAATTAGTACCATCAAAGTAAGGACCTCTACGGTGGTAATTTCCCTTGCTAGACGCCATACTCTCCTAGGTTATGAAACCAAGGCTATGATTACCAAAAGCTATGGAAATCAAAGCAAATAGAGACCAAAGCTCTGATACCAATTGTAGGATCGAAAGTATGTCTAGAGGGGGGTGATTAGACTACTTGACCAAATAAAAATCTAGGCTTTTCCCAATTTTAAGTCTTGGTAGATTTTAGCAACTTAGCACAAATCAAGTAATCAACCTACACATGCAATTCTAAGAATATAGCAGCGGAATGTAACACAATTGCATATGAAGGTAAAGGGAGGAGTTTGGAGGGAGCAAACGCAATGTAGACACGGAGATTTTTTATCCGTGGTTCCGATAGGTGGTGCTATCGTACATCCAGGTTGATGGAGACTTCAACCCACGAAGGGTAACGGTTGCGCGAGTCCACGGAGGGCTCCACCCACGAAGGGTCCACGAAGAAGCAACCTTGTCTATCCCACCATGGCCATCGCCCACGAAGGACTTGCCTCACTAGGGTAGATCTTCACGAAGTAGGCGATCTCCTTGCCCGTAAGAACTCCTTGGTTCAACTCCACAATCTTGACGGAGGCTCCCAAGTGACACCTAGCCAATCTAGGAGACACCACTCTCCAAAAGGTAATAGATGGTGTGTTGATGATGAACTCCTTGTTCTTGTGCTTCAAATGATAGTCTCCCCAACACTCAGCTCTCTCTCATAGGATTGGATTTGGTAGAAAGATGATTTGAGTGGAAAGCAACTTGGGGAAGGCTAAAGATCAAGATTTATGTGGTTGGAATGGAATATCTTGACCTCAACACAAGTGTAGGTGGTTCTCTCTCAGAAAATGTATGTTGGAAGTGTAGGCATGTTCTGATGGCTCTCTCCACGAATGAAGAGTGGGTGGGGGGTATATATAGCCTCCACACAAAATCTAACCGTTACACACAAATCACCAAACTCGGTGGGGCCGAATTAGAAAACTCGGCAGGACCAATTTGGTTCATAATGTGACCGTTAGGCATTTCGGTGGGACCGACATGTCAACTCGGTGGGACCGATTTCATTAGGGTTAGGGCATAACGTAATCTCGGTTGGACTGATTACTCAAACTCGGTGGGACCGATTTTGGTTATAAGCAAACAGAGGGTTGGTCAGGCAAACTCGGTGGGACCGATTCGCTCGTCTCGGTGGGACCGAAGCGTTACGAAAAGGAAACAGAGAGTTTGCATTGCAGACTCAGTGGGACCGATCGCTCATCTCGGTTAGACCGAAACGTTATGAAGGGAAACAGAGAGTTTGCAATCCCATCTCGGTGAGACCGAGATCCCATCGGTGAGACCGAAGTGACTAGGGTTTGTGGCAGTGGCTATGTCAGGAGAACTCGGTGGCGCCGGATGGAAAGTTTCGGTGGGGCCGAGTTTGACTTTTGGTTTGGGACATATGTGGATATGAGAAAGTAGTTGAGGGTTTTTGGAGCATATCACTAAGCATTTTGAGCAAGTAACTCATTAAGCAACACCTCACCCCCTTTTGATAGTATTGGCTTTTCCTATGGACTCAATGTGATCTTGGATCACTAAAAGTAAAATGTAGAGTCTTGTGCTTTGAGCTTGAGCCAATCTTTTGTCCTTAGCATTTTGAGGGGTCCACTTTCTAATCCATGCCATGCCAATCATTGAGCTTTTCTGAAATATTTATCTTGAAATAGTATTAGCTTAATGAGCTATATGTTGTTAATCATTACCAAAACCACCCAGGGATAGTTGCACTTTCAGCTGCATAAGCTCTCACCCATGTGGGAGGGCCTGTTTAGGATTGCCCGCGTCTCCAGGCCTGGCGCCGCACGCCTGGAGACGCAAGACGGGATCCCCATGCAGAACGCCTGGAACATCCAGCACCTCCGGAAGTTCTACCCATGAAGCAAGGCCCAGTGCCTGTGAAGGTCTCCGCTCGTGACACTCTCACGTAATAATGAGTGGGGCTGTAGATGCCCCGGTGTCTCCGGAGTGCCGCCCTCAGGCCTCGGGAGCTCCCTCCCATGTCCTAGTGGCAGCACTTAGCTCCGCGCTGGTGAGAAGTCTATTCTAGGTGCCGGACGCGACTGTTCATTTGCTTGCTGTTTGTAGTTGGTTTGCACACCTTTTAATGGAATTTGGAGTTCTAGCATTTCATGATTGCCAAGTTGGGTTTTTCTCCTTTTGCTCCGCTCGCCTCTTTATCTTGGATCAAGGAGAACAGCAGTTGCCAGTCGCTCTTCCTCATGCGCCTTGCGCGGGGGCTGGGCAGGTGTGTGCGTGCGTTGGGCTTGCCCACGCCGCGAACACACCTCGCCAAAGCCATGTCGCCCGATAGCTTCGGCTTCCTTGATCTTCGTGAGGTGCCCTCGAATGAGCTCGTGATTTACGCACCCTCTTAAAGTCCGTGCGCACCGGGTACTGCGACGCGGTGCACTAAGCCACGACTAGCCCATACCTGAGGGCTCGCGCAAGGAAGAGCAAGACACCCAACAAGTGTTCTAACAATTCTGCAGCTTTATGATGTCTCCTGAGGCAACCGGCTCCTGAGTCGGCAGCAAGGGGGCCTCACCAGATGCTGAAGGGCGCGCCCTCGCGAGGTGGGAAACTACAGCGACTGTATCAAGATAAGTTACCCTACCACACCTACTCGGAACATGAACACCACAGCATAACATCAGAATAATAAGGATAGCATAGTGGCACAAGTGCCATTGTCCTTACATGCCCTAGCAGGGTCTTCTACTTTTTTCAAAATGCAAGAGAAAGGAAAGGCTAAACAAAAGTGGCCCGCGCGACCACAGCAGCTCCCGAGGCCGGGCTCCGGAGGTCCCCCGGGCTCAGCCCGAGCCTTCCTTCCGCTTCACCGAAGCGTGGTGACGAGATGATGCACCACCTTCCTCGAAGCGAGCCTGGTGACGTGGCGGCTGGTCGTAGCCGCCTCTACTTGTGCTCTCGCTGGAGGAGGGACCACCGCTGCTGAATGAGCCGCGGCCGTCGCCAAGGGCAAGCTCACCCTCAGCGTTGTCAACAGTTGTTGTCAAAGCCAACCTCATCGTCATCGCTGCCGTCTTTAGGGTAGCACCCTGCGCGATGGCCGTCTTCCCCAAACACCTTCACGTAGAGGGTCGCAACGCCGTCGTACTTAAAGTGGAGGGTGCACCCCCCGCTCAGGCCGCGCGCGTGGGCAAATGCCTGCCAGCCGCAGGCCAAGGTCACGTTCCCGGCGGGGGAAACTTCGACCCTGACCCATGAAGCCTTGCTACAGCAGTCGTCAACCTACAGCCAGAGGCCGTCAAGGCCCGCGACCGGCAGCTCGCCCGTGAAGAAGCGAGGAAGCGGGAGCCAAGTGCCGGTCGGCCTCTCCGACCACACAAAAAACTCCGAAAGCACCTCCGCTGAATGGAAGCGCAACTGAGGAGACCGGACGACCACGGTGCGCATCCCTCCGTCACAGGGGCTGCCTCGCCCCTGGCAGCTCCCGCCGCGAGAAGAAGCGCCGCCGCGGCCACTCGAGGGGCGCCCGTGCCCCCGAGGAGCCGCCGCAGGAGTCGCGGCATGCTTGCGAAGGCGACCTCGCCCTCTCTTGGGCGGCAGCGAGCCAGGCCCCTCCTTGGGAGCCTTCCCCTTCTCGGCAGCGGAGAGCTTCCTCATTGGCGCCATGGGTGCTACAGCGAGATGGCGAGGCAAGAAGGAAGAAGAAGGAGTGGTGGCGAGAAGACGGAGATGAGCAAGGGGGCTCTGCCCCTCCCCTCATTTATAGCCAGAGGAAGGCCAACCGATGGCCTCCACGATCGCACGCAATGATGATTTTCCTCTGCTTGTAGCAGAGTCCCGTCAAGTCGGACGGTTACCAAGGTAGCGTGGGGAAGCGGAGGCGCCCACGTCCCATCAATTGCTACGCGTCAACCAAAGGCCGCAGGTGGTTGGGGCCCGCGGCACTCCGCACTTTCCCTTTGTCTTCGCCTTGAAGCCAAGTTCGGGCGCGCTTTGGGCCCGGGGCTACTGTCGGCGTTCTAGGAACGGGGGTACCCAGACTTGCCTGCGTGTAGCCCACGGCATGGCTCCGTCAACGGCCCGGTACGGCCCAGCTTCAGCAAAAACAACCCAAGACCCTCCCGAGGGGCCAGGCCTCGTGAGCCAGGCGACACCAAGACCTCCCTGACACTACCCAAAAAAGAGACATCCGTGACATTTTGGGCCGAACGAAAAAACTTTCTGTCATACTTATGACACTTCTATGACGATAATTGTGACAAAACCCGGTATCATCATAGATGTGGTGGGCTCCTACTTCTATGACAAAAAATCATGACAGGAAATGGGCTTTTCGTCCTGGGCGGGCTGGAGACGCAGCTGCATGACATTCTTTGGGCCGTCCATGACGGAAAAAACCGTGGTAGAAGCGAGGGCAAGGAAATATTGGGGTGTTCCCGGTTACGGTGGGTGGTCGGGGACGAGCGATGCGCGTTTCTCTCGTATACGTACGTGCGTGTGTGCGAGGCGTTGGGCTCTAACTGAAGCCGAGCGAGGCGTTGGGCTCTAAATGAACCCGAGCGATTGCACTAGCTACGTTACTGAACTCGATCGAGCGATTCCTTCGCTACTACTGCTAACTGAAGCCGATCGATGCTGCCTCTGGATGAACAGCGAGTTTTGCTGGGGGTTTTGGATGAACAGCTCCCGGTGGGGGTGGTTGAACAGGACCCCGTGGTGTTGCCTCTGGATGAACAGGACCCCGATCGATCGAGCCGGTTGGGGCTGGATGAACAGGACCCCGTGGAGGGCTGGATGAACAGGACCACCCCGTGGAGGGCTGGATGAACAGTAGACGGTGGATGGCTGGATGAACAGTAGCCCGTGAAGGGGTGGTTGAACAGGAGCCCGTGGAGAGGGGTGGTTGAACAGTAGCCAGTGGAGTAGCGCGCGGTGGAGGCTGGATGAACAGGAGCCTGTGGATGAACAGTCGCAGGTGCAGGTTGGAGGGGGTCGATGGTGGATGAACAGTATCCCGTGGAGTCCCGTTTTGCGGTACGCCACACCCCTCCCGATGAACATGACCCCCGTTTCGACCATAGCGCTCCAACACTAGTCCGTTTCCTCTGTTTTGCGGTACGCCACACCCCCCCGATCAACAGGATCCCATTTCGAACATGGCCGGTCGAACACAAGGCCGTTTCCACCGTTCTGTCGTACGCCAGGCCTCGTTTCCATTGGCTGTTCCATCCAAGCCCTCCCGATGAACACGACGACGCATTCGGTTCCGACCCAGCCATGTACACGAGCCCTGGCCGTACGTATGCGCGAGTAGGCGTTCGAGACCCCGCCCGTATGTACGTACGTGGCCGTATTTTCTTTCTTGCACACTGGCCGCTGTACGTACGTGTACATGCTACGTGCACGCCTCTACTACGACACATGCGCGCCTCTACATCGACCAGTATGTACGTACACATTCGCGACCAGAATGACAACGCTACGTACACTTCGACCAGGTGGAGGAATAATTATTTTGCGCGTAATAAGGAGGCACTTCCTTGCGGCCGCCATGGACCCAGCTGTCAGCCTCTCCACGTACAGTACTCTTCCGATGTAAGTCGTTCCTTGACCACGTTGACCACGCCGCACCGAGAGCACCAGGGCGGTGGACGACGGTGAGGCCTAGGAAGGGGACGACGTGGAGCCGGGGAAGACGCGGCAGTGGAAGCCCGCGTGGAGAAGAGTACGAGGGTTCACTGGTTCGCCTGCGGTCTGAGGCTGCCGTCGCCGCATGGCCTGGCCAGCAGTGGGAATAGTAGGGGGCGGTGAGTCCTCCGCGGCAGCACAGCCGGCCACGGGAGGCAGGAGCAGGCGGCACGACCGGCGCTGCTTTGGGCGGCTGGAGCAAGAAGACCAGAGGTTGAGGAAGCACGACGGCCGTTGGATGGACATCGTACGGTCACTGCAGCTAGAATCGTTTATATTGACTAAGTTGACAAAGCCCTTGGTACGCGTCAACTTAGTAGGCCCACAGGTCAGCTTCCGAAACGGTGCGCCCCAGATGTCAGGGGAGGAATCATTTTTTGGCGGGTGAAGCTAGAATATCTGAGATTGAAGAAGAAGCACGGCATCCGTTGGATGGACATCCAACGGCCCCTGCTGCTAGAACCGTGTATTGACTATAATTTCACAAAGCCTTGCATACGCGTCAACTCTCTTTTTTAGGGGACGCGTGTGGTAGAGAACTTATAGCCCATTTGATATTTGTAAGAATGTGCAGCCAATTTTTGAATTCTAATGGAATTTACTACAGCCCATTTACTTTGTTAAAAGTACAGCCCATTTCAACCAACCGTTCAAAACAGAATTCAATAAAATTTCCCACATATTGATGGGATCCGAAATATTTTTATCCCGAAATTTCTAGTCAGATTAAATACAATTTCAATATAAATTTATATTACGTAAAAATCCAACGAAACATTGAGCTAGCAACAATTAATGAAATTAAAATTTTCAATATCCAAAAATAATATTTTATAAAGTAATTACGTGTTTGGTGCATTTTTATAGTTACTGCCCAGTTTTTATAATTACATCCCATATATTATTTCTTAAAGCCCATTTTCTTGTTAAGCCTAATGCATCCCTCCTAGGAAATATTTGCAGCCCAGCGGGGCGGAGAATAACAACTTGACCTTGCCTGGGTATTCCTAAAAAGAAGTATAGCTGGGCTAGCCATTTTCAGCTTCAAAAAAAATAATATCTGGGCTGGATATCTGGCCTGGGCTAGACGAGCCACAGCCCGCCCAGTTAATACCTGCAGCGATGTTTTCGTTGTTGTTCAGAGGAGAAAAATTAATATCTGGGCTAAACATCACTCAAAAACTCTGCAGTGCTCACACCTCAAAAACACAAATACTGCTCGAGCTGCTTGGTCCCAGCTGTCGGCCGCTTCTTGTGCAATTCTCTCGTTTATTGACTACATAGGTTGACAATGGTGTGGGACCGTGATGTCAGGAAACCAGGAGGAAGCAAAAAATTATAGTTTTATATACTAATAAGGAGGCACTTACATACGTGCGGCTATGGCCCTGGTGGGTCCCCACTGTCATCCTCTCCAAGTAAAGTCATCTCCTCATCCTCATGTCCGTTGACCATGTTGACAACGCGAGACCGCGGTGCCACGGCGAGCGCAACAACTCGAAGGACAACAGAGAGGGCCTCGCGGGCCCTACGGATGGTCTGATACAGCGCCCGCTGCTCATTCGGGAAGCCAGGATCATCGGGCCACATGTCCGCGACGGCATTGTCGTTCGCTTGTTCACCGGTGCTCGTTGAGGAGACGGAGGTTGCAACACAGGTCCTCCTGCGCTGGTAGCTCTTCCGCCATTAGGGCGTCGAAGTGCGGCTGCACCTGCTCTATGGTGAACACGGCATGAACCGGCTTGGACTGTGACGCCGGCTCCTGGTCGGAAGCTACGTCCACTGTCTGATTGTCGTCGCTCAGCTCGGCGAGCTAGCTGGCGAGCCAGCATGTCCGGCTGCTAGACCGACCCGCTGCCAAGCATGAGTCTGACTGCCCTGACCCACCCAGACGGCCTCCCTTGCCCGCGCGCGCTTTCCGCCCGAAAGGTCAGCGCCGCCCGCCCCGCTTCCCGGTAAAGGCGATTGCTCCGCCTTCAAACGACACAAGTGTCGTCCGTCCGTCCTTCTGCTGCCCACATTAATGATGCGTGGTTGCCGAGGCGGCTACTCCGGCGCCACACATCCGTCCCTCCGCCGCCCACCATTGCTATATAAACTGCTGCGCCGGCCATAGCCGCAGTCATCCGCATCCGTTCCCTTTCTCCTGTCCACACCACTACTGCCCACCATGGCTTCCTCACGCTCTAGCGCTCTTCAGGACAGGCGGACGACAGGCCACAAGGAGATGGCAGCTATTGCTGCCGACTGGCTGGCCAGCAGGCAGCCGGAGGACGACGATGACCCAGTGGAGAACATGGTAGTCGACGATCCGGCGCCAACCCCCTCCTCCGCGCCATCCTCACCGGTGCATTGCACCATGACCATCGGCGAGGCCCGTGCCCAATATATGGACACGGTGAGGCAGAAGCGTGAGGAGCAGTTCCGGGAGGCGCAGGCCGACGCCGCCTACAACTACCATCTCCTCCAGGAGCACCTGCAGGCAGAGGAGCAGATCACCGCGGAGCGGGCGGAGCAG
Organism: Aegilops tauschii subsp. strangulata; assembly: GCF_002575655.3. Lineage (NCBI taxonomy): Eukaryota > Viridiplantae > Streptophyta > Magnoliopsida > Poales > Poaceae > Aegilops > Aegilops tauschii. The sequence continues at coordinate 365,136,206 of NC_053041.3, read as the reverse complement.
GAGGCGCTGCTCGACTCGTACCGCTCCGCCCACGAGGGCCGCCTCGAGTGATGGTGGTACCGCCTACAAAGAGGGCGATGAAGCGGGCGAGGCGCTGTTTGGCGAGACCGAGGACGAGGCAGAGGACAATGTCGGCTCCGACGTGTCCCCGCTCCGCTGGCATCGACGAGGCCCTGTCCGCCGAGGCCCCGCGGCGCCAACAACGAGGTTGAGGACACCGCCGGCTCCGCCGAGGCCCCACCCTGCCGGCAACGAGGGGGGGATTTTCCCCGCTCCGTCGAGGCCCCGCCCCGCTGCCAACGAGGCCGTGCCACACAGAAAACGAGGAAGAGTAGAACACGGTAGGTCGCCGCCGCTCAGGTCCAAGTAAGGCCACCGCTGCTACCCTCTGGTTGAAGCCAAGCTAGGCGGGTTGACCACTGACAGCCGGTTAGCTTCTTGGCTGTGACATGGAGTCGGAGAGCTATGTTGGAGAAGGACGCTGCTTCTACTTAACTGCTGGTGCAGTTGGCTGACTGACACATGGGCCCAATAGGCATCTAGGCCACATGTCAATTACGCAACTGCACCTGCAGTTAAGTCACTGAAGCTTCTATTCGGCTCAGCCGGACACAGGTGGGTAGCTTCGGTTAATTAATTATACCTCCAGCGCACCCCTTTTTAGTTGAAGAATGTATGAAATGTAATGAAATCCGGCATGTTTATATGAAATACGACCGTGTATGAATGAATTTATTTTGATTATTTTGAATTCTAGTATCACTGGCATTGGATGAACATGCAAAACAATACGTACTAGCATTATTCCCAGGGTGATCACCTCGTTTGCAGCAGTTTCACATGTACTCAGAAGTTTTGTCTGCAGTCAAAGTATCTCTACTTTGACCAATCTTATAGAAAAAAGTATGCACTTTCACAATGAGCGAAGTAAAAAGGAACAGAAGGAGTACAAAGAGTTTGAGCAACTTTTTAGCGTTCCTGTACATTGTAATCAAACATACAGGCCTGGCAATTCATAGAGAACATTCAAAACAATCGATGATTATGCATCTCAGCGATTCACATGTAAGAGCCAATATTTACTTCACAACTAAAGAATAAAGAAAAAATGGATCGACGCTGCTGACAGCAAAGGGCGTCCCATTCGAAAATATCAAACGCATGGCTTCTTGCTAAAATCAATAAGCAAAATTTGACAAGGTTGTCCCATTCCAAAATATCAAATGCCTACGATTGTGGAATGGGTAGGGTTTGCCATCAGTTCGGACATTGACATGGCACCTCGTGCTAAATAAACCAGCTGTTCTTTTTGTGCAGTTCCACCAAAATCAATCAAATTCGCGCGTAGCTTGTATGATTTCGCCCTTATATGTTGCAACGCCTAGAACTTATCGGCACCTCCTTTCTTGTGGTGGAAATGAATGATTTGATGTATTCATGAATATTTTGTGCAATTCCCATTGAAATCAAGCTGAGCACCCCTGTTTGCACAAATACAAAAAAGTGATTAGTATAAAGCAAATTGTACTATGAATTGACAGTTTAAACAGGCACCTACAAGGTCCATGTAGAGCACACTTTTAGAAAAATGGAACTCACCGGAAAGAATCCTAGAACAACATTGTACTCGTGCATCATAGCAAGAAAATGGAGATTTGTCAGTCCTTCTGAGCTGAAGTTAGTTTGGTCTTGTCGGGGGTAATGTAACCATCCTTCAACTGCTCCTTCTGATGAGAAGATAGACAAGGCTTCTTCATCATGGCATAATCGGAACTAGTCACTTCACGTACTCCGTATTCTTCTTCAGAGGAGGATGATCCTATTGTGCAAAGACAAGAGGAAAACTAAATGCTAGCATCCCTGTTTTCTCGAAAAAAAGGAAAGGAAATATTTAAAACAGCATAGATGAAGCACTTCTCAAGGACAATACCACTTTTTCATGACAGGTTCTAAACAGTAGCACAACACCAATAGAGATGACAAAGCTCAATCATATGGATGAAATCAATGGGCGAGTACCAACCTTTGTTAGGAGGCTTATTGTGTAGATCACACAGATGAAGCACTTCTCCGGAACCATCTGTTGCTATCTACTGTGGTGGCCATGCTTACTATATACTCCTCGATTGTTTAATGTTTCCAACATCTTCTTGTGCAGTTCCACTAAAATATATGGTATCTTCAAAGAAGATCCCTGTTTGCACAAGTAGAGATAATTATGTATTACATTAAGAGTGGCATCAAATCAGTGGCAAAACAATTGCTCGTTCCAACCATAGCAATAAATTAAGATGCAAAACTATATCATTACTTGTGTCATCACAGTTCCAGTGCTTCATTACAGCACCGGGAGTTGATTTTTGTTTTTCTTCCGCTTGTTCTTCCCCTTCATCACTTGGTTCAATAAAAGACAAGCTTCGCCTTCAATGTAAGATTTGGCATGTAAATTAGGTTGCACAAGTGTAGCACTAAACAATGACATTAATTTTCTGATGAAAGTGGCAAAATACAGTCCACAGTGGTGAAATATCCTTATCTTACCACAATGGGATATTACGGTGCACATATAGATTGGATGTCTTGTCTCCATTTGTGCAGTTCACTAAAATCAAGCAACATTACCGTACAAGTAGCACAACATATGAAAGCACACTGCAGAATCATGTGAAAGAAGGCTAGTACTGACCTCTCATGACGCGGAATTCAAACAACTCACAAGAAGAAGATCTGAACCAAATTTTCCAACACGGATAGGAAGTAAGATCTCCTCTTGTGCAGTTCCACTAAGATCAAGCAATCAAGCAACGTTGTCGGTGTGACATTTTGGTTGAACTGCACAAAACACTCTTAAAACGTAAGTGTTTTGTGCAGTCCAACAAAAGGTCACAATGGCAACGAGGTGAAGTAGATAACCCTGTTTACACAGAGGTGCAAAGGAAACAACTAGTGGTCAATAACAGTGGATGACACAGAAGCCAACAAAAAGAAGTATCTACCTTATCTAAATGGGAAAGAAAGCAAGACAGTAGCATTTCTCAAACGGTGGCATTGATTAATATTAACACAGAGATTATATTAACAATAAAATTCGTTAAACATGTAATTGTCTTTTAATTGTGGCATTGCATCAATTTTCCAGCGGCATTATTAGAGGGTGTTTGTTTACAGGGACATTTTTGTGGAGGGACTAAAAATACTCCGTGTCAGTCCCATCTAAACGAAACAGGAGGGACTTTTAGGGACTAAAAGTGGGCATTTGGGACTAAAGAAAGAAGACCCCGAGGGAGAGCCTTTTTGGGACTTTTTCCAATAGCTGACCCTACCACGCATCGCACCTTCTCTCTATTAGTTCATTACTAGGGGTAACATGGTCCTTTAGCATGTCATTTAATAACCTCTAGTCCATGTTTAGTCCCTGGAACCAAGCAGGTAGGGACTAGGGAGTTTTTAACCAAACAGGGCCCTAGATTAACAACAACTAAATAGTTGCACGGGACAGTGGACGCACCAGCACCATGTGCATCTACCGATGTACTGGGGTGATGCACATTCTGTTGCAACAAAGAACAAACAACCAAGGAGCATATTTGTGTTGGTCCCAGTTTTGTTATCTTTAGACACCTTTCCCTATGTGAGCGCAGCAAATCTAGTCCTGCTCAAACTCTACAGCCTTGACCCCCAAAACAAAAGATCAGTTTCTTACAGATGTGCGTATTGCGTTTGTCATTGTTTTCCCTTTTTGACCAACGTAGGTGCTGGATAGCCAGTCTGTACTAGTACTTTCCCCCTTCCTTTCCTCTTTGAACAACGTCCTTGATTTATGCTATACAACTTTCCCCACTACTTTCCCCCATTCCTTTCCTCTTTGAACCACGTCTTAGATTCATGCGATACAACTTTCCCCACTACTTTCCCCCTTCCTTTCCTTTTTGAACCACGTCCTAGATTCATGCTATACAACTTTTCCCACTACTTTCCCCCATTCCTTTCCTCTTTGAACCACGTCCTAGAGTCATGGTATACAACTTTCCCCACTACTTTCATGTTTGATCCAACACCTAGATTAGAGTGTAGAAGCGGAAAAAGCCCACATGCAGCTAGAGCAATGCATGTGGAATAAGTAAATTATACCTTAAGGTCCTTGGGTTGTGGTTCGGTGGGCGACCGGAGGCCGTTCGTCCCACACTATGTACGGCGGTGAAGAAGAAGGGGTCGGAGGCCCTCCCGCGCTGCCGCTGGGTGAAAGTGAACAGCTGCGCCGGTAGTGGATTCCCTCCCTCGCCGATGGCGAGAGCGTTAAGCCTCCTTCCCTTCCCGGCGGACAGATCCTGCCGGCTCTTTGACCAGCAGTGAGGGGAGAGAGAGAGGCCAACGAAGTCTTGTTTAGATCTAGAGAGTGTGAATAGAGCAACTACAAGCAGACCAGCAATGAGGGGAGAGAGAGAGGCCAACGAAGTCTTGTTTAGATCTGGAGAGGGTGAGAGAGTGTGAAGAGAGCAACTACAAGCGCTGAGGCTCCAGCGTGTATATATATACTGGAGAGAGTGTGAAGAGTGCAAACCCTAGAAAACAAGCGCCGAGGCTGCAGCTTATACGTGATGAGGCGATTATACGGTCACTACGAGATAGTATAGCTCCATATCCATCCATTTTGACCAGTCAAAGAATCCTCCTGGCACGAATTATGCTCAAATGTAGTTATCGAACACGAGACCTCAAGTTTGATGGGCGAACAGGCTAACCAGCTACACAACCCTCCCGTTATGTTCAACGAGAGGCAAATAACCTTTTATACATTCCTGCATTCGTGTGACAAGCATGCCCTGTTTTTTTTGTGTGTGGGAGTCATTGGGATTTAAATCATAATCGTGTCATGTGGCTTTGGTGGTAAGACTATCCAAAGTGGTGCAGAAATAATGTAGCCTTAGTCACCTTACCTCTCTCCACGTAGTACGTTGGGTCCCACCAGTCAGAGGGTGAAACAAACCAATTAATAAGAAAAATTAAAAGCGCCAGCGGTGTATCTTACCTCACACATGTCGCTACTTCTCGGGAACACTGTCCAATTGATCCCTCTGTTCGCTCACGTACTATTTTAAATGAATCCTTATTATAACATGCACACAATTTTGGGCACTTGTATTCGACCTAAGTCAGTGTGCCACCGTGTCTCGTACGACTCCCTCCGGCTAGGTGTAATGAGTCACGTTAGAAGGTGCAGCGGGACCAAGGTGCAAGCAGATTGGAGGAGAAGGAGAAACTTGACCGGTCATTCCTCCAATCAAAGCCCTGATTTCTGTCTCTAAATGCAACAATTAATCCAAAAAACTAAGAGATGCCGTTTTAGCTACCATGCAGGGCCATGTATTAACTTGCATGCAAGCCGACTTTGATTTCTTGACTGATCAACGCGTAGTTGCGATCCATGCATTGGGTTTCCGGGGGAGATAACAAGGCAGAGTAAGGAGCGTTTAGTTACATTGCTTATGCTGGTCATAGTGGTGAGTAACTTGGACTAGTAACATGCATATGTTACTAGTCTATGCTACTACTACGCGAAGTTTGCCGTCGGAAGCGAGCCGATCTGGCTCTCCTGAGCTAGCAAGGTTTTTCTAGCCAACCCAAGCTAGCTGGCCCACAAAATCTAACATATTTTAATAGTTCCAAACGCCTAACCTTGCCCGGCTATGCTATAAGCTGTTCTTGCTAAGGATCCAAACGCTCCCTAAGTAACAACGCTCGCTAGCAACGAGGCTAGGAGGGGATTGAGACGCGAAGTTAATGGACGACACCTAAACATTTTGGGAATATCTGATTTCTGTAAGATCACTTAACACTTAGACGGAGGGAGTACTACTCCTCAGTCCAGGTTTGATGGAATATTTGTCACCTCTTCTCTTCTTGTACGTACTCCATTTGTATCTCACTTCCTGTGGCTTCGCACTCACACGATTTTCCTATTCTATGAACCTGTGTGTGCGTGTGCGTGTGTATGTGTGTGTTTAACAGCATGTGTGTGTGTTAGACAGAGCGACAGATCGACCTACTCCTACAGAGAGATAGTGTGTAGTGTATGATTTTTGGGACTTAATGAAGAAGACTCTCAAGGAGAGTCTTTTTTGGGACTCCATGGTGTTGTTTGGTTGTTATTTTCTGTATACTGGGGGTAACATGGTCATTCAATAACCTCTAGGGAGGGACTAGGGACTTTTTAGTCCCTGAAAACAAACAGGGAGGGACCTTTTAAGGAGTAGGGACTTTTTAGTTGGGACTAGAAAAAGTCCTAGGACTTATGAACCAAACAGGGCCTCAATATGGACTACATACAGAGCAAATGAGTGAATCTACACTCCAAAATACGTCTATATACATCAGTGTTTGGAGTATGTACTAGTAGTTCATATTGAAATCTACTGAAGGACATATATATTCCAAACAATATGATAATCTCTCTAACCAAGGTAGTAGGGACGAGGAGTAAACGGAGGGAGTAGTAAAATTTTCTCCTCGTCCTGCGAGCCACCGCGCGTGTGGGCGAGGGAGCGGGCATAAGGTGTACAGTACTACTACTAGTAAGCAAGCTTCACCTCATCCTGCGAGCCACCGCGCCCGTGGGCGGGGGAGACGGCGTACTAAGCAAGCTTCTCCTTGTTCTGCGAGTTGACGGGACACATCAAAAGTACTCCAGTGTATAGAGCCTTGCCTCTAAGGTAGGCCCCACATGGTTTGCCTCCTTTTTAACATAACGTGTCAAGTCACAATTTGTTTGTTCACCCGTGGTAGATGATCCTCCCTCCATCAAGTGGACAAACAGTACATGTGTCAAATTACCACGTGGGCTGCCTTTTCGTACAGAAATGAGCTCCACCGTGTACCCACGCGGGTGTCGTTGGGAAAGAGACGGGAGTACATGCGTCGTGCGTGCACCTCTTCTCTTCTTGCACATCCCCCACCTACGTGGGTGTGTGTGAGAGATACAAACCTAGACAAATGGCCTGTGCGTTCGTGAGTGTTTTTTTGTTTTGGGGGGGAGGTTGATTTCGTGAATGTATTTATGGGAATATGTGTCGATGACATCTCAAACAAAATTTTGCATGCAATGTGTGTGAAATGGAGGCCTATCCATATCATATATAGAGGGTCGGGCGATCCACGAGAAGAGAGGGAGGGGTCATAGATATCGATAGAGTCGAAGAGAGGATCAAGTGGGTGGGTGCGAGATCGATGAAGAGAGCCATCGAAATTGTGTGTGTCTACAAGTCAAAGATATAGGGCGACTGACCTACCGGAACGTCAGAGGGCACAGGTCAAGTTTTGTGTGGCAGGGAAACATGACTAGAGCGCTCGATGTATCGGTGTGTGTGTGTGGGAGGGGGTGGGGGGTAGGCAGAGGCCTAACTATAGAGGTAGAACGACACGTATATGTGTTGAGAAGGAGAGACCCAGCTATGTCTTGAGGGAGATCGGTCGACATCCATACATAACTGAAGGACGGGAAATAGGATGGGACAGAGAGAGAGACAGGGAGGGAGAGGGGTAGAGTGCTGGATGGGTGATGGAGTTGCTACTCGAAGATAGTGGGAGAGGCCTACTAGACAAACTGAGGGTGGAACTGCAATATTATCAATAAGAGTGGGGATGTGTTTCTGTGTGTGCCTATGCGTGATAGATCTGTCGGGACGCATCCATGGATGATGAAGGGGAACCATGTGTTTGGTAAGCAAACCTAACTAGATTGGTAGATCAATTGTTGTTTGTCGGAGGAAGGGAGAGACATAACTAATGAGGTAGATCGATCGACGCGTGGGGAAAAACGAGTTATAAGGACCTAGCTAGCTATATGTATAGCGGGAGATCGGTCTGTGTATGTCCATTTGTTAGAGGCAAATAAGGCCCGGCGAGACGGATAGACAGAGAGAATGGAGCTAGGAGGTGGTGCGAGAGGCCTAGCTACTAGCTAGATAGGGGGAGGAGTGTGCGGTTGTGAGATTGATGAAAAGAGGGGTGAGAGTTTACACGTGTGTGGGACCGTATGAGAGACACGAGGCAAGGACACATAAAGGAGGAGATTGAAGGTGCGTGTGTATGTTGTAGGCAGACATCGCTGGAGAGGTTTATCGATTGGTGTGTGTCGGAAGGGAGTTGTGGAGACTGTGGGAGAACAACCTAAAGAAAAAAAATGAATGTGCACAATGGATAGAATGCTGAGGGAGGGGAGGGCGAGGATGGCGTGTGCATGCACGAGAGAAAGTTAGTGGTAGCTACAAAGGTTAGAGGATTGTGTGGGTGTAAGAGACTAACAAAGATCATAATTTGATATGAAAGTGGATTCATATATTTGAATAGGAGATCATAGTGTTTTAAACATATGCATGCATGAATATAGCGGTGATACGCGTGTTGTGGTTTTGCACATGTTATACCATAATGTGATAATGCATGGCATTTGCAACTCACAGCTAAATGTCGAACAATCTAAACCATACTATACATCAAACAATCTCACATTTTATTTGCATTTGTGATAATGTGTGGCTTTGCAGCTTACAACTAAATATCGAACAATCTAAACAATACTATATATCGAACATTCTCACATTTTATTTGAATTTGTGGTAATGTGTGGTGTTTGCAACTCACATCTAAATACTTGTAGGCGTAGGGGCGGGGCACCATACATAATGTGATAAACACATTATACATATGAGACATGGTTTAGATTATGAAGATCTAGCTAGAGCTTGAAATGTACTGTGATTTGAAATCAACATAAAGTGGATTCAAAAAATCGAGTTCGAGTTCATATAGTACACATAGTTCATATGTATCTCGAGACTAATCATGTGGTGTGCTGTGAAGATAATACACAAACGATGGTTTAACTTGACAATAATGATGATCATAGATCTTATTAAAACAGAGAAACGAATTCAAATGCTTTGACTTCACAACAATCATTATTGTAGATCTTATTCAAATAAAGAAACAAATTCAAATTTAGTTCATATTGAAGCGGTAGTATATACGTTTGGAATGCACTAAAACGTTCATTTGAGTAGTAGGTTGCATGCATTATACACGTAGCGAAATATTTTAATTGAACATAACATGAATTCGAAGTTTTGAATGACATTTGTTGTGCGAATTGATTTGGTACAGTACACGTTAGGCTTGTCCGGAAATTTCAACCCGCGCCTTGTTAGCCCGAAATATTTAAGATATATCTTTGTCTCGTTGTGCTCCGACAACACCCTCCATCTCAACCCGCGCTTTGCTATTCCAAAATTACAACGCGCGCGAAAACTCCCACCTCCTGTGAAATCCCGACACACGAAATGCACGTGATACCCCTGAACCGACAGAACCGCCTCTAATCGGTGGGGGTACTTTTGTAACTTACCCAACATTTCGGACAAGCGCGTCCCTAAGCCATGTTTCCCCACTCCCATCTCATCCGGCCACCCATTCATACACCGAGGCCGGGAAAACCCACGAAGCCCTACACCCTCCTCCGTCCGCCACCCAGCCGGAGCCTCTTCCCCGACGACGTCGTCCACAGCAACACCTCGACGTCCCTCATCAACCGTACCGGATGAGGATCCGTCGTAGATCTGGTCGTCCTACCGGTTCAGCCACCCCGTCCTCCACCTCCAAGGAGCTGCCCCAACGTTCCCCTCGTCTTTCGCGCCACCTCCATTCCCACACCGCTGTCTTCACCTGCACCACCGGAAGAGCATCATCATCATCGTTTCCTCGGATGAAGCTGCGGCCTAATCGGCGCCACCAAAGAGGTTGTACACTAATCGCCACATTTTCTTCTTGATTCGATCTCACGGTGCTACCGGCGCTGGGTCCCGAGCCGACACGGCATGGCTCCATCCACGGCGGCGTCGCAGGCCACATCCTCCACGGCGTCGCTCCCTCGGCGGCGACGTCCACATCAGTAGGAGCTGCTGCTGCTTTAGCTCTCGCTCGTGCCGCTGCTCTGCTCTTGCTCTCGGTCCCCTGCCTTGTCTGCTCTTGCTCTTGCTCTTGCTCGTGCTGCTGCTCTCGCTCTTGCTCTTGCTTGCGATGCTGCTCCGATTTAGCTACACTTCATTCGACTGAATTGACTTTTTGGTCAGTCGATTTTCAAGGGGTGGGGGGGCTCGCCGGAGTTAAGGAAGAACCAGCCGCAGCGGGGAGGGGCGCTCGCCGGAGAGGTACCCCACTATCTATCTTAGGGTTCACAGTGGGGGTGGTGGTGGGGCGGTGGCGTGGGGATCGCCGGAGAAAAAGCTCGGCACGGGGCGGCCTAGAGGGATGGCCGGGGCGGCGGCGGACCGGCGGTGGGGAGTGTTTTTGGGGCGGGAGGGGCAGCGCACCGCCGGCCATGGGTGGCTGTTTCGCCGGTGGTGGCTGGCGGCTCAGGGGGTGGAGGTTGAAGATGACCTGCAGGCCCTTGATTTCGTATCCAACGGCTGCAAAATCGACTGACCAGAGATGAAAAAGTCAGTCGACTGATGTGTAGCCTCACCTCTAGTGCGTTCAGTTTCGACAGTAAAATTCAGTTTCGACAGCAAAATTTAGTTTCGACAGTTAAGTTCAGTTTCGACAGTTAAATTCAGTTTCGACAGTTAAGTTCAGAGATGAGCGGCTGATGTATTTTATATCTAGCACTTTGTGGTTATGTATTTTACGTCATCTATTGGAGATGCTATTAGAATTCCACTCAGGTTAACGTTGTCTCTCATGTCCTACTTCAGCCTCGGCATCGTACAACTCACCGGAGCTGCTCCAACAACGAAACCCTCCATCACAACGGAGCAGTACCTCGGGCTCCATCTCCAGACACCTAAGAACTTCTTCCCCTCCTCCGATAGCCAAGTCAGCTGGAGCATCCTCACCGGCCAACCCAATCACGCTGAGATCGACATGGCTTCGCCAAAGAGGCTGTACACTTGTTGCATCTCTTTTTTACTCTACATGTTATATATATTGTCCACTGAGCACACGGAGTAACGGGAAATACGATTATTTTATCCTACTATATGACAAGCATTGAGGTACCAGGAAACTTAGCTATCCATGATGGACTCTCTTGAACGCCATCATTATTTATCTCTGCGCGTTTGAGCTGTGCATTTGTCGATGGCCCTGGGAGCTGAGCTAGTAGGGCAGTGGCCTGGGTCCAAAGTAATAGAAGTAGCACAAAAACATTTTTTTAGTGTAGGCTTTTCCTTGCTCAAGCCTGCCTACTAGAATCGCCAGTGCTTGAAAGGAAAAGTGAATGAAAAACATAGGAATTGTAAAGTTTCCTATGGTACTACTTTTCATGAATTTGGTGCAAAGGAATGGAGCAAAGGAAAACTGTAGGATTTGTTCCTTTAGTGTCTCCTTGAAAGAAAAATCGTAGGAATTTTAATTTCCACTTGTCCTCCTTTTCAAATTCCTATTCATGAAGCAGAAGACTAAGAGATAGTAGCATAATAGCATTATAACCGTACATTTTCTTGTGGTTTGACTTAATCTCACCATGCTTCTTTGCATCCTGTGATCTTCCCATTCTTGTGAACCAAACACCCAGATTGGCAGAAATCCTGTGTTTTTAAATTCTCTGTTTTGCACGTGCATTCCTATCCTATTCCTATCTATTTCCTATCCCTGCATTGTTAGAATCCTCAAATTCAAACAAACCCTTACACAATTACTTCTGTTACAAATATGTGTCAAAGAAAACCTTGTGTGGTTTGTCCTGCTCCTGCGGTGTTGTGTTCCACCCCAGCTCAGCTGCTCCAACAACGGAAGGGTTCACCACAGCAGGGATCCGCTCTACAGACTGTCTTTCGCCACCTCAGTTCTTCTTCCCCGCCGCCGGCAGCCACGACAACTGCATTACCATCATCAACTGAGCAGATGACCTTGAGGACTACACGGGTCCGCAAGAGAGGTCGCACTCTTCCGTGTCTGCTTACATTATGCATCGCTTAATATGATGACATGCTACTTTATCGTCGTGTTCACCTATTAGACTCCGAGCCAGGTCCAAACTAATGCTGAAACTTGAGTTTTTAAATGGTTGTGGGGTACATATTGGGGCAACAATCAGTACTATCTATCTACTATGTGGTTAATCTCGGGTGTCTACTATGAGTTTCACATTGGGTGCAAACAAACATTAAAGGAGCCATTATCTATATTTTTTAACTAAAGCTATTATCTGCCTGCTATCATTGGTTTTGGGTCTATCCATAGTTGGCTACCATCACTCTGGATTTGTGCATGCATTCCTTACATAATCTCACTATGTTTTATTCCTATGCATGTCAGTTGTCGTACACAATGGAACTGAACATGTAGAGCAAAAGGGATGAGCCTTGCGTTGCAATAAAATTTCATGCAGACGTCGCTCCATGGTGGGCGCAAAGGCAGCCCCCCTCCACCCATTTTGGATCGTAATCAAGAGGAAGATAACTGTCCTGAGGGGGATTCATAAGCAGAAGACCACTCCTATTTACCCCATGAGGTCTTCGCTCTAACTTGGCATGCTGATGTTGGTAATATCATGCATATGGTGCCTTGCATTGCTTACTGTATACATCAAAGATGTCATCTGCTTAGTTTAGACATGCTTTGTGTCAATGCCATCTGTTTAGTTTCTTTATCGTATATGTGAATCATGCAATGCCATCTTGTTTAGCCAGGCATCATATATGTGAATTTTGTAATGCCACCCTGGTTAGCCAGTCATCTTATATGTGAATTATATCATGACATCATATTTTTATTATGTGTTAAATTGGTCAACAATTTTAGTACATTCAATTACTCTTCCTGTGCATCAGCCATTCGACACGGTCATGGAAAAATCTAGAGTGGAAACAAGGTCTTCAGAGCAAACAATGCTATCTGACGAAGCGCATGTCTTGCTGGTTACAGATAGCTCCTCAGAGGAGGATTCAGAGACAGATGACCAGTCCTATCCCCCCCAGGTGCATGCTCTAACTTGGCAGGGTTATGTTGCTCATATCGTGTGTATGGTATCTTCCATTGCTATGTCATCTGCTTAGTTTAGACATGCTTTGTGTGAATGCCACCTGTTTAGTGTCTAATTACCATATATGTGAATTATGCAATTCCATCTTGTTGCAAGACATTATATATGTGAATTATGCAATGCTATCTTGTTCCAAGGCATTATATATGTGAATTATGCAATGCCATGTTGTTTAGCCAAGCGTCATATATGTGAATTATATCATGCCGTCCTTTTTTTGTATTTCTCATTGCTTTTGTTGACAATGTTTGTACATTCAACTGCTCTTCCTGTGCATCAGCCATTTGAATTGGTGATGGAGAAATCTGGAGTGAAAACAAGGTCTTCAGAGCAGACAATTCTACCTGCTGAAGCAGATATCTTGCTGGTTACAGATAGCTCTTCAGAGGAGGATACAAAGGCAGATGACCAGTCCTATTATCCCCCTGAGGTGTATGCTCAAACTTGGCAGGGTTATATTACTCATATCATGCATATGTTGTATTGCAATGCTTAGTTTTTACATCATATGCACGATATTGAATGCCATCTCCTTAGTTGACACATCATATATGCGATTGCCCTCTGCTCACTTCCTTAGTATATAAATCATGTATTTGAATTATATCGTGCCATGATGTTTACATATATAACATGTATCTGAATTATGGCATGCCAACCCATTTTCTAAAGACATAATATAGTTATATCATCTCATCCTGTTTACATAGTCATCATATTTTGAATTATGTCATTCTATCCATGAATTATATCATGCCATCATGTTTCCATCGATGGCATGTTTGTGATTTATGGCATGCCAACCACTTTAATAGACACATAGTATAGATATATCATGTCATCCTGTTTACATAGTCATCATATTTTGAAGTATGTCATTCTATCCTGTTTAGTTAGCCATCATACATGTGAAATTGTGTCATGATATCCTGTTTAATTAGCCATCATATATGTGAAATTATGTCCTGCTATTCTGTTTGGTTAGACCACATAAATGTGAATTATTTCATGCCCTGTTTTCTTCCCTACTATCCATCGCACCTGTCTATCTTACAATGTCTATACATTCAATTACTTTTCTTGTTTATTAGCAATTTCAATTGGAGGGGGTGATGGCAGTATCTGTGGGAGTAAAAGCACGGTCTTCAGAAAAGATTGTGCTACCTGTCGATGGAGATAGAACCACGGTTGTACTTGCCCAAGAACCAGCCCCACCACACATAACCCAGACTCACGCATATTGAACCCCTACCCAGTTGGACAGAGAACCAGCTACACCCCTTCTAACCCCAACCCCGGCAGATAGTAACCAGTTCCCGTTGACACAGCACCGTCTCCACCACAGAGCACCCAAACACGAGCAGTTAGTAAGGCAACTGCAGTGCCCAAAGCACAAGGACCACCACTCCGAACCCCAAGTCAACGCTTAAAGTAGAAGAAGAATTGTTCTCAGGTCAGGTTCTGTAGCTATGGTTCATACTACTTGGCACTTGCATCACTGTATTTACTCATACCAACTAATTTCAAATTTGAAGGATGCAATTGAAACTCCAATGGCGCAACAGGTATGTTTTAAACCGGTTTCTTTATCGTGTTTGCTGTTGTAACTTGTTCTATGTTGATTTCATTTTCAATTGAATAAACAGTTATGTTCTCATGCCAGGCACATTACAAGTGTTGTTATTGCAGCGTAGTTTCCCACACTTATATTCTGTCTATGCTGCTTTGTCTTAAATAGATATGATTCGAACTATATCTATCTTGATTTGGCAACATAAACTAGAATGATATAGACCATACAGTGACCATACTACATAGATATATGTTTGTTTCATGCTGTTATCCTGTCCACCTTACTACTGAACTGGCTTACGAAAATGAGTTTCATATACTACATTGTAAACATGTGATGTGTTTGTTTGTTTCTCTTTGGGAACGCGGATAAAATATTGGAGAAGAGTACCCCGTTATGCAATAGTAAAGGAAGTAATGCATATAAGGTTCAAGATAGTGAGACATCCTGTCGGATGTGGGGTTCCGGCAAACCCTTAAGGTTCGAACACTGGGGTGCGCGCGAAGTCTTTACCTCCTACCGATCTACGCCCTAGCTCGCTAAGATCTCGCGGACAAACTCGACGAACTCGCAACACTGAAAGACAAGAGGTTTATACTGGTTCGGGCCACCGTTGTGGTGTAATACCCTACTCCAGTGTGGTGGTGGTGGATTGCCTCTAGGGCTGATGATGAACAGTACAAGGGAAGAACAGCCTCCTGAGGTTGAGGTGTTCTTGTGGCTAGGGTAGGCTCTCGATCGGGTTGGATCAAGCTAAGATCAGATTGCCCTACTATGGTGGCTAGCTCTACTTATATAGGCCCTGGTCCTCTTCCCAAATATCGAGCAGGAAGGGAGCCAACAACGGCGGGTAAATTTGAAGGGGGGCAGCTAGTACAAGCTATCCTGACAAAAGTGGTCTTCGCCTGCGAAAAGCTCTGGTGGTGACGCCGTCTTGGGCTCCACGATGACCTCCGTCTTGCCGTCCTCCTGGTCTTGGTCTCGTTGCACCAATATAGCAACCTTTGCCTAATGCCTCGGTACTCTTCGCCTGTGCTGGCCTCCTTAGCACCAAAGAGGAAATAAGGACATTGCGCGCGCTGGCGGCCGCCTGGTGTCGTTCATCATGGCTCACGTCACGAGAGCCTCGTGAGGTTTGCCCCGCCTTGATACCTCCGCTCCTCGTGAGCCTTCCTAGCTAGGCCACTCTAGAGGAGGTCTTGCGTCGTCCGCCTCGCGAGGGTCTTGGATGCCTTGTTGATGAAGATGGGCCGTACGGCCTGTTGGCTTAGCCACGCTGTGGGCCGCAGGCAGGCAAGTCTGGGGACCCCCGTTCCCAGAACACCGACAGTAGCCCCCGGGCCCAAGGTGCGCTCGGGCTTGGCTTCGCGGGGATGCCAAGGGTCAAGTTCGGAGCACCGCGGGCCCCAAAAGCCTGCGGCCTCGGTTGACGCGTGGCGGTTGATTGGATGTGGGCGTCTTCGCTTTCCCACGCTGCCTCAGCAACTGCTTGACCTGACAAAAGGCTGGCACGGATAGTTCTTGCCTTCATTGCTTCTTCATCGCCTCACCCTAGATCCCCTTTCTCGCTCTTTGCCGCCGCTACCTCCAGATCTGCTCCAACCTTGCCCTGCATCTGCCGCCCATGGCGCTGCGCAAGGTCAAGACTTCCTCGGCTCCGACTTGGTACGAGCCCGCTCTTGAAGCACCCACCGTCATAGAGAAGAGCCTCGCCTCCGTGCGTCTACTGACGGCGGGGGACAGCAATGAGTGGGGGAAGACGGAGCTCCAGCTCGCCTCCGACGAGCCGGAGCCTGATGGGAGCACCTTCTTCCCTTTCTTCTCGAGCAGCGTCGCCGTTGGGTTAGTCCCCCCTTTCTCCGATTTCTTTTATGAAGTCCTCGACCACTACGGTCTGCAGGCGTTGCATCTCCATCCCAACTCTGTCCTCCTCCTGTCCATCTTCGCCTACTACTGTGAGGCGTACCTGGGTGTGATGCCGTCTGTGGCGCTCCTGCGCCATTTCTTCTTCCTCCGTGTCAGCGAGACGCACATCTCCAGATGCGCTAATTTCGTCGCATGCGAAAAGGACAACTTGATCTCGAGCACCGGGAAGAGGGCCGACAACATTCGATCCAAATGGGTCATGATGGACGCCAAGCACGCCGACCCGCGTCTGGCATTGCCAACAGCGGCGCCCCCTTCCAACGGGGGGTGGCCCAAGGCGGAGCTTGTAGATGAGCGAGCATCATCAGTGTTGGGGCAGATGATGACCGACTTGAAGCCGGGCAACGCGAGGGCGGCCAAGGTAACGGGGGCGATGCTCCTAAGGGAGTTCTTGATGCTGTGGGTTGCCCCACACCAGGCGCGCGTGCCCCCTGTGGGAGGTTGAAGAAGAGGGAAACAAGACCCGCCTGAGGCCGGGGGACCTGCCCGGCGATGAATTGGACGATGTCCTGCGCCTCATAGTCGGGGACAACCAGGAGTACCCGCCTAGCGCCTTCGTTCCCTTGTTCCAACGCAGGGACCGAGAGGAATTTGTCGCCTCCAGGCTGACTTTTGATGCGCGTGGGCTGGTGCCGCCGGCGCTTCCAGGAGCTCCTACGGCATAAAAACCGGTGGAGGTGTCTTCTGACGAGTCCCGCGGAGAGGGGGAAGAGGAGAGGGACTCGGAGAAGACTCTGGAAGAGGTCGGGGAGACTTCCCCTTTGAGAAAGGCCGAGATTCTCCGTGCCCTTCCTGATGATGCTGAGGCCGATGCCTACCAAGGGGAGAGGGAGCAACCCCTCATCCCGACGAGGGGTAGGTCGTCGCCGGTGGCCCGTGGTGCCGCCTCCACCCCGACACCTCCTGGGGCTGGATCCGGTTCTGCCTCCGCACCGCCTGGCGTCGTCGGAGCCCGAACGCCTGCTCCCCAGGTCCCGAAGCTGTCAGGCTTCAAGCTCCCCAAGCGGAAGTATGTTGCGGTGGATCAGTAAGTGTATTAAGCTTCGCCTTCTCCTTGTTTGTACTCGTCATTTCCTGATGCTCGCCCTTGGTTGACCAGGCCGACATCTTCGGCGAAGAAGAGGAAGGAAGACGCAACGGTCGTGCCTCCCCCCGCGGAGAAAGGGGGCAGCAGCGCCCGCATCTCCCCAGCCCGGTCGTCCTCGCGAGGCCGAGAGGAGCATCGCCGCATGGAGTCAGCCCCCAGGGTCTCGTTGGCTCCGGAGGTGCCGGCGCCTGGCACGGCTGATGAGGTCCCAGCTGCTCCGGAACCCGCGATCCCCCAGGCCCTGGTGATGACGTCGCCTCCTCCCGCTGCTCCACCTCCACTCCCAGGTTCTTCTGCTGCTGTTGCTCTGGAGCGTGCTCTTTCGGAGATGACCCAGCTGCAGGCGGATCTCCTGAGCGCGGACCCACATCTTGTAGCCGGGCGCCTAGAGCTGGCCTCAGGCTGGCTCCACTCTGACTTGGCTGTTCGCGCGGCGCTAGGCCAGGCCCCTGCGGCTTCTGAGAAGGAGAAGCAGAGTGTCGCCAACGCCGCAGCCGATCGTGAGGTGGCGCTGAAAGACGCCAAGGCCGCCCGTGACCGCTGCCGGGCGCTTGAGGACGAGTTGCAGAGCCGACGCGACAAGCACGCCGAAGAAGCACGCTGCCGCCAAACGAAGGAGGAGGAGGTGAAGGCCCGGGAGGACGCCGTGAAGAACCGCGATGCCGAGCTGGCGGAGTTGGAGAAGACGCAAGCCGCCGAGTGGAGCCGGTTGGAAGGGCTAGAGCGGAAGGCGAAGGCGAGGGAGGCTGATCTTGACGCCAAGGCGCGTGTCCTGGCCGAAGATCGCGCGGCCTTCGCCGACCTCGAGGAGAGGTCTCGCAAGGCGTTGAAGACGCTCTACGAGCACGACCTGGAGAAGTCGCTGGCCACCGACGAGGACGGCCCCGCCCGGCTGCTTCCTCTCTTGGTGAAGGCGCTTGAGGAGGTCGTTGATGGCCTCGCTCCCATGGCGGAGGCAGAAGCTCGTGTCCTATCTTTGGCTGCGCTGGCTCGCGTCTTCAGCCACCTGCACCTTCGCGACCCCAACGCTTGCCTTGACGAGCTGCTGGAGCCTGTAGCTGAATATAATTGCGAGGCCGCCGCCGCGGCCGTGCAAGGTCAGGTGTGGGCCTTGCTGAAGAAGTTCCGCGTCTTTGTCTCCGCTCCTCTCTCCGGCGATGTCGCCGATCCTTCAGCTGGTGGTGAAGGTGAAGGCAAAATTGCTCACGGGGCAGCACCTTCCGCAGGCGACGGCGATGTCTAGAGGTGACCCGCGGCTATTCTTCCCGTTCTGTTCCTGCAACATGTATCAGGCCTCGTGGATGCGTTTAGACTTTTCATTTGGTATTGTGAGGACAATATGCTTGTATTATTTGCTTCGAGATTTTGCGATTTCCTTCCTATTTGCTTTGTGTTCTGCGTCGGCAGAGCCCGGCCCCGCGCATACCTCAACCGCCATTGGGCCGACCGGAGACCAGGACGGGCCAAGGAGTGAGGGACTACGTGACCAGTTAGGCTCCTGAGTCGCGATGCTTAGGAGTCCCCCTTGACGCGCAAACAGCTTATAGGGAGAGTTCGCGAGGGTAGACTAATGTTCTACGTCGGTAGAGCCCGGCCCCGCGCATACCTCAACTGCCATTGGGCCGACCGGAGACCAGGACGGACCAAGGAGTGAGGGGCTACGTGACCAGTTACGCTCCTGAGTCGCGATGCTCAGGAGTCCCCCTTGACGTGCAAACAATTTCCATACCTGCCCTCGCCGAGGCCTCGGGAGGGGCGCACGACGCCCAGGTCCGGGAGACCTGGTTGGGTGGCGTGCGCTCGGGCGTGACCCGAGCGCAACCCCCGTGCCCAGCCCCCTCGCGCGGCTCTCCCGAGGGGAGGCATTGCGGTGAGGCTGGACGCTGAGCTCTGGGCTCCCTGAGGTTGGTACGGCCGTGGGGCCGCCCTCGGTTGTTTATCACCAGCGCGGAGCATAGTGCATCCGCTTGTGCACGGGCATAGCCACTCTCGGCAGTGTCGACAGCCAGCGCGGAGCATGGTGCTTCCACTTGTGCATGGGATGGGGGGGCCCTCAAGGAGGAGCCCCCGGGGCGTGTACAGCCCCGCCCTGACATGTGGCTTCCACGGCAGGGCTGCGAGGTGTATCTGGGCACTCGTGAGCCAGTGCGGGACTCATGAGGCCCTACCTCAAGGCGGGTTGTGCCTGGTCTTGAGTCTTGGTGACTGTGTGTTCCTGCAAGGCAGTTAGATGCAAGCACTCTACGTCCTCAGGTCCTGGCCCTCGAGCGAGCTCAGCCGCCGCTGGTATGCCAGGTCGTGATGCCGTGGTCAAGGCCAGGGGGTGAGGGCTGGAGAGCCAGTAAGAGCTCCTGAGTCGCGATGCTCAGGAGCCCCCCTTTTAATGTGCAAGCGAATTGCATAGGATGAACAGACCCGTGGTGGGCGGCGATCGAGCAGGCGATAGCCGTGGGCAGGCTAAGCATGGAGAGCAATTCAACTTGGATAAATGCAGGAAGATACACGCCACTGGGTCCGGCTCGAGTGGCTTGGGGATGATGCTGCCCGAGGGGCGCCCCCAGCAAGGTAAGCTAAAGACATAAACAAAAGGGATACATGCCACAGGGACGGACCCACACGGCCTGGGAATAATGCAGCCCGAGGGGCGCTCCCAGCTGAACAAGCTTGGAAGATGTCACCTGGTTCTGTAGACGAAGTAGAGTTGGTGCAGCTGAAGGCATGCGTTGAAGAAATGACTCCTCATGAGCCGCCGGGGCCTTGAGCCTCGGGAGGCTCTGGGGGCTCGGGAGGTTCCCTAAAGACCGTCTCCATCTCCTCCAGGACGGCGTGGTACCTGGCCTCCTGAGCTGCCAGGACACCCCGCATGTTGCGCTGATAGGCGACGCCATGCTCGGCAAGCCGAAGGGCATGCGAACGTAGCTGTGCGGCGGGCCCCACACGCGAAGGCCAGAAGCGCTCCTGGGATGCAGCCCGGTTGAGCCCTGGGACGTCGATGCAGACACACAGCCCTGCATCCTCGCTAGGATGGGGAGCTGCGCCTCATGAGCGGCGGTTGCCGCGCATGGCTCTTGCGTCTTGCAGTTCCTGGGTGGTCTTGGTGATGAACTCCTGGGTGGTGGGCAGTCCTTGCCCCGTGCTCTCCTGAGGAACATGTGCCGCGAAGCACGCTTCCAAGTAGTGCCCAAGCGCCTCCCTCGTCAAGTTGGCAAGGTCTGAGGCCCTCCAAAAGGGAGCCCCCGAGCCCTGCCCGAGGAGGGCGCCGGGCGCGCTTTCCTATGCGACGGAGGGAGGCGCCCCTGGGACGGACGCTGGTCCTGATGAGACTCCTGCCGCGACGCCATCCTCCTGAGGTCCTGCGCGGCGCAACTGCTTCTTCCTGGGAACGGTCTCTGGATGGCCTTCACTTCTGCTATCGGGGTCGTCGATTGCTGCGGCTTGAAAGGCGCGCTCGAGGGAGCACACCGCATCCCTCTCTTCACATGGGACCGTGATGATCCCGCCGCTTCCTGGCATCTTGATAACGTTGTACCGTGATGGGTGACTGCCATGAACTTGGCCAGGGCTAGATACCCGAGGATGGCATTGTACGGCAGGCGGATGTGCGCGACGTCGAAGTCGATGAGCTCGGTGCGGTAGTTCTTGCACTCCCCGAAGGTGACAGGCAGGCGGACCTGCCCTATCGGTGTGGTGGAACCATCGATCACTCCTGAGAAAGGCTTGGTGGGCTGGAGCTATTCATATGGCACTTGGAGGTTGTCGAACGTGTCGACGGACAGGACGTTGAGACTTGCGCCGCCATCGATGAGGTTCTTGGTAACCTGCCCATTGCTGATGACTGGGGAACACAACATAGGGACGGCACCAGCGGTGGCTGCGCACTTGAGCTGATCTGCCGAGTTGAAATTGATGGCGCACTGGGACCACTTGAGCGGGCGCGTGGCCTCGAGCTTGGGGAGCGCCCCGTTCACCTCGCGAGCAAACTGTTTGAAGATGCGCTGAGAGGCTGGGGCCCGGGCACCGCCCAAGATGCAGGCGATTGCACGCGGCTCCTGGAAGGCCCCAGCCCCCTCGTCCTGGTGATGGTCGTCGTTCCTTCTGGGTGGCGGCAGCGGGGGAAGACCGGTGTTGCCTTGGGGGCGATCCTCATGAGGCGGGTCCCTCCAGGCGCCTTCGCGAGGTTGGTCCTGCCAGCGGTCCTCACGAGGCCGGTCGTGCCACTCCTGGCGCGGGCCACAGTCGTCCCGGCATCCGCCTCCACGTCCTCCTCCGCGGCCGTAGCCCCGGTCGCTGTGCTCGCGGCGTCGACCAAAGCGTCCTTCTCGTATGGCTCTGAGCTCTTGACAGTTGCTGGTGTTGTGGGTGTTCAGGTTGTGGAAGGCGCAGAACGGTCGGCTGTTCTTGGAAGACTCCGGCTGATCTCTGCCCCGCTTGGTGTCGGGCTCCGCTGCGAGCACAGCTGCCTCCTTGCGCTTCACATCCTTAGCCTTGGTTTTCTTCTCCTCTGCGCCCACGGCCGGCAGCTCAAGGAGAGAGAGGCGCCCCTCCTCAGCTCTTGCGCACTTGGTCGCCAGGTTGAACAACTCCTGAGAGGTGCAGAGCTCCTCGTGGATGGCAAGCTCTTCCTTCATCTTGACGTCACGGACGCCGTCTAAGAACGCGGAGATGATGGCCTCCTCCGTGACCTTGGGGATCTTGAGGCGGGTGTTGTTGAAGCGCTAGATGTACTTCTGGAGGGTCTCTCCTGGTTGTTGCTTGATGTGGCGTAGATCACCCGCGGCCGGCGGGCGGTCGCAAGTGCCCTGGAAGTTGGCGATGAAGCGGTCGCGCATTTCGTCCCAAGAGGAG
Organism: Aegilops tauschii subsp. strangulata; assembly: GCF_002575655.3. Lineage (NCBI taxonomy): Eukaryota > Viridiplantae > Streptophyta > Magnoliopsida > Poales > Poaceae > Aegilops > Aegilops tauschii. The sequence goes on along the minus strand of NC_053041.3, from coordinate 365,113,739 downwards.
ATCGAGCCGTGCTGTAGGTTCAGGAGCCAGGAGCGGGCTCCATCCTTGAGAGCCATGGAAAACCAGTTCGCCATGACTTTTTCATCGCCGTTGGCCGCTTCGATGCTCAGCTCATAGAGCTGCAGGAACTCCGCGGGGTCGGCGGTGCCGTCGTAGCGAGGAGGCAGATCCGTCTTGAACTTGCCTGGCCAGGCGACGCTACGCAGCTCGGGGGTGAAGGCGCGGCAGCCAGTCGTGGTTGCCGGGGCCCGCTTCGAAGGTGGAGCTTGGTCTTGATGAGGTCCGCGCTGCGCCGCTGCGGGCGGTGCGCGGTCTTGATGAGGTGGCGCAGGTAGCGTAGGTGCAGCTTCTCGCGGCCGCGGGATTTCTTGGCAGCTTCTCTCTTTGCGCGGGGGCACTGGGCGTGGTGGATCGCGCCGCGAAGCCGCACGCCTTGGCGCCAAGGCACCGTCTTGGGGCAGAGGTGGTGGAGGCACGCCATGAGCCTCGTCGCCCGTGGCTGGTTGAGGGGGAAGTAGAGAGAGGGATGACGCCGGGGAGCCCCCTGCGGCGCGGACGAGCTCGGCGACGCGGTCGAGCCACTCCTCATAGAGGTCGTCAACGGGGCGGTAGCACAGAAGTTCATTCGCCACGAGGAGCGCGGCGCGCGTGAGACGAAGAACCGGCAGGGGTCAGCGACGGAGTGGCGGTGCGGCCGTCCTGCCGCACCGAAGGATGCAGAAAGGACACCTGATGCTCATTCCCCGCCGGGTCGGTGGCAGCGTTGGCGGCGGGAGACGGAGAACGACGAGGTGGCCCGCCGACGGGAGCCGTCTGAGCGACGCGGGAGGTGAGGGCAGCCCGACGCTCAGCCCGAGCACGGCGAGCATCCGCCATGGAGACGACGGAGCGACGGAGCGACAACTGATGGAAGGGAAGCTTAGGCGCACCCCTACCTGGCGCGCCAAATGTCGGATGTGGGGTTCTGGCAAACCCTTAAGGTTTGAACACTGGGGTGCGCGTGAAGTCTTTCCCTCCTACCGATCTATGCCCTAGCTCGCTAAGATCTCGCGGACGAACTCGACGAACTCGCAACAGAGAAAGACACGAGGTTTATACTGGTTCGGGCCACCGTTGTGGTGTAATACCCTACTCCAGTGTGGTGGTGGTGGTGGATTGCCTCTAGGGCTGATGATGAACAGTACAAGGGAAGAACAGCCTCCTGAGGTTGAGGTGTTCTTGTGGCTAGGGTAGGCTCTCAATCGGGTTGGATCAAGCTAAGGTCAGATTGCCATACTATGGTGGCTAGCTCTACTTATATAGGCCCTGGTCCTCTTCCCAAATATCGAGCGGGAAGGGAGCCAACAACGACAGGCAAATTTGAAGGGGGACAGCAAGTACAAGCTATCCTGACAAAAGTGGTCTTCGCCTGCGAAAAGCTCTGGTGGTGATGCCGTCTTGGGCTCCACGATGACCTCCGTCTTGCCGTCCTCCTGGTCTTGGTCTCGTTGCACCAATATAGCAACCTTTGCCTGATGCCTCGGTACTCTTCGCCTGCGCTGGCCTCCTTAGCACCAAATAGGAAATAAGGACGCTGCGAGCGCTGGCGCCCGCCTGGTGTCGTTCGTCATGGCTCACTTCATGAGAGCCTCGTGAGGTTTGCCCCGCCTTGATATCTCCGCCCTCGTGAGCCTGCCTGGCTAGGCCACTCCAGAGGAGGTCTTGCGTCGACCGCCTCGCGAGGGTTGGATGCCTTGTTGATGAAGATGGGCCGTACGGCCTGCTGGCTTAGCCACGCCGTGGGCCGCAGGCAGGCAAGTCTGTGGACCCCAGTTCCCAGAACGCTGACACATCCTTGTTGGTCTCCAAGAAAGCTGATAAAAACTATATTGAAGACACTGAGACAACCCCAATAGTCCTGTCTTGATGTAGTGTTCGAGTTACTGGCTACTACTGCTGGCACCAGCTCTTTGAACTCGCTGCCTGAATCAGTTCGGCTTCTTGAGTCTCAACTTCAAGTTGAAAGAATTCGATCAGATGTTATGCGACGGGAAGTCGAAGGACTGAGGAAGTCCCTGCAGAATTCAGATGCATACTTTCTGGTGCAACAACAAGTGCTGGAGGATTTAAGCGCCAAACAAGAGAAAGTTAATAAGCTTGCTAAGCATCTTGCCAGCATTATGGGTACCCAGGATATTGTTTCTTGAGCTCTTCAGAAGTGGTTTCAGTTCTGGACTTGTTTTGCTGCGGCGTTTATATGCTGCTTTGTTCCCTATATTTGCACTGGTGGCGAACTTTGATGCCTAGTGGATGTAATATGTGTAATAGCCGTGATAGCCTAGCGTAAGTTGCTTGCTAATTTATTTCCTTATTGTCTTGTTTTTCTGTTTTCTTGTAGTCAGTGCAGTTCTTTTTCCACGGTTTGCTAGTGGCCGCAATAACCTATTTTTTAAAACTAGGCCACAAAAACCATGGGCTACATATTTACTGTAGTTAACATGGGCCTCCTACGGGCCGTAGAAACAATGCGCCTTCTAAGGGCCGTAGAAACAATGGGCCTTCTGCGGCGTAGAAACAATGGGCCTTATACGGGCCGTAGACACAATGGGCCTTCTATGGGCCGTATCATCAATGGGCCTTCTACGGGCCGTATGACCGGTTGGCCAAACATGGGCCAATAGCAGACCGCATTATGGCCGTAAATGGGCAAGAGTTGAAATCGTCCGTTCATGGGCCGACCATAACGGGCCGTCGTTAATCGGCCGTATTTGATGACGCTATGAAAACGGCCCAACGTATTAACGGGCCGACTGTAACCACGGGCTGAACTTGGCCCACAAGCAGAAAATGACAGTAACGGGCCGTAAGTAAACGAATGCTGGAAATGAGCCCAAGAATAAATGGGCCCTGAGAAGGCCGAAAGATAACATGGGCTGGAAACGGCCCAACAGAATAATGGGCCGTTAATGGGTATAAAGTGATACACTGTTCATTACGGGCCAGTTTCACCACGTGCCGTTAATGGGTATAAAGTGCTACACTGTTCATTACGGGCCAGTTTTACCACGGGCCGTTAATGGGCCGAGAGTTACTAAGGGCCTCATATGGGCCGAAAGACGTCATGGGTCATACATGGGCCGGAAGTTAAAACGGGCTGGAATTATATTGGATGGCCCAGATGACGCTACTGGGCCTAATTCGGATAGGCCGTAAACGGGCCTTGGGTTAGCGGGCTGTAAATGGGCTATATGCGAACAGGCCGTTAACAGGCTTGTCATGGGCCGGCCCGCCACCTTTTGACCAAGTCAAACGGGCCGGCCTTTTCACAGGAATGGCCCTCTGTTGGGCCGTGCCACGTGTCGACGTATCATAGGTGCTTTGGGTCCAATGAGTGGATGACATCTGTCCCAACGGTGAGCCGACACGTGTTTCCTCCAGCCACTGATGATTTTACACATGGAAAATCCCCATTGGTCGGGGCTGTTAACGGGTTATCGGATCCAAAACTGGACTCGATAGCTTAACGGTGTTCCGTTACGGTTGATGCCACGTGTCGGTCACCCTTGACGAAAGCACTTCTGTGACACGCGATTTATCGTCATGGAAGTGGACACTTCCGTGATGATAAATTTGGTAATGTCATGGAACACTTCTACGACAGCACAGGTATGACTATCTTGATTCTGTCATAAAATCGTCATGGATGTACATGCATGACAGAAAACGTGACCTACTGTGACAAATACGTATCATCACGGAAGTGTATTTTTTTGTAGTGTGGGGTGCGGCATCCCCAGGCTGGCTCCCGAGGATCGGAGATATCTATGCAAGCTGCACCTCGCGAGGTTCATATGACGTGAGCCATGACGACCAACGCCTGGCGGGCGCCAGCGGGTGCAGTGTACCAGTATCCTCTTTCATGTTAAGGAGGCAAGCGCAGGCGTGGAGTCCCGAGGAATCAAGCAAAGGTTTCCTTTTCGGTGCAACAAGACCAAGACTGCCAGGACGGCAGGACAGAGGTCATCGCGGAGCCCACCGCGACGTCACCACCAGATGCTTTTGCAGGCGAAGACTGCTTTTGTCAGGATAACTTGTACTAGTTGTCTCCCTTTGAATTTGGCCGTTGAGGGGTCCCTTCCCGCCTATATTTGAGAAGTGGACCAAGGCCACTATAAATAGGACCTAGCCACCACCATAGAAGGGATTGGATCCATTCCACCCTGACCAGCTCACCAGCTCATCGAGCACAAGAACACCTCACCTCCTGAGGCTGTTCGACCATTTTACTAGTTCATCCACAGCCCCTCGAGTCCAATCCACCACAAAGCAGGAGTAGGGTTTTACACCGCAAGGTGGCCCGAACTTGGGTAAACAGCTGTGTCTCTTGTCTATTTGGTTCATCGAGGTAGGCCGTGGGATCAGTGAGCAGGCAGACTGGGGAGGATGAGTTCTTCGCATGCACCCCAGAGTTCGAACCTCTCAAGGGTCTGCGGAACCCTGAATCCGACAATCTACGCAAGCAAACGAAGGGATACAGAAGAAGAAGGTGGTGCAGCACCAAGTTTATTTTGTCAGCTCCCTCTTGCAGGGGGCTAGATCGAGATACTCTAGTGTTCAGAAGTTGCTCTTCGACCTCCTTATGGCCTCGAGGAAGTTGCGACACTATTTCCAGGCACATGAGATCACCGTCATCACTCGCTTCCCATTACAATGGATCTTGCACAACCCAGATACAACCGGAAGGATTGTGGAGTGGGCGTTGGAACTATCAAGCTTTGGTCTCAGGTTTGAAAGTACTTCGACAATTCAGAGCAGAGCCTTGGCGGAGTTCATTGCAGAATGGACCTCAACGCCGGACGAAGAAATTCAAAAGACCACTCTCCCCGGCAAGGAAACGAGCCGTGATTGGATCATGTACTTTGATGGGGCTTTCTCGCTGCAAGGCGCCGGTGCTGGTTTGCTGCTTGTCGCACCCACCGGAGAGCACCTCAAGTACGTGGCCCAGATGCACTTTCCCCGGGAGAGATCCGCAAACAACACTACAGAGTATGAGGGACTGCTTGGCGCTCTCAGGATCGCGGCACACCTTGCAATCAGGAAGCTCATCGTCAGAGGTGATTCACATCTTGTCGTCAAGCAAGTTAACAAGGATTATCAGACCCCGTTGATGAAAGCTTACATAGATAAAGTGAGGAAGTTGGAGGAGTGTTTTGACGATCTACAAGCAGACATGTTCCTCGAGCAGAGAACAGCATTGTTGACGACTTGTCAAAACATGCTGCCCTCAAGTTACCTGTGGAACCAGGGACCTTTGTGCTGCAATTAACTCAGCCATCCATTGAACCATCGGCAGGACAAAATAAGCGAAGGAAGTCAAGCCCCGGTAAGTACTTTCCCGCTGAGCTCCCAGGAGCTGCCGACAAGGATGTTGCCGGGGACGCCAAGCTTGCCGGGGAGTGACAGGCTCTGGCAGGGCCTCAAGCCCTTGCCGTAGAGACAACTGCTCCCACGGCAGAAGACATGCCTTTAGTCCTTGCCGTCGAGCCTCAGGCTCCGGCATGGGTGCAGCACACCATTCGGTTCATCCAAACAGGGGAACTCCCTGAGGAACAGGAAGAAGTAGAGAAAGTAGCCCGTCGGTCTAACATGTACCAGTTTGTGGACGATGTCCCATACAGGAAAAGACCGAACGGCGTGAAATTGAAGTGCATTCCTCGGGAGTACGGACTGGAGTTGTTGGCAGAGATACATGGAGGCATATGTGGCTCTTACATAGGATCAAGAGCTCTTGCCGGCAAGGCATTTCGGCAAGGTTTCTTTTGGCCCACTGCTCTCCAGGATGAACTGCGCTAGTAACCAAGTGTGAAACATGCCACTTCCATTCAAAGAAACTCCATCAGCCAGCTCAAGCTCTTCAAACGATCCCTTTTTCCTGGCCATTTTCAGCCTGGGGCTCGACATACTGGGCCCCTTCCCCCATGCTGTCGGGGGCTTTGAGTACTTGTACGTTGCAATCGACAAGTTCACAAAGTGGACGAAGTGGAAGCAGTGAGAAAGGTGACAACACAATCGGCTGTCAAGTTCTTCAAAGGACTAGTTTGCCATTTTGGTGTGCCAAACAGAGTCATCACCTAGCCACACCTTCATGCAGTACACCCAGGACCTCGGCAGCAAAATCTGTTTTGCTTCTGTTGCTCATCCGAGAAGCGACGGCCAGGCAGAAAGGGAAAATGCTGAAGTGTTGCGGGGCTCAAAACAAAGACTTTTGATAGGCTGCACAAGTGCGGAAGACGCCGGATTGATGAGTTTCCGATGGTTCTTTGGTCAATCAGGACGACACCGAATCGAGCCACCGGCCAGACGCCCTTCTCCCTGGTGTACGGGGAAGAAGCAGTTCTCCCCACAGAACTCATATACGGGTCACCTCGAGTGCTCCCTTATGATGAGCTTGAGCAAGAGAAGTTGCGGCAAGATTATGCTACGCTCCTTGAGGAAGATTGTCTTCAGGCTACTGTGTGAGCTGCACACTACCAGCAAGCCTTGCGCCGCTACCATAGCCGCAAGGTTCACGCCTGAAGCCTTAAGGAAGGCGACCTTGTTCTTCGGCGCGTTCAGTCGGCCAAGAATTCCAACAAGTTGACGCCAAAGTGGGAAGGCCCTTATCGGGTAATACGAGTCACCAGGCCCGGTGCAGTCCGCCTGGAAACCGAAGATGGCATTCCAGTGAGCAACTCCTGGAATATCGAACATCTTCGCAAGTTTTACCCATGAGGCGCGGTTGTCGGGACCCACGGCAACCCCCCCCCTTTTGTACTAGTCTTGCCGGCGAGGCATATAACCGATGTACAGAGCCAGGTGCAGACCCTGTGCGTAGTTGAATAAGCTTAAGTATGTACGTTTCATGTTGATTTCCATGTTTATATATATATACATACATATATATATATGCATGCTTGTCCAGGATATCCTACTATGTTTGCTTCCAGGAAGTATTGATGAACCGCCAAGGTTCCATGTTCCTATTTTCTCTTTTTTCTTTTTCTGAAAGCACAGAAGGTTCCCTCGCATACAAGTTTGTCGGGGGGGATACAGAGTGTGGGCACCAATAGGCGACGTCCGAAGTGGCATCTTGCAGAAAAGAACATAGCAGCAAAAAGCTAAGTCGCGAAACCTTGAGTGAATTTCTTTTAAATGTAAGATTATTTTCCTCGGATGGTTTCGGTTCTTGTATGGAAAACCTGCACGCGAAGGAACATTGTCGGGATTGGTTGCGCCCTTGCTCCGTTTCGAGTCTGCTCAACAGTTCAAGTGGATGCGCTAAGAGCGGCAAGGTGCCTTGCCGGCAGCAGCACCCCCAGTCGCTGCTAAGGATCCATCCTCAAAGAGCTCGCGGCAAGAGTGCGTGCACCGGCAAGCTTTTCCCAAAAAAGCGTAGGGTGTATGCCATACAAAGAGGGATCAAACAAGGGAGATAGCGTGCATTCGATCCAAAAACACAGCAAGTTATATTACATCGATAGTTGTCGCAGTTCTAACTTAAGCTGAATTGTCTTGGGTACGAATTCATGGTGGCAAGAAGAAGCGAAGCGGCTAGTCCCGGCACTGGCCTTCGACCCTCTTGACTTGGTCGACCAAGTCAACGATGGGCACGACGAGCTCTTCAAGCACCTTGCGATCTGCATCCTCCGGCAAGTTGTCCAGCACATTGGTGAGGTTGAGGCCAAGGTTCTTGTAAGCCACCTTAGTGAGCACCTTGAGGAGGACGCCTCAGAAGAGCTTGGAGATTTCCTTGGCCAATTGGGCTGCTCGGCTGGAGTGGAGTAGCTTCAGGGCATCGAGGACGCCTCGAAGAACATGGTCACCCTCGCGCTCTGGGTCACCCTCTCATCGCGGGAGAACCTGAAGCTCGACATGCCCATGATGGACAGCTATGTGGTGAGCCTCTCCGCCGCGTCGATGAGGCGCTCAGTCCAGATCCCCACGCCTTTCACATAATCATTGTAGTTGGCGGCAACACTCTCAAGCAGTTGCTTCTCGTCCTGGAGTTCCTTGGCCAGGGTCTTCTCACGAGCCCTGCTGCCCTCAAGGGTCTCCTCCAGTGTGGTCAGCTTCAGCCTCAGATCAGCCATGGAGTCATTGGTTGCAGAGATCGGCTTGGTCTTCTCGGATATGGTGACCTGCAACTCCGCCAAGGTGTAGCCAGTTTTGTCTCTGTCGCTCTTGAGCATCGAGACCTCCTTGTTGTGCTTCTCCAGCTCCACCTCCAGCTTCTCCACCTTGTCGGCCAGCTTGTTCTTGGCGGCCACTGTGGCTTCGGCAGGGTCGACGGCCTCCTTCAACTTGCTGGCATGACCAAGGACCAGAGCGTCGAGTGTGTCCTTATGCTTCTGCTCCAGCTCCTGGGTCCACTGCACGATAAGCTTTTCAATTTCTTCATCCTTGCTATGGAGCTTGGCGGCAAGCGCCTGTTCGCGAGCGGCAAGGTCCTCTTCTTGAGCGTCGAGCAGGATGCAGCGCTCCCTTAGTTGGGCGTCATCCTTGACGGCCTGTGCAGCGGCCTCCTCCTGGGCCTTCTCAACATCGAACTGCTTTAGGAGGAGCTCGTTCCAACGCTCGCTCAGCTGATCTTGGCTAGTCTTCAGCTCCTATCGGGCCTCGGCAAATCAGACTTGCATATGCTTGACGCACTTCTGAAAGTCTGCCTCCGCCACGTCGACAACCGCCACCCTGGAGTCTAGTTTCTACTTGCGGGCACGGTGAAGCGCCTGGAGCTTCTGAAAGTTGCTGCTCATAGCTTGGAGGAGCTGGTCTTCCTTGGAACCACTGTCGACGGTGCTCGGCTCGTCGACAACATGGAGCCCGGCGGCGGCAATGACTTCTTCGTCAAAAACCACCCCCTCCGCTGGTGCTCCAATGCTTTCCGTCCCCGGGATGCTGACAAACAGATCGTCGCCGATCTTCAGATATCTGCTTGGGGTGGTGGCTTCGAAAGTTGATGGTTGGTCTTCGACCACCGTCTCCCCGCGGCTGAGGACTCCGGGACCAATGTAGCACCAGGCGCTCCTGCGGCAGGGATGCCGTCAATACGGTCGCCAGTCTCCTTGCCGGCCTCCCCGGCAGACCCCTTAGAAGCCTCTTCATGCGCGTCCTTGGCGGCTTCGTCGGCAGCAACTTTGGCGGCCTCGGCGGCAGCATCCTTGGCGGTCTCCTCGATGGTGGTGTCGACGTCCATCTGGTCCACCAAGGGGGGATCTGAAAGCCAAGGAGGAGAAACAAGATGAAACCAAGATTGAAGCTCAAAGCAAGTAAAAAAGAGAAAAAGATCGCGCTGAAAAAGTGACAAAGGCCAGGAGGCAGGCGGCTTACCTATAATGAGTTGTTGAGGGGTGGTTCCCTCCCCGACAACACTCATTACCGAAATGGAACTGTCGGCGCCTGTTCTTGCCGGCTCTTCCTCCACGCGCGTGGGCTCGTCGGTGGAAGCCCTTGCCGGGGATCCCTCCCTGGGCGGTGTGGTTGATGGAGGATGCATGTCAGGGGTGGCCCTCAGCGGCTCCTGTTACCGCTCTTCTCCTGCAAACCCGGCAAGGTTAGCAGTGAAGATACACACTCGGATGCTCACCAGCAGAAAGTGAGTAACGGGTTCACTCTGGGGGCTGAGCTGGGGGCTGCGTCATGGGCTAGGATCCGGGATGATCGTGATCGTCTTCGGTGCACCCGAGGTGCCTGTCGGGGGCTCGTTGTCCGTCGAAGTCTTGGCCTTCTTTGCCATCCTCTGCGCCAGCATTTCTGTGTCCCTGCGGGAATAAGTCAGGGCCAGATCAAATCAGGTAAGGTATCAAAATAGGGACTCAGGAGATGAAGAAAGCAATGAGACACTTATTCGTCTTCTTCTTCTGGCCTCTTCCCCCTGCTCGGGCTAAAAGAGGAGAGGTCGAAGTCGGCCTCTAGTATGGAGTCCGGGCTAGGGGTGGAGATGGAGACCTGGGCCGCTTGGCCGTGGCGGAGGTGATGGCCGCTGCTTCCCTTGCTGCCATGACCGTGCGCCTCGTCTGGTGCACAGGTTGCGGGTGGGCCTCTTGCCACTGGGCGGCCTTGCCGGCCACCCCCTTGATGGGGATCTCTTCGCATGAGGAGGCTTGCCGGACTGGCTCGTCGGAGCCAACCCGCCGAAGGACGCACTTCTTCTTCCCCGGGACTGGGGGCTCCTCATGCAGCTGCCTCTTTAGCCGCCTCTTCGGCTGTCTCCCCGGTAGAAGGGCCCACGGCGGCGGCGCCACTATGCTCCCCGGCAAGCTCCTCCCACCTGGCAAAATCCTCCTCTGCGTCGGCCTCGTCTTCCCGGAAGTCAACGCTGCCGGCCTCCTCGGCAAGGGCTGCATCTTCCGCTCTTCTTGCGATATACGCCACCTCCTCATCGGTGGTGGGCAGATGAGCTATGTTTCTTCTTGGATGGCCCTCTCCGACAAGTTGTCGAAGAACTCTTGCACCCGCTCTGCGTCTGGCTCGGCCCAGGTTTTATCAAGGCCATGGGCGTTGAACACCGGCATCATGGTGATGATGGAGGTCAGAGCAGAGTTGTTGCACAAGGGGATCACGCTCACTGACAACCTGAGCGGCTTGTCGGCCTTCTCGGTCTTGTCGGTCTTGCCGGTCTTGTCGGCCTTGAAGTCGAACAGCCTTTGGCAGATAGTCATGTGCTACAGGACCGTCAGGTTGTTGTTCAGGCCGGGGCGCAGCCTCATGATGTCTGTCGCATTCCGGTAATCCCAAGCTGGCCTCCCTTTGTTCTACAAAGGGGCGATGCGGTGGCAGAGGAAGTCGGCCCCAATCATCTTGATTGTGAGCCCGGCAGCCTTGAGGCGATGAATCCTAGTGGTTGCGACTATGAGCTTCCCGTCTTGAGATTCGAGGTCGCCCCAGTTGCCGCCACGGACCAGTTGCGTCTGCCGGGGCATACAGAATGGCTGCGGGTCCTTCTCCATGATCCAGCACTAGTTGTGCCACCATTCATCCCACTTCTCCTTGTGGGTCCCGTCTGGGTATGTCTTCTTGCTCAAGGCCCTCAGGATCCAGGTGAAGCAACCAGAAAGGGCCCCTCCTGGCTGGATGCGGGGGACGAAGTAGTGGCGGAAGAGCGCCGTGTTGGGAACCACCCCGACAAAGTTCTCGCAGAGGTGGGCGAAGGTGGCCATGCACGCCATGGCATTCGGCATGAAATCCAAGAGATGGAAGCCGAAGGTGTACATGATGTCGATGAAGAAATCCGAAAATGGGGGGTAGAGCCCGCAGTAGAAGTAATCAACAAAGAAAGGGAATTTATCTGGGGCAGGCTTGGCGCAAGAAGCTGGGATGACGCGGGTTGCCAGGTGCCCCGTCGTCTCTCTCCCCCACATGCACAGGTATCGGTCCTTGAGTGTGCACGCGTCGAGCGTCGGAGCGAAGATGACATGCTCCCTCCGCATCTTCGCATCTTCACCAGCTCGCTCTCTGGTACCTCTTCCCCCTCGCTTGCCTTGGATGCTCCATGCCCTTGCTCATTTTGGGCGCCATAGCAGCCGAGGGAGGACGGGGGACCGAGAGTTGTGAGGGCGTGGCGGCGGGCGGAGGAGGAAGCTCTGGTTTGGGCTCGAGGAAGAAGAAGAAGACGGTGGTTCCTAGATTGGAATGGGCGAAAGGGTAAATGAGCAGCGCACCTGCGGATTCCTCTTTTTATGGGGAAGGCGCGGGGCTGCCTCTTTACTGTTCGATGTGAAGGCGTTTTCGCAGGCGTGCTGCGACCGTTCCACGCACGACCCCCACGTCGCGCACTCAATGCAGATCATGGGGAAGTGCAACAGAGGAGAAGCCTACAGCAGTTAACCCCTGCAACGCGTGCCCGTGCACTGTTTGGGCCTGGCCCAATGATGCTTCGCACTCGTGTGTGGCCCGGGCCCGGGGGCTCCTGTCGGTGTACTAACGTTTGGGCCCTTTGGTACCCCTTACTTGTGCACGGGCAGTTTCAGCCACACCCGCGGCAAGGCTTGACGGGGGCATCTGTGGACAAAATACAAGACGACGAAGACGGCTCCAAGCCAGTAACTAGAGAGCAGAAAACATGCTGGACCCCCGGCAAGATCCTTGCCGGGACGGCTTGCGAAGCGCCGGCAAGATCCTTGCTGGGGCGACTTGCGAAGCGCTGACAAGACCACCTCAACTTGCGAAGCGCTGACGAGGCCACCACCCTTGAGCTTGAGAGCTCTAACACCATCGACGATGTCAAGACCAAGACCCAGGGGCGTCTGCATGGTGGCATGCTAATCTTTGTGAAGACTAGTGGCATGCAGATCTTTGTGAAGACCAGAAGGCAAAGTTCCCAGCAAGGTTCTTGCTAGGGACGTTTGCGAGGCCCTGGCAAGATTCTTGTCGGGAACGACTGCGAGGCCACGGCAAGGCTCGCGCATGACAAGGCTTCGCCACCTTGCCGCCATTCTAGCACAGCAACTAGCCTGCCAACCAGGTAAGCACCTGCGTGGTGGCATGCAGATCTTTGTGAAGATCCTGTCACCGCTCCAGCGTAGCGGCCAGCCAGTCAGCTTGGCGTTGCATGCCTCATCATCCTGGATGCGTGTCAAGACGGGGTGAGGCGGCGACGGACAGGACGGGCTCTGTTTCCATCCCCGGTGAAGTTAGAGGGCAGGTAAGCAGCGCATTTAATGCGTTTGTCCTAAGACGTCAGCGATCAGCACGTGCACTATAGCACTTTACACCTCCTGTGTGCCTGCCCGCCACTGTGGTCGCCCCTTGGTATAAAAGGAGGCCCAGGGCGATGCAGGAGGGGACTTTTTTGGACTTTCCGGCCCAGTTTGCATGCGTAGCAGCTAGCCGAAGCTCAAGAACACTGAATATACACTCAAAGCAGGACTAGGGTTTTACGCTCCTCACCGACCCGAACCTGGGTAAAAATCCCTCGTGTTGGTCGTTAGATCTGCTCTTTGTACACCCCTCTTCCCTACCAAACCGTAGAAGGGATCCACACAATCCCATTGGTGTTGTTTCCTCGACAACGGGGGTTCAGGCCCCACCTTCACCATAGGCACCGGCCTCCCCCAGATCAGGAAGAGGCACTGGTCGGATTCCTTCGTCCAAACAAGGATGTGTTTGCATGGGAAACGACAAACTTGGTCGGTGTCCCACGAGATGTGATCGAACACCATTTGATGGTGTGCCCCGGTGCGTGCCCGGTGAAGCATAAGGCGAAGCGGCAAGCCCTGGAGAAGCAATCATTCATCGTCCAGGAGGTCGGCAAGCTGCAAGAAGCTGGCGTCATTCGGGAAGTACGGCGCCCGGATTGGTTGGTCAACTCGGTCATTGTCCCCAAGAAGGGCGGGAAGGAGCGCATGTGCATCGACTTCATGAGCCTCAACAAGGCGTGCCCTCAGGACCCCTTCCCTCTTCCACGCATTGATCAGATCGTTGATTCCACCACCGAGTGCAACCTCTTGTGCTTCCTGGACGCCTTCTCGGGCTACCACCAGATTAAGATGGCGGTGCAAGACATCGAGAAGACAGCTTTCCTATCCCCGTGCAGCATGTATTGCTACACCTGCATGCCCTTTGGGCTGCGGAATGTCGTCGCGACCTTCTAGCGATTGATGCACATCGCTCTGGGCCAGGAGCACAGGAGGAACGCCGGGGCATACGTAGACGACATAGTGGTCAATCCGCGGGAAGCAAGGACCCTTGTCGAAGACCTGGAAGAAACATTCTCCAACCTGCACAAGCTAAACCTGCGGCTCAATCCGGAGAAGTGCATGTTCGGTGTGCCATCCGGCAAATTGCTGGGTTTCCTGGTATCGCACAGCGGGATCGAGGCAAACCCAGTGAAGGTCAAGGCAATAGAAAGGATGAGCCCGCTACAGACCCTCAAGAAGATGCAGAAGCTCGCGGGCTGCATAACTTCGCTGGGGCGTTTCATCTCCAAGATCGGCGAGCACGCCCTCCCGTTCTTCATGATGATGAAGAAGAAAGGCCCCTTTGAATGGACTCCGGAGGCTGAGGCAACCTTTCAAGACCTCAAGAGGTATCTCACGAGCCCGCTAGTAATGGTGGCGCCTCGTCCTCTTGAGCCCCTGGTGCTCTACTTGGCCGCCACACCCCACACGGCTAGCACAGTGCTCGTGGCGGTCCGGGAAGAGCACGCAGGTGCGGGTGTGCGGCATAGCGCCCCACGTACAGTCGCGCCATTTCCACCTCAGGATGGCGCTCCTAAGGCCTCGACTACCCCTTCGGACAGCAAGGCTCCCAAGGCCCCCTCGTCTCAAGCAGAGCGGGACATCGTCAATACCTCTTCCCTCATCGAGCACCCCGTGTATTTCTTTAGCATGGTGTTACGTGACGCACGCGTGCGCTACCCCATGCCACAGAAGCTCTGATACATCTCCATCGTATCTACTTTTCCAAACACTTTTGCCCTTGTTTTGGACTCTAACTTGCATGACTTGTATGGAACTAACCCGGACAGACGCTGTTTTCAGCAGAATTGCCATGGTGTTATTTTTGTGTAGAAACAAAAGTTCTCGGAATGACCTGAAACTTCACGGAGATTATTTTTGGAAATAATAAAAAATACTGGCGAAAGAATCAAGGCCAGGGGGCCCACACCCTGTCCACAAGGGTGGGAGGCGCGCCTGCCCCCCTGGGCGCGCCCCCTACCTCGTGGGCCCCCTGGTGCTCCACCGACCTCAACTCCAACTCTATATATTCATGTTCGGGGAGAGAAAAAATCAGAGAGAAGGATTCATCGCGTTTTATGATACGGAGCCGCCGCCAAGCCCTAATCTCTCTCGGGAGGGCTGATCTGGAGTCCATTCGGGGCTCCGGAGAGGGGAATCCGTCGTCGTTGTCATCATCAACCATCCTCCATCACCAATTTCATGATTCTCACCGCCGTGCGTGAGTAATTCCATCGTAGGCTTGCTGGACGGTGATGGGTTGGATGAGATTTATCATGTAATCGAGTTAGTTTTGTTAGGGTTTGATCCCTAGTATCCACTATGTTCTGAGATTGATGTTGCTATGACATTGCTATGCTTAATGCTTGTCACTAGGGCCCGAGTGCCACGATTTCAGATCTGAACCTATTATGTTTTCATGAGTATATGTGAGTTCTTGATCCTATCTTGCAAGTCTATAGTCACCTACTCCGAAGTGACAATAATCGGGACCACTCCCGGTGATGACCATAGTTTGAGGAGTTCATGTATTCACTATGTGTTAATGCTTTGGACTGGTACTCTATTAAAAGGAGGCCTTAATATCCCTTAGTTTCCGCTAGGACTCTGCTGCCACGGGAGGGTAGGACAAAAGATGCCATGCAAGTTCTTTTCCATAAGCACGTATGACTATATTCGGAATACATGCTGACATTACATTGATGAATTGGAGCTAGTTCTGTGTCACCCTATGTTATAACTGTTGCATGAATAATCGCATCCGGCATAATTCTCCGTCACCGATCCAATGCCTACGAGCTTTTCACATATTGTTCTTCACTTATTTACTTTTCCGTTGCTACTGTTACCGTTACTATCATACTACTTTGCTACTAAATACTTTGCTGCAGATATTAATTTATCCATGTGTGGTTGAATTGACAAATCAACTGCTAATACTTGAGAATATTCTTTGGCTCCCCTTGTGTCGAATCAATAAATTTGGGATGAATACTCTACCCTCGAAAACTATTGCGATCCCCTATACTTGTGGGTTATCAAGACTATTTTTTGGCGCCGTTGCCGGGGAGCATAGCTCTATTCTTTGAGTCACTTGGGATTTATATCTGCTGGTCACTATGAAGAACTTGAAAGACGAGAAAACTAAAATTTATCCCTCAACTATGAGGGGAGGTAAGGAACTGCCATCTAGCTCTGCACTTGATTCACCTTCTGTTTTGAGTAAGCTTGTGACACCTAAACCTCGTTCTGCTATTAATTCTGATATGTCGCATGTTATTGATGATGCCACTTCTGCTATGCATGATACTTATGATGAAACTACTTCTATGCTTGATACTACTGTGCCACTTGGTGAATTTCTTGATGAACAACTTGCTAGGGCTAGAGAGAATGAATTATTGAAACTGATAATATTGATAAAAGTGATGATGAAGATTCTTCCCCTAGATATGAATTGCCTGTTGTGCCTGAGGGTTATGTTATGGATGAAGAAACTGCTAGAAACTTTCTTGCTTGCAATGACAGAAGTGATCTTAAGAAATTATTAGCCAAGCTTAAAGAAAAAACTCTGAATGCTAGAATGAAATATGATCCTACTTATGCTACTTCACCTATCTTTATTACTGATAAGGATTATGATTTCTCTGTTGATACTGATATAATTACCTTGGTTGAATCTGATCCTTTCTATGGCTATGAATCTGAAACTGTTGTGGCACATCTTACTAAACTAAATGATATAGCTACCCTGTTCACTAATGATGAGAAAACTCGCTACTATTATATCCTTAAAATATTTACGTTCTCATTCAAGGGTGATGCTAAGATATGGTTTAATTCTCTTGATCATGGTTGTGTGTGTAGTCCCCAGGATATGATTTATTACTTCTCTGCTAAATATTTCCCTGCTCATAAGAAACAAGCTGCTTTAAGGGAAATATATAATTTTGTGCAAATTGAAGAAGAGAGTCTCCCACAAGCTTGCGGGAGGCTTCTCCAATTACTTAATGCTTTGCCTGATCATCCTCTCAAGAAAAATGAAATACTTGATGTCTTTTATAATGGACTAACCGATACTTCCAGAGACCACCTGGATAGTTGTGCTGGTTGTGTTTTCAGGGAAAGAACAGCTGATGAAGCTGAAATTCTATTGACTAATATGTTGACCAATGAAAATAATTGGACACTTCCGGAACCAACTCCTAAGCCAACTCCGAAGAAAAGGGGTGTTCTATTTCTCAGTCCTGAAGATATGCAAGAGGGAAAGAAATCTATGAAAGAAAAAGGTATAAAAGCTGAAGATGTTAAGAATTTACCTCCTATTGAAGAAATACATGGTCTGAATTTACTGTCTGTTGAAGAAATACATGGTCTTGATAACCCGACACAGGTAGTAAAGGTAAATTCTCTCTATAGATATGATAAAGCTGAAATCCCACCTACTAAGTTTGCTAGCCAATGCCTAGATGAGCTTGAGATTAAGCAAGAAGACTTCAATGCTTATTTTGGTAACGAATTAAAACGCAATGCTTATATGATTGAACATTTGAGTGATTATATGTCTAGAGTCAAGGGTGAACTTAAACTCATTAGTAAACATGCTTCTATTGTTACCACTCAAGTTGAACAAGTACTTAAAACTCAGAATGATTTGCTCAATGAAATAAATAGTAAGAATAATGACTTTGTTGTTAGAGTTGCAACTAGAGGGGGTAAAGTGACTAAGGAACCTTTGTATCCCGAGGGCCACCCTAAGAGAAATGAGCAGGATTCTCAGAGAAATAATTTAGATGCACCTAGTCCTTCTAAAAAGAAGAAAAAGAAGAATGATAGGACTTTGCATGCTTCTAGTGAACCTGTTGTTGACACACCTTAGAATCCCAATGATATTTCTATTTCTGATGCTGAAACACAATCTGGTAATGAACATGAACCTAGTGATAATGTTAATGATGATGTTCATGTTGATGCTCAGCCTAGCAATGAAAATGATGTAGAAATTGAACCTACTGTTGATCTTGATAACCCACAATCAAAGAATCAACGTTATGATAAGAGAGACTTTGTTGCTAGGAAGCACGGTAAAGAAAGAGAACCATGGGTTCAGAAACCCATGCCTTTTCCTCCTAAACCATCCAAGAAAAAGGATGATGAGGATTTTGAGCGCTTTGCTGAAATGATTAGACCTATCTTTTTGCGTATGCGTTTTACTGATATGATTAAAATGAATCCTTATGCCAAGTATATGAAGGATATCGTTACAAATAAAAGTAAGATACCGGAAGCTGAAATTTCCACCATGCTTGCTAATTACACTTTTAAGGGTGGAATACCAAAGAAACTTGGAGATCCAGGAGTACCCACTATACCATACTCCATTAAAAGAAATTATGTTAGAACTGCTTTATGTGATCTTGGAGCCGGTGTTAGTGTTATGCCTCTCTCTTTATATCGTTGACTTGATTTGAATAAGTTGACACCTACTGAAATATCTTTGCAAATGGCCGATAAATTAACTGCTATACCTGTCGGTATTTGTGAGGTTGTTCCTGTTGTGGTTGCAAATGTTACTATTTTAACGGACTTTGTTATTCTTGATATTCCCGAGGATGATAGTATGTCTATTATTCTTGGAAGACCCTTTTTGAATACTGCAGGGGTTGTTATTGATTGCAACAAAGGCAATGTCACTTTTCATGTTAATGGCAATGAGCATACGGTACACTTTCCGAGGAAACAACCTCAAGTCCACAGTATCAATTCTATTGGAAAAATTCCATCGATTATTTTGGGAGGTTTTGAATTTCCCCTTCCTACTATCAAGAAGAAATATGATATTCTTATTATTGGGGACGTGCATATCCCCATTGAGGTAACCTAGTGCTATTCGAAAATTCTCCGGTTTCATGCAATTTGGAATGAGTTTGTTAACAAGACTTGATCAACCTTGTTAGTGGATTCCTTTTGATGAGCATGAGATGGATGAAGTTAGAAAGCACAACCTTCTGTACCCTCCTTTTACTTTCTGTTATTTAGATTAAATAAAGCAAAAATAGTATTTTTCTGTCAGTTCTCAGATTTATCCATGCAATAAAAAATACCCCGAAAATAAAAGTTCTCCAAATGCCCCAAAATTGAAATATGATTTTTTTCTGGAATATTTGAGAATATCTGGCACTGAGAACACAGCAGGGGGAGCAAGCACCTGGCCACGAGGGTCCAGGGCGCGCCCCCTACCTCGTGGGCCCATGGTGGCTCCCCTCCACTTATTCCAGCCACCACACACTCCTTCTTCCTCCCAAAAAAATCACCAAATAGCTCAAGCACGAGTTCTAGCTCATTTTGCTGCGATTTTCGATCTCCTTGCTCAAAGCACCTCTCACAAAACTGCTTTGGGGAATTGTTCTTCGGTATGTGACTCCTCCAATGGTCCAATTAGTTTTTGTTCTAGTGCTTTATTTATTGCAAATTTTTGCTGCTTAGGTGACCACGTTCTTGAGCTTGCATATCAAATTTATTTGGTCCCAAGTAGTTCTAATGCATGATATAGTCTCTAGGCACTTGTGGGAGTAGTTGCTATCAATTTTGTTGAGTTTGGTTCACTTTTATTTGAAGTTACTAAAAATTTCAGAAATTTTTCAGAGGGAGAAATATGTTTAGGAAAATGTATCAAGGTGGTCCTTCAAGGAAGCAAGGACCCAGGCCCGCAATACGCGATGCGGACGATGAACCACCGAGGGAAGCTCAAGTGCGGGCTTGTGAATGGCCGTCAGAGGACTTTATGGTTCGAGCAGGAATCAAGGAGGAATTTGACGCATATGTGCGTAACGCTGATCTTGAGAGCTTTGAGGCAGATAAGTGCAGTCGGTACCACTATCTCACTGATTCCTTTGAGAGAAGGTTTGAATTTTCATCATCACGCAATTCTCAAACTGTCCTGTTTGATCTTTATGAAAATTCTTATACTATGGACTTAGAGGATTTTAATACTGCTTGCAAACTACCACAATGGGGTAGCACTAGTGAGCCCCGCAAATCTGAATTTAGAGATTTTCTTGCTAGTATAACTGTGGGGGAGTCTAGAGATATAACACAAGCTACCATAGGGAGCATTCATTTTCCTGCTATACATTATTTTGCTCTCTTCATAGGTAGGTGCATAAATGGTAAGGATGAAGCATGTCATATGTGTGTCCTGACCTCAGTGTTCTCAGGAGTGCTGTGTTAGGAGATAAACATTATAATTTGGCAGCCATTGTTGCACGTAGGTTGCATAATAATAGCATTAATGGAGATTTCTTTGGTGGAATTTATGCATCCTGTCTAGCTAATTTTCTTAATATACCCATACAGGAGTATGATATTGAGTTGCTTCCTGTTTATTTAGATTATGAGGCTATGGTTCGTCATCAGTTTATTGAGAGGAACGATCAGTTCCTCCAGTACCAACTAATCTTTGACAAACGACGCACCTATCACGTCGCTCTCCCTGCTCCTACTTTCTTTGACTTTCAGGCAAAAGGGAGACATGTTATAACCAGCGAGGAGGCGAACGAGTACGAGAGGAGGACTGAGACAGCTCGCCTCCATGCTGCAGCCCACGATGCAATAGCCGCTGCATCACAGTACGACCCCAAATACAACTTTGGATATCCGCCAGGCCAGCCGTGGCAGTAGACCAACTTAGGCCAAAAGCCTAAGCTTGAGGGAGTACGTATTTCTCACCGACATTACATTTATATTCACACACTCATGCTAGTTGTTGGTCCTCATACTTTTTCACTGTAATATACATGCTAGTTTATTGAACTTTTTATGCTTTCTTCTTGTGTGTTTGAAAAACCTTAAGAAAAACCAAAAAATTAGTTGTAGCTTTTAGCTAGTTTACTTTTCTTGCTTGTAGTAGTAATAATTAAAATAAAAACCAAAAAGATTTCTTGTTCTTCTTCTGTTTGTTGGGAGCTTTCCCGTGTAAATAGTTTTATTTCTTTTCTTTTCTTTGGGGGTTGAGAGGAGAAGACCATAATGAAAATGTTAAAGTGGCTCTTATATGCGTTATTGTTGATTTAACCAAGAGCCCATATTACCTTGTCTTCTCCCTTGTATTGAATGCTTGCAGATTCCAGCTTAGTCCAATGCACATGCACTATTATTATTTTTCACATCATTCGGTCGTGCAAGTGAAAGGCAATAATGACGATATATGATGGACTGAATGAGATGAGAGAAGCTGGTATCAACTCGACCTATCTTGTTTTTTGTAAATATGATTAGTTCATCGTTCCTGATTCAGCCTATTATGAATAAACATGTTTGCAATGACAGTTAGAGATTATAGTTGCTTATGCCATGCTTAATTAGCTAGGAGTTTATAATGGTTTACCTTGCATGCCAACATGCTATTAAAATGGTTGTGATGTGGTATAGTAGGGTGGTATCCTCCTTTGAATTATTCGAGTGACTCGACTTGGCACATGTTCACACATCTAGTTGAAACAAATCAACATAGCCTTCACGATATTTATGTTCATGTGGATTATATCCTACTCATGCTTGCACTCAATGTTTATTAATTTTAATGCATGTTCATGACTGTTGTCGCTCTCTAGCTGGTCGCTTCCCAGTCTTTTTCTAGCCTTCACTTGTACTAAGCGAGAATACTGCTTGTGCATCCAATCCCATAAACCCAAAGTTATTCCATATGAGTCCATCGTACCTTCCTATATGCAGTATCTACCTGCCGTTCCAAGTAAATTTGTATGTGCCAAACTCCAAACCTTCAAATGAAATTCTATTTTGTATGCTCGAATAGCTCATGTATCAACTAGGGCTGTCTGTATCTTCCATGCTAGGCGGGTTATTCTCAAGAGGAGTGGACTCCGCTCCTCACTCACGAGAAAATGGCGGGTCACCGGGATGCCCAGTCCCATGCTTTATGCAAATCAAATCGAAATAATTGCAAACAAAACTCCCCCAGGGCTGTTGCTAGTTGGAGGCACTCGTTGTTTCGAGCAAGCCATGGATTGATGCTTGTTGGTGGAGGGGGAGTATAAACTTTACCATTCTGCTTGGGAACCGCCTATAATGTGTGTATCATGGAAGATATCGCCATCTCTTGGTTGTTATGTTGACAATGAAAGTATGCCGCTCAAAATATTATTTATCTCTATTTAAAAAATCGAGCTCTGGCACCTCTACAAATCACTGCTTCCCTCTGCGAAGGGCTTATCTATTTACTTTTATGTTGAGTCATCATCCTCTTATTAAAAAGCACCAGTTGGAGAGCACCGTTGTCATTTGCATCCATTACTATTAATTTATATTGAGTATGACTATGACTGGATCTCTTTTACCATGAATTACAATGTTTAGTCAGTCCTTGATCTTCAAAGGTGCTCTGGATTTATGTTTTGCGGTCTCAGAAAGGGCTAGCGAGATACCATCTTGTTATATCATATCATGATTGTTTTGAGAAAGTGTTGTCATCCGAGATTTATTATTATTGCTCGCTAGTTGATTATGCCATTGACATGAGTAAACATGAGACCTAAATGTTATTGTGAATATGGTTAGTCATAATCTTTGCTGAAAACTTGAATGCTGGCTTTACATATTTACAACAACAAGAGCAAACAGAGTTTGTAAAAGTTTTTCTTTATCACTTTCAGTTTGTCAACTGAATTGCTTGAGGAAAAGCAAAGGTTTAAGCTTGGGGGAGTTGATATGTCTCCGTCGTATCTACTTTTCCAA
This sequence comes from Aegilops tauschii subsp. strangulata, assembly GCF_002575655.3. NCBI lineage: Eukaryota > Viridiplantae > Streptophyta > Magnoliopsida > Poales > Poaceae > Aegilops > Aegilops tauschii. Next base: position 365,091,294 of record NC_053041.3, on the reverse strand, counting down.
ACACTTTTGCCTTTGTTTTGGACTCTAACTTGCATGATTTGAATGGAACTAACCCGGACTGACGTTGTTTTCAGCAGAATTGCCATGGTGTTATTTTTGTGCAGAAACAAAAGTTCTCGGAATGACCAGAAACTTCACGGAGATTATTGTTGGAAATAATAAAAAATACTGGCAAAAGAATCAAGGACAGGGGGGCCACACCCTGTCCACGAGGGTGGGAGGCACGCCTGCCCCCCTGGGCGCGCCCCCTACCTCGTGGGCCCCCTGGTGCTCCACCGACCTCCAACTCTATATATTCACATTTAGGGAGAAAAAAATCAGAGAGAAGGATTCATCGCGTTTTACGATACGGAGCCGCCGCCAAGCCCTAATCTCTCTCGGGAGGGCTGATCTGGAGTCCGTTCGGGGCTCCGGAGAGTGGAATCCGTCGCCGTCGTCATCATCAACCATCCTCCATCACCAATTTCATGATGCTCACCGCCGTGCGTGAGTAATTCCATCGTAGGCTTGATGGACGGTGATGGGTTGGATGAGATTTATCATGTAATAGAGTTAGTTTTGTTAGGGTTTGATCCCTAGTATCCACTATGTTCTGAGATTGATGTTGCTATGACTTTGCTATGCTTAATGCTTGTCACTAGGGCCCGAGTGCCATGATTTCAGATCTGAACCTATTATGTTTTCATGAATATATGTGAGTTCTTGATCCTATCTTGCAAGTCTATAGTCACCTACTATGTGTTATGATGCGGCAACCCCGAAGTGACAATAATCGGGACCACTCCCGGTGATGACCATAGTTTGAGGAGTTCATGTATTCACTATGTGATAATGCTTTGGTCCGGTACTCTATTAAAAGGAGGCCTTAATATCCCTTAGTTTCCGCTAGGACCCCGCTGCCACGGGAGGGTAGGACAAAAGATGGCATGCAAGTTCTTTTCCATAAGCACATATGACTATATTCGGAATACATGTCTACATTACATTGATGAATTGGAGCTAGTTCTGTGTCACCCTATGTTATAACTGTTGCATGAATAATCGCACCCGGCATAATTCTCCATCACCGATCCAATGCCTACGAGCTTTCCACATATTGTTCTTCGCTTATTTACTTGTCCGTTGCTATTGTTACAATCAGTACAAAACTATCAATGTGTAACATCCCAAATTTTCAATTTGGAATGTTATACATAGATCATCATTGCATATCATGTTTTGTTGCATTTTGGCAAATCCTCGATAAATCCTAAGCAACTCAAGGACCCTCGGAGAGAGTTGGGGATTTTCTTAAATTTTCATATTCGATTTTATCAAATAATAAGACGAGGATTTGGTTTTAATTATTTTTCTCTCCGGAAAAATATTTCATTTTAAATAAACGAGAGGAGAAAATATGACTTCTCCAAAACAATTGAAATACTGGAGGAAAAATGTTAAAATCATTATTTGGAATTTATTTGGATTTTATTTGCAATTTTTATTGCATTAAAAATATTGCATATTTTCAAAATATTTATTTTGGATTATAAAAATGTTCACCCTATTTTAGATTTTCTAACTAGACGGGGAAAATTTATTTCATATTTTTCTGATTTTTATTTATTTTTCTACGTATTATTTTCCGTGGAACTTTAAAAAAACGCACGCGCGCCGACTGGGCCAAAGGCCCGGCCGACGGCCCGCCTCGGCTTGCCCCCTCCCCCAAGCCGCCGGACCCCCCCCCCCCTCTTTATATACCCCTCCCCCCTCTCTTTCCTCACCTCGCCGCCGCCGCCCGCGCTCATCGCCGCCGCCGCCCGCTCGCCGCCGGAGCCGCCGCCCCTCGCCGCCGGAGCCGCCCCCCCGAGCCCCGCACCCCGCGCCCCTCGCCGCCCGAGCCGGAGCCCCGCTGGAGCCTCGCCGGAGTAGCCCCGACGAGGTATGCCCGCTGCCCGTTGACTTGCCGGTTTTCGTTTTAAAAAAAACCCTTCGTTTAAAAAAACCCTAGATCGGTTTTTTTCGGTTTTATTATTTTGCGAGCGTTTACCGAACCGTTCGTTTTAACGAACGCGATCGTCGGTTTTTCTCTGGTAACGAACGTCCGTTCTTTAACCGTTCGTCCGTTTTTCTTTTTCGTCGGATTTTTCTGCAATTATCTCAGATTCGATTTCTGATCGAATCTTCGATTCTGTTTAACTTCTCGCTCGTTTATCGGAATCAGGTGATTCAAGCGCCTAGAGTTTCGTCTCGAAATTCTCTTTCTGTTTAATCTACTCAAACAAGTTTTTGCTACAGTAAAATTTGACCTAGATCCAGATTAGCAAACGAAGTTTCTTTCTTTCGCCGTTTGACTTTCGTTGTTTCTTTCGAGTTGATTCTTTTTGCAAACCGGAGTTCTTAAGTTGAACTTTCTGGTTGGATCTTTCATTCGAGTTTTACCTGTGCATTAGATGAGTACTGATTGTATGCTTGTTTGTTTGCGATAGAGTACCCGAAGTGTGCCGCTTGTTACTTCGAATCGCTAGGTTTGGCGGATCATCAGCAAGGCAAGTAACACTTTGATCATATCCCGTTCATACCCAGTTTTTATTGCATTAGATCTGTTTTCCTCAAACACTTGCATGATTAGGATCTAATTAAATTGTGGGTATTGGGAAGTAGTTGAGGTAGTACCTATTACCTGTTTTCTATTCAAACCCTTGGGAGTTACTTCTACGTTGCTTTTATTATTGCCATGCTATGCTCGTAGACGTGGATTGGGTTTGAGTGAAATTCATGACAGATGTGAGATTGTTAATTAATGGTTTACTTAAGGTGGCAACTTAAACTCACATCTGGGTGGATTGAGGTACCTGGGTATTCCAGGATTGCCTGTTTTTCTTTTGGACCGCCACCCAAGTTCAAAGGGATCATGAGATTATTCATGCTAGAATCTTCCGTGTGCAGCCGCAAGCTATTATGGGCTCTAGCATAGTTGACTAAGTTGTGTGAACTCTTAAAGTGGTAGACTAGGAGATGTAGGGGAAAGTAGGTGTAACTGTCTACCCATACGTAAGGTGCAAACACTTCTGAAAGACTGTGTCTTGGTCATCCGTTACTCAAACACCATGTAGTGCGAGTAATCCAACGGAGGAGATCAAGTCTTGTGGGGAAAAGTGCACAAACCTCTGCAGAGTGTACAATCTAATCATGGTTAGCCCTGTCCCCGGTTATGGACAACATGAGTATCTAGTACCTGGATTATCATGTGAATCTCATCACTATGTTACTACTAATTAATTTTGTTGGGTTATTGATGACATTTTAATTGGGATTGAGATGCTGCCAACCATCTCAATGTTTCACAACCACCATGATAGTTAAATAAAATTTACTCCTTTGAAGTAGGATAAAATTGGCTTTTCGCAAAACTGTAACCATAGAGCTTTCCACCAGCCATATATGCATGTAGTATAGCATTATTATTGTTCATTATTCTCTATGTGTTACATTGCCAGCATATTCTATGTGCTGACCCGTTTTCGGGCTGCAACGTTTCATGTTGCAGACTTTTCAGACGACGAGTAAGGTGCCTTAGGTCGTGGTCTTATACTCAGTGATGCCGCTGGAGTTGATGGACTCACTTATCTTCCATGTCTTCCGTTGTTATCGTGTTAGATGGCCTTAAGCCATGCTTATCATACTTAATCTCTTCGGAGATATTCGATGCAATAAGTGTGTGATTGCTACTCTGTTATAAATCCTCCATTTGTACTGTGCGTGTCAGCATTACTGATCCAGGGATGACACTGGTGCACAGCAGCACAGGCCATTTGAGGTCTGGTCGCTACACAATGTTACCTTTGCCACTGTTACCGTTACTATCATACTACTTTGCTACTAAATACTTTGCTGCAGATATTAAGTTATCCAGGTGTGGTTGAATTGACAACTCAACTGCTAATACTTGAGAATATTCTTTGGCTCCCCTTGTGTCGAATCAATAAATTTGGGTTGAATACTCTACCCTCGAAAACTGTTGCGATCCCCTATACTTGTGGGTTATCAAGCTCCTACTCGCGCTCCTCGTCGCCTCCAGGAAACTGCGCCACTACTTCTAGGGCCACCCCATCAAGGTCGTCTCCGTGTACCCCCTGGAGAAGGTGCTCCGTAGCCCCAATGTCGCAGGGAGGTTCACCGAATGGAACATCGAGCTGCAAGCATTCCAGCTAGAGTTCAGCACCACCAGGCTCATCAAGGGCGCAGCCCTCACTGATTTCATGGTGGAATGGACAGATGCTCCTGATCTGGGGATGAGTGAAGACCGGTCCCTTGCGCCCGGAGATTAAGCGCCCAATGGTTGGGTCATGTACTTCGATGGTGCATTCGCGCGGCAGGGCACAGGGGCCGGAGCCGTCCTCATCTCGCCGACCTAGGACAAGCTATACTATGTTGTGCAACTCAGCTTTCAGCATGGCAAGAAGGTCTCCAACAACATCGCGAAATACGAGGGCCTGATCGCTGGCCTCAAGGGCTATGGTGGCCCTGGGGGTCAAGCGTCTCACCATCATGGGCGACCCTCAACTCCTCGTTGAAGGAAATATGCCCTAGAGGCAATAATAAAGTTGTTATTTATATTTCCTTATATCACGATAAATGTTTATTATTCATGCTAGAATTGTATTAACTGGAAACTTAGTACATGTGTGAATACATAGACAAACAGAGTGTCCCTAGTATGCCTCTACTAGACTAGCTCGTTAATAAAAGATGGTTAAGTTTCCTAGCCATAGACATGTGTTGTCATTTGATGAACGGGATCACATCATTAGAGAATGATGTGATGGACAAGACCCATCCTTTAGCTTAGCACTATGATCGTTTAGTTTATTGCTATTGCTTTCTTCATGACTTATACATGTTCCTATGACTATGAGATTATGCAACTCCCGAATACCGGAGGAACACTTAGTGTGCTATCAAACGTCACAACGTAACTGGGTGATTATAAAGATGTTCTACAGGTGTCTCCGATGGTGTTTGTTGAGTTGGCATAGATAGAGATTAGTATTTGTCACTCCGATTGTCGGAGAGGTATCTCTGGGCCCTCTCGGTAATGCACATCACTATAAGCCTTGCAAGCAATCTCACTAATGAGTTAGTTGCGGGATAATGCATTACGGAACGAGTAAAGAGACTTGCCGGTAACGAGATTGAACTAGGTATGGTGATATCGACGATCGAATCTCGGGCAAGTAACATACCGATGACAAAGGGAACAACGTATGTTTTTATGCGGTTTGACCGATAAAGATCTTCGTACAATACGTAGGAGCCAATAGGACCATCCAGGTTCCGCTATTGGTTATTGACCAGAGATGTGTCTCGGTCATGTCTACATAATTCTCGAACCCATAGGGTCCGCACGCTTAATGTTCAATGACGATTCGTATTATGAGTTATGTGATTTGATGTACTGAAGGTTGTTCGGAGTCCCGGATGAGATCACGGTCATGACGAGGAGTCACAAAATGGTCGAGACATAAAGATTGATATATTGGACCATGTTATTCGGATACCGGAAGTGTCCCGGATAGTTTCGGATAAAACCGGAGTGCCGGAGGGGTTACCGGAACCCCCCGGGGAAGTAATGGGCCTTAGTGGGCCTTGGTGGAGAGAGAGGGCAGCAGCTAGGAGGTGGCGCCCCCCCCCCCAAGGGGAGTCCGAATAGGACTAGGGGAGGGGGCGCAGCCCCTCTTTCCCTCTCCCTCTCCCTCTCCTTCATTCTTCCCCCATTCCACCAAGTGGAATCCTACTGGGGCTTGGAGTCCTAGTAGGACTCCTCTCCTTGGGGCGCGCCTTTAGGGGGCGGCCGGCCTCCTCCCTCCCTCCTTTATATACGAGGGAGGGGGCACCCCATAGACACACAAGTTGATCTTTTAGCCGTGTGCGGTGCCCCACTCCACAGAAACACACCTCGGTCATATCGTCGTAGTGCTTAGGCGAAGCCCTGCGCTGGTAACTTCATCATCACCGTCACCACGCCGTCGTGCTAACAAAACTCTCCCTCGGCCTCAACTGGATCAAGAGTTCGAGGGACGTCACCGAGCTGAATGTGTGCAGATCGCGGAGGTGCCGTGCGTTCGGTACTTGGATCGGTTAGATCGCGAACACGTTCGACTACTTCAACCACATTACTAAACGCTTCCGCATTCGGTCTACGAGGGTACGTGGACACACTCTCCCCGCTCATAGCCATGCTTCTCCTAGATAGATCTTGCGTGATCATAGGATTTTTTTTGAAATACTACGTTCCCCAACAGTGGTATCAGAGCCAGGTCTATGCGTAGATGTTATATGCACGAGTAGAACACAAAGAGTTGTGGGCCATAATAGTCATACTGCTTACCAGCATGTCATACTTTGATTCCGCAGTATTGTTGGATGAAGCGGCCCAGACCGACATTACATGACCGCGTTCATGAGACTGGTTCTTCCACCGTGCTTTGCACACAGGTGGCTAGTGGGTGTCTGTTTCTCCAACTTTAGTTGAATCGAGTGTGACTACACCCGGTCCTTGTTGAAGGTTAAAACAGCACACTTGACGAAAAATAATTGTGGTTTTGATGCGTAGGTAAGAATGGTTCTTGCTAAGCCCGTAGCAGCCACGTAAAACTTGCAACAACAAAGTAGAGGACGTCTAACTTGTTTTTGTAGGGCTTGTTGTGATGTGATATGGTCAAGACGTGATGATATATAAATTGTTGTATGAGATGATCATGTTTTGTAATAGTTATCGGCAACTGGCAGGAGCCATATGGTTGTCGCTTTATTGTATGAAATGCAATCGCCATGTAATTGCTTTACTTGATCACTAAGCGGTAGCGATAGTCGTAGAAGCAATAGTTGGCGAGACGACAACGATGCTTCGATGGAGATCAAGGTGTGAAGCCGGTGACGGTGGTGATCATGACGGTGCTTTGGAGATGGAGATCAAAGGCACAAGATGATGATGGCCATATAATATCACTTATATTGATTACATGTGATGTTTATCCTTTATGCATCTTATTTTGCTTAGTACGGCAGTAGCATTATAAGATGATCTCTCACTAAATTTCAAGGTACAAGTGTTCTCCCTGAGTATGCACCGTTGCCACAGTTCGTCGTGCCGAGACACCACATGATGATCGGGTGTGATAAGCTCTACGTTCACATACAACGGGTGCCAGCCAGTTTTGCACATGCAGAATACTCGGGTTAAACTTGACGAGCCTAGCATATGCAGATATGGCCTCGGAACACTGAGACCGAAAGGTCGAGCATGAATCATATAGTAGATATGGTCAACATAGTGATGTTCACCATTGAAAACTACTCCATCTCACGTGATGATCGGACATGGTTTAGTTGATATGGATCACGTGATCACTAAGATGATTAGAGGAATGTCTATCTAAGTGGGAGTTCTTAAGTAATATGATCAATTGAACTTTAATTTATCATGAACTTAGTACCTGATAGTATTTTGCAAGTCTATGTTGTTGTAGATAAATGGCCCGTGCTACTGTTCCGTTGAATTTTAATGCGTTCCTAGAGAAAGCTAAGTCGAAAGATGATGGTAGAACCTACACGGAATGGGTCCGTAACTTGAGGATTATCCTCATTGCTGCACAGAAGAATTACATCCTGGAAGCACCGCTAGGTGCAAGACCCGCTGCAGGAGCAACGCCGGACGTTATGAATGCCTGGCAGAGCAAAGCTGATGACTACTCGATAGTTCTGTGTGCCATGCTTTACGACTTAGAACCGGGACTTCAACGATGTTTTGAATGTCATGGAGCATATGAGATGTTCCAGGAGTTGAAGTTAATATTTCAAGCAAATGCTCGGATTGAGAGATATGAAGTCTCCAATAAGTTCTATAGCTGCAAAATGAGGAGAATACTTCTGTCAGTGAACATATACTCAAAATGTCTGGGTACCACAATCACTTGACTCAACTGGGAGTTAATCTTCCGGTTGATAGTGTCATTGACAGAGTTCTTCAATCACTGCCACCAAGCTACAAAAGCTTCGTGATGAACTATAATATGCAAGAGATGGATAAGACAATTCCCAAGATCTTCGCGATGCTAAAGGCCGCGGAGGTAGAAATCAAGAAGGAGCATCAAGTGTTGATGGTCAACAAGACCACTAGTTTCAAGAAGAAGGGCAAAGGAAAGAAGGGGAACTTCAAGAAGAACGGCAAGCAAGTTGCTTCTCAAGTGAAGAAGCCCAAGTCTAGACCTAAGCCTGAGACTGAGTGCTTCTACTACAAAGGGACTGGTCACTGGAAGCGGAACTGCCCCAAGTATTTGGCGGATAAGAAGGATGGCAAAGTGAAAGGTATATTTGATATACATGTTATTGATGTGTACCTTACTAATGCTCGTAGTAGCGCCTGGGTATTTGATACTGGTTCTGTTGCTCATATTTGCAACTCGAAATAGGGGCTACGGATTAAGCGAAGATTGGCTAAGGACGAGGTGATGATGCGCGTGGGAAATGGTTCCAAAGTCGATGTGATCGCCGTCGGCACGCTACCTCTACATCTACCTTCGGGATTAGTTTTAGACCTGAATAATTGTTATTTGGTGCCAGCGTTAAGAATGAACATTATATCTGGATCTTGTTTGATGCGAGACGGTTATTCATTTAAATTAGAGAATAATGGTTGTTCTATTTATATGAGTAATATATTTTATGGTCATGCACCCTTGATGAGTGGTCTATTTTTATTGAATCTCGATAGTAGTGTACACATATTCATAGTATTGAAGCCAAAAGATATAAGTTTAATAATGATAGGGCAACTTATCTGTGGCACTGCCGTTTAGATCATATTGGTGTAAAGCGCATGAAGAAACTCCATGCTGATGGGCTTTTGGAATCACTTGATTCTGAATCACTTGATGCTTGCGAACCATGCCTCATGGGCAAGATGACTAAGACTCCGTTCTCCGGAACAATGGAGCGAGCAACAGACTTGTTGGAAATAATACATACTGATGTATGCGGTCCAATGAGTGTTGAGGCTCGTGGCGGGTATCGTTATTTTCTGATGTTCACAGATGATTTAAGCAGATATGGGTATATCTACTTGATGAAACATAAGTCTGAAACATTTGAAAAGTACAAAGAATTTCAGAGTGAAGTGGAAAATCATCGTAACAAGAAAATAAAGTTTCTACAATTTGATCATGGAGGTTAATATTTGAGTTACGAGTTTGGTCTTCATTTGAAACAATGTGGAATAGTTTCGCAACTCACGCCACCCGGAACACCACAGCATAATGGTGTGTCCGAATGTCGTAACTACACTTTATTAGATATGGTGCGAAGTATGATGTCTCTTACTGATTTACCGCTATCGTTTTGGGGTTATGCTTTAGAGACGGTTGCATTCACGTTAAATAGGGCACCATCTAAATCCGTTGAGATGACACCATATGTGAAGGAAAAATGCCCTAGAGGCAATAATAAAGTATTATATATTTCCTTATATCATGATAAATGTTTATTATTCATGCTAGAATTGTATTAACCGGAAACATAATACATGTGTGAATACATAGACAAACAGAGTGTCACTAGTATGCCTCTACTTGACTAGCTCGTTAATCAAAGATGGTTATGTGTCCTAGCCATAGACATGAGTTGTCATTTGATTAACGGGATCACCTCATTAGGAGAATGACGTGATTGACATGACCCATTACGTTAGCTTAGCACCCGATCGTTTAGTATGTTGCTATTGCTTTCTTCATGACTTATACATGTTCCTATGACTATGAGATTATGCAACTCCCGTTTACCGGAGGAACACTTTGTGTGCTACCAAACGTCACAACGTAAATGGGTGATTATAAAGGTGCTCTACAGGTGTCTCCAAAGGTACTTGTTGGGTTGGCGTATTTCGAGATAGGATTTGTCACTCCGATTGTCGGAGAGGTATCTCTGGGCCCACTCGGTAATGCACATCACTATAAGCCTTGCAAGCATTGTGACTAATGAGTTAGTTGCGGGATGATGTATTACGAAACGAGTAAAGGGACTTGCCGGTAATGAGATTGAACTAGGTATCGAGATACCGACGATCGAATCTCGGGCAAGTAACATACCGATGACAAAGGGAACAACGTATGATGTTATGCGGTCTGACCGATAAAGATCTTCGTAGAATATATGGGAGCCAATATGGGCATCCAGGTCCCGCTATTGGTTATTGACCGGAGAAGTGTTTCGGTCATGTCTACATAGTTCTCGAACCCGAAGGGTCCGCACGCTTAAAGTTACGATGACAGTTTTATTGAGTTTTGATGTACCGAAGGAGTTCGGAGTCCCGGATGAGATTGGGGATATGACGAGGAGTCTCGAAATGGTCGAGACGTAAAAATCAATATATTGGATGACTATATTCGGACTTCGGAAAGGTTCCGAGTGATTCGGGTATTTTTCGGAGTACCGGAGAGTTACGGGAATACGTATTGGGCCTTATTGGGCCATACGGGAAAGAAAGAAAAGGGCCTCAAGGGTGGCCGCACCCCTCCCCTTGGTCTGGTCCGAATTGGACTAGGGAAGGGGGGAGCCCCCTTCCTTCCTTCTCTTTTTCCCTTCCTCTTTTCCTATTCCATATGGGAGGTGGAATCCTACTAGGACTAGGGAGTCCTAGTAGGACTCCACACTTGGTGCGCCCCCTCCTAGGGCCGGCCTCCTCCTCCCTTGCTCCTTTATATACGGGGGCAGGGGGCACCCCATGGACACAACAATTGATCCTTGAGATCTCTTAGCCGTGTGCGGTGCCCCCCTCCACCATATTACACCTCGATAATACCATTGCGGAGCTTAGGCGAAGCCCTACGTCGGTGGAACATCATCATCGTCACCACGCCGTCGTGCTGACGAAACTCTCCCTCAACACTCGGCTGGATCGGAGTTCGAGGGACGTCATCGAGCTGAACGTGTGTAGAACTCGGAGGTGCCGTACGATCGGTACTTGATCGGTCAGATCATGAAGACGTACGACTACATCAACCGCGTTGTGATAACACTTCCGCTGTCGGTCTACGAAGGTACGTGGACAACACTCTCCCCTCTCGTTGCTATGCATCACCATGATCTTGCGTGTGCGTAGGAAATTTTTTGAAATTACTACGTTCCCCAATAGTGGCATCCGAGCCAGGTTTTATGCGTTGATGCTATGCACGAGTAGAACACAAGTGAGTTGTGGGCGATATAAGTCATACTGCTTACCAGCATGTCATACTTTGGTTCAGCGGTATTGTGAGATGAAGCGGCCCGGACCGACATTACGCGTACGCTTACGCGAGACTGGTTTCACCGTTGCGAGCACTCGATTGCTTAAAGGTGACTGGCGGGTGTCTGTCTCTCTCACTTTAGTTGAACCGAGTGTGGCTACGCCCGGTCCTTGCGAAGGTTAAAACAGCACCAACTAGACAAACTATCGTTGTGGTTTTGATGCGTAGGTAAGAACGGTTCTTGCTAAGCCCTTAGCAGCCACGTAAAACTTGCAACAACAAAGTAGAGGACGTCTAACTTGTTTTTGCAGGGCATGTTGTGATGTGATATGGTCAAGACATGATGTGATATAATTTGTTGTATGAGATGATCATGTTTTGTAACCGAATTATCGGCAACTGGCAGGAGCCATATGGTTGTCGTTTTCTTGTATGAAATGCAATCGCCATGTAATAGTTTTACTTTATCACTAAGCGGTAGCGATAGTCGTAAAAGCAATTAGTTGGCGAGACGACAACGATACTACGATGGAGATCAAGGTGTCGCGCCGGTGACGATGGTGATCATGACGGTGCTTCGGAGATGGAGATCACAAGCACGGTGTTTCGGAGATGGAGATCACAAGCACAAGATGATGATGGCCATATCATATCACTTATATTGATTGCATGTGATGTTAATCCTTTATGCATCTTATCTTGCTTTGTTTGACGGTAGCATTATAAGATGATCCTTCACGAAATTATCAAAGTATAAGTGTTCTCCCTGAGTATGCAACGTTGCGGAAGTTCTTCGTGCTGAGACACCACGTGATGATCGGGTGTGATAGGCTCTACGTTCAAATACAACGGGTGCAAAACAGTTGCACACGCGGAATACTCAGGTTAAACTTGACGAGCCTAGCATATAACAGATATGGCCTCGGAACACGGAGACCGAAAGGTCGAGCGTGAATCATATAGTAGATATGATCAACATAGTGATGTTCACCGTTGAAACTACTCCATCTCACGTGATGATCGGACATGTTTTAGTTGATATGGATCACGTGATCACTTAGAGGATTAGAGGGATGTCTATCTAAGTGGGAGTTCTTAAGTAATATGATTAACTGAACTTGAATTTATCATGAACTTAGTACCTAATAGTATTTTTGCAAATTATGTTGTAGATCAATAGCTCGCGTTGTTGCTTCCCTGTGTTTATTTTTGATATGTTCCTAGAGAAAAATTATGTTGAAAGATGTTAGTAGTAAAGATGCGGATTGGATCCGTGATCTGAGGATTATCCTCATTGCTGCACAGAAAAATTATGTCCTTGATGCACCGCTAGGTGACAGACCTATTGCAAGAGCAGATGCAGACGTTATGAACGTTTGGCTAGCTCAATATGATGACTACTTGATAGTTTAGTGCACCATGCTTAACGGCTTAGAATCGGGACTTCAAAGACGTTTTGAACGTCATGGACCATATAAGATGTTCTAGGAGTTGAAGTTAATATTTCAAGCAAATACCCGAGTTGAGAGATATGAAGTCTCCAACAAGTTCTATAGCTAAAAGATGGAGGAGAATCGCTCCACTAGTGAGCATGTGCTCAGATTGTCTGGGTACTACAATCGCTTGAATCAAGTGGGAGTTAATCTTCCAGATAAAATAGTGATTGACAGAATTCTCTAGTCACCATCACCAAGTTAGTAGAACTTCGTGATGAACTATAATATGCAAGGGATGACGAAAGTAATTCCCGAGCTCTTCGTGATGCTGAAATCGACGAAGGTAGAAATCAAGAAAAACATCAAGTGTTGATGGTTAACAAGACCACTAGTTTCAAGAAAAGCGCAAAGGGATATAAGGGGAACTTCAAGAAGAACGGCAAGCAAGTTGCTGCTCAAGTGAAGAAGCCTAAGTCTGGTCCTAAGCCTGAGACTAAGTGCTTCTACTGCAAAGGGACTGGTCACTGGAAGCGGAACTACCCCAATTATTTGGTGGATAAAAAGGATGGCAAAGTGAACAAAGGTATATTGGATATACATGTTATTGATGTGTATTTACTAGTGTTTATAGCAACCCTTCGGTATTTTGATATTAGTTCAGTTGCTTAGAGTAGTAACTCGAAACGGGAGTTGCAGAATAAACAGAGACTAGTAAAAGGGGAGGTGACGATGTGTGTTGGAAGTAGTTCCAAGATTGATATGATCATCATCGCACACTCCTTGTACTTTCGGGATTAGTGTTGAAACTAAATAAGTGTTATTTGGTGTTTGCGTTGAGCATGAATATGATTTGATCATGTTTATTGCAATACGGTTATTCATTTAAGTTAGAGAACAATTGTTGTTCTGTTTACATGAATAAAACCCTTTTATGGTCATACACACCAACAAAAATGGTTTGTTGGATCTCGATCGTAGTGATACACATAATCATAATATTGAAGCCAAAAGATGCAAAGTTAATAATGATAGTGCAACTTATTTGTGGCACTGCCGTTTAGGTCATATTGGTGTAAAGCGCATGAAGAAACTCCATACTGATGGGATTTTGGAATCACTTGATTATGAATCACTTGATGCTTGCGGACCGTGCCTCATGGGGAAGATGACTAAAACGCCGTTCTCCGGTACTATGGAGAGAGCAACAGATTTGTTGGAAATCATACATACAGATGTATGTGGCCCGATGAATATTGAGGCTCGTAGCAGGTATCATTATTTTCTGACCTTCACAGATGATTTGAGCAGATATGGGTATATCTACTTAATGAAACAGAAGTCTGAAACATTTGAAAAGTTCATATAATTTCAGAGTGAAGTAGAAAATCATCGTAACAAGAAAATAAAGTTTCTACGATCTGATCACGGAGACAAATATTTGAGTTACGAGTTTGGTCTTCAATTAAAACAGTGTGGAATAGTTTCACAAATTCATGCCACCTGGAACACCACAGCGTAATGGTGTGTCCGAACGTCATAACCGTACTTTATTGGATATAGTGCAATCTATGATGTCTCTTACCAATTTACCACTATGGTTTTGGGGTTATGCATTAGAGACAGCTACATTCACGTTAAATAGGGCACCATCAAAATCCGTTGAGACGACGCCTTATGAACTGTGGTTTGGCAAGAAACCAAAGTTGTCGTTTCTTAAAGTTTGGGGTTGCGATGCTTATGTGAAAAAGTTTCATCCTGATAAGCTCAAACCCAAATCGGAGAAATGTGTCTTCATAGGATACCCAAAGGAGACAGTTGGGTACACCTTCTATCACAGATCCGAAGGCAAGACATTCGTTGCTAAGTATGGATCCTTTCTAGAGAAGGAGTTTCTCTCGAAAGAAGTGAGTGGGAGGAAAGTAGAACTTAATGAGGTAACTGTACCTGCTCCCTTATTGGAAAGTAGTTCATCACAGAAATCTGTTCCTGTGACTCCTACACCAATTAGTGAGGAAGTTAATGATGATGATCATGTAAACTTTAGATCAAGTTACTACCAAACCTCGTAGGTAAACCAGAGTGAGATCCACACCAGAGTGGTACGGTAATCCTGTTCTGGAGGTTATGTTACTAGACCATGACGAACCTACGAACTATGAAGAAGCGATGGTGAGCCCAGATTCCGTGAAATGGCTTGAGGCCATGAAATCTGAGATGAGATCCATGTATGAGAACAAAGTGTGGACTTTGGTTGACTTGCCCGATGATTGGCAAGCAATTGAGAATAAATGGATCGTCAAGAGGAAGACGGACGCTGATAGTAGTGTTACTATCTACAAAGCTAGAATTGTCGCAAAAAGGTTTTTCGACAAGTTCAAGATGTTGACTACAATGAGAGTTTCTCACTCGTATCTATGCTTAAGGCTGTCTGAATCATGTTAGCAATTGCCGCATTTTATGAAATATGGCAAAGGGATAAACAAAACTGCATTCCTTAATGGATTTATTAAAGAAGAGTTGTATATGATGCAACCAGAAGGTTTTGTCAATCCTAAAGGTGCTAACAAAATATGCAAGCTCCAGCGATCCATCTGTGGACTGGTGCAAGCATCTCGGAGTTGGAATATACGCTTTGATAAGTTGATCAAAGGATATAGTTTTATACAGACTTGCGATGAAGCCTGTATTTACAAGAAAGTGAGTGGGAGCACTACAGCATTTCTGATAAGTATATGTGAATGACATATTGTTGATCGGAAATAATGTAGAATTATTCTGCAAAGCATAAAGGAGTGTTTGAAAAGAGTTTTTCAAAGAAAGACCTCAGTGAAGCTGCTTACATATTGAGCATCAAGATCTATAGAGATAGATCAAGACGCTTGATAAGTTTTTTAATGAGTACATACCTTAACAAGATTTTGAAATAGTTCAAAATGGAACAGTCAAAGAAAGAGTTCTTGCCTGTGTTACAAGGTGTGAAATTGAGTAAAGACTCAAAGCCCGACCACGGCGAAAGATAGGAAGAGAATGAAAGTCATTCCCTATGCCTTGGCCATAGGTTCTATAAAGTATGCCATGCTGTGTACCAGATCTATTGTATACCCTACACTGATTTTGGCAAGGGAGTACAATAGTGATCTAGGAGTAGATCACTGGACAGCGGTCAAAATTATCCTTAGTGGAATAAGGATATGTTTCTCGATTATGGAAGTGACAAAAGGTTCGTCGTAAAGGGTTACGTCGATGCAAGTTTTGACACTAAATCTAGATGACTCTAAGTCTCGGTCTAGATACATTTGAAAGTGGGAGCAATTAGCTAGAGTAGCTCCGTGCAGAGCATTGTAGACAAAGAAATTTACAAAATACTTACGGATCTGAATGTGACAGACCCGTTGACTAAAATTATCTCACAATCAAAACATGATCACACCTTAGTACTCTTTGGGTGTTAATCACATAGAGATGTGAACTAGATTATTGACTCTAGTAAACCCTTTGAGTGTTGGTCACATAGAGATGTGAACTATGGGTGTTAATCACATGGTGATGTGAATTATTGATGTTAAATCACATGGCGGTGTGAACTAGATTATTGACTCTAGTGCAAGTGGGAGACTGAAGGAAATATGCCCTAGAGGCAATAATAAAGTATTATATATTTCCTTATATCATGATAAATGTTTATTATTCATGCTAGAATTGTATTAACCGGAAACATAATACATGTGTGAATACATAGACAAACCGAGTGTCACTAGTATGCCTCTACTTGACTAGCTCGTTAATCAAAGATGGTTATGTTTCCTAGCCATAGACATGAGTTGTCATTTGATTAACGGGATCACCTCATTAGGAGAATGACATGATTGACATGACCCATTACGTTAGCTTAGCACCCGACCGTTTAGTATGTTGCTATTGCTTTCTTCATGACTTATACATGTTCCTATGACTATGAGATTATGCAACTCCCGTTTACCGGAGGAATACTTTGTGTGCTACCAAACGTCACAACGTAAATGGGTGATTATAAAGGTGCTCTACAGGTGTCTCCAAAGGTACTTGTTGGGTTGGCGTATTTTGAGATTAGGATTTGTCACTCCGATTGTCGGAGAGGTATCTCTTGGCCCACTCGGTAATGCACATCACTATAAGCCTTGCAAGCATTGTGACTAATGAGTTAGTTGCGGGATGATGTATTACGAAACGAGTAAAGGGACTTGCCGGTAACGAGATTGAACTAGGTATCGAGATACCGACGATCGAATCTCGGGCAAGTAACATACCGATGACAAAGGGAACAACGTATGTTATTATGCGGTCTGACCGATAAAGATCTTCGTAGAATATATGGGAGCCAATATGGGCATCCAGGTCCCGCTATTGGTTATTGACCGGAGAGGTGTCTCGGTCATGTCTACATAGTTCTCGAACACGAAGGGTCCGCACGCTTAAAGTTACGATGACAATTTTATTGAGTTTTGATGTACCGAAGGAGTTCGGAGTCCCGGATGAGATCGGGGATATGACGAGGAGTCTCGAAATGGTCGAGACGTAAAATTCGATATATTGGACGACTATATTCGGACTTCGGAAAGGTTCCGAGTGATTCGGGTATTTTTCGGAGTACCGGAGAGTTACGGGAATACGTATTGGGCCTTATTGGGCCATACGGGAAAGAAAGAAAAGGGCCTCAAGGGTGGCCGCACCCCTCCCCTTGGTCTGGTCCGAATTGGACTAGGGAAGGGGGGAGCCCCCTTCCTTCCTTCTCTTTTTCCCTTCCTCTTTTCCTATTCCATATGGGAGGTGGAATCCTACTAGGACTAGGGAGTCCTAGTAGGACTCCACACTTGGTGCGCCCCCTCCTAGGGCCGGCCTCCTCCTCCCTTGCTCCTTTATATATGGGGGCAGGGGGCACCCCATGGACACAACAATTGATCCTTGAGATCTCTTAGCCGTGTGCGGTGCCCCCCTCCACCATATTACACCTCGATAATACCATTGCGGAGCTTAGGCGAAGCCCTGCGTCGGTGGAACATCATCATCGTCACCACGCCGTCGTGCTGACGAAACTCTCCCTCAACACTCGGCTGGATCGGAGTTCGAGGGACGTCATCGAGCTGAACGTGTGTAGAACTCGGAGGTGTCGTACGTTCGGTACTTGATCGGTCGGATCGTGAAGACGTACGACTACATCAACCGCGTTGTGATAACGCTTCCGCTGTCGGTCTACGAGGGTACGTGGACAACACTCTCCCCTCTCGTTGCTATGCATCACCATGATCTTGCGTGTGCGTAGGAAATTTTTTGAAATTACTACGTTCCCCAACAGTGGCATCCGAGCCAAGTTTTATGCGTTGATTCTATGCACGAGTAGAACACAAGTGAGTTGTGGGCGATATAAGTCATACTGCTTACCAGCATGTCATACTTTGGTTCAGCGGTATTGTGAGATGAAGCGGCCCGGACCGACATTACGCGTACGCTTACGCGAGACTGGTTTCACCGTTGCGAGCACTCGATTGCTTAAAGGTGACTGGCGGGTGTCTGTCTCTCTCACTTTAGTTGAACCGAGTGTGGCTACGCCCGGTCCTTGCGAAGGTTAAAACAGCACCAACTAGACAAACTATCGTTGTGGTTTTGATGCGTAGGTAAGAACGGTTCTTGCTAAGCCCTTAGCAGCCACGTAAAACTTGCAACAACAAAGTAGAGGACGTCTAACTTGTTTTTGCAGGGCATGTTGTGATGTGATATGGTTAAGACATGATGTGATATAATTTGTTGTATGAGATGATCATGTTTTGTAACCGAATTATCGGCAACTGGCAGGAGCCATATGGTTGTCGTTTTCTTGTATGAAATGCAATCGCCATGTAATAGTTTTACTTTATCACTAAGCGGTAGCGATAGTCGTAAAAGCAATTAGTTGGCGAGACGACAACGATACTACGATGGAGATCAAGGTGTCGCGCCGGTGACGATGGTGATCATGACGGTGCTTCGGAGATGGAGATCACAAGCACGGTGTTTCGGAGATGGAGATCACAAGCACAAGATGATGATGGCCATATCATATCACTTATATTGATTGCATGTGATGTTAATCCTTTATGCATCTTATCTTGCTTTGTTTGACGGTAGCATTATAAGATGATCCTTCACGAAATTATCAAAGTATAAGTGTTCTCCCTGAGTATGCAACGTTGCGGAAGTTCTTCGTGCTGAGACACCACGTGATGATCGGGTGTGATAGGCTCTACGTTCAAATACAACGGGTGCAAAACAGTTGCACACGCGGAATACTCAGGTTAAACTTGACGAGCCTAGCATATAACAGATATGGCCTCGGAACACGGAGACCGAAAGGTCGAGCGTGAATCATATAGTAGATATGATCAACATAGTGATGTTCACCGTTGAAACTACTCCATCTCACGTGATGATCGGACATGTTTTAGTTGATATGGATCACGTGATCACTTAGAGGATTAGAGGGATGTCTATCTAAGTGGGAGTTCTTAAGTAATATGATTAATTGAACTTGAATTTATCATGAACTTAGTACCTAATAGTATTTTTGCAAATTATGTTGTAGATCAATAGCTCGCGTTGTTGCTTCCCTGTGTTTATTTTTGATATGTTCCTAGAGAAAAATTATGTTGAAAGATGTTAGTAGTAAAGATGCGGATTGGATCCGTGATCTGAGGATTATCCTCATTGCTGCACAGAAAAATTATGTCCTTGATGCACCGCTAGGTGACAGACCTATTGCAAGAGCAGATGCAGACGTTATGAACGTTTGGCTAGCTCAATATGATGACTACTTGATAGTTTAGTGCACCATGCTTAACGGCTTAGAATCGGGACTTCAAAGACGTTTTGAACGTCATGGACCATATAAGATGTTCTAGGAGTTGAAGTTAATATTTCAAGCAAATACCCGAGTTGAGAGATATGAAGTCTCCAACAAGTTCTATAGCTAAAAGATGGAGGAGAATCGCTCCACTAGTGAGCATGTGCTCAGATTGTCTGGGTACTACAATCGCTTGAATCAAGTGGGAGTTAATCTTCCAGATAAAATAGTGATTGACAGAATTCTCTAGTCACCATCACCAAGTTAGTAGAACTTCGTGATGAACTATAATATGCAAGGGATGACGAAAGTAATTCCCGAGCTCTTCGTGATGCTGAAATCGACGAAGGTAGAAATCAAGAAAAACATCAAGTGTTGATGGTTAACAAGACCACTAGTTTCAAGAAAAGGGCAAAGGGATATAAGGGGAACTTCAAGAAGAACGGCAAGCAAGTTGCTGCTCAAGTGAAGAAGCCTAAGTCTGGTCCTAAGCCTGAGACTAAGTGCTTCTACTGCAAAGGGACTGGTCACTGGAAGCGGAACTACCCCAATTATTTGGTGGATAAAAAGGATGGCAAAGTGAACAAAGGTATATTGGATATACATGTTATTGATGTGTATTTACTAGTGTTTATAGCAACCCTTCGGTATTTTGATACTGGTTCAGTTGCTAAGAGTAGTAACTCGAAACGGGAGTTGCAGAATAAACAGAGACTAGTAAAAGGGGAGGTGACGATGTGTGTTGGAAGTAGTTCCAAGATTGATATGATCATCATCGCACACTCCTTGTACTTTCGGGATTAGTGTTGAAACTAA
Source organism: Aegilops tauschii subsp. strangulata (assembly GCF_002575655.3). Lineage (NCBI taxonomy): Eukaryota > Viridiplantae > Streptophyta > Magnoliopsida > Poales > Poaceae > Aegilops > Aegilops tauschii. Next base: position 365,070,928 of record NC_053041.3, on the reverse strand, counting down.
ATAAGTGTTATTTGGTGTTTGCGTTGAGCATGAATATGATTTGATCATGTTTATTGCAATACGGTTATTCATTTAAGTTAGAGAACAATTGTTGTTCTGTTTACATGAATAAAACCCTTTTATGGTCATACACACCAACAAAAATGGTTTGTTGGATCTCGATCGTAGTGATACACATAATCATAATATTGAAGCCAAAAGATGCAAAGTTAATAATGATAGTGCAACTTATTTGTGGCACTGCCGTTTAGGTCATATTGGTGTAAAGCGCATGAAGAAACTCCATACTGATGGGATTTTGGAATCACTTGATTATGAATCACTTGATGCTTGCGGACCGTGCCTCATGGGGAAGATGACTAAAACGCCGTTCTCCGGTACTATGGAGAGAGCAACAGATTTGTTGGAAATCATACATACAGATGTATGTGGCCCGATGAATATTGAGGCTCGTAGCAGGTATCATTATTTTCTGACCTTCACAGATGATTTGAGCAGATATGGGTATATCTACTTAATGAAACAGAAGTCTGAAACATTTGAAAAGTTCATATAATTTCAGAGTGAAGTAGAAAATCATCGTAACAAGAAAATAAAGTTTCTACGATCTGATCACGGAGACAAATATTTGAGTTACGAGTTTGGTCTTCAATTAAAACAGTGTGGAATAGTTTCACAAATTCATGCCACCTGGAACACCACAGCGTAATGGTGTGTCCGAACGTCATAACCGTACTTTATTGGATATAGTGCAATCTATGATGTCTCTTACCAATTTACCACTATGGTTTTGGGGTTATGCATTAGAGACAGCTACATTCACGTTAAATAGGGCACCATCAAAATCCGTTGAGACGACGCCTTATGAACTGTGGTTTGGCAAGAAACCAAAGTTGTCGTTTCTTAAAGTTTGGGGTTGCGATGCTTATGTGAAAAAGTTTCATCCTGATAAGCTCAAACCCAAATCGGAGAAATGTGTCTTCATAGGATACCCAAAGGAGACAGTTGGGTACACCTTCTATCACAGATCCGAAGGCAAGACATTCGTTGCTAAGTATGGATCCTTTCTAGAGAAGGAGTTTCTCTCGAAAGAAGTGAGTGGGAGGAAAGTAGAACTTAATGAGGTAACTGTACCTGCTCCCTTATTGGAAAGTAGTTCATCACAGAAATCTGTTCCTGTGACTCCTACACCAATTAGTGAGGAAGTTAATGATGATGATCATGTAAACTTTAGATCAAGTTACTACCAAACCTCGTAGGTAAACCAGAGTGAGATCCACACCAGAGTGGTACGGTAATCCTGTTCTGGAGGTTATGTTACTAGACCATGACGAACCTACGAACTATGAAGAAGCGATGGTGAGCCCAGATTCCGCGAAATGGCTTGAGGCCATGAAATCTGAGATGAGATCCATGTATGAGAACAAAGTGTGGACTTTGGTTGACTTGCCCGATGATTGGCAAGCAATTGAGAATAAATGGATCGTCAAGAGGAAGACGGACGCTGATAGTAGTGTTACTATCTACAAAGCTAGAATTGTCGCAAAAAGGTTTTTCGACAAGTTCAAGATGTTGACTACAATGAGAGTTTCTCACTCGTATCTATGCTTAAGGCTGTCTGAATCATGTTAGCAATTGCCGCATTTTATGAAATATGGCAAAGGGATAAACAAAACTGCATTCCTTAATGGATTTATTAAAGAAGAGTTGTATATGATGCAACCAGAAGGTTTTGTCAATCCTAAAGGTGCTAACAAAATATGCAAGCTCCAGCGATCCATCTGTGGACTGGTGCAAGCATCTCGGAGTTGGAATATACGCTTTGATAAGTTGATCAAAGGATATAGTTTTATACAGACTTGCGATGAAGCCTGTATTTACAAGAAAGTGAGTGGGAGCACTACAGCATTTCTGATAAGTATATGTGAATGACATATTGTTGATCGGAAATAATGTAGAATTATTCTGCAAAGCATAAAGGAGTGTTTGAAAAGAGTTTTTCAAAGAAAGACCTCGGTGAAGCTGCTTACATATTGAGCATCAAGATCTATAGAGATAGATCAAGACGCTTGATAAGTTTTTTAATGAGTACATACCTTAACAAGATTTTGAAATAGTTCAAAATGGAACAGTCAAAGAAAGAGTTCTTGCCTGTGTTACAAGGTGTGAAATTGAGTAAAGACTCAAAGCCCGACCACGGCGAAAGATAGGAAGAGAATGAAAGTCATTCCCTATGCCTTGGCCATAGGTTCTATAAAGTATGCCATGCTGTGTACCAGATCTATTGTATACCCTACACTGATTTTGGCAAGGGAGTACAATAGTGATCTAGGAGTAGATCACTGGACAGCGGTCAAAATTATCCTTAGTGGAATAAGGATATGTTTCTCGATTATGGAAGTGACAAAAGGTTCGTCGTAAAGGGTTACGTCGATGCAAGTTTTGACACTAAATCTAGATGACTCTAAGTCTCGGTCTAGATACATTTGAAAGTGGGAGCAATTAGCTAGAGTAGCTCCGTGCAGAGCATTGTAGACAAAGAAATTTACAAAATACTTACGGATCTGAATGTGACAGACCCGTTGACTAAAATTATCTCACAATCAAAACATGATCACACCTTAGTACTCTTTGGGTGTTAATCACATAGAGATGTGAACTAGATTATTGACTCTAGTAAACCCTTTGAGTGTTGGTCACATAGAGATGTGAACTATGGGTGTTAATCACATGGTGATGTGAATTATTGATGTTAAATCACATGGCGGTGTGAACTAGATTATTGACTCTAGTGCAAGTGGGAGACTGAAGGAAATATGCCCTAGAGGCAATAATAAAGTATTATATATTTCCTTATATCATGATAAATGTTTATTATTCATGCTAGAATTGTATTAACCGGAAACATAATACATGTGTGAATACATAGACAAACAGAGTGTCACTAGTATGCCTCTACTTGACTAGCTCGTTAATCAAAGATGGTTATGTTTTCTAGCCATAGACATGAGTTGTCATTTGATTAACGGGATCACCTCATTAGGAGAATGACGTGATTGACATGACCCATTACGTTAGCTTAGCACCCGACCGTTTAGCATGTTGCTATTGCTTTCTTCATGACTTATACATGTTCCTATGACTATGAGATTATGCAACTCCCGTTTACCGGAGGAACACTTTGTGTGCTACCAAACGTCACAACGTAAATGGGTGATTATAAAGGTGCTCTACAGGTGTCTCCAAAGGTACTTGTTGGGTTGGCGTATTTCGAGATTAGGATTTGTCACTCCGATTGTCGGAGAGGTATCTCTGGGCCCACTCGGTAATGCACATCACTATAAGCCTTGCAAGCATTGTGACTAATGAGTTAGTTGCGGGATGATGTATTACGGAACGAGCAAAGAGACTTGCCGGTAACGAGATTGAACTAGGTATCGAGATACCGACGATCGAATCTCGGGCAAGTAACATACCGATGACAAAGGGAACAACGTATGTTGTTATGCGCTCTGACCGATAAAGATCTTCGTAGAATATGTGGGAGCCAATATGGGCATCCAGGTCCCGCTATTGGTTATTGACCGGAGAGGTGTCTCGGTCATGTCTACATAGTTCTCGAACCCGAAGGGTCCGCACGCTTAAAGTTACGATGACAATTTTATTGAGTTTTGATGTACCGAAGGAGTTAGGAGTCCCGGATGAGATCGGGGATATGACGATGAGTCTCGAAATGGCCGAGACGTAAAAATCGATATATTGGACGACTATATTCGGACTTCGGAAAGGTTCCGAGTGATTCGGATATTTTTCGGAGTACCAGAGAGTTACGGGAATACGTATTGGGCCTTATTGGGCCATACGAGAAAGAAGGAAAAGGGCCTCAAGGGTGGCCGCACCCCTCCCCTTGGTCTGGTCCGAATTGGACTAGGGAAGGGGGGCGCCCCCTTCCTTCCTTCTCTTTTTCCCTTCCTCTTTTCCTATTCCATATGGGAGGTGGAATCCTACTAGGACTAGGGAGTCCTAGTAGGACTCCACACTTGGTGCGCCCCCTCCTAGGGCCGCCTCCTCCTCCCTTGCTCCTTTATATACGGGGGCAGGGGGCACCCCATGGACACAACAATTGAGCTTCAACCTGATAAGCTCGAATCCAAATTAGAGAAATGCCTTCTATCACAGATCCGAAGGCAAAATATTTGTTGCTAAGAATGAATCCTTTCTAGAGAAGGAGTTTCTCTCGAAAGAAGTGAGTGGGAGGAAAGTAGAACTTGATGAGGTAATTGTACCTGCTCCCTTATTGGAAAGTAATTCATCACAGAAATCAGTTCGAGTGATTCCTACACCAATTAGTGAGGAAGTTAATGAGGATGATCACGAAGCTTCTGATCAAGTTACTACCGAACCTCGTAGGTCAACCAGAGTAAGATCCGCACCAGAGTGGTACGGTAATCCTGTTCTGGACGTCATGTTACTTGACCATGATGAACCTACGAACTATGAGGAAGCGATGATGAGCTCAGATTCCACGAAATGGCTTGCGTCCATGAAATCTGAGATGGGGTCCATGTAAGAGAACAAAGTGTGGACTTTGGTTGACTTGCCCGATGATCGGCAAGCCATAGAGAATAAATGGATCTTCAAGAAGAAGACCGACGCTGACGGTAATGTTACTGTCTACAAAGCTCGACTTGTTGCAAAAGGTTTTCGACAAGTTCAAGGAGTTGACTACGATGAGACTTTCTCACCCGTAGCGATGCTTAAGTCTGTCCGAATCATGTTAGCAATTGCCGCATTTTATGATTATGAAATTTGGCAAATGGACGTCAAAACTGCATTCCTGAATGGATTTCTAGAAGAAGAGTTGTATATGATGCAACCAGAAGGTTTTGTCGATCCAAAGGGTGCTAACAAAGTGTGCAAGCTCCAGCGATCCATTTATGGACTAGTGCAAGCCTCTCGGAGTTGGAATAAATGTTTTGATAGTGTGATCAATGCATATGGTTTTATACAAACTTTTGGAGAAGCCTATATTTACAAGAAAGTGAGTGGGAGCTCTGTAGCATTTCTAATATTATATGTGGATGACATATTGTTGATTGGAAATGATATAGAATTTCTGGATAGCATAAAAGGATACTTGGATAAGAGTTTTTCTATGAAAGACCTGGGTGAAGCTGCTTACATATTGGGCATCAAGATCTATAGAGATAGATCAAGATGCTTAATTGGACTTTCGCAAAGCACATACCTTGATAAGATTTTGAAGAAGTTCAAAATGGATCAGTCAAAGAAAGGGTTTTTGCCTATGTTACAAGGTGTGAAGTTGAGTGAGACTCAATGCCCGACCACTGCAGAAGATAGAGAGAAAATGAAAGTCATTCCCTATGCCTCAGGCATAGGTTCTATCATTTATGCAATGCTGTGTACCAGACCTGATGTGTGCCTTGCTATAAGTATAGTAGGGAGGTATCGAAGTAATCCAGGAGTGGATCACTGGACAGTGGTCAAGAACATCCTGAAATACCTGAAGAGGACTAAGGATATGTTTCTCATTTATGGAGGTGACAAAGAGCTCGTCGTAAATGGTTACGTCGATGCGAGCTTTGACACTGATCCATATGACTCTAAGTCACAAACCGGATACGTATTTATATTGAATGGTGGAGCTGTCAGTTGGTGCAGTTCCAAATAGAGCGTCGTGGCGGGATCTACGTGTGAAGCGGAGTACATAGCTGCTTCAGAAGTGGCGAATGAAGCAGTCTGGATGAAGGAGTTCATATCCAATCTAGGTGTCATACCTAGTGCATCGGGTCCAATACAAACCTTTTGTGACAATACTGGTTCAATTGCCTTGGCAAAGGAATCCAGATTTCACAAGAAAACCAAGCACATCAAGAGACGCTTCAATTCTATCCGTCAGCAAGTGTCGGAAGGGGACATAGAGATTTGCAAGATACATGCAGATCTGAATGTTGCAGACCCGTTGACTAAGCCTCTCTCACGAGCAAAACATGATCAGCATCAAGACTCCATGGGTGTTAGAATCATTACTATGTAATCTAGATTATTGACTCTAGTGCAAGTGGGAGACTGAAGGAAATATGCCCTAGAGGCAATAATAAAGTTGTTATTTATATTTCCTTATATCATGATAAATGTTTATTATTCATGCTAGAATTGTATTAACCGGAAACTTAGTACATGTGTGAATACATAGACAAACAAAGTGTCCCTAGTATGATCTGCTAGACTAGCTCGTTAATCAAAGATGGTTAAGTTTCCTAGCCATAGACATGTGTTGTCATTTGATGAACGGGATCACATCATTAGAGAATGATGTGATGGACAAGACCCATCCGTTAGCTTAGCACTATTATCGTTTAGTTTATTGCTATTGCTTTCTTCATGACTTATACATGTTCCTATGACTATGAGATTATGCAACTCCCGAATACCGGAGGAACACTTAGTGTGCTATCAAACATCACAATGTAACTGGGTGATTATAAAGATGCTCTACAAATGTCTCCGACGGTGTTTGGTGAGTTGGCATAGATCGAGATTAGGATTTGTCACTCCGATTGTTGGAGAGGTATCTCTGGGCCCTCTCGGTAATGCACATCACTATAAGCCTTGCAAGTAATGTGACTAATGAGTTAGTGGCAGGATAATGCATTACGGAACGAGTAAAGAGACTTGCCGGTAACAAGATTGAACTAGATATGGTGATACCGACGATCGAATCTCGGGCAAGTAACATACTGATGACAAAGGGAACAATGTATGTTGTTATACGGTTTGACCGATAAAGATGTTCGTAGAATATGTAGGAGCCAATATGAGCATCCAGGTTCCGCTATTGGTTATTGACCGGAGATGTGTCTCGGTCATGTCTACATAGTTCTCGAACCGGTAGGGTCCGCAGGCTTAACGTTCGATGACGATTCATATTATGAGTTATGTGATTTGATGTACCAAAGGTTGTTCAGAGTCCCGGATGAGATCACAGACATGACGAGGAGTCTCGAAATGGTTGAGACATAAAGATTGATATATTGGACCATGTTATTCGGACACCAGAAGTGTTCCGGATAGTTTCGGATAAAACCGGAGTGCCGGAGGGGTTACCGGAACCCCCCGGGGAAGTAATGGGCCTTAGTGGGCCTTAGGGGAGAGAGAGGGCAGCAGCTAGCAGGTGGCGACCCCCCCAAGGGGAGTCCGAATAGGACTAGGGGAGGGGGCGTGGCCTCTCTTTTCCTCTCCCTCTCCCTCTCCTTCCTTCTTCCCCCTTCCACCAAGTGGAATCCTACTTGGACTTGGAGTCCTAGTAAGACTCCTCTCCTTGGGGCGCGCCTCTAGGGGTCGGCCAGCCTCCTCCCTCCCTCCTTTATATACAAGGGAGGGGGCACCCCATAGACACATGAGTTGATCTTTTAGCCGTGTGCGGTGCCCCCTCCATAGAAACACACCTCGCTCATATCATCGTAGTGCTTAGGCAAAGCCCTGCACCGGTAACTTCATCATCACCATTACCACGTCGTCGTGCTGACGAAACACTCCCTCGGCCTCAACTGGATCAAGAGTTCGAGGGACGTCACCGAGCTGAACGTGTGCAGATCGTGGAGGTGCCGCGCGTTCGGTACTTGGATCGTTTGGATCGCGAAGACGTTCGACTACATCTACCGCGTTACTAAACGCTTCCGCTTTCGGTCTATGAGGGTACCTGGACACACTCTCCCCGCTCGTTGCTATGCTTCTCCTAGATAGATCTTGTGTGATCATAGGAATTTTTTTTTAAATACTACGTTCCCCGGCAGTGGTATCAGAGCCGGGTCTATGCGTAGCTGTTATATGCACGAGTAGAACACAAAGAGTTGTGGGCGATAATAGTCATATTGTTTACCAGCATGTCATACTTTGATTTGGCGGTATTGTTGGATGAAGCGGCCCAGGCAATCAACCTACACATGCAATTCTGGGAGTGTAGCAGCGGAAAGTAAAACATTGCATATGAAGGTAAAGTGAAGGGTTTGGAGAAGGCAAACTCAATGTAAACACAGAGATTTTTGGCGTGGTTCTGATAGGTGGTGCTATCGTATGTCCACATTGATGGAGACTTCAACCCGCAAAGGGTAACGGTTGCGCGAGTCCACGGAGGGCTCCACCGAGGAAGGGTCCACGAAGAAGCAACCTTGTCTATCACACCATGACCATCGTCCACGAAGGACTTGCCTCACTCGGGTAGATCTTCACGAAGTAGGCGATCTCCTTGCCCTTCCAAACTTCTTGGTTCAACTCCACAATCTTGTCAGAGGCTCCCAACCGACACCTAACCAATCTAGGAGACACCACTCTCCAAAAGGTAATAGATGGTGTGTTGGTGATGTACTCCTTGCTCTTGTGCTTAAAATGATAGTCTCCCCAACACTCAACTCTCTCTCACGGATTTGGCTAGGGTGGAAAGAAGATTTGAGTGGAAAGCAACTTGGGGAAGGCTGGAGATCAAGATTCTTGTGGTTGGATTGGAATGTCTTGGTATCAACACATGAGTAGGAGGTTCTTTCTCGGAAAATGAGTAGTGGAAGTGTAGGCACGTTTTGATGGCTCTCTCACAAACGGAGAAGGGGTTGGAGGGGTATATATAGCCTCCACTCAAAATCCAACTGTTACACACATTTGACCCAACTCGGTCAGACCGAATAGGAGAACTCGGTGAGACTGATTCAATTCAAAATGTGAACGTTAGGAATCTCGGTGGGACCGACGAGATCAACTCGGTGGGACCGATGTGCTAGGGCTTAGGGCAAACATCAACTCGGTGGCATCGATTGCATAAACTCGGTTAGACCGAAGTGAAGCAATAAGGCAAGAGAGAGGTTGTTAAGAAAACTTGGTGGGACCGATTGCACATTTCGGTGAGACCGAAATAATTACAACAGGCATCAAAGAGTTTGCAAGGCCATCTCGGTGAGACCGAGATCCGTATCGGTGTGACCGAATTGCCTAGGGTTTCTCGCAGTAGCTATGTCAACTGAACTCGGTGGTGCCGGATAGATCATTTCGGTGGGGCTGAGTTTGACATGGAGTTTTGGACATATGTGGAAATGAGAAAGTGGCTGAGGGTTTTTGGAGCAATATCACTAAGCACTTTGAGCAAGTAGACCATTAAGAAACACCTCATCCCCTTTTAATAGTATTGGCTTTCCTTTGGACTCAATGTGATCTTGGATCACTAAAATAAAAATGAAGACTCTTATGCTTTTGCCAATCTTTGTCCTTAGCATTTTGAGGGGTCCACATCTCTAGTCCATGCCATGCCAATCATTGAACTTTCTGAAATATTTAACTTGAATGGATATTAGTTCAATGAGCTATGTTTTGTTATGAATTACCAAAACCACCCAGGGATTAGTTGCACTTTCAATTGCGGACACCATTCCTCGTCGCGCACCCTTGTGGGCAAGGTGTTCCATAGCGGGCTCTACTGGCCCACGGCGCTCAACAATGCCACTGAGCTGGTGTGATCCTGTGAGGCCTGCCAGTTCCACACCAAACAGATCCGCCAACCCGCTCAGGGCCTCCAGACCATTCCGCTCTCGTGGCCACTTGTGGTCTGGGGGCTGGACATCCTGGGCCCATTTCCCCAAGCAGCCGGAGGCTACCGCTACCTCTACGTTGCCATCGGCAAATTCACCAAGTGGGCAGAGGTGGAGCCCATGCGCACCATCCCAGCCGGCTCGGTCATCAAGTTCATCAAGGGCCTCATGAGCCGCTTCGGGGTCCCCAACCATATCATCACTAACAATGGTTCTCAGTTCACAAGCAATCTCTTCAAGACATATTGTGCTAACCTTGGAACGCAGATATGCTATGCTTCAGTGGCGCACCCACGAAGTAACGGCCAAGCCGAACACGCCAATGCGGAGGTCCTGAGGGGCCTCAAGACGAGAAGAAGCTCGAGGCCTCCGGCAGGGGTTGGCTCGGTGAGCTTCAGTCTGTGTTGTGGTCCATCTGCACCAGCGTGACTAAGTCCACCGGCGAGACCCCGTTCTTCCTCGTCTACGGGGTGGAGGCAATCCTCCCACACGAGGTCAAACATCGCTCGTTGCGGGTGTTGGCGTTTGACGAGGCACGCCAGGACGCCTCACAGGGGATAGATCTCCTGCTCGGGGAGGAGGCCCGCCGCTAAGCCTCGCTCCGTGTCGCAAGGTACTAGCAGGCATTGCAGCGGTATCCCTGTTGTAGCATCCGCTCCAGGTACCTTGAGGTGGGTGACCTCGTCTTGAGATGGGTGCTCTCCAGGGAGGGGCTTCACAAGATCTCGCCTATGTGGGAGGGCCCGTTCAGGATCACCTGCGTCTCCAGGCCTGGTGCCACGCGCCTGGAGACGCAGGACGGGGTCCCCATCCAGAATGCCTGGAACATCCAACATCTCCGGAAGTTCTACCCGTGACAGGTGAGCGCCTTGCGCTAACCCAAGTCTCCGCCCGTGACACTCTCATGTAATAATGAGTGGGGTTGTACACGCCCTGGAGTCACCTGAGCGTTGTCCCTGAGCCTCATGGGGGCTCCCAGCCATGCCGAAGTGGAAGCCCCATGCTCCATGCTGGTGGACGACACGGTCTTTCAACGACTATGCCCATGCCTAGTGGAAGCCCCATGCTCCGCGTTGGCGGGAAAACTAGAAGACTAGTGTAGGCGCCGGACGCGGCTGTTCTTTTGCTTGCCTTTGTAGCCGATTCACCACTTCTTGCAATGAAATTTGAAGTTCTCGCATCTTTATTTGGAAGAGATGGAATTTTTTTCTCCTTGCAGCGTTTACTTTTTCAAGCCTTGCTTTGGGAGAGCGGTAGTTGCCCATCGCTCTTCCCCGCGCATCTCGCGAGCGGGGCTGGGCACGGTGTGTATGCCTGGGTCTGCCCATGAACACACCTCGCCAAAGCCTTGGTGCCCTAGCCTTTGGCGTCTTAATCCTCGCGCGATGCTCTTAAATGTGCCAACGGGCATGTTGTTCCCCATGAGCCCTCATCCCCTGGCCTCGCCAGGCATTGCGACCTAGCGTACCAGTGGCCATCGGTCCTCGCTCGGGGGCTCGCGTGGGGCGCGCCGCCCTGTGGAACATCTCTGGAGGCCCCATGTCCCGCAAGAAATATCGCGGCCACTGGGTGCCTCCTGAGGCCTGAGAACCTTCGGATCCTCAAGAAGGAAAACCCTGGTAGGATCTCTCTGGAACAAGAGGCATGCAGGAGATCCAAGCACCAGAGGAGTACGCCCTCGTGGCGTAGGAGTCCACCGCAAGCACACCAAGCTAAGTTATCCTAATCGCGATCAACAAGAACCCGTCAATTAGTAGCGATACGAATGCCAGGATACGATATAAAAACGTTAACATAACGGCGCAAGCTCCATGGTCCATTACATGCCCCGGCAGGGCCTTCTACTTCTTGATGCAGGGAAAAGAAAAAGGAAAAAAGAAAGCAAAAGCGGCCTCGCGACCACCGCGGCTTCTGAGGCCTGGCTCTAGCGACGCCCGTGCTCAGTCGGAGTCCTCCTCCTGCTTCACCGGAGCGCGATGGCGAGGCGGCTCGTCGTAGTCACCATCGCTCGTACTCTCCCCAGAGGAAGAGCCACCGCTACTGGAGGCGTCGCGACCGTCACCAGGGGCGAGTTCACCGCCGAGGATGTCGGCGCCCCCCCCCCCCAGCCGTCGTCGGAGGAGGAGTGGACGTCGTCATCGTCGCTCTCTGGGCATCACCCCAGATGCCCGCCGTCCTCGCCGAAGATCCTGACATAGAGGGTCGTCATGCCATCGTGCTTGAAGTGGAGGGTGCACCTCCCCTAGAGGCCACACGTGCGGGTGAACGGCTGCCACCTGCGGTTCAGGAACACGTTACCGGCGGGGGTGACCTCGACCTCCAACCACGAGGCCTTACTACAGCAACCATCGGCCTGCAGCCAGAGGCTGCCAGCCCCCCCCCCCTCGGCCGGCAGCGCGCCCGCAAAGAAGCACGGGAGCTGGGACCAGACGCCTGCCGGCCTCTCCGCCCACACCACGAACTCCAAGGACGCATGGGCCGAATGGATCGCGGGTGCGGTAGCCGAATGGCTGCCACATGCCTTCCTCCTTGGCCGGGGCCACCTCGGTCGCGGCAACTTCCGGCATGGGAGGGAGCCTTCCCATGACTGCTAGAGGTGGTGCCAGCCTTTGAGGGGGGGCACCCATGCCCTTGGGGAGCCACCGTCAGCATCACGACATACTTACGAGGATGGCCATGGCCCCTCTTGCGCGGTGGCAAGCCTGGTCCCTCCTTGGGGGCCTTCCCCTTCTCGGCAGCCCAAAACCTCCTCACTGGCGCCATGGATGCCCTGGCAAGATGGCGGCAGTGGGAAGAAGAAGGAGGAGCGAGCAGCAGGAAGATGAAGATGGGCTGGGGGCTTCGCCCCCCTCCCCCATTTATAGCCGGAGGAAGGCTGACCGGCGGCCTCTCACGTTCCAAGCAATGATGACCCCCCTGCATGCACCAGGTAGTTGTCAAGTCGGGTAGTTGCTGAGGTAGCGTGGGGAAGCGGAGACGCCCACGTCCCGTCAAGCGCCACGTGTCAGCCTGGCCCGCAGGTGATTGTTGCCCGCAGCGCTCCGCCCTTGCCCTTTGGCTTTGCCTCGAAGCCAAGTCCGAGCGCGCCTTGGGACCGGGGACTACTGTCGGCTTTCTGGGAACCAGGGTACCCAGACTTGCCTCCCTACGGCCCACGGCGTGGCTCACTCTACAAGACCACCAAGACGAGACCCTCGCAAGGGGCCAAGCCTCGTGCGGCGGACGATGCCAAGACCTGCTGAAGGAGCGGTCTCCCCATGCGACCTCCCGAGGAGCCGAGATTTCTATGCAGGTACCTAGCCTCACGAGGCTACCATGACGCAAGACATGATGACCAAGGCAGGTGGGTGCCAGCGGGCGCAGAGGAGGTAGTTTCCTCTTTGGTGCTAAGGAGGCAAGGACAGGCATGGGTTCCCGAGAATCTGGCAAAGGTTTCTATTCCGGTGCAACAAGACCAAGACCGCCAGCACGGCAGGATGGATGTCATCGCCGAGCCCACCGCTACATCACGACCAGAAGCTTTGCAGGCGAAGACCACCTTTCGTTAGGATAAGATGTACTACTTGTCCTCTTTCAAATTAGCCACTGTGGGATCCGTTCCCACCTACGTTTTGGGGGAAGAGGACCGAGGCCACTATAAGTATAGGTTAGCCACCACCGTAGAAGGGGGCGACTCATTCCCTCACCCCTGAACCTCGCGAGGTTGTTCATCCCTTGTACTAGTTCATCCTCAGCCCCCTGTGAGGCTAATCCACCAAAAAAGCAGGAGTAGGGTCTTACACTGCAAGGTGGCCCAAACCTGGGTAAACTATCGTGTTCATCTTATTCCTTGTTCTTATGAATTGAGATAGGCCATGAGGTGACAAGCGGGTAGGCTGGATAGGTTCAGTTCTTCGCACACGCCCCAAAGTTCGAACCTTTCTTGGGTCTGCGGAGCCCTGAATCCGATAGGTTCGACACTCTTATTTATCGAAGAAGGCTACAAATGATCCCCTATACTTGTGGGTTATCACTCATCACCATGGAAACGGTTGTTGTGGACGAACTTGTAATTGGATGGAGTGGAAGTCATGGCGCAATCTAGTACTTCAAGATGTCGTCGGGATGGTATACATGCAAAACGAGGGAAGACAAGGGAAACTTGGAAATACAATGGTTAGCGCACATATGGTGTCCTTCAAGTAAGTATGAGTCCGTTCGGCAAGATTGTGCGTTGCAAGACACGTGATGCTTATCCAAAAGATGATATAGAATGATATGCAGAGCATTCATGGGAACAAAAGCATTTTAGTACGCACAGAGGTGTTGGGAATGTGATAAATGCGACAATTGTTCAAAATGATGTCATAATGGGATTATGTATCAAAAGCATGAACATGGTAATTGGTGTACAATGTGCTTATGTTATCATGCAATTGATGGTGGGCAATGTGATGATGATGTATGAATATGCCATCAAGATGACAACAAATTTTCTAAGGAAGTGCACAATCTCATATATCTTGGATGACATAGAAATGCAAGATGCAACAACGCAATCATCATGTGAGGCAATCCATGCGTAAGATGCAAATTTGTTATGGGTGGTGTTGTACCATGGCTCAATGTCATGGTAGAAGTGTTGGTCCGGTGGTGCATCCAGTAGGTCCAAGCACTCCTCAACTTGAAGGTCGATAGGGTCGATCTCCAATGTCGGTCCTCCATCCAATAGATGTATCGTGTAGACAAGTAGAAGGAGACAACAATGAAAGAATGACCCATCCAATATGAATATTTGAGGATGGCTCAAATGTAAGTAGTTCACCTTTAGCAGTTTCTCAAGGATATTGGAGTTGCGCATCATGTATGCCTTCACATCACCAATATGTCTCGTGATGGTAATGCCTTGGGAAGCAGTCGCGGGAAACCACGGCCACCTATGGGACCAGGAGGCCCCTTGTTGGTTCGGCAGGGGGGCAACACATTGCACAAAGAGCAAACAAGCGTGGGGCAGCACGGCAGAGATCACACAAGCAATTTTACCCAGGTTCGGGCCGCCGCGAGGCGTAAAACCCTACTCCTGCTTTGGTGGATTGATGGTGGAAAGGTGGTGGCGAAGCATAGTACACTTGCCCGGCAATGGTTGCCTCGGGGCAACAACGACTACGCGCGACCTTCTAACCTTTCTACGGTTGCCATGGGCCTCCTTTTATAGATCAAGGGGTAACCGCAGTGGCAAAGTAGTCATTACGCACTGATAAGATAGCAAACAGTGCTTTCATACCTAACTCTGTGGGCTGACAGGGCACATTAAATGCACCGCTCAATTTCACATCGTTGGTTGCCCGGCAAGGCTTGTCAGGCTATCTTGCCAGCTTCGCGCCTGTTCGCTTGACACATCGCAGGACGGGTGTCATCTGTGGGTTTCTCCTGTAGGAAATGGCTGCCATGTGGCGAATGGTTGCCACTTAATCACTTTGTGGCTTGACACCACACTGATTGACGACGTGGGTCGTGGTGGAGTGGTTGGTGAGGTGGTTCTGCCTCCGTGAACCCCGGCAGGCTCTGCTGGGATGCTTCGGTTGTCTAATTCTGGGGGTGGCCTTGCCCCTTGCCAGGCTCGCCTGCCCAGCAAGGGAGGCTTCTTCCTTGACGATATCCTGCTTCTCTGGCTTGATATTGGTCCCTCTGATCTGCATGTTGGTCCTTCGAATCTCTTGGTCCTCTTGTACTCTGACTTGAGCTGGTGCTTCAATCTTGTCCTCGTGCATGTGCACAGTCTGGGCAACAGACCCAGGGTTTGTTGCACCGACAGAAGCCCCAGGCCTGCCCCGAACGCGCTAACGAGCGTCGTCGGGGTAGGGCCTAATAAGTGCACATGCGAGGGTTGCTGAAGAGGCTGGTCTCTTGAGGTATTATTTGCTTCTTCATTAGCCCTGATTCCGGGCCAGTTTCCGGTTTCTCCGCGTGTCGTGTAAAGCCAATAGTGGTGGGGCAGCTTCCGTAATGGCCCGTGAATGACTTTAACGCATGGGGTAGAAATGGCCAATTCACACTTCCCACACCACGCCCTTATCCTTGGTCACGTATGTTGCATGCATCGCGCGGGGTAGGTAATGGAGGCGCGTGGCGCGGGAGAGCATCAAGGTGAGGGCCCGGTCGTCTTGAATTGGCGGAGGAGGATGGTGGCCGCCCGTTGATGGGGCAGCTCCCCTCCTCGCCCCGCCTATAAAAGGGAGGGGCGGAGGAGGGCGGAGTTACTCATCTTCGCATTCCTCCTCTTCTTATCTTCTGCTTTCGCCAGTTATGTCGAAGGGGAGAGCCTGGGGCTGGCCCCCGGGCTCTTGGTCCGGGTTAATGTCGCCACATGTTGGTGCTGATGCTCGGGGAGTGAGCCTGGTCCTTGGTGTGGTGAACCTCTTAGTTCCTTCGAGGCTTGGCCAGGAGGCAGGGCTGGAGATCATTAGTAATCCCAGCACTGCCCCTCCCAGAGATCTTGGGGCTGATGTCGACGAGAGGCGAGCCTTCCTGCCCGCCAAGGTGGGGAGCGGTGGGCCTCCATCCCCCTGGCCGTCTTGGCCGCTCGCTGCCTCCCCGATGAAGGCGCCGGGCTGGAGTCTTGGCGCTCCTCGGGAGCAGCGGTGGTGAGGAGAAAACGAGGGAAGGCGGAGAAGGCGGGTGGCAGGGGGTCAGGTCAGAGTACGATGGCGTGGATGCCTTCGCCTCCGACCGGCGACCTGCCGCCTCGTCTTCCCACTCTTCCCCTCTCTCCCCGGCATCATCATCACCAGCCTCCTAGGGTGATAGCCGGGGAGTGATATTATCTTGGCGCCTTCGCCTCCCCTCCAGCAATCTTCTGGCTGAGCTGTGGTGGATGACTCCACCGGCACTCAAGCCAGGGCTTCTTGTTGGCTCTGAAGGTGGCGACCAGAGGGCGCCACCCCGTCCTCCATACTCCTCCTTCGCAGCCTCGCCACTCCCGGTCTTCTCAGGCCGCGCTGAGTGGGTCCTGACAAGGCTAGGGTGGGCTCCTGCTTGGGCACCCTTTTTCTCGTCTTTTCGTCCTTCCGCCGCAGTGCCTAAAGGAGGGAAAACAAAAGGAGGGGATTACGGGGCACTTATCTTTTTTCAATCTTAAATCTATAGGCAATTGCCAAATTTTAATTCAAATAATGTAATCACTCAAGTCCATGTTTGTGTTCTGTAATGCTTGTACTTGTATGAGCATGTTAACGAAAAAGATAAACCTTGCCGGGAACTCGTGCATGTGTATGTCCATGCAGAGGTGAGATGCCTCTTTAATATAAATAAACGAGTTTTTTCCCGGTAGGCTATCCTGCCGGGGCCCTTCTTGTCTGTCGGAGAGCTGCGTCTTCCGGGAATAGACAAAGGGACCAGCCCCCCTCCAACTTCATTTTACCAAAGGCCACTGTAACCATCCTGACCGAAGCAGCGTTCGAGTCATGGATGGGAGAACCTAAGTCTCAAAAGAGTGGTGAGGCTTTCTCATGCAAAGTTATAGCCTTACAGAACACTAATGGACAGGAGGTAAAACTTATCTGTTTGGCTTGCCGAGGATCACTGTGCCGGGCAATCTTCTCAAATCCTTGTCGAAGCCAAGTCCACGGCAGGAACCTGCAGCTTCATGCAGATGAGAATGAATGCAGGATGCGATCCTATCTATATGCATATGCAAATGCTCATGAAATGCTTATGTAGAGATCTTGGAATGCTCATGCATGCATGCAATCTTGGTCGGGGGCCCCCCCATAGCGCTTATTTATTTTCTCTTGCACGGAGTCATCGCCCCGGCTTTGTACAAGGGGTTACATGCAGCTGAGGCAAGGCCTGTACAAAAGGGTGGCTGCCGGGCAGGGCCCGACAGCCATGCCTTACGGGTAGAACTTGCAGAGATGCTCAATATTCCATGAGTTTTGCAACTGAGTGCCATCTTCAGTCTCCAGACGGACTGCGCCAGGTCTGGTGACTCGTACTACCCGGTAAGGGCCTTCCCACTTTGGTGACAACTTGTTTGTACCCTTGGCGGACTGAACGCGCCTAAGGACAAGGTCACCTTCCTCAAAACGCCGGGCATGAACCGTGCGGCTATGATAGCGACGCAGGGCTTGCTGGTAGCATGCAGCACGCGTAGCAGCCCGGAGACGGTTCTCCTCGAGTAGCACAGCATCGTCACGCCGGTGCTGATCTTGCGCTACTTCATCGTAGGCAAGAACTCGAGGCGACCCGTAAATGATTTTCGTGGGGATAACTGCTTCTGCCCCGTAGACTAGGGAGAAGGGAGTCTGCCCGGTAGCTCGGTTTGGTGTCGTTCTGAGGGACCAGGGAACTACCGGAAGCTCCTCGATCCACCGCATGTCATGCTTCTGCAGCGTATCAAAAACTCTTGTCTTGAATCCATGCCGAACTTCAGCGTTCACCCTCTCAACTTGTCCATTGCTCCGGGGGTGTGCCACAGAGGCGAATGAGATCTTGCATCCGAGGGCATGAACATATTGCATGAAGGCGCGGCTCGTGAACTGGGTGTCGTTGTCGGTGATGATCCTTGCCGGAACTCCAAAACGACACACCAGTTCTTTCAAGAACTTGATAGTTGACTGAGATGTCACCTTTCTCACGGCAGTCACTTCCGGCCACTTTGTAAACTTGTCAATGGCAATGAACAAGAATTCAAAGCCCCCGATTGCTCGGGGGAAGGGCCCGAGGATATTGAGCCCCCAGACCGAAAATGGCCATGATAGAGGGATTATTTGAAGAGCTTGGGCAGGCATGTGTGTTTTCTTGGAATAGAACCGGCAGGCTTCACATTTCGTGACTAGCTCGACCGCATCTTGGAGGGCTGTGGGCCAATAGAATCCTTGCTGGAATGCTTTCCCAACTAATGCCCTTGATCCAATGTGGGAGCCGCACATTCCTATGTGAATCTCAGCCAGCAGTTCCTTTCCTTCTTCCCGGCAGACACACTTCAATTTCACACTGTTGGGCCTCCTTCTGTACAGAGTGTCATCGACAAATTGATACATACTGGCCCTCCGGGCTACTTTTTCAGCTTCATCTTGGTCGCCGGGAAGCTCTCCGGTTTGGAGGAAGTGGACAATGTGCCTTGCCCAAGTTGGAGCCTGGGGCTCGGGAACAAGGACTAGCGGCACCCCCTCTGCTGCGGGAGCACCAGCCTCGTTCGCGGGGTCCATGAGCCCGGCTGGACGGGGTGGTCCGGCAGGCTGTGAGGAGTTATTTCCGGCAGGGTCTCTGCCGGGAGCGGACGGCTCTACCAGGAGAGGCTTACCGTAGTCCAACTTCTCCTCTTCCGGGCCATTGTTGCTGGGGATACGGAGAGCTGAGTGAGATGGAGAACAAAAGTCTCTAGTTCCCCAAGAAGCTTCTGCGCAGCACACTTTGACAGATGATCAGCTATGTTGTTTTCCGCACGGGGTACGTGCTCTGTTTGCAATCCGTCAAAGCGCTCCTCCAATGTCCTCACTTCCTCGACGTATGCCTCCATCAATGGACTTTGATAATCCTTGTTGACTTGTCTCACCACAAGCTGTGAATCTCCTCGAATGATCATCTTCTTAATTCCCAATTCAGCTGCAATCCTGAGCCCGGCAAGGAGCCGTTCATACTCAGTTGTATTGTTGGTTGCTTCTTCCCGGGCAAAATACATTTGGACGACGTACTTCAAGTGCTCCCCGGAGGCGGCGACAAGAAGCACGCTAGCTCCTGCACCTTGTAGGGAAAAAGCACCATCAAAATACATAATCCATTCTTGGGGCGATTCCTTGCCGGGGATAACTGTCTCTGTCACTTCCTCATCAGGGGTTGGCATCCATTCTGCAACAAACTCTTCCAACACCCTGCTCTGAATAGTTGATGTGCTCTTAAACTTAAAACCAAAGCTAGATAACTCCAAAGCCCACTCCACTATTCTGCCGGTAGCCTCCGGGTTTCGGAGTATCCTTTGCAATGGAAAACGAGTAACAACCGTGATCTCATGGGCTTGGAAGTAGTGGCGAAGTTTCCTTGGGGCCATAATGAGACCAAAGATCAACTTCTGCATGCCTGAGTACCTCGATCTAGCCCCTTGTAGCAAGGAGCTGACAAAGTACACTGGGCGCTGCACCACTTTCTTCCTTGCCGCGTCCTTGGGGTTGCTCTCGCTGCCGTGCTCATTGTTGTCCTGGTCCTTCTCTGATTCTACCGGTCTCTGCTCGCTTTCTGCCTCATCTACTTCTCGCTGCGCTACCAAGGCCGCACTGACCACTTGGTTGGTTGCCGCCAAGTATAGCAACATCGGCTCTTGGGGTTTGGGAGCAACCAAGGTAGGTACAGAGGACAAGTAGGCCTTCAACTCTTGCAAAGTTGCATCTGCTTCTGGGGTCCACTTCATAGCGACAGCCTTCTTCAAAATTTTGAAGAATGGCAGGGCGCGCTCGGAAGACTTGGAGATAAATCTGCTTAGCGCGGCAACACATCCTGTCAGGCGCCTCATATCCTTAACAGTCCTTGGCGCTTGGATCTGCTTGATGGCCTTGATCTTGTCGGGGTTGGCTTCGATCCTGCGATGGGATACAAAGAACCCAAGCAATTTGCCGGAGGGAACACCAAATACACATTTCTCCGGGTTGAGCTTCAGGTTGATCTTGCGCAGATTATCAAATGTCTCCTCCAAATCCTGAATAAGGGTGGCACTATCCTTAGTCTTGACCACAATATCATCCATATAGGCTTCTATGTTTCTATGCAACTGTGGCTGAAAACCAATCTGGATTGTGTCACGTCCCTAGTTCTGGGATGACCTAGACTAGCTAGTCATGTGTGCATCATGTTTAAATTTCATTTAAATTTGAAATGGGGATTTGTGAAACACTCAGAATCATTTCTGGAAATGACCCAGATAAAAATTGCTCCAAAAAGGTCCAAGAAAATGATCATGTTACTCTCTGAAAATATTGGACAGAGATAAAAATCAAACCAATATTTTCAGGAGCTCATAAGTATTTATTTTGGCCATTTGGAATTAATGCATAATTATTTGCTTTGGATATATATTTGCTATATATATAATATATGTCCAAAAATTCTGTTAATTGGTGAGGAGTTTTGGAGCAATTCAGCTAGTTCCTACAAAAATTGACAGAAGTAAATAAAATGATTTAGTGTTTAAAACTAAATCAAAACAAATTACAGAAAACAAAAATAGAAAGAAAGGAAGAAAACCCACCTGCACTTACCTCCCTGTGCAGCCCGTCACCGTCCAGCCTGGCCTGGCCCAGCGGCCCAGCAGGCCGGCCTAGCCAGCTGGCCGTGCCAGTTGTCCCCTTCCTCGCGCCAGGAGGACAGGGGCACGCACTCGGTGCCCGCGGCCACGTGTCCGGCCACCTCCTGCTTCTCCCCATCGTCGCCTGGAACACCCGCGCGACGCCACGCGCCGACCCGCACCTCTCTCGCTCTCCCCTGTGCCCATTCCCTCTTCCCCTTCGCTCTCTATCTCGCGGCCGAACGCGCCCGTCGCCGCCGTCCATAGCCACCGTGGCCTCGGCCACTGTCGCACCTCCCCGACACGCTCCACTGCTCCGCCGCGACCCCCTCTCCCTCCTCACCGAGCCAAGCAACCCGGGCGAGCTCCCCGTCGTCCTCGGCGGCGTCGTCTTTGTCTCCGGCCGCCCGAGATCGACGGCGACCCTCCGGCCGCACCAGCCCTTCGCCGAGCTCTTCGACGACGCCCCCGAATCCGCCATGAGCCCCTGCATCGGTTCCCCCTTCTCTTCTGCTTCCCCGTGCTCTGTAGCCCTCCCGCAGCCGCTCGAGCCCGAGCTCCGACCGCCGCCGCGAGCTCCGCTTCGGCGAGCTCCGGCCACCCCTCCTCCTCCTTCCTGCCCCACCAAATGCGCGAGAGCACGGGCTACGCCCCGATGCTCTCAGCCGCCGCCCCAGTGCCCTGCAGCGCGGACTCCGCTGCGACCAGAGGTCGCCGGCGACGACCTCGCCGGCCTGACATGCGGGCCCGGCCTGCCAGGTGATTAGCTTAAGGCTAATCACCATTTAACTAAACCCTGACACTGACAGTGGGCCCCTGCGCCCTAATCTTTTAATTAGATTAGTAAAACCCCCCTTGTTTAACACTGTGTCACTGACGTGTGGACCCCACACGTCAGGTTTGACCCCAGTCAGCGCTATTGACTTGCTGACGCAAGCATGACGCAGTTATTCATTTTCTGGATTTAAATTAAATCAGGAAATTCCAGAAAATGATATAAACTTCAAAAATTCATAGAAATTCAACCGTAGCTCAGATTGAAATAAATTATATATGAAAAATTATCAAAAAAATGCAATCTATCCATCTGTACCAGTTTCATGCATGAAAAACCAACTTATACTGCTGTATATGTGAAAACACATAAATGGCATTTATCAAAGCTTATCTTGGAGTTGCATTTGAATCTTTGGTTCAAATGGACTTCAACCAAATGAATGCTAGTTGCATTAGCTCAAACAACATCACATCTTCATGCCATGTTCATGCATCATATTGTTGCATATGTTTGTGTATTGATTGTCGACACCGTTCCTTCTCGATAGGTCCTACTCCGGAGAGTGTTCCAGAGTACCTGTCTGAGGAGCAGTGCCCCCCTGTTGATCTACCAGGCAAGCAAACCCCCTTGTTCATTCCGATACAATCCCACTCTCTCGCTCCTGCTCTCTTTTATTGCATTAGGACAACAACGATTCAACTGCTACTTTATGATGCGGTAGTTGAACCCATTCCTCTGCATGACCTGTCATTGCCGCAGTAAATAGTTGAAACCCACTAGCATGTGTAGGAGTTGATTGAGCCTTGTTGTGTTCCTACCATGCCATGCCTGCTATTGCTTAGAGTTGTGTCAGGTCTGATTCATTGGGAATGGATTGGAGTGTTATGATATGTTCTGATGCTGAGAGTTAAGTGTGTGAACACGATTTGGTAAAGGTAGCGGTGAGAGGCCATGTAGGAGTACATGGTGGGTTGTCTCACTGGAACCGTCCTTAAGCACTGAGTTCTGTGTATGTTGTCCAATGACTAGCTACTACCACACATTGGGTTCCAGTAACTCGACCCCTCTCGACTTATTAACCAACTTGATCTCTGTCCAGGAGTTGCAACTAGTTTCTGATGTTTGTAGGTAGTGCTATTTTTCTACCGAGTGGCACCCGGCAGGGTGGGCTTGGGACAGACTAGGCACACGTGGCCTGGTGTACCGAGTGGCACCCGGATGGTGGGCTCGGGAACCCTGTACACATCGTTTGGGGTCGTGAGCGACACCCCGGCCGGATCTCCTTGCGGATGGAACTCGAATAGGCGATAAACCTGGACTAGAGTCTTGTGTGGTTAGTTAGGTCGTGGCCGACACCCTTGCCAGGCTTCCGCTTCAAGGTTGCCGAGATACATGACGTGTACATGGTGATAAGTGGTGAGAGCGTGTGTGAAGAAGTACACCCCTGCAGGGTTATCATGATCTATTCAAATAGTCGTGTCCTCGGTTATGGACTTTTTGGATGCTTACGTGGTACATAGACAACTTGAAGTGGATACTCTAAAATGCTCAAGATAAGTGTGAGTGCTATGGATGGCTTCTCGTAGTGAGACGGGAATGAATCCATAGTGGTGTATTGAGGTGGTGATTAGTGGACTCGTGTGCGCCTTCTTACCTCAAAGAAGTTTCTCGTAGTCGTAGAACAGGATAGCCACTGAGTCAAAGCTGGCTTGCTGCAACTAAACCCCACACTACCTTCTTGATACAAATGCATGTATGATAGGATCGGATGTAAGTCTTGCTGAGTACCTTTGTACTCATGTTGCTTTATTTATGTTTTTGCAGCGGAGACTTCAGCCTTACTAGTAGTTCCACTTGGACTTCGACGAGTAGCTTGTACCTCAGCTACGATCTTGTACCCTTGGGAGGGGCTTGTAGATAGTCAAGCTTCTCAGCCTTTTCTTTTGTAGTTGTCTGTACTCAGACATGTAATGCTTCCGTTGCTTGTATGCTCTGAATGATGGGTCATGTGACCCCTGTTTGTACTTAATGTTATGTGGCTCTTCTGGGCCTTTATCTATATGAGTTTGCGTTATGTTGTGATGCCACGTTGTATAGCACATACTTGCATGTTATGCGTACGTGTAACATGTATTGCTATGTGTGGGATCCGACAACCTAGTTGTCTATCCTTGGTAGCCTCTCTTATGGGGAAATGTAGTTTAGTGCTTGCACCGAGCCATGGTAGTCCGCTACAGCCCGGTTTACCGGAGTCCTGCTAGCCCAGCACTACTGCTCCGGAACACTTAGACTGGGCGGCATGTGATTCACTTCGTTCCTGTGTCTGTCCCTTCGGGGAAATGTCATGCGGTGACATCTGGAGTCCTGCCTAGCCTGCTACAGCCCGGGTTCCCGGAGTCCTGTTAGCCCAGTTGCTACAGCCCGGATTCACATGCTGCTGACCGACATGCTCGGTGTTGTTTCATGTATGCCTATCCCCGTAAGTTAGTGCCACTTTGGGTTCACGACTAGTCATGTCGGCCCGGGTTCTCTGTCATATGGATGCTAGCGACACTATCATATACGTGAGCCAAAAGGCGCAAACGGTCCCGGGCCATGGTAAGGCAACACCCGTGGGAATACCGTGCGTGAGGCCGCAAAGTGATATGAGGTGTTACATGCTAGATCGGTGTGACTTAGAATCGGGGTCCCGACAGCTTTGGTATCAGAGCCTGACTGCCTGTAGGATTTCCAAGCCAACCTGGTCGAAGTTTAGTCTAGAAATTCTTTAGTTATGTAAGGGAATTGATTGTGGAAGGGAACGTAAGGCTCTTTTTACTCCTTTATCTCATGCCTTCTGAACTGAGTCATCCTATCTTTCCTACGGGTTTAAGGAACTAGGCTTCCTCTTCTGTCTATCAGGATCACGTGTTACTACTCTGTAGTCTCTTAGGATTGGTTGATCAGAGTCATATCCCAGTTCGAGTACCTCCGGTGTAGCCTGTTTAGTAATATCTCAGAACCTTGAGTGATGATGTTGAGTATGGTGCTACCCCGTCCTTTGCAGAATGTCTCACTTTGAGCATGTTACTGCCGTTATGCCGCCAGAATTGTCCTAGGAGCTTGAGAGATACTAAATTTCCTTATGCTACATGTTGCATCCTATAGTTGTTGTTGACCTCGTCCTTGGTTCCGCTTCTCAGGATGTCGTCAATTAACCAAAGTTCTGTTGCTCGTTGCCTGAACCACGGAGGTGGTAGGGATGAGGAGGATCCTCCTGACCAGCCTTCGTTGGCAGAGTTTATGTTAGAGATGGAGAGGAACAAGCATGAGTCTAACCAGTTGTTAGCACGTATCTAAGAGAACACCGCACCTCAGTGCAAAGAGTCAGCGACCATCTATGATTTCATTGGTTTGAAACCACCTACCTTCCATCATTCCATTGAACCACTCAATGCAGATGACTGGCTCTGTAGTATCACACACAAGCTGGATTCTGTGCTGCATATCACCTGGAAGGTCCTGCTAGTCTTTGGTGGCAGAACTATGAGGCTATGCTTCCAGCTGGCCAGATACCGACCTGGAGAGATTTCACTGAGGCTTTTCGCGAGCATCACATTCCTCAGGCTCTCATTCACCGCAAGAGAGAAGAGTTCTGTAGTTTCTCCCAGGATAAGATGGCTGTTGATGCTTACAGTAGAGAGTTTGAGAACCTCGCCTGCTATGCTACAGAAGAAGTGTCCACGGACGCTAAGAAGTAGGCTAGGTTCCGGAAGGGTCTTAACCCCAAGTTGCGTCGTGATCTCCACTTGCACCATTGCAATACATTCCAGGCTCTTGTGAACAAGGCCATTAATGCAGAGACGCCTCAGCTCACTTACGAGGAGTCTCGTAAGCACACCCGTGATTTGGTTTCTTCTTCCGGTTCTAGTTCTCAAAAGCGCCGGATTTGGGTTCCGAACTCTGCTCTTCCACCCGGATATTCACCGAGGCCATCTTATGTGGCGCCTCACCCAGTTCAGTAGTATGCTCCACCCAAGCCTATTGGTAGACCGCTTGTCAATGCGGGTCCACATCCAACTTCAGGGACTTGCTTCACATGCGGGAAGCCAGGACACTATGCACGTGACTGCTCTCAAACCAACTATGCCCCACCCCTGCCTGAGAAGTCTGTTGGCAGTGGTAAGCCATCACGCAAGATGATCAGTGTCAAGCCAGCTCCCACTGAACGTGGACGTGTGCATCACGCCTCAGCTAAAGATGCTCATGATGATCCGGATGTCATTCTTGGTACACTCCTTGTCAATTGCCATCCAGCTTCGGTTCTATTCGATACTGGAGCATCTCACTCCTTCATCTCTGAAGGCTATGCTCGTTTGCACGACATGTCATTTTGTGATATGCCAACTCCACTTGAAATCCAAACTCCAGGGTCTAGATGGCAAACTACCAGAATAAGCCATGGTAATGAAATCCTTGTTGACAGACTTGTATTCCTTGCCTCACTTATAGCCCTCAAGTCTATAGATATTAACATCATCTTGGGTATGGACTAGATGACAGCTCATCATGCCAAGATTGATTGTTACACCAGGTCTGTTCAACTCAAACACCCATCTGGCAAGTTAGTCATTGTCTCCACCAGAGTTGCAAAGCGTCAACTCTATTCTCTTAATGCCAGTCCTCTTCTAGACCTTGAAGATATCCCGGTAGTCCGTGACTTTCCGGATGTCTTTCCAGAGGAACTGGCAGGTATTCCACTTGACAGAGATGTAGAGTTTTTCATAGATCTTATCCCAGGAACCGCCCCAATCTCTAGGAGACCTTACAAGATGGCACCTTTAGAACTAGCTGAGCTTAAGAAACAACTTGATGAGTCCTTGCAAAAGGGTTTCATCCGTCCTAGTTCTTCTCCCTGGGCTTGCCCTGTCCTCTTCGTCAAGAAGAAGGATGGTACGGACCGGATGGTTGTAGATTATCGTCCCGTTAATTTGGTCACGATAAAGAACAAGTATCCGCTCCCCAGGATCAACGACCTGTATGATCAACTCGCTGGATCCTCAGTCTTTTCCAAGATGGATTTGAGGTTAGGCTACCATCAAATCAAGATTAGAAACGGGGCCATTCCTAAGACGGCTTTTGTCACTCGTTATGGCCAGTATGAGTACACCGTCATGTCTTTCGGTCTAACCAATGCTCCAGCCACATTCTCCCGCTTGATGAACTCGATCTTCATGCAGTACTTAGATAAGTTCGTCGTGGTTTACCTCGATGATATCCTTATTTACTCAAAGAACGACGAAGAGCATGCCGAACATCTTAGACTTGTGTTAGAAAAACTCAGAGAGCATCGCCTTTATGCCAAGTTCTCCAAGTGCGAATTTTGGTTGCCAGAAGTGACCTACCTAGGCCACATGATCTCTGGTAAGGGCATTGCTGTCAATCTTGAGAGAGTTCAGGCCGTTCTTGATTGGACTCCACCTGAAACAGTTAAGCAAGTTAGGAGTTTCCTTGGTCTAGCCAGTTATTGTCGCCACTTCGTTGAAAACTTCTCCAAAGTAGCCAAACCCCTCACGGAACTTCTCAAGAAAGATAAAAAGTTTGAGTGGTCCCCACAGTCTGAGTACAGTTTTCAGGAACTAAAAAGACGCCTGACTTCTGCTCCCATACTTGTAACGCCTGGATAATCATGCTAAAGTAATCCCACGCTAATGGTGCCACGTCACCACGGTTACTTTGCTAATCTACCGTTAGGTCAAACCGTTTAAAAATTCAAATTAATGTCAACAATAAAAGTTTTTCAAAATTAAAAAAAAAATGTTCGGGAGGTGCCATATTTTGGATAAGTAAATATGGTGTAATAAACACATTTTTATAAAATGCCTAGATAATTTAAAATAAAATAAAACAGAAAAGAGAAATAAATAAAAGAAATGCAAAACAGAAAACAGAAGAAAAGAAAAGAGAAGCCCCCCCCCCCACTGGGCCAACTGTGGCCCAGCTGGCCAGCCCAACTGGGCAAAGGCCCAGCCGGCCGGCCCACCCCCACTCTCCCCTTATCCACCCCCCAGCAAACCCTAGCCACCTACCGCACCCCACTCCCCCTCGATCCCCCTCTCGCTCTCTCTCCCCACCCCACTCCCCCGATCCAATCGGGGCGACGCCGCCCCGACGACACCGTCGCCCCGCTCGCCCCCGACGCCCCGCTCCCCCCCGTCGGCCTCGTCCCGACCCCGCCACCTCTCCCCAGCGACCGCGCTGCCCCACACCTTGACGCCGGCGCCTCGTCTCATCACCGACCCCGAAGCCGACGGATCGAGCCGCGCCACGCGCCTGGACGCCGTCGACGGAGCGCTCCCCCGCCGGCGTGCTTCACCACCGACGCCGTCGTCCCCGTCTCTCCCTCGCGCCCCACTGCCTTGTCCCCACGACCGCCGGTGAGGCCCCGGCCTCTCCTCCTGTCTCCCCACTGCCCGCGTCAGCTCCTCGCGCAGTCGTGCACGCGCGCGCCGGCGCGGCCACAACCACGCTCGTCGCCGCACCGTCCCGCTGCTCCCTCGTCCCGTCCGCACTCACCGCGTGGTGCCGTCGCCGCGGGCGGCGCACTCCCTCCCCCGGCTCCCCCTGCGACCACGCGCGCCCGCTGTGGCCGCGCTCGGCCACTTCCTCCGCCCCGCACGGCGCTCCCCGGTCGCCCCGCCTCCGCCCGCCGTGGCCCTCGTGCCCCGCTGCGGCAGCCCCCCGCCATGGCCACGGCCCCGCCTTGCCCCGGGCAGGCTACGGGCGCCCGTCGCCCACGCCCGCGCCCGCATGTGGCCCCTGGGCCACTGCCAGGTGGGGCCCCGCGCCCCTGAGCCACTGCCCCTGGGCCCGAACCCCCTATGGGCCACAGACAGGTGGGCCCCCGCGCCCAGAACATAATAAAAATGATTTAAAAAAATTAAATTAATAAAAATAAATAAATAAATAATAAAGATAATTAATTAACTTAATTAATCCTGTTAATATTAACTAATTAAGATTGATTAACTTAATAACTAATTAACCTAATTAACTACTGTTAATTAGCTAACAGCCCCTGACAGGTGGGACCCACCTGTCACGTTGACCAGGTCAACGGTCAACCTTGACTGCTGATGCATTAATTAAATTTCGAATTAATTAATTTATTAAATTCTAAAAATGATTTAAATCTTTAAAATTTAATATAAAATAAACCATAGCTCGGATGGAAAAACTTTGTACATGAAAGTTGCTCAGAACGACGAGAAGAATCCGAATACGTAGTCCGTTTGTCAGCCACATGTTCCTAGCATAGCGAACATGGAACTTTCCCCCTCCGGTCCATCTGTCCGAAAACGCGAAACATCGGGAATACTTTCCCGGATGTTCCCCCCCTTCGCCGGTACCACCTACTGCCACGTTAGGGCACACCTAGCACCGCTCATTGTCATGTCACGCATCGTCATGCTTATGTTTGCATTGTATTTACGGTTTCTTCCCCCCTCTTCTCTCCGGTAGACTACGAGACCGACGCTGCTGCTGCCCAGTTCGACTACGGAGTTGACGACCCCTCCTACTTGCCAGAGCAACCAGGCTAGCCCCCCCACCCCTTGATCACCAGATATCGCCTATTCTTCTCTATACTGCTTGCATTAGAGTAGTGTAGCATGTTACTGCTTTCCGTTTATCCTATCCTGATGCATAGCCTGTCCTTGCTTCTACTGTTGTTACATTTACCTGCAATCCTACATGCTTAGTATAGGATGCTAGTTTTCCATCAGTGGCCCTACATTCTTGTCAGTCTGCTGTGCTATACTATCGGGTCGTGATCACTTGGGCGGTGATCACGGGTATATATTTATATACTATATACATGACACATGTGGTGACTAAAGTCGGGTCGGCTCGTAGGAGTACCCGCAAGTGGATCTTTGTGGCGGAGCGACAGGGCAAGTTGAGACCACCTAGGCGAGAGGTGGGCCTGGCCCTGGACGGCGTCCGCGGTTACTTCGACATAACACGCTTAACGAGTTCTTGGTATTTGATCTGAGTCTGGCCATTTGGTCTATACGCACTAACCAGCTACACGGGAACAGTTATGGGCACTCGACGTCATGGTATCAGCCGAAGCCTTCGTGACGTCAGCGACTGAGTGGCGCGCGCCGGATTGGACTGGAATGTCCCTAGGCTAGGTCTGCTTCCGGCCGCGTTCGCAACATGCAGGTGTGCAATGGGCGATGGGCCCAGACCCCTGCGCCATAGGATTTAGACCGGCGTGCTGACCTCTCTGTTGTGCCTAGGTGGGCCTGCGACATGTTGATCTTCCGAGGCCGGCCATGACCCAGGAAAGTGTGTCTGGCCAAATGGGATCGAGCGTGTTGGGTTATGTGGTGCACCCCTGCAGGGAAGTTTATCTATTCGAATAGCCGTGTCCCTCGGTAAAAGGACGACCCGGAGTTGTACCTTGACCTTATGACAACTAGAACCGGATACTTAATAAAATACACCCTTCCAAGTGCCAGAGACAACCCGGTGATCGCTCTCTAATAGGGCGACGAGGAGGGGATCGCCGGGTAGGATTATGCTATGCGATGCTACTTGGAGGACTTCAATCTACCCTCTTCTACATGCTGCAAGATGGAGATGGCCAGAAGCGTAGTCTTCGACAGGACTAGCTATCCCCCTCTTATTCTGGCATTCTGCAGTTCAGTCCATTGATATGGCCCTTTACACATATATCCTTGCATACGCAGTGTAGCTCCTTGCTTGCGAGTACTTTGGATGAGTACTCACGGTTGCTTTTCTCCCTCTTTTCCCCCTTTCCTTTCTACCTGGTTGTCGCAACCAGATGCTGGAGCCCAGGAGCCAGACGCCACCGTCAACGACGACTCCTACTACACCGGAGGTGCCTACTACTACATGCAGCCCGCTGACGACGACCAGGAGTAGTTTAGGAGGATCCCAGGCAGGAGGTCTGCGCCTCTTTCGATCTGTATCCCAGTTTGTGCTAGCCTTCTTAAGGCAAACTTGTTTAACTTATGTCTGTATTCAAATATTGTTGCTTCCGCTGACTCGTCTATGATCGAGCACTTGTATTCGAGCCCTCGAGGCCCCTGGCTTGTATTATGATGCTTGTATGACTTATTTATGTTGTAGAGTTGTGTTGTGATATCTTCCCATGAGTCCCTGATCTTGATCATACACATTTGCGTGCATGATTAGTGTATGGTCAAATCGGGGGCGTCACAAGTTGGTATCAGAGCCGACTGCCTGTAGGAATCCCCCTTTCCACACTCCTTGGCCGAAGTCGAGTCTAGACATTACAAAACTTTTACTAACATGGTTGTGTGTCTTACGGGCCCACGTCGCCATTGGGTGGTACTAGGATCTTTTACTCCTCGACCTTTACTCTGGGACTCTGAACTCTCTTCTACTCGGGTTAAACAAATTTACTAACTCTAACACTAGGATCCCGTGACCGCATTCACCCCAAAGTTGGATAAGCTATAGTTGTTTCTTAGAATAGTATTTTGAACAATTCACACACTGTCATTTGACTCCTTTGAAACGTCTTTGCTTTCAGATGGAACCCACGAGGCAGGTCGTGCGCCACACGACAGCCATTGGTGCCTCGGGATCACCTGCTGTGCTAGCTGATAGGATGACCTATCTGGGTTATCGCTGGCACCCTGAGTACACCGTCTACGAGGAGTACCAGCACTTTAACCAGGAGCAGTACCGTGCCATCGTCCACCTCTACTCGCGGGAGTATGACTCCACTACTGTGTTGCACACCGCTCATGGTGTTGGAGTGACCATCGATATGGCTGTCCACGATGCTGCTTATGCTGCTCTGACACGTCTTCGTGGAGAGTATCGGGAGTTGGACACCTCCCCTTTCAGGCACATTGCTATCGCATCTGATGTTGGTGCGGAGGGATACTATACTGCTGCCTACTCCACTGTCACCCCGAGAGCCCTTCTACCATCAGAACCTGGTTCTGCATGCTGATGGGCTGGATCGAGCTAACCGAGCTCTTCGCCACGAGTTGTACACCACCCGTCAGCACCTTTACCGTGCTCTGACGCTGTTGCACCCCTTTGTCCGATCTAGGGAGCTGCCCCGTTCTGCGATCTACCCAGCCAGGACTGTGATGCCCAAGGATGTCGGCTGGCCAGATGTGGGAGGCCACTCTCCCGCACTTGGACCTCTTCTGCCACCTGAGCGTCAGGTTCTGCACCAGAGTATTCGCGGACCCCAGGTAGCTGACGTGGAGTTCCCGATGCGACACTACCAGCTTTCAGGCTACACCTACCTCCACAGTACCTCTTGGGACTGATGTAGGCTTGCTTGTTGGTGTTAGATGCATTCGCCGCGAGCCTGTGTGCCGCCTATGTTGTTTTAGTCTATGTACTGAACTCTATGTACTGAACTCTATGCATGACCCCTTTTGTAAGGTATGCCAACTACTATGTAGTAGCTATCGTGATCCTTTCATTATGCATGTTTCATCATGAATGATTCTTGTCTTTGCAAATTTCTCAATGCTGAACTACCCCTGTTATATATTAGCAGGATGGTTAGGCCAGGTGGTGGTAGTGGTGGCAATGCCCCACCACCACCTGAGTACATGGCTGGTATGATCCAACAGTTTGAACTGAACCGCCAATTCATGGAAATATGATGGCTCAGTTTCCTCGTCCCAATATGGACCAGCAACCAACCCCAATAACTCTACAGGATTTCATGCACCTCAATCCAACTATGTACCGCAGTTCAACTCAGCCTCTGGATGCTGATGACTGGCTCCGTGACATCACCTATGAGATGGAGTCTGCCGATGTAGCCCCTGCCAGCTATGTCACCTTTGCTTCCTTCTTCCTGAAGGGACCCGCAGCTCAATGGTGGGACAGCCACAGGCGTACTCTGCCAGCTGGAACAATCATCACCTGGCCAAACTTCCAAGCTGCTTTCCGTGCCCGCTTCATTCCTCAGGGAGTCATGGACCGGAAGAAGCGTGAGTTCCGCAACCTCACGCAAGGCAACAAAACTGTTGAAGCTTATCAGCGGGAGTTTATGGACTTGTCTCGCTATGCTGAAGAGGACATTGCAACTGATGCACGCAGACAGGAGAAGTTCCGTGATGGCCTTCAAGCTGACATCATGCTCGCACTTCTAGTGCATGACTTTGCTGATTTCGCCACCTTGGTGAACAAGGCCATCAATGTCGAAACTGGTCTGCAGGAATACCAGAGCTCTCACAGGTGCAACCGTGACACGGGCTCATCTTCGGGCCCGCCCTCACAGAAGCGTAAGATATGGATCCCGAACAGCATGTACCGTCCAAATGCATCTACCCCAAGGCAAACCTATGCTGCACCTCGTCTGCCTCCACCACCATCTAGGCAGTCAAGACTTCCAGCTCCATCATCCCAAGCTCCTGTTCCCTCTCCCAATAATGGTTTGTGCTTCAGGTGTGGTCAACCAGGACACCGTGCTAGAGAATGCAACCAGAACCAGAATCAACTGGCCCTTCCAGCAACTGGCCATGGAAGCAACCCGACCCGCAGCAACAAGGCCAAATCTTATGGTCGTGTTCATGCCAACCACGTTGATCTCAATGAAGCTCAAGACCAGCCTGCTACTGTGATGGGTACACTCCTCGTAAATTCAGTACCAGCATCCGTTTTATTTGATACAGGTGCATCACATTCGTTCATATCAGCAGAATTTGCATTCCTGCATGGCATTAAATACGAAGAGATGAACACTCCTCTAGTGGTACACACCCCTGCGGGCCAATGTCAAACCTCTATGGTTAGTTACGACGTCCCCGTTGAAATTGAA
This sequence comes from Aegilops tauschii subsp. strangulata, assembly GCF_002575655.3. Taxonomy (NCBI): domain Eukaryota; kingdom Viridiplantae; phylum Streptophyta; class Magnoliopsida; order Poales; family Poaceae; genus Aegilops; species Aegilops tauschii. The sequence continues at coordinate 365,037,470 of NC_053041.3, read as the reverse complement.
GGCCTGGAATTTCTTGTCTCTCCCATCGTACTAAAGTCATGTAGCATTGATCTCATTCTGGGAATGAATTGGTTAAAAGCGCATACTGCTTCAATCGTTTGCGCCAATAAGACCGTCCATCTGCTACACCCTTCAGATGAAATAGTTACTTACCAAGCTCTTCTGGTGCAAAATGCCGACGCAAGGCTCTATGCATTGAACGCTGCACCACTCGAGGGCATTGAAAACATTCTCGTCGTGCGTGAATTCCTCGACGTCTTCCCTGAAGAACTTCCAGGGATTCCCCCTGCTAGAGCTGTCGAATTCATCATCGACTTGAAACCAGGCACCACTCCTATAGCCAAGCGACCCTACAAGATGCCGCCGCATGAACTCCTTGAGCTTAAGGAGGAAATCGACAAATCTCTTCGCAAAGGATTCATTCGCCCAAGTTGCACTCCTGGGGGAGCACCTTCTCTCTTTGTCAAGAAGAATGATGGGACAAACCAATTAGTTCAAGACTACCGTCCTATAAACCAAGCTACCATTCAGAATAAATACCCTCTTCCTCGGATCAATGATCTATATGATCAACTGGCGGGTTCATCAGTGTTCTCTAAGCTCGACTTGAGGTTGGGTTACCACCAGATCCGTGTTCGCGAAGAGGATATCCCAAAGACCGCCTTAGTGACTCGATATGGTTCATACGAGTACACCGTCATGTCTTTCGGTTTAACCAATGCTCCAGCCACCTTCTCTCGTCTGATGAACTATATATTCATGGATTACCTCGACAAGTTCGTCGTGGTTTATCTGGATGATATCCTGGTATTTTCCAAGAACGAAGAAGAACATGCTGAACATCTTCGTCTTGTGCTGGAAAAGCTACGGGAGCATCAACTATATGCCAAGTTCTCTAAATGTGAATTCTGGCTACCCGAAGTAACCTATCTTGGGCATGTCATCTCTAAGGATGGTATTGCCGTCAACCCTGAACGAGTCCAGGCTATCCTTGATTGGACTCCTCCCAAGAACGTTAAGCAAGTCAAAAGTTTTCTCGGTCTCGCCAGCTATTGCCGTCGATTCGTCGAGAACTTCTCCAAGATCGCCAGGCCTCTGACTAACCTTTTGCATAAGGGCGTCAAGTTCCAATGGACAGACAAATGTCAGGAAAGTTTCCAGGCACTCAAAGACAATTTGACTTCTGCCCCAGTTCTAGCTCCACCTGATACTAAGAAGGACTTCGTCATTTACTGCCACGCTTCCCGTCAAGGATTAGGCTGTGTCCTAATGCAAGACCGCAAAGTGATTGCTTATGCCTCTCGGCAATTGCGCCCTCACGAAGAGAACTACCCAGTTCACGACCTTGAACTTGCTGCTGTCATTCATGCGCTGAAGCAGTGGCGACATTACCTTCTTGGTAATCGTTGCGAGATCTTCACTGACCACCAAAGTCTGAAGTATCTGTTTACTCAGCCAGACCTGAACCTCCAGCAGCAGAGATGGATGGAGCTTGTTGCAGACTTTGACTTGGGTATTTCCTATACGCCAGGCAAGGCTAATGTAATGGCTGATGCCTTGAGCCGCAAGTCTTACTGCAACCACCTCCAGGTTCACAAAGTTCAGGCCTCCCTTGTTGAAGAATTCAGGAAGCTGAACCTCCATATTGTTCCTCCGGGTGCACTCGCTCCCCCTCCTAAGGAGTTCCGCAAGATGAACCTCCGTGTTGTTCCCCAGGGTTCCCTCAATACCCTGGCCGTCGAACCAGATCTCTTGGACTCCATCAAGAGAATACAGGGATATGACTCTGAAGCCCACAAGATTAAGCGCTACCTTGCAGAAGGAAAGCCCTCATTCTTCACTATTGCTAAAGATGGCACTTTGTACTTCAAGGGTTGCCTAGTGGTGCCATGTGCAAAGAAAAACCTGGATATGACACAGGAAGTTATGAAAGAAGCTCATGATACGCCTCTATGTATCCATCCTGGTAGTACAAAGATGTACCAAGACATCCGTTAGATATTCTGGTGGTCTAATATGAAGCAAGACATTGCTCATTATGTTGCTGAGTGTGACGTTTGCCGTCGTATCAAAGCAGAACATCAAAGGCCTGCTGGAACTCTGCAACCTATCTCTATTCCTGAATGGAAATGGGACCATGTTGAGATGGACTTCGTCACTGGATTTCCCAAATCACAGAAAGGTAATGATGCTATTCTTGTCGTCATTGACCGGCTTTCCAAAGTTGCACATTTTCTAGCGGTCAAGGAAACGATCACTACTAGTCAGTTGGCAATGCTCTATATGTCCAGGATTGTTTCACTCCACGGTATTCCATTGGTTATCAGCTCAGACCGTGGCAGCTTATTCACTTCAAGATTCTGGGCAAGTTTCCAAGAAGCTATGGGAACTCATCTGTCATTCAGTACTGCGTTTCATCCTCAGTCGCAAAGGCATGTTGAATGCGTCAACCAAGTTCTCGAACACATGCTTCGAGCTTGTGTTATTTCCTTCGGCAAGAAATGGGAGGAATCTCTCCCGTATGCTGAGTTCTCTTATAATAATAGCTATCAAGCTAGTCTAAAGATGGCCCCCTTCGAAGTGTTATATGGACGAAAGTGCCGAACCCCTCTGAACTGGTCAGAAACTGGGGAACGTCCACTCTTCGGTCCGGATATTATCCAACATGCCGAAGAACAAGTCCGCATTATTCGTGAGAATCTCAAGACTGCTCAGTCACGTCAGAAGAGTCAGTATGACCGTCATCATAAAGACATGGTCTATCAACCTGGCGAAAAGGCTTATCTTCGAGTCACACAAATGAAGGGTGCTCACCGCTTTGGAATCAAGGGCAAACTAGCTCCTCGATATATTGGCCCATTCACTATTCTCGAAAGGCGTGGAAAAGTGGCATACCAACTGGAGCTTCCGCCGAACCTTTCTCAGGTTCACGATGTGTTCCATGTGTCTGTCACATCCTAGCTAGTTCATGCATTAGAGTGTTGCATCATGTCTACTTTTCACAGAAACTTGAAATGGGGATGCCAGAAACCCCCAGCACCCCCCTGAACACAACTAGGGTTTACTAAAATCCTTTTCAATGAACCTGAAATGCCCTCCATAAATGTTCACCATCTTTGGTCCTGGCTAAACCCTCTGCCAAAAATGGTTTCATATTTTTGGAGGCTAATCTGGATTTTTGCACCAAGCCATAAGTATTTGCATTTGGGCAATTTAAATCCTATAAATATTTTAAATGCCCAAATAATCTTGAAGGTATTTTTAGGCTGTTGAGAATATTTTCAAATGTGCCTCTGAATATTTTCAGGTTTTTCCTAAATGGAATAGTATTTCTACTATTTCAAAACACAGAACAGAAACAAATAAAAAGAAAAACAGAAAGCAGAGAGAGAAACTTACCTGGCAGCCCACCTGGCGGCCCAGCACTGTGCTGGCCCATGGCCAGTCAGCTGCTTCCTCCCGCCAGAGCAGGCAGAGAGGTGACGCCGGCGTGCACGAGCTCGCCACGGCGCCACCTGCTTGCCGCCTCGCCCGTGGACGAGCTGGACGACCTCCACGTCGCGCCCCCGAGCCCCTGGACACCTCCATTCGCCCCCTGCACCTCTCCCTCGCCTTCTTCCACCATGGCGGACGCAGCCGCTGCCACCTCGCCGACGTAGTCGTAGCCACCGCCGTCTCCGCGTCACCTGACCGTGTCCAGCAGCTCCGCCGTCGCCTTCTCCTTCGAGCAGGTCGAGCCCCGAGCGCTCGCTTGCCCCAAAGCCACTGCTCCGACCTCGCCTTCACCGCCCACCGCCAGAGATCCCCTTCGCCGTCACCACCGCAGTAGTTCGTCCCCGACAACGCCGCCTAGCTCCTCGCCTTTGCCGTGAGCTTCTGCCCCTTCCCCTTCCTCTCATTCTTGCTGCCGCCCTTTGCTTCGACCGTAACCAGCAGCACCGCACACGCCGCCGCACGAGCTCGTCGCCGACGAGGCTCCGATGACCAAATGGTCCAGTGCATATGTCTGTCATCCTCGTGAGCACTTGCAGCACCCGTAGAGACTAACCATTGATCCTCCCGTTCACCGTGTCGTCGTTTTCGTCGGCACCCGAACTCCGGCAGCCGCAAAAGAGCTCGCCGCCGTCGACTCCGGCCACCCCAGGCCCAACCACGGCCACCAACGGACGCGCCGTTGCGTCAGCTACCCGTAGAGCCCAACGGCGCCTCGAACGGTGCCCCGTAGAGCAAACCTGAGGCACAGGAGCGCCGCTGACCTCGCCGGCGGCTAACCGCCGGCGTGTTAGGCCTGTTGACGAGGGGTTTGACCTCCCCTGGGTCGTTGACATGTGGGGCCAGCCCCTGTTAATTTCCTAGTTTAGGTTAACAAAATAGGATTAGCCCCGTGACACTGACAGACGGGTCCCACCGTTCAGGTTTGACCAGGACCGCCCAGTTGACTTGCTGACGTCATCATGACACACTGCTGACGCAATAAGTAATTTAATTACTGGAATTATTTCTGTACAGGAAATTCCAGAAAATATCACAAACTTCAAAAAATCATAGAAAATAATCTATAGCTCAGAATGAAAAGATTTATATATGAAAAATGATCAGAAAAATCCATTCTATCCATCTGTACTAGTTTCATGCATGTTTAAGCAAATTAACCTGCTGTTTAATGCAGAACAAGATAAAGCACTAATAAGGGCCATATATGAACTTGGAATTTGAATCTTAGATTCAAAATAGTCCAAACCCATCTGGTCTTAGTTGCATTAACCCAATACATCCATTTTGCCATGTCTCATGCATGCATCATATTGTTGCAATTTGCTTGGTGTTGATTGTGCTTCGATGTGTTCTTCATGGTAGGTTCTGCCTCCGAGGATATTCACGAGTATCCAACTGAAGGGCAGTATCCCACCACCACTCCGTCAGGCAAGCAACCCATTGATCATTTCGATACAAACCCATCTTCTCGCTTCTGCTCTCATTTACTGCATTAAGACAACGCGATTCAAACTGTTGTGTGTTGCGGTAGTTGAACCCACTTTCCTTTGCATGACCTGTCATTGCCACAGTAACTAGATGAAACCCACTAGCATGTGTAGGAGTTGATTGAGCCATGTTGTGTTCCTACAATGCTATGCTTGCTATGCTTAGAGTCGTGTCAGGTCTGGCTCATCAGGGTGATGAACTAGAGTGAAAGAGTGTGTCGGTAATGAGAGTGAGGTGTTGAATACGTTTTGGTAAAGGTATCGATGAGAGGCCATGTAGGAGTACATGGTGGGCTGTTTCATTGAGACCGTCCCTAAGAACTGAGATCTGTATGCGTGATTTAAGATTCAGCTACTACCACGCATTGGGCCCGAAACCAATGGACCCCCTCGGCTTCTTAATCACCCTTGTCCTCTGTCCAGGAGTTGCACGTAGTTTCTGGTGTTTGTAGTAAGCTGGAGGCCGTGGACAGCGCTGACCAAGGGGTGGGCTGTGATACGGTAGGCTCGTGGCACGGTGTACCGAGTCGCCCGTTTGGTGTCCGGGAACCCTGCACACATCGTTTGGGGCCGTATGTGGAAACCTCGGCCGGACTCCCTGCGGATGGAACCTGAATAGGCGATAAACCTGGACTAGAGACTTGAGTGTTTAGGTAGGCTGTGGCCGACACCCACGTTGGGCTTCCGCTTGAAGGTTGCCGAGTACACGTCGTGTAACGACGGTAAGTGGTGAGAGCGTGTGTGACGAAGTACACCCCTGCAGGGTATAAAACTATTCGAATAGCCGCGTCCACGGTAAAGGAGTACTTGGTCGCTTATGCAGTTCATAGAAAAGTAAATGGATACTACTAAAAGCCTCAAGATAAGTGTGAGTACCGCGGATGGCTCTCTCGTGGGATGACGAGGGAGGATCCACGGTGGAGTATTGAGATGGTGATTAGTGGACTCGTGTGCGGAAACTATTTTACAAGTGGTGTCTCGTAGGATAGCTTAGCCAAGAGTCAAAGCTGGCTTGCTGCAATAACTCCACTACCTTCTTGAGAATGAACATGTATAGTAGGATCTGTTGTAAGACTTGCTGAGTACCTTTGTACTCATGTTGCTTCAATTACTGTTTTTAGACGACAACACCGCCCCTTCCGATGGGTTCTATGTAGAACTCGACGACGACGAGTGACTTGCCACCCAGGTGGTGATCTAAGCTTGTGAAGGGCCTACGTAGATAGACAGGCTTCGTCAAACCTTCTTTCTTTCTAGTGTCTCTACCCAGACAAGTTGCTTCCGCATGTGCTTGTATGATTGTATGACTTGAGTGTCGGGTCATGTGACCCCTATCTGTATGAACATGTTATGTAAGGCTCTCCGGAGGCCTTTAAATAAAGTACTTTGAGTTGTAGAGTTTTGTTGTGATGCCATGTTGTATTTACACATATCGAGCATATTGTGTGTATGATTGAAATGCTTGGTATGTGTGGGATCCGGCAATCTAGTTATTTATCCTTGGCAGCCTCTCTTATGGGGAAATGTAGTCTAGTGCCTCCTTGAGCCATAGTAGTCCGCTACAGCCCGGTTCACCGGAGTCCTGCTAGCCCAGCACTACTGCTCTGGACACTTGACTGGCCGGCATGTGTTTCATATCGTTCCTGTGTCTGTCCCTTCGGGGAAATGTCACGCGGTGACATCCGGAGTCCTGCCTAGCCTCCTACAGCCCGGGTTCCCGGAGTCCTGTTAGCCCAGTGCTACAGCCCGGATTCACACGCTGCTGACCGACACGTTCGATGTTGATTCATGTATGCCTGTCCCCATACGTTAGTGCCGCTTTGGGTTCACGACTAGCCATGTCGGCCCGGGTTCTCTGTCATATGGATGCTAGCGACATTGTCATATACGTGAGCCAAAAGGCGCAAACGGTCCCGGGCCATGGTAAGGCGACACCCGTGGGAGTACCGTGCGTGAGGCCGCAAAGTGATATGAGGTGTTACAGGCTAGATCGGTGTGACTTAGAATCGGGGTCCTGACAGCGTTGGCATCAGAGCCGGACTGCCTGTAGGTGCGTTAAGCCAAACTGGTCGATGTCGAGTCTAGAAATTCTTTAGTTATATGTAGGGGGGTTGATTGTGGGAGGGAACGTAAGGCGCTTTTACTCCTTTACCTTATGCCCTCTGATCTGAGTCATTCTCTTCTCATTCTACGTGGGTTAAGGACTAGGCTCTCTTCTCTCTATCAGGTTCACGTGTTACTAATCCGTAGTAACTTATAGGATTGTTGGTTCCATGCTTCAGTTCAGTTTCTACCACCTTTAGTATGTTGTCGGTTGAACCAGAACCTTGATATGATGTTGTTGAGTGGTTTTGCAAACTGTTGCGAATGTCTCAAATCTTTTTCCGAGCATTTACAGCCGTTATGCTGTCCGAATTCTCCTAGAAATTCTAATGCCTTTGCATTATTTCGTGCTTTCAGATGGCCACCCGTTCCCAGAATCAAGTGGTTCGTCTGACCCGGTGCCTCGATGTACCTGGTCACACGGCCATGCTGGTCTGAGTGATGGTTGAGACAGGCTATCGATGGTATCCCGAGTATACCGTCGAGCAGCAGTTTCGAGACTTTAATCAAAGCCAATATTTTTGCCCAGTCAGGATTTACCCTTCCTATCCTGGAGCCACTGAACCCCTCCATTGCTCTTATGGACTTGGGGTTACCATCGAGATGTCCGTGCAGGACGCAGCTTACTCGATGATGACTATCATACGAGCCAGAACTGCCTTGCTTCAGAATACTGACTTCCGCTATATGCCAGCATCACTCCCTGGGGCACAAGGGTACTATCAGGCTACTTACTGTGATCCTACCCATGAGGATTCACTACTCCGCACCACCACCGAGATGCTTGAGGACAAGTACCATGAGAATCGTGCCTTGCAAATGGAGCTCTTTAATGCTCGTTCTGATCACTGGGCCACTCTGACACGGTTTGCACCTGCCGTGCAGGCTGGGTATATGGACATGAGGGACTTGTACCCCGTGCGGTCTGGTCTGCCAGATTGTATGGAATGGCGTGATGTAGGAGGCATCACCCCTCCTCGTGGACCCCGTCTGCCACCGTTTGTTGGACCAAGGCCACACCCGAGTCCTTATGGACCGCAAGCTCCACAGGACCGGCTGTTTCCAGATGATCATGTTCAGCTCCCAGGACATGGTGGTGATTTCTATGAAGATTACTACAGAGACGTCTGAGTTGGTAGTAGTTTCACGAGTATTGTAACAGTTGTATTCTCCACAGTCCTCCGTGTCTTGTGGGATACGACTTGGTGTGTATCACGTTCCGGAGGTGTAGAAAAATAATGTCTAGGAGCTTGGAATGCCTCTGATGAGATGTATCGTCTTTCATCGTAGCTGTACTCCAGCCTGGGCTTGTACTAAACTATGTATGGTGTGTATGACCGTTGGTATAAGTATGCCAGTTGCTATATTACCATGTCATACTGATGATCATCTCTGCATTCCGTGTTATCCATTACATTCCGCATTTCCTTGCCAAGATTTAGCCATCCGTGTCTAAACCGTTGTCTTGCTTCTCCTAGGATGGTCAACACCCGCAACAACCCTGCTGTCCAGGCGCAGGGTGAAGCCAATGCAGTTAGGGGGGAGAATCTGCCTCAACCGCCTTCTCTGGCCGAAGTCATGCTGGAGGCAGAAAGAAACAAGCGTGAGACTAACCGCTTGCTAGAGCGAATTGAGCAGAATACTACACGTCATCAGAGGAACGACTTGGTGTCCATCAATGACTTTATCAAGTTGTACCCACCGAAGTTTAACCATTCCATCGAGCCCCTCGATGCGGGTGATTGGCTTCGCAGCATCACCCATAAGCTACGTTCTGCCAACGTAGCCGAAGCCGATAAGGTTACCTACGCTGCCTATCACCTCGAAGGCCCTGCTAGCCTTTGGTGGGAAAACTTTGAGGTTATGCGCCCAGCCAGCCAAATCACTACTTGGGATGAATTCAGTGAGGCTTTCCGTGAGCATCACATTCCGGAGGGTCTCATAGATCGTAAGCGGGAAGAATTCTGCAACTTCACCCAAGGCAGACTGACTGTGGATGCATACAGCCGTGAGTTTGGAAATTTAGCACGCTATGCTCCTGAAGAGGTATCCACCGACGCAAAGAAGCAGGCAAGGTTCCGCAAGGGACTTAGCCCCGAGCTTCGCCGTGATCTTCGTCTGCACGAGTGCACCTCTTTCCAGAAATTGGTCAATAAGGCCATCAGTGCTAAGACAGGTCAGACTGACTATGACGCTACACGCAAGCACTCTCGCGATTTTGGTTCCTCATCCGGCTCCGGATCTCAGAAGCGCCGGGTCTGGATTCCAAACACTACTCTGCCACCTAGGTTCACTCCGAGGCCATCCTTTGAGGCGCCTCGCCCCAACCAGCAGTATGCACTGCCCAAGGTCTATGGTGGCCCCGCTGCTAATGCTGCTCCACGCCCCAATGTTGTGACATGCTTCAAGTGTGGAGAAACGGGTCACTACTTGCGCGAGTGCCCCCGAAACAACCCCAATCAACCTGGACAGTCTGTTGGCCGTGGTAAGCCAACAGGAAAGACTTACTACGCCAAGCCAGCCACCACTGCACGTGGCCATGTCAACTATGTTTCAGCTGAAGAAACTCATGAGGATCCCAACGTCGTCCTTGGTACGCTCCTTGTTAATTGCCATCCGGCAACTGTTCTTTTCGATACTGGAGCATCTCATTCATTTATCTCTAAGAGCTATGCTCGATTGCACAACACCACATTTTGTGACATGCCCACCTCCATGGTAATTCAAACCCCTGGTTCTAAGTGGCAAACCTCTAGGATAAGCCATGGAAATGAAATTCTTGTCACAGATTGGTCTTCCTTGCATCACTTATAGCTCTCAAGTCCTCGGACATAAACATCATCTTGGGTATGGACTGGATGTCAGCCCATTATGCTAAGATTGATTGCTCTACTAGAACTGTTCAACTCACCCATCCGTCGGGCAAGACAGTCAATGTTTTGACCCGAGTGTCTAAGCGTCAGCTTTACTCATTAAATGCCAACCCTCTACCAGACCTTGAAGATGTTCCGGCAGTCCGTGACTTCCCGGATGTCTTCCCAGAAGAACTGCCAGGTATTCCACCTGACAGGGATGTCGAGTTCGTGATAAACCTTGTTCCAGGAACCGTCCCAATCTCTAGAAGACCTTATAAGATGGCACCCCTAGAGCTAGCCGAGCTTAAGAAACAACTCAATGAGTCCTTGAAAAAGGTTTTCATCCGTCCTAGTTCTTCTCCGTGGGCTTGCCCCGTCCTCTTTGTCAAGAAGAAGGATGGTACGGATCGGATGGTTGTGGATTACCGACCTGTCAACCTAGTCACTATCAAGAACAAGTATCCGCTCCCCAGGATCTGTATGACCAGCTCGCTGGATCCTCAGTCTTCTCTAAAATGGATTTGAGGTTGGGCTACCATCAAATCATAATCGTGAACGGGGACATTCCTAAAACGGCCTTTGTCACTCGTTATGGCCAATACGAGTACACCGTCATGTCTTTCGGTTTAACCAACGCTCCAGCCACCTTCTCTCGGTTAATGAACTCGATCTTCATGGAGTATTTGGATAAATTCGTCGTGGTATACCTCGATGGTATACTCATCTACTCCAAGAATGAGGAAGAACATGCCGAGCATCTAAGACTAGTATTGACGAAACTTCGAGAGCATCGCCTTTATGCTAAATTCTCTAAGTGTGAATTCTGGTTGCCAGAAGTGACCTATCTAGGCCATGTAATCTCTGGTAAGGGTATTGCTGTCAATCCCGAGCGAGTTCAAGCCGTCCTTGACTGGACTCCACCTGAATCGGTCAAGCAAGTTCGGAGTTTCCTTGGCTTAGCGAGCTACTGTCGCCGCTTCGTCGAGAATTTCTCCAAGGTTGCTAAACCTCTAACTGAACTCCTCAAGAAAGATAAAAAGTTCGAGTGGACACCACAGTGCGAGTTCAGCTTCCAGGAACTGAAAAGACGCCTGACATCTGCTCCCGTACTCATACCACCAGATTTTTCTAAGGACTTTGTTATCTATTGCGACGCCTCGCGACAAGGACTAGGTTGCATACTCATGCAAGATCGTCATGTGATTGCCTACGCTTCTCGACAGTTGCGTCCACATGAGGATAATTATCCCACACATGATCTAGAGCTTGCCGCCGTAGTCCATGCACTCAAAACATGGCGACATTACCTTCTCGGTAATCGTTGCGAGATTTTCACCGATCACCAAAGTCTGAAATACATTTTCACCCAACCGGATTTGAATCTCAGGCAAAGACGTTGGGTCGAGTTGATCACAGATTATGACTTAGGAATAACTTACACCCCGGGCAAAGCCAACGTCATGGCTGATGCGCTAAGCCGTAAATCTTATTGTAACAACTTGATGTTACAACAAAATCAACCACTTCTCCACGAGGAATTTCGTAAGCTTAACCTTCACATTATTCCTCAAGGGTTCCTATCCACCCTGGTGGCGAAACCTACCCTTACGGATCAGATCATCAAAGCTCAGAAGGTAGATCCGGGAATCTCCCGTATTAAGAGAAACATCAAGAAAGGAGTTGCAGATTGTTTCTCCGTTGATGACCAAGGTGTTGTGTTCTTTGGAGACCGTCTAGTGGTTCCCAAGGTATGCAACCTGAGGCGATTGATCCTTAAGTAAGCTCATGAATCTCCTCTCACCATTCATCCCGGTAGTACTAAAATGTATCAAGACCTACGCCAGAGGTTTTGGTGGACTAGGATGAAGAGAGAAATTGCTCAATACATTGCTAATTGCGACGTCTGTCGTCGTGTTAAAGCAGAGCATCAACGGCCTGCTGGCACCCTTCAACCTTTGGCTATTCCTGAATGGAAATGGGATAAAGTCGGTATGGATTTCATTACCGGGTTTCCCAAAACCAAGAGAGGGAATAATGCTATCTTCATTGTTGTCGATCGTCTTTCCAAAGTAGCCCACTTCCTACCTGTTCGTGAGAGTATAACCGCGAGCCAGCTAGCTGACTTGTACATCTCCCGAATAGTGTCTCTTCATGGTGTTCCATTGGAAATTAACTCAGATCGTGGAAGTCTCTTCACCTCTCGATTTTGGGAAAGTTTCCAGAATGCTATGGGAACTCGTCTCTCCTTTAGCACCGCCTTCCACCCTCAATCAAGTGGTCAGGTAGAACGAGTTAATCAAATTCTGGAGGATATGCTCCGAGATTCTGTCATCTCCTTCGGCATGGATTGGGAGAAATGCCTTCCATTCGCCGAGTTCGCTTATAACAATAGTTATCAAGCTAGCTTGGGCAAAGCTCCTTTCGAGGTTCTCTATGGACGAAAATGTCGAACGCCTCTTAACTGGTCAGAAACCGGGGAAAGACAACTCTTTGGCCCGGATATGATTCAGGAAGCAGAAGAGCAGGTTCGCATTATTCGTGAGAAATTGAAATCAGCCCAATCTCGTCAAAAGAGCCATTATGACCGCAAACATAAGGCTATGACTTTTGAGGTTGACGAGAAGGCTTACCTTCAGGTTACTTCTTTAAAGCGAACCCATCGATTCGGTATCAAAGGCAAATTGGCTCCTCGTTACATTGGACCCTTTCGCATTCTTGCCAAGCGAGGAGAAGTTGCCTACCAATTGGAACTACCTCCGCATCTTTCCAAGGTTCATGACGTCTTCCACGTTTCTCAACTCAGGCGTTGCTTCTCGGATCCTATCCGTGGAGTGGACCACGAAACGCTTGATCTCCAAGATAATCTCACATATCGAGAATATCCCGTTCGAATCCTTGATCAAGCCGAGCGTACCACTCGACGCCAAAACATCAAGTTTCTCAAGGTTCAATGGTCACACCATTCCGAGAAAGAAGCTACTTGGGAAAGGGAGGATCGTCTTCGACTTGAGTACCCCACCTTCTTCCCAACGGATCCTAAATCTAGGGACGAGATTCTTTTGAGTGGGGGTGAGTTGTCCCATCCTAGCTAGTTCGTGCATTAGAGTGTTGCATCATGTCTACTTTTCACAGAAACTTGAAATGGGGATGCCAGAAACCCCCAGCACCCCCCTGAACACAACTAGGGTTTACTAAAATCCTTTTCAATGAACCTGAAATGCCCTCCATAAATGTTCACCATCTTTGGTCCTGGCTAAACCCTCTGCCAAAAATGGTTTCATATTTTTGGAGGCTAATCTGGATTTTTGCACCAAGCCATAAGTATTTGCATTTGGGCAATTTAAATCCTATAAATATTTTAAATGCCCAAATAATCTTGAAGGTATTTTTAGGCTGTTGAGAATATTTTCAAATGTGCCTCTGAATATTTTCAGGTTTTCCCTAAATGGAATAGTATTTCTACTATTTCAAAACACAGAACAGAAACAAATAAAAAGAAAAACAGAAAGCAGAGAGAGAAACTTACCTGGCAGCCCACCTGGCGGCCCAGCACTGTGCTGGCCCATGGCCAGTCAGCTGCTTCCTCCCGCCAGAGCAGGCAGAGAGGTGACGCCGGCGTGCGCGAGCTCGCCACGGCGCCACCTGCTTGCCGCCTCGCCCATGGACGAGCTGGACGACCTCCAGGTCGCGCCCCCGAGCCCCTGGACACCTCCATTCGCCCCCTGCACCTCTCCCTCGCCTTCTTCCACCATGGCCGACGCAGCCGCTGCCACCTCGCCGACGTAACCGTAGCCACCGCCGTCTCCGCGTCACCTGACCGTGTCCAGCAGCTCCGCCGTCACTTTCTCCTTCGAGCAGGTCGAGCCCCGAGCGCTCGCTTGCCCCGAAGCCACTGCTCCGACCTCGCCTTCACCGCCCACCACCGGAGATCCCCCTCGCCGTCACCACCGCAGCAGTTCGTCCCCGACAGCGCCGCCTAGCTCATCGCCTTTGCCGTGAGCTTCTGCCCCTTCCCCTTCCTCTCATTCTTGCTGCCGCCCTTTGCTTCGACCGTAACCAGTAGCACCGCACACGCCGCCACACGAGCTCGTCGCCGACGAGGCTCCGGTGACCAAATGGTCCAGTGCATATGTCTGTCATCTTCGTGAGCACTTGCAGCACCCGTAGAGACTAACCATTGATCCTCCCGTTCACCGTGTCGTCGTTTTCGTCGGCACCCGAACTCCGGCGGCCGCAAAAGAGCTCGCCGCCGTCGACTCCGGCCACCCCAGGCCCAACCACGGCCACCAACGGACGCGCCGTTGCGTCAGCTACCCGTAGAGCCCAACGGCGCCTCGAACGGTGCCCCGTAGAGCAAACCCGAGGCACAGGAGCGCCGCTGACCTCGCCGGCGGCTAACCGCCAGCATGTTAGGCCTGTTGACGAGGGGTTTGACCTCCCCTGGGTCGTTGACATGTGGGGCCAGCCCCTGTTAATTTCCTAGTTTAGGTTAACAAAATAGGATTAGCCCCGTGACACTGACAGACGGGTCCCACCGTTCAGGTTTGTCCTGGACCGTCCAGTTGACTTGCTGACGTCATCATGACGCACTGCTGATGCAATAAGTAATTTAATTACTGGAATTATTTCTATACAGGAAGTTCCAGAAAATATCACAAACTTCAAAAAATCATAGAAAATAATCTATAGCTCAGAATGAAAAGATTTATATATGAAAAATGATCAGAAAAAGCCATTCTATCCATCTGTACTGGTTTCATGCATGTTTAAGCAAATTAACCTGCTGTTAATGAAGAACAAGATAAAGCACTAATAAGGGCCATATATGAACTTGGAAGTTGAATCTTTGATTCAACATAGTCCAAACCCATCTGGTCTTAGTTGCATTAGCCCAATACATCCATTTTGCCATGTCTCATGCATGCATCATATTGTTGCACTTTGCTTGGTGTTGATTTGCTTCGATGTGTTCTTCGTGGTAGGTTCTGCCTCTGAGGATATTCACGAGTATCCAACTGAAGGGCAGTATCCCAGCACCACTCCGTCAGGCAAGCAACCCATTGATCATTTCGATACAAACCCATCTTCTCGCTTCGGCTCTCATTTACTGCATTAAGACAACGCGATTCAAACTGCTGTGTGTTGCGGTAGTTGAACCCACTTTCCTTTGCATGACCTGTCATTGCCACAGTAACTAGATGAAACCTACTAGCATGTGTACGAGTTGATTGAGCCATGTTGTGTTCCTACAATGCTATGCTTGCTACGCTTAGAGTCGTGCCAGGTCTGGCTCATCAGAGTGATGAACTAGAGTGAAAGCGTATGTCGGTAATGAGAGTGAGGTGTTGAATACGTTTTGGTAAAGGTATCGATGAGAGGCCATGTAGGAGTACATGGTGGGTTGTTTCATTGAGACCGTCCCTAAGAACTGAGATCTGTATGCGTGATTTAAGATTCAGCTACTACCACGCATTGGGCCTGAAACCAATGGACCCCCTCGGCTTCTTAATCACCCTTGTCCTCTGTCCAGGAGTTGCACGTAGTTTCTGGTGTTTGTAGTAAGCTGGAGGCCGTGGACAGCGCTGACCAAGGGGTGGGCTGTGATGCGGTAGGCTCGTGGCACGGTGTACCGAGTCGCTCGTTTGGTGTCCGGGAACCCTGCACACATCGTTTGGGGCCGTATGTGGAAACCTCGGCCGGACTCCCTGTGGATGGAACATGAATAGGCGATAAACCTGGACTAGAGACTTGAGTGTTTAGGTAGGCTGTGGCCGACACCCACGTTGGGCTTCCGCTTGAAGGTTGCCGAGTACACGTCGTGTAACGACGGTAAGTGGTGAGAGCGTGTGTGACGAAGTACACCCCTGCAGGGTATAAAACTATTCGAATAGCCACGTCCGCGGTAAAGGACTACTTGGTCGCTTATGGAGTTCATAGAAAAGTAAATGGATACTACTAAAAGCCTCAAGATAAGTGTGAGTACCGCGGATGGCTCTCTCGTGGGATGACGAGGGAGGATCCACGGTGGAGTATTGAGATGGTGATTAGTGGACTCGTGTGCGGAAACTATTTTACAAGTGGTGTCTCGTAGGATAGCTTAGCCAAGAGTCAAAGCTGGCTTGCTGCAATAACTCCACTACCTTCTTGAGAATGAACATGTATAGTAGGATCTGTTGTAAGACTTGCTGAGTACCTTTGTACTCATGTTGCTTCAATTACTGTTTTCAGACGACAACACCGCCCCTTCCGATGGGTTCTATGTAGAACTCGACGACGACGAGTGACTTGCCACCCAGGTGGTGATCTAAGCTTGTGAAGGGCCTACGTAGATAGACAGGCTTCGTCAAGCCTTCTTTCTTTCTAGTGTCTCTACCCAGACAAGTTGCTTCCGCATGTGCTTGTATGATTGTATGACTTGAGTGTTGGCTCATGTGACCCCTATCTGTATGAACATGTTATGTAAGGCTCTCCGGAGCCCTTTAAATAAAGTACTTTGAGTTGTAGAGTTTTGTTGTGATGCCATGTTGTATTTACACATATCGAGCATATTGTATGTATGATTGAAATGCTTGGTATGTGTGGGATCCGACAATCTAGTTGTTTATCCTTGGCAGCCTCTCTTATGGGGAATGTAGTCTAGTGCCTCCTTGAGCCATAGTAGTCCGCTACAGCCCGGTTCACCGGACTCCTACTAGCCCAGCACTACTGCTCTGGACACTTGACTGGCCGGCATGTGTTTCATATCGTTCCTGTGTCTGTCCCTTCGGGGAAATGTCACGCGGTGACATCCGGAGTCCTGCCTAGCCTGCTACAGCCCGGGTTCCCGGAGTCCTGTTAGCCCAGTGCTACAGCCCGGATTCACACGCTGCTGACCGACACGTTCGATATTGATTCATGTATGCCTGTCCCCATACGTTAGTGCCGCTTTGGGTTCACGACTAGCCATGTCGGCCCGGGTTCTCTGTCATATGGATGCTAGCGACATTGTCATATACGTGAGCCAAAAGGCGCAAACGGTCCCGGGCCATGGTAAGGCGACACCCGTGGGAGTACCGTGCGTGAGGCCGCAAAGTGATATGAGGTGTTACAGGCTAGATCGGTGTGACTTAGAATCGGGGTCCTGACAGTGTCACAGCTCCGCCGTTGATTAAAGGACCCAATCCGAGCAGTGGATCATGAAGTGCTCGAATTGCAGCAGGACCTCTTCTATGAGGAGCATCCGGTCCGCATTCTCGACCAAGCTGAACGCCGCACACGTCAGAAGGCGACCAAGTTCCTCAAAGTCCAGTGGTCGCACCATTCTGAAGATGAAGCCACTTGGGAACGCGAGGATCGCCTGCGTGATGAATACCCCGCCCTTTTTCCTTCTACCTCCTAAATCTCGGGACGAGATTTCTTGTAGTGGAGGAGTTTTGTAACGCCCGGATAATCATGCTACATTAATCCCACGCTAATGGTGCCACATCACCACGGTTACTTTGCTAATCTACCGTTAGGTCAAACCGTTTAAAAATTCAAATTCAAATTAATGTCAATGATAAAAGTTTTTCAAAATTTAAAACAAAAATGTTCGGGAGGTGCCATATTTTGGATAAGTAAATATGGTGTAATAAACACATTTTTACAAAATGCCTAGATAATTTAAAATAAAATAAAACAGAAAGAGAAATAAATAAAAGAAATGAAAAACGGAAAAGAAAAGAAAAGCGAAGCCCCCCCCCACTGGGCCAACTGTGGCCCAGGTGGCCAGCCCAACTGGGCAAAGGCCCAGCCGGCTGGCCCACCCCCACTCTCCCCTTATCCACCCCCCAGCAAACCCTAGCCACCTACCGCACCCCACTCCCCCTCGATCCCCCTCTCGCTCTCTCTTCCCCCCCCCCACTCCCCCGATCCAATCGGTGCGACGCCGCCCCGACGACCCCGTCGCCCTGCTCGCCCCCGACGCCCAGCGCCCCCCCCCCCCCCCCCCGTCGGCCTCGTCCCGACCCCGCCACCTCTCCCCAGCGACCGCGCCGCCCCACTCCTTGACGTCGGCGCCTCGCCTCATCACCGACCCCGAAGCCGACGGATCGAGCCGCGCCACGCGCCTGGACGCCGTCGCCGGAGCGCTCCACCGCCGGCGTGCTTCACCACCGACGCCGTCGTCCCCGTCTCTCCCTCGCGCCCCACTGCCTTGTCCCCACGACCGCCGGTGAGGCCCCGGCCTCTCCTCCTCTCTCCCCCCTGCCCGCGCCAGCTCCTCGCGCAGTCTTGCACGCGCGCGCCGGCGCGGCCACAACCACGCTCGTTGCCGCACCGTCCCGCTGCTCCCTCGCCACGTCCGCGCTCAACGCGCGGTGCCGTCGCTGCGGGCGGCGCACCCCCCTCCCCCGGCTCCCCCTACGACCACGCGCGCCCGTCGTGGCCGCGCTCGGCCACTTCCTCCGCCCCGCACGGCGCTCGCTGCTCGCCCCGCCTCCGCCCGCCGTGGCCCTCGTGCCCCGCTGCGGCAGCCCCCCGCCATGGCCACGGCCCCGCCCTGCCCCGGGCAGGCTACGGGCGCCCGTCGCCCACGCCCGCGCCGCACACGCGCGTCGCGCCCGCGCCCGCCTGTGGCCCCTGGGCCACTGCCAGGTGGGGCCCCGCAACCCTGAGCCACTGCCCCTGGGCCCGAACCCCCTATGGGCCACAGACAGGTGGGCCCCCGCGCCCAGAACGTAATAAAAAAATTGATTTAAAAATAAATAAATAAATATAAATAAATATAAATAAATAATTAATTAATTAAGATAATTAATTAAGATAATTAATTAACTTAATTAATTAACTTAATTAATCCTGTTAATATTAACTAATTAAGATTAATTAACTTAATAACTAATTAACCTAATTAACTACTGTTAATTAGCTAACAGCCCCTGACAGGTGGGACCCACCTGTCAGGTTGACCAGGTCAACGGTCAATGTTGACTGCTGACGTCATGCTGATGCATTAATTAAATTTCAAGTTAAATTAATTTATTAAATTCTAAAAATGATTTAAATCTATAAAATTTAATATAAAATAAACCGTAGCTCGGATGGAAAAACTTTGTACATGAAAGTTGCGCAGAACGACGAGACGAATCCGAATACGTAGTCCGTTTGTCAGCCACACGTTCTTAGCATAGCGAACATGGAACATTCCCCCTCCGGTCCGTCTGTCCGAAAACGCGAAACATCGGGAATACTTTCCCGGATGTTCCCCCCCTTCGCCGGTACCACCTACTGCCGCGTTAGGGCACACCTAGCACTCCTCATTGTCATGTCACGCATCGTCATGCTTATGTTTGCATTGTATTTACTGTTTTCCCCCCTCTTATGTCCGGTAGACTACGAGACCGACGCTGCTGCTGCCCAGTTCGACTACGGAGTTGACGACCCCTCCTACTTGCCAGAGTAACCAGGCAAGCCCCCCCTTGATCACCAGATATCGCCTATTCTTCTCTATACTGCTTGCATTAGAGTAGTGTAGCATGTTACTGCTTTCCGTTATCCTATGCTGATGCATAGCCTGTCCTTGCTTCTACTGTTGTTACCTTTACCTGCAATCCTACATGCTTAGTATAGGATGCTAGTTTTCCATCAGTGGACCTACATTCTTGTCCGTCTGCTGTGCTATACTATCGGGCCGTGATCACTTGGGCGGTGATCACGGGTATATATTTATATACTATATACATGACACATGTGATGACTAAAGTCGGGTCGGCTCGTAGGAGTACCTGTAAGTGGATCTTTGTGGCGGAGCGACAGGGCAGGTTGAGACCACCTAGGCGAGAGGTGGGCCTGGCCCTGGACGGCGTCCGCGGTTACTTCGACATAACACGCTTAAATAGTTCTTGGTATTTGATCTGAGTCTGGCCATTTGGTCTATACGCACTAACCAGCTACGCGGGAACAGTTACGGGCACTCGACGTCGTGGTATCAGCCGAAGCCTTCGTGACGTCAGCCACTAAGTGGCGCGCGCCGGATTGGACTGGAATGCCCCTAGGCTAGGTCTGCTTCTGGCCGCGTTCGCAACATGCAGGTGTGCAATGGGCGATGGGCCCAGACCCCTGCGAAATAGGATTTAGACCGGCGTGCTGACCTCTCTGTTGTGCCTAGGTGGGGCTGCGACGTGTTGATCTTCCGAGGCCGGGCATGACCCAGAAAAGTGTGTCCGGCCAAATGGGATCGAGCGTGTTGGGTTATGTGGTGCACCCCTGCAGGGAAGTTTATCTATTCGAATAGCCGTGTCCCTCGGTAAAAGGACGACCCGGAGTTGTACCTTGACCTTATGACAACTAGAACCGGATACTTAATAAAATACACCCTTCCAAGTGCCAGATACAACCCGGTGATCGCTCTCTAACAGGGCGACGAGGAGGGGATCGCCGGGTAGGATTATGCTATGCGATGCTACTTGGAGGACTTCAATCTACCCTCTTCTACATACTGCAAGATGGAGATGGCCAGAAGCGTAGTCTTCGACAGGACTAGCTATCCCCCTCTTATTCTGGCATTCTGCAGTTCAGTCCATTGATATGGCCCTTTACACATATATCCATGCATACGTAGTGTAGCTTCTTGCTTGCGAGTACTTTGGATGAGTACTCACGGTTGCTTTTCTCCCTCTTTTCCCCCTTTCCTTTCTACCTGGTTGTCGCAACCAGATGCTGGAGCCCAGGAGCCAGACGCCACCGTCAACGACGACTCCTACTACACCGGAGGTGCCTACTACTACGTGCAGCCCGCTGACGACGACCAGGAGTAGTTTAGGAGGATCCCAGGCAGGAGGCATGCGCCTCTTTCGATCTGTATCCCAGTTTTGTGCTAGCCTTCTTAAGGCAAACTTGTTTAACTTATGTCTGTACTCAGATATTGTTGCTTCCGCTGACTCGTCTATGATCGAGCACTTGTATTCGAGCCCTCGAGGCCCCTGGCTTGTATTATGATGCTTGTATGACTTATTTATGTTGTAGAGTTGTGTGTCCCTGATCTTGATCGTACACATTTGCGTGCATGATTAGTGTACGGTCAAATTGGGGGCGTCACAATACTAGTGCCACCGGATTTCACTAAAGATTTGTTATCTACTGCGACGCCTCACGACAGGGACTAGGCTGCATTCTTATGCAGGATCGTCATGTGATTGCCTATGCATCTCGACAGTTGCATCCACATGAGGAGAATTATCCTATACATGATCTAGAGCTTGCAGCCGTAGTCTATGCACTTAAGACATGGCGACATTACCTTCTTGGTAAACGTTGCAAGATTTACACCGATCACCAGAGTCTCAAGTATATCTTCACCCAACCAGATTTGAACCTTAGGCAAAGACGTTGGTTGGAGTTGATCTCAGATTACGACTTAGGGATTACCTACACCCCGGGCAAGGGCAATGTCATGGCTGATGCGCTAAGTCGTAAGTCCTATTGCAACAATCTTATGTTGCAGCAGGGCCAACCACTTCTCCATGTGGAATTCTGTAAGCTTAATCTTCACATTGCTCCTCATGGATTCCTTTCTACCTTGGTGGCGAAGCCTACTCTTGTGGATCATATCATAGAAGCCCAGAAGCATGATACGGGGATTACCCGGATCAAGAGAAACATTGCCAAGGGTATTGCTGGTAGTTTCTCTAAAGATGATCGAGGTGTTGTTCTCTTCGAGAACCGTCTAGTGGTTCCCAAGAAGCAACATCTTCGGCAATTGATCCTTAAGGAGGCGCATGAATCCCCTCTCACGATTCATCCCGGTAGTACTAAGATGTATCAGGACCTACGCCAGAGGTTCTGGTGGACTAGGATGAAAAGAGAAATTGCTGAGTTCATAGCTAACTGTGATGTTTGTCGCCGCGTTAAGGCAGAGCATCAAAGGCCTGCTGGCACCCTTCAACCTTTAGCCATTCCTGAGAGGAAATGGGATAAAGTTGGTATGGACTTCATCACCGGCTTTCCCAGGACCAAGAAAGGGAATAACACTATCTTCGTAGTCATTGATCGTCTTTCCAAAGTGGCTCACTTCCTACCTGTTCGAGAGAGTATCACTGCTAGTCAGCTCGCTGACTTATATATTTCTTGAATAGTGTCACTTCATGGTGTTCCACTAGAGATCAATTCAGACCGTGGTAGTCTCTTCACTTCTCATTTCTGGGAGAGTTTCCAAACTGCCATGGGCACCCATCTTTCCTTCAGTACCGCTTTCCACCCTCAATCAAGTGGTCAGGTGGAAAGGGTCAACCAAATTCTCGAAGACATGCTTAGAGCTTGCGTTATCTCATTCGGTATGGATTGGGAGAAATGCCTACCTTTCGCCGAGTTTGCTTATAACAATAGCTATCAATCCAGTCTTAAGAAAGCTCCTTTCGAAATTCTGTATGGACGAAGATGTCGAACACCTTTGAACTGGTCAAAAACTGGTGAAAGACAATTCTTTGGACCGGACATGATCCAGGAAGCAGAAGAGCAAGTTCGCATCATTCGTGAGAATTTGAAAACAGCCCAGTCCCATGAAAAGAGCCAGTATGACCGTCGTCATAAGGAAGTGGCTTATGAAGTTGGCGACAAGGCTTACCTTCGGGTTACTCCTCTAAAGGGTACCCATCGTTTCGGTATCAAGGGAAAGTTGGCTCCTCGTTATATTGGTCCCTTCCTCATTCTCGCTAAACGAGGAGAGGTTGCCTACCAGTTGGAACTACCCCCACATCATTCTCTAGTCCATGATGTCTTCCACGTCTCTCAACTCAGGCGTTGCTTCTCGGATCCCATCCGCGGAGTGGACCACGAAACGCTTGATCTCCAAGATAACCTCACTTATCGAGAGTATCCGGTTCGCATTCTTGATCAAGCAGAGCGTGTTACCCGATGTCAGAACATCAAGTTTCTCAAGGTTTAGTGGTCTCATCATTCCGAGAGAGAAGCTACTTGGGAGCGAGAAGATCGTCTTCGACTGGAGTACCCCACCTACTTTCCATCGACCCCTGAATCTCGGGACGAGATTCTTTCAAGTGGGGGCGAGTTGTCACGTCCCTAGTTCTGGTATGACCTAGACTAGCTAGTCATGTGTGCATCATGTTTAAATTTCATTTAAATTTGAAATGGGGATTTGTGAAACCCTCATAATCATTTCTGGAAATGACCCAGATAAAAATTGCTCCAAAAAGGTCCAAGAAAATGTTCATGTTACTCTCTAAAAATATTGGACAGAGATAAAAATCAAACCAATATTTTCAGGAGCTCATAAGTATTTATTTTGGCCATTTGGAATTAATGCATAATTATTTGCTTTGGATATATATTTGCTATATATATAATATATGTCCAAAAATTCTGTTAATTGGTGAGGAGTTTTGGAGCAATCCAACTAGTTCCTACAAAAATTGACAGAAGTAAATAAAATGATTTAGTGTTTAAAACTAAATCAAAACAAATTACAGAAAACAAAAATAGATAGAAAGGAAGAAAACCCACCAGCACTTACCTCCCTGTGCAGCCCGTCACCGTGCAGCCTGGCCTGGCCCAGCGGCCCAGCCAGCTGGCCGTGCCAGTCGTCCCCTTCCTCGCGCCAGGAGGACAGGGGCACGCGCTCGGTGCGCGCGGCCACGCGTCCGGCCACCTCCTGCTTCTCCCCCTCGTCGCCTGGAACACCCGCGCGACGCCACGCGCCGCCCCGCACCTCTCTCGCTCTCCCCCGTGCCCATTCCCTCTTCCCCTTCGCTCTCTATCTCACGGCTGAACGCGCCCGTCGCCGCCGTCCACAGCCACCGTGGCCTCGGCCATTGCCGCACCTCCCTGACACGCTCCACAGCTCCGCCGCGACCCCCTCTCCCTCCTCACCGAGCCAAGCAACCCGGGCGAGCTCCGCTTCGTCCTCGGCGGTGTCGTCTTCGTCTCCAGCCGCCCGAGATCGACGGCGACCCTCCGGCCGCACCAGCCCTTCGCCGGGCTCTCCGACGATGCCCCCGAATCCGCCGTGAGCCCCTGCATCGGTTCCCCCTTCTCTTCTGCTTCCCCGTGCTCTGTAGCCCCCCGCAACCGCTCGAGCCCGAGCTCCGACCGCCGCCGCGAGCTCTGCTCCGGCGAGCTCTGGCCACCCCTCCTCCTCCTTCCTGCCCCACCAGATGCGCGAGAGCACGGGCTACGCCCCGGTGCTCTCAGCCGCCGCCCCACTGCCCTGCAGCGCGGACTCCGCCGTGACTAGAGGTCGCCGGCGACGACCTTGCCGGCCTGACATGCGGGCCCGGCCTGCCAGGTGATTAGCTTAAGGCTAATCACCATTTAACTAAACCCTGACACTGACAGTGGGCCCCTGCGCCCTAATCTTTTAATTAGATTAGTAAAACCCCCCTTGTTTAACACTGTGTCACTGACGTGTGGACCCCACACGTCAGGTTTGACCCCAGTTAGCGCTGTTGACTTGCTGACGCAAGCATGATGCAGTGCTGACGCAGTTATTCATTTTTGGATTTAAATTAAATCAGGAAATTCCAGAAAATGATATAAACTTCAAAAATTCATAGAAATTCAACCGTAGCTCAGATTGAAATAAATTATATATGAAAAATTATCCAAAAAATGCAATCTATCCATCTGTACCAGTTTCATGCATGAAAAACCAACTTATACCTGCTGTATATGTGAAAACACATAAATGGCATTTCTAAGAGCTTATCTTGGAGTTGCATTTGAATCCTTGGTTCAAATGGACTTCAACCAAATGAATGCTAGTTGCATTAGCTCAAACAACATCACATCTTCATGCCATGTTCATGCATCATATTGTTGCATATGTTTGTGTATTGATTGTTGACACCGTTCCTTCTTGATAGGTCCTGCTCCAGAGAGTGTTCCAGAGTACCTGTCTGAGGAGCAGTGCCCCCTGTTGATCTACCAGGCAAGCAAACCCCCTTGTTCATTCCTATACAATCCCACTCTCTCGCTCCTGCTCTCTTTTATTGCATTAGGACAACAACGATTCAACTGCTACTTTATGATGCGGTAGTTGAACCCATTCCTCTGCATGACCTATCATTGCCACATTAAATAGTTGAAACCCACTAGCATGTGTAGGAGTTGATTGAGCCTTGTTGTGTTCCTACCATGCCATGCCTGCTATTGCTTAGAGTTGTGTCAGGTCTGATTCATTGGGAATCGATTGGAGTGTTATGATATGTTCTGATGCTGAGAGTTAAGTGTGTGAACACGATTTGGTAAAGGTAGCGGTGAGAGGCCATGTAGGAGTACATGGTGGGTTGTCTCACTGGAACCGTCCTTAAGCACTGAGTTCTGTGTATGTTTTCCAATGACTAGCTACTACCACACATTGGGTTCCAGTAACTCGACCCCTCTCGACTTATTAACCAACTTGATCTCTGTCCAGGAGTTGCAACTAGTTTCTGGTGTTTGTAGGTAGTGCTATTTTTCTACCGAGTGGCACCCGGCAGGGTGGGCTTGGGACAGACTAGGCACACGTGGCCCGGTGTACCGAGTGGCACCTGGATGGTGGGCTCAGGAACCCTGTACACATCGTTTGGGGCCGTGAGCGACACCCCGGCCGGATCTCCTTGCGGATGGAACCCGAATAGGCGATAAACCTGGACTAGAGTCTTGTGTGGTTAGTTAGGTCGTGGCCGACACCCTCGCCAGGCTTCCGCTTGAAGGTTGCCGAGATACATGACGTGTACATGGTGATAAGTGGTGAGAGCGTGTGTGAAGAAGTACACCCCTGCAGGGTTATCATGATCTATTCGAATAGCCATGTCCTCGGTTATGGACTTCTTGGATGCTTACGTGGTACATAGACAACTTGAAGTGGATACTATAAAATGCTCAAGATAAGTGTGAGTGCTATGGATGGCTTCTCGTAGTGAGACGGGAATGAATCCATAGTGGTGTATTGAGGTGGTGATTAGTGGACTCGTGTGCGCCTTCTTACCTCAAAGAAGTTTCTCGTAGTCGTAGAACAGGATAGCCACTGAGTCAAAGCTGGCTTGCTGCAACTAAACCCCACACTACCTTCTTGATACAAATGCATGTATGATAGGATCTGATGTAAGTCTTGCTGAGTACCTTTGTACTCATGTTGCTTTATTTATGTTTTTGCAGCGGAGACTTCAGTCTTACTAGTAGTTCCGCTTGGACTTCGACGAGTAGCTTGTACCTCAGCTACGATCTTGTACCCTTGGGAGGGGCTTGTAGATAGTCAGGCTTCTCAGCCTTTTCTTTTGTAGTTGTCTATACTTAGACATCTAATGCTTCCGTTGCTTGTATGCTCTGAATGATGGGTCATGTGACCCCTGTTGTACTTAATGCTATGTGGCTCTTCTGGGCCTTTATCTATATGAGTTTGCGTTATGTTGTGATGCCATGTTGTATAGCACATACTTGCATGTTATGCGTACGTGTAACGTGTATTGCTATGTGTGGGATCCGACAACCTAGTTGTCTATCCTTGGTAGCCTCTCTTATGGGGAAATGTAGTATAGTGCTTCCACCGAGCCATGGTAGTCCGCTACAGCCCGGTTTACCGGAGTCCTGCTAGCCCAGCACTACTGCTCCGGAACACTTAGACTGGCCGTAATGTGATTCACTTCATTCCTGTGTCTGTCCCTTCGGGGAAATGACACGCTGTGACATCCAGAGTCCTGCCTAGCCTGCTAGAGCCCGGGTTCCCGGAGTCCTGTTAGCCCAGTTGCTACAGCCCGGATTCACACGCTGCTGACCGACATGCTCGGTGTTGTTTCATGTATGCCTGTCCCCGTAAGTTAGTGCCACTTTGGGTTCACGACTAGTCATGTCGGCCCGGGTTCTCTGTCATATGGATGCTAGCGACACTATCATATACGTGAGCCAAAAGGCGCAAACGGTCCCGGGCCATGGTAAGGCGACACCCGTGGGAATACCGTGCGTGAGGCCGCAAAGTGATATGAGGTGTTACATGCTAGATCGGTGTGACTTAGAATCGGGGTCCCGACAGATTGCCCTTGCAAAAGTGGACCCGACACTCCTTAATCCGAATGGCATGCAGACAAAGCAGTACGTACCACACGGAGTGATGAATGACGTCTTGTCTTCATCTTCCTTGGACATGAAGATTTGGTGATACCTAGAGTATGCGTCCAGAAAGGAGAGCAAATCATAACCTGAAGTGGAATCCACAATCTGGTCGATGCAAGGCAAGGGAAATGGGTCTTTCGGGCAAGCCTTTTTGAGATCTGCAAAATCTATGCAAAGCCTCCACTTCCATTTGGCCTTGCGGACTGCCACTGGATTTGCCAACCACATGGGGTGCAGTACTCCTCTGACCAAACCAGATGCCTCAAGTTTCTTGATCTCTTCTGCAATGAACTGCTGCCTCTCCAAGGCCTGCTTCCGGACTTTCTACTTGACGGGTCGGGCATGTGGGCAGACAACAAGGTGGTGATCGATTACCTCCTTGGGAACACCGGGGATATCAGATGGTTGCCAGGCAAACACATCAATATTCGCCCGCAGGAAGGCAACGAGCGCGCTTTCCTATTTGTCATCGAGGGTGGCCCTGATAGTAAAAGTACCATCAACGCCAGCCAGCCCTGCTGGGACCTTCTTCACTTGGGGTGCAGCGACCTTGGATCTCTTGCTGTTAGAACACTCCGCATGTCTCAACGGGTGTCGTGCAGTCGGTGGGGCACGCTTCCCGGACTCTTTGCCGGAGTCTCTACAATCTCTCTTCTTTCCTTTACTTCCCTCGGCGGGAGCTGCCGCTGCCTCTGTCGCGACCGCATCCCGGTACATCTTGTCCACACAAATGATTGCATCCTTCTCATCTGATGGGATGGTGATGACTCCCAATGGTCCAGGCATCTTCAAGGTGTTGTAGCCAGGGCCAGGCGTCCAAGAATCCCATTGTACCGTAGGGGAGATCAACCACATCAGACACAATCCTCTCAGTCCGGTAGTTCAGTTCTCCCCCAAACATTACCGGCAACGTGATCTTTCCCTTAGGATGGTTCCTGCCGGGATTAACTCCTTTAAACATACCGGTAACCTCTAGCTCTTCTTCTCCTATCTGAAGCTTGCTGATGACAGCCGGGGAAATCAGATTCAACCCGGCCCCGCCGTCCCACAACATCTTTGTGACCTTGAGGTTATGAATTTTTGGGGAGACCAACAATGCAAACATCCTACCATAGTGGTACGGCTAGGATGATCCTCCTCGCCAAAGATGATGGGCGTATGGGACCATTTGAGCGGCTTCCGGGCCTCTGGCGCTGGTTCCACGGCATTGACTTCTCGTGCCCACCGTTGGAGCTAGCGGTGAGAAATGTGCAGAGATGCACCTCCGTCAATGCACAGGGCGTTTGTGGCCTTCTGAAACTCTTGCTCACTAGTTTCCTCTTCATCCCCTCCATTACTCTCATCGTCACAGGTTTCCTTCTCTCGACCTCTGGCGGGTTTTCCTTGGTTCCAAAAGGGTTTGCCAGGGAAATTTACTTCCCCACCTCGGCCCTTACTGCCAGCAACATTCTGACCTTTTTCCTTATCACGCTTCTCATACTCTGCTCTCTGTTTCTTGACAAGTTGCTCAACCTGGTAACACTCTTGAAGGTCGTGGCCCTTGGTCCGATGAATCTTGCAGTATGGCCCATCGCCTTTCCCAGCTTTCTCAGCAGCAGTGGCTTCCCATCAGTCAGTGCACACGGCAGCTTCCTTGTCGGGAGCCGCAGCTTTGGCCTTCTTGCCGGTACTAGGCGTACCCGATCCTCCAACAGTCATTACTGCCTTATCCGTCCGCTTCATGCTGCGCTTTTTGCCCTTCTTCTGACTGGTTGATTCATCATCATCTTCTGAATCAAAATTGGTGCAATCTTCCTCTCCGGGCAACTTTCTTCCCTCCTCCATCTGAGCACACTTATCCACCAGTGTGTAAAGCTCCTTCACAGTCTTGGGCAACCGCACGTTCATCTTGGAACGAATACGACGGTTGCGCACGTTGGACTAGAAGGCAGCTATTACGGCTGCCGGATGGATATTTGGGATATTTCTATGAACTTTGTTGAATCTTTGTAGATACTTACAGAGGGTTTCTCCTTCCTTCTGCTGGAGAAGCTACAAGTCACTGGGCCTGCCGGGTTCTTGATGACCGCCAGTGAAGGCGCCAATGAACTCATGGCACAGGTCAGCCCATGACGAAATGGAGTTCTCCGGTAGGTGCATCAGCCAAGACCTCACATTGTACTTGAGGGCCAAAGGGAAGTAGTTGGCAAACACCTTCTCATCTCTTCCCCCGGCAGCCTGAATAGCGATGGTGTAGATGCTCAGGAACTCTGCCGTGTTCAGCCTCCCGTCGTACTTCTCGGGTATCTCTGGCTTGAACGTGCGAATGGACGGCCAACAGACTTGCCGCAACTCTCGTGTAAAAGCAGGGCAGCCAACCTCGAAAGGTAGGCACCCGCCAACATCGAGCGCGGGCTCGTCGACTTTGAGGATGTCACACCCGTCGGTCTGGAGGAGGTCGTCGTGGCATTGCTCGACGATGACGCACACGTCTCCTCTCCGCCCATCCTCCGTGGCTCGACGTTGGTCTGGACGTACTGGATGGTCAGAAGAGGCCATCGAGACGTCATCGGGATCTTGATTCTATTGCGCTCGCGCTGGCTACCGCGATGGGGACTGCACCGTGGGGATGGCCCCTTTCGTACAGTCAGCATCATGAGCTGTTTCTATCGCTTGGGGAGGTCATGGTGGGCCAGCTCGCCGTGAGCCCCCAGCTTTGGCAAAACCGAGCAGGCTTTGGATGGTGGCACGCCATTCGTCCATCTGCTCGGCCGCTGGCGGAAACCTCAGTAGCAGCTGAGCTCGCGCCATGGCCTCCGAAGTTGTACTTGGCATGGATGATGATGAAGTCAATCGTACCGTCGCTCGGCTCCTGACGGTGCCAGCTGCGGTAGCGCTGCGCCCCCGCTGTTGCTGCGGGGCGACCACCTGGATGTGGCGTGGCGAAGGCGCTCGAGGGCCAGCGGCTCCATCGGGTGCAGCGGCTTGGTCGGCCCATCTCGGGAGAGGTGCAAGCGCTGCGGCCGCACCCGTGGTGGGGGCGGCCGGAGGGCGGTGGTTCGCCCCGGTCCAAGCGCCGTTGCTGTGGCTGTGCTCGTCGGTGGGAGAGAGGGGCGCGGATGGAGTAACCCCCTCACCCATACCTTGGGGAGCGTGGCCGTCAGGGTATTGCTGATGTTGCTCTCCTCTGGTGCCTCCTGCTCCTGCGTCTGCTGCGGGGGAAGTGGTGATGGCGCCGCCTGCTCGTACCACTTCCCCAGTAGCATCTGTGTCCTCGTGCGCCTCCGCACCCCCCGCGGTGTTAGAGGCCATGGGCGGTGGAGCCTTCGAGGTGGATGGATGAGCCAGAGGATCGGGTTTCTTCCTGGGCGCCATGGTCGATGGTGTCGTCTAAGATGAAGATGGTGACGAAGTCGACGTGCTGCACACGCCTTCAGGTTCGCGCAAGCGAGCCCCCTACCTGGCACGCCAAAGATGTCGCGGGAAACCACGACCACCTATGGGACCAGGAGGCCCCTTGCTGGTTCGGCAGGGGGGCGACGTGTTGCACAAAGAGTAGACGAGCGTGGGGCAGCACGATAGAGATCACACAGGCAATTTTACCCAGGTTCGAGCCGCCGCAAGGCGTAAAACCCTACTCCTACTTTGGTGGATTGATGATGCAAAGGTGGAGGCAGAGCGTAGTACACTTTCCCGGCAAGGGTTGCCTCAGGGTAGCAGCGACTATGGGTGTATGGGGGTGTGAGTTATCCAACCTTCTAACCCTTTCTATGGTTGCCATGGGCCTCCTTTTATAGATCAAGGGGCAACCATAGTGGCAAAGTAGTCATTACGCACTGATAAGATAGCAAACAGTGCTATCATACCTAACTCTGCTGGCTGACAGGGCACATTAAATGCACCGCTCAATGTCACATCGTTGGTTACCCGGCAAGGCTTGCCAGGCTATCTTGCCAGCTTCGCGCCTGTTCGCTTGACACGTCGCAGGACGGGTGTCATCTTTGGGTTTCTCCTGTAGGAAATGGCTGCCATGTGGCGAATGGCTGCCACTTAATCACTTTGCGGCTTGACACCGCACTGGTCGACGACGTGGGTCGTGGTGGAGTGGTTGGTGAGGTGGTTCTACCTCCATGAGCCCTGGCAGGCTCTGCCAGGATGCTTCGATTGTCTACTTCTGGGGGTGGCCTTGCCCCTTACCGGGCTCGCCTGCCCAGCAAGGGAGGCTTCTTCCTTGACGATATTATGCTTCTCTGGCTTGATCTTTGTCCCTCTGATCTGCATGTTGGTCCTTCGAATCTCTTGGTCCTCTTGTACTCTGACTTGAGCTGGTGTTTCAATCTTGTCCTCGTTCCTGTGGACAGTCTGGGCAACAGACCCAGGGTTTGTTGCACCGACAGAAGCCTTCAAAATGAAAGAACATGACAATCACTCGGAAAAACAAATGGGGTTAGTGCAAATGCAACACCTATCATTCGTGTGGTGAAATACCCAACAAGTGTTTTCAACATTCTTATCATAAGAAAGTACAAGGGTATGGTTCATGGTATGTAGGCATAAGATGCTCGAACAACCAAAGAGAGTAAGCACAATCAAACAAGCATGCATCACAAGTAATATGTCCAAGTCTCCACGATCAATAAGCATAGCAAGTTGGCACTCAATACAAGGGGATATGAGAGATGACACTAATGGAGACAAGAGACAATGATTAAGATAAATCTTGTGATAGGCATGAATATATATGCTATCAACCCAATGAAACAGGAAAGAATGGATCATGGGTGATGCAACAAAGCAAGTAATCATATGAATCAAGTCATGCAAGCTAGTAATGCGAAGATGTAACATACTAGGAGTAAGCATGGAAATCATGTCATGGAAAGTAATAGTGGGCATACATAATGCACATGACATGTCACAATCATGAGAACAAGATATGAGTAATGTATCATCATTATATTGGCAAGAGGTCCAATGTAAATAGCAATGTAATATCATGGCTCTCCCAACACAAGAATCAACAATAGAATTTGGCACATGGTATACATGGAAATAGCAACAAGGATCTCCACCAAGTATGAAAATACACATACTAGTAAAATAGTGGCTCATGGGTAAATGCAAACAAGGGTCACAATTGCATGGCAAAGACATAGAAATAGGCATAACATGCAAAGTGAACACGGCAAAATGGGCATAAGGTAACAAGTGGTAAATAACCCATAGTCGTGTGAGAGCCAAGTAAAAGAAATGCACGAAGTTCTTGTGCGAAGGGGACGGTGGTAAGGATACTCCACGGGATCCCAAGTCATCGTTGCTCTCAAGAGCTCGTTTCGTCAACTCTTGGGATTGAGAGGTTGACGAGTATATGTGAGTACCTACACAAAACAATGACAAAGGGAAAATTGTGTGTGCGTGGTAGATGTACACATCATCCAATATGACGCATATGTGCATGTGTTGGTTAGTACAAAATATCCAATGTTCAAATAAATGAGATGCGTGATATAGAAACATGTCATCCATCATGATAGGTTTGTTGTTATGTATGACATAATGGAGACTCAAATCGTGTAAAGCATCATGAGAAATATGTAGAGCATTGTTATTCATGGAATGCATATGGTGCACACAATCGTGGGAAT
Source organism: Aegilops tauschii subsp. strangulata (assembly GCF_002575655.3). NCBI lineage: Eukaryota > Viridiplantae > Streptophyta > Magnoliopsida > Poales > Poaceae > Aegilops > Aegilops tauschii. The sequence continues at coordinate 365,004,845 of NC_053041.3, read as the reverse complement.
CATGCAAAGTATGGAATGCATCAAAATCTCCTAATATCTATGAGGAAACTATTGGGGTCTCCTCATGAGAATTAGTGGGAACATTACATGGAGAATATTGACAACATCCAAAACAATGCATATCAGAAGCAATGTGATCATGGCATGGTATAGTAGATGAATTGCGCAAATCATGTAAGGGAAGCATGGCAATATCATCGCATAAAAAGCAAAAGCCATTGACCATCATCTCGTCATCTATACCATAAGTGCAAATGGGATTTATTTTAATGGGGCATGCATAGTTACTATGTTGAGATTGAAATGATGCAATATGGGAGATATCACTCATAGCATATGACAAGTTTAATGGATTGTCAAACATGAAGTGACCAATAGAGTTTTCACATGATATCCTATGGAGCATAGCATCACAACTAGGCAAATCAACATGCTCATCATCATATTCATCATAAATGGGTTGCATATCGAAACAAGACATAGTAAGCGATGAATCCATAAGGTGATCAACATCATGCAAGCAATCATTTGCAAGATAGTCCACTAGTGGGACAAGAGAAGTACCATCACCTATGTTATTGTCGGCGTCCTGGGAACGGGGGTCCCCAGAGTTGCCTGCCTGCAGCCCACGGCGTGGCTCCACCAGCGGCCCTGTACGGCCTATCTTCACCAGCAAACACTCAAGACCCTCGCGAGGGGACAAGCCTCGCGAGGCGGATGACACAAGACCTCCTCGGGGGCGGCCTCACCAGGCTGGCTCGCGAGGGGCGGAGAGATCAAGGCAAGGGGCACCTCGCGAGGTTCCTGTGACGTAAGCCATGACGACCAGGGCCAGGCGGGCGCCAGCGCGCGCAGTGTCCTTGTTTCCTCTTTGGTGCTAAAGTGGCAAGCGTAGGCGAGGAGTCCCGAGGCATCAGGCAAAGGTTTCCATATCGGTGCAACGAGACCAAGACCAGCAGGACGACAGGATGGAGGTCACCGTGGAGCCCAAGACGGCGTCACCACCAGAGCCTTTGGCAGGCGAAGACCACCTTTAGTTAGGATAACTTGTACTAGTTGTCTCCCTTCGAATTTGGCCGTTGTGGCATCCCTCCCCGCTCAATATTTGGGAAGAGGACCAAGGCCCCTATAAATAGGACTAGCCACCACCATAGGAGGGGACGAATCTTGGATTGGGGCCATTCCATCCAAAGCCTCCACACAAGCTCACCAAGCACAAGAGCACCTCTCCTCAGGAGGCTGTTCTTCCCTTGTAACTATTCATCCCCAGCCCGAGAGGCAATCCGCTACACCACACTAGAGTAGGGTATTACACCACAATGGTGGCCCGAACCAGTATAAATCTTGTGTCTCTTGTTCTGTGGGTTCGACGCACTAAGCTTTGAGATCGCGGTGAGGGCGTGAGTTAGGGAGAGGAGAGATCTTCGTGCGCACCCCAGTGTTCGAACCATAAGGTTTTTGCCGGAACCCGAAATCCAACATTTGTCGCGCCAGGTAGGGGTGCGCCGAAGCTTTCCTTCCACCGATCCGCGTCCCATCGCTTCGTCGCATCCATGGCGGACGCTTGTGGAGCCCGCGCTGAGCGTCGGGCCGCCCTCGCCGCCCGCGTCGCTCAGACAGCTCCTGTCGGCGGTGAGGGAGTCCTGGACTAAGGGGTCCTCGGGCGTCCACCCTGTTATCCATGGGCCGGACTAATGGGCTGTGAAGACATGAAGGCCGAAGACTGTACCCGTGTCCGGATAGGACTCTCCTTGGCATGGAAGGCAAGCTTGGCGATCAACTATGAAGATTCCTTCTTGTGTAACCCACTCTATGTAACCCTATATCCCCCCGGTGTCTATATAAACCGGAGGGTGTAGTCCGGAAAGGATATACTCATTACCATAGTCATACAGGCTAGACTTCTAGGGTTTAGCCATCACGATCTCGAGGTAGATCAACTCTTGTAATACTCGTATTCATCAAGATCAATCAAGCAGGAAGTAGGGTAGTACCTCCATAGAGAGGGCCCGAACCTGGGTAAACATCGTGTCCCTTGTCTCCTGTAACCATCGACCTTAGACGCACAGTTCGGGACCCCCTACCCGAGATCCGCCGGTTTTGACACCGACATTGGTGCTTTCATTGAGAGTTCCACTGTGCCATCGACGAAAGGTTCGATGGCCCATTCAATCGTCGATAGTGACGCTGTCCAAGGAGAAACCTTCCTCCCCAGACAGATTTTCGTATTCGGCGGCTTCGTACTGCGGGCCAACTCGCTTGGCCATATGGAGCAGATCGATAGCTACGCCCCTGGCCACCAGGTCAGATTTGGAAGCTTGAACTACGTTGCGGACATTCGTGGAGACTTGATCTTCAATGGATTTCAGACCACAGCGGTCGCTCCCCCTCGCTCCGATGAACATGACTTAAATCTGTCATCGTACCATATTCAAGAGATGGTTCCTGTAACTGCTACGGCCTTAGATCCGGAGTAGATCGCGCCATCCGAAGCCACAGAGTCCGCGGCATTGGAGCCGCACACAGACTCAACATCTGGGAATATCTGCGTCAACGGAATTCCGGACTCGTTTCCAGCTATAAGTTCCGAACCACGCACACCTGCGGAGACCAAGCTGGATCGGTCATCGATCTTCGAGTTCAGCGCCGCAGACGTCCTCCAATACTCGCCCTTCAGCGATGTGCTAAATTCATTAAAAACATGTCCTTGGCGGGGGACTCACAGCCGAACTATGTCCGGTTCGAACTAGAGGCTGATGATGGAGAATTTCGTTTCCCACCCGCCACCAACTTCATAGCCACTGTCGAGGACTTAACCGACGTGCTTGATTATGGCTCCGAAGATATCGACGGTATGGACGACGATGCCGACAAAGAGCAAGGCCAAGACCCGCCATTCACTGGACATTGGACGGCCACCTCTTCGTACGATGTGTACATGGTTGACACACCTAAAAAAGCTAGCGACGATGACAAAGAAGATCCAGCTGCGAATAAACCTCCTGAGACACAGTCCAAGCGCCGGCGCCCTAAACGCCGCTCTAAGTCACGTCGCTCAAAAGATAGCAACACTGGCACCAGAGAAAATAGTACTCCGGACGACGCCGAAAACAATGAAGACCCTTTTGGAGCAACATCCGAACAGGAGGAACAAGACAACGGGCAAGTTAACCTTGATAAACAGCCCATGCCCAACGACCCGGATGACGATAGTTACCGTCCACTCTCCGAGGATGAGGAGAGCCTCGGCAATGAGGATTTCATCGTGCCTGAGGCACCCCTCGAACAGGAGCGCTTCAAGCGCCAGCTAATAGCTACTACAAGAAGCCTGAAGAAGAAGCAGCAACAGCTTCAAGCTGACCAAAACCTACACATTGACCGATGGACTGATGTCCTTGCAGCCGAAGAATACGGCCTCATGCGTCCAACCAAGAGTTACCTGAAGCGCAGACTGCTACCTCAGTTCCATGAGGAGGCGCTAGAGCCCATACCTCCCTCGTGCAATGCAGAACGACCACCACGTGGTCGGGATAGTGCGGCGGACCGACCACCCCGCGGTCGGGATAAAACGGCAACTCAGGCCGAACAGCAGCCCACCCCACCGCCTCGTAAAAACAGAGACAAAACAGCTCGGGACTATACATCCGACCTTCGGCAGGACCTGGATAGTAGAGCAGGACACGCCAGATCAATCTACAGATCGCGAGGACGCTTTTCGACTCGCGATGACGGCCACCTATTAGGACGCAACAACCCTAGTCACGCCCGGGCCAATAACCGCAGGCGGACTTCATCGGAGGTGCGCCGCGACGCGGCCCGATATAGAGGCGTCGCACACCCCCTTTGCTTCACAGATGATGTAATGGATCATGAATTCCCCGAGGGGTTAAAGCCCGTCAATACTGAATCATATGACGGAACAACCGATCTCGCAGTATGGATCGAGGATTTTATTCTCCACATACATATGGCCCGAGGAGACGATCTCCACACCATCAAATACCTCCCACTTAAATTAAAAGGGCCAGCTAGGCACTGGTTAAATAGCCTGCCTGAAAATTCCATTGGCGGCTGGGAGGACTTGGAAGAAGCTTTTCTTGACAACTTCCAAGGTACTTATGTCCGGCCACCTGACGCCGATGACTTAAGTCATATAGTTCAACAACCTGGAGAATCAGCCAGAAAATTCTGGACTAGGTTCCTAACCAAAAAGAACTAGATCGTTGATTGTCCGGACGCCGAAGCCCTAGCGGCCTTCAAACACAGCATCCGTGATGAATGGCTCGCCCGCCACCTTGGCCAAGAAAAGCCGAAATCCATGGCAGCCCTCACGGCACTCATGACCCGCTTTTCCGCAGGTGAGGACAGCTGGCTGGCTCGTAGCACAAACACAGCCAGCGAGGCAGGCCCCTTCGAGGCCAAAAACAGCATCGGCAAGCTCCGGCACAATAGACACAAACGCCAAAGTAATGGCAATAACACCGAGGACACAGCAGTTCACGCCGGATTCAGTGGCTCCAAGTCCGGCCAGGGGAAGAAGCCTTATAGAAGAAACAGCGAGGGACCATCCAGCTTGGACAACATACTCGATCGTCCGTGCCAGATACATGGCACCCCAGACAAACAAGCCAATCATACCAACAGAGATTGCCGGATTTTCAGGCAAGCCAGCAAGTCAAATGCCGAGAGCAAGGAAATGGGATCGCAAAGCGAGGACGACGATGAAAAGCCCCGGCAGCCGAACACTGGGGGGAGAAGAAATTCCCCCCTCAAGTCAAAATGGTGAACATGATATATGCTACAAACATCCCCAAAAGGGAGCGCAAGCGCGCACTCAGGGACGTCCATGCGGTAGAACCAGTCGTTCCAAAATTCAATCCGTGGTTGTCATTCCCGATTACCTTTGATCATCGAGATCATCCGACTAGTATCCGTCATGGCGGTTCAGCCGCACAGGTCCTCGACCCAATCATCGACGGATTTCACCTGACATGAGTGCTAATGGACTGTGGTAGCAGCCTCAACCTGCTCTATCAGGATACAGTGCACAAAATGGGCATTAATCCCTCATGAATCAAACCCACAAACACTACCTTTAAAGGAGTCATACCAGGCGTAGAGGCCCGTTGTACGGGCTCAATCACGCTGGAAGTGGTCTTCGGTTCCACGGACAACTTCCGAAGCGAAGAGCTAATCTTCGATATTGTCCCCTTCCGCAGTGGCTACCACGCACTGCTCGGACGAACCGCGTTTGCTAGATTCAATGCGGTGCCACACTACGCTTATCTCAAGCTCAAGATGCCCGGTCCACGCGGCGTCATAACAGTCAATGGAAACACGGAACGCTCCCTCCGTACAGAGGAGCACACAACCGCCCTAGCAGCAGAGGTACAGAGTGGCCTTCTCAAGCAGAACTATAATCCAGCTGTCGAGCCCCTGGACATCGCTAGGAGGGCCCGGACTACACTGCAACAGGACAGCTCGGCTTGTCAGGAGCTCAACTAACAATTCGGCCTCCGTCCCAGCCCTGAAAAGGGAGTGGCATTCGTACCACGCGTACATGACTACGCGCCCAGAATCCCATGGGTACGGATGCGATCCACAGTGCGGCTCGACCAACCCTAGGATTCGCGTACCTTCATTTTTTCTTTTTTTATTTCAGGTCCTTTCTCTCTTTTCGAGGTTTTTTCTGACAACCGTTTTGTCGGACACACCAAGAAGGCAAGGAGCTTTGGTGTACAAGGGAATCCCCAGGTGGCCTCTGCTAACGATTGCTATACCTGTTTTACATAACCGCACGCAGCTCGCACTTGGTCTTGGCATGTTGAATAGCCCTTCTTGCTTATCCTATTACATGTACAAGTACGCCTCGACGTATTTAATCACATTACAAATAAAGGGTAGCGTCAGCTTATTACTTAATTTTCCCTTCTTCTCCTTTGTATTTATTACTCATTGCAGACGTATGCTCCGGTACGTACTACTACGCCAGGGGCTTCATCATGCCCCACATCACGGCAACAAAAGTCCGAACACTTTTACAGTACAGTTCGGCACCCTGAACTTATAACATTATATGCATCGGCTCCGAATCATGTCTTTGGTCAATAGTTGGGTTGCTCGGCTCCTGTGTTTACTACCTTACGTTCCGCTATATCGGCTAGGGTAGTAGAGGGAGAACTACTGCGATTGTGTCCCGGTTCTTCCAGACGAGCACCTCAGTAGAGAAAGCCGAAAACTGACTATCATGATAAGGCGAGAGCTAGTCAGCTGTTCGAGAGGTCTCAAATCCCTAGAGATTTTTTTCGCTTTATGCGAGGAATCGGTTTTTCTCCGATTAGGCGTGTATAGCTGTCGGATCACGGGTTCCGGCAAAGCCCTTAAGGTTCGAACTCTGGGGTGCGCGCAAAGTTCTTTCCTCCCTACTGATCTACGCCCTAGCTTGCTAAGATCTCGCGGGCGAACTCGACGAACTCACAACACAAAAGACACGACATTTATACTAGTTCGGGCCACCGTTCTGGTGTAATACCCTATTCCAGTGTGGTGGTGGTGGTGGATTGCCTCTTGGGCTAATGATGAACAGTACAAAGGGCAGAACAGCCTCCTGAGGTTGAGGTGTTCTTGTGCTCTGTGAGCTTGTGGGTGAGAGGATGGAAGATGGAATCCCCCTCCCTACTGTGGTGGCTAGTCCTACTTATATAGGCCCTGGTCCTCTCTCCAAATATTGAGCAGGAAGGGAGCCAACAATGGCCAATTTGAAAGGGGACAGCTAGTACAGCTTATCCTGACAAAAGCGGTCTTCGCCTGGAAAAGGCTCTGGTGGTGACGCCGTCTTAGGCTCCATGGTGACCTCCGTCTTGCCGTCCCGCTGGTCTTGGTCTCGTTGCACTGATATGGAAACCTTTGCTTGATGCTCGGTATTCTGCGCATGCGCTTGCCTCCTTAGCACCAAAGGGGAAACAAGGACACTACGTGCGCTGGCGCCCGCCTGGTCTCGATCGTCATGGCTCACGTCACAAGAACCTCACGAGGTTTGCCCTGCCTTGATCTCTCTCCTCCTCGCGAGCTAGCCTGGTGAGGCTGCTCCTGAGGAGGTCTTGTGTCGTCCGCCTCGCGAGGCTTGGCCCCTCGCGAGGGTCTTGAATGCCTTGTTGATGAAGATGGGCCGTACAGGCCCGCTAGCGCAGCCACGCCGTGGGCCGCAGGCAGGCAAGTCTGGGGAACCCGTTCCCAGAACGCCGACAGTAGCCCCCGGGCCCAAGGCGCGCTCGGGCTTGGCTTCGGGGCGAAGCGAAAGGTCAAGGGCGGAGCGCCGCAGGCCCCAAAAGCCTGCGGCCTCGTTCGACGCGTGGCGGTTGATTGGATGTGGGCGTCTCCGCTTCCCCACGCTGCCTTGGAGTCCACCTGGCTATGCGGCCCCCGCTACCTACACAGTTATTCTTCCATCACCCACGCCTGGCTTTCCCAATCCTTCTGCTTCCTCGAGACTCTGCTCCTCCTCTCCAATCTGACCCGTGCTCTGCCCGCTTCACCGCCATGGCGCCGAAACAAGTAGACAAAGGGAAAAAGCCCATGTCTTCGCCAAGCGCGCCTCCAGCTGTCGAGCCTGCAGTCGGCCGGTCCCTGGTGCTCAACGACGAGGCCATGGGCAAGATGTGTCCCATGCTCGCCACCAGCTTCAATGAGTGGGGGAAGACGGTGGCTTGGCTTGCGTCTCGCGCTCGCATTTCCCGGGCAGCCACCGAGGTCCCAATCTTCATCGATGCCCTCTGGGCCGGCCTGATTCCCCCTTTCTCCGCCTTCTTCAACGCGGTGCTTGAACATTACCAGCTCCACATGCTGCATCTCGACCCCCAATCCGTGAATCTCCTTGTCATCTTCGCCTTTGTGTGTGAAGCCATGGTGGGCATCGCTCCTTCCATGGCCCTTCTCCTTCATTTCTTCTCATTGCATCTGATGGATCCTTGGCAAAGCTCGGGGTGCGTGAGCTTCCAGGCTGTGGCCGTGACGGCGGGCGCGGGGATCGACTTCGAGCTTCTCCATCCACGAGCGAGTTTCGGACTCGGTGGGTATTCGTCGACGCAGGGGTGCTCAGCCCTCTGCTTCATTCTCCGTCAGCACCTGCCGTTCCCAACTTCGTCCTCGTCTGGCTCAGGCTAAGGAGGCTGAAGGACCGCGGCGTGACTGCGCCTATGGTGGTGAAGGAGTTCATCAGACGCCGAGTCGCTCTGCTTCAGCGCCATTCTCGCCCGATGTGGGCCTTGCTCAGCAGTCAGGACCATATAGGTTTCAGGAGTCCGGGCTCCCTCTTAAGACGCCGCAAACAGTGCTCGAGGTCCTGTCTGTAACGCCCACGATGCGGCTATATCTCCCACGTGTCGAGGCACGACTTGGAGGCATAACCGCATGGTGGTTTTGTCGCAAGAAGGGTCATCTTCACACAATCCCATGTAATGAACAAGAATGGGATAAAGAGTTCGCTTACAATCGCCACTTCACACAATACATAAATTAAACATACATCATTCAGAGTACAATCAAGGTGCGAGTACGGAACCGAAATAAAAGAAGACAACCCCAAATGCTAGATCCCCGATCGTCCCAACTGAGCTCCACTACTGATCATTAGGAAATGAAACATAGTAACGACCAAGGTCCTCGTCGAACTCCCACTTGAGCTTGGTTGCGTCACCTGCACTGGTATCGTCGGCACCTGCAACTATTTTGGAAGTATCTGTGAGTCACGAGGACTCAGCAATCTCACACCCGCGAGATCAAGACTATTTAAGCTTATGGGTAGGAGAAGGTAGTGAGGTGGAGCTGCAGCAAGCACTAAGCATATATGGTGGCTAACATACGCAAATAAGAGCGAGAAGAGGAGCAACGGAACGGTTGTCAACTAGTAATGATCAAGAAGTGATCCAGAACTCCTACTTACGTCAAACATAACCCAAAATCCGTGTTCTCTTCCCGGACTCCGCCAAAAAGAGACCATCACGGCTACACACGTGGTTGATGCGTTTTAATTAAGTCGAGTGTCAAGTTCTCTACAACCGGATATTAACAAATTCCCATCTGCCACATAACCGCGGGCACGGCTCTCAAAAGTTTATACCCTGCAGGGGTGTCCCAACTTAGCCCATTATAAGCTCTCACGGTCAACGAAGGATATTCCTTCTCCCGGGAAGACCCGATGGCCCATTATAAGCATGAAAAGAATATGATCTTGGCAAAACGAGATGATGGGTGAAGAGAGCAACATCACAATGCCTCCGGAACGAAAGAATAGTAGCTAGATTGTTGGGATAAAGGGACAGAGAAGAAAATGACAACTTCCACCACAATTGAATTTCAAGAGCATCCTTGCAAGGAAGGATTGAACGGAGTTCTTGGGAAACTAGCAACGAGAAGAATAAGTTTGTAGTGGCTTATGGAAACATCTCAAAATTATGAGGTGACAAACGGCCACTAACGAAAACCATTGATTTGATTAAGTTCAACGAAGAGATGAAAACTTCTCTCGTTGAGGGGATAGGAGAAAACTTGGATCATTGATAAGCACCATAATAGCAACGTTCCTTAGGGAAGGCTTTAGGTGAAACATGACACAAGATAAATCCAACGAAGAGATTGGTGGATTTAAAATATCTCATTCTTGACAACATGTGAATCATGAAACGCGAACTCAAATTGTCAAGAATGACATAACACCACCTCAAATGACAAGGTAGAACGAATTGCACTTTGGAATGCAGGAAGAAGAATATTTGAGCTCTTCCAACAAGGATCTTGAGAACACTTTGAGAATGAAATCTTGAAGAGCAATTGAAGAATGAAAAGAATCCTTGACGAACCATCATGTAGAGCCTCCATGAAGAACTCCGGTAATAAAAGGATGATAGAAAGAAAGAGAAGTTGAAAACACAAGGTGAAGCCTTGCAGTGATAAGATGGAGCTTTGAAATGATATAACCGAGAAAACTTGGAACTCCGGAAAGAAAGATGAACAAATGAAATCAAGAATTTTGATGACCCTCCGGAATAAGGAATTGAATTTACTCGATGAAACAAGAATAATCATCAATTAAATTGATGACCCACAATGGATTTGGCATGCCACTTATTCTCGTAGAAAGGATTAAGATAGATATGGCACAAACTTGGGAAGGTCTTCAACGAAGCACCGGTAGGATTGGAAAGAACGAATGAATCTATATGATAACGAAGGAAGAGAACGCTTGAACGAACCACCATAAGAATTGAAAATGAACGAAGAAAAGATAAAGAAACGCTGGGAAGAATTAAAAAAATGAAGAGAATTTAGATACAAGTGAACGCAGAGATCCCGAGCTGATTAGTCAATACTTGAATGATGCACCGGTATGATTTGGAGAATGAGAGCTGAAAGCTTAGAACGAAGAAATCTTCTGAAATGATGGCCTTTGGATGATCAAGAAACGAAAACAACTCATGAAATGCTCCGGATGGGTATGAAAAGAATTCTCACAATCGAAAAACAATTATGAGAGGATGGCATCAAGCTAGAACCATGAATCTTCAAGAGAATGAACAAGATTTAAGGGAAACTCTTCTCCGGTCTTCAAAATCGGAGAATGACGATGAGAAACCACCATGAATTGTTGAGTTACTCCGGAATGAAAATTAGAAAAGTCAGGTAAGATCCTGGGAAAAGACCTATGGGTTAGGGCCCACTCAAAAGATACACCGTTGAATGATTAAAAGAAAGATTGCGCCGGTTGAATTAAATGGCTCAAAAGAGATAACAACCTCGAGATAGCTTGAACGGATTGGGAATGGAAATGCGAATCTTCTGAGATATCTTCGACACTCCGGATATGAATAGAGAAAGGTGAGCAATTAAGAGGCGCACCGGCATGGGAAAACATTTGAAACAAGGAAAAAGGATATGATCAACACCGAAAGCTTGCATTGAAACCACCGAGGAAGATAAGAGAACAAAGAATGATAAACTTGAAGCTTCGTTAGTATCTTCATGGGAAATCACCGGATAAGAACATTGAAAGAAAAGAATGAAGAGACTTCGCATTAACAAAAAGGATACTTGATTAAGAAATCTGAGTCCTTGAAGAAAAGGGTGGGAGGGCGGGAAAACAAAGGCAACTTGGGATGAATGAAACAGACATCATTGAGAGAACTTAGAATTGATCTTGCGGATGGGGAGAATGATGGGATCATCTTGAAGAGAAGCGCACCGGTTAGAAATAGAATTGGGATGGCACTCTTGATGACCAAGAAGGATTAACACTCCCATAGAAACATGAGAACACCACATGGAAAAGGTATGGAACCAACACTTGGCATTGAAGCAACTCGAATACCACAAAACAAAACAAAAACAAAGGATTTGGCTTGCAGAATAAGCCGGAACAAACATATGATAGAGATTTTGTCCCAAGTTTTTGTGGTGGGGCCCACACGGGCTTGATCGTACAGCACCATCATGTACATGGCAGTGCACATGACATACGAAGCGTCCCCGAGTCAGCATAGCCAAGGACTCTTTAAGACACTACGAGACCACTGTAAAACCAGCCGTGGATAGGCGGACCACTAGACGTCGAACCCCAATCTCATAGAATGCATCTGTCGGAAAGATATCCTAGGAGCTACTTGAATTCCCACTTATAAACTCCTGAAACTTTCTGGTTATGCAATCAGGTGTTGGGGATACAGGGGACGCAATATATCTCACCCAAACTAACAATACCTAGATCCACCTGTATCCATCCTTCAACACATAACCAAGAAACCTTCGGAAATCATTTACCTCAACCTTCGAAAAGCATCCGTTATACGAGTTATGGCAATACTCCCGAACTCCCGCCCCAATACTGGGTGGCGTCAAGGTGATCTCACCAACAACTGCATAAAAGAGATTTTCGATGTCGGCGAAACTCAGGTATCCAGAACTGCAACGATAAAATTGTGACGACAACACCTCGGAGCTCAACTCCCCGGGACACTGCCACAACCCCTAAATGTCAGGAGGCACCAGGAACAATGTTCTCGTCACAAAACCATCGGAACGATTCCAAGATACCCGCGTGATCCTAAAAAAAATTTAGTGAAATTTGAGGAGAGGAGAGTCAAAACTTCTACGTTAGGGGGCCTCACCAGAGCGACGCAGGGACTGAGGAGTAAAAAGAATCCTACTCTTCGACATATATAATCCTAAGACTCAAAACATTTTTTTCTAGACTCAACAACGCCAGCGATTCGATCAAGCAGGGGGCTCCTAAGTCGGGGATGGCTCTGATTACCAACTTGTAACGCCCACGATGCGGCTATATCTCCCACGTGTCGAGGCACGACTTGGAGGCATAACCGCATGGTGGTTTTATCGCAAGAAGGATCATCTTCACACAATCCCATGTAATGAACAAGAATGGGACAGAGAGTTGGCTTACAATCGCCACTTCACACAATACATAAATTAAACATACATCATTCAGAGTACAATAAAGGTCCGAGTACGGAACCGAAATAAAAGAAGACAACCCCAAATGCTAGATCCCCGATCATCCCAGCTGGGCTCCACTACTGATCATTAGGAAACGAAACATAGTAACGACCAAGGTCCTCGTCAAACTCCCACTTGAGCTCAGTTCGTCACCTGCACTGGTATCGTCGGCACCTGCAACTGTTTTGGAAGTATCTGTGAGTCACGAGGACTCAGCAATCTCACACCCGCGAGATCAAGACTATTTAAGCTTATGGGTAGGAGAAGGTAGTGAGGTGGAGCTGCAGCAAGCACTAAGCATATATGGTGGCTAACATACGCAAATAAGAGCGAGAAGAGGAGCAACGGAACGGTCGTCAACTAGTAATGATATAGAAGTGATCCTGAACTCCTACTTACGTCAAACATAACCTAAAAGCCGTGTACTCTTCCCGAACTCCGCCGAAAAGAGACCATCACGGCTACACACGCGGTTGATGCGTTTTAATTAAGTCGAGTGTCAAGTTCTCTACAACCGGATATTAACAAATTCCCATCTGCCACATAACCGCGAGCACGGCTCTCGAAAGTTTATACCCTGTAGGGGTGTCCCAACTTAGCCCATTATAAGCTCTCACGGTCAACGAAGGATATTCCTTCTCCTGGGAAGACCCGATCAGTCTCGGAATCCCGGTTTACAAGACATTTCGACAATGGTAAAACAAGACCAGCAAGACCTCCCGGCGTGCCGACCCCCTGATAGTAGCCGCGCGTATCTCGTCTCAGGCCAAAACCGGATGAGCTAAGCGTACAGGTACCAACGTAACCCAAGTTGCCAAGGGACGGTCCCGCACGATGCTCTAGTTCGGACCAACACTTAGAGAAGCATTGGCCCGGGGGGCTAAAATAAAGATGACCCTCGGGTTAATTACTCCCAAGGGAAAGGTAATAGGTTGTTAGGCAAATGGTAAAACCAATGTTGGGCCTTGCTGGAGGAGTTTTATTCAAGGCAAACTATCAAGGGGGTCCCATAAATCATCCAACCGCGTAAGGGACGCAAAATCAAGGAACATAACACCGGTATGATGGAAACTAGGGCGGTAAGAGTGGAACAAAACACCAGGCATAAGGCTGAGCCTTCCACCCTTTACCAAGTATATAGATGCATTAATTAAATAAGAGATATTGTGATATCCCAACATGTCCATGTTCCAACATGGAGCAAACTTCATCTTCACCTGCAACTAACAACGCTATAAGAGGGGCTGAGCAAAAGCGGTAACTTAGCCAAGCAACGGTTTGCTAGGAAAGGATGGTTGGAGGCTTGACATGGCAATATGGGAGGCATGATATGGCAAGTGGTAGGTAGCGCGACATAGCAATAGAGCGAACAACTAGCAAGCAAAGATAGAAGTGATTTCGAGGGTATGGTCATCTTGCCTGAGATCCCACAAGGAAGAAGAACTAGTCCATGAAGAAGACAAACGGACGTAGTCGAACGGATCCTCACAATCGCAAAATTACCAGAATTATCAAGAAGAAGCGCAACCGGAAAGAAGGAAAACAACATGGTAAACAACCATCACATAAACATGGCATGATGCACAATCAAGTATGATGCATGTCCGGTTTAAATGAGGCATGGCATGGCAAAATGCAACAAACAATACTACAAATTAAGTGGAGCTCAATATGCAACGAGTTGCATATGCATATTGACAAAACACCACATCAATTATTTAGTTCTCTCCCATTTATGTAACAAATAAAATTAACTGTGGTTAAGCATGGCAAGATGTGAAGCATAATAAAACTATCTATTTAGGCAAGTTTAAATGAGGCCGGAAATAACAAACAACAATTCCGAAAAATGCCCATATGCATATTTAGCAATTTAATGGAAACAACAAATATAAACATTTTAAATGTTGTTATCATGATGCGGATGACATTTACAAGTTTTATGTAATTTATGAAAATGTTGACATAAGCATGTTATGAAGCATTTGTCACCGTGGTGGAAGAAAGGGGTACCACGACAACGAATCCGAAAATGATGCCATAGCAACATATTGGTTCCGGTAGCTCATGGAGATACCGGTGCAAAAGGAAGCGTGGCGTGAGCGTGTCATGCAAGATGGTGGGGTGATCCCGGCAACCGGGTCCCCAAGTGTCGATGGCAAGGCAACGAGGAACGCGCAAGGAATAACTCAGACACGGTGCAAACACGAGCATCTCATACAACATCCATTCGTTCATCGCGGTCATCTCGGGGTTATACCTTCGAGGCATGACTTTTCGGAACAGATCAAGTTCGTAGTGGAAGTAGACGTGCTCGCAACGGTGGTGGAAGTAGTGGTACACGTTTCATAGTCGCACACATTCCGTAGATGTTCGGGGTCACGGCGAGGAACTTGACGTCCACGGAGTCTTCAAGGGTCGACGGTAGTGGTACACACGTTGTCGGGGTACTTGTCGGTCCGGTCTTGGCGACGGTAGTTGTACACAAGTCGTACAGGAACTTGATGCATCCGAGGTCTTCGGGTTCGTAGTTGTACTTGGCGTTCGGATTCCGGGTCTTGTCGGTGGTGTACTTGGTGCTTGAGGTTCCGATCCGGGGGTGCATGCATCCACGGTAACATTGCATGGTGCGTAGAGGCGACAACTTGGGCGGTGCTGGGCATCGGGATCAGGAGCGTGCTCGCTCGGGCATGGAGCTGGTCACGGTCAACGCGCGAGGCGCGAGGCGCGCGTGCAGGCGGATCGAGCAGGCAGCAACGCTGCTCGTCCTCCTCGGTCGAGGCCGAGGCGAAACGGGGCAGAGGAGCATGGTGCATGCAAGCAGCAGCACAGGGCAGGCAGAGGCGACGCGGGTTGAAGGAGAGGAAGCAGCGGCGCGATGCAGGGGCTTGGCGAGGCGGGTACCGCGCGGGAAGGACGGAGTCAAGGAGCATCGGCGAGCGGGACTTGGCGAAGGGCGGCGCGACAAAGGACTTGGCGCTGTCGAGGACGACGGCCTCAGGTCAGGGGAAACTCGGGTGTAGAGAAGGCACTTCTCTTCGTCCTCCCGCTTGATGCAGAGGAGGCGACGGCGCGGGTCTGCGGGGCTCCGACGGGAGAGTCTTGAGGTGCAGGGGTGGCGCGCTTGAGCAAATCCGACGGGGACGGGGCACCGGAGAAGGGACGGCGACGGCTTGGCGAAACTTGGGGACGAACTCCCGGCGACGAGGCGTCTCGTGCAGAGAACGAGCGGGCCAGGCAGGGAACCCAGCACCCAATGGCTTGAAGATGGCGCTGCGACGGACTTGGTACAAGGTCCTTGGGGCTCCGGTAGCGCCGGGAACGGCGAAAACGGACGAATCCGGTCGGTGGCTGGTGAGGGGAACGGGTGCGAGCGCTACCCTCTGCGTGCGTGCATGTGGGTGGCGGCGGAGGGGGAACGAGATGAGGGAACGAGGGGAGATGCTCGCTAGGGTTAAGAGTTGGGGCGAGCTGGGCCTTGGGCCATGGAGGAGCTGGGCTGTGGATGGGCCTAGATGGCCTGCTGGGCTCCCTCTCACTCTAAAACAAATAAAAACAAAACAGAGATAAGAAAGAAAAGAAAGAGAGGTTAGGGGAAGAAGTTGGACACGCGGATAATTTTCCCAGACTCATAAAAATGAGCTTGATCCAAGAAAAATAGAAAGTGAGCATGGGCGTGAAGTTGACTTCAAACTCATTTGAATTATTTTCAAATGAGTGTAGGAAGGAAGTGGGTATTTGGTAGATCCAAAAATGTTGAGAATTTTGGAAGAGCCTCGATAAATGAGATAAGAATTGTTGGCAAAGTTTGAGGCAAGGAATTGAGGTAGAAAATGCATGGAACTTAAACTGTAAGTGTGTTATGGTTTATTCCTAAAGGATGGAATATTTATCATAGCTCCCTAATAATATTGGGAGGGTAATTGTTATAAAGAGAAATCACCATGTGCGTTTCCCTCGATTTAAATGGATCGAAGATCCATACAATTTATTTAGATGAGTTTTTAAAATTAATGATATGATGGCATGATGACATGATGAAATGCAAGAGATGGCATGATGAATGCACAAACAAAACAAATCACACGACAAAACTCGGAATAGCTGGAAGTCTTCTGGAGCGTCGGTCTCGGGCGTTACATGACAGGTGTCTCTTCGCCGGACGACATGCCTAGGAAGAGTTGTCTGCTGTACCGCTGCACGAACAAGGCTGAATTTGTAGAGAGCATGCCTCCCTTTGATGAGTGGGGGCTGCGCCCGGACGGCCTGGTGGGGTCCCGCGAGAACCCTATCAACGTGGTTCCCTTCTTCGTTGCTGGCGCCGAGCTCGTCCCGAATGTGGATGCAGGGGGGCGAGCGCCGCCGGAGGCTGGCGGCACTAGTGCTGAGGTGCAGATGCCGCCTGGGCTCCTGGGGCGTCGTCCTCAGGAACTCGTGATTCTTCCTCTGGGATGTCGGTCGCTGGGACGATGCAGTACGCGGCTCCTGAGGCCGAAGCTCCGGAGGCCTCGGGAGGTCGCGGTGAGACGGTGATACGTCTCCAACGTATCTATAATTTTTTATTGTTCCATGCTATATTATATTCTGTTTTGGACATTATTGGGCTTTATTATACACTTTTATATTATTTTTGGGACTAACCTATTAACCGGAGGCCAGCCCAGAATTGTTGTTTTTTGCCTATTTCAGAGTTTTGCAGAAAAAGAATATCCAACAGAGTCCAAACGGAATAAAACCTTCGGGAACGTGATTTTCGGAACGAACGTGATCCAGAGGACTTGGACCCTACGTCAAGAAAGCTACCAGGAGGGCACGAGGTAGGGGGTGCGCCTACCCCCCTAGGGCGCGCCCTCCACCCTCGTGGGCCCCATGTTGCTCCACTGACGTACTTCTTCCTCCTATATATACCTACGTACCCCCAAACTACCAGAAACGGAGCCAAAAACCTAATTCCACCGCCGCAACCTTCTATACCCGTGAGATCCCATCTTGGGGCCTTTTCCGGAGCTCCGCCGGAGGGGGCATCGATCACGGAGGGCTTCTACATCAACACCATAGCCTCTCCAATGATGTGTGAGTAGTTTACCTCAAACCTTCGGGTCCATAGTTATTAGCTAGATGGCTTCTTCTCTCTTTTTGGATCTCAATACAATGTTCTCCCCCTCTCTTGTGGAGATCTATTCGATGTAATCTTCTTTTGCGGTGTGTTTGTTGAGACCGATGAATTGTGGGTTTATGATCAAGTTTATCTATGAACAATATTTGAATCTTCTCTGAATTCTTTTATGTATGATTGGTTATCTCTGCAAGTCTCTTCGAATTATCAGTTTGGTTTGTCCTACTAGATTGATCTTTCTTGAAATAGGAGAAGTGCTTAGCTTTGGGTTCAATCTTGCGGTGTCCTTTCCCAGTGACAGTAGGGGCAGCAAGGCACGTATTGTATTGTTGCCATCGAGGATAACAAGATGGGGTTTATATCATATTGCATGAGTTTATCCCTCTACATCATGTCATCTTGCTTAAAGCGTTACTCTATTCTTATGAACTTAATACTCTAGATGCATGCTGGATAGCGGTCGATGTGTGGAGTAATAGTAGTAGATGCAGGCAAGAGTCGGTCTACTTGTCTCATATCTATCAGATCTCACTCTCGTAAGTGACCGTGAAGGGATTGACAACCCCTTTATTGCGTTGGTTGCGAGGATTTATTTATTTGTGTAGGTGCGAGGGACTTGTGCGTGGCCTCCTACTGGATTGATACCTTGGTTCTCAAAAACTAACGGAAATACTTACGCTACTTTGCTGCATCACCCTTTCCTCTTCAAGGGAAAACCAACGCAGTGCTCAAGAGGTAGCAAGAAGGATTTCTGGCGCCGTTGCCGGGGAGTCTACGCAAAAGTCAACATACCAAGTACCCATCACAAACCCTTATCTCCCGCATTACATTATTTGCCATTTGCCTCTCATTTTCCTCTCCCCCACTTCACCCTTGCCGTTTTATTTGCCCTCTCTTTTATGTTCGCCTCTTTTTCGCTTGCTTCTTGTTTGCTCGTGTGTTGGATTGCTTGCTTGTCACGATGGCTCTACCTAGATTTGGTGATCTTCACCTTAAAAGGTTAGAAGAGATCGAAAGCAATGTCAGGAGTTTTATGGTCTTACAATTTGAGCATAATAATTTCTTTAGAAACGAGCTTAAGGAACAAAAAGCTTTATGGGTTATATGAATAAAGAGCTCGATGATATGTCTAAAGAATTTGATGGTTTGAAATCTCAGATTGCTCATCTTGAGAAGTTAATAGCTGAAGTTTCGGATAAGTAGGCCACCTTAGTTAATAATATGGCCGCTAAGACGGAAATTTTTTGGGAGAATAAAGATGAAGATCTAAAAGTTATTGATGTGTCCCCTATTAAATATTTGTTTTGCAATATGAATCTTGATAATGATGGGACTGAATATGATCCACCTTTACCTAGAAGGCGTTCCAAAAATTCAGAGTTTTTAGATCTTGATGCAAAAATTGGTAAAAGTGGGATTGAAGAGATATTAGATATTAATGAACCCACTATTTTGGATTTCAAAGAATTTAATTATGATAATTGCTCTTCGATAGATTGTATTTCCTTGTTGCAATCCGTGCTAAATTCTCCACATGCTTATAGTCAAAATAAAGCTTTTACTAAACATATCGTTGATGCTTTTGTGCAATCTTATGAAGAAAAACTTGAGTTAGAAGTTTCTATCCCTAGAAAACTTTATGATGAGTGGGAACCTACTATTAAAAATAAAATTAAAGATCATGAATGCTACGCTTTGTGTGATTTGGGTGCTAGTGTTTCCACGATTCCAAAGACTTTGTGTGATTTGCTAGGTTTCCGTGATTTTGATGATTGCTCTTTAAACTTGCACCTTGCGGATTCCATCATTAAGAAACCTATGGGAAGAATTAATGATGTTCTTATTGTTGCAAATAGGAATTATGTGCCCATAGATTTTATTGTTCTTGATATAGATTGCAATCCTTCAAGTCCTATTATTCTTGGTAGACCTTTCCTTAGAACGATTGGTGCAATTATTGATATGAAGGAAGGAAATATTAGATTCCAATTTCCGTTAAGGAAAGGCATGGAACATTTTCTTAGAAAGAAAATAAAATTACCATATGAATCTATCATGAGAGCCACTTATGGATTGCCTACCAAAGAAGGCAATACCTAGATCTATCCTTGCTTTTATGCCTAGCTAGGGGCGTTAAACGATAGCGCTTGTTGGGAGGCAACCCAATTTTATTTTTAGTTTTTTGCTTTTTGCTTCTGTTTAGGAATAAATATTTGATATAGCCTCTGGTTAGATGTCTTTTTATGTTTTAATTAGTGTTTTTGCCAAGTTTAACCTATAGGATCTTCTTGGATGATAGTTATTTGATCTTGCTGTAAATTCCCCAAACTTTCTGTTCACGAAAATAATTGTTAAACATCACCAGAACGTGATAAAATATTGATTCCAATTGCTGCTGATCAATAAACAAATTGTCTAGGTCTTCCTATTTTGGTTGAATTTTTGGAGTTCCATAAGTTTGCGTTAGTTACAGATTACCACAGACTGTTCTGTTTTTGACAGATTCTGTTTTTCGTGTGTTGTTTGCTTATTTTGATGAATCTATGGCTAATAAAATAGTTTATAAACCATAGAGAAGTTGGAATACAGTAGGTTTAACACCAATATAAATAAAGAATGATTTCATTACAGTACCTTAAAGGGGTGTTTTGTTTTCTTTCGCTAATGGAGCTCACGAGATTTTTTGTTAAGTTTTGTGTTGTGAAGTTTTCAAGTTTTGGGTAAAAGATTTGATGGATTATGGAACAAGGAGTGGCAAGAGCCTAAGCTTGGGGATGCCCATGGCACCCCAATATAATCTAAGGACACCAAAAAGCCAAAGCTTGGGGATGCCCCGGAAGGCATCCCCTCTTTACCACAATCATCTTTTCTGTACACACCTTTTGAGAGAGACACACATGATTCGGAAATTATTAGAATACTCTATGTGCTTCACTTATATCTTTTGAGTTATATAGTTTTTGCTCTAGTACTTCACTTATATCTTTTAGAGCACGGTGGTGGTTTTGTTTTATAGAAACTATTGTTCTATCATGCTTCACTTATATTATTTTGAGAGTCTTAAATAGCATGGTAATTTGCTTAATCATAATATGCTAGGTATTCAAGACTAGTAAAAACTTTCTTATGAGTGTGTTGAATACTAAGAGAAGTTTGATGCTTGATGATTGTTTTGAGATATGGAGGTAGTGATATCAAAGTTGTGCTAGTTGAGTAGTTGTGAATTTGAGAAATACTTGTGTTGAAGTTTGCAAGTCCCGTAGCATGCACGTATGGTAAACGTTATGTAACAAATTTGAAACATAAGGTGTTCTTTGATTGTCCTCCTTATGAGTGGCGGTCGGGGACGAGCGATGGTCTTTTCCTACCAATCTATCCCCCTAGGAGCATGCACATAGTGATTGGTTTTTGATGACTTGTAGATTTTTGCAATAAGTATGTGAGTTCTTTATGACTAATGTTGAGTCCATGGATTATACGCACTCTTACCCTTCCATCATTGCTAGCCTCTTCGGTACCGTGCATTGCCCTTTCTCACATTGAGAGTTGGTGCAAACTTCGCCGGTGCATCCAAACCCCGTGATATGATACGCTCTTTCACACATAAAACTCCTTATATCTTCCTCAAAACAGCCACCATACCTACCTATCATGGCATTTCCATAGCCATTCCGAGATATATTGCCGTGCAACTTTCCACCGTTCCGTCTATCATGACACGCTCCATTATTGTCATATTGCTTTGCATGATCATGTAGTTGACATAGTATTTGTGGCAAAGCCACCATTCATAATTCTTTCATACATGCCACTCTTGGTTCATTGCATATCCCGATACACCGCCGGAGGCATTCATATAGAGTCATACTTTGTTCTAGTATCGAGTTGTAATCATTGAGTTATAAATAAATAGAAGTGTGATGATCGTTATTTTCTAGATCATTGTCCCAAGTGAGGAGAAAAATACAAAAAAAGAGAGAAAGGCCATAAAAAAAGAAGAAGGCCCAAAAAAATGAGAGAAAAAGAGAGAAGGGACAATGTTACTATCCTTTTTTACCACACTTGTGCTTCAAAGTAGCACCATAATCTTCATGATAGAGAGTCTCTTGTTTTGTCACTTTCATATACTAGTGGGAACTTTTCATTATAGAACTTGGCTTGTATATTCCAACAATGGGCTTCCTCAAATGCCTAGGTCTTCGTGAGCAAGCAAGTTGGATGCACACCCACTTAGTTTCTTTTGTTGACCTTTCATATATTTATAGCTCTAGTGCATCCGTTGCATGGCAATCCCTACTCCTTGCATTAACATCAATCGATGGGCATCTCCATAGCTCATTGATTAGCCGCGTTGATGTGAGACTTTCTCCCTTTTTGTCTTCTCCACATAACCCCCATCAATATATTCTATTCCACCCATAGTGCTATATCCATGGCTCACGCTCATGTATTGCGTGAAGGTTGAAAAAGTTTGAGATTACTAAAGTATGAAACAATTGCTTGGCTTGTCATCGGGGATGTGCATCATGAGAGCATTCTTGTCTAACGAAAATGGAGCATGACTAAACTATATGATTTTGTAGGGATGAACTTTCTTTGGCCATGTTA
This sequence comes from Aegilops tauschii subsp. strangulata, assembly GCF_002575655.3. Lineage (NCBI taxonomy): Eukaryota > Viridiplantae > Streptophyta > Magnoliopsida > Poales > Poaceae > Aegilops > Aegilops tauschii. The sequence goes on along the minus strand of NC_053041.3, from coordinate 364,982,617 downwards.
TTTTGAGAGGACATAATTGCTTACTTAGTATGCTTGAAGTATTGTTATTTTTATGTCAATATTGAAATTTTATCTTGAATCTTTCGGATCTGAATATTCATACCACAATTAAGAAGAATTACATTGAAATTATGCCAAGTAGCATTCCACATAAAAAATTCTGCTTTTATCATTTACCTACTCGAGGACGAGCAGGAATTAAGCTTGGGGATGCTTGATACGTCTCCAGCGTATCTATAATTTTTTATTGTTCCATGCTATATTATATTCTGTTTTGGACATTATTGGGCTTTATTATACACTTTTATATTATTTTTGGCACTAACCTATTAACCGGAGGCCCAGCCCAGAATTGTTGTTTTTTGCCTATTTCGGAGTTTCGCATAAAAAGAATATCAAACGGAGTCCAAACGGGATGAAACCTTCGGGAATGTGATTTTCGGAACGAACGTGATCCAGAGGACATGGACCCTACGTCAAGAAAGCTACCAGGAGGGCACGAGGTAGGGGGCGCGCCTACCCCCCCCCCCCCAGGGCGCGCCCTCCACCCTCGTGGGCCCCATGTTGCTCCAACGACGTACTTCTTCCTCCTATATATACCTACGTACCCCCAAACTACCAGAGACGGAGCCAAAAACCTAATTCCACCGCCGCAACCTTCTGTACCCGTGAGATCCCATCTTGGGGCCTTTTCCGGAGCTCCACCGGAGGGGGCATCGATCACGGAGGGCTTCTACATCAACACCATAGCCTCTCCGATGATGTGTGAGTAGTTTACCTCAGACCTTTGGGTCCATAGTTATTAGCTAGATGGCTTCTTCTCTCTTTTTTTATCTCAATACAATGTTCTCCCCCTCTCTTGTGGAGATCTATTCGATTTAATCTTCTTTTGCGATGTGTTTGTTGAGACCGATGAATTGTGGGTTTATGATCAAGTTTGTCTATGAACAATATTTGAATCTTCTCTGAATTCTTTTATGTATGATTGGTTATCTTTGCAACTCTCTTCGAATTATCAGTTTGGTTTGGCCTACTAGATTGATCTTTCTTGCACTAGGAGAAGTGCTTAGCTTTGGGTTCAATCTTGCGGTGTCCTTTCCCAGTGACAGTAGGGGCAGCAAGGCACGTATTGTATTGTTGCCATCGAGGATAACAAGATGGGGTTTATGTCATATTGCATGAGTTTATCCCTCTACATCATGTCATCTTGCTTAAAGCGTTACTCTGTTCTTATGAACTTAATACTCTAGATGCATGCTGGATAGCAGTCGATGTGTGGATTAATAGTAGTAGATGCAGGCAGGAGTCGGTCTACTTGTCTCGGACGTGATGCCTATATACATGATCATACCTAGATATTCTCATAACTATGCTCAATTCTGTCAATTGCTCAACAGTAATTTGTTCACCCACCGTAATACTTATGCTCTTGAGAGAAGCCACTAGTGAAACCTATGGCCCCGGGGTCTATTTTCCATCATATTAATCTCCCGACAACAAGCTATTTCTGGCGCCGTTTTTATTTTGCTTTCTTTACTTTGTATCTATATCATAAAAATACCAAAAATATTATCTTATCATATCTATCAGATTTCACTCTCGTAAGTGACCGTGAAGGGATTGACAACCCCTTTATTGCATTGGTTGCGAGGATTTATTTGTTTGTGTAGGTGCGAGGGACTTGTGCGTGGCCTCCTACTGGATTGATACCTTGGTTCTCAAAACTTGAGGGAAATACTTACGCTACTTTGCTGCATCACCCTTTCCTCTTCAAGGAAAACCAACGCAGTAATCAAGAGGTAGCAGACGGCGCTCGACTGCTCTCCGCAGCCCGGCACCCCTGAAGTTGTCCCCTCGAGCACTTCTCCGGCTGCACCCCGTGCCGGCCGCCACGTCCAGCGCTTCGGTCGGCTTTGCGTGGACTTCGAGGAGCTCCGCAAGAGGAAAGGATCTCCGAGCAGCAGCGGTATCTTCGGGTCGTTAAAGCGACGAAAGTACATCATCGTCGATGAGTAAGTACTGTACCTCGTGATTTCTTGATTGCTGCTTTCCTCCCTGACGTTGGCTCTTCAGGACCCCTTCCGTCAGGGCCACTGTGTCCCTCGAGAAGCAACCTCCGCCTTCCTCGACTCCCCCGCTGGCCTTGAGCGTCCCGAGCCTGCATGCCGCGCCTAGAGCAGGGCCGGGCGGGGAGGTGCTCCCGCCTTCATGACGCTTTGAATCTGCGGTCTCGTCATCCTTCCTTCACGGCCTGGCTTGGAGCTTGGAGGGCGCGCCCCGGACCCCTCCTCTGGTCATGGACAGTAGCTGGTTGGCTTCGGTCTTCGGTTCCTCTTCAAGCAGCGGGCCCCGACTGGCCGGGGCCCCTCATGAGGCCGGGCTGGCGCCTGGGGCACCACTAGCCCCCTGCTGAGAGGGGGCGCGCCGCTTCACGCCCCGCCTGCAGCCCCCGAGGCGGAGGACGAGGCGGACCGCGTGCTTGAGCTCGAGCACGAGCGAAGCATCGTTCACCACGAGCTCTTTCAGGAGCGCGATGAGCCGACTCGGCAATGAACTTGCGGACGTTGACGCATGCCTCAAGGCTGAGGGTCTTCGGCTAGTGGAGGAACGGCGTAAGCTGAGGGTGGCCATCAACCTTGGCCGCTACCGGCGTGATCTTGATAATGCGAAGGCCGAGGCATCCCTCAAGGTTTCCCGTGAAGCTTGCTCCCGAGATCTGGAGGAGGCTCGCGAGGCTGACCGTCGTCGCGAGGCTGCGGAGAAGCGTGCATGGGAGCTCCAGGCCTGGAGTGCGTCCCTGGAGCAGCAGCTGGGGGCGCGCAAAGCCGCCCTTGCGTCGCTGAGGGGGACGCCCACCGAGGAATAAGAGATCCGGAGGCGCGAGGAGGCACTGGCTCTGGAGGCCATGGAGCGTAGCCTCGAGCTTGAGCAGCTGGAGACGAGGGAGCGTCAAGTTGCCCAAGCGGAAGATGCCGTTGGCGCACGTGAGGCCAAATCTCAGGAGGAAGTTGATCGCCGGATGGCCAAGGTCTGCGCGGGTCTTGAGGGTTGGCGTGGTCTGAAGTTGCAGCCTGCGGAGACGGAGCCTGCAGGTAGGGCCGCGGCCCTTAAGCCCAGGTTGGCGAGGTAGAGAGGTGCGCGGAGGCCACAGCGGCCGCCCTGGTTACGGCGCAGGCAGAACTGGCTTCCGCCCGCGCCGAGCTGCTCTCTCTTCATAAACGGGTTGATGACGCCGAGGCCGTCGTGCGGAAAAACAGAGAGGAAGTGCTTCAGCTACGGACATTGGAGCGTGAGCACGCCCCATGCTCCAGGACCTCAGGGTCAGGGCCAACGCGGCGCTGGGCCACGTCTATGACGAGAACGTGCCGTATCCCCACTCAGATGACTACGCCAGTCACCAGCGCTTCTTCGCCGACGTGGTGATGCGCCTGGAAGCCTGGTCCGATAGAGCTCGCCAGCTCGTGGAAGAGAGGAGACGGGGCCTTCTTGGGCGCGCGTTCTCATGCGTCTTCAGTCATCTTCGGAACACCTTCCCCGACTTCGACTTCGACGCCGCCATTGCCCTCGTACCGCAGGCCATCCGTGGCGACCTGGCGCGGTGGGTGGAGGAAAACGTGGATGCGCTGGTCAGAGCCTTCGTTTCTGAAGACGATGCGGTGGTGGTCGCTGCAGACGAAGGCGACATGGTTGACGATGGCGATGCCGGCGTTGGTGAAGGTGGAGGCGATGCCAATGACGGTGACAGCGACGCCAGCGGTGCGTCTGAAGACAACGTGGAGGACGCGGCGAGCGACATATCTGGCTGATCCCTTGTTCCTTTACTGTTTTACCCTGTATGCAAAAACTTAGCTGGGGCGGCCCCTAAAGACTGTGAGAGCATTTTGAGAGGGGGAGCCCCTCATGTAAACGAATCGCAATTTTTACTCTTCTATGCCAAGCCGAGTGTGCGCCTTCGTGGATCCATGAGTCTGGCGGCAAGTTTTCCTACTGCGGCTTACCTTAGCTAGGGCGGGCCCCGAATCGGATTGTAAGGACGAGAGTTGCCGTGGAGCTCCTCAAGGGTCTGCTGATCCACCCAAGAGGGCCTCACGAGGATCTAGCGCCAACCGGTGCACGCGGCGCGTGTGCCGCGCTAAGCCCCGTTCGCGAGGAGCCCGCGAGGGGGAAGCAGCGAGCGCGAGCTTCAGAACAAGGCAAGAACCAGATGGCAAGAAATCGCTTGAACGAGAAAAGGCACCCCCTGCGCGCATCGATAGAAATTCAACTTCAACTTAAATCCAAATCCAGAAGGCAAGGTTACAGAAAAGAGGTCCAAAGCAAATGGCCGCGTCCGGCGCCTAGTCTAGTCTTCTGGTCTTCTCACAAGCGCGGAGCTAAGTGCTGCCACTAGGCGTGGGAGGGAGCCCCCGAGGCCCGAGGGCGGCTCTCCGGAGACTCCGGGGCGTGTATAGCCCCACTCATTATTACGTGAGAGTGTCACGGGCGGCGATCTTCACAGGCACTGGGCCTTCTTCATAGGTACCGGCCTTGTTTCATATCGCCAGGCGAGGGCCCCGCCTTGCGCCACCCTCGACCACCTTTGAGCCGACCGGCAACCTGGACGACACAAAGGGGGGAAAGGGGACGCCAGCGGCGCCCTCGGCGGCCACGGGTCCTCTGCCGGGGGAAGGCTTGCCGCCGCCTCCCCGACAGAGGGCCTACCTCCGGGTGACGCCTGGCTTCGCGCGTCGTGGGGAGGGGCCTTGCTCCTGGCTCCCTCCATGCAGCCCCCGGCGTGTTTCCCCTGGCGGGAGGGGGGCTGCTGCGCCGGGGTCGTCGGCCGACGTTGTGACCTGATTCACTTGCAGCCCATGGTTAGCGTAAGCCTGCTCCTGAGAGATTAATGGTACCTTATAGTTGTTGTTGCAAGCGTGGTCGTTGTGGTTCCCCGTCGGCTCCTGGAAGGCCTCAACTTCTGGCGCCTCTTCTTCCCAACCTTCCCCGAGGAACGAGCCATGGTCTTCCTCCAGCGTGTACTCTTGGTCCATCATGCGGGGCACGTAGGCTTCCGGGGCTGTTACCCCAAACACCTCGCCGTAGTGCCCCACACTCCACGTTGCCCGGCCCAGCGCGGCGTCCTGAGGATGATAGCATGATGTCTTGTTGGGACCATGAGAGGCAACGCTCGTGCCCATGCTCACCGGAGGCGGCGCGGGGGCAACGGGGCCCCCGGCGCCGCCGGCCGTGCCGGTATCAACGAAGCCCCCAGGCACACCCAAGGGCGCATGGTTGCGGTGAGGCCCGCCGTGAGATCCAGTAGCGGCCCGAGAAGGAAGCGGATGGCAGAAGGGTGGTGCTCCTGACGCCGCAGCATCCAGTAGCTCAGCGACACTTTCCAGCATTGCAACCCGGCCGCTCTCCATCAGTCGGCACCGCAGCAACTCCCGTGCCACCGTGAGCGCGGCCCGCATGTTCGCCTGCTCCCGCCGGGTGTGTGGCACTGTTGCTGCGACGTGGCTTGCAGCCCTTGCAGCGGCTCATGCTTGTCGTGGAGTGAGGGTGGACGGCACCTGGCCGCGCCGCCCGCGCCCTGCAGTGTTAGGTGGCGCTCGTGCCGCCTGGAGCGCGGGGTTGAGGTCTTCATGGGCAGGCGGCGCCGCCCGGGCGGGCTAGGCTGCCCAGCGGTCGGAGCCGGCCCTTAGGTCGCCGGACATCGGGACCGCAGAGCGTCGGCGGATCGATTGGCGGGGAGGAGGCTCCGGCGCACCCCTACCTAGCGCACCAAATGTCGGATCACAGGTTCCGGCAAAACCCTTAAGGTTCGAACTCTAGGGTGCGCGTGAATTTCTTTCCTCCCTACCGATCTATGCCCTAGCTCGCTAAGATCTCGCGGGCGAACTCGACAAACTCACAACACAAAAGACACAACATTTATACTAGTTCAGGCCACCATTATGGTGTAATACCCTACTCCAGTGTGGTGGTGGTGGATTGCCTCTTAGACTGATGATGAACAATACAAAGGGCAGAATAGCCTCCTGAGGTTGAGGTGTTCTTGTGCTCTGTGAGCTTGTGGGTGAGAGGATGGAAGATGGAATCCCCCTCCCTATTGTGGTGGCTAGTCCTACTTATATAGGCCCTGGTCCTCTCCCCAAATATTGAGCGGGAAGGGAGCTAACAATGGCCAATTTGAAAGGGGGCAGCTAGTATAGCTTATCCTGACAAAAGCGGTCTTCGCCTGCAAAAGGCTCTGGTGGTGACGCCGTCTTGGGCTCCATGGTGACCTCGGTCTTGCCGTCCCGCTGGTCTTGGTCTCATTGCACTGATATGGAAACCTTTGCTTGATGCCTCGGTATTCTGCGCCTGCGCTTGCCTCCTTAGCACCAAAGGGGAAACAAGGACACTGCGCGCGCTGGCGCCCGCCTGGCGCCCGCCTGGTCTCGATCGTCATGGCTCACGTCACGAGAACCTCGCAAGGTTTTCCCTGCCTTGATCTCTCCGCTCCTCGCGAGCCAGCCTGGTGAGGCCGCTCCTGAGGAGGTCTTGTGTCGTCCGCCATGCGAGGCTTGGCCCCTCGCGAGGGTCTTGAATGCCTTGTTGATGAAGATGGGCCGTACAGGCCCGCTAGCGCAGCCACGCCGTGGGCCACAGGCAGGCAGTCTGGGGACCCCCGTTCCCAGAACGCTGACAATAGCGCCCCTAGTTCGGCCTTCCGAACACCAGGGGCTTCGCCGAAATTTTCATTGTCAAACTCCTATGGCTAAGTGAGGGTAATAAAGGTCGTATAGTCTGATTGCCTTGTTCGTTGCGCTAAACACCTCCTTTAAGGACCAGAATATGGAGTAAAGAGTGTTTAGATTTATCCCGAACACCCCCGTACTATCTATGTGGGGGCAGAAGCCGACGACTGGTCAACCCTCAAATTCTAATAAACGGCCGCACAGGAGGTAAAAATTTCATTACAAGCATCATAGTACATACCGATCTTGTTTCATATTACAGGACAACCCGAATGTTTTCATGGGAATATCACGTCGATTCGCACATTGCTCCGCCACAAGGCGGGATCCCTCCAAGACTCCGTCAAAATACAGCTCGGGTCGACGATGCTCCTTGCCCTCAGGTGGCCCCTCGGTCATCAAATTCTTGGCATCCATCTTCACCCAGTGCGTCTTGACGCGCGTGAATGCCATCCGTGCACCTTCAATGCAGACCGATCGCTTCACAGCTTCGAGCCGCGGGCAGGCACTCACAAGCCGCTTCACAAGTCCAAAGTAGCTGCTGGGTATGGGCTCGACAGGCCACAGCCGGACTATTAGGTCCTTCATGGCTAGCTCGGCCGACCGGTGCAGATCGACCAACTGTTTCAGCTGGTCGCTAAAGGGCACTGGACGTTCTGGTCCAACATATTGAGACCAGAATAGCTTCTCCGTAGACATCCCCTCTTCGGCCCGATAAAACTCGGCAGCATCGGATATGCTGCGCGGCAGATCCGTAAACGCCCCTGGAAAACCCGAATTCGGGTAAGTACAAGGAATGTTTTCTTCGCATACTTGCTTTGCATAGCGAAAGACTTACCCGCCGCAATCTTCTCGGCCGCTTGAATCTCCTGGAGGGTGCTCTGGGCTTCTGCTCGGGCATCTTGCGTGCTCTGGCGGGCCTTCGCAAGTTCGGACTCTTGCATCCTAAGATCGCGCTCCAAGGACTCGAGCTTCTCGACGGTGTCCTGGAGCTCTTGCTGGGCCTTGTTAACCAGGGCCTCGTGCTTCTCACGCACGACGCGTTCCTTGGCCGCTTTGTCCTCGTCCTTGGCTAACGCCTTCTTGAAGGCCGCCACCTCGGTCGTGGCCCCTAATAATGTTCACGACACTTTAGCCCGCACGGACCATTCATCCTTATTAAATGTACACGCAGGTTACTTCATACCTTGGCTATCCTCCAGTTGCTTCTTCACGAAGCCGAGCTCTCCCTCGGCCCGCTCCAGTTTCTGCTTCAGTCCGGAGACCTCCGCAGTATGAGCGGTAGCAGCCCGCAGCGAGGCCTGCTTATTCACATAGACACCTCATGTTAGACTCCTGCGAGAATTATTTTTGATCCTTTGTTCGGCTTTTTCTTTCCGAACACCGAACAGAGCATCAGGGGCTACTGTCTACGCTGTGATATTCTTCTTACAATTACATTACTCACCTCAAAGCCTGTTAGAAGGCTAGCACAGGCTTCGGTCAGTCCATTTTTGGCAGACTGAACCTTTTTTATCACTGTACCTATATGGGCACGGTGCTCATCCACAATGGAGGCGCCTTGCAGCGCTTCCAGTAGATGATCCGGTGCCTCACCGGCGGCACACCCCCTCTTTTCGGGGAAGGCCGTTCGCGGGACTCCGGAGCCATATAGGTCTCCGGAATAGAATCTGGCTGAGGGTCGAGTAGAACTCGGCCCACATCATCCGTCTCCGTAGGGGCTTTTTCCCCCATATGTTCAGCGGCCCGGGAGTCATCCTGGGGCGCCACCCTGACAATCTCCGGAGCCTTCCCCCAGTCTGAGGAGGTCCTTTGGGACGCCTCCTCGCATCACCCTTGGCCGAGGCAGAGTAAGCATGCGGCGGTGACATGCTGGCCCTCTCCTTTGGGTCCAGCGAACCTTCTGATGAAGATCGCGGAGAACCGTCCCGGGCCGGACTGCAATAACATGATTCAAACATATCAATATTACAAGGCGGAAAGGCCAGGCGTTTGGGCGTGCATAAAGATTTTGATACTTACGATGCGGACCGAGGCTTGGTCCGGGGAGGTCGCTCCGGACTGCTATCGACATCCCACGCGGAGTTATCCACGAGGGAGCCTTTCCCCCTCTTGGGCGCCTTCGCCTCCAGATTCGTGGAGGCCGCTCTCTTCTTCCTCCCCACCTTAGGTGGAGAGTCATCTTCCTCTTCCTCCTCCTCGTCATCATGCTCAGCGGACGAAGAGCGAGTCTCGTCTTCGGACATCACGTCCGGAGCGCCTTTTCGGTGAGGGCCCCTCCGGGCCCCTTTGGCCGCTTTCTTGGCCGTCTTCTCCGGCACCTCATAAGGTGCTGGAAATAGCATTTTCGTCACTAATGGGAACTCTGGGTCTTCGGGCAGCGGAGCCGGACAGTTAATCCCCCCCCCCCCCCGCTACCTCGATCCAGGCCTAAAAACATGGATAGGAAGGCTTAGGCTTTTTCCTCAAGATATGCTAGTAAAGGGTATGCCTTGAAAACATGAAAGAACTTACCGAATTAGCCTGACGTTTTAAGCTGAGCCCGTGATCTTCGGTCGTGGGTGGTGGTGTCTCGCCGGCCTTGAAGAGCACTTTCCAGATGTCTTCGTGCATCGAGCCGAAGAGCTCTAGTGGCGTCTGGTGCTTGGCCGGATCATACTCCCACAGATAGCAAGTCCGGCGTTGGCACAGAAGAACTCGACGAATGAGCATAACCTGGATCACGTTGACGAGCTTGATTTTCCTGTCTATCATCTTCTGGATGCACGTCTGGAGCCCAGTCAGCTCGTCTGAGGGACCCCAGGTTAGGCCCCTCTCTTGCCAGGAGGTGAGCCGCATCGGGATTCCGGATCGGAATTCGGGGGCCGCCGCCCAGTCAGTGTCACGTGGCTCGGTGATGTAGAACCACCCTGATTGCCACCCCTTCACCGTCTCCGCAAAGGAGCCTTCGGGCCAGGTAACATTGGGCATCTTGCCCACCATGGCGCCTCCGCACTCTGCTTGTTGGCCGCTCATCACCTTCGGCTTCACAATGAAGGTCTTCAGCCATAGGCCAAAATGAGGTGGGATGCGGAGAAAGGCCTCGCACATGACAACGAATGCCGTGATTTTGAGAATGAAGTTGGGGGCTAGGTCATGAAAGTCTAGCCCATAGTAAAACATCAGTCCTCGGACGAACGGGTGGAGAGGGAATCCCAGCCCGCGAACAAAATGTGTGAGAAACACAACCCTCTCATGGGGCTCTGGAGTAGGGATGATCTGTCCTTTGACCGGGAGTCGGTGAGCAATTTCCCTGGCCAGGTATCCGGCCTCCCGGAGCTCCTTGATGTCCTTCTTCTTGACGGAGGAGGCCATCCACTTGCCTCCAGCTCTGGACCCGGACATGTTTGGAGTGCTTTCTCGAACGAGGGAAAGCTAAAGCTTGGGCGCTGGAGCTCAAGGACGGAAGGGATGGAGGAGAGAAAGGGTGTGGGAGGAAAAAGGGAATCCTTATCCTCTTATAAAGGCCACGAATGTCAAGTGCCTCCCCACTCGCCCTAAAAGCTCGCCTATTCCCAAGGCCTGTGTAAATGGCATGGTTGGGTTACCCATGCCCGCATTGATGAGAATCCCACGATAAGGGGACATGATCTCTGCGTTGACAAGACGTGCCAATGGCAACCGCGTCTCGGAACGTGGAGCGGCGGACACAAAACGGTCCGGAATTATGACCGGTCGGACGTGATGTCATGCTACAAAAATTTGTCAGCAGATTGGACTCGTGTAAAATTATATTCTCTCTGTGGTTGTGTATGGTGTGTGTGACAGGTCCGGATACTATCATCGTGACCGAAGTCTATCTTGGAGTTCCGAAAGGGGAACCCGCCTTGCAATGCCGAAGACAATCTACGCGCCGGACTCCTCGTCATTGAAGCCAGGTTCAGGGGCTACTGAGGGAGTCCTGGACTAAGGGGTCCTCGGGCGTACGGCCTGTTATCCATGGGCCGGACTGAAGGGCTGTGAAGACATGAAGGCCGAAGACTGTACCCCTGTCCGGATAGGACTCTCCTTGGCATGGAAGGCAAGCTTGGCGATCAACTATGAAGATTCCTTCTTGTGTAACCGACTCTATGTAACCCTTGATCCCCCTGATGTCTATATAAACCGGAGGGTGTAGTCCGGAAAGGATATACTCATTACCATAGTCATACATGCTAGACTTCTAGGGTTTAGTCATACAGGATATACTCATTACCATAGTCATCTTGAGGTAGATCAACTCTTGTAATACTCATATTCATCAAGATCAATCAAGCAGGAAGTAGGGTATTACCTCCATAGAGAGGGCCCGAACCTGGGTAAACATCGTGTCCCTTGTCTCCTGTAACCATCGACCTTAGACGCACAGTTCGGGACCCCCTACCCGAGATCCGCCGGTTTTGACACCGACAGATGGGCCTCCCCATCGTTCCCCATCGCCCACTGCCAACGCCGCCACCGGTCCGGCGGGAAACAAGCAGCAAGCGTCCTCGCTGCACCCCTCGGTGCGGCGGGACAGCCGCACCGCCACCCCGTCGCTGGCTTCGGCCGGCTCGTCGTCCCACGCACGTCACGCGCCTACAGACGCGCAGGCCGCGCTGCTCATGGCACGCAAGCTCCTGCACTACCGCCCGGTCGACGACCTCTACGAGGACTGGTTGGACCGCATCACCGAGCTCGTCAGCGCTGCTAGGGGCTCCCCCGCGCCATCTCTCTCGCTGCCTCGCCCTCTGCCAGCTTCGGGCGACGTGGCTCACGGAGCGCCTCCACCACCTCTGCACCAAGACGGCGCTCTGGCGCCAAGGCGCGCTGTCGGATGTGGGGTTCCGACAAACCCTTAAGGTACGAACACTGGGGTGTGCGCGAAGTCTCTCCCTCCTACCGATCTACGCTCTAGCTCGCTACGATCTCGCGGATGAACTCGATGAACTCGCAACACAGGAAGGCACGAGGTTTATACTGGTTCGGGCCACCATTGTGGTGTAATACCCTACTCCAGTGTGGTGGTGGTGGATTGCCTCTCGGGCTGATGATGAACAGTACAAGGGAAGAACAGCCTCCTGAGGTTGAGGTGTTCTTGTGTTTGTGAACTTGTGGCGTGAGGATTCGATGCCTCTACTGTGGTGGCTAGCTCTACTTATATAGGCCCTGGTCCTCTTCCCAAATATCGAGCAGGAAGGGAGCCAACAACGGCGGACAAATTTGAAGGGGGACAGCTAGTAGAGGATATCCTGACAAAAGCGGTCTTCGCCTGCGAAAAGCTCTGGGGTGACGCCGTCGTGGGCTCCACGATGACCTCCGCCTTGCCGTCCTCCTGGTCTTGGTCTCGTTGCACCAATATGGCAACCTTTGCCTGATGCCTCGGTACTCGCCTGCGCTAGCCTCCTTAGCACCAAAGAGGAAATAAGGACGCTGTGCGCACTGGCGCCCGCCTGGCACCCGCCTGGTACCGTTCGTCATGGCTCACGTCACGAGAGCCTCGTGAGGTTTGCCTTGCCTTGATATCTCCGCTCCTCGTGAGCCTGCCTGGCTAGGCCACTCTAGAGGAGGTCTTGCGTCGTCCGCCTCGCGAGGCTTGGACCCTCACGAGGGTCTTGGGTGTCTTGTTGACGAAGATGGGCCGTACGGCCCACTGCCTGGCCATGCTGTGGGCCGCAGGCAAGCAAGTCTGGGGACCCCCATTCCCGGAACGCCGACAGTAGCCCCGGGCCCAAGGTGCGCTCGGGCTTGGCTTCGCGGCAAAGCCAAGGGTCAAGTTCGGAGCACCGTGGGCCCCAAAAGCCTGCGGCCTCGGTTGACGCATGGCGGTTGATTGTACGTGGGCGTCTCCGCTTCCCCACGCTGCCTCGGCAACTGCATGACTTGACAAGTCCCTGCGACATGCAAGGAAAACCATCATTACCTAAGATCGTGGGGGACGCCGGTTGGCCTTCTCTTGCTATAAACGGGGAGGGGCGGAGCCCCCGTTGCCCATCTCTTCCTCTCTTGCTCGCTTCTTCCTCCTTGCTCTGCTGCTAACAACAATGGCACCCATCAGAAGGTTTTCCGCCGAAGAGAAAGGAAAAGCTCCCCGTGAAGATCCGGGACCACTTCCACCGAAGAAGAGGTCGATCCATCGTCGTGATGAAGCGGCGATGCAGGTGGTGACGAGGCCCTGGTGCGAGCGGCCTCCTCCGGGGTACCCGCTACCCTTGTACGCCCGAGCCGAGGGCTCGGGAGGTCAGAGCGACGAGCAGCGCCGCCCAAGCCGTGTACGGGGTCGCCGCACCACGGCGACGCGTGCCGTTGCCCCTGGGGTCCACGCCACTGACTCCTCGCACGAGTTGGTGCTGTGGGCGCCGATGCCTCCAAGCTCCTGGATCTGCTTCCCGCGGTTCTTCTCCGACGTGATGCCGCCGAGGGGGCCTCTCGAGCTCTGGCTGCAGCACGCCGACTGCAGCGCTCCAGCGACCGGAGCGGAGATCGAAGCAGTCCCCACCAGCAAGATCTTCATGACTCGTGGCTGGGGCGAGATCGCGCGGGTCTGCCGTGCGAGGGTAGCCCTCGCGATCCACTTCGAGTACGACGGCGCCTCCACGCTCTTCTTCAAGGTCTTCGACGCCGAGGGCCGCCGCCTGGAGTGCTGTCCTGGGGAGGAGCGCCAGACCGACGCGCGCTCCGCCCGCAGCTACTCCAACAGCAGCAGCCCCTGCGAGTCCAGCAGCTCTCCTAAGCTTTAGGAAACTCCGGAGACGAGCGACGACAGCTGCGTGCCCCCGAGCTCTCGCCGAGCTCGGAGCAGGGCTGCGGCGTCCGGCCGCCGCTGATCTGGATGGGGTTGGCGCCGGCCTCCCATGGCCCACTGTTGATGATGGCGTCTGCCACGGAAGGGTGTAGATAGGATTCCCCTTAGTATCAGCTTTTGTTTCCTGCGGAGAATCATGAATCACCCCGTGGGGGCATGTAAGGGTCTATAATGTCTTTGGTGCTTATCTTCCTTGTTATGAAAACTTGGTGAGTGCATGTCCCGTTAAGGCTTGGTCTCCCCTTTCTTTCCTCTCGATGGCTTCTTGCTCTACGCTGACAGGTCCCGGTCCCCAGGCAGGCTACAGCCGTCGCTGGTATGCCAGGTCGCGTGCCGTGGTCAAGGCCAGGAGGTGTGCGGCCCGAGGTCCAGTAAGAGCCCCTGAGGCGCGATGCTCAGGAGGTCCCCCTTAACGCTCAAGCAGCCATGGTAAGGCAAGAAAGGAAGATGACTTGGCCGTAACGGGGCTGCGGCATGGCGCGAGTGGCCATTAGGCCCAGATATTTAGCCGATCCTAGGGCGAAACTTATCTTGCTGACTTCGCGGCGATTCCTGATGTCGCGCTAGGGCTGCGCGCCAACTCGTGCGGCGTAGCCAGGTCGGCCCATACGAGTTCCCCTCCCCTCATGCTCTCATTAGTGCTCTACGTCCTCAGGTCCCGGCCCTCGAGCGAGCTCAGCCGCCGCTGGTATGCCAGGTCGCGATGCCGTGGTCAAGGCCAGGGGGTGAGAGCTGGAGAGCCAGTAAGAGCTCCTGAGTCGCGATGCTCATGAGCCCCCCTTTTAACGTGCAAGCGAATTGCACGAGAGAAAAAGAGACTCACGGTGCCGCCTGCTATCCTTCCTCGGGATCCCTATGAGCAGGCACAAGAAGGAACATGGTTTGCCATTACAGCTGTCAGCCTGCCCCTGGTTTCTCTGGATGAGGTGAAGGCACTGAGGGCCTGGTGAGGTGACGTGCGCGGGGCGTGCCGCGAGCCAGAGCTCGGCCGCTCAGATTTGTCGACGTGCCAGGGACGGACCCATGCACCAGCGTCGTGCCTGTGTGGAGGCCCCCGGGGGCGATGTTTAGGCAGGTGGTAGCAGTTGGCAGGTTAAGCAGATCAACTTGGATAAATGCAGGAAGATACACGCCACCGGGTCTGGCCCGAGCGGCTTGGGGATGATGCAGCCCGAGGGGCGCCCCCAGCAAAGTAAGGTAAAGACTTAAGCAAAAGGGATACATGCCACAGGGACAGACCCATGTGGCCTGGGAATAATGCAGCCCGAGGGGCGCTCCCAGCTTAAACGAACTTGGAAGATGTCACCTGGTTCTGTAGACGAAGTAGAGTTGGTGCAGCTGAAGCCGCGTGTTGAAGGAATGGCTCCTCATGAGCCACCGGGGCCCTGAGCTTCGGGAGGCTCTGGGGGTTCAGGAGGTTCCCTGAAGGCCGTCTCCATCTCCCCCAGGACAGCGTGGAACCTGGCCTCCTGAGCCGCCAGGACTTGCCGCACGTTGCGCTGATAGGCCGACGCCACGCTTGGCAAGCCGAAGGGCATGCGAACGCAGCTGTGTGGTGGGCCCTTGCAGCGGCCCACACACGATGGCCAGAAGCGCTCCTGAGATGCGGCCCTGTTGAGCCCTGGGACGTCGATGCAGACACGCAGCCCGGTATCCTCGCCTGGATGGGGAGCTGCGCCTTGTGAGCGGCTGTGGCCGTGCATGGCTCTTGCTTCTTGAAGTTCCTGGGTAGTCTTGGTGATGAACTCCTGGGTGGTGGGCACTCCTTGCCCTGTGCTCTCTTGAGGAAACTGTGCCCTGAGGCACGCTTCCAAGTGGTGCCCAAGCGCTTCCCTCGTGAGGTTGGCAAGGTCTGAGGCTCTCCAGAAGAGAGCCCTCGAGCCCTGCCTGAGGAGGGCGCCGGGCGCGCTTTCCTATGCGATGGAGGGAGGCGCCCCTGGAGCGGGCGCTGATCCTGACGAGGCTCCTGCCGCGACGCCATCCTCCTGAGGTCCTGCGCGGCACGGCAGCTTCTTCCTGGGGATGGTCTCTGGAGGGCCTTCACTCCTGCTGTCGGGGTCGTCGATTGCTGCGGCTTGAAAGGCGCGCTCAAGGGAGCACACCGCATCCCTCTCTTCACACGGGACCGTGATGATTCCTCTGCTTCCTGGCATCTTGAGAACGTTGTAGCCGTGATGGGTGACTGCCATGAACTTGGCCAGGGCTGGATACCCGAGGATGGCATTGTACGGCAGGCGGATGTGCGCGACGTCGAAGTCGATGAGCTCGGGTGGTGAGATACACCTTCTCAATTGCGAGACAAGAAACACATTGTGCACTTCTGACAATTCCGGTGGTAGTTCCAACTGATAAGCAACTATACCAACTCTAGACATAACTGGGAATGGGCCAATATATCTGGGTGCAAGTTTTCCTCGAGTCTGAAATCTCTTGACTCCTTTCATGGGTGTGACTCGGAGGTACACATACTCTCCGGGTTCAAAACCGATCTGATGGTGCTTTGAGTCATAGTATCTCTTTTGTCGGGACTTAGCCAATTGCAGTCTATCTCGGATCTCCTTGACTTGTTTTTCAGCCTCCATCATTAAGCCAGTCCCAAAAATACGACTATCTCCGGTTTGAGACCAGTTTAGCGGAGTGCGGCACTTACGGCCATACAGAGCTTCATATGGTGACATCTTGAGACTGGTCTGGAAGCTGTTGTTGTAAGAGAACTCTGCATAGGGCAGACGGTCTTCCCACTTGGGTCTTGGGCCAAAGCACATGCTCGGAGCATATCTTCAAGTATTTGATTTACTCGCTTAGTCTGCCCGTCTATTTGAGGATGATAGGCTATGATGTACTTTAGTGCGGTCCCTAAAGCTTGATGGAGACGTGACCAGAATGCGGAGGTAAAGAGAGAACCTCTGTCGGAAGTGACAGTTCTTGGCACTCCATGCAAACTGACGATTCTGGACACATATAGTTGTGTGAGTTGATCGGCTCGATAGGTGGTTCGGATGGAGATGAAGTGAGCTATCTTTGTCAGCATGTCCACCACAACCCATACTGCATCATTGCCCCAGTGAGTCCTTGGTAGGCCTGTGATGAAATCCATGCAGACATCATCCCACTTCCATTGCGGAACGGGTAAAGGTTGCAGAAGTCCGGCGGATTTCTGATGTTCCGCCTTTACATTGTTGCATATATCGCAGCAAGCGACAAAATAGGTGATGTCCTTCTTCATTCCATCCCACCAAAATGCTTGACGAAGGTCCTCATACATTTTGGTACCTCCTGGATGGATCGAGTACGAAGATTCGTGCGCTTCCGTCAAGATCTTCTTTCTCAGGTTTGCTTGCTCAGGTATGCAAATTCGTCCTCGAAACCTTACAGTACCTTGCTCATCCTTAGAGAAATCCTAGGTCTTGCCTTCTTGCATACGCTTGACATGGTGTTGCAGGGCTGAGTCATGTTGCTGGGCCATGCAGATCTCTTCTTCAAGGGTAGGAGTAACTTCCAATGTATTGGCAAGGACGGCATCAACAATAACCAAGTTAAGTTGAGCGATCTCTTCTTGGAGTTCGGAAGGCAAGGACTCCATCAGGGCGTTCAGATTGGCAGGCTTGCGGCCGAGGGCATTGGCGACCACGTTGGCCTTACCGGGATGGTAATTTATTCCAAGATCATAATCCTTGACCAATTCGAGCCATCTTCGCTGTCACAGGTTCAGATCCGGTTGGGTGAATATATACTTGAGACTCTTGTGGTCGGTAAATACCTGACATCTTTTGCCAATGAGGTAGTGCCTCCAAATTTTTAAGGCGTGCACAACTACGGCCAATTCTAAATCATGGGTTGGGTAATTCCCTTCATGGGGTCGCAGCTGTCAAGATGTGTGATACGTCTCCAACGTATCTATAATTTTTGATTGCTCCATGCTATATTATCTTCTGTTTTGGACATTATTGGGCTTTATTATTCACTTTTATATTATTTTTGGGACTAACCTATTAACCGAAGGCCCAGCCCAGAATTGTTGTTTTTTGCCTATTTCAGAGTTTCGCAGAAAAGAATATCAAACGGAGTCCAAACAGAATGAAACCTTCGGGAACGTGATTTTTGGAACGAACATGATCCAGGAGACTTGGACCCTAAGTCAAGGAAGCTTCCAGGAAGCCATGAGGTAGGGGGCGCGCCTACCCCCCCCCCCAGGCATGCCCTCCACCCTCGTGGGCCCCATGTTGCTCCACCGACATACTCCTTCCTCCTATATATACCTACGTACCCCAAACGATTAGATACGGAGCCAAAAACCTAATTCCACCGCCGCAACCTTCTCTACCCACGAGATCCCATCTTGGGGCCTGTTCCGGAGCTCCGCCGGATGGGGCATCGATCATGGAGGGCTTCTACATCAACACCATAGCCTCTTCGATGAAGTGTGAGTAGTTTACCTCAGACCTTCGGGTCCATAGTTATTAGCTAGATGGCTTCTTCTCTCTTTTTGGATCTCAATACAATGTTCTCCCCCTCTCTCGTGGAGATCTATTCGATGTAATCTTCTTTTGTGGTGTGTTTGTTGAGACTGATGAATTGTGGGTTTATGATCAAGTTTATCTATGAACAATATTTGAATCTTCTCTGAATTCTTTTATGTATGATTGGTTATCTTTGCAAGTCTCTTCGAATTATCAGTTTGGTTTGGCCTACTAGATTGATCTTTCTTGCAATGGGAGAAGTGCTTAGCTTTGGGTTCAATCTTGCGGTGTCCTTTCCCAGTGACTGTAGGGGCAGCAAGGCACGTATTGTATTGTTGCCATCGAGGATAACAAGATGGTTTTTTTATCATATTGCATGTATTTATCCCTCTACATCATGTCATCTTGCTTAAGGCGTTACTCTGTTCTTATGAACTTAATACTCTAGATGCATGCTGGATAGCGGTCGATGTGTGGAGTAATAGTAGTAGATGCAGGCAGGAGTCGGTCTACTTGTCTCCGACGTGATGCCTATATACATGATCATACCTAGATATTCTCATAACTATGCTCAATTCTGTCAATTGCTCAACAGTAACTCGTTCACCCACCGTAAAATACTTATGCTCTTGAGAGAAGCCACTAGTGAAACCTATGGCCCCCGGGTCTATCTT
This sequence comes from Aegilops tauschii subsp. strangulata, assembly GCF_002575655.3. NCBI lineage: Eukaryota > Viridiplantae > Streptophyta > Magnoliopsida > Poales > Poaceae > Aegilops > Aegilops tauschii. The sequence continues at coordinate 364,963,962 of NC_053041.3, read as the reverse complement.
CATCATATTAATCTTCCAACACTTAGTTATTTCCGTTGCTTTTTACTTTGCTTTTATTTTACTTTGCATCTTTATCATAAAAATACCAAAAATATTATCCTATCTGTTCTATCAGATCTCACTCTCATAAGTGACCGTGTAGGGATTGACAACCCCTTATCGCGTTGGTTGCGAGGATTTATTTGTTTGTGTAGGTGCGAGGGACTTGCGTGTAGCCTCCTACTGGATTGATACCTTGGTTCTCAAAAACTGAGGGAAATACTTAGGCTACTTTGCTGCATCACCCTTTCCTCTTCAAGGGAAACCAATGCAGTGCTCAAGAGGTAGCAAGAAGGATTTCTGGCGCCGTTGCCGCGGAGGTCTACGCAAAAGTCAACATACCAAGTACCCATCACAAACCCTTATCTCCCGCATTACATTATTTGCCATTTGCCTCTCGTTTTCCTCTCCCCCACTTCACCCTTGTCGTTTTATTCGCCCTCTCTTTTTTGTTCGCTTCTTTTTCGCTTGCTTTTTGTTTGCTCGTGTGTTGGATTGCTTGTTTGTCATGATGGCTCAAGATAATACCAAATTATGTGACTTTACCAGTACCAACAATAATGATTTCCTTAGCACTCCGATTGCTCCTCTTACCCGATACTGAATCTTGTGAAATCAATCCTGCTTTGTTGAATCTTGTCATGAAAGATCAATTCGCCGGCCTTCCTAGTGAAGATGCCGCTACTCATCTAAATAGCTTCGTTGATTTGTGTGATATGCAAAATAACAAAGATGTTGACAATGATATTGTTAAATTGAAGCTATTTCCCTTTTCACTTAGAGATCGTGCTAAAGCTTAGTTTTCGTCTTTGCCTAAAAATAGTATTGATTTCTTGAATAAGTGCAAAGATGCTTTTATCTCTAAGTATTTTCCTCCCGCTAAAATCATCTCTCTTAGAAACGATATTATGAGTTTCAAGCAACTTGATCATGAACATGTTGCACAAGCTTGGGAGAGGATGAAATTAATGATATGTAATTGCCCTACTCATGGTTTGAATTTGTGGATGATTATAGAAAAAATTTATGCCGGATTGAATTTTTCTTCTAGAAATCTTTTAGATTCGGCTGCGGGAGGCACTTTTATGGAAATCACTTTAGGAGAAGCTACTAAACTCCTAGATAATATTATGGTTAATTATTCTCAATGGCACACTGAAAGATCTACTAATAAAAAAGTGCATGCGATAGAAGAAATTAATGTTTTGAGTGGAAAGATGGATGAACTTATGAAATTATTTGCTACTAAGAGTGTTTCTTCTGATCCTAATGATATGCCTTTGTCTACTTTGATTGAGAATAATAATGAATCTATGGATGTAAATTTTGTTGGTAGGAATAATTTTGGTAACAACGCGTATAGAGGAAACTTTAATCCTAGGCCTTATCCTAGAAATTCCTCTAATAATTATGGTAATTCCTACAACAATTCTTATGGAAATTTTAATAAGATGCCCTCTGAATTTGTGACTAGTGTTAAGGAGTTTATGAATTCACAAAAAAATTCAATGCTTTGCTTAAAGAGAAATTGCTTAAAGTTGATGAATTGGCTAGGAACATTGATAGAATTTCTCTTGATGTTGATTCTTTAAAACTTAGATCTATTCCTCCTAATCATGATATCAATGAGTCTCTCAAAGCCATGAGAATTTCCATTGATGAGTGCAAAGAAAGAACCGCTAGGATGCGTGCTAAGAAAGATTGCTTTATGAAAGTGTGTTCTTCTAATTTTTATGAAAACAAAGATGAAGATCTAAAAGTTATTGATGTGTCCCCTATTAAATCTTTGTTTTGCAATATGAATCTTGATAATGATGGGACTGAATATGATCCACCTTTACCTAGAAGGCATTCCAAAAATTCGGAGTTTTCAGATCTTGATGCTAAAATTGATAAAAGTGGGATTGAAGAGAACAAAACCCTAGATATTAATAAACCCACTATTTTGGATTTCAAGGAATTTAATTATGATAATTTCTCTTTGATAGATTGTATTTCCTTGTTGCAATCCGTGCTAAATTCTCCTCATGCTTATAGTCAAAATAAAGCTTTTACCAAACATATCGTTGATGCTTTGATGCAATCTTATGAAGAAAAGCTTGAGTTGGAAGTTTCTATCCCTAGAAAACTTTATGATGAGTGGGAACCTACTATTAAAATTAAGATTAAAGATCATGAATGCTATGCTTTGTGTGATTTGGGTGCTAGTGTTTCCACTATTCCCAAAACTTTGTGCGATTTGTTAGGTTTCCGTGATTTTGATGATTGCTCTTTAAATTTGCACCTTGCGGATTCCACCATTAAGAAACCAATGGGAAGAATTAATGATCTTCTTATTGTTGCAAATAGGAACTATGTGCCCGTAGATTTTATTGTTCTTGATATAGATTGTAATCCTTCATGTCCTATTATTCTTGGTAGACCTTTCCTTAGAACAATTGGTGCAATTATTGATATGAAGGAAGGGAATATTAGATTCCAATTTCCATTAAAGAAAGGCATGGAACACTTCCCTAGGAAGAAAATAAAATTACCATATGAATCTATCATGAGAGCCACTTATGGATTGCCTACCAAAGATGGCAATACCTAGATATATCCTTGCTTTTATGCCTAGCTAGGGGTGTTAAACGATAGCGCTTGTTGGGAGGCAACCCAAATTTTTTTTTTGCTTTTTGCTTCTGTTTAGGAATAAATTTTTTATCTAGACTCTTGTTAGATGTGTTTTTATGTTTTAATTAGTGTTTGTGCCAAGTTAAACCTATAGGATCTTCTTGGATGATAGTTATTTGATCTTGCAGAAAAATCCAGAAACTTTCTGTTCACGAAAATATTTGTTAAAAATCACCAGAACGTGATAAAATATTGATTCCAATTGCTGCTGATCAATAAAAAAATTGCCTAAGTCGTCCTATTTTTTCTGATTTTTTGGAGTTCCAGAAGTTTGCGTTAGTTACAGATTACTACAGACAGTTCTCTTTTTGACAGATTCTGTTTTTCGTGTGTTGTTTGCTTATTTTGATGAATCTATGGCTAGTAAAAGAGTTTATAAACCATAGAGAAGTTGGAATACAGTAGGTTTAACACCAATATAAATAAAGAATGTGTTCATTACAGTACCTTGAAGTGGTCTTTTGTTTTCTTCCGCTAACAGAGCTCACGAGATTTTCTGTTAAGTTTTGTGTTGTGAAGTTTTCAAGTTTTGGGTAAAAGATTTGATGGATTATGGAACAAGGAGTGGAAAGAGCCTAACCTTGGGGATGCCATGGCACCCCCAAGATAATCTAAGTACACCGTAATGCCAAAGCATGGGGATGCCCCGGAAGGCATCCCCTCTTTCGTCATACTTCCATCGGTAACTTTACTTGGAGCTATATTTTTATTCACCACATGATATGTGTTTTGCTTGGAGCATCTTGTATGATTTGAGTCTTTGTTTGTTAGTTTACCACAATCAACCTTGCTGTACACACCTTTTGAGAGAGACACACATGATTCGGAAATTATTAGAATACTCTATGTGCTTCACTTATATCTTTTGAGCTATATAGTTTTGCTCTAGTGCTTCACTTACATCTTTTAGAGCACGGTGGTGGATTTGTTTTATAGAAACTATTGATCTCTCATGCTTCACTTATATTATTTTGAGAGTCTTAAAATAGCATGGCAATTTGCTTTAATTAATATCATGAGAAATTTGATGCTTGATAATTGTTCTGAGATATAAAGGTGGTAATATCATAGTTGTGCTAGTTGAGTAATTGTGGAATTGAAAAATACATGTGTTGGAGTTTGTGATTCCTGTAGCATGCACGTATGGTGAACCGTTATGTAACAAAGTCGGAGCATGAAGTATTTGTTGATTGTCTTCCTTTGTGTGGCGGTCGGGATCGCACGATGGTTAACTCCTACCAACCCTTCCCCTAGGAGCATGCGTAGTAGTACTTTGCTTCGAGGGCTAATAAATTTTTGCAATAAGTATATGAGTTCTTTATGACTAATGTGAGTCCATGGATTATACTCACACTTACCTTTCCGCAATTTTCTAGCCTCTTCGGTACCGCACATTGCTCTTTCTCACCTTGAGAGTTGGTGCAAACTTCGCCGGTGCATCCAAACCCCGTGATATGATACGCTCTATCACACATAAACCTCCTTATATCTTCCTCAAAACAGCCACCATACCTACCTATCATGGCATTTCCATAGCCATTCCGAGATATATTGCCATGCAACTTTCCACCGTTTCATTTATCATGACATACTCCATCATTGTCATATTGCTTTGCATGATCATGTAGTTGACATTGTATTTGTGGCAAAGCCACCGTTCATAATTCTTTCATACATGTCGCTCTTGATTCATTGCATATCCCGGTACACCGCCAGAGGCATTCATATAGAGTCATATTTTGTTTTAAGTATTGAGTTGTAATTCATGAGTTGTAAGTAAATAAAAGTGTGATGATCATCATTATTAGAGCATTGTCCCAAGTGAGGAAAGGATGATGGAGACTATGATTCCCCCACAAGTCGGGATGAGACTCCGGACTGAATAAAAAAAGAGGCCAAAAAAAGAGAAAAGGCCCAAATAAAAAAAATGAGAGAAAAAGAGAGAAGGGACAATGTTACTATCCTTTTACCACACTTGTGCTTCAAAGTAGCACCGTGATCTTCATAATAGAGAGTCTCTCATTTTGTCACTTTCATATACTAGTGGGAAATTTCATTATAGAACTTGGCTTGTATATTCCAATGATGGGCTTCCTCAAATGTCCGAGGTCTTCGTGAGCAAGCAAGTTGGATGCACACCCACTTATTTTCTTTTTGAGCTTTCATACACTTATAGCTCTAGTGCATCCGTTGCATGGCAATCCCTACTCCTCGCATTAACATCAATTGATGGGAATCTCCATAGCCCGTTGATTAGCCTTGTTGATGTGAGACTTTCTCTTTTTTTGTCTTTCCACATAACCCCTACCATTATACCTTATTCCACCATAGTGCTATATCCATGGCTTGCGCTCATGTATTGCGTAAGAGTTGAAAAGGCTAAAGCGCGTTAAAAGTATGAACCAATTGCTTGGCTAAAACCGGGGTCATACATGATATGAATATTTTGTGTGGGGAAGATGGAGCATAGCCAGACTATATGATTTTGTAGGGATAACTTGCTTTGGCTATGTTATTTTGATAAGACATAATTTCTTAGTTAGTATGCTTGAACTATTATTGTTTTTATGTCAACATTAAACTTTTATCTTGAATCATATCAAATCTGAACATTCATGCCACAATAAGAAGAATTACATTGAAATTATGCCAAGTAGCATTCCACATCAAAAATTTTGTTTTTATCATTTACCTACTCGAGGACGAGCAGGAATTAAGCTTGGGGATGCTTGATACATCTCCAACGTATCTATAATTTTTGATTCCTCCATGCTATATTATCTTCTGTTTTGGACATTATTGGGCTTTATTATTCACTTTTATATTATTTTTGGGACTAACCTATTAACCGGAGGCCCAGCCTAGAATTGTTTTTTTGCCTATTTCAGAGTTTCGCAGAAAAAGAATATCAAACGGAGTCCAAACGGAATGAAACCTTCGGGAACGTGATTTTTGGAACGAACATGATCCATGAGACTTGGACCCTAAGTCAAGGAAGCTTCCAGGAAGCCACGAGGTAGGGGGCGCGCCTACCCCCCCCCCCAGGCGCGCCCTCCACCCTCGTGGGCCCCATGTTGCTCCACCGACGTACTCCTTCCTCCTATATATACCTACGTACCCCCAAACGATCAGATACAGAGCCAAAAACCTAATTCCACCGCCGCAACCTTCTGTACCCACGAGATCCCATCTTGGGGCCTGTTCCGGAGCTCCGCCGGGGGGCATCGATCACGGAGGGCTTCTACATCAACACCATAGCCTCTCCGATGAAGTGTGAGTAGTTTACCTCAGACCTTCGGGTCCATAGTTATTAGCTAGATGGCTTCTTCTCTCTTTTTGAATCTCAATACAATGTTCTCCCCTTCTCTCGTGGAGATCTATTCGATGTAATCTTCTTTTGCGGTGTGTTTGTTGAGACCGATGAATTGTGGGTTTATGATCAAGTTTATCTATGAACAATATTTGAATCTTCTCTGAATTCTTTTATGTATGATTGGTTATCTTTGCAAGTCTCTTCGAATTATCAGTTTGGTTTGGCCTACTAGATTGATCTTTCTTGCAATGGGAGAAGTGCTTAGCTTTGGGTTCAATCTTGTGGTGTCCTTTCCCAGTGACAGTAGGGGCAGCAAGGCACGTATTGTATTGTTGCCATCGAGGATAACAAGATGGGGTTTTGATCATATTGCATGAACTTATCCCTCTACATCATGTCATCTTGCTTAAGGCGCTACTCTGTTCTTATGAACTTAATACTCTAGATGCATGATGGATAGCGGTCGATGTGTGGAGTAATAGTAGTAGATGCAGGCAGGAGTCCGTCTACTTGTCTCGGACGTGATGCCTATATACATGATCATACCTAGATATTCTCATAACTATGCTCAATTCTGTCAATTGCTCAACAGTAATTCGTTCACCCACCGTAAAATACTTATGCTCTTGAGAGAAGCCACTAGTGAAACCTATGGCCCCCGGGTCTATCTTCATCATATTAATCTTCCAACACTTAGTTATTTCCATTGCTTTTTACTTTGCTTTTATTTTACTTTGCATTTTTATCATAAAAATACCAAAAATATTATCCTATCATATCTATCAGATCTCACTCTCGTAAGTGACCGTGTAGGGATTGACAACCCCTTATCGCTTTGGTTGCGAGGATTTATTTGTTTGTGTAGGTGCGAGGGACTTGCGTGTAGCCTCCTACTGGATTGATACCTTGGTTCTCAAAAACTGAGGGAAATACTTACGCTACTTTGCTGCATCACCCTTTCCTCTTCAAGGGAAAACCAACGTAGTGCTCAAGAGGTAGCAATTTGTATGCTACAACCTTGCCATCTTGCATGAGTACACATCCAATACCTCTCATGGATGCATCACAGTATACATCAAAGCTGCGGTTGATGTATGGGAGAGTCAATACAGGTGTTGTTGTCAATCTGGTTTTCAATTCCTGGAAACTTTTCTCACAGTCCTCAGACCATACAAATTTCTTATCCTTCTTGAGAAGTTCTGTCATTGGCTTGGCAATCTTAGAGAAGCCTTCGATGAAACGACGGTAGTATTCGGCTAATCCAAGAAAACTCCGGATCTCAGTTACAGTCGTGGGTGCGGTCCAATCAAGAACGTCCTTCACTATGCTTGGGCCCACGGCTATGCCTTCTTCTCAGACAACATGCCCCCAAAACCCGACTTGCTTGAGCCAAAACTCACATTTGCTGAATTTTGCATATAACTCATGGTCACGAAGTCTTTGCAAGACTGCTCTGAGATGTCCCTTGTGCTCTTCTTCACCTTTCGAGTATATGAGGATGTCATCGATGAAGACCACCACAAACTTATCCAAGAAATGCATGAATACTTTATTCATCATATGCATGAAGAAAGCGAGGCGTTGGTGAGGCCGAATGACATGACCGTATATTCATAAAGACCGTATCGAGTAGTGAGTGTGGTCTTAGGAATATCTTCCTTCTTGATTTTGAGCTGGTGGTATCCGGTCCTCAAATCAATCTTGGAGAATACTTTTGCCCCACTGAGTTGATCGAACAAATCATCAATCCTCGGAAGTGGATATTTGTTCTTGATAGTGACCTCATTCAACTGACGGTAATCCACACACATTCTGAGACTGCCGTCTTTCTTTTCCACGAATATTGCGGGTGATCCCCATGGTGAAGAGCTTGGACGGATGTATCCTTTCTGAAGCATCTCATCAAGTTGTTTCTTTAATTCCACTAATTCTGAGGAAGGCGTCCGATAATACTTCTTGTATAATGGTGCGGTTCCGGGCACAAGGTCAATTGCAAATTCAAGCTCTCGGACTGGCGGCATTCCTGGTAATTCCTCAGGGAATACATCTGGAAACTCACTGACCACAGGAATTAATTCCAATTCTTCAGCTATAGCGGTGAAGACCATGTCTTTCTTGGGTATGCTTCTTTGAGCAAAGAATTTTGTTATCCGACCTTCCTGACTTGTCAGTGTGACTTTCCTGGTCGAATAGTTGATGCACACTTGATGTTGGGTCAACCAGTTCATTCCCAAAATAATATCCAACTTGGTAGACTCGATGACTATCAAAGAAGCTGGGAAGGTGACTCCCTTGATGCCAATTTCCAAATTGCGGCAAAGCAGATTGCTTCTGAGCACAGATCCAGGGGATTGTACCATCATACTCTTTCCCAAAATCAAGCAAGGAAACTTGTTTTGGGCAACAAAACTCCGCGAAATAAAGAGTGGGAAGCCCCAGAGTCAAATAAAATTATTGCAGGTATGCTATTAACAGGAAACATACCAATGACGACTTCTGGGTCCTCTTGGGCTTCGTCTGCGGAGAGGTGGTGCACTTGCCCTTGGATGGTCTTCTGACCAGGATATGGTCCCATGTGGTTGACTTGCGGCTTGAATGGAGCATTTGACTTGCCGCTCTTAGGGCATTGTCTGGCATAATGTTCGGTTTGCCCACAATTAAAACACGAATTGTTGCGCTGACATTCTTCGCGTACCGGGCTGGTCACGACATTCTTGACTTGGGTAGTGGTCTTGTTCATGTTCTGCTGCCAATTGGGCTTGTACTCAACCTAAGTCTGCTGCCAGGTACGAGCCTTCTGCACTGGCTGTCCATCCTTCTTGGGCTCGAACTTGTGCTTATGATCATTATTAGGGGGCTTATTGTCGTGCACGAGCTTATGTTCTCTTTCTGCAATGAGGGCTTTGTTTACCAGAGTCTGGAAATCCGAAAAGTCGAGCATATAGAGAGTGCATCTGAGGTGTTGATTCAGTCATCCAAGACATCGGTCGATCTTTCTTTCTTCCGTGGCCACATCATCAAGAGAATAGCGGGCCAAATGGTTGAACTTATGCAGATACTCACTTACTACCAGGCTTCCTTGGGTGAGAGCGAGGAATTCACACTGCTTGACCTTCATAATACCGGCGGGAATATGGTACTTGCAGAAATGGTCCTTGAATTTTGCTCAAGTGATTTCTTCGTCCCCAGGCCACATAGCTTTAGCATTATCCCACCATATAGCGGCAACTCCCTCAAGATAGTGTGTAGCAAAAGGAACCTTGTTAGCTTCTTCAGTATGAGCAATCTCAAGCTTTTTCTCAGTAGTTCACAACCAATCATCGGCTTCTAATGGATCGATAACTTGACTGAAACTGGGAGGCTTGGTCCTCTGAAAATCTGACAGTTTAGAGTGATGACCATTCTGGTTTCCATTCTGCCCAACCATAGCTTGCACACTTTTCATTGGCTCAATCAAATCGTTGTTCCTTCTTTCCTCGAACATGCACATGATTTGTTCAGTGGATGACGGATGTGGCGGTGGAGGCGGTGGTGGATACGGCTCGGGGGAATCTCCTGTCTGTCTCGCAAAGCGACGAACAGGGACATCCTCACAAGCGTGACTGCTGCTGCCTCCCTGCGTCATCCTATTTTTTATTTTTCTCAATATAAAGCAACCGAGATGAGCAACATCCAAAATGGGATGAAAAGCAAGCAACAAACCCGAAAGAGAGCAGCAAAAACCAAAGTGAATAATAAAAAGTTCCAACATAATTATACATAGACTCATACATGAAAGGAAACATCATGGCGGGTTCGACTACGCTCATACATGAAACAAGACATCATGACAAGTATGACTATACCCGTACATCGACATCATGACAACTGTGGATACTCTGATACTCTAGTGCTCTGCCGGTCCTCTTGGGTCCTCTCCTGATCCGGACTCAGATCCTAAACTGACGACATTAACGGAAACCTCCGGGTTAAAGGTGACACAACGACGCTGCCTCGAGGGCTCTCCCTCAAGGGCAGGTGCGGGATGAGGCTGGAGCATAGGGGCTACAGGAGTAGCGAGAAGTGAAGCCCACTCAGCACGGGCACTGTGGGGAGTCACAGTCGAGGTGCCCGAGCTACTTGAGGGAGTAACTGGGGGAACGGGCGAGCCAGAAACTGGTGCAATATAGGGAGTAAATCCCATGGAAGGTGGAGTGGGATAGGACCTAGCGGCTACTAAAGCAGTACGAGCACGAGTCAGCTCTCGAGCCAGCTCGTGAATCAGAAGATAACTAGCAGTGATATAGCGAAAAAGGTGACTAGTAGCACTATCGGCCACCGGGTCAATGATAGGAAAGCGGACACGACCATCATCGTGCGGGGATGGATAGTAGTAAAAACCTGGGTGGGTATGCATCTAGATCTCGTTATAGCGAAGCTCAACGAGGATCTCAAACGCAGCAAACTGCACGGCTTGAGCGGCGGTAGAAGCGAAACCACTCTTAGAGGTACGAGTGTAAGAGCCTGATGCTGAACTGCTGCATAAGGTAACCACGGCGTAATACTCGTATATTGAGTCTGCTAGACGTTCCCGGTACACTCGATACACTGGGTCCTCACCGTGAGGGTAGAGTCGACGCCATACATTCCGAAGAAGGTGCGGCGAAGTGTACGGTAGCAACTCCAACTAGCACGCATACGACACTGGAGCCATCTACACTCACAACCATTAGTCCGTTAGAGATAACAATATATCAAGTGCATGCAATCAGCAATCAGATGCAAACACTACCAGCACTCAAATTAAGCTAGCTACTGTTCGACTAACGCGTCGGCGGTCTAGCGTGTCCTATAGTCAGCGCGACTCTGATACCAAGCGTTGTGGCACCCCAGCTCAGAGCAACCTATTTACCTTGCATTGCCAGCCCAGAGATCAAATCTTCAGGCAACACACAACAACTTGGTACAGAAAACAACTGCTTTATTGATGCTAGCGGAAACATAGGTTCGATATTACATCAAGTAGTGAGGCCAAGTGGCACACATGGTGCAGCTGAACAATATGTACATTATTTAATGAACATGAAGGGGCCTCGATGACGACAACTACGCGACAGCGGAACGACGACGAAGTCGAACTCCGTAGCACAGGGACACCAATGTGGACACGATCTAGACACGTGAAGCACTTCCGATCCGGTGAGACTTTCCTGAAATCTGGCATGACACACCAGGTCAGTACATTGAATGTACTTTCAAGGTCACAACAAGCATAAGCATAATGGCAAACAATATTATGACAATTAAGCAGGTTAAATGCAATACTTCAACATACTACTCATGCAGTGAATCAAAGTTGTGCACCGAGTCCCTCGGACTCTCTTACCAAATGGGTTACCTCGTAACCAACATTATCAAAATGGTGATCATTCCCGAATCACAAACGAACCAACACTTTGGTTCCCATAACAACGACCATCTTCATGGTCTCACAAATCTCATCACAAAACCAGTGCCAAACATTTAACTTTAGTGTGCAAGTTTACTTAATCATGTTGATCCATGGTGTGACCTACTCATGAGCTATGTCCGTAACCAAGGATGTGACTATCGATAGATTTAATAAACACTCTGCAGAGGATAGTACATTGTACCCACACCACAGAATCCATGGCCTCGCACTCCCATTCGGGTGGACTAACCGCATTCCGACAGAACCCCCCCATTGCCATGACACCCTCCCAGCCAATCCGACCAACTCCCCTCTTGGGCTAAGTCATGGGTGGCCTCGACGTCTACCACAGACATCCAACGGCCACCGTCGTGGCAAAATAAATTAACGGTCCCAAACGGGGACAAGGTACCATAACAACAATGGGCACACAAAGGTTATGTCTGCTTACCGGGACAGGGTACCGCACGCCCATAACCTTCCCTCGTTGGAGGCACCGACTAGAGGCATGACAACGGACCGAATAAAGGCCTTCCCATAAAGGCAAATGTGGGTGCACTTGGAAAGCTCGATTCAGTGGCACCATGACCCGATCAACATTATGTTCAAGTTGAATTATCATCAGGTTTAACTTGAAATAAAATAACTCGAGTCACAGTATGCCATGAACATGCAGCTATATGACATGCACTATATCCACATAGCACTAAAGTGAACGGATCAACATCATAGAATCATTCTACTTGCACTACTCATCAATTTAACTCACTGGTTTCAACCTCACTGGTTTTGAATTTCATCATTTTTAGTTATGCCATTAACATATTAAAAATCAATAACTCTCATATGAAAGTACTACCGATCATAACCAAAGTATAGCCTTACTAACAAAATACTTCTACTGCCTCATACTAGTCCATGCATACAAACACTACTTTAAACTAGGCATTTCAAGCATGACAAAGTAACTAACATAAGCAATATTCATTTAATGATTAAATGCATGAAATAGATCACATTCAAGTTGAAAAAATCATAACTATTGAAATGACACCATGCAAATATTTCTGTGGCTTGCCTTAGCACAGAGGAGGGTCACACTCCTCCTGGTTCTCCTCTAAGCAAGCTTCTCCTTCTGAAAAATAATTAAAACAACAAAAAGAAAATATCAAGAACACTTTTGAAATTCACCAGAAATTCTAGGTAGTAGAGAAAAATCTCAAAATTTGTGTGCTGCTAGAATATTCCAATACAAACACAATGCAAAAGAATCAATTCATTTGGACTTATGCTTTAAAAGTTATGGCTGGTCAAAGTTTCTGGTCAATATTTGAATTAAATTCAAATAAAAAGAAAAACTAGGGGGGTGACGTCGAAGGCATATTTCCGCGAGGCTAGAGGTGGACGGAGTAGGTAGGTCGCGGTGGTCGTCTTCAGAGGCGTCGGCGGAGGGGGCTCGTCGGAGTTGGCGATTCCGGCGAGGCAGGGCCGGTCTAGCAGCTCCAACAGCACTAGTGCGACCAGTGGAGCACCACGAGCACCTTGGAGAGGTCGAGGGGAGGCGAGAGGCACCAGAGGAAGCAGAACGCCAAGGTGGGGACGGCGGTGATCCTGTCCGATCTCGGGTTCCGGCAAAACCCTTAAGGTTCGAACTCTGGGGTGCGCGCGAAGATCTTCCCCTCCTACCGATCCACGCCCTAGCTCACTAAGGTCTCGTGGATGAACTCGACGCACTCGCAACACAGAAAGACACGAGATTTATACTGGTTCGGGCCACCGTTGTGGTGTAATACCCTACTCAACTATGTGTGGTGGTGGATTGCCTCTTGGGCTGATGATGAACAGTACAAGGGGAAGAACAGCCTCCTGAGGTTGAGGTGTTCTTGTGCTTGGTGAACTAGCGTGGGTCTCGATTCCTCTGGATCAGATGCCTCTACTGTGGTGGCTAGCTCTACTTATATAGGCCCTGGTCCTCTCCCCAAATATTGAGCGGGAAGGGAGCCAACAACGGCGGGCAAATTTGAAAGGGGACAGCTAGTACAAGCTATCCTGACAAAAGTGGTCTTTGCCTGCTAAAGGCTCTGGTGATGACGCCGTCTTGGGCTCCACGGTGACCTCCGTCTTGCCGTCCTGCTGGTCTTGGTCTCGTTGCACCGATATGGAAACCTTTGCTTGATGCCTCGGTACCCTGCGCATGCGCCTGCCTCCTTAGCACCAAAGAGGAAACAAGGATGCTGCGCGCGCTGGCGCCCGCCTTGCGCCCGCCTGGTGTCGATCGTCATGGCCCACGTCACGAGAGCCTCGCGAGGTTTGCCCCGCCTTGATATCTCCGCTCCTCGTGAGCCTACCTAGCTAGGCTGCTCCTGAGAAGGTCTTGCGTTGTCCGCCTCGCGAGGGTCTTGGATGCCTTGTTGATGAAGATGGGCCGTACAGCCCGCTAGCTTAGCCACGCCGTGGGCCGCAGGCAGGCAAGTCTGGGGACCCCCGTTCCCAGAACGCCGACAGTAGCCCCCGGGCCCAAGGCGCGCTCGGGCTTGGCTTCGAGGCGAAGCCAAGGGTCAAGTACGGAGCACTGCGGGCCCCAAAAGCCTGTGGCCTCGGTTGACGCGTGGCGGTTGATTGGACGTGGGCGTCTCCGCTTCCCCACGCTGCCTCGGCAACTGCCCGACTTGACAAAAGGATGGCGCAGATAGTGCTCGCCCTCATTGCTTCTTCCTCGCCTTGCTCCAGATCCCCTTTCTTGCTTCTCACCTCCGGTACCTCCAGATCTGCTCCAATCTTGTTCTGAACCCGCGACAGATGGCGCCGCGCAAGGCCAAGTCCTCCTCGGCGCTGGCTTGGTACGAGCCAGCTCTTGAAGCGCCCACCGTCATAGAGAAGAGCCTTGCCTCCACGCGCTTGCTGACGGCGGGGGAGAGCAACGAATGGGGGGAGACGGAGCTCCGGCTCGCCTCCGACGTGCCGGAGCCTGAGGGGAGCACCTTTTTCCCCTTCTTCTCAAGCAGCGTTGCCGTCGGGTTGGTTCCCCCTTCTCTAATTTCTTTTATGAGGTCCTCGGCCATTACGGGCTGCAGGCGCTGCACCTCCATCCTAACTTTGTCCTCCTCCTGTCCATCTTCGCCTACTACTGCGAGGCATATCTGGGCGTGATGTCGTCCATGGCGCTCCTGCGCCACTTCTTCCTCCTTCATGTCAGTGATGGACACATCTCCGGGTGCGCCAATCTCGTCGCGTCCGGCAAGGCCAACTCAATCTCGAGCACCGAGAAGAGGGCCAACAACATCCGGGCCAAATGGGTCATGATGGACGCTAAGCGCGCCCACCCGCGCCTGGTACTACCGACGGAGGCGCCCCAATCCAACAAGGGGTGGCTCCGTGCAAAGCTTGCCGATGAGCGGGCATTGCCGGTGTTGGTGCAGATGCAGGCGGACCTGAAGCCGGGCAACGTGAAGGCGGCGAAGGTTACAGGGGCCATGCTCCTGAGGGAGTTCCTGGTGCCGTGCGTCGCCCCGCTTCAGGCGCATGGGCGTCCCTTGTGGGAGTTCGGGGGTGATGAAGACAAGACCCGCCTGAGACAGGGGGCCCTTCCTGGTGTCGAACTGGTTGCTGTCCTGCGAAGAATCATGAAGTACCCCGTGGGGGTGTGTAAGGACCCATGATGCCCTTTTGTGTACATCTTCCTTATTATGAAAATTTGCAAGCACATGTCCTGTCAAGGCTCGGTCTCCCCTTTCCAACCTCGCGATGGCTTGTTGCTCTACGCTGACAGGTCCCCAGGCAGGCTACAGCCGTCGCTGGTATGCCAGGTCGCGTGCCGTGGTCAAGGCCAGGAGGTGTGCGGCCCGAGGTCCGGTAAGAGCCCCTGAGGCGCGATGCTCAGGAGGTCCCCTTTAGCGCTCAAGCAGCCGCGGCAAGATAAGAAAGGGAGGGGACGTGGCCGCGACAGAGCTTGTGATAACCGTGACCCTAAGGTTCCAACGATTAGCTGATCCGAGCGCGTGACTTATCTCAGTGGTGCGGGGTCGATTCTTCGCGACGCGCCATGCCTGTGCGCGGATTCCCGCAACGTAGCTAGGTTAGGCCCGCACGAGTCTTCCCTCCCAATGCTCTCCTTAGTGCTCTACGTCCTCAGGTCCCGGCCCTCTAGCGAGCTCAGCCGCCGCTGGTATGCCAGGTCGCGATGCCGTGGTCAAGGCCAGGGGTGAGGGCTGGAGAGCCAGTAAGAGCTCCTGAGTCGCGATGCTCAGGAGCCCCCCTTTTAACGCGCAAGCGTATTGCATGTAAGAGGAGAGAGCCCGCGGCACCGCCCGCTATTATCCTCGGGAGGTTCCTGCAGGTCATCACAAGGAGAAACACGGTTTTGTCGTTATGGTTGCCAGCGCGCCGCTGGTCGATTTGAGACGAGATGAAGGCACTGAGGGCCTGGCGAGGTGATGTGTGCGGGGCGTGCCGCGAGCCAGAGCTCGACTGCTCAGGTTTGTCGACGTGGCAGGGACGGACCCATGCACCAGCGTCGTGCCTGTGTGAGGAGGCCCCGTGGGAGGCGACGATCGACTAGGTGGTAACCGGGTAGGTGACTGTCGTAGGCAGGTTAAGCATGGAAGGTAAACCAACTTAGGTAAATGCAGAAAGATACATGTCACTGGGTCAGGCCCGAGCGGCTTGGGGATGATGCAGCCTGAGGGGCGCTCCCAGCAAGGTAAGCTAAAGACATAAGCAAAGGATACACGCCACAGGGACAGACCCACGCGGCCTGGGAATAATGCAGCCCGAGGGGCGTTCCCAGCTAAATGAACTAGGAAAATGTCACCTGGTTCTGTCGGCGAAGAAGGGTTGGTGCAGCTGAAGGCGTGCGGCGAAGGAGTGGCTCCTCACGAGCCACCGGGGCCCTGAGCCTCGGGAGGCTCCGGGGGTTCAGGTGGTTCCCTGAAGACCATCTCCATCGCTGTCAGGACGGCGTGGTGCCTGGCCTCCTGAGCTGCCATGATACTCCGCATGTTGCGCTGATAGGCTGACGACACGCTCGGCAGGCCGAAAGGCATGCGAACGTAGCTGTGCGGTGGACCCTCGCAGCGTCCCACGCGCGAAGGCCAGAAGAGCTCCTAAGAAGCGGCCCTATTGAGCCCCGAGACGTCGATGCATACGCGCAGCCCAGCAACCTCGCCTGGATGGGGAGCTGCGCCTGGTGAGTGGCAGTCGCCGCGCATGGCCCTTGCGTCCTGCAGTTCATGAGTGGTCTTGGTGATGAACTCATGAGTGGTGGGCGCTCCTTGCCCTGTGTTCTCCTAAGGGAAACGTGCCGCAAAGCACGCCTCCAAGTGGTGCCCAAGCGCCTCCCTCATGAGGTTGCCAAGGTCTGAGGCCCTCCAGAAGAGAGCCCCCGAGCCCTGCCCGAGGAGGGCACCGGGCGCGCCTTCCTATGCGACGGAGGGAGGCGCCCCTGGAGCGGGCACTGATCCCGACGAGGTTCTAGCCGCGATGGCACCCTCTTGAGGCCCGGTGCGGCGTACCTGCTTCTTCTTGGGGGTGGCCTCCGGAGGGCCCCCACTTTTGCTGTTGGGGTCATTGATTGCTGCAGCTTGGAAGGCGCGCTCGAGGGAGCACACCGCATCTCTTTCTTCATATGGGACCGTGATGATTCCGCCGCTTCCCGGCATATTGAGGACGTTGTAGCCGTGGTGGGTGACGGCCATGAACTTGGCCAGGGCTGGATACCCAAGGATGGCGTTGTATGGCAGGCGGATGTGCGCGACGTCGAAGTCGATGAGCTCGGTGTGGTAGTTCTTGCGTTCCCCGAAGGTGACAGGCAGGCGAACCTGCCCTATCGGTGTGGTGGAACCGTCGGTCACTCATGAGAAAGGCTTGGTAGGATGAAGTTGCTCGTATGGCACTTGGAGGTTGTCGAATGTGTCGACGGACAGGACATTGAGCCCTGCGCCGCCGTCGATGAGGGTCTTGGTGACTTGTACATTGCTGATGACTGGGGAGCAGAGCGTCGGGAGGGCGCCAGCAGTGGCTGCGCACTTGAGCTGATCTGCAGAGTTGAAGGTGATGGCGCACTGGGACCACTTGAGCGGGCGCGTGGCCTCGAGCTTGGGGAGGACTGCGTTCACTTCACGAGCAAACTGTTTGAAGATGCGTTGTGGGGCTGGGGCCTAAGCTCCGCCCAAGATACAGGCAATCGCACGCGGCTCTTGGAAGCCCCCAGCCCCCTCGTCTTGGTGGTGGTCGTCGTTCCTTCTTGGTGGTGGCGGCAGCGGGGGAAGACCGGCGTTGCCCTGAGGGCGGTCCTCGCGAGGCTGGTCTCTCCAGACGCCCTCGCGAGGATGATCCTGCCAGCGGTCCTCACGAGGACGGTCGCGCCACTCCTGGCACGGCCTACGGTCGTCCCAGCGTCCGCCGCCACGTCCTCCTCCTTGGCCGTAGCCACGATCGCTGCGTTCGGGGCGTCGATCGAAGCGCCCTTCGCGAATGGCTCTGAGCTCTTGACAATCACTGGTGTTGTGGGTGTTTAGGTTGTGGAAGGCGCAGAACGGTCGGCTGCCCTTGGATGACTCGGGCTGATCTCTGCCCCGCTTGGTGTCGGGCTCTGCTGCGAGCACAACTACTTCCTTGCGCTTCATGTCCTTGGCCTTGGCCTTCTTCTCCTCTGCACCTGCAGCTAGCAGCTCGAGTAGGGAAAGGCGCCCCTCCTCAGCTCTTGCGCACTTGGTTGCCAGGTTGAACAGCTCTTGAGACGTGCACAGCTCCTCGTGGATAGCGAGCTCTTCCTTCATCTTGACGTCACGGACGCCGTCAGAGAACGCGGAGATGATGGCCTTGTCCGTGACCTTGGGGATCTTGAGGCGAGTGTTGTTGAAGTGCTGGATGTACTTCTGGAGGGTCTCTCCTGGTTGTTGCTTGATGCGGCGCAGGTCGCCCGCGGCCGGCGGGCGGTCGCGCGTGCCCTGGAAGTTGGCGACGAAGCGGTCGCGCATCTCATCCCAGGAGGAGATCAAGCCGTGCTGCGGGTTCAGGAGCCAGGAGCGGGCACCATCCCTGAGAGCCATGGGGAACCAGTTCGCCATGACTTTCTCGTCGCCGTTGGCCGCTTCGATGCTCAGCTCGTAGAGCCGCAGGAACTCCGCGGGGTCGGCGGTGCCGTCGTAGCGAGGGGGCAGATCCGGCTTGAACTTGCGCGACCAGGCGACACTACGCAGCTTGGGGGTGAAGGCGCGGCAGCCGGCCATGGTTGCCGGGGCCCGTCTCGAAGGTGGAGCTTGGTCTTGGTGAGGTCCGCGCGCCGCCACCGCAGGCAGCGCGCGGTCTTGACGAGGCGGCGCGGGGAGCGCAGGTGCAGCTTCTCGCGGCCGAGGAATTTCTTGGCAGCTTCTCTCTTCACGCACGGGCACCGCGCGTGGCGGATCACGCCATGGGGCCACGCGCCTTGGCGCCAAGGCGCGGTCTTGGGGCAGAGGTGGTGGAGGCGCGCCATGAGCCATGTCGCCTGTGGCTGGCGGAGGGTGAGGCAGAGAGAGGGACGGCGCCGGGGAGCCCCCTGCGGCGCGGACGAGCTCGGCGACGCGGTCGAGCCACTCCTCGTAGAGGTCGTCGACCGGGCGGTAGCACAAGAGTTCGTTCGCAGCAAGGAGTGCGGCCTGCGCCTCCATGGGAGCGCGGCGTGCATGAGACGAAGAACCGGCCGGGGTCAGCGATGGAGTGGCGGTGCGGCCGTCCTGCCGCACCGATGGGTGCAGCAAGGACGCTTGCTGCTCGTTCCCCACCGGGCCGGTGGCGGCGTTGGCGGCGGGAGACGGAGAACGACGTGGTGGCCCGCTGACAGGAGTCGTCTAAGCGACGCGGGCGGTGAGGGCAGCCCGGCGCTCAGCTCGAGCGCGGCGAGCGTCCGCCATGGAGACAACGGAGCGGCGGAGCGATGGGTCGACGAAAGGGAAGCTACGGCGCACCTGATAGAAGGCGAGGGTCCCGATCTATCGATGAGATGATAACTATCGATTTGGTGGAGACGACTTTGACGATCTGACTACAAACATGCACGACGTTGCGCCTTAGCAATCGCTAAACCAACTCCGAGAGGTTATTGACCACGCTGCAGCACAATCAACCTGACCACGAAGGTCTATTCCTGCAAGCAATCGAAGTACAAGCAAGAATATGATAATGCAATCTGAATATTGTGAATATAGATGAAGTATTGATAAAGGTGGGGATCCGTAAGCGGTCTTGGTCTGGTCATTGGACACAAACGAGGTACACGAAGTTGCAATGGCTAACTTTTAGCTAAACAAATCGCAAGCAAAAAGCTACTAGATGGATCTACTTATATAGGAGCAAGGGGTGGCGGCCAAAGAGGTGGGAGGACGTCCCAAGGCAGCCTAAAACTAACCCTAGGTCGTACAAGGTTCATGGGCCCAAGTGGAGGTGATGCAACACCTTTGGACTTGTTGTTTGACTCGGATTCTACTGCAACATCAGATTGTTTCTTCCATATCTCAACGCTCCGGGCGAATTTAAAGGTGAATCCAATTGGGTTGGAAAGAGGACGAAATCTACTTTCCAACAAAAAAAGAATCACCCAATTCGGAGTTCGTATGAAAAAGTTGTTGGCGTTTTGAGTCAGGTATGTCTGTGCAATCCGAATCTGGATCGAGAACGTGAGAGACTTGGACTCTATCTTCTCTTGGCCCAAAAGTGACGTGAGAGGACTTTTTGAACAGAACATAAACTTCTTCTTTTCCCCTATCTTCATATGTGGATTGTACAAATGTCCCATACACCTGCAATTAGACAAAACACAAAAGCGTGTGAAGTATTTTTGTTCTGGATAACATAAATAGATTATTGAATAGTTTGCACTAGAAATCACCTGGCAAATATGCATGTATGCAATATTTTTGGTCGTATCCAAGGTAGTCATGTCCTCATCATCCTCCCCTTCTTGAAAATAGAGTCGTCCTCGGCGTTGCTTAATCTGAAATGTGACTAACAAAAGAGACAAGGTGTACATGTTGTATATGTATATGTCATCCATTTTTACTTCCCGTGGATTTTGCACATATGACACATGTATAAATGAGTAACTTTCATAGTTAATAAAATATGAAGCCGAAATATTATCACAAGAAGTAGAAGGCATGAAAGTATTGCAACTCAGTTTGCACATATAAGTGAAGCTCTTATTCATATGAAAAGATTGACAATATTCATCATTAAACCATCCCAACATTGGTGAATAAACCTTACTTGCATCAAATTTACATGCTACAACATGCTTAAATAAGCAAACATGCAATAAGTCATTTGACACAGAATCATCACCAAGATTAGAGGTCATATCAAAATGATTAAACATTGGTTGTTTTGCATCAACAGTTAATTCATTGGGTGCACTCAAAATTGTTGGTATTTCAGTTGTTTGATCACATGACACATTCATGACAGTAACATGATTCTCTAAAATAGGTGATGTGCTCAAATCAACAGGTAACTCAACACATGATGTATTCAAGTTAACTAGGCATGCATCATTCTCATGTGAAGTTATATCATCAATACCTTTACAGTTACCTTGTCGCAAAGATGTAGCTGATGTAGGTACGGATGATGGCAATGTACCATACTCTTGAGATGATGTCGCGCTCACCATCTGAGGTGTGGCTGCTCTAGTAGGTGCAACGGTGGAGGAACCAAGTGGTGGTGGTGAGCATGAACTAGAATAGTAGTTGTTGTAGTCACCCAATGCATCCTCCTGTAACTGTCTCTCAAAGGTACAAGCACGAACATACATACTAGTAATGCAATGAGGAATATACTGAAATCGTTCCTGAATATCATGGTTCAAACCACGAAGAAATCTATTCATTGTATCATCCACAGATTCTTCTATGTCACAATGATGCATATAAGATTTGAACTCTTGGTAGTAAGCATGAACAGTGTTGTTGCCTTGTTTAAATTGTTCAAATTTGCGAAGCAATTCACGACGACAGTAAGGAGGGAAAAATTGTTGTCTCATTACATCTTTCAAATCTTTCCAAGTTGTGGGTTGGTTATCAATGTTTTTCCTACAATGCACACTCCACCAAACAGAAGCAAAACCAGTAAATGCTCTAGTGGCAGCTCGTACTCGCTCAAGTTCGGAAAAGTCATGGTGACTAAAAACTTGTTCTACTTCAAGCTCCCAAGCTAGATAAATAGCAGGATTAAATCTACCCTCAAATGACGGTAAAGAGATAACCTGAACATGTGCTTGTGTGTGTTGTCCCAACTCTCGTGATGGTGATGATGTGTTCGTCGTCCAAGAACTTCTATCTCCGGAACCTGTCATGATTAGTAGAAACAAGAAACAAAATTCGAGAATAATGTTTCGATGAACTACTAGGATGTGGTTGTAAAGTGCTTACAGTAAAGCAAATATCAATGTCTTACAAGTTCTTACCACGCGGTAGGTGGTGACAGGCAACCAGCGGTGTCAAATAACTCCGAAGATTGTGTAAAGCGATTGCCAGGAGAACGTACGTATACACGGTGTAGAAATATGTGGAGCTGGGTTGGCTATATATGGTAGCAAAATATTAGCAATAACCAATTCAAAGATGCAATGTTGAATAAACGCTCAACGACGGTACTGTGCTGGTCCTAGGCTAGACCGAAACTAGAGACGCGAGCCTAGAACACTAATAAGGTCACGGCGTAGCACAACTAGCATCAATAAAGCATATGAAGTAGCTCTAGACAGCAAGATATAACTGAAGATCACAATAGTAGTAAATATAATGATGCGAAACCACAGCCAAGCAGGATATATCAACAACTTTCTCCTCAACTTTTCTCGGGAAAAGTTTGTGCTAATTTTCTAATAATTTTTCTCAAAATGGCACTGACTTAAGCTTTCAAACGCAAAAAGAATCACTGAATTCCAAGTTGATATGAGGAGTCAAAAAATTCTAAAACTGGCTTGAAAACCTGGAATAAGTTGTGTTCATGAACTTCGGAGGGCAAAAAGACCTATTTAGAAGCCGATTTTGAGGTGCCAAATATTGAACTAGCTTTTGCAACTATTTAGATGCGGCTCGTCGCTAGCTTTCGCTTGAGTACTCGCGGAGCCAAAACGGACTTCATACGAGGAAGTTATGCTTGTTTTACTAAACAGTGCACAAAACAGATTCCAATCCGAATTCAATTACGAGATTGAGTCTAGATAGATCCGATTTTTTTTCTCTCTTTTTTTTACTCACACTTTTTTCCTTTTTCTTTCTCTCTTTTTTTCTCTTTTTTCTCTTTTTTTCTCTCTCCCTATTTTCAAAACAAACTAGATAAGATGCAGGCTGGATCAAGCGAAGATGTGAACGATCTCAACTATGATTATGACAATGAATGGTGGGTAGCACGTGGTGGAAATTGATGGATGGGTGGTGGACAGCGTAAGGGATAACGATGCAGCGGCGGCGTGACTAATGTGAACAGAACTCGAAACTCTAAAGGAACTAGACACTAAGACCAGCAACTCGACACGACGATGCAACCGATAATTCAATAATGGAAACTACGAAAAGAAGATTGCAAAGGCTCAGACTGGTTTGGACAAAGGATGAATAGATCAAACTTTTTTGTGGTTTTTTCTTGGACAATACGTAAGAAAATAAATCTAATCTAGGGAAAACTGGAAATTCTCACCGAGCAACCTGAAAACTGATACCACTTGATAGAAGGCGAGGGTCCCGATCTATCGATGAGATGATAACTATCGATTTGGTGGAGATGACTTTGACGATCCGACTACAAACGTGCACGACATTGCGCCTTAGCAATCGCTAAACCAACTCCAAGAGGTTATTGACCACGCCGCAGCACAATCAACCTGACCACGAAGGTCTATTCCTGCAAGAAATTGAAGTACAAGCAAGAATATGATAATGCAATCTGAATATTGTGAATATAGATGAAGTATTGATAAAGGTGGGGATCTGTAAGTGGTCTTGGTCTGGTCGTTGGACATAAACGAGGTACACGAAGTTGCAATGGCTAACATTTAACTAAACAAATCCCAAGCAAAAAACTACTAGATGGATCTACTTATATAGGAGCAAGAGGTGGCGGCCAAGGAGGTGGGAGGACGTCCCAAGGCAGCCTAAAACTAACCCAGGTCGTACAAGGCTCATGGGCCCAAGTGGAGGTGATGCAACACCTTTGGACTTGTTGTTTGACTCGGATTCTACTGTAGCGTCAGATTGTTTCGTCCATATCTCAACGCTCCAAACGAATTTAAAGGTGAATCCAATTGGGTTGGAAAGAGGACGAAATCTACTTTACAACAAAAAAAGAATCACCCAATTCGGAGTTCGTACGAAAAAGTTGTTGGCATTTTGAGTCAGGTATGTCTGTGCAGTCCGAAACTAGATCCAGAACGTTGGACTCTATCTTCTCTTGGCCCAAAAGTAACATGAGAGGACTTTTTGAACAGAACCTAAACTTCTTCTTTTCCCCTATCTTCATATGTGGATTGTACAAATATCCCATACACCTGCAATTAGACAAAACACAAAAGTGTGTGAAGTATTTTTGTTCTGGATAACATAAATAGATTATCGAATAGTTTGCACTAGAAATCACCTGACAAATATGCATCTATGCAATATTTTTGGTCGTATCCAAGGTAGTCATGTCCTCATCAGCACCCCTACCTGGCGCCAAATGTTGGATCTCGGGTTCCGGCAAAACCCTTAAGGTTCGAACTCTGGGGTGCGCGCGAAGATCTTCCCCTCCTACCGATCCACGCCCTAGCTCACTAAGGTCTCGCGGACGAACTCGACGCACTCGCAACACAGAGAGACACGAGATTTATACTGGTTCGGGCCACCGTTGTGGTGTAATACCCTACTCTAGTGTGTGTGGTGGTGGATTGCCTCTTGGGCTGATGATGAACAGTACAAGGGGAAGAACAGCCTCCTGAGGTTGAGGTGTTCTTGTGCTTGGTGAACTAGTGTGGGTCTCGATTCCTCTGGATCAGATGCCTCTACTGTGGTGGCTAGCTCTACTTATATAGGCCCTGGTCCTCTCCCCAAATATTGAGCGGGAAGGGAGCCAACAACGGCGGGCAAACTTGAAAGGGGATAGCTAGTACAAGCTATCCTGACAAAAGTGGTCTTCGCCTGCTAAAGGCTCTGGTGATGACGCCGTCTTGGGCTCCACGGTGACCTCCGTCTTGCCGTTCTGCTGGTCTTTGTCTCGTTGCACCGTTGTGGAAACCTTTGCTTGATGCCTCGGTACCCCGCGCCTGCGCCTGCCTCCTTCGCACCAAAGAGGAAACAAGGACGCAGCGCGCGCTGGCGCCCGCCTAGTGTCGATCGTCATGGCTCACATCACGAGAGCCTCATGAGGTTTGCCCCGCCTTGATATCTCCTCTCCTCGTGAGCCTGCCTGGCTAGGCCGCTCCTGATAAGGTCTTGTGTTGTCCGCCTCGCGAGGCTTGGCTCGTCGCGAGGGTCTTGGATGCCTTGTTGATGAAGATGGGCCGTACGGCCCACTAGCTTAGCCACACCGTGGGCCGCAGGCAGGCAAGTCTGGGGACCCCCGTACCCAGACTGCCGATAGATCCCCGGAGCAGAACGGCGGCCAGCAGCCTGCCTGGCCTGGCCGAGGCTATCTAGAGGAAGTGTGGGTGCCAGAGAAGTGCGGTGGTGGAGAGAAATGAGCTCGGGGGGGGGGGGGGGTCCTACTTATAGGCAGGGCGAGGGAGAGGATCTCGAGCTCCGCCGGAGTTCTCTAGAGACGGCGCCCGACGTCGAGAGGCGTCAGTGAGAGGGGGAGAAGAAGACATGGCTCACGCGACCACTTTGGGAGGAAGGAGACGAGCACAGGAGCGCGTGTGGTGACGAGCACACTGGCACAGGCGCACTGTATGCTTGGCCGCGTCGTGCCCGTGCCCGCTGAGGCGAGCTCCAGCGTCGGCGAGAGTTAAGGGCGTCAAGACGATGATTGTGGCGAGGTTTGGCAAGGTGCGGCGAGCTAGGAAGCGAGCACGAGCTCAATAGAGGCTCGGGCGCGACGCAGAGCGCGTCGGCCGCATGCCAGCACGCTTGGACGAACGCGGTCACCGCGTGAAATCTGGCATAGAGCCACGCCGAGCATTAAAATCATGTCTGGCGTGTAGTCCTTGATGGTTTGGGTTGAGCCAAGGCTTTGAGTTGAGCACAAGTCAACTATGTGCGAGTGTATCTTCCTGACAAGTTTCTGGACAGAAACTTGTGAGGTTAACTGAGAAAATTCTAGAAGGAGTTTAGGGCTGATCTTTGGTGGTTAAGGTTTTCTTAGGAGGGTAATGAAGCCCTTAAAATCTCAGCTTCATTTGATCAACGAAAAATGCACTTCATGTAGAAACTGCATTTGTTGTCTAGAACAAAAAAGATTTTCTGTAGCAAAAATATCCCAAATAACTATGAAATATTTTTACACAGGGAGGTGTGCTAAGGTCCAAAGAATATTCAGGAATTTTCTCAGACTTCTATGGGCAAGAAAAATGAGGGTTGCTTTGGAGCATATGTGACTGAATTCGTGATTTTCTGAGAGGAAATGAATATGTTTCATTTACGAAAAATATTCCTATGGACATTTTGGGATAAATCAGAGAGGAAATGATGTGTTTGAGAGAGAGGTAAGTCACTTGAGTGAAAATCAAGGATATGCCCAAGTGATTAAGTCCAACTGAGTTGATTCAAAACTCCAAATTCAAATCAAATGGCAATAGAATCCAGAAAAAGAAAAAGAGCAAAAACCAGGCTGTCACAATGACAAAGGGGAAGAATGGTTGACCAACAAGGCCCGAATCTCCTCCATCCTTGCATCTCCCTCCTCCTTTTTTGCAGAAAGCTTGTTGTCGAGGTAGTCTGTTGTGTGTGCTTCCGAGTGCCGTATGTCGATGGCGAGGTTATCGATGCGCTCTCTCAATCTTGATTGTGCGCCTTGCATTTGTCATTGTAGATCAAAGATGGACGTTTTGGCGATGTAGTTGGTCACGCCGTCGTTGTCGTGGAAGACCGGAGATGAAATGCTTTGCCTATCCATCACAAGACTCGAGCTAATGTGAGTGGGAGAAAGAGA
This sequence comes from Aegilops tauschii subsp. strangulata, assembly GCF_002575655.3. NCBI lineage: Eukaryota > Viridiplantae > Streptophyta > Magnoliopsida > Poales > Poaceae > Aegilops > Aegilops tauschii. The sequence goes on along the minus strand of NC_053041.3, from coordinate 364,937,407 downwards.
AGAACTAGACCAAATGTACCTTACCCGATGTTGAAAATGGATCAATGATCACTCAATAATGTATCAAGGAAATAGCACAATTGGTACCGGATCTTGTCAATTCTCACACCTACACAATTAAGGCTTATGGAGTAGCTTGGTGAGGATAGTGGCACAAAAATTTGATGCAAAATGTTAGCAAGAGTCAATAAAGTTGAAAGAGATTCACAAATCCGCAAGTGAAACAAGTAGACCAATAGCAATGAATGGCACACGGAAACACACACACACACACGGATAGATAGATGGGGTTGTGCAACCAAGGATCGAGCTCAAAATGTGGAATCCACAGAAAATCCTCTTGTTGCACAACGCTAGAGAGACGCTAGCTCGATTGCTCAAAAGGCGGATACAACACTTGTGCACAACCTATAAGAGACAAAAATGCAACGACTTCTATCCCAAGTATGCTATGTATGTATGGTCCCCGGTGTTTCTCTCAAGATGATCAGATACGACAATCTTATATGCAATGTGGTATGATGCTATGGCTATTGCTTACAAGCTTCTTTTGCTCTCTTTTTCTTTGCTTAAAAGCTTTTTTTATATGGCCACTATGTGAAATGCACAAACCAAGATAGCAATTGTGTATATGCCGGAACAAGCTTGTGACACAAGGGATGGTACTATGACACCAAGATGATACCAATATGATATGGTACGTATGCAATGGAAGGGATGATCATTATGTGCACAAGTAACGTTGCCGGCAATACTCAAATGGCTAGTCTCGATAGGCAAGTGACCCAAAATGGGCTAGGGGTTATCAATACTATGGCAAGAAGAATGTACAATGATGGGATACCATGATACCAAGGTGATATAGAGGTTACCGTTCTTGCGTACGGTTAGGGTGTCAAAACGGTGAAGTGGTCGTTATTGATGACGAATCTGTGGCGATGATGAGAGGCGGTGCTCTTGATGTAGAATCGTTCCTGGTCATGCAAAGCACATATGTTTGAGGTAGTAGCCATGTCTCATGTGTGGAAAGTGAAGGTTCGGAGAGGAGCGAGTTAACCTTGTGTCCAATGGCGTATGGTCGAAGTCTCATCGTATGTCCTCTTGGGGCTTGGGGAGTAGTCATAGTGTACATGGGGATGATCGTAGGATGCTCTGCATCAATAGTACTTTGACACTATTCACCTACAATTTTGTCCTTTTTGTTTCTATTAATATAAGTTGAATTAGTCGCTAATTTTTTTGAGGCTGTATATCAAACATTAATGTGTGTCCACAAAAATTTTGAGGACATTTGAACATGTATTTTTTTTTAAAATAGATCTCGTCTAATGTAAGATCTCATGCAAGTCTCCCTAGATTCACCATAATTCCTGTAAACCGAACTCCTAGTTATAGTTTGTTAATAAAGGACGCCGTAATTCCTGTAAACCGAACTCCTAGTTATAGTTTGTTAATAAAGCTTGGTTTATACCGTAAAATAATGTGGCTTGCAAGACGTCACCGCTTCCCTCTCTCCTCCATGCGGCATTTTCTTCTCCCCACCCCCTCTCTCTCCTCTGATTCTGTCAACGAGAGAGATCCCCACACCAACGAACAATCCCGCCGCCCCAAGTCGTGGATCTGCTTCGACGCAGGCAACCCAGTCTTGCTGTGAGTGCAAGACTCCGACCCATTCATGTGCCATTTTTCCTATTCGTGGGTTGATTTGTTTGGAGATCGTCGACGAGCTTTTGACGGCGAGGGGGTGGAGGGCGCTGGGTTTCTTGTGAGGCGACTCAGATTTCGGGGGCCGGCGCCGGTCATGGCTCTCGGGTTGCCCAACACATAACTTCATTTCCACAAATGATTAAAGCTCTCCTCACTTCCAATCACCACAAATAAACATTGCCTCGCTATATACCTTTTTGTGGTGTCTTTGGACATCTCGGAGTGACAATCCTTTTTGCGGGAAATCTAGATCACCTTCTTAGGTATACGCAGCTGCGGCGGTGATCTTGAAGGAAACTAGACTGGAAGTTGCAATCCCTCCGAGCAATAGTGCAGTAGTCTCAACGAGACTAACAAGGTTGTGCCTGTGGAGACTCATGTACAAAGCCAAATCACTACGGTCAGGCAACACCATCTCTAGGAAAAACAATTATGGACATTTCTAGTTTTCCAGGTCCTTCTGTCTACTCTGAAGCAGCATGGAATTTAGGACCTGAAGGTCAACCGATAGTGGCAGGTATAGGCGTATTCATACATTTTTCAAGCGATCGATAGTGCAAGAACCTATGCACTTCGGTTGTTTCTCCACCAGTGACATCAGCCATATAGGCTGAAGCATTTGGCATCATGCTTGCATCCAAGATAGCAGAGCTGCTTCAGCTTCAGCAGGTCACTCTTCTGACGGACAGCGCGACTCTGGCAACAACACTTGCAGCTAACAGCCTGGTTCATACTCCAGGCCATAGGACCATTAGGCCTCAACTTGCTTACATTACAACCTCTCCGGCTTTTGATGCTACCGGCATTTACCATGTCAACAGGAGCTATAATTTTCGGGCACATCATCAAGCTAAACTAGCACTCAAAATCCAAAATTCTCTTTATGTGCAGGCAACAGATCTTGCCTTAATGAAGATGTAGCGTCACTCACGGAAGTGCTGAAGTGCATAGTTGTATATGTACGTTGTTGTTGATCAGTAGTATTTCCCATGTTAATAAATAAATAAACTCTAACGAAATATATAAAGTGATTAGAGTAACTCCAACGCGTCGACCCAAACAGACGGCGCATTTGTCCATTTTTTATCCGTTTGGATTGGCCGCTCACTCGGTGTCCGTCCTCTTTTTGATCTGGGTCGGCAGTGCGCCCAACACGCCAACCCATATTTGCCGGCGTGGCCGGCTGGCCTCCATTTTCAATGAACACTTTGCATATTTCACAAGCAAATATATAGTTTCACAAGGAAGCAGAGTTTCATAACCAAATATAAAGCATATTTTAACAAGCCCGAATATAAATTAAATTGTCCTCACATAGTTTTACAAGCCAAATAAAAAGGATACATCTATTGATTGCCAACATGAGCCCACATAGGCTCGACCAAATCATTTTGCAGCTGCATGTGAGTTTCCCAATCACGCATTTCATGATGAAATTGGGTGAACTGTTCAAACGTTGCCACTTCTCCATGCTCAGGCACAACATTCTCACCCTGAAGCTGAAACCCTTGATCGTAGATACGTTTCGGACGTTCATATTCCACGATCATATTATGCATGACCACACAAGCAGCCATCACCTCCCACAGCTTCTTCGTGCTCCAAGTCCTAACAGGATACCGAACGATGCCCCGTTGAGATTGCAAAAGACCAAAGGCACGCTCGACGTCCTTCCTAGCACCCTCTTGTTCTTGGGAAAATCATTTCCTCTTCTCTCCGACAGGATTGGGGATTGTCTTCACAATAATGATCCACTGAGGATAGATACCATCACCTAGGTAGTATCCTTTGTCGTAGTTGTGGCCGTTGATGGTAACATTCACCGGAGGGCTGTTGCCTTCGGCAAGCCTTGCAAACACCGGCGAGCGTTGAAGCACGTTGATATCATTGTGTGACCCGGCCATGCCGAAGAAAGAGTGCCAGATCCAGAGATCTTGTGATGCCACGTCCTCAAGTATGACAGTGCAAGCCCTGACATGGCCCTTATATTGCCCTTGCCAAGTAGAAGGGCGGTTCTTCCACTCCCAGTGCATGCAGTCTATGCTGCCAAGCATCTATGGGAAGCCCCTGCTGGCATTCATCGACAACAAGCGGGCTGTATCTTGAGGAGTTGGCTCTCTCAAGTACTCAGGGCCAAACACAGCAATCACAGCCTTGCAGAACTTGTACATGGAGTCTAGGCATGTAGACTCACGCATACAGACGTACTCGTCAATGAGATCATCGGGCACTTCGTATGCAAGCATCCGGACGGCTGCAGCGCATTTCTGATAAGGGAAGCCAATCTTTCCAAGGGCATCCTCTTTGCACTCGAAATAGTCATCGTATCCGACCACCCCCTCTCTAATACGGTTGAAAAGATGCCTACTCATACGGAAATGGCGCCGAAATTTCTGATGTTTGAACAACGGGTTCGTTGTGTCAAAGTAGTCCTTCCGAAGAAGGAAATGCCCGCTCTCTCGGTTGTGATTCAACAAGGGAAGGTGCCCCAGAATGGAGCCACGGAACAACGGTCGCTGGCTATTAAGGTGGTGATGGACCAGCACGGCAGCCAAGATCTCTTCCTCATCATCGGACGAGGAATCGTCGGAGTCGCAAAGGAAATTATGGAAAAAGAACTCGTCGGCGGAGTCCATTTTGTAACTTGGCAAACTGTCGAACAACTTGCCGGCGCCGACGAAGGAGTTGGCCGGCGAAGGGAGGCGCGCTGCCCTTGGACCAGCTGGCTGCCCTGACGGCGTCCGACGAGCGTGCCGGTGTCAGGACGAAGGAGTTGGCGGGGCGGCGAGGTGGCTTCTTGGTCGCGGCTGTGTCGGGGAGGTGGGGGTGGGAAGCTTTCGGAGCCCCGACGGCGAGACGACGGTGGCGGCGACGTGGGAGGTGGCAGCGTTGGAGGGGGATGGGGGATGTTACGTCACTGTCCGCTGGTAGAGGCATCGAAAAATGGGCAGCAACGGCCTTCGACGAAGGAGGTAGGCGAGGATTTGCTTTTGGAATGGAAGAGGATAGCCAATATGCCACCGACTAGCGGGCCAGGGGAAAAGTAGGTGAGCGCCACGCGCGTCCGTTTTGTGTCTGCGACGACGCAAATAAGGCTTAAAATTGGGTTGAAAATAGATCGACAGGTGGACAAAAAGTGAACGCGCATTCATTTAGGTCGACGCGTTGGACGGACTTTTCTGTCCGGACGCGAACCCAAACGCGGGCCGACGATGGGTTGCGGCCGCGTTGGAGTTGCTCTTATAGTGTTTTCACACAGTCACGCTATAAATAACAATCCCTCCAATATCACAAAAGGTCCACCGAAGGATACCCGATAAATTTCTGCTACTTTATCTTCCCCTTCTCTCTCCTTTCCCACAAACCGCGTCTCCGCTTCTCGAGCCCACCCACAAATCTTCGGAGAAGAGAGAGAGAGAGGGGCAGGGCGGCCAGAGGAGGCACGCCTGCCCGGATCATAACCAAGTAAGTACTGTTTTATGTATCCCCCACCCACTTTCCTCGGATCTGAGCTGCGCGCTTCCCCCGCATTTTTTTCTTTCTCTCGTTCTTCATGCTCGGTGTGCCTTGTGCTTTGGCTGTGGTAGACGAGATCTGTCTATTGCGGAATCATTTGATCATGTCTTGTACGATTGCAATCGGAGCAAACCTGGTTTGGATCGCCGTTTGGTGTGTACCGTCCGCGTTCGAATTTACTCCTATTTACGTTTTGGATTCACCAGCTATCCTGGAAGATTATGTTTAAGAAAGATCTGCAAATCATGAGCCACAGAATCAAGGATAAATAAAGCACAGTTTTGCACAGGTGGATAGAAAGCCACCTTTTAGTTTAGCTGATTTTGCACCTGGGGAGAATGTTGCCAAAAACAGGAATTGGCTGAGTTTGGCCCTTCCCTTCCTTTAGTTGTGTTATTAGTTTCTTGTAATTTGGCTTGTTCATATTCTTAAAATTTTGATAAATGAAAATTACCATAGAACAATTGTTCTACGTTCAGTGCTTCAAACATTCTTTTATCAAGGAAGACCACAACTGTGCTATAGGTGTTTGAGTTTCCAAATTTCAGTGTTTTGCTTTTTGATTGGCAGCTGTAGATGAAAGAAGGGTCTACAAGAATTAGATGACAAATAGCCTGGAAGCTGGCCTGCGTGTTAGGTCTGAGAAGACGAAAGAATTCGTTTGGTAGTAACTGATTGTATTTACCCGTGTTCATTCCAGTTTTGTGCTTAATGCTTCGGTGCCTGTGGTTTTGGACTGCAAGTCCACAATACAAGTCAACTTGTAAATCATGATGGACTTTAATAATTACTCAATGTTCTTATTTTGGACTTGTAGGTTTTCTTCAAGTAACCACGTCTAATTCATTAGACAAACATATTACAGGGATTACACACGTGATCATCACACAAAACAAACATAGGTGTCTTGCAATTTTGCACCAAAGACTCCGCAGCAAGTAGAACTATAATTTCACCCGTAGAGAATCCTGTGCCATGCTGAATCATCGTCCAGCATCGTCCTCAGACGCCACCGAGGCAACATCGGAGAAAGAGGGAAACTGCCACTATACCTAGATCTGAGGGAGCACCTTCGCATACAAGGATGCCTTTTGAGCCGATCAACCAGGCCGCCACAAGCGATGAGACCGAGGCTTTGTGGCCCGTCGGCCAGGGTTCTTCCCCATGTCCACCAAATCCTGGCCCTGTCAACTTCTTCCGATGCTGTTAAAGAAAAGGAACGCCGTCGCCTGCCACCACCCATGTACCCTGCAAGACAATAAACAAAACTGTACCGGTCACAAAATCAGATCGGATCTGGAGGCTGGCAAGAAGACCAAGCCACCTGCTGCCTTGTGCAGCCGATTAGAGCACCGCCGATTCAAGGGAAGAGCAGAGGCAGATTATTCCAACGCGGCGTCGTACCCACCATTGATTTAGCGCCTCTCGAAGCAAACTAAGCTTATCCTATGTCACCGTCGGACAGAAACCGATGAGGTCCCCGCCCACTCCTGCTGGACAAGGCCCTGCACCAACACTGACGGCGAGAGGAAGCAACAAAATAACCTCCCAATCGCTGCTCCAGAGAGGTTCCTGGAATGTACGGAGCGGTTTCAAGTGCTCATATCATGGATGGAGCATCACTTTCCCTCTTCACTTGCCTGCTTTTTTGAATATGATGGACATGGAGATACTCTAGCTTTGTTGTGTATGCTTTTCAGTTTTACAACCAGGTGGACACCAATCTTAGGTTGTATTTGTTTGGTCTGCAACTTCTGCGGCTGCAGCTGAAACGGCTCCGGCTGGAAGGTGCAGCTGTAGCTGCTAGCTCCAGTTGCAATTGTTTGGTAGTGGTACTGAGCTGCAGCTGGTGCTGAAACATGCTGAATTGACTAGAATGCCCTCTGTTGTTCTGTAGATTGGGTTCAAGTGCTGATTATCCTCAACAGTAAATGACCCGATTAAGAGCTGTTTTAGTCTCATATGTCCAGTTTTCACATGTTTGAACTGAAATTACAGTAGTTTCAATGAATTTGACATACTAGACGTATGACAATAATTTTGAACCCATCATAACATATGTTACGAATTACTATATATTACATGAAACCGTCCTTTGGTTGAAAAATACACGGTTTTGGTGAACTGCAACCTACTCTCTCGCCGTCGCCGCCATCATAGAATCAGCAATCATGTTACCAGTTGTGTCCATGGTTGTATTTCCACCTCCTGCATGGTTCCTCCAATTGTGTTGAGCACATTCCCTGGAGGATAGTAGTTATCATCATCATCACATGTAACAAAGTGGTAATCATACAAATCACTGTCTCTTATGAAAATTCTGCAATGTCATACAAACAATGATAATCCTCGCTTGCTTCCTAGGTGGGTAGCTAGGCAAGTGTTTTAGAATGCGCCATTTTGTTTCAACACAGCAAAGGATCGTTCTATGACATTTCTAAGTGATGAGTGGAGATAATTGAATATTTCTTCTCAGCCACTTGCAGCATGGCCAATATGAAACTCAGATAGATGGTATTCTGTTCCTCTGAGTGGTGTTAGATAACCAACCTGATTGGGGTACCCAGAATCAGCGAGGTAGTATTTTCCTACACAATAAAGATTAATGTCAAACAGGACACACAATACATTGTCAAGTTGAGTTGTGTGATTGTTTGAAGGAAATACCTGCTGGAGGATGAGGGAACCTTTCTTTGTGCTTGTCAAATGTCTACTTGAATACCCTTGTGTTATGTGCTGAACCAGGCCATCCAGCCACTACAGTAATGTATCTCATGTTGAAGGCACATACTCCCTCCTATCGAAATTAATTGACGCAGCCTCTATACAACATTGTATAGAGGCTGCATCAATTAATTCGGATCGAGGGAGTACAACCATCACATTTTGTGATGAATAACCATGTCGACCAAAATGGTTGATCATGTTTTTAGCTGGCACAGTGACAGGGATGTGTGTTCCATTGATGACACCAATGCAACCATTGAAGTGAGGAAAGAACTTAGGGTCTTGAAGTCTCTCCTGCACATTTCTGAATTGGGGATCAATGGGTCTAATGATGTCCGCAGCAAATAAAACCAAACACTTAAAACACATGGTTGAATTTTCTGTGAACTGTTTCAGTGAACCTCTTGAATCGGTTCTGGACTTGACTCACTGACTGGGCTGTCAACAGTCCACAAGAATATCCCTAGAGCCTCCTCAGAACACATGTTGCATGCTGCTCGTAACCCATAGTCACGTACCAGAGTCTCATGTAATAAGTCAAAAGAAGGTCTGTGCATACGAAACATCTTGTAGCAATCTCTGGAGGACCCCAAGCAATCATAGACCACTCGTCTAGTGCATCTTACCTCTGTCCTTTGTTTCTTCATTAGATACTTCTCATTGTGTGTGGTAACAACAAAAGCAACATACATATATCGATGAAGTCTCTTCTTCCTAAGCTTCATCTTCTTTATGTCAGATTCACTTTAACTTGCACTCTCACTTGAACAATGGTACCATCATTCATAGGTGTTTTACTCATCTATGCACATACAATTGAAAAAAAAAATCAGTACCACATACCATAATTCAATCCATACGTAACATGACATGAACAAAGTGCTCAATTAAGCAAGCAAATACATAGTTCAACAATTGTTCAATTAAGCAAGCAAAAGGTACATAGTTCAACAAGTTCTCAATTGTTCGAAACTAAGCAGGGAAATGCATAGAGATACATGACAGTCAACAGGATGCACTACTTCCTTTCATCAAACTGTCTCTTGAGCCAGTCTCCCTTCATTTGTCTCCATTGCATAAAAGAAGCTATGGTTTGATGGTTTAGCAAACAACTTGTAGCCATGTTGTACTCATCACTAGTCCCGGATGCCTCACACTTGGCAACCTCTTCCATAATGGCAAGAATATCATCATCGTTGGCTGTCTTACTAGTTTGCCCCGCACAGTCTTCCTGTATGACATGGTCAACAAACCTCCTTAAGTCTTTTGGCACATTATTTTTCTTGAACTTAGATGGACTACAAGGAATTGCATTTGTTGGACGCTTCGATTTGGTTGTTCTGGGCTTGAGTGTACTGGGGACTAGGAGCAGTAGTATCATTCTCTTCTTTGTACAAGTCATGCACATCTTCCTGCGTTTGAGTTTGTGCCACCTTTGCATCATCCATTCCTGGCATGACAGATGACTGTCCATCAATATTCGCCTTGTCAAACATGATCGCAAGCTCCGTCAAGCTGTGTGGAGGTCCTTTGCGGAAAGCTTTAATTGGCTTGTAAATCTGCACATAAAAGAATTAACACTTGTTAGTAGCATTATACAACATGGCATTTCTAAAACTGATATTCATGTACGAAATAAACTAACCGCGATAAATGCTTCCCATTGAGCATTGTGTGCCGTAATAGTTTGCTTCACATCATCTTATCCAAGTCTAGTTGCTTTGTTTTTGCAAATATCCATGCTGAATATATAGCCTTCATATCATCCCAACGATTTCTGAACTGTTTTCTTATATAGGTTCTTTGGGTCCGTGCTTTGAACTCTGCCTTGCCCTGATAGCCAGCGGCAGTTAAGGACCTGGTTGGCCTATGCCCAAGCTGTATTTGCTTAGTGGCACACTCACAAAAAAACTATGTTGGCCTCTCTATCCCACTGAGCTTTCACTTTGGGCTCTTCCATCTATATAGCCATTATCATTTTGCAAATTTATATAAACAAATGACAATAGAGTAGCACTCACTTGTCTCATAGCAGCAGTAGCACTCATTAGTACCAGTATCATTCTGCAAATGTTGCAGTCACTAGTACCAGTACAATTTGCAATTCTAGAGCAGTTCACTAGTACCAATGTCGATTAGCAAATCTAATGAAATGTTAGCTCTAGTACTAGATGAAACATGAACGAAGTTATGTCCAATCAACCGGCTGAGCACATTGCCTCAGGAAGATCATGCACACAGGTAACACACGAAGAGCATGCGCACGCCTCTGCGAGGGGGGAGGGAGCAGAGAGAGCTCTGAGGGAGAGAGGCGCAGGAGGTTACCATGGCATCCAAGTGGCCAGTGGCCGGGGTTGGGGCGGGTGGAGGCGGTACTGTGAGGGGGAGTGGCCGGTGGCAGAGGCAGTGGACGGGGCGGCGGCGTCTCTGATTTGCCGGCCGGTTGATGAGGTTGAGCCGGGTGGCGGCGCAGATTGGGAAAGACCAACCTAGCGGTGGGGTTGGAGCTAGCTGTGGCTGAAAGAAGCCCGAAATATGGGCCGAGGCTTTTGGACATTTTTTCAGGAGGGTTTCGACTTTCGGCTGCATGGAGCCAGCCTAAAAATGGCCCGTTGTTTGGGCTACAGCTTTTAGGGAACAGAAGCCACTGAAAAAGCCCGAAACAAACACACCCTTAATGAACCAAAATACATCACACTTGATGCATGTTGCTGGAGATTGCCTAATGTATACTTATACATGCTTTTGGTGCTGCATTTTGTGATCAACTGATGTAAACTGTAAACACTCAGTCAGTAACTTGTATTTCAATGTATGTAACATAGATATTTCTACAGGGTTTAATTTATCCAGGAATTTACAGAACAGTACTGGTATGTCCTTGTCCTTCAGTATGTATTTACCAAGGAACATGTGGTACACTAGGTGACAATTATTCAAGAAAATTCCTGGCAGTTAAGAGTGGAATTGTGGAAAGAACAGGCATCTTGGACATCAAGTCTTATTTTGTTACAAACTCATGTTTTTTCTTTACACTTGTTTTGAGCAACCCTACTCATTGTTCTGCTTTCTTTCTTGTTGTTATATATTTGTTTTTATTCTTCCTTTCACTGAGAATATCTGTTTTTCTTGAAGTTGCTGATTGGAATACTAGGTTTTCATAAAGTTGTCTCACTCGCAAAACATATGGATGTATCATAATAAATCATGAAATGTGAAGTACGGAATATACAGGTAGAATGCTTATGAAGAGTTAAGCATGTGAGTGAATATTTTAGTATGATACACTGCTATTTGCTGCTGCTTCGGATTTTCTTTTCTAGACCTGTGTGTGATTACTGACGGTCAAAGGTCTATTTGATAAAATACGAATTTCTCTGTTTATATTCTGAAAATGTCAGTTTGATTCTTGTTGAGTTACATAATAGTTTCACATCATTAAGGTTTGTATTGTGAGAGATTTAAACATTTAAAGTTTTTGTTTCATCCCAGGGTGACCTGTTTTGAATTATGTACTCCCTCCGTCCCAAAAAAATCATGGTTCTTGCTTATGAACATTTAAAGTAGCTTAAAATATGTATCTCTTGTTAAACTTATTCTTTGTTTTGTGCAGGATTCAAATTTGCCCGCTCATCAATCATGGTTCTTGATTCATTATCATCGCCTCACAGGAGGTCGCAAAACACATTCTTTCTGTCATCTCCTAAGAAGCCTCAATCATCTCGTGATGATGTTGGTAGTTGGTCTGCCCTGGTTGAGCGGCATCGCTTTCTCTTGACAACGCTAGTGGTGCTTGCCTTCCTGTGCACCATATATCTTTACTTCGCGGTGACCTTGGGGGCACCACAAGCTTGCTCAGGGTTGGCGGGCGATGAAATGACCGTATGTCAGGAAAAATCAGCCCTGCAACATGGAAAGTTGAAATATCGCTAACTCCGCTTGACAGTTTACAATGTGCTTGTGGTCCAAATTCGTATATTCTTTAGTTGTGGATGCTGAAAGGGCTTGTATTGATGCTGCTGTACATTTTAATGGAGTGATAGAGGGGATTGTATGTGCTCTGATGAAACCGTATAACTGAATAGGTCCCATTTTATTATTGTCACGGTGTACTAAAAATATCATGGCACTAATTCATCCTGGTGATTCTGATATTGTTATATATATATATATATATATATATATATATATATATATATATATATATATGTATATTGATACAATATTATCAATAATATGGGCGGGGTAGACAAAAAAGTGAATATTTCTGCAAGAAGCAAGCATCATCCACAAAAAAGAAGAAAAGAAGACCAAGCTTGAGCTTGGCCGCATACATCGCAGAAGAAGGCAGGTGTCTGAGTCAAGACAGAATGTGAGTAACGAAGCTGAGAAGGCTGCAATGCAAGTAACGAGGAGCTGAGGAGGCCGGAATGCAAATAACGAGAAGCTGCCAGCCGTTCTCGTGAAGACATCCTTATCCTCGCTCCAGAAGGCTCTGCCATATGAATAAAAAAGAGAAGGCTCCCTAACGCCTCCCTCGACTATAAAAGGAGAGGCTGGCTTCACAAGAACGGAGCAGCAACACAAGCAGAGCCTAAAGTCTCCCTCGAGCAAGAAGAGCAGCCTCCAGAGCACTCTTAGTAGTAGTACCACCACCACTTGTAGAATAGCCGCCATATCGAAGGCGCTGTAATCGCCAAGAAAAATAAGGTATCCTTCCTAGTTCGTGTAATCCCTTCGGGGCTTCCCGAAAGGGAAATCCATATTTAAATTATGTTGTTGAAATGAAGTAGTTTCTTTCTTCACTTGGAATTTTTATTTATGAATTTGTTGGATGAGTTCTTATGCTAAGGATCCTATAGGAGAAACCTCTGCTAGAAGTTCTCTGTTTAGCCTTGTGTGGCGTTTGAAAGAGAACCTTGTGATCGTAGAGAAGTGTTCCCTTTGGGTGGAACTGCCTGGGAAGATGATAAGAATTTACTCAATACTTTTGTATTCAAAATATCAAATGAACGAACTTAGCTACATCTGAGTACAACATAATGAGAAATATGGTGAGTACTAAGTAGGATATCAAACCACTGTGAACACCACCAGTTGTATTGTTGGCCTCACCAGCCCTTGATAAATCCTGCATTAAAAAATAACCAGCTTAATAAAGAATACGTGTAAACAGTAGCAACAAATTGAATATTGGAGATCGAATAGAATACTAGCCTAATCAGCGTATTAGCCTAATTGCATGTTAACCTAATCACGAATTAGCCTAATCACATATTAGCCTAATCAGATATTAAACTAATCACATATTAGCTTAATCGCATATTAACCTAAGCGCGTATTAACTGAATCTAATATTAATTTATTTAATTAAATAAATCTTTATATTGTTGGTATCATGTCCTGTATTTAATCATTGAAAGGTTAAAGTATTTGAATTTAGAAGTTAGTACATGTAAGGTAATAAATAGTAATAAATATATTAATATAAGCTGCCAAATCCCTCTGAAGAACATACGTGGCATACTTCTCATAGCCAACTAAATTTAATTGTTGATATCATCCATAAATTTTACATATCTTGGGAAAAAAGGCAAGATAATTTAAACCAAAAATTTGAAAATCTATTTAGAGAATATAAAAATTTAGCAGAAAAATACTCAGGTTTGAATAATAAAATTGATCTAGTTCTACATAAATTAGAAGAAGCAAAATGAAGAAATCTTACCGTCAGTAACAACAACGATTATATTAAAGAAGAAGTGGTATCCATAGGCAAGAATCTAAGTGGTGTCCTAAATGAAGGTAAAGATCCATTATCAGGTGCTGAAATAAGACGCGAAATATTTGAAGTCAAAAAGTTAGTCCAAGAGGTAAAGACCCTAGTTATATCATAATTTATATGAGTGAATATAGTCAAGCATTAAACGAAGTAGAAAAATATTTATCACCTCCCACCGGTTTTTCTGATCACAACTCGCCAAAAGAAGACTCCAAAATAATAATAAGACAAAATAACACAATTCTTCATCTACTAATCCAGGTTTTAGATAAGCTAAATAGTGTTCAAAGTAACAAAGAAATTATCCTATCATCCTCCGGAATAGTAGCCTCGTCAAGAAATATTAATTCAGAAAAATGGACATATCTAAAGGCTTCCTTAGAAGAGACAAAACCCTCCAATTAGTAAGGCAAGATTCAAGACCTCTAGCTATGAAGCATAGATTATCATGTAAAGCTGATGATATTGATAGTATTGAAGAAGTTATATATATTCAAAGAGACTTAGAGAGATATCATATGGGTATGTTTGAAAGTAAGAGTGGTTTATACAGAATATCTAGAGAAGTAGAGTTAAGTGTGTTAATGCAGCCAGTAGATTTAAGAGTTGTGAGCAAAAATATTGAAAATGAACTAAAATATTGTGGTTATAAATATATTCATCAAGGTATGTATATCATAGGAGTTAAAGGCATGAAAAGAAAGAAATTAGGAGTGAAGGTACTAATAACGCTATTAGACAAAAGATGGGAAACCGTAGATAAAGAAACATTAGGATTTTTGGAAGGAGACATGAACGAAAATAGTATAATAACATATATAGCTCCATACCTAATTATGCTTCTAAAATAATTTATTAAAAAAATGAGTTTTGGTTTCCAAACTAAAGGATATGAAGATTTTAAAGGAACAAATTTGTTAGTAAGCATAGAATTTATAGGAAGACTCACTAACAGAAGTAGCTCTAGATATAGAGTGAATGTGAATGATGTTATTGATAGTATGCAATCAAAAGGTATAAAATTTATGAATTCGCTTAAAATTGGTTCCGAAGAAAGAGTGGGTGAAGAATGGAAGATAGGTGAACTAATAGAGAAAAAAGACTTAAAGTTACTTGAAAACTACATAAGCTATCAAAACTGTGAAGGAAGTAGTAGTATTAGGTTTATGAACTATAAAGTTGCATTAATAGAAGATACAAAATCTCTTATGTCAGAAACGGAAATTAGTAGTGACAAAGATAAAGGTGCAACTGAATGCATGGAAAAGACTAATTTAGATGATGAAATAAATCATTGGGAAAAGAAGCTTAAGCATATAGAATGGGAATATAGCAATTCTATGACAAAAGATTGGCCCAAGATAAGAGAAAGGGAATTGTTTATCATTAGAGAAATTGCAAGGTTAAAGAAACTAAAAAATGAGAAAAAGTTAGCCACTAGCAGCCCAACCATATCAAGCAAAGCCATAGCATCGGTAGAAAGGAGAGAACATATTAGTAGTAATAATAATGCTATCATTAATAATAATAAGGATAAGAATATTGTTCAAAAAGACAAAGTTGTTAGTGAAGAAGAGCAATGCGACACAAATAATAAACTTTTACTAGAAAGTTATGAGGAGGAAGAATAATTAATGAAAGAAATGTTGATAGAAGATCCAAATTATGATGATTCAGAACAAAATAGTGATTTTCTAAACTCACTAGATGATGTTGGTCTACATAATTTAGAGAATGCAATGGAGGCTATGGAAGTAGAAAGTAGTCATAAAAGAAAAAGAGCATATGGGGAAACCTCAGTAAAAACAGAAGGTGAAAGAGAGAGACCTACTAGATCAGCTGGTGAAAGCACAAGTGCTCCCTGGGTGATTTTGATAATTAATGTCAACATATCTTTTGTTGGACTAATGTTTTTATCTACTGTATGTCAGACAAGTTCAACAATGGCATGTCATGGACAAGAGGATGTGGAACACCTTCAAAATGCTAAGGACACATATTGGCAAAGCTCAAGACTCTTCATTTATATTTTAGTGATCCAAGATCACATTGAGTCCATAGGAAAGCCAATACTATTAAAAGGGGATGAGGTGTTGCTTAATGGTCTACTTGCTCAAAATGCTTAGTGATATTGCTCCAAAGCCCTCAATCACTTTCCCATTTTCAAATATGTCCAAAACACAAAGTCAAACTCGGCCCCACCGAAAT
Source organism: Aegilops tauschii subsp. strangulata (assembly GCF_002575655.3). Lineage (NCBI taxonomy): Eukaryota > Viridiplantae > Streptophyta > Magnoliopsida > Poales > Poaceae > Aegilops > Aegilops tauschii. Next base: position 364,921,467 of record NC_053041.3, on the reverse strand, counting down.
CTCCTATCCGGCGCCACCGAGTTTATTTGACATAGCCACTGCCAGAAACCCTAACACCTCGGTCACACCGATACGGATCTCGGTCTCACTGAGATGGCCTTGCAAACTCTCTGTTTCCCTTTTTATAACATTTCAGTCTCACCGAAATGAGCGATCGGTCACACCGAGTTTGCTTGATCTACTCTCTGTTTGCTCTTTGCTGAAATTGGTCTCACCGAGTTCACGCAACCGGCGCCACCGAGATGAGGTTTTGCCCTAGCCCTAGCACATCGGTCCCACCGAGTTCTTCCAGTCGGTCCACCGAGATTCCTAACGTTCACATTTTGAACTAAATCGGTCTCACCGAGTTCTTCTATTCGGTCAGATCGAGTTGGGTCAAATGTGTGTAATGGTTGGATTTTGTGTGGAGGATATTTATACCCCTCCACCCCTCGTCCATATGTGAGACAGCCATTAGAACGTGCCTACACTTCTAGCCTACATTTTCTGAGAGAGAACCACCTACTCATGTGTTGAGATCAAGATATTCCAATCCAACCACAATAATCTTGATTTCTAGCCTTCCCCAAGTTGCTTTCCACTCAAATCATCTTTCCACCATCACTACAAAAAAAAAATACACTTCTTTGATGATACGTGTTTGTCACAGTAGGTCACATTTTCTGTCATGTATGTACATCCATGACGATTTTATGACATAATCAAGATAGTCATACCTGTGCTGTCGTAGAAGTGTTCCATGACAATACCAAAATTATCATCACGGAAGTGTTCACTTCCATGACGATAAATGACGCGTCATGGAAATGCTTTCGTCAAGGGTAACCGACATGTGTCATCCACCGTAACGGGTCGCCATTAAGCTACCGGGTCCGGTTTTTGATCCGATAACCCGTTAACAGCCCAGACCAATGGGGATTTTCCATGTGTAAAATTCTCATTGGCCAAAGGAAACACGTGTCAGCTCGTCATTGGGTCAGATAGGTGCCTATGATATGTCGACACGTGCGATGGCCCAACAATGGCCCATTTAGCTTACAAAGGCCGCCCCGTTTGACTTGGTCAAAAGTTAGCCGACCGACCCATGAAAAGCCTGTTAACGGTCTGTTCGCATATAGCCCATTTTACGGCCCGGTAACTCACGACCCGTTAGGGCCTTCCCGAAATTGGCCCAACAGCGTCATGTGGGCTGTCGAATATAACACCAGCCTGTTTCACTTTCGGCCCATGTATGGCCCACGACGTCTTCCGGCCCATATGAGGCATTTTGTATCTTTAGGCCCTTTAGTGGCCCATGGTGACTCTGGCCCATAATGAACAGTAACTTTCTTTGTACCCATTAACGGCCCATGATTCACATGGGCCGTTTCTAGCCCGTGTTAGCTTTCGGCCTACTGACAGCCCATACGTTCTTGGGCTCCTTTCCGGCCCTCGATTACTTCCGGCTCGTTATTGGCCTGTTCCCCTAATGGGCCAAATTCGGCCCGTGGTTAGAATCGGCCCGTTTGTGGCCTGTTAACCCGTTGCGCCATTTCCAACCCGTCCTATATTCTGGCCCATTAACGACCCGTTATGCCTGTGACAGAATTAAGCCTTTGCTGTCTTCCGGCATGTTAACGGCCCGTTATCGTGCTGGCCCGATACCAATTACGTCTACGGCCCGTGTGGACCCATTTATCCGACGCCCCGAGGCCCACCGATTCTACGGCCCGTTGGAGGCCCATTTATCCGATGGCCCGTAGGAGGCCCATGGATCCTACGGCCTATAGCAGGCTCAAGGTTACCACGGTCCGTATATGGCCCATGGTTGTTGCGGCCACTAGCAAACCAGGGAAAAAGAAGACTAGGAAATAAATAAGCCCAAAACTAACGCTAAGCTATTAAGGCGATTGCACAGATTACATCCACTGGGCATCAAAGTTCGGCACTAGTGCAAATATAGGGAACACCCTACACTATACAAAAATGGCTTGCTGTTTTTTTCAGCCGGTGGCTGCACGTTAAGAACAAAATTTGTATCGCAACAAAACAAATTACAACCACAAAACAAAAGGAAGGTTGGCATAAAAGTTAACAATCTGGCAGATAAATGCACCACCAGAAGTTTAGAAGCTCAGTTCATTTGACCTGACTGTTACATTTTCATGCTATATTGTCTGATGGAGCACCATAACCTTCGCCTTCATTTCTCTGAGGCTCCTGAATAACATAGCAAATGTCTGATAGTCTGGTTTCAAAACCATGCATATCTTGACGACATCAAACAATGGCTGTCCTTGTTTCACAAAGGGTCTCTGTTAGGGGATAGACTTGTGTCTGGAGCGCAGATATAACATTGTTTTGAGCTTGCATATCTTGATCATGAGGCAGTTTGGACGAGATTGTGTTAACAACCAACCCAATATTACGCAAGAACGTGATTTTGTCACTGTTAGTGGATAGGTACTGACCCACTGCAGCAAGAGGTGACATTGCGGTTATAGTTGCCTCGTCACCTTCAGAAGGTGGCGGTTCCACCATTTTTTCCATAGCTTGCTGAAAAGTTGAGTTTTTGCATTAGTAGTACCAGAACAGAAGATATTAAGGAGGCAGCGAAACCAAACAAAATAGCTTTGGTCTATATACAAAACTTATTCTGGTGAACCCGTGTAAAATATTAGTTGTATTTTACTGCAAAATACATAATAAAACCAGGTTCCAAACATATGACCATGTACCATGGATAATGTATTGTCTATTTCTTCACATTGTATTGACAACTAAGGATAAAGAGATAAAGTTTATAATACGGATAGTATGACACCATTCATATCACAAAACAACTGAGAACAGACAAACAGGCAATTGTAACATTGTGTGGGCAAGTCCAGCACGGAACTAGATTATAGATCAAGGTCAAAGGAACATCACTCATCTCTTTTAAACCTTGTAAGGTGCAATGATACGCTAAGGTAATTGTGTATAAAATTGAAAAGAGTAATAGATATTGGCTGCAAACCATGCAGTTCAATGCACGAGTCAGAGTAAGTAGTAGTTAAAAGGCATGAGGATTAAGGACTTACAACAATGGCTTTGACTGGTGTGTCATGCCCTTCGTCTTGCTGGTGTGATAGTCCTTGAAGATTTCCACAGCATTTGGTTCAGGTACTTTTTGGTCCTTGCGGGCTTTCCTCTGCATTTGGAACAAGTCAATATAGATCTGATAATATGGCACAGCGAAAAGAGTGAAACGGCAGCTAATTACAAGAGCCTCGCAGTGTGCAATATAGCTACGATATCCTGTCGTCTGTTGGAATTTCACTTTCGTATGGTTGGCCTTGTTCTTTGAACAGTTCACCTACATGAAGATAGATTTGCGAGGCACATGCGTAAATAGGAGTTCAACATGTGATCTGATCACATACATATAACGTACTTGATACTTTGGATCAGACCAGTGTTTAACGAGGCCTCTCCAGTCTTCATCCGATATATTTTCCACTGGAGATGTTTGGGCAAGTTCACTGTTAGCCTTGCCTTCAAAGTGAGTTTTCCTCAGTTATACCAATACTGTCGCAGAGCAGACTTGAAAACATGGGTGCAAGCTTGTCTGGTTGCATCATCTTGGCTATCCAACTTGAACCTCATCTGTTGAAAATTATGGGGGTCTCATTATCAACAACCTAGAAAGTATGGGACAGAGCAAGACGATATTACTAGTTTCCATACATAAGCATACTTATAGATAATGGTCGAGGAAGGTGTTGAACTGGGTTTCGTCTTTGTCATTCCTGTACTGAATCCATGTTGGGAGTATACGTGCATGACACCTAACGGCAACCGCTGCCTCTAATAGTAACTTGACTGACTTTGTAGCATCACGTGGCCTTTTTAAACCTACCTCAAAACGGATCTCCATTCTTCCTCCTCTAGATTTAGTTAACCCATCGAGCATTATCCCTGATGTTTGTTTCCTCTTGTGCCTAGGTGCTAGTCTAACAACGAACGTGGGAAGTGTTAGTGTACATCAAACTGTGAGACTACATATAAAGAAGCATGCAACTGTAACTTGACTCCAGCAACTACCTTCTTGCTGTTGAAGCTCACAAGGTTCATCTGATCTTGCCAACTCGTCTTGTGTCAAGAGTGCTTCGGAAGTAATGTCAGGTGGCAAGGGAGCTTGGGAACGTGCTGCTAGCTGAGTTGACAAACGAGTAACTCGTGCAGCTGGTGGTACTGTGGAAGGTGTTGCAACAACTAGGGTTGTCTCTGCTTGTTTGGTGGCAGCTATTAGTTTCTGTTTGGCTTGTTTTGCAGCTCGTGTAGCACGGGATACCATGTTTGTACAATTTTCCGCTGGACTTTGACCTTCTATTGCACCATCAGTACCGGCAGAACCTGCATAATTCTTCCGCTTCCGTTTCTGTGTGTACTTAGTACTAACACCATCCCCTGTCATTCTGTGTTCCTTCCTCTTTCTCTGTGCCATGTTAAGTCAAGCCGACAAGAAAAAGGAATAAAAATTTAGTTCTTCAGAACAAATTGATGCGTGATACAGACGAACTAAACTCTGATGTTAGACAACCACATGATAGGAGGATGTAATATGTGCGAAAAATAGGACAACATGAGATAATCAGAACTATGATGTGTAAACTAAGTAGAAGGCATTTCAATAAATTAGAAGCAATGCAATGGAAGGTAGACACCATATGAAAGATGCTACAAATATCGCTCTGCCAAGTTAACAGTGTCTCGTCATAACTGGCGTTTAAACAAACGTGAAGCAGTACAAGAAATAAATCATATGCAAGATGCAAACAACATCACACTACCAAGTTAAAGGTCTCTCGTCATTAGTGCCATTGCATATTCACAGCATTGCATATTCACAACTTATGATGTGTAAACTAAGTAGAAGGCATTTCAACAAATTAGAAGCAATGAAAGCTAGACACCATATGTAAGACACAACGAATATCAGTCTACCAAGTTAAAACTGTCTCGTCATTAGTGCCATTTCAACAAATTAGTAGTACAAGCTAGAAAATAATGCGAGATGTAAACTATATCAGACTCCCAAGTTAAATGTGTCTTTGTGAAAAGTGATTGTTGCTGGTTGCACAACAGTAGTACTTTAATGTAAGAACATGGTGTGATAGACAGATATTGTATGTCCTAGAAACAGGAACACATGTCTTATTCACAAGTATAATGTGTAAAGTAAGCAGATGGAATTCAACAAAATCAGAAGCAATACAAGCTAGACATCATACATAACATGCAACCACATATAACAGTGCCATGTTAGAGGGAGCACCTGTGATGGTGGACAAGGGGGGCCGTGCTCATCATCAATACAACTACTTTGAGTGTCTATGCATGTGTTGTCTTCCAAATCTTGTTGGGGGGATGGCCGAGTAGAATGTAGCGAGGCCCTCCGTTTGGAAGAAGCACCTTTATCCAATACCTTGCTAATTTCCTTCTGCTTTATTGATTTTGCATTGTCAAGTAAAACTGACAAGAAAAAGCAATAAAATTCACTCTTCAGAACTCATTCATGCATGATACTGACAATCACTACCTTGATGTAAGGCAAACACATGATACGAGGATGGAATATGTACGAAAAATAGATGGCATGGAATATTCACAACTATTTGTGTACACTAAGCAGAAGTAATTTAATCAAATTGCAAGCAATACAAGTGAGACACCGTATGCAACATGCAAGACAATATCACACTGCCAAGCTAGAGAAAGCACCTGGGATGCCGGTTTCGCCGGAATACCGCCATCAGTCCCTGCCTTATTTTTTTCCTTCCTATTTCTTAATTGTATTGCCTTGTCAAGTCAAACCCACAAGAAAAATGAATAAAAATTCGCTTTTCAGAACTCATTGATGCAGGATGCTGACGAGCACTACTTTAATGTAAGGCGACCACATGATAGGACGATTGAATGTGTAAGAAAAAAGGACAACATTGCATATTCACAGCTATGATGTGTAAACTAAGATGAAGGCATTTCAACAAACTAGAAGCAATGAAAGCTAGACACCATATGAAAGATGCAACGAATATCACTCTACCAAGTTAAAACTGTCTCGTCATAAGTGCCATTTCAACAAATTAGAAGTAGTACAAGCTAGAAAAGAATGCGAGATGTAACCTATATTACACTCCCAAGTCAAACGTGTCTTATGGTAAGTGATTGTTGTAGGTTACGCAACAGTAGTACTTTGATGTAAGAACATGGTGTGATAGACAGATATTGTATGTTTTAGAGACAGGAACACGTGTCTTATTCACAAGTATAATGTGTAAAGTAAGCAGATGGAATTCAAAAAAATTAGAAGCAATACAAGCTAGACATCATACATAACATGCAACCACATAGAACAGTGCCAAGTTAGAGGGAGCACCTATGATGGTGCACTAGGGGAGACGTGCTCATCATCAACACAACTACGTTGAGTGTCTATGCATGTGTTGTCTTGCAAATCTTCTTGGGGGGGGGGGTGGCGGAGTAGAATCTGTAGATGCCCTCTGTTTGGAAGGAGGACCTTTATCCACTGCCTTGCTAATTTCCTTCCGCTTTATTGATTTTTAATTGTCAAGTAAAACCGACAAGAAAAAGCAATAAAATTCACTCTTCAGAACTCATTCGTGCATGATACTGACAATCACTACTTTGATGTAAGGCAAATACATGATACCAGGATGGAGTATGTACGAAAAATAGGACGACATGGCATATTCACAACTATTTGTGTAAACTAAGCAGAAGCCATTTCAACAAATAAGAAGCAATGCAAGCTAGACACCACATGAAAGATGCAACCAATATGACTCTGCAAAGTTAAAAGCGTCCCATCATAAATGACGTTTCAACAAATTAGACGCAGCGCATGCTATAAATCATATGAAAGATGCAATTAATATCACACTGCATATACTAAAGGTGTCTCATCATATTGATTGATGCGGGATACAAAAAAACAATAGTTTTATGTAAGGACATGCTTAATAGACAGATGTACTATGTACTAAAAACAGGAAGACATGTCACATTAACAGGTATAATGTATAAACTAAGCAGAATAGCACATGCAATTTAACTAGATTAGAGAAATTACAATCTAGACACCATATGCAACATGCAACCACATATCACGCTGCCAAGTTAGAGCAAGCACCTGCGATGCTGGTGTAGGGGAAATGCGGTCATCAACAACAGAGCTACGTTCACTATCTTCATCTAGCCTTGTTGTTTCTTGAGAATCATGTGGGGAGGCTGACACTGCATTCTTTAAAAGAGCGTATTTTCTCACAGTTACCCCCTGGTGTGACTGTCTCATCATAAGTGATTGATGAGGGATACACAAAAATATTAGTTTGATGTAAGAACATGGTTAATAGACAAATGTACTAGTATGTACCAAAAACAGGAAGGCATGTCATATTCAAAGGTATAATGTGTAAGCTAAGCAGATGCAATTTAACCAAATTGGAAGCATTATAAGTTAGACATCCGACTGGAGTGGTGAGCATGATCATCGAGGACCTGAGAGCCTGGTGGGAGGCGAGCTGCTTCGCCACCATTGCGGCTTTTTAGTTGGCTTCCAGGTGATGCTTGTCTGTGCTGGGCTTGTCACTGGCTCGACCAGTGCCCTGAATAGCTATTTGTCTTCTGGTGCTCCCGGGATGGTGGTTCATGTAAAAAATATCTTTCCTTATCTTAATAAAGACCGACTTCGGCCTTTCGAATACAAGCTAGACACCATATGCAACATGCAACCACATATGACACCGTGAAGTTAAAGCAAACACCTGGGATGGTGGTTCATGGCGAGCGAGGTCATCAACTCCGGAGCTACATTTACTGTCTCCATCTACTGACACTGCACCCTTTATAACGCTGAAACGTGTCTTGCCTGCCCGCAAAGAAAGCAGGAGTGACTTCTCTCTTTTATTTCGTGCTTCTGTCAAGGTAGAGTCTGAAATACCCATGCATAAAAACATAACAGTGAGAGTATGGGTGAACTGTGTGCAGAACTAGTGCACTGTAAAAGTAGTAGAATGCAGGTGGCTGAAATATAAATGACAGGAGACATATGATAGCTCTACAACATTGCATGGCAAACAAAATTAGATTCTACTGCGTATGATTTTGTCATATATGAGCACAAGGATGGCTGGGAAATGCAGGTACTCCTCCAGCACACCACCACATGTGGTCCTATCAAAATAACAGTCGACTAAAAATAAATAGGCCAGTCGATTTTTTATGAACCGTCCGATCTATAAGGAACGGGCAGATGGCCTTCATTTACCTCCCGCCAGTAACTGTTGACGATCTTTCTCGAACCGCCAGCGACCACCGGCCCAGACCCCTACCTTCGCCGCCCCGCCCTCCCCTCGACCTCACACCACCGCCGTGCTTGGCAGCGCCCCTGGCCATCCCTTTAATCCCGACCGACCTCTAGATGGGCGCCAGCAGCTCCTAGGCCCCACACACCCCTAAGATAAACACTGAGGCGCTGCTTCCTCGGCGTAATAGGCGGACTAGAGCCTATTACGCCGGGGAATGCTTCCTTTAATTGGGAATCAACTGACCAGGAATTGAAATCCAGGGGGCCGACGGACCTCTAGATAAGGTGAAATAGTATATGAGGAGAGATCTTGTGCATCGCGAGTTACTAGGAACATCTAGTATCAGGAAGAAGTAGTCAACTAGTGTCTTCTGTGGGATGAATACCGTGCAAGCAGACACGTAAGATTTGCACGAATAAGGGAAGAGGAGTACCATTTCTAGTTGCCAGTGCTGTGTCCTCCAGATGTCGCGGCAATTTTCTTGTTTTTACCAAGGGAACCGATGTTTTGGAAGAGGGTGGAGCCATGGATGAACCCGTGGCCAAATTGTTGACTGTGTTGCGGTGGCCGTCTGTCGGCGGAGGGGAAGCAGATCCGAGGCGGCGCCCACGGAGTACAAATGGGGAATCGGACTGGGGAGGGGGAGCTACTGCGGGTCGGGGGAGGATGGTAATCCCAGGTGTCCCAAATAGTGGGCGGGAGCGGTTTCGGCCGTGTGCATGTGTGCTTAGGCGGCCATTGTGTATGAATGTTTTTCGGAGGTGGTTGAGTGGCGTCTAGATGAAGCTACAAACCTACCCCGGTTTAAACCTTTGGACGTCGGGCCGGTAGGTTTCACGGGTCGGAGTTAGAAAAGTAATTTCCTTCTACCAAACATTGGTCTTACGCGATTTTGGGTGAGTAGAGGCTCTTTTGGTGCTTCGTTCGAAATTTTGAAACGGAAGCATTCACGTTCAGAGTACTCTTGAACTTTGAGGATTGACCTAAATAGACAACGTTAAATTTGACCTTGTATGTTTGAAAATCTTATTAAATTACGCGCTTCTTTTTGAAATTTTGACACTTGAAAGTCCTATAACTACGATTATTTTGGAATGGAGGAGGTAAATTTGAATCTATTTTGTACACGACTATATATGCTATTATGTACAAAATCAGAGCAAAGATTGGTGCCCCCATAATTTAGGTATGATTTACAAATGCCATGATATCGAATTCAAATAATTGAATGGACTTCATGTTGAATTCAATTTTTTTAAACCACCTTAAGTTGAATTCAAATGTATGCTAGTTCATAGCTAGCTATTTATAATGTTCATTGTGTAACTTTTGTATGTATAATGTGCTTTACACACACAACATGAACTATACTCACGTTTATATTCGATTGCTAAAGCGATGCATTGTCTGGAGTTCAAAATACTAACTCTGTGGATCAATTATGTTGAATAATAACATAGACATGCTCAAATTTGATAGAATATAGATGTCTGATGGATCAATGACCGTTCCTTACGCGAATTGCAAATATCATGACCCCATCCTAATATTTGGATACAATTTATATTTATAATCAATGTGTACATCAGTCTTTTACGTGTAGTTTCACTCTCCATAGGCCCCTCCTCACACACACGCTGACTTTCTCTCTCACACATACGCGCACACGGTGTATATCCATCGGTGGTCTCTCACACATGCTCACACACTCTCTCCCGAGGTGTCTTTCTCGCATACATGCTCTCGGTATAACCCTCCCTCCCTCTCGTAACCATTTACGACTGTTTTCACTAACCTTTATCACAAGAACTCTTCCTCTCACAAGCATACACACGCACGATCCCCATAGACCCTTTCTATATACATAGACCTGCCTACGTGTCTCTCGCACGGACATTATCTTTAGGACTGTCTCTCACGCATTGTCTCCACCTCTCTTTCTAATTGACGAGTATGATTCTAGCAGAGCATTCTGTAGGATGCCCCTTAAAGTTAGGTTGGATGAATAGTAATATCAAAGACAAGGGGTTACCTTAGTCTGAGGACCTAGGGTTACAAATCCTAGCCAGCTTTGTCAGTGGACACACAGTCCTTCACGACTTTGCTATCTTTGTCTCTTAAGACTAGTCCTCCATGGGTCTCCCTAAATGCGTCACGGGCCGAGCAATGTGGCGCAGGACGGAACCAAACCAAGGGCCTCACCTCGGCCCACCGGACCTCATGCGGTGACACACCCTCTGCCCCCAGGTCTCGTTATCTCGTCACACCCACACATACCAACACAGACACCACACAAAATATTTTCTCCTCGTGCCTCTATCCCCTCCCCCTTGCATACACACACTCAAGGGCATCTCCCACCGTGACATCCTATTCGTCTCTCTCTCTCTCTCTAGACCTCTCTCATTTCTCGTGCTATCTCTCCCATGCCCCCGCCGGCCCCTCTGTCCATGCCTCTCTCGAATACGTAATACATACACATACCTCTCTAGGCCCTGCCAAATACATCAACTACACATTCACGTACCCCATTGATCTAAAAAGCCCTCTCTTCACGTTTATTTCGCATACAACATTCCTTTTGAATAAAACCACATAAAGTGTGGCCAAAAAATTATTTTAGAATTTCTACATATTGTCACATCCCTAGTTCTGGTATGACCTAGACTAGCTAGTCATGTGTGCATCATTTTTAAATTCCATTTAAATTGAAGTGGGGATTTGTGAAACCCTCAGAATCATTTCTGGAAATGACCCAGATAAAAAGGGTCCAAGAAAATGTTCATGTTGCTCTCTGAAAATATTGGACAGAGAAAAAAATCAAACCAATATTTTTAGGAGCTCATAAATATTTATCTTGGCCATTTGGAATTAATGCAGTAATTATTTGCATTGGATATATATATGTTATATATTTTATATATGTCCAAAAATTCTGAATTTTGGTGAGGGGCTTTGGATTAATCCCTTAGGTCCCTGCAAAAATTGACAGAAGTAAATAAAATGATTTAGTACTTTACTAAATCAGAACAAATGTCAGAAAAATAGAAAAGAAACAGAAATAAAAAGGAACTTACCTGGGCCACTTACCTGTGTAGCCGGGCACTGTGCAGCCCGGCGGCCCAACAGGCCGGCCCAGCCGACTGGCACTGCCAGTCGTCGTCTCCACCGTGCCAGGAGGACGCCGAGCACGCGCTCGCCGCACGCGGCCACGCGCCCAGCCAGCTCCTGCCTCCCTGCTTGCTCCGCGACCCCCTGCAACGTCGCCACGCAACCCCCCCGGCTCCCCTCACTCTCAGCCGCGCTCATCCCCTCCCCTTTCTCTCTCTCGCGAGCACCACCAAACGCTGCCGTCGCTGCCACTCGCCATTGCCGCAACCACCGCCTCCCCCTCGCCTCTCCGACACGCGCAGGAGCTCCGCCTCCTCGCTCTGAAGCTCTCCGCCGAGCCACGCAAGCCGGAGCGCCCCGTGGAGCCGTCACCATCTTCGCCTCCGGCCGCCGTGGATCCCCATCGCCGCCCCGCCGACTCCAGCCCTTCCCCGAGCTCTCCAACGACGCCCGCCGATCCGCTGTGAGCCCCCGCGTTGGTTTCCCCTCCTCTCCTGCCTCCCCGTGCTCTGTAGCCCGCAGCCGCTCGAGCCCGAACTCTGGCCGCCGCCTCGAGCTCGTTTCCGACGAGCTCCGGCCACCCCCGTCTCCCCCGCTTGCTCCAGATGACGCGGACGAGCGCTGGCTCCTCGCCCGTGGTCTCCGCCGCCCAAATGGTCGCCGGAGCGACGATCCCGAGCCCCTCCGCCGCGTTTGCCCTCGCCGGCAACTAATCGACGGTCAAACCGGGTCAACCCCGCTAACTAACCCCCTGTGACACTGACATGTGGGCCCATGCGCCCTAATCCTTTAATTAGATTAGTAAAACCCCCTTGTTTAACACCGTGTCACTGACGTGTGGACCCCACACGTCAGGTTGACCCAGTCAGCGCTGTTGACTTGCTGACGCAAGCATGACGCAATGCTGATGCAGTTATTTATTTTCCTCGATTTAAATTAAATCAGGAAATTCCAGAAAATGATATAAACTTCAAAAATTCATAGAAATTCAACCGTAGCTCAGATTTAAATAATTTATATATGAAAAATGATCAGAAAAATTCAATCTATCCATCTGTGCCATTTTCATGCATGACAAACCAACCTATACATGCTGTATATATGAAAACACACTTATGGCATTTAAAGGGACTTATATTAGAGTTGCATTTGAACCTTTGGTTCAAATGGATCTCTTCCAAGTTGAATGCTAAATGCATTGGCTCAAAACAGCATCACATCTACATGCCATGATCATGCATCATATTGTTTCATATGCCTTTTTATTGATTGTCGACACCATTCCTTCTCGATAGGTCCTGCTCCGAAGAGTGCTCGAGAGTACCTGTCTGAGGAGCACTGGAACCCTGTTGATCTACCAGGCAAGCAAACCCCCTTTGTTCATTCCGATACAATCCTACACTCTCGCTCCTGCTCTCTTTTATTGCATTAGGACAACAACGATTCAACTGCTACTTTATGCCGCGGTAGTTGAACCCATTCCTCTGCATGACCTGTCATTGCCACAGTAAATAGTTGAAACCCACTAGCATGTGTAGGAGTTGATTGAGCCATGTTGTGTTCCTACCATGCCATGCCTGCTATTGCTTAGAGTTGTGTCAGGTCTGATTCATTGGGAATGAATTGGAGTGGTACGATATGTTCTGGTGCTGAGAGTTAAGCGTGTGAACACGATTTGGTAAATGTAGCGGTGAGAGGCCATGTAGGAGTACATGGTGGGTTGTCTCATTGGGACCGTCCTTAAGAACCGAGTTCTGTGTAAGTTGTCCAATGACTAGCTACTACCACACATTGGGCTCCGGGCGCTCCAAGCTCCCTCGACTTATTAACCAACTTGATCTCTGTCCAGGAGTTGCAATTAGTTTATGGTGTTTGTAGGTAGTGTTAGTAGTCTACCAAGTGGCACCCGGCCAGGTGGGCTTGGGACAGACTAGGCACAAGTGGCATGGTGTACCAAGCGTAGATCCATCCGACGAGGTGGGCTTGGGAACCCTGCACACATCGTTTGGGGCCGTGAGCGACACCCCGGCCGGATCTCCTTGCGGATGGAACCCGAATAGGCGATAAACCTGGACTAGAGTCTTGTGTGGTTAGTCAGGTCGTGGCCGACACCCTCGCCAGGCTTCCGCTTGAAGGTTGCCGAGGTACATGACGTGTACATGGCGGTAAGTGGCGAGAGCGTGTGTGAAGCAGTACACCCCTGCAGGGTTATCATGATCTATTTGAATAGCCGTGTCCTCGGTTATGGACTTCTTGGATGCTTACGTGGTACATAGACAACTTGAAGTGGATACTCTAAAATGCTCAAGATAAGTGTGAGTGCTATGGATGGCTTCTCGTAGTGAGACGGGAATGAATCCATAGTGGTGTATTGAGGTGGTGATTAGTGGACTCGTGTGCGCCTTCTTACCTCAAAGAAGTTTCTCATAGTCGTAGAACAGGATAGCCACTGAGTCAAAGCTGGCTTGCTGCAACTAAACCCCACACTACCTTCTTGATACAAATGCATGTATGATAGGATCTGATGTAAGTCTTGCTGAGTACCTTTGTACTCATGTTGCTTTATTTATGTTTTTGCAGCGGGGACTTCAGTCTTACTAGTAGTTCTGCTTGGACTTCGACGAGTAGCTTGTACCTCAGCTATGATCTTGTACCCTTGGGAGGGGCCTGTAGATAGTCAGGCTTCTCAGCCTTTTCTTTTGTAGTTGTCTGTACTCAGACATGTAATGCTTCCGTTGCTTGTATGCTCTGAATGATGGGTCATGTGACCCCTGTTTGTACTTAATGCTATGTGGCTCTTCTGGGCCTTTTATCTATATGAGTTTGCGTTATGTTGTGATGCCATGTTGTACAGCACATACTTGCATGTTATGCGTACGTGTAACGTGTATTGCTATGTGTGGGATCCGACAACCTAGTTGTCTATCCTTGGTAGCCTCTCTTATGGGGAAATGTAGTCTAGTGCTTCCACCGAGCCATGGTAGTCCGCTACAGCCCGGTTTACCAGAGTCCTGCTAGCCCAGCACTACTGCTCCGGAACACTTAGACTGGCCGGCATGTGATTCACTTTGTTCCTGTGTCTGTCCCTTCGGGGAAATGTCATGCGGTGACATCCGGAGTCCTGCCTAGCCTGCTACAGCCCGGGTTCCCGGAGTCCTGTTAGCCCAGTTGCTATAGCCCGGATTCACACGCTGCTGACCGACATGCTCGATGTTGTTTCATGTATGCCTGTCCCCGTAAGTTAGTGCCACTTTGGGTTCACGACTAGTCATGTCGGCCCGGGTTCTTTGTCATATGGATGCTAGCGACACTATCATATACGTGAGCCAAAGCGCAAACGGTCCCGGCCATGGTAAGGCGACACCCGTGGGAATACCGTGCGTGAGGCCGCAAAGTGATATGAGGTGTTACATGCTAGATCGGTGTGACTTAGAATCGGGGTCCCGACAGCTTTGGTATCAGAGCCTGACTGCCTGTAGGATTTCCAAGCCAACCTGGTCGAAGTTGAGTCTAGAAATTCTTTAGTTATATCAGGGAATTGATTGTGGAAGGGAACGTAAGGCTCTTTTTACTCCTTTTACCTCATGCCCTTCTGATCTGGGTCATCCTATCTTTCCTACGGGGTTAAGGAACTAGGCTTCCTCTTCTGTCTATCAGGATCACGTGTTACTACTCCGTAGTCTCTTAGGATTGGTTGATCAGAGTCATATCCCAGTTTGAGTACCTCCAGTGTAGCCTGTTTAGTAATATCTCAGAACCTTGAGTGACGATGTTGAGTATGGTGCTACCCCGCCTTTTGCAGAATGTCTCATTTTGAGCATTTTACTGCCGTTATGCTGCCGGATTTGTCCTAGGAGTTTGAGAGATACTAAATTTTCTTATGCTACATGTTGCATCCTATAGTTGTTGTTGACCTCGTCCTTGGTTCCACTTCTCAGGATGTCGTCAGTTAAGCGAAGTTCTGTTGCTCGTTGCCTGAACCACGGAGGTGGTAGGGATGAGGAGGATCCTCCCGACCAGCCTTCGTTGGCAGAGTTTATGTTAGAGATGGAGAGGAACAAGCATGAGTCTAACCGCTTGTTAGCACGTATCGAGGAGAACACCGCACCTCAGTGCAAAGAGTCAGCGACCATCTATGATTTCATTGGTTTGAAACCACCTACCTTCCATCATTCCATTGAACCACTCGATGCAGATGACTGGCTCCGTAGTATCACACACAAGCTGCGTTTTGCGAACGTAGCTGAAGGTGACAAGGTCACTTATGCTGCATATCACCTGGAAGGTCCTGCTAGTCTTTGGTGGCAGAACTATGAGGCTATGCTTCCAGCTGGCCAGATACCGACCTGGAGGGATTTCACTGAGGCTTTCCGCGAGCATCACATTCCTCAGGCTCTCATTGACCGCAAGAGAGAAGAGTTCTGTAGTTTTACCCAGGGTAAGATGGCTGTTGATGCTTACAGTAGAGAGTTTGAGAACCTCGCCCGCTATGCTACAGAAGAAGTGTCCACGGATGCTAAGAAGCAGGCTAGGTTCCGGAAGGGTCTCAACCCCAAGTTGCGTCGAGATCTCCACCTGCACCATTGCAATACATTCCAGGCTCTTGTGAACAAGGCCATTAATGCGGAGACAGCTCAGCTCACCTACGAGGAGTCTCATAAGCACACCCGTGAATTGGGTTCTTCCTCCGGTTCTAGTTCTTAGAAGCGCCGAATTTGGATTCCGAACTCTGCTCTTCCACCCGGTTATACACCGAGGCCATCTTATGTGGCGCCTCACCCAGTTCAGCCGTATGCTCCACCCAGGCCTATTGGTGGACCGCCTGCCAACGCGGGTCCACGTCCTACATCCAAGATTTGTTACAAGTGCGGAGAGCCAGGACACACCGCCCGTATTTGCACTCAGACCCGTGTTGCTCCACCCCAGCCCGAGAAGTCTGTTGGCCGTGGTAAGCCATCACGCAAGATGATTAGTACCAAGTCAGCTCCCACTGAATGTGGACGTGTGCATCACGTCTCAGCTAAAGATGCTCAGGATGATCCAGATATCGTTCTTGGTACACTCCTTGTAAACTTTCATCCAGCTTCGGTTCTATTTGATACTGGGGCGTCTCATTCCTTCATTTCCGAAAGTTATGCCCGCTTGCACGACATGTCATTTAATGATATGCCCTCCTCACTACTCATTCAAACCCCTGGATCCAAATGGCAAACTTCTAGGATAAGTTATGGCAATGAAATACATGTTGACAGACTTGTATTCCTAGCTTCCTTGATATCTCTCAAGTCTTCAGATATTAACATCATCTTGGGTATGGACTGGATGACAGCTCATCATGCCAAGATTGATTGTTACACCAGGTCTGTTCAACTCACACACCCATCTGGTAAGTTAGTCACTGTCTCCACCAGAGTTGCAAAGCGTCAGCTTTATTCTCTTAATGCCAGCCCTCTTCCAGACCTTGAGGATATCCCGGTAGTCTGTGACTTTCCGGATGTCTTTCCAGAGGAACTGCCAGGTATTCCACCTGACAGAGATGTAGAGTTTGTCATAGATCTTATCCCAGGAACCGCCCCAATTTCTAGGAGACCTTACAAGATGGCACCCTTAGAGCTAGCCGAGCTTAAGAAACAACTCGATGAATCCTTGCAAAAGGGTTTCATCCGTCCTAGTTCTTCTCCTTGGGCTTGCCCCGTTCTCTTCGTCAAGAAGAAGGATGGTACGGACCAGATGGTTGTAGATTATCGTCCCGTTAATTTGGTCACGATAAAGAACAAGTATCCGCTCCCCAGGATCAACGACCTGTATGATCAACTCGCTGGATCCTCAGTCTTTTCCAAGATGGATTTGAGGTTAGGCTACCATCAAATCAAGATTAGAAACGGGGACATTCCTAAGACGGCTTTTGTCACTCGTTATGGCCAGTACGAGTACACCGTCATGTCTTTCGGTCTAACCAATGCTCCAGCCACATTCTCCCGCTTGATGAACTCGATCTTCATGGAGTACTTAGATAAGTTCGTCGTGGTTTACCTCGATGATATCCTTATTTACTCAAAGAACGAGGAAGAGCATGCCGAACATCTTAGACTTGTGTTAGAAAAACTCAGAGAGCACCGCCTTCATGCCAAGTTCTCCAAGTGTGAATTTTGGTTGCCAGAAGTGACCTACCTAGGCCACGTGATCTCTGGTAAGGGCATTGCTGTCAATCCTGAGAGAGTTCAGGCCGTTCTTGATTGGACTCCACCTGAAACAGTTAAGCAAGTTAGGAGTTTCCTTGGTCTAGCCAGTTATTGTCGCCGCTTCATTAAAAACTTCTCCAAAGTAGCCAAACCCCTCACGGAACTTCTCAAGAAAGATAAAAAGTTTGAGTGGTCCCCACAGTGTGAGTACAGTTTTTAGGAACTGAAAAGACGCCTGACTTCTGCTCCCATACTGGTGCCACCGGATTTCACGAAGGACTTTGTTATCTACTGCGACGCCTCAGGACAGGGACCAGGCTGCATCCTTATGCAGGATCGTCATGTGATTGCCTATGCATCTCGACAGTTGCATCCACATGAGGAGAATTATCCTACACATGATCTAGAGCTTGCAGCCGTAGTCTATGCTCTTAAGACATGGCGACATTACCTTCTCGGTAAACGTTGCGAGATTTACACTGATCACCAGAGTCTCAAGTATATTTTCACCCAACCAGATTGAACCTTAGGCAAAGACGTTGGTTGGAGTTGATCTCAGATTACGACTTAGGGATTACCTACACCCCAGGCAAGGCAATGTCATGGCTGATGCGCTAAGTCGTAAGTCCTATTGCAACAATCTTATGTTGCAGCAGGGCCAACCACTTCTCCATGAGGAATTCTGTAGGCTTAACCTTCACATTGCTCCTCACGGATTCCTTTCTACCTTGGTGGCGAAACCTACTCTTGTGGATCAGATCATCTCTACTCAGAAGCAGGATACGGGAATTTCCCGGATCAAGAGAAACATTAATAAGGGAGTTGGTGGAAGTTTCTCTATAGATGATCGAGGTGCTGTTTTCTTTGAGAATCGCTTGGTGGTTCCCAAGAATCAACATCTGCGACAATTGATCCTTAAGGAGGCGCATGAATCCCCTCTCACGATTCATCCCGGTAGTACTAAGATGTATCAGGACCTACGCCAGATGTTCTGGTGGACTAGGATGAAGAGAGAAATTGCTGAGTTCATAGCTAACTGTGACGTTTGTCGTCGCGTTAAGGCAGAGCATCAAAGGCCTGCTGGCACCCTTCAACCTTTAGCCATTCCTGAGTGGAAATGGGATAAAGTTGGTATGGATTTCATCACCGGCTTTCCAGGGACCAAGAAAGGGAATAACGCTATCTTCGTAGTCATTGACCGTCTTTCCAAAGTGGCTCACTTCCTACCTGTTCGAGAGAGTATCACTGCTAGTCAGCTCGCTGACTTATATATTTCTCGAATAGTGTCACTTCATGGTGTTCCACTAGAGATCAATTTGGACCGTGGTAGTCTCTTCACTTCTCATTTCTGGGAGAGTTTCCAAACTGCCATGGGCACCCATCTTTCCTTCAGTACCGCTTTCCACCCTCAATCAAGTGGTCAGGTGGAAAGGGTCAACCAAATTCTCGAAGACATGCTTAGAGCTTGCGTTATCTCATTCGGTATGGATTGGGAGAAATGCCTACCTTTCGCCGAGTTTGCTTATAACAATAGCTATCAATCCAGTCTTAAGAAAGCTCCTTTTGAGATTCTGTATGGACGAAGATGTCGAACACCTTTGAACTGGTCAGAAACCGGTGAAAGACAATTCTTTGGACCGGACATGATCCAGGAAGCAGAAGAGCAAGTTCGCATCATTCGTGAGAATTTGAAAACAGCCCAGTCTCGTCAAAAGAGCCAGTATGACCGTCGTCATAAGGAAGT
Organism: Aegilops tauschii subsp. strangulata; assembly: GCF_002575655.3. Classification (NCBI taxonomy): domain Eukaryota; kingdom Viridiplantae; phylum Streptophyta; class Magnoliopsida; order Poales; family Poaceae; genus Aegilops; species Aegilops tauschii. The sequence continues at coordinate 364,902,076 of NC_053041.3, read as the reverse complement.
GGCTTATGAAGTTGGTGACAAGGCTTACCTTCGGGTTACTCCTCTAAAGGGTACCCATCGATTCGGTATCAAGGGCAAGTTGGCTCCTCGTTATATTGGTCCGTTCCTCATTCTCGCTAAACGAGGAGAGGTTGCCTACCAGCTGGAACTACCCCCACATCTTTCTCGAGTCCATGATGTCTTCCACGTCTCTCAACTCAGGCGTTGCTTCTCGGATCCCATCCGCGGAGTGGACCACGAAACGCTTGATCTCCAAGATAACCTCACATATCGAGAGTACCCTATTCGCATTCTTGATCAAGCAGAGCGTGTCACCCGACGTCAGAACATCAAGTTTCTCAAGGTTCAGTGGTCTCATCATTCCGAGAGAGAAGCTACTTGGGAGCGAGAAGATCGTCTTCGACTGGAGTACCCCACCTACTTTCCATCGACCCCTGAATCTCGGGACGAGATTCTTTCAAGTGGGGGCGAGTTGTCACATCCCTAGTTCTGGTATGACCTAGACTAGCTAGTCATGTGTGCATCATGTTTAAATTCCATTTAAATTGAAGTGGGGATTCGTGAAACCCTCAGAATCATTTCTGGAAATGACCCAGATAAAAATTGCTCCAAAAGGGTCCAAGAAAATGTTCATGTTGCTCTCTGAAAATATTGGACAGAGATAAAAATCAAACCAATATTTTTAGGAGCTCATAAATATTTATCTTGGCCATTTGGAATTAATGCAGTAATTATTTGCATTGGATATATATATGTTATATATTTTATATATGTCCAAAAATTCTGAATTTTGGTGAGGGGCTTTGGATTAATCCCTTAGGTCCCTGCAAAAATTGACAGAAGTAAATAAAATGATTTAGTACTTTACTAAATCAGAACAAATGTCAGAAAAATAGAAAAGAAACAGAAATAAAAAGGAACTTACCTGGGCCACTTACCTGTGTAGCCGGGCACTGTGCAGCCCGGCGGCCCAACAGGCCGGCCCAGCCGACTGGCACTGCCAGTCGTCGTCTCCACCGTGCCAGGAGGACGCCGAGCACGCGCTCGCCGCACGCGGCCACGCGCCCAGCCAGCTCCTGCCTCCCTGCTTGCTCCGCGACCCCCTGCAACGTCGCCACGCAACCCCCCGGTTCCCCTCGCTCTCAGCCGCGCTCATCCCCTCCCCTTTCTCTCTCTCGCGAGCACCACCAAACGCTGCCGTCGCTGCCACTCGCCATTGCCGCAACCACCGCCTCCCCCTCGCCTCTCCGACACGCGCAGGAGCTCCGCCTCCTCGCTCTGAAGCTCTCCGCCGAGCCACGCAAGCCGGAGCGCCCCGTGGAGCCGTCGCCATCTTCGCCTCCGGCCGCCGTGGATCCCCATCGCCGCCCCGCCGACTCCAGCCCTTCCCCGAGCTCTCCAACGACGCCCGCCGATCCGCTGTGAGCCCCCGTGTTGGTTTCCCCTCCTCTCCTGCCTCCCCGTGCTCTGTAGCCCGCAGCCGCTCGAGCCCGAACTCTGGCCGCCGCCTCGAGCTCGTTTCCGACGAGCTCCGGCCACCCCCGTCTCCCCCGCTTGCTCCAGATGACGCGGACGAGCGCTGGCTCCTCGCCCGTGGTCTCCGCCGCCCAAATGGTCGCCGGAGCGACGATCCCGAGCCCCTCCGCCGCGTTTGCCCTCGCCGGCAACTAATCGACGGTCAAACCGGGTCAACCCCGCTAACTAACCCCCTGTGACACTGACATGTGGGCCCATGCGCCCTAATCCTTTAATTAGATTAGTAAAACCCCCTTGTTTAACACCGTGTCACTGACGTGTGGACCCCACACGTCAGGTTGACCCAGTCAGCGCTGTTGACTTGCTGACGCAAGCATGACGCAATGCTGATGCAGTTATTTATTTTCCTCGATTTAAATTAAATCAGGAAATTCCAGAAAATGATATAAACTTCAAAAATTCATAGAAATTCAACCGTAGCTCAGATTTAAATAATTTATATATGAAAAATGATCAGAAAAATTCAATCTATCCATCTGTGCCATTTTCATGCATGACAAACCAACCTATACATGCTGTATATATGAAAACACACTTATGGCATTTAAAGGGACTTATATTAGAGTTGCATTTGAACCTTTGGTTCAAATGGATCTCTTCCAAGTTGAATGCTAAATGCATTGGCTCAAAACAGCATCACATCTACATGCCATGATCATGCATCATATTGTTTCATATGCCTTTTTATTGATTGTCGACACCGTTCCTTCTCGATAGGTCCTGCTCCGAAGAGTGCTCGAGAGTACTTGTCTGAGGAGCAGTGGAACCCTGTTGATCTACCAGGCAAGCAAACCCCCTTTGTTCATTCCGATACAATCCTACACTCTCGCTCCTGCTCTCTTTTATTGCATTAGGACAACAACGATTCAACTGCTACTTTATGCCGCGGTAGTTGAACCCATTCCTCTGCATGACCTGTCATTGCCACAGTAAATAGTTGAAACCCACTAGCATGTGTAGGAGTTGATTGAGCCATGTTGTGTTCCTACCATGCCATGCCTGCTATTGCTTAGAGTTGTGTCAGGTCTGATTCATTGGGAATGAATTGGAGTGTTACGATATGTTCTGGTGCTGAGAGTTAAGCGTGTGAACACGATTTGGCGAATGTAGCGGTGAGAGGCCATGTAGGAGTACATGGTGGGTTGTCTCATTGGGACCGTCCTTAAGAACCGAGTTCTGTGTAAGTTGTCCAATGACTAGCTACTACCACACATTGGGCTCCGGGCGCTCCAAGCTCCCTCGACTTATTAACCAACTTGATCTCTGTCCAGGAGTTGCAATTAGTTTATGGTGTTTGTAGGTAGTGTTAGTAGTCTACCAAGTGGCACCCGGCCAGGTGGGCTTGGGACAGACTAGGCACAAGTGGCATGGTGTACCAAGCGTAGATCCATCCGACGAGGTGGGCTTGGGAACCCTGCACACATTGTTTGGGGCCGTGAGCGACACCCCGGCCGGATCTCCTTGCGGATGGAACCCGAATAGGCGATAAACCTGGACTAGAGTCTTGTGTGGTTAGTCAGGTCGTGGCCGACACCCTCGCCAGGCTTCCGCTTGAAGGTTGCCGAGGTACATGACGTGTAAATGGCGGTAAGTGGCGAGAGCGTGTGTGAAGCAGTACACCCCTGCAGGGTTATCATGATCTATTTGAATAGCCGTGTCCTCGGTTATGGACTTCTTGGATGCTTACGTGGTACATAGACAACTTGAAGTGGATACTCTAAAATGCTCAAGATAAGTGTGAGTGCTATGGATGGCTTCTCGTAGTGAGACGGGAATGAATCCATAGTGGTGTATTGAGGTGGTGATTAGTGGACTCGTGTGCGCCTTCTTACCTCAAAGAAGTTTCTCATAGTCGTAGAACAGGATAGCCACTGAGTCAAAGCTGGCTTGCTGCAACTAAACCCCACACTACCTTCTTGATACAAATGCATGTATGATAGGATCTGATGTAAGTCTTGCTGAGTACCTTTGTACTCATGTTGCTTTATTTATGTTTTTGCAGCGGGGACTTCAGTCTTACTAGTAGTTCCGCTTGGACTTCGACGAGTAGCTTGTACCTCAGCTATGATCTTGTACCCTTGGGAGGGGCCTGTAGATAGTCAGGCTTCTCAGCCTTTTCTTTTGTAGTTGTCTGTACTCAGACATGTAATGCTTCCGTTGCTTGTATGCTCTGAATGATGGGTCATGTGACCCCTGTTTGTACTTAATGCTATGTGGCTCTTCTGGGCCTTTTATCTATATGAGTTTGCGTTATGTTGTGATGCCATGTTGTACAGCACATACTTGCATGTTATGCGTACGTGTAACGTGTATTGCTATGTGTGGGATCCGACAACCTAGTTGTCTATCCTTGGTAGCCTCTCTTATGGGGAAATGTAGTCTAGTGCTTCCACCGAGCCATGGTAGTCCGCTACAGCCCGGTTTACCGGAGTCCTGCTAGCCCAGCACTACTGCTCCGGAACACTTAGACTGGCCGGCATGTGATTCACTTTGTTCCTGTGTCTGTCCCTTCGGGGAAATGTCATGCGGTGACATCCGGAGTCCTGCCTAGCCTGCTACAGCCCGGGTTCCCGGAGTCCTGTTAGCCCAGTTGCTATAGCCCGGATTCACACGCTGCTGACCGACATGCTCGATGTTGTTTCATGTATGCCTGTCCCCGTAAGTTAGTGCCACTTTGGGTTCACGACTAGTCATGTCGGCCCGGGTTCTTTGTCATATGGATGCTAGCGACACTATCATATACGTGAGCCAAAGCGCAAACGGTCCCGGCCATGGTAAGGCGACACCCGTGGGAATACCGTGCGTGAGGCCGCAAAGTGATATGAGGTGTTACATGCTAGATCGGTGTGACTTAGAATCGGGGTCCCGACAGCTTTGGTATCAGAGCCTGACTGCCTGTAGGATTTCCAAGCCAACCTGGTCGAAGTTGAGTCTAGAAATTCTTTAGTTATATCAGGGAATTGATTGTGGAAGGGAACGTAAGGCTCTTTTTACTCCTTTTACCTCATGCCCTTCTGATCTGGGTCATCCTATCTTTCCTACGGGGTTAAGGAACTAGGCTTCCTCTTCTGTCTATCAGGATCACGTGTTACTACTCCGTAGTCTCTTAGGATTGGTTGATCAGAGTCATATCCCAGTTTGAGTACCTCCAGTGTAGCCTGTTTAGTAATATCTCAGAACCTTGAGTGACGATGTTGAGTATGGTGCTACCCCGCCTTTTGCAGAATGTCTCATTTTGAGCATTTTACTGCCGTTATGCTGCCGGATTTGTCCTAGGAGTTTGAGAGATACTAAATTTTCTTATGCTACATGTTGCATCCTATAGTTGTTGTTGACCTCGTCCTTGGTTCCGCTTCTCAGGATGTCGTCAGTTAACCGAAGTTCTGTTGCTCGTTGCCTGAACCACGGAGGTGGTAGGGATGAGGAGGATCCTCCCGACCAGCCTTCGTTGGCAGAGTTTATGTTAGAGATGGAGAGGAACAAGCATGAGTCTAACCGCTTGTTAGCACGTATCGAGGAGAACACCGCACCTCAGTGCAAAGAGTCAGCGACCATCTATGATTTCATTGGTTTGAAACCACCTACCTTCCATCATTCCATTGAACCACTCGATGCAGATGACTGGCTCCGTAGTATCACACACAAGCTGCGTTCTGCGAACGTAGCTGAAGGTGACAAGGTCACTTATGCTGCATATCACCTGGAAGGTCCTGCTAGTCTTTGGTGGCAGAACTATGAGGCTATGCTTCCAGCTGGCCAGATACCGACCTGGAGGGATTTCACTGAGGCTTTCCGCGAGCATCACATTCCTCAGGCTCTCATTGACCGCAAGAGAGAAGAGTTCTATAGTTTTACCCAGGGTAAGATGGCTGTTGATGCTTACAGTAGAGAGTTTGAGAACCTCGCCCGCTATGCTACAGAAGAAGTGTCCACGGATGCTAAGAAGCAGGCTAGGTTCCAGAAGGGTCTCAACCCCAAGTTGCGTCGAGATCTCCACCTGCACCATTGCAATACATTCCAGGCTCTTGTGAACAAGGCCATTAATGCGGAGACAGCTCAGCTCACCCACACCAGCTCCTAAGTATTTGAAGCGAAATCATGATACGTACATTGGACTTCAGAATCCACTCATTACGGTCACCATTTACGTTTTGTGGTTATTATACAGTCACGGGCTCACCGTACAACTCTGTATTTGCTCAAGACACGACTAGTTGACCAGTTAAACGCTCCACGTGGCACCTCTAGTGTTGCATCACATTATCTCACTACCATTTGGCCCACCTGTCGGCGTGTATAAGAATGAAAACAAACGATAAAAAAATATTGGACGGTGGTTCGAAGTCATGACCGCGGGCACATCAGACAAGGTGGCCTTGTATTGGTATGCTGAGCCATCTGTTTTAACACACAGGAGCTGGTGTGGTGATTATACACACATGCACGCATGCACACAAACTGCATGCATGCAACACTCACACTCACACACGCAGCCACGCACGCACGCAACACTCACACGTACACACACAGCCACACACGCACGCAACACTCACACGCACACACGCACGCATGCATGCACACACCACACGACCAACACACACTCTCAGGCTCAAGTGCTCAACCTACACGTGCATGCACACACATCAGGCCCTAACAGACACATACACAACCAGGTGGTTCCTGCCCATGGGTTGGAGTCTTGTCGTGCCTGCGTAAATTTGTGTTTATCTGACCTTTTTCCTATGCGAACTGACAGGTGGGTCCCACAACGAACGTGGTCAATTTAACTAGTCAACATAGTGCCACACAGACTATATGGCCGGTTAACAGAGTGTGATCCGATGCTGAACGGTGAGCAAGTGACCGTATAATCACCGCAAAACGTATATAGTGATCGTAATGAGCATATTCCGAAGTCCGGTGACTGTATTACGCTTTTTGCTTGAAATACACTGACCACCCGTGTATTTATCTCTTCTCTCGCTCTCTCTGTGGAGCCGAGTAGGCCAACATGCCAGTGCCTAAATTGGCACACGCCACCCCATTATTGCTATATTGGTTTCATAAGAGCGAACAAGCATTCACGTCTACTATACAAACTGTAGATATGAGTTACAAATGCTATGAAGACGAATACAAATATTTGAATCCACTTTATGCCCAATTTCTCTCTTTAGGCCCTCCAAAAGTACATCTCTACACATTCTCCCATGTTACATCTAACAACTATGCAATACAACACTACTACTACACTCTAACACAATAAATCATATGTGTTTTTAGTTTACTAGATCTCATATTGTTACTTAATTATTCAGTTTGCATACATTAAAATTGCCTTTGAAATGTATGGCTAGTATTATCTACCGCGCGGGAAAAATCCCGCCCTTGCCTGTTTAATCGGGTTTCTATCGATGGATCGTGCGAAACAGCCAAACTATAGTAGTACTACATTACAAGTAAGAGTTCACTGGGCCGCTGTGTTGTGTACTCCTCTGTCGTAAGAGTGGAGCGCTCGCTTTCATAAATGTTCTAGTCCCTTTCGCCGACATGTGGGACATCAAGGAACCGGGTCCACGTGCCATACCAAAATAACAGTGCAGAGCAGCAGGGGTGAAGCACCCCAGCCATGGCGCCGGCGTAGTAATTAGCAATGAGGCATCAAATCACAAAGCTGCACCTTTCCCGCAGTTAAGTTGGAGGGACAAAGTAGTAATAATGCTAAAAAAAGAAGTTGGAGGGACGAAGCAACCATCATTTCACTCGTTGCTGAATCCGCTTCTCCCTCATCTTCTCCAAGTTAACCACGTGTTGCTTCTGCCATTGTTCTCTGCCTCATGTGGGACGCGGATTGGCTTGGTAAAGCACTGACACCTGGGACCGCATGTTAGCAAACTGCCAAGCCAACGTTCTCTAAAAATAAGAAACCTCCCCCGCCATCCGCGCGGAAAAATCACCTCCTTTTTACTAATCTTGATACTATAATTTTTTAGATCAATATAATCGAGATTTGTATAGATAACACACAGGAGCAAAACCAAGTGGTACGGTTAAGGGCATCCACAATGTGTAGCCAAATGTGAAAATAGCTTTTAGCATCGATGGGAACCACTGTGGACGGTGCTGCCAAAGCCAAAAAGATGGAACCGAAGCTCCCTAATTGATTGATTGAAGGAATAGAAAAATGCAACCTCTCTCCTCTTTCTCCCGTGCTTGGACGCATGTACAGTATAGAGCACAGAGTCTACTCCCCTGTCCGTTCTATCACAAATCACCAAGCAGTGAGGCGTCAAATCACAAAGCACGGACGAAGCAACCATCATTTCACTCTTCGCTGACTCCGCTTCTCCATCGTCTTCTTCGAGAAACCACCTTACCGCACTAAGCTGGACGGACGACGCTATTGTGTAGTACTAGTACATTTACGCGTCCTTTGGTTCAACGGACTTTCTGGATGCAAATAATGCGGTTGTCTCGGCTTGCAGGCGACACTTGCGAATGACTTGCCGTCGTCTCCCTCAATGGTGTTCTCCGTCGAACGCACTTCGCCAAACCACAACGTTTGAGATATCGTCGACGTAACCGCAATGGGGAAGGAAGTCAAATAGGTACTACATCCATTGTTTTTGTACACAAGGACAATATATCAAAATTACAATTTGTAGAAGGCCAATAACACTAATCGAGGCAAAATTGATGGGGTTTGCCTCGTACTAACAACCAAGGACATTAATATACCCTTGCATGCATGCGGAAGTGAGAAGGTTGGTTTGCATGGCGCTGCATTAATCAAGCGATGAGGAGTGAGATGGTTAGCTCTTTGGGCGTTGGAGAAAAAATACGCATTAATTGACATGTCAAACGAGGATTTGTATCTATCAACCCCGCGAAGGAAAACCCCGCCTTTCTTTTTTAACACAAGTAGTACTCCTACGTACTACCTCCGTCCGCGAATAAGTGTACATCTAGCTTTTGTCTTAAGTCAAAGCTTTAAACTTTGACCAACTTTGTACGGAAAAGTAAAAGCATTTATGACACTAAATTAGTATCACTAGATTTGTTTTGAAATGTACTTTGATAATATACCAATTTGATGTCATATATGTTACTACTATTTTCTATAAAATTGGTCAAAATTTTAAAAATTTGACTTAGAACAAAAGCTAGATGTACACTTATTCGCGGACGGAGGGAGTACGTACTTGTATCCTGTTTGGGTCTAGGCCTTGCATTGCCATTCTTCGCCACACATTTTTTCCAAGCTTGCCTAAAATTTTCAAAATGAAAAGGAGGTACACTTGCGCACGGCTGTCGCGGTCGCACCGCACCATCACACAGTCGCTCCTGCACGCCGCAAAACCAACCAAGGGAACACACCCTCACGGACACGTGCTACCGCATGTGATCAAACCAAACTCAGCCATCCTACCACTTACACATAATTTTTGTTCGCATAGTATGTTTATCCAACCGCATGTTGGGGAAGATTCGTACGGCCCGTGCGGTGGTCTGTTGGGGAAGAAGAAGAGGTGAGGAAGAAGGGTTAGGAGACGTAGGACATTCATCCAACCGACTGACCCAAATGATTAAAGTTAGGCGACTTGCATAAATATATGTTTTTACACAACAAAAGATCCCTAAAAACAACAACATAAAGAAAAACTACCACTACTCGTGGAACGAGACGACCTCGTCGTCTTTGGCAGCCGGCGTGAACCAGCCATAGCTGCCGATGTGTGTCTCCGTACTGTGGTTGTCCTTGGCCTCCAGCTACTCATTCACGCGGAGCGTGCGGGCACTCTGCACAGACGCGAGCACCGCCCGGTTCAAGTCCAGGACGTCTCGTTCTGCCTCCGGGAGGGCCTCGATGGCAGCGGCATCCGCGCGTTCCGCGTCGAGTTGAGCCTCCGCCGCCCGGTTCAAGTTCAGGACGTCCGGTTCCGCCTGCAGGCGGGCCTCGATGGCAGCGGCATCCGCGCGCTCCGTGTCAAGTTGAGCCTCTACCGCCCCGTTCACATCGACAACATCCGGTTCCGCCTACAGGAGGGCCTCGATGGCAGCGGCATACGCGCGCTCCGTGTCGAGTTGACCTTCCGCCTCCCGGTCCTCCTTTAGTATCGCCAGGTTGAACCGCTGGTCCGCCTGCACCATGGGGGCCCCAGACGCTGGCACGAATTCGATGTCCATCGTCTCATAGCATCGGGGGCCTTCTTCGCCACGACCTCCGCCATGAACATTGGATCGGTTTCGTCCTCCTCAGAGCTTGGCTCCAGAGAACTCGGGGATTGGCCCGCCACAAAGCGAGCTTGGGAACATAGGTCTGTGGCGCCGACCGCCGCCGCGATTTCTACTCGGTGCTCTGGTGTCAGCATCTTATAGTACGTGATCTTGCGGCGCACCATGGCTTTCCAGCGAACTAGGGGGCGCTTGATGCGGGCTAGGGGATCAAAAGGCAGGGGAATGGGCTGGAGAGGAGGTGTGGTTTTGGGACAATGGCTGGCGTAGGGCGAGTAGCGAAGGTTCTGGTGTGAATAGTGGTTCTGGCTACGACCGGTCAATCGGTTTTGACTGTACATCGCTCTTGTCGTGTTCGCGTTGCACTCCGGCATGCTGGACCCTCCATGTCGCTCACTGAATGGAACGCGCTTCGTCTTGCGTTTTCGCTTGCTTGTGGGACCATCGTTGAGAGCAAACCGACGTCCCTCCCCCTCCCCTGCCCGCGTCATTTATACTACTACTAGAAGAGTGAGAGGTTGGCCGAGTGTTACTAGTACTCCCTCCATTTTATGCGGAGTAAATAAAAACAGAGGAGTATACTACTAGTACTATGAGCACTGCATACTCTACTGCAGATGTTGTCAGCACTGAATACAAATCTAGGAGTACGTACGAATCTAACAATATTGATTGGGCGTTGTTAAATGTTGATACCTTTTTCTGTAAGTTTGATCAAAGTAGAGATACTTTGACTACACATAAAACTTATATGTAAACTAGAAAGGATCGGAGGGAGTATATTGTACGTTCAAAAGCGAAACGAACATTGAATCCCTTTATATATGATTTTCTGATGCTATGATCACCGGTTCAAAATTTTGAATCCGCCTTAGGCATCACACATGCACCCACTCGTTCGCTCTTGGTTTCATCTCAGGGTCCGGAGATCGATTGAAAGAGGACTAGGGTGGGTACAGTACATTTGTTTCGCTTTTGAACGTACAATATACTCCCTCCGATCCCCACAGAGCCCCCCTGGGTCATTTCTATCACAGAAACACACCAAACCTTTATCTCCTTGCACGACACGCACTTGATCTCTCAACATCAATCGATCTCATCAAGATGTGTCGGGGCATGAACCGAATGGGATGTCAAAACTAAGATCGGAAGCGAGACGTAGTGGAGGCAAAGTGAAACTTTAAACGAACTGTTTGTCTATATGCATGTCAGACAAATGACAACATTGGAAATACAAGCATGGTCTAGGCCCACATGTGAACGATACTCGGCAGAATGTTCAAATGAGGCATGCGGGAGGATGGACTCGACCGGAGGGCGGCATGATTGATGGAGAAGAGGTTTGGAGAGGAATGATAAATAAGCAATGCCACATGATTATACTTGAATGGCTCAAATAAACAATAAGTTGTCTTGTTTTCCCTTCCGTCTTGGTCACGGAGTAAGATACTCCCTATGTTTTTTATTTACTCTGCATATTAGGTTTGACTGAAGTCAAACTTCATAAAATTTGACCAAATTTATAGAAAAATATGAACATTTACAATAGCACATCTATATGATGTGAAAGTATATTCAATAATGAATCTAAATGGTATTCATTTGTTATTGTGTATGTTATTATTTATGTCTATAAACTTTGTCAAAGTTTACAAAGTTTGACTTTGAGCAAAGCTAAAATGTGGAGTAAATAAAAACAGAGGGGTTACACAGGGATTAGTATAGTTACTACTGCCGGAACATGGTAAGTTGTGTCGGTGTTCTGGGAACGGGGGTCCCCAGACTTGCTTGCCTACGGCCCACGGCGTGGCTCCACTAGCGGCCCCGTACGGCCCATCTTCACCAGCAAACACTCGAGACCCCCGCCAGGGGCCAAGCCTCACGAGGCGGACGACACGAGATCTCCTCGTGGGCAGCCTCACCAGGCTGGCTCGCGAGGGGCGGAGAGATCAATGCAAGGGGCACCTCGCGAGGTTCCTATGACATAAGCCATGACAACCGAGGCCAGGCGGGTGCCAGGAGGGCGCCAGCGTGCACAGTGTCCTCGTTTCCTCTTTGGTGCTAAAGGGGCAAGCGCAGGCGAGGAGTCCCGAGACATCAACCAAAGCTTTCCATATCGGTGCAACAAGACCAAGACCAGCAGGATGGCAAGATGGAGGTCACCGTGGATCCCAAGATGGCGTCACCACCAGAGCCTTTGGCAGGCGTAGACCACCTTTAGTCAGGATAACTTGTACTAGTTGTCTCCCTTCGAATTTGGCCATTGTGGGATCCCTTCCCGCTCAATATTTGGGGAGAGGACCAGGGCCTCTATAAATAGGACTAGCCACCACCATAGGAGGCAACTCATCTTGGAGGGATTCAGATCATCCTCATCCACAAGCTCACCAAGCACAAGAGCACCTCTCCTCAGGAGGCTGTTCTTCCCTTGTAACTATTCATCCTCAGCCCAAGAGGCAATCCACCACACCACACTGGAGTAGGGTATTACACCACAACGGTGGCCCGAACCAGTATAAACCTTGTACCCCCTTGTTCTTTGGGTTCGTCGAGCTAGGCCGTGAGATCATGATGTGCGCGAGCTAGAGGGAGGAGAGATCTTCGTGCACACCCCAGTGTTCGAACCTCAAGGGTTTTGCAGGAACCCATAATCTGACATTTGGCGTGCCAGGTAGGGGTGCGCTGAAGCTTTCCTCTCGTTGATCCGCGTTTCGCCACTCCACCAAGTTCATGGTCGACGCTCGCTAGGCCCGTGCTGAGCGCCGGGCCGCTCTCGCCGCCCGTGTCGCTCAGACAACCCCTGTCGGCGGGCCTCCCCGTCATTCTGTGTCACCCGCCGCCAACGCCGCCACCGGTACGGCGGGAAACGAGCAGCAAGCGTCCTCTCTGCACCCCTTCGTGCGGCAGGATAGCCGCACCGCCACTCCATCGCTGACCCCAGCCGACTCGTCGTCTCACGCTCGCCGCGCTCCCACAGACGTGTAGGCCGCGCTGCTCATGGAACGCGAGCTCTTGCGCTACCGCCCGATCGACGACCTCTACGAGGCCTGGTTGGACCGCATCACCGAGCTCGTCAGCGCCGCTGGGGGCTCCCCCGCACCATCCCTCTCACTGCCTTGCCCTCCGCCAGCTGCGGGCGACGTAGCTTACGGAGCACCTCCGCCACCTCTGCACCAAGACGGCACTCTGGCGCCAAGACACGCAGCCCCTTGGCACGACCCGCCGCGCCGGGCGTCCACGCGGGAAGAAGGAAGCTGCCAAGAAGTTCCCCGACCGCAAGAAAACGCTCCACCGCTCCCAGCACCACCACGTCATGATCGCTTGCCGCGGTAGGGCCACGCGCCACTTGCCATGGCGGCGCGGGGACACCAAGATCAAGCTCCGCCTCCACGACGGGCCCCGGTGGCCACGGCTGGCTGCCGCGTCTTCACCCCTGAGCTGCGTGGCGTCGTCTGGCCGGGCAAGTTCAAGCCAGATCTGCCTCCTCGCTACGACGCCACCCCGACCCTGCGGAGTTCTTGTAGCTCTAGGAGCTAAGCATCGAGGCGGCCAACGGCGACGAAAAGGTCATGGCAAACTGGTTCCCCATGGCTCTCAAGGACGGCGCCCGCTCATGGCTCCTGAACCTGCCCCCGAGCTCGATCTCCTCCTGGGATGAGATGCGCGACCGCTTCGTCGCCAACTTCCAGGGCACTCGCGACCACCCTCCGGCCGCAGGTGACCTGCGCCGTATCAAGCAGCAGCTAGGAGAGACCTTGCAGAAGTACATCCAGCGCTTCAACAACGTTCGTCTCAAGATCCCCAAGGTGACGGACGAGGCCATCATTTCAGCGTTTTCCGATGGCGCCCGTGATGTCAAGATGAAGGAGGAGCTCGCCATCCACGAGGAGCTATGCACCGCTGTGGAGCTATTCAACTTGGCGACCAAGTGCGCAAGAGTTGAGGAAGGGCGCCTTTCCCTCCTCGAGCTCCCTGCTGCCGACCCAGAAGAGAAGAAAGCCAAGGCCAAGGACGTGAAGCGCAAAGGAGTGGCCGTGCTCGTGGGGTAGCCTGATACGAAGCGCGACCAGGACCATCCCGAGTCGTCCAAGGGCAGCCGACCGTTCTGCGCCTTCCACAACGTACACAGCCACAACACCAACGACTATCGGGAGCTCAGGGCCATTTGAGATGGACGCTTCGGTCGACGCCCCGAGCGCAATGACCGGGGCTACGACCGAGGAGGAGGACGAGGCAGAGGTCGCTGGGACGATCGCGGCCCACGCCAGGAGTGGCGCGACCGGCCTCGCGAGGACCGCTGGCAGGATCAGCCTCGTGAGGAAGCCTGGAGGGATCAGCCTCGCGAGGACCACCCTTAGGGTAATGCCGGTCTTCCTCCGTTGCCGCCACCACCAAGAAGGAACGGCGACCACCATCAGGACGAAGGAGCTGGGGGCTTCCAGGAAGCGTGCGCTATCGCCTGCATCTTGGGCGGAGCTCAGGCCCCAGCGTCTCAGCTTATCTTCAAGCAGTTTGCTCGCGAGGTGAACGCAGCTCTTCCTAAGCTCGAGGCCACACGCCCGCTCAGGTGGTCCAAGTAAGCCATCACTTTCAGCTTGGCGGACCAGCTCAAGTGTGCCGCAGCCGCCGGTGCTCTCCCAATGCTCTGCTCCCCTATCATCAGCAACGTCCAAGTCACCAAGACCCTCATCGATGGCGGTGCGGGGCTTAACGTCCTGTCCATCGACACGTTCGATCGCCTTCAAGTACCCTATGATCAGCTGCAACCGACCAAGCCCTTCTCAGGACTAACCGATGGTTCCACCACCCCAATCGGGCAGGTCCGCCTCCCTGTCACCTTCAGTGGGCGCGACAACTACCACACCGAGCTCATCGACTTCGACGTCCCACATTCGTCTCCCATACAACACAATCCTCGGGTACCAAGCGTTGGCCAAGTTCATGGCAGTGACCCACCACGGCTACAACGTCCTCAAGATGCCACGAACTAGTGGTATCATCACAGTCACCTGTGAGGACAAGGATGCGGTGTGCTCCCTTGAGCGCGCCTTCCAGGCCACAACAATCGAAGACCCCGACAACGAAGGAATCCTATACCCTCCTGAGGCCATCCCTAAGAAGAAGAAGCAGCTGCTCCGTATAGGGCCTCAGGAGAGCGGCGTCACCAGCAGCACCACCTCAAGACCTGCGCCCTCAGATGGGGCACCTCCCTCACGCGCATAGGAAGGCACACCCGGCGCCCTCCTTGGGCAGGTGTCGGGGGAAACGACACCTATGGGATCACGAGAATCCCTACTACGGTTGCCGGGGCGCAGGGTTGCAAGAAGAGCAGGATCAGTAGCCAGCACGAGGATCGTTTACCCAGGCTCGGGCCGCGAGGATGCGTAAAACCCTAGTCCTGCTTTGGTGGGTGTATTTCAGAGAGTTCTTGAGCTCTCAAACTAGCTGTGGTGAGTGCGTGGTTCCAAAAAGCCGAATCCTCCTCCCACTATGCCATGGGCCTCCTTTTATAGTCGAAAGGGGCTGGCACAGTGGCACACAGGAGGTGGAAAGGCGCATAGTGCCCTGAGCTTATCGCTCGTATTACAGGACAAGACGCATTTAATGCGTAGCTTAGGTGTCACGCCCAATATGCGACTCTATCCGAGAGGAACTCGAAGGTCCCACCAAGGATAGACCCGCATATTGAAACGCTTTTGCAAGGTGGATATCATTACATCAACATTACATAATAGATGGGGATACATACAAGGCATACAAATGCCGCAAGGATACATCAGTACATCATACATAGAATAACATCCGACTACGGATGGATCACAAACAGAAACTCAAACGACATCCACCCTGCTAGCCCAGGCTGCCGACTTGGAACCTATCCCCTGATCGAAGAAGAAGCAGAAGAAGAACTCCAAAACAAATAACATCGCTCTCGCGTCATGATCACCACGTAACCTGTACCTGCAACTGATGTTGTAGTAATCTGTGAGCCACGAGGACTCAGCAATCCCATTACCATGGGTATCAAGACTAGCAAAGCTTAATGGGTATGGAAAGGATAAGTGGCGAGGTTGCAGCAGCGACTAAGCAATGTATGGTGGCTAACATACGCAAATAAGAGCGAGAAGAGAAGCAACGAAACGGTCGTGAAACTAGCAATGATCAAGAAGTGATCCTGAAACTACTTACGTCAAACATAACCCAAAAACCGTGTTCACTTTCCGGACTCCGCCGAAAAGAGACCATCACGGTTACACACGCGGTTGATGCATTTTAATTAAGTCAAGTGTCAAGTTCTCTACAACCGGACATTAACAAATTCCCATCTGCCACATAACCGTGGGCACGGCTCTCGAAAGTTTATACCCTGCAGGGGTGTCCCAACTTAGCCCATTATAAGCTCTCACGGTCAACGAAGGATATTTCTTCTCCCGGGAAGACCCGATCAGTCTCGGAATCCCGGTTTACAAGACATTTCGACAATGGTAAAATAAGACCAGCAAAGCCGCCCGATGTGCCGACAATCCCGATAGGAGCTGCACATATCTCGTTCTCAGGGAAACACCGGAGAGACATCCTATGAGTAAAACCAGACCTCAAGTTTCCACGAGGGGGCCCCGCAGTCTACTCAGTTCAGACCAACACTTAGAGAAGCACTGGCCCGGGGGGGGGGGGGGTTAAAATAAAGATGACCCTTGGGAGCGCGACTCCCAAGGGAAAAGAAATAGGTGATAGGCAAATGGTAAAACCAAGGTTGGGCCTTGCTGGAGGAGTTTTATTCAAAGTGAACTGTCAAGGGGTCCCCATAACACCCAACCGCATTAGGAACGCAAAATCAAGAAACATAACACCGGTATGACGGAAACTAGGGCGGCAAGAGTGGAACAAAACACCAGGCATAAGGCCGAGCCTTCCACCCTTTACCAAGTATATAGATGCATTAATTAAATAATAGATATTGTGACATCCCAACAAAGTTCATGACATCCATGTTCCAACATGGAACAAACTTCTCCATCTTCACCTGCAACTAGCAACGCTATAAGAGGGGCTGAGCAAAAGCGGTAACATAGCCAAACAACGGTTTGCTAGGAAGGGTGACAAAGATTAGAGGTTCATGGCAATTTGGTAGGCTTGAAGAGAAAGTGATAGGTAGCGCAGCATAGCGATAGAACGAAGCAACTAGCATAGCAAAGAGAGTAGTGAGATCCAGAGTGACGGTCATCTTGCTTGAAATCCCGCTAGGAAGAAGAACGAGTCCATGAAGAAGATGAAGCCACGAAGACGAACCAAGCGTAGACGAACGAATCCTCATGATCGCAACGAAACGGGAACTATCGAGAAGAAGCACACAACATGGTAAACACACCACACATGAACAAGGCATGATGCTCAACACAATTATGAAGGCATCTTTGCGAGCTCAACATCACAAAGACTTTCATGGCATGTGAAGGCATCCAACAGTAATATGGTGTAATTATGAAGCTAAGCATGGCAAGAGCAAGTTCATAGGGTGCATGGATCACTAGCAAAACACATGTCAAAACTGAACTTCATGTTAACAGGCTGACAGCAACAT
This sequence comes from Aegilops tauschii subsp. strangulata, assembly GCF_002575655.3. NCBI lineage: Eukaryota > Viridiplantae > Streptophyta > Magnoliopsida > Poales > Poaceae > Aegilops > Aegilops tauschii. Next base: position 364,884,720 of record NC_053041.3, on the reverse strand, counting down.
TATTTAGCAAATTGAGAGCAAGATTACCACAAGCTACAGCAGGCTATAAATGCAAACAAGGGCATGGATGGATACATCATAACATGTATAACAAAACACCCTTAGTGAACATCTCCAGATTATGCATAGAACTCATGGTGACGGCAGGTTCACATGGCATCACAATGTTACAGCTACAGACTTGGCAGAAATGACTTCAGTCACAGAAATCAGCAACATCACGGAGGCTATTTTGCAAGCTTGTAACAATCCACACATGGTATATCATGAAGATTGGATTACACCATAGAAAACACAGAATATCGTAGCCCATAACACATGTAGACATCATGCTCGAAAGATAATCACACAAAAAGATAAAAAAATGACAAATGAGCAAGTTCTGTTAAACTACAGCAGACAACATCACATAGCAGTCTTGCAACGATGATAAGGGCATTAATATGGACTCAAACAAGCATGGCACAATGTAATTAAATGAAGAGCATCTCACAATGAACATCTTGATATATCATGCATGCAAAACGGAGCACCGAGCATGAAGTTATGGCATGCAGAACTTAGAGAAAAAAACAGGCTCAACCTCGTGGATCTGGATCTGGGGCGCGGGAAACGAGGATGGCTGGAGATGGGCTGCGCGGGGGCCGGAGAAGCCCGGGGAGGCGCCGGCGGGGTTCGGAGACGGCGGGGCCGGATCGGTCCCGGCCGGATCCGGGCGGTGGCCGGCCGGCGACGAGCGGCGGCGGGGCCGCGGGGACGTGGCGGCGCCGGGCGACGAGGCGCGGCCGGCGTCGAGCGCGGCGGGCGCCGCGGTGGACGAGGCGGCGCGCGCGGAGGAGCGGGGCGGCGGCGGAGGCGCGGCCCAGCTGCGGCCCGGGGCGGGCCTGCCTCGGGCCCCGGTGGGCCTGGCGGCGGAGGAGGCCACGTGGCGGCTCGGGATTGGCTGGGAGGCGGCGGCGGACATGTCCGTCGGCGGGAGAAGTGTCCGGCGGCGCGGAGAGAGTTTGATCTAGGGTTAGGGGTGGATTCATCCGCAAATTTGGAGGTGGAGGCACCTATTTATAGGTAGGAGGAGCTAGGAGAGTCCAAATGAGATGCGGTTTTCACCCACACGATCGTGATCGAACGACCGAGAGCATGGAGGGGGTTTGGATGGGCTCATGGGCTGTGGTGAAGACGGGCTGGCCTGCAAAGAGAGAGGTGTTTCGGGGGTACACGGTTAACCGTTGGGGCATCAAACAACCTCCGAATGCGATGAAATTTGACGGGCGGTCTACCGGTGATATACCAAGGCCACTCGGCAAATCTCGGCCCATTCCGAGAATGTTTTTCTCCTGCTCACGAAACAAGGTCTGAGAGGGGCGACGGGCGCGTGCGAGAGTGTCGGGGCTCAGAACGGACAACAGAGAGAACCGGCGGAACCCGAACGGATGCAAGTTTTGAAAAACATGATGATGCAATGCAGATGATGACATGGCAAAATGCAACACGCAAGCAAATGACATGGCACCGACGACGAATAACTAGAAGACACCTGGCGCATCGGATCCGGGGCGTTACAACACTCCTCCACTAACAAGAGATCTCATCGCGAGATCTTAGGACCGAGACGAAAGGAAAAAGGGATGAGGTGAAATGAGAACGCAAGAGGAAAATCAAAGAATCGAGAGCACTCGAGAAGAAGAGAGGAACGACGAGAATGACGAGAATCAAATGCTCACGGAATCAGATAGACTCTGAAACCACTCCGGTTAGAACGAGATAAGAAATGAATAAGACTGAAAATATTTAGGCAGCACTCCGGCTGAAACATGGAGGAATAGAACACGAGCTTGCGAGGATGGAATGATACTTGATGAAGACATGACACAAAACCTCCAGAAAGAATTCAAAGAGTTGAATGAAAAGAACGGAGAAGAAAATGACAACTTGTGCCACGAATGAAATTGAAAGCATCTTTAGAAGGAAGGTTTAAACGGAGTTGTTGAGAAAATCAACAGCGAAAAGAATAAGCTTGTTGTGGTCTTATAGGTAACATCTCAAGATCATAAGGTGATAACCGGCCACAAACGGAAATGATTGGATAGCTGAGAAGAACGAAGAAATGCAAAACTCCACTTCAAAAGAATACAGAGAATTAATTGCACTTCGAAAAGCAAGAAGGAAAGATACTTGAGCTCCTTCGATAAGAATCTTGATGAACACTTGAGGAATGAATTAAATCATGACGAGCAACCGTGAAGAACTCCGGTAACAAAAGGATGACGAGATAAAATTGAAGGATGAAAGGGATAATATTAGAGCCTTGCGATGACGTGGATGTAGGTTCCGACGAGATAAGCGAGAATAGCTTGGAACTCCGGAAAGAAAGATGGAATCACTTGGGATTAGAGTATATTCATCATGAACAACTCTGAAGGAAGGGATTAGATAACTTGATGAAAGCAGAATAAGAATTATGTTATGCTTATCCTCCACCAATTAAATTGGTGAGAAGCAATGGATTTGCATACAACTTATTCACATTAGGAAAAGATTAAGGGGAGATATAGCGCAATACTTGGGAAAACTTTAAGAACCACCGGTAGGACTGGAAAGAACGAATGAATTGATACGATAACAACAGAAAAGAAATCTTGAACGAAGCACCGTAAGCATTGAAAATGAACGAAGAGAAGATAACGAATCGCCGAAAAGAATTAGAAACGAATGAAGATAGTTGAGGGAATTAAGAGACAAGAGAACGAAGGGATCGCGAACTGATTGAAGAATGCTTGAACGAAGAGCCGGTGCAAATATAGGAACGAACATATCTGAAAACTTGGAACGAAGAAATATTCCGAAAAGATGGCCTTCGGATGATCGAGAGAGAAAGCAACTCCTGAAATACTCCAGATGGATGAAAAGAATTGCACGACTAGAAACAATATGAGCGGATAGCATCAAGCTAGCGACATGAATCTTCGGGAGAACGGACAAGATTTAAGAGAAACTCTTCTTCGGTCTTCAAATGTTGAGAATGACAACGAGAAAGAACACCAAAATTGTTGAGATACTCCGGGAGAATGAAAAGCGAAGAGGTAGAGTCAACAATGAAAATAATTTGAAATCGATCTTGGAAAGGATCTGACTGATGAAATTCATTCTTACCTCAACTTCGAAAAAAATTTGAGAATAACTCCGGGAAAATTAGAAGAGTCAGGTAAGATCCTGGGAAAAGACATGTGGGTTATGGGCCCACTGAAAAGAAACACCGTTGGAAAGGATTGTTGAATGGGAAATGATGCACCGGAACAATTGAAAGATTTGAATGAGGTGACAACCTCGAATTAAATGGATGCAAACACGAATCTTCTGTGATGACTTCATCACTCCGAAACAATTAAATGGCAAGAGGCGAACGAGAATGGGAAAATAATTAAGTCGAAGGAAAGAATATGATCAGCCATGAAAAACTTGAATTGAATCCACTGGAAAGAAAATGCGACGAACAATGATGAACTAGACGAGACTTCATCGGTTGAGACAATTGAGGAAAGACTGAAGAAACTCCGCACGAATGAAATTGATGCTCGAAAGAGACTCAAGCTCCGGGAAGAAAAAGGGGTGGGAGGGCGGGAAAAAAAACACAGGCAACTTGGACGAGGAATCGACGAATAACTTGAAGAGAAAAGCACCGGTTGAAATGATTGAGGAGCGAATGCAAAGGCTTCGCACGAGTAGGATGGATACTCGATTAAGGACTCCGGTTCTGAGAAGAAGAAGGGTTGGCGGATGGAAAAAACAAGGACAACTTCGGACAGGGAAACAACATCGATTGAAAAGAGCTGAGGATTGATCTTGCAAAAGGTGACGAGGATCGAAACCACTCAAAGAGAGGTGCGCCGGATTGAAAAGAGGATGGACAACGAACGAAAACTAACCGCGAGATCCTAAAAAAATTTGAAGGGGAAGAGGAATAGTTCAAAGCACCTACGTCAAGATTTCTCACCAGAGCAACGAAGGGGCAGAGGAGTAAAAAGAATTCCTACTCTCCGATATAGCTAGACTCCGAAAATAGTTTTCTTCTAGACTCGACAGCGGCCAAGCTACACGATCAAACAAGGGGTCTCCTAAGGTCGGTCGAGGCTCTGGTACCAACTTTTCACGTTTCAATATGCGGGTCTATCCTTGGTGGGACCTTCGAGTTCCTCTCGGATAGGGTCGCATATTGGGCGTGACAAGTATAACAATTCCGGTAAGTCCTCATATGCAAATTTCGAAATTGGTCCAGACCTGAATAAAGCCTTATGTTCAAGTTGTTAAACAGCAAGTTAATATGCACCAAGATGATCTACACAAATTCTAGTCAAGTTACATATAAAGTTCATTTAGTTCGGAGCTACGGCCTAGAAGATATGAGCAAAACAAGTTAAACATGGCATTGATGCAAAATGCATTCAAACATCAAGCAAACACCTCGAAAAAAGGATGCAACAAGGTAATATGAAACTACATGCAATTCTAAGCAAGTTTCATATAGAGCACACTCAAAACGGAGCAACGGTGCGACACATACACACCAAATAAGATATAGCAACAATCTGTTCAAAACAGCAACTAGGCAACTTGCAAGCATCAAAACAACATGCTACAGCACCTCAACATGAAAACAAATAGCATAGACATGATGTACAGGTAAAGTATGACAAAACATGAACACTGAGCTATCTCCAGAAATCACTAGAACATGCTGAAAAGGACATGACAAGATTGCAAATAATAACAGTTTCACAGACAGTAGAAATCTCTGGGCATCGCAGAAATAACATCAGGTTGCAAAGTTTAGATCTATCAAACAACATGCTTCAGGAACAGATCATAGCAAACAAAGGCATGAAATGAATCTAATAATTGCATAGAACAAAAGTCCCTTACTGATCACGAGCCAAAAAGGGACAGAAGATATGATGGCACCCATGTAAACATAGCAAGTTTCATAAACCGATTCAGACAACAGAAAAACTGAGCATGGCATAAACAGAATTATGAAGGCATCTTTGCGAGCTCAAATCACTCATCACAAAGAATTTCATGGCATGTGAAGGCATGCAACAGTAAGATGGCGTAATTATGAAGCTAATAATGGCAAGATCAAGTTCATAGGGTGCATGGATCACTAGCAAAACACATGTCAAAACTGAACTTCATGTTAACAGGCTGACAGCAACATTATTTAGCACATTTAGAGCAAGATTACCACAAGCTACAGCAGGCTATAAATTCAAACAAGGGCATGGATGGATACATCATAACATGTATAACAAAACACCCTTAGTGAACATCTCCAGATTATGCATAGAACTCATGGTGACGGCAGGTTTACATGGCATCACAATGTTACAGCTACAGACTTGGCAGAAATGACTAAGTCACAGAAATCGGCAACATCATGGAGGCTACTTTGCAAGCTTGTAACAATCAACACATGGTATATCATGAATATTGCATTACACCACAGAAAACACGGAATATCGTAGCCCATAACACATGTAGACATTATGCTCAAAATATACACACACAAAAAGATGCAAAAATGACAAATGAGCAAGTTCTGTTAAACTACAGCAGACAACATCACATAGCAGTCTTGGAAAGATGGTAAGAGCATCAATATGGATTTAAATAAGCATGGCACAATGTAATTAAACGAAGAGCATCTCACAATGAACATCTTGATATATCATGCATGCAAAACGGAGCACCGAGCATGAAGTTATGGCATGCAGAACATAGCACCAGAATGCAACTATTTAGGGACTTGGAGAAAAAAAAGAGGGTCAACCTCGTGGATCTGGATCTGGGGCGCGGGAAACGAGGATGGCCGGAGATGGGCCGCGCGGGGGCCGGAGAAGCCCGGGGAGGCGCCGGCGGGGTTCGGGGACGGCGGGGCCGGATCGGTCCCGGCCGGATCCAGGCGGTGGCCGGCCGGCGACGGGGCCGCGGGGACGTGGCGGCGCCGGGCGACGAGGCGCGGCGGGCGTCGAGCGCGGCGGGCGCCGCGGTGTACGAGGCGGCGCGCGTGGAGGAGCGGGGCGGCGGCGGAGGCGCGGCCCAGCTGCGGCCCGGGGCGGGCCTGCCGGCGGTGCGCGGTGGCTGGCGGCGGAGGAGGCCACGTGGCGGCTCGGGATTGGCTGGGAGGCGGCGGCGGACATGTCCGTCGGCGGGAGAAGTGTCCGGCGGCGCGGAGAGGGTTTGATCTAGGGTTAGGGGTGGATTCATCCGCAAATTTGGAGGGGGAGGCACCTATTTATAGGTAGGAGGAGCTAGGAGAGTCCAAATGAGGTGCGGTTTTTGCCCACACGATCGGATCGAACGACCGAGAGCATGGAGGTGGTTTGGATGGGCTCATGGGCTGTGATGAAGAGGGGCTGGGCTGCAAAGAGAGAGGTGTTTCGGGGTTACACGGTTAACCGTTGGGGCATCAAACGACCTCCGAATGCGATGAAATTTGACGGGCGGTCTACCGGTGATATACCAAGGCCACTCGGCAAATCTCGGCCCATTCCGAGAATGTTTTTCTCCCGCTCACGAAACAAGGTCTGAGAGGGGCGACGGGCGCGTGCGAGAGTGTCGGGGCTCAGAACGGACAACAGAGAGAACCGGCGGAACCCGAACGGATGCAAGTTTTGAAAAACATGATGATGCAATGCAGATGATGACATGGCAAAATGCAACACGCAAGCAAATGACATGGCACCGACGACGAATAACTGGAAGACACCCGGCGCATCGGATCCGGGGCGTTACAACACTCCTCCACTAACAAGAGATCTCATCCCGAGATCTTTGGACCGAGACGGAAGGAAAAAGGATGAGGTGAAATGAGAACGCAAGAGGAAAAGCAAAGAATCGAGAGCACTCGAGAAGAAGAGAGGAACGACGAGAATGACGAGAATCAAATGCTCACGGAATCAGATAGACTCTGAAACCACTCCGGTTAGAATGAGATAAGAAACGAATAAGACTGAAAAGATTTAGGTAGCACTCCGGCTGAAACATGGAGGAATAGAACACGAGCTTGCGAGGATAGAATGACACTTGATGAAGACACGACACAAAACCTCCGGAAAGAATTGAGAGAGTTGAATGAAAAGAACGGAGAAGAAAATGACAACTTGTGCCACGAATGAAATTGAAAGCATCTTTAGAAGGAAGGTTTAAACGGAGTTGTTGAGAAAATCAACAGCGAAAAGAATAAGCTTGTTGTGGTCTTATAGGTAACATCTCAAGATCATAAGGTGATAACCGGCCACAAACGGAAATGATTGGATAGCTGAGAAGAACGAAGAAATGCAAAACTCCACTTCAAAAGAATACAGAGAATTAATTGCACTTCGAAAAGCAAGAAGGAAAGATACTTGAGCTCCTTCGATAAGAATCTTGATGAACACTTGAGGAATGAATTAAATCATGACGAGCCACCGTGAAGAACTCCGGTAACAAAAGGATGACGAGATAAAATTGAAGGATGAAAGGGATAATATTAGAGCCTTGCGATGACCTGGATGGAGGTTCCGACGAGATAAGCGAGAATAGCTTGGAACTCCGGAAAGAAAGATGGAATCACTTGGGATTAGAGTATATTCATCATGAACAACTCTGAAGGAAGGGATTAGATAACTTGATGAAAGCGGAATAAGAATTATGTTATGCTTATCCTCCACCAATTAAATTGATGAGAAGCAATGGATTTGCATACAACTTATTCACATTAGGAAAAGATTAAGGGGAGATATAGCGCAATACTTGGGAAAAACTTTAAGAACCACCGGTAGGACTGGAAAGAACGAATGAATTGATACGATAACAACAAAAAAGAAATCTTGAACGAAGCACCGCAAGCATTGAAAATGAATGAAGAGAAGATAACGAATTGCTGGAAAGAATTAGAAACGAACGAAGATACTTGAGGGAATTAAGAGACAAGAGAATGAAGGGATCGTGAACTGATTGAAGAATGCTTGAACGAAGAGCCGGTGCAAATATAGGAACGAACAGAGCTGAAAACTTGGAACGTAGAAATATTCCGAAAAGATGGCCTTCGGATGATCGAGATAGAAAGAAACTCCTGAAATACTCCGGATGGATGAAAAGAATTGCACGACTAGAAACAATATGAGCGGATAGCATCAAGCTAGCGACATGAATCTATGGGAGAACGGACAAGATTTAAGAGAAACTCTTCTTCAGTCTTCAAATGTTGAGAATTACGACGAGAAAGAACACCAAAATTGTTGAGATACTCCGGGAGAATGAAAAGCGAAGAGGTAGAGTCAACAATGAAAATAATTTGAAATCGATCTTGGAAAGGCATCTGACTGATGAAATTCATTCTTACCTCAACTTCGAATAGAATTTGAGAATAACTCCGGGAAAATTAGAAGAGTCAGGTAAGATCCTGGGAAAGGACCTGTGGGTTTTGGGCCCACTGAAAAGAAACACCGTTGGAAAGGATTGTTGAATGGGAATTGATGCACCGGAACAATTGAAAGATTTGAATGAGGTGACAACCTCGAATTAAATGGATGCAAACACGAATCTTCTGTGATGACTTCATCACTCCGAAACGATTAAATGGCGAGAGGCGAACGAGGATGGGAAAATAATTAAGTTGAAGGAAAGAATATGATCAGCCATGAAAAACTTGAATTGAATCCACTGGAAAGAAAATGCGACGAACAATGAGGAACTAGACGAGACTTCACCGGTTGAGACAATTGAGGAAAGACTGAAGAAACTCCGCACGAATGAAATTGATGCTCGAAAGAGACTCAAGCTCCGGGAAGAAAAAGGGGTGGGAGGGCGGAAAAAAACACAGGCAACTTGGACGAGGAATCGACGAATAACTTGAAGAGAAAAACACCGGTTGAAATGATTGAGGAGCGAATGCAAAGGCTTCGCATGTGTAGGATGGATACTCGATTAAGGACTCCGGTTCCGAGAAGAAGAAGGGTGGGCGGATTGGAAAACCAAGGACAACTTCGGACAGGGAAACAACATCGATTGAAAAGAGCTGAGGATTGATCTTGCAAAAGGTGACAAGGATCGAAACCACTCAAAGAGAGGTGCGCCGGATTGAAAAGAGGATGGACAACAAATGAAAACTAACCGCGAGATCCTAAAAAAATTTGAAGGGGATCTGGGCGGTGGCCGGCCGGCGACGAGGCGACGAGCGGCGGCGGGGCCGCGGGGACGTGGCGGCGTCGGGCGACAAGGCGCGGCGGGCGTCGAGCGCGGCGGGCGCCGCCATGGATGAGGCGACGCGCGAGGAGGAGCGGGGCAGCGGCGGAGGCGTGGCCCAGCTGTGGCCCGGGGCGGGCCTGCCTCGGGCCCCGGCGGGCCTGACGGCGGGGCGCGGTGGCGGGCGGTGGAGGAGGCCATGTGGCGGCTCGGGATTGGCTGGGAGGCGGCGGCGGACATGTTCGTCAACGGGAGAAGTGTCCGGCGGCGCGGAGAGGGTTTGATCTAGGGTTAGGGGTGGATTCATCCGCAAATTTGGAGGGGGAGGCACCTATTTATAGGTAGGAGGAGCTAGGAGAGTCCAAATGAGGTGCGGTTTTCGCCCACATGATCGTGATCGAATGACCGAGAGCATGGAGGGGGTTTTGATGGACTCATGGGCTATGGCGAAGAGGGGCCGGGCTGCAGAGAGAGGGGTCTCGGGGTTACACGGTTAACCGTTGGGGCATCAAACGACCTCCGAATGCGACGAAATTTGACGAGCGGTCTACCGGTGATATACCAAGGCCACTCGGCAAATCTCGGCCCATTCCGAGAATGTTTGACATGATGATGATGCAATGCAGATGATGACATGGCAAAATGCAACACGCAAGCAAATGACATGGCACCGACGACGAATAACTGGAAGACACCTGGCGCATCGGATTCGGGGCTTTACATTAGGTGTTCCTCTTCTTTATCAGGGACGGGGGCGAGGCCCGTCCCGTCCATCGCCGCTCCTCCTCGGTTCGACACGCGCCTTTGCCAGCGATGCGTGCGGCGCCATGTAGGCAGGCAGGCAGCTAAGGTGGCGCGGTGGTGGAGCCTTCACGAAGATCTGCATGCCACCATGCAGGCGCTCGATGAGTTGGCCTGGGAGCTGCATGTTGCCACGCAGGTGCCCGCCCAGCTGGTTGGGCTGGCAGCTGCATGCGAACGGCGGCGGAAGCTTGGTTGGCGTGGGCCTGGCGGTGGCCCTGCTAGCGTCTTTGGTGAGGGCCTTGCTGGGCGGCCCGGCAAGGGTCTTGCCGTGTGGTCCGGCATGGGTCTTGCCGTGTGGTCCGGCAAGGGTCTTGCCGTGGCGCGCTGTCGTCCACGGCAAGGGCTTTGCCGGGGGTCTGGTGGCCTTCCTCGGCAAGGATCTTGCCGAGGATCGTCGTGTTCTAATCCTCATCTGATCTTGAATATGTCTTCACAAAGATCTGCATGCCACCACAGAGGTGCCTTCCCGGGCCCTGGCCCCACGTGGATGATGGCGTTGGGGACCGTGGGCTCAAGGGTGGCTCGCTCTGTTGGTGTGGGGCGAGCTGCCCCGGCAAGGGTCTTGCCGGGGGAGCCTGCTTCGTCCCTCTGCTCCTTGTGGTCTTGGCCTTGGCGTTCCTCTATTTATCTTGGGCTTCGGTCTTACCTTGGCTCACCTTCCCTGTTCTGCTTGGTGTGACCGTGGGCACAGCTTCAACTGCCCGTGCACAGGTAAAGGGGTACAAAAGCGTGCCCCTCTTTTCGTACACCGACAGGAGGCCCCGGGCCTACACCACACATAAGCATGACACGTTGTTGGGCCAGGCCCAAAACGATGTGCGGGCAGGCGGGGCGGTTTTTACCGCGGTAAGACTTTTCGCGCGCTGCGCTTCCCACGACCCGCACGCGCGGCACGGCGTGGAGGGGTGTGCGTGACGTGGGTGGCATGCCTGGGGCGGTTCCTGCACGCATGCGTCACATCGCAGTAAATGGGCAGCGCGACCCGCGGCGTCCCCATAAAAAGGGATAACCGCGGGCGCACTGTTCCTTTTACCCTTCGCGCAACCCCAATCTCGGAAACCTCTGCTCGTCTTCCTCTGCTTCTCCAAGCTTCGCTCTTGTTCGCCGCCGTTGCGCTTCTGCCGCCCTCTGTCCTGCCCGCCTCCCCCAGCCACCATGGCGCCAAAATCCACCAAGGGCAAGGGAGTGGCAAAGGACGCCGGAGCTGCGTAGAGCGCACTGGCGGTGCAGCGGACGCAGTCCGCCTTCTTCCGCTCGACAGTTGACGTGTTCGAGCTTCGGGACTCCTTCAGGCCCCTGTGGGGAGTGAAGACGGGGGGGGGGGAATTCGGGGCATCCATCCACGCGCGTCATCCCCGCCGACTGCGCCGAGGCTGCCCCAAATCAGTACCCCTTCTTTGTCGATTATTTTTCCTGCGGGCTCTGTCCTCCCTTCTCCGATTTCTTCAGTGACGTCATGCATACCTTTGGCTTCCGCCTCCTGGATTTTAGTCCGAATACGGTGGCGTGCATGGCCCTTTTCGCGCATCTCTGCGAGGGCTTCGCCGGGGTGCACCCCAACACAGCGCTCTTTCGCCATTACTTCTCCCCTCAGATCCAACCAGTGGGCGCCATCTCCGGTTGCATCGCCTGGGTCTCAAGATCCAAGGGAGCGTATCCGGAGGGCGCCATGAAGGAGAGGTGGGAAGAATGGCGGGGCCGCTGGTGCTGGATCAAAGAGAAGGACCCGCCGGCGTTCTGCGAGGTTCGCCGGGCGCCGCCGGTCCGCAGAAGCGATTAGAGCGATGTCAATGCTGACGACGAGAAGCTCACGGTCGCCACCACCAGGATCCTCCGGCTCACCGAGGCCGGCCTCACCCTTGAGATGATCGGGGCGGACTTCATCCACCGCCGGATCGCTCCACTGCATAACAAGGGGAGGCCAGCCTGGCTCTTCACGAACCCCGCCGACATCATGCGGCTTTGTCCCGGCCTCGACCACAATTTCATAGTGATGGGGCACGCCCATATCTGCCAGCGGCTCTTCCAGCTTGATGTGGGGCATGACGGCGAGGTCGAGCGGACCGGCAAGGTCGCGAGGGCCACCGTGAAGGCCGGCAAGGTCCTCAAGGGGCCTCTGTTCAAGCTGCCGACGGGGGAGGTCCCGTTGTGCAATAACTCGCGCCGGTCCGATATCATTGCCATGATGCCGGACTGCAACGCGCATGGCCCTGACCCGAGCTGGAAGGAGCCGGAGGACACCGAGGTGCAGCAGTTCTTTGACACTCTGCACGAGGGGTACGTCAACGCCGACGCCGAGCGGCTGCTTGTCCAGGACACCACCCAGGCGGAGCTGGACTACATCGCTACCAGGGCGAGGGAGGCACAGCTTGCCAAGGAGGCCGGCAGCGCCGACGGTGTGGAGGACAAGGCCGCGACGGCCGCAGAGGAGGAGGAGCTCGCCCAGTGGGCGGCAGCCGCCGGGGGAGCCATCAGCGCTGGCACCGAGGCTCCTCTGGTTGAAGATGTGACTGGCGAGTCGTCGTCGGAGGAGGCCGAGACCACAGGCCCGACGCCGGCTATGGGGAGAGGGTGAGTCCTGCGGTGGGCCAGTTCCGGCGAGCCGGTCCGGCCCGGCAGGGCTGCGCGGCCACAGCTGACCTTGGAGGGGTCCGGGCGCCACACGAGGGCCGCAGCGGCAAAGAAGCCGGCGAAGGCCGCGGTGAAGAAGAAGACAGCCGCCCCTTCTTCGTCCACGCGTGTCTAGACACCACCTCCTTCTCCTCCTCCGGCGGATGTTGACGCGGAGGTTACTTTTGATTATGGATCGCTCAGCCCAAGGAGGAAGAGGAAGACAGCAGAGGAGGAGGCGAACGACGAGTAAGTATCTGGTTCCTTTTCGCTATCTCTGCCTCCTCAATCTGTGTCGCACGTCTTGACTTGTCTTCGTCTTTGCAGGGATGTGGAGACGCTGGCCCAGAGAGTGAAGAGAGCCAAGGTCTTAGCGGGCGGCCAGCCCCCGGTTGGTACTTCGAGGGCGCCACTGGTGGTGTTGAGCAGCCCGGATAGCATCCCCTGGCATAGCCCCTAGCGTAAGCTCATCACTCTTCTCCTGTCGACATGTGCCAGGGGCACGAGACTTTGGTGCTGACCTTGCCCGGTACGCAGGAGGAGAGCAGCAGCAGGAGGAGCCACAGAGGGTTACTCCCAACACGCCGCCCCCGTCGACCATGCCGCCCCGAGGGGCGTCCCCGGCAAGGGCTCTAAGCACCGAGCCCATGCACATGGAAGAGGAGGAGGAGAACTTGGGCGCCGGCGGCTTTTCCTCGACGCCAAATGTTGGCGGAGAGGGGACTTCCGTTTCCCAGCCTGGTACTGGCACAGGTAAGTCGTTCACCGTTCGTCCCTGTTTCTTTTTCTTTCTGGCTCTTGGTCTTGGCCTTGCCTCACCCCTTCTTCGGCGTCCAGATTCCTCCTCGGTGAACCCAGAGGACGTGGACGCCATCATCGAGGACGTCGCCAAGGCCGCCGAGAAGATCGCCGCCGAGGAGGCCACCAAGGGCGCTGCCGAGGACGCCGCCAAGGGGCCTGCCGGGGAGGCCGGCAAGGCTGCCGCTGAGGAGACCGGCAAGGGGCCTGCCGGAGAGGCCGACGGGGCCGCTGCCGAGGAGGAGGACGAGGTGGCTGATGACCAGCCTTCCCCTTCTGCTGCTTCCGGCTCCGGCAAGTACTTGAGGGTGAGCGATGACTTGTTCGTCCACCTTCCAGGCGTGTCGAGCACTAGGACACCCGTTGAGGGAGAGGTGTTCGACGACAAAGTGCTTGCCGCTGCCGGGCTTGAAGTCGTCGACGAGCCGATCGTTGGTGGCGACGGTTCGCAGGAAGAGCGGCTCCTCCACGCCATGGGCGCCAGCTTCCGGAAGCTCCAGGCGCTCCACCGCGCCCGCCTGGACAAGGCTAAGTCCAGGACGGCGGTGGTGGAGAAGGCGGAGGCGGACCTCCAGAAGCGCGTTGCCGAGACGCAGGACTGGTTCCGCGAGGCCCACAAGGAGCTCAAGGTTGCCCAGGGCGAGCTGGCCAAGTGCGACGTGGAGCTCACCATGAAGCTCGCCGACGTCGAGAAAGCCCAAGAGATGGCGAGGAACTTGGCCGCGGCCGCCGAAGCCGCCTGGACCCAGCACGAGGCTGCGCTGAACTCCCAGGAGGAGGACCTCGCTGCACGCGAAGCTTGCCGCCATGCTTCGCGGCAAGGATGCAGAGGTGGAGAAGCTTGTCTTGCAGCGGACCAGTGAGCTGGAGCAGAGGCACAAAGAGGCACTCAATGCCCAGGCCCAGGTACACGCCGGCAAGGTGGAGGAGCTGGAGGCGGAGCGCGACGGGCTGAAGGAGCAGGCCCTGAAGCTGTCCCAGGAGAAGGACATGCTTAACAGTGCCCTGACAGAGGCGTAGGGCGCGGTCGTCAGCAAAGCTGGGGAGCTCTCCGAGGCCAACAACTCCATCAAAGACCTCAAGCTGAAGCTGGAGGGTCTCGAGAAGGTGCTGTCGGAGGCCAAAACCCGAGAGGGGACCCTGGCCAAGGAGCTGGAGGCCGAGAAGCAGTTGCGGAAGAACGAGGGCCTCAACTTCACAAATCACGTGGAGGGCGAGAACCTCTGGCTCGATCGCCTCAACACCGTCGCCAACCAGGCTGCCGCGCAGCTGGCCATCATGGGGATACCTGACGTGAGGTATGTCCCGGAGCAGAGCGTGAGCGCCAATTGCAGCCTGACCATGTTCTTTGAGAAGGTCGTCGGCGCTCTGGAGCGGCTTCACGCCAACCGGGCGGCCTCACTGGCCGACGAGTCCCAGAGGCTTTGCCAGGGTGCCATGACCAAGGTTCTCACCAAGGTGGCGCACTGGTACCCCGACCTCGACTTCGACGCCGTGCTGGAGAGCTTGCCGGAGGGTACTGACCTCGCACCGCTCAGGGAGCGCATCAAGCCCATCATCAGCCGAGTCGGCAAAATTCAGAGGGTGGAGGGCCAGCGCCGGGATTAGGCACCCCGTCTTTTAGCGCCGCTGCAGGTTCACAACCAAGACAATCGCTATCTCTAGTTAGAACCGCAGCGACAATTCGATGTAATATAACTCTGCAGCACTTTCAGTATCATGCATGTTATTTTCCTGTTCAATTTTCCTTTGTATGTCCACCCTACGTTACTGGGTAGGCTCGCCGGCGCGTAAACCCAAAGTGGCATCTTGGGGACGGATCACCATTGGCCTGCTGGGTGTGCTTGCTGCCGGGCGAACCACCTTGCCGCCCTTAGCGCGACCGCCCGAACTGTCGAGCTTGACTCGAGTCAGAGTCGGGAGTGTTGCCAAGTGCGGAAGGCTACCCCGCCACACTCGACGCGGCCGCTTTGAGCTGTTGAGCGGACTCGAAATAGAACAAGGGCGTTGCCAATTGTGGGAGGGCCCCTTTGCGTGCAGGTTTCTCATACATAGGCGAGATCTCCGAGGACGATAACCTTATGTGTAAAAGGAAATAACTCAAGGTTCTGAATGACTTAGCTTTTCTGTTGCCGCGCTGGCGTCCTTCACGGTCGCAGGCGGCGCTCTTTTCTTCTGGCCGTCTCCTTCTTGGGAGCCATGGCGACGAAGAACTGCTAGGCTAACTACTAGACCAGATTCTCACAATTGCGCCCCCTACCTGGCGTGCCAAAGATGTCGGGGGAAACGACACCTATGGGATCACGAGAATCCCTACTACGGTTGCCGGGGCGCAGGGTTGCAAGAAGAGCAGGATCAGTTGCCAGCACGAGGATCGTTTACCCAGGTTCGGGCCGCGAGGATGCGTAAAACCCTAGTCCTGCTTTGGTGGGTGTATTTCAGAGAGTCCTTGAGCTCTCGAACTAGCTGTGGTGAGTGCGTGGTTCCAAAAAGCCGAATCATCCTCCAGTATGCCATGGGCCTCCTTTTATAGTTGAAAGGGGCTGCCACAGTGGCACACAGGAGGTGGAAAGGCGCACAGTGCCCTGAGCTTATCGCTCGTATTACAGGACAAGACGCATTTAATGCATAGCTTAGGTGTCCCTCTACTTTATCGGGGACGGGGGCGAGGCCCGTCCCGTCCGTCGCCGCTCCTCCTCGGTTCGACACGCGCCTTGGCCAGCGATGCGTGCGGCGCCATGTAGGCAGCCAGGCAGCTGAGGTGGCCTGGTGGTGGAGCCTTCACGAAGATCTGCATGCCGCCACGCAGGCGCTCGATGAGTTGGCCTGGGAGCTGCATGTTGCCATGCAGGTGCTCGCCCAGCTGGTTGGGCTGACAGCTGCATGCGAACGGCGGTGGAAGCTTTGTTGGCGTGGGCCTGGCGGTGGCCCTGCTGGCGTCTTTGGTGAGGGCCTTGCTGGGCGGCCCGGCAAGGGTCTTGCCGTGGCGCACTGTCGTCCCCGGCAAGGGCCTTGGCGGGGGTCTGGTAACCTTCCTCGGCAAGGATCTTGCCAAGGATCGTCGTCTTCTAATCCTCATCTGATCTTGAATATGTCTTCACAAAGATCTGCATGCCACCATAGAGGTGCCTTCCCGGGCCCTGGCCCCACGTGGATGATGGCGTTGGGGACCGTGGGCTCAAGGGTGGCTCGCTCTGTTGGTGTGGGGCGAGCTGCCCCGGCAAGGGTCTTGCCGGGGGAGCCTGCTTCGTCCCTCTGCTCCTTGTGGTCTTGGACTTGGCGTTGCTCTGTTTATCTTGGGCTTCGGTCTTACCTTGGCTCACCTCCGTTGTTCTGCTTGGTGTGACCGTGGGCGCGGCTCCGACTGCCCGTGCACAGGTAAAGGGGTACAAAAGCGTGCCCCTCTTTCCGTACACCAACAGCAGGGCTCGGGGGCTCTCTTCTGGAGGGCCTCAGACCTAGCCAACATCACGAGGGAGGCGCTCGGGCACCACAAGGAGGCGTGCTTCGCAACACGTTTCCCTCAGGAGGACATCGGGCGAGGAGCGCCTGGTGCTCAGGAGTTCATCACCAAGACTACCCAAGAGCTTCAAGAAGCAAGAGCCATGTGCGGCGACCGCCGCCCACCTGGCGCAGCTTCCCATCCAGGCGAGGATGGCGGGCTGTGCGTCTGCATCGACATTCCAGGGCTCAACAGGGCCGCGTCTCAGGAGCTCTTCTGGCCATCGCGCGTGGGACGTTGCGAGGGCCCACCTCACAGCTATGTTCGCATCCCATTCGGCCTGCAGAGCATGGCGGCGGCCTACCAGCACAACCTGCGGAGCGTCCTGGCGGCTCAGGAGGCCAGGCATCACGCAGTCCTGGCGAAGATGGAGACGGTCCTCGAGGAACCGCCTGGACCCCCAGAGCCCCCCGAGGCTCAGGGCCCGGTGGCTCGTGAGGAGCAACCCATGCGCCACGCATCTTCAGCTACCCCAACACCCCTTCGACAACGGAACAAGGTGACATTTTCCAAGTTTATTTGACTGGGAGCGCCCCTTGGGCTGCATTATTCCCAGGTCGCACGGGCCTGTCCCTGCGACATGTACCCTTACGCATTTTTAACTTACTTTGCTGGAGGCACCCCTCGGGCTGCACCATCCCCAGGCTGCTCGGGTCTGACCCAGTGGCATGTATCATTCTTTCATTTACCTAAGCTAGTTCGCTTTCCATGCATGATCTATCTATGGTTATCACCTACTGGATTGTCACCCACCACGGGAGCCGCGCGCCGATCGTCTTTCTTCAGGATCCTTCGCATAAGAAGGCTAGGCACGGCATCTGTGCTCGGGCCCGTCCCTGCAGCGTCGATAAACCCAATGGCCAAGCTCTGTCTGGTGGGCCGGCCCCGTTCACGTCACCTCCTGGGGTGGTTGGTGCTTGGCCTTCTCGTGCGATAACCTCAGGAAATTTATTCGGCGCAGGTTGCTTAACCATCTCGCAGGAACACCATAGCCATCAAGAACCAAGACCAGGCGCAACCCGCCTTGAGGTAGGGCCTCGTGAGTCCCGCGCTGGCTCACGGGTGCCAAGACACACCTCGTCTAGCCCTGCCATGCAAGCCACGTGCCAGGGCAGGGCTGTACACGCCCCGGGGGCTCTCCGTAGTAGGGAGTCCCCTCCCACATGCCAGTGGAAGCACCATGCTCCGCGCTGGCAGTCGACACTGCCGAGGAGCGGCTATGCCCGTGCAAGTGCGGAAGCGCTATGCTCCGTGCTGGTGATAAACAACTGAGGGCGGCCCCATGGCCGTATCAACCTCAGGGAGCCCTTGAGCTCAGTGTCCGGCCCCATCGCAACACCTCCCCTCGGGAGAGTTGCGCAAGGGGGCTGGGCACGGGGGCTACGCTCGGGTCACGCCCAAGCGTACGCCGCCCTACCAGGTCTCTCGGACCTGGTAGCCGTGCGCCCTCCCGAGTGGAGCCAAGGTATGAAGATCGTTTGGACGTCAAGGGGGACTCCTGAGCATCGCGACTCAGGAGCCTAACTGGCCACGTAGTCCCTCACTTCTTGGTCCCGTCCTGGCGATCCGGACGGCCCAATGGCGGCTGAGGTATGCGCGGGGTCAGGCCCTACCGACATAGAACACTAGACCTATCCCTGCATTTCCTTTCCATAAGTTGTTTGCGCGTCAAGGGGGACTCCTGAGCATCGCGACTCAGGAGCCTAACTGGCCACGTAGCCCCTCACTCCTTGGTCTCGTCCTGGTGATCTAGACGACCCAACGGCGGCTGAGGTATGCACGGGGTCGGGCCCTGCCGACGTAGAACTTAAAGCAAATGGGAAGGAAATCGCAAAATCTCAAGCAAATATTACAAGACATATTCTTCTCCCAACACCAAACGCAAGTTTAAACGCCTCCACAAGGCATGGTGCATTTTGCAGAAACTAAACAGGAAAGGAGCCACTAGCAAGTCATCACGTCACCCCCGGACGTCGCCACCGTCGCCCGCAAGGAATGCTTCTTCTTCAACAGCGTCGCCTTCACCTGTACCACCAGCCGGAGTTGCAGGATCAGTAGCACCACCGGTCGAGGGCGCGGGAGCAAAGGTGCGGAACTTCTTTAGCAGGGCCTCCACCTGACCCTTCACGGCTTTGGCGGTAGCTGCCCAACGCTCGTTATCCACAAGCTCCAGCAGCTCGTCAAGGTTGTCGGTGGGATCACGAAGATGGAGGTGGTTGAAGACGCGCGTTAACGCGGCTGAGGAAAGAATGCGGGCTTCTTCCTCTGCCATGGGGCCGATGCTGCTCACGACTTCCTCAAGCACCTCGACCAGGTAGGGAAGCAGCTGAGTGGGGCCCTTGTCACCGGCGGCCAGCGGCTCCTCCAAGCCCTTCTCGTAGAGCGATCGCAGTGCCGTGCGAGACCTCTCCTCGAGGAGACTGAAGGCCACGCGGTCCTCAGCCAGGACCTCCGCCTTGGCTTCAAGCTCAGCCTTTTCCGCCTTCAGCTTCAGCTCCAGCTCCTCCAGCCGGCAGCGCTCCGTGGCCTGCACCTTCGCCAACTGCTCCAGCTCGGCGTCCCGATCCCCGACGGCGTCCTCCCGGGCCTTCATCTTCTCCTCCTACGCCTTGCGGCTTCGGGCTTCTTTCGCACGCTCCCTCCGCATGGTCTCCAGCTCAGCCTCTAGCGACCGGCAATGGTCCTGGGCGGCTCCGGCATCCTTCAGCGCCACCTCGCGGGCCGCCGCGGCTTGGGTGACGACCTCCCTGTCCTTCTTGGAGTCCACAGCAGCCTGGCTCAGCGCTGCCCGGACGGCCACGTCAGAATGGAGCCAGCCAGAGACCAGCTCCAGGCGCCCGGCCACCAAGCGAGGGCCAGCACCCTGAAGGTCCTGTCGCAGCAGGGTCATCGCAGAAAGAGCATGCTCTAGAGCATCAGGGGAGGCAGAAGGACCCAGAGATAGCAATGCGGCAGAAGGGGGAAGAGGCAACATCGTCACCATGGCCTGGGAGGCCGGAAGCTCGTGAGATTGGGGGACCTCGGCAACCGAGCCGGGCGTTGGCACCTCTGGAGCCAGCAGGGCCATGGGGGCTGACTCCTCCCGAGGATGCTCCCTCGAGCCTCGCGAGGATGATCGGGCCGGAGAAGCACGAGCACCGTTGCTGCCCTTATCCATGGAGAGGGGTGCGGCCGCCGAAGGCGACCTGGTCCCGAGCGGCACCACCTCTTCCTCCTTCCTCCTCTTCGCCGCGGGCGTCAGCCTAGTCGCACAACGGAGAAGCATCAAGGGTAAGCAGCAGAAGCAAGAACAAAGCAGGACAAGAACACTTACTGGTCTACCACGGCGTAGTCCCTCCGCTTCGTAAGCTTGAAGCCTGAGAGCCTCGCAGCCTGAGGCGCGGGTGCCCGGGCTCCAGGAGCGGAAGAAGGGGTAGCAAATGGGCCAGAAGCAGCTCCAGGCGGAGTCAGAGCAGGAGCGTCATCTCGGGAGATCAGCGCCGACCTGGCCCTCGTCGGAACTACGGTCGGCGACCCCTTGTGGGGGCTGGCCCTGGACTCCGTGGCAACCCCAGCTGCAGGCGGTTCTTCCCTCTCCAGGCGGGTGTCGGCATCATCGTCATCGTTAGGCAGGGAGCAGAGGATGTCGGCATTGCACGGGGGAGAGTTTTCTCCTGTCTTCTCGCGGGTCGCCTCCGAGTCGCGCTCCTCATCTTTCCCCTCCTCCCCCTCCTCGCGGGACTCGCCGGAAGATACATCCACCGGCGCCGTTACCACTGGGGCCCCGGAGGGCGCCTGCAGCACCAGCCCGCGCCCATCAAAGGTTGGCATGGCGGCCGCGGCCTGCGCCCCGTCCTTGCGAAGGAACAAGGGAATGACAGCACTCGGCGGATACTCTTGGTCGTCCCCGGCCAAGAGGCGGAGAGCCACAACCAACTCTTCTTCAGGCAAGGCCTCCGGACTCAAGCGAAGCTTGTCTTCTTTGCCCCAAGCATCCACAAGGGGCGCGAGCGCGCTTGGAGCGGAGCCACCCGCAGCGTGAGGAATTCCCTCAGGAGCATGGCCCCCGTTAGCTTCGCCGCCTTCACGTTGCCTGGCTTCAGGTCGGCAGTCATCTTCTCCAGTACTGACTTTGCCCGGTCGTCAGTAAGCTTCACGCAGGACCACCCCTCATCAGATTGGGGCATCTCCATCGGCAGTTTCAACCGTGGGTGGACACACTTGGCATCCATCATGACCCACTTGCTCCTGAAGCTAGCGGCCTTCTTTCCGGCCTTCGAGATCGCGTTGGCCTTGCCTGCTGCGATGAAGTTGGCGCACCCAGAGGTGTGACCGTCGTTGATTCAGAGGAAGAAGAAGTGGCGCAACAGTGCCACGGACGGCATCACCCCGACATACGCCTCGCAGTAGAAGGCAAAGATCGACAAGAGAAGAACGGAGTTGGGATGGAGATGGAGGGCCTGCAACCTGTAATGACGGAGGACGGCATAGAAGAAGTCGGAGAAAGGGGGAACCAGGCCCGCGATGACGCTGTTCATAAAGAAGGGGTTGAAGGTGCTCTTCGAAGCCTCCGGCTCGGCGAAGCCAGCCCGGAGCTCGGTCTTCCCCTTCTCGTTGTTCTCCCCCGCCATCAGCAGGCGCGTGGCGGCGAGGTTCTTCTCCGAGACATGGGGCGCGTCCAGAGCCGGCTCATACCAGGCAGGCGGCGAAACAGCCTTGGCCTTTCGGGGCGCCATTGGTCGGAAGCTCAGAAGGGGATTGAAGCAGATCTGGGGATTTCGGAAGCAAGGAGCGAGAAAGGGGATCTGTAGCAAGATGAAGGAAAGCAATTAAGGCAAGCGTTGCCCGCGCCAGCCTTTTGTCAGTCTAGCAGTTGCCGAGGCAGCATGGGGAAGCAGAGACGCCCATGTCCAATCAGTCGCCACGCGTCAAGCAGCCCCGCAGGCTGTTGGGGCCCGCGGCGCTCCGCACTTGCCCCTTGGCTTCGCCTCAAAGCCAAGTTTGAGCGCGCCTTGGGCCCGGGGGCTACTGTCGGCGTTCTGGGAACGGGGGTCCCCAGACTTGCCTGCCTGCGGCCCACGGCGTGGCTCCACCAGCGGCCCCGTACGGCCCATCTTCACCAGCAAACACTCGAGACCCTCGCGAAGGGCCAAGCCTCGCGAGACGGACGACACGACCTCCTCGTGGGCAGCCTCACCAGGCTGGCTCGCGAGGGCCGGAGAGATCAATGCAAGGGGCACCTCGCGAGGTTCCTATGACGTAAGCCATGATGACTGAGGCCAGGCGGGTGCCAGGAGGGTGCCAACGCACACAGTGTCCTCGTTTCCTCTTTGGTGCTGAAGGGGCAAGCGCAGGCGAGGAGTCCCAAGGCATCAGGCAAAAGGTTTCCATATCGGTGCAACAAGACCAAGACCAGCAGGACAGCAGGACGGAGGTCACCGTGTAGCCCAAGACGGCGTCACTACCAGAGCCTTTGGCAGGTGAAGACCACCTTTAGTCAGGATAACTTGTACTAGTTGTCTCCCTTTGAATCTGGCCATTGTGGGATCCCTTCCCGCTCAATATTTGGGGAGAGGACCAGGGCCTCTATAAATAGGACTAGCCACCACCATAGGAGGCAACTCATCTTGGAGTGACTCAGATCATCCTCATCCACAAGCTCACCAAGCACAAGAGCACCTCTCCTCAGGAGGCTGTTCTTCCCTTGTAACTATTCATCCTCATCCCAAGAGGCAATCACCACACCACACTGGAATAGGGTATTACACCACAACGGTGGCTCGAACCAGTATAAACCTTGTGTCTCTTGTTCTATGGGTTCGACGCGCTAAGCTTTGAGATCGCGGTGAGGGCGTGAGTTAGGGAGAGGAGAGATCTTCGTGCGCACCCCAGTGTTCGAACCTCAAGGGTTTTGCCGGAACCCGTAATCCGACAAGTTGGACCCCTAAACGCGGGCACGGACCGGGCACACCTCAATTATTCCTTCAAACAGTCGGACACTTACATTAGCACACCATCCAACTACTTAATCAAGTGTTACGCTTCACTACTTGAAAAGGAAAAGGGTGGTACCATACCCAAAACCACCACACTTGGGGGGTAACAACTTGGTACTGTACCACATTTGAACCAAGGCACAAAAACCACCTGTTCTGCCCCTAATGCACAACGCGAAGCACTGACGCTCGAATTTGGCTGGGAAAACAGGGAAACTGACATGTGGGGCACACCTGTCAGGACAATGTGGCGCAGACTAGTCCAATGGAGGAGCTGGCCCACGACCTCCTCGCCACCGGCAACCGTTCATGTGGGTCGTGGGGGCCAGCAACGTGGCGCAACTCCCGCACCGCCTCTAAACACGGCGAATGCGGTGAGCGACACACTCATCATCGCTAGACACGGTCGGCTTCAGGGTGCCGAGGGTGGCATTAGCGCTATGGCACGACCAGCAGATCAACACCCGGCTCGTCGAGGATGCACGGGGCGCCGAAATGCGCGTGTGCCGCGACGCGTCCGCGGAGTGTTGTAGCGCGGCCAATTGCATTCCCAGGACCTGAGACCATGCCGGGTCATCTTGCTTTTTCAATGGCATGTGGGGATCGCATGTGAGCAAAGGGCATCTCCAACGTTGCCACGATCGCAGCTGACTACCCTGGCACACCAAATATCGTCGTCCCTCGCGCCGTCGCGCGGTGCGTTCCCAGCTGGCGCCAGCTGCCCGCATTCATGTCGTCCGTCTGTGTGCCGTCATTAAGAGGCTCGGTGCCCGAGGAACCAACTCCGACGACTTAATGACGCACCCGGACGCTTGGCCTCACCGGAATGCGCTACTTAAAGCGGCAACGCCTACCTAAACTCCACACCATAGCGCATCGTCCTGCTACCTGGCACCACATCCGCTATGACCGCGAGCGCGAACGCTCTGCGAGAGAGATTGTCTTCGGGGATGAAGCTCGAGGTCGCCGCCCTCGCTCAAGTCGCCGCTCGCAGCACAATAGCGGCATAGCCGGACGCGGACGCGACCGCACAAGCGGTGGCCACGCTGGCGGCCGACGACGAGAGCGACGTCATTCACTCATCCTACTTGCCGCCATCCAACGTTCGGTGGTGCATGTGGTAGGTGAAGTGACGGACCATCCACCTCCATCATCATCGACCTCACATCCATCGGCATCGCCGAGGTTGGGGACTCCTCCGAGGATGAGTAGGGCATGGGAGGCGGGAGAGCATGGTGTGCCAACTGGCCGGTCTGTCTCCCGTGTTCTACTCTTCCTCGTCGGAGACCACACCTTCACTTCATGGGTCTTGAACCCCGCCCCCGTACATGGAGATCGCAGATGGAGGACGTCGGTCGCCGCCGTAGAATAGGTTTAGGGCCGTTTTTTTATTTTTCTGTCCTATAAAAGTTCGAAATGTAATGAAAATCCGCCGTGTTTTGCATGAATCTCTTCCGGTGTATATGAACTTTCACAATAATAGTAAGATATATTGTAGGAGTATGAAGATATATGGAATGATGATAAGTTTTTGTGTGTATAAACTTAGAAGGTTTGACCCGAGACAAAGCTAACATGCGAAGTAAATAAACACATAGGGTCTACATACACAATTTATCTTAGGCACTCCAATAGTACGTCCACTACACATTCACGCATTTCACATCTTTCTACATCTACGGGAACCTGCGAAAGGGTTAACGTAAATTGCCTCTCTCTCCCCCCTGATTTTCATGGTGGTGGGCCCCTCCCCCCCCAATCTCCAATCAACAGCTCACACGTTTCACGTTATGTTAATTACGTAACTGGGATTACGTAGGTGTAGCATTACTTGTCCCAAGAAAACCAACTAAGCCAACCTCCCAGCATATCACACAGGAAAAGACCCGGCCGCGCCGTTTTAGTCAGGATTACCGGATTACTAGTAGTAGTATCGATGGATCGCGTGAAGCACCAAGTTTTTTTGAGGGGGCGAAGCACCAAGTTTCTCTACTCTTATAAAAAACCGAGTTGGTGATGATGGTGTGCCTGCCATCTTGTAATATAGACCGTCCAATCTATATCTGACGGATAGAAAGCAAACTATGACAATTTTACAAAAAGATACCCGCACCTCTCTCCACATTTACAGATAAGGCATTGCCTCGTTCATCCTTATCTCCCACAACCTCATTGCTGTGCAATTAAAAAAGTAAGTCTCTGGAACAATCTGGCATGGTGGCCGCTGCCGGCGCCGTCCATCCCCATTCCTCCGCCTAGTCCGACCACCAGTCACCACCACGCTCCACTCCTCTGCACCTTATCTCTCATCTTTCTCGAGATACCATTTTTTCGATGAAATTCTCAAGATACCATTTTTCTGATAAAATTCGCGAGATATCATTAGTTTTTACACATGGGATTACTCCTGCATGGGTCAATCACAACAGGTGTTCTGTAAAAAATGCATGTTGATATTCCGTGCAATGCACGGGCATCTTGCTAGTAAAAGTAAAAAAGGCGGTACACTCACAACACGCCTGTCGTGGTCGCATTGCACCCCTCACACGGTCGGTCCTGCACACGGCTCATGCAAAAGGAATGCGCTTCGGCTTGCCTCTTCACTGACACGTGGGACTGCACTTGGAGAAACCGACCATGCGCCAAACTCCCCCGCCCACCGCGTGAAAACCCCCTTCCCACCAAAAAAATTCCCCCCAAATCCCAAATTCAACCGCCCTTCGGCCAACTAGCCAATAATATTCCCCAAACCCCCTCCCCCCGCCCCCTCCACTCCATTCGCTCCGCCAAAGTCGCCCTCCCCGCCGCACCGATGCGCCGCCATTCGTCGACGGGACGCACGGCGATCCTCTCGCTCCCACAATACGCTCTTGTAGACTGCCGCCCTCTAGCCGCGCCGCCTCTGCTAGTGATGTTCTTGTGGAGACGCACGTCGGTCAGCTTCTCCCATGGTACGCGCATTCTAGACTGAGGCCCCGTGCATGTCGGAGTAGCGCTGAATGTTAGCTGATAGACGATGTTAATCTCACTGTTTGCCGAAGTAGTTTAGAGTCAATATGCTCTACTTAAGAAGCTTCCTTGCCCTGTTCTACACACAATCTGCTTAGCTGAGATGGCATGCCACGCCCGATTAGTTGCTAAAATATCCTGCCATATATTTATTGTGACGTAGGTTGCCATGGTCTAGTAGCCAATCTGTTAGGTGAAATAGCTCTACATCATTTTATACTCGATCTTTGTTGCTGAGATGGCCTTCAATGGCTGTGTGCTCGGCCTCATTGACTACTGAAACAGCCTGCCATAATTTAGCACTCATATCTGTTTGCTGAATTAGCTTGACATATATTTCGTTACTTAGATGTGCTTGCCAAATATCTTGCCATAGCTTTAGACATCGACCTAGGTATTTTTTTCCTGGACTTCATAAAAAAACATATATGTTTTTCCTGTAATATCTAGTAGAATAACTAATTTGTATGTCTAACAGATGGACATGACTTGGATAACTTCTGCTTGAAGATTCTCCGCTACATATGTCGAGGGGGTTGAAAACTTCATGAACTTTATCAGAGCTGAGTATGGTGGTCCGAAATCAGATGTGCTCTGCCCGTGTAGCAGTTGTATGAATTCAGTTACAAGACTCCAGTCAACAGTGCAAAATCATCTACACTTGTATGGGATGTCGATCACATATACTAGGTGGCTTCATCATGGTGAAGCTGTGAACGTCAATGTTACTGACTATGTGGAAGCAGCAGATCACCATCTTGATCTGCCGGATGCTCAGGTGGAAGAGGAGGAGGAGGTGGTGGTGGCAGAGCCAGTGAGTTTGACCAACATTGAAACAATGCTACGAAATGCTTGTGCATTTCATAAACTTTCACCTACAGAAGAAAAATGATGGTCCCGCATGTTGGAACAATGCAACGTGGATGTCTCCCCAGGAAATAAGCTGTCAGTATTCTCTGCTATGGTCACCTTTCTTCAGGTGAAGACATCTGAGTGGATGACCAACAAATCATTCGATGCGATGTTGGCTGCTTTCCACGAATCTTTCCCAGATGCGTCTGAGCTGCCACACACCTACAGTAAAATGAAGAATTTCCTTCGTGCAGTTGGAATTGGATATGATATGATCCATGTTTGTAAGAATAATTGTGTTCTGTTCCAGAAGGATTATGCCAACTTAAGTGAATGCCCAAAATGCAAATCATCAAGATGGAAAGATGGCGATGCTGTGAAGAGGATTCTTCATAATGTTCTGAGACATTTTCCAATTATACCAAGACTGCAGAGGTTGTTTCGTGATGCTAAAACAAGAGAGGATGTACTGTGGCATTCTAGGAATCAGGAGTACAGAGATCAGAATGTAATGAGCCATCCATCTCGTGGTAGTGACAGGAAAAGCTTCAATCAGAAACACAAAAAGTTTGCTGCTGACCCGAGAAACATTAGACTTGGCTTATCTTCAGATGGATTTAACCCATTTGGCCACCAGAGCGCCACATATAGCAAGTGGCCAGTGCTTGCTATCCGCTACAACATGCCTGCAAATGTCTGCACCAAAGAATCAAACTACATGATGGCCTTGCTCATCCTAGGTCCAAAAAGTCCTGGAAAGGACTTTGATTTATTCATGGAGCGTCTTGTTGAGGAACTTCAACAACTATGGAGGGGTGTTCTCACTCGAGACCTATATAGCAGCCCACCAGTTGATTTCTTTCAGCGTGCTATTATAATTTGGTGCATCCATGATTATCCGGCTTTGGGCACTATGTCAGGGCGAATGACACATGGTTACAATGCATGTTTTCGCTGTCACAGGAATACGCTGTCATACGCAATACTTAGCAAGATCTGTTACATTAGACATCGTCATTTCCTTGCCAAGGACAAACCATGTCCTACAAAATACCGAAGATATGTAGTCAATGCAAACATGAAAACCGTGATGCGCCAAAGAGGCCCACCGCCGATGAGTTGCAAGTGGAATTAGAAAAGGTCAGGCATATTACACCAGGAAACCATCCTGATAATGGTAGCGGGAAAAGGAAGCGTGGCAGGGCAGAAGAGAGATTATTGTTTACCCGTAGGTCCACTTTGTGGGACTTGGAGTATTGGAAAGATTTGGATCTGCGTCATAATCTTGATGTGATGCACATCGAGAAAAATATATGTGACAGCATTATCGGCACACTTCTTAATATTGAAGGCAAGACGAAAGATACCTTAAAGTCTAGGATTGATTTGACACACCTGAGTATCAGAAATGATTTGCAGGTGGAAGATGAAGGTAAACCACGGGATATGGCACCCGCTGTGTACGTCTTGGACAAGGTAAACAGAAAAGAATTCTGCGAGGTCCTGTCACGTGTGAGATTCCCACATGAATTTGCTTCCAACCCTGAAAGGAGAGTCAGTGCAGATGGAAACAAGGTACAAGGGTTGAAAACGCATGACTGCCATGTCCTACTTCAAAGGGTTTTACCTGTTATCCTTAGAGGATTGGGCCGCTCTGACTTATACAGAGCAGTTGCAGAGTTGGGACAATTCTTCAAGGAACTCTGCAGTAGAAATATCAGGATAGATGCTTTGGAGCGTCTTAGAGACAAGATACCAACTATCCTATGCAACCTTGAGAAGATATATCCTCTAGCCTTCTTTGATGTGATGGTGCATTTGGCTATTTATCTACCCGATGAAGCACTACTTAGAGGTCCAGTACAGTATGGCTGGATGTACCCCATTGAAAGGCGGCTAGGCACTTTCAAGGGCTATGTTAGGAACAGAGCTAGACCCGAGGGTTCCATTGCAGAGGCCTACATTGCTATAGAAGCGTTGACATTCTGCTCAAAATACATTGAAATAGCTGATCAGCTTAGCAAAGAGGTGGGTGAAGACAATCCTGGGCTCAATGTTTTTGATTGTTCTGTTCGAGTTACAGGGAAGAGTTGACAAGTCGAGAAACCTAAATATTTGGACAAAATGGTTTGGTATGTGTTGAAGAACTGTCCTGAGATTCTACCTTATATCGAGTAAGTGCTAAGTACTGCAACTTATACATCGCAATCTACTAAACTTGCAGCACATTCTTATATATTTAGATGTTTGACGTGATCACTACGTTGTGTAGCATCTACAAAAAGGAGTTACTGCCGCAAAATCCAAGAAACGTTGACAAACTGGTTATGGCAGGATTTGCGAAATGGTTCAAGAGCCATGTAAGCCTTTGAATTGCACTGTCAGTTTTTTTAATATATTGAGTACATAAGATGATCAGCTTGTCTATTTTCTAACCATAGGTTAAGAAGATGCGGGAGGATGGGCAGGCAGTTAATGATGCCCTTTACGCACTAGCAATGGGTCCTGATACTCAGGTAAGACATTATGAATCTTGCGTTGTTGGAGATGTGCGCTACAACACCCTTGCACACGACGAAGGCAGGAAGACACAAAATAGTGCCATCATGAGCACGAATACGTATGGCAGAGAGACAATTGAAATGTATGCTAACATAATAGACATTGTTCAGTTGCAGTATATCTCCAGTTTTGAGGTTCATCGGTGTGTGGTTCTGTTGTGCTGTCGTTGGTATAACCTATTTTCTAGGATTGCAAAACCCAGAGCTGATGATTATTTCAAATCCATCAATGTCAAGGTAGCGTTCAATGTCAAGGCAGCGTACCAGACCTACGAGCCTTTTATTTTGGAAAATCAAGAAACACAGATATTTTTCTTGGAAGACACATTTGCACGTAGCGATCACTGGAGAGTATTGCAATGGTTTGAGCAGAGGAATTCGTTTAATGAAGTTACACAACAAGATCATGCTTACACTACTCCCGATGTAGAAGATTCCACATATGTTCCTAATGTCTTTGAGAACCATCACGTCAATGACGCCAGCGAAAAGATTGCCTGTCGGGCTGTGGAGATATGAGAGTTGATCAATAAGAAGCCAACGTTCGAGGACATTATGGATGAAGAAGAAGATGACACTGGGGGGAATTACGATTCAGACTGATACACATGGCGAAGATGTTGACGCTGCTGCCGCGGATGATGATTAGATTGCTTTTGTCGTATTTGCCTGTCAGAAGACGTTTTTTATCTACTATGTGAAATTGTGTTTTCTATGACAACAGAAACCTAATGAACTTATTGTTTAGTATTTTGTTGTGAGAACACACTTATTATGTATGTTGATTTGTGTTTGGTGATTGTATGACGACTAAAACATGATGACATTGTTGTTTAGTTGTACTCATATTTGGTTGTGAAACTTGTATTTGATGACATAGTTTGTTGTTGGACTGCAATTTTCTCGACGTCTTCGAATGGGCACAAAGCTGACCCGACAGAGCCTCTGCTAATTTATTTATTTATTAGCAAAAGGGTGATGAGGACATGAATACCATTGTTACACCCACAGCCCACTGCTACATATACTGGACCAATTACTAGAGCTCGCGCACGCCAATTAAATTTTCAGGTACTTTCGTTTCTTGGTAATGATTCTAATGTTCATGAGAATATGATGCTCCCTAAATTGGATACATTTGTTTTGCTTACAAATGAAGGGCCTGGCATGGATAAGAGGGATGAACACTGGAGCAAGACCAAGCATGGAGAGGATGGCATGCGCAAGGGGAACAAGAACGGAGTTACAAGTGATGTTTTCAGGACTTTGAAGCCACCATAATGAGTGCATGAAGCCTTGGACGAAATATACAAGATGCCACTTCATAAATTTCGTCCAAACGCTATTCTAGGTGCTGTGTCACCTTATTATTGGGCCAGGCCCATGTAATTTCGAAATACATAAGTATAGGCTATTTTTAGAGTCTGTATGTGTGGAAACAAGAGATAGGGTTGGGTTCGGACCCCTTCCCCAAGGGCCATGAAATTCCCCCCTCTTCCTCCATATATACAACCCTTAGGGCACCGTTTAGACTTTGGGTTTTGTTTAGATTAAAGTTCGCCATAGCTGCAACTTCGCGTACTTTGTTTGTGTTCGACGACCAGACAAAGGCGTCACATAACCCCACCTTGATCAATAAAGCTTTCCTCTTATATCGCAATATCCAGATTGCAATCTTAGTTTCTTGCTTGTTCTTCGTTTGCCTGCAGGAAACAGACCTTCGTGGTCAGGTTGATCGTGCTCCGGCGTGGTCAATAACCTCTCGGAGTTGGTTTAGCGATTTCTAAGGCGCGACGTCCTCGCACGTTCGTAGTTGGATCGTCAAAGTCGACTTCCTCCGCACCTTTGCCTCTATCAAGTGGTATCAGATTTCCAGGTTGCTCGATGAGATTTTATAGTTTTTCGTGGTTTAGATCGAGTTTGTTCTGCATACCTATAGTCCACGAAAAAACCAAAAATAATAATTTAGGGTTAGTTCATCCTATCCGGACTAGTCTGAGCCTTTGCATTGTCTTTTCAGTATTTTGCTTTGTTGAATTTGCGGCTGCATCGTCATGTCAAGTTGCTGGTCTTAGCGTCTAGTCTTTTAGAGTATCGAGTTCTGGTCATAAGTTGTCACGCCGCCACCGCACCATCATCATCGCCCCTGCCACCTACCACCACCGCTTATCCGCCACTGCTCTGAATCTGTATCCATATACCACCATCAATCCGTATCCATATCCATATACTACCACCGCTACCACCACCGCTGCCATATACCACCACCATATATCCACCACCAATCCGAGTTCCTTTCATATTAGGTTTGTTTTCGAGATCCATCTAATTTCCGATTCGTGTTTCCTTGCCTGAGTAGGTTTCAGGAACAAACAGTCTGGAGACGCCCGGGCAGTTTTTAGGCCAAAATTTCGGCGACCGAAAATATTTTTTCCCTATCCTATTTTAGGCTTTTCTGAGTCTTTTGAGACACTCGCCATCATAGTGATTTTTTGTCGCACTTTTTCGTCATCGCTGCCCTGATTTTCGAAAAAAATAGTCAAAAAAATTTCGTGCCCATCCTGTCAGTTTGACCTGGGAAGAGTTTTGAGACACCCGCCATTATAGTGATTTTTCGTAAAAAAAAGAGGAGCGCAAAAAAAAGAGCGCCAAAAAAAAGAGCGAAAAAAATAAATTATAGAGTGTGCTTTTCCCTTGTTTACGTGCAGCGCCATGATTTTGTTAGTGTTCTAGGCTCGCGTCTCTAGCACGTTCTAGCCTAGGACCAGCACAATACCGTTGTTGAGCGTTTATTCAACTTTGCATCTCTGAATTGACTATTGCTGACCCTTTTTGCTACCATATTATAAGCCTTCCCAACTCCACATACATCTACATCGTGCGTTTGACTCTCCCTGGTAATCGCTCTATCCAAGCTTTGAGAGTTTTGACTACATCAGTTGCCGATCACCGCCTGCTGCTGGGTAAGAACTGGTAAAAATTTGAGATTTGCTTGACGGATTTGTGACACCCACCACCACCACCTCTTGTTAGTAGTCTGTAGGATCATATTCTTGTGTGTTTCTATTGCTGCTAACCATGCCAGGATCACAAGCCGACGAGATTGACTGGGAGAACATGACGAATAAGGAGTTGCATGATAAATTTCAGCAAATGATGACTGAACAGGTGCAAGATGTGCTGAACAATTTTGAAGAGGCCATGGATAAGATAACTGGCTTTGAGAAGACGTTCGAAACAAAGCTCGATAACAAATTTAATGAAGTGCTTGCACGTATTCCACAACCACCACCGGCTGCCCCTGCCGCACCTCTGCCACAACAACAACAACAACGACTACCTCCACATCGCGAAACAGCCCTCCGCCGAGTGAGCCGTGTCCCTCTTGAGCCTGGCCAAACTATTGGTGCTGCTGTTGATACTTCTGTGGCTCCTGCTTCTGATGAGGAGGAGGATGATTATGTGGGAGATTAAGAGGATGAAGTTGATCAAAATCAGAACTACGTGCAACCACCAGCACCCGGTCGTCCACATGCAAATAATCGCAATGGTAGGGCTGCATTACCAGCTCAGGTACAAGATCATGACCTTCTTCCTAAACTGAAATTGAATATTCCACCATCTGAGGGTAGATATGTTCCTGATATATATCTTACTTGGGAGTTAGAAACCGAACAACGTTTTACATGTTTAGAATATCCCGAGGAGAGACGTGTTGCTGCTGCACTTTGTGCTTTCACTAGTTTTGCTTGTGTGTGGTGGTCTGAACATCGTAGATTATATCCGAATACTATTCCAACTACTTGGACTGCTTTGAAAACTGCTATGCGTACTCATTGGGTTCCACCATATTATCAACGTGAATTACTTCAAAAATTGCAGCGTTTAAGACAAGGAAAAAATTCTGTAGAGGAATATTATCAGGAATTACAAACTGTCATGATTAGATGTGGTATTGTTGAGGATAATGAAGCTATGCTTGCACGTTTTATGGGTGGATTAAATAGAGAGATTCAGACCATTCTAGAGTATAAGGAGTATAATAATATCACTCGTTTATTCAATCTTGCTTGGAAAGCTGAACGTGAAGTGCAGGATCGACATGCATTGGCACGAACTAACTTTTCTGCAGGTCGACCTTCATCATGGACACCACATGCATCCTCTACTTCCACTACACCATCACCTCCATCAGGTGCCACCTCCAACCGTGATACAAGAAAGCAGGCACAACCACCACTATCTTCCAAGAGCACACCTGTCGGGCCTGCACAGAGCTCTTCTTCTTCCATGGCATCAACAGGGCACACACGTGATATTATTTGTCGTTGTTGTAAGGGAAGAGGTCATTATGCGAGAGAATGCAAATCTCAGTGTGTGATGATTGCTACTGAGGATGGTGGGTATGAGTCCGCTAGTGACTATGATGAGGAGACTTTGGCTCTTATTACACGTGAAGAACATGGTGGAGATGATTCTGATCATGAGACACAATACATGGCTCATGAAGATGCTGACAGGTATGAATGTTTGGTTGCTCAACGTGTTTTGAGTGTGCAGGTTACACAAGCTGAGCAAAATTAGAGGCATAATTTGTTCCATACAAAGGGAGTTGTGAAGGAACGTTCTGTTCGCGTCATCATAGATGGAGGGAGCTGCAACAACTTGGCTAGCATGGAGATGGTGGAGAAGCTATCTCTCACCACAAGACCACATCCACATCCTTACTACATCCAATGGTTCAACAACAGCGGCAAGGTTAAGGTAACACGTACTATTCGTGTGCATTTTAGTATCTCTACATATGTTGACTATGTTGATTGTGATGTGTTACCTATGCAAGCATGTTCCTTATTACTTGGTAGACCATGGCAATTTGATAAAAATTCTGTACACCATGGTAGAAACAATTAGTATACTCTTGTTCATAAGGATAAAAATATTACTTTGCTTCCTATGACTCCTGATTCCATTTTGAAAGATGATATTAATAGAGCTAATAAAGAAAAATAGGAGAAAAATAAGAGTGAAAATCAGATTGTGGCAAAAGAATTTGAGCAACAAATGAAGCCTAATACTAAACCATCTAGTGTTGCTTTTGAAATTAAATTGAAAGTGCATGTTTACTTGCCACCAAATCTGATATTGATGAGATAGATTTTAGCAAATCTGTTTGCTATGCTTTTGTGTGCAAAGAGGCATTATTTTCATTCGAGGACGTGCCTTCCTCTTTGCCCCCTGCTGTCACTAACATTTTGCTGGAGTTCGTTGACGTCTTCCCACAAGACGTGCCACCAGGATTACCACCTATTCGAGGGATTGAGCATAAAATTGACTTAATTCCCAGTGCATCGCTACCCAACCATGCACCATACCGTACCAATCCAGAGGAGACGAAGGAGATTATGCGTCAAGTACAAGAGCTGCTCGACAAAGGTTATATACGCAAATCTCTTAGTCCTTGTGTTGTTCCTATTATACTAGTGCCTAAAAAGGATGGTACGTCGCGTATGTGTGTTGATTGTAGAGGCATTAATAATATTACTATTCGTTATCGTCATCCTATTCCTAGGCTAGATGATATGCTTGATGAATTGAGTGGCTCTACAATATTCTCCAAAGTTGATTTGCATAGTGGATACCATCAAATTCGTATGAAATTGGGAGATGAATGGAAAACAACATTCAAAACTAAGTTTGGTTTATATGAGTGGTTAGTCATGCCTTTTGGTTTAGCTAATGCACCTAGTACTTTCATGAGACTAATGAACGAAGTTTTACGTGCTTTCATTGGACGATTTGTGGTAGTCTATTTTGATGATATACTGATTTATAGCAAATCTTTGGAAGAACATTTGGAACATTTACGTGCTGTTTTTATTGCTCTACGTGATGCACGTTTGTTTGGTAACCTTGGGAAGTCTTGGCTATGTTGTTACTCCGCAGGGAATTGAAGTTGATAAAGCCAAGATTGAAGCTATTGAGAGTTGGCCGCAGCCCAAAACGGTCACACAAGTGAGGAGTTTTCTCGGACTCGCTAGTTTCTATAGGCGTTTTGTGAGAGATTTTAGCACCATTGTTGCACCTCTCAATGAGCTTAGAAAGAAGGATGTGCCTTTTGTTTGGGGTACCGCACAGGAAGAAGCCTTCACGGTATTGAAAGATAAGTTGACACATGCTCCTTTATTCCAACTTCCTGATTTTAATAAGACTTTTGAGCTTGAATGTGATGCTAGTGGAATTGGAATGGGAGGTTTGTTATTACAAGATGGCAAACCTGTTGCATACTTTTCTAAAAAATTGAGTGGGCCTAGTCTGAATTATTCTACTTATGGTAAAGAATTATATGCTCTTGTTCGGACTTTAGAGACATGGCAACATTATTTATGGCCCAAAGAATTTGTTATACATTCTGATCATGAATCTTTGAAACATATTAAAAGTCAAGCTAAACTGAATCGTAGACATGCTAAGTGGGTTTAATTGATTGAGACTTTTCCTTATGTCATTAAACACAAGAAGGGTAAAGAAAATGTTATTGCTGATGCATTGTCTCGTCGCTATACTATGCTTTCACAACTTGACTTCAAAATATTTGGTTTGGAGACCATCAAAGATCAATATGTGCATGATGCTGATTTTAAAAATGTACTGCAGAATTGTAAAAAAAGGAAGAACATGGAACAAGTTCATTATTAATGATGGCTTTGTGTTCCGTGCTAACAAGCTATGCATTCCAGCTAGCTCTGTTCGTCTTTTGTTGTTGCAGGAGGCGCATGGAGGAGGATTAATGGGACACTTTGGCGTGAAGAAGACGGAGGACGTACTTGCTACACATTTCTTTTGGCCAAAGATGAGATGGGATGTTGAGCGTTTTGTTGCTCGCTGCACTACATGTCAAAAAGCTAAGTCACGACTCAAGCCTCATGGTTTATATATGCCTTTGCCTGTACCTAGTGTTCCTTGGGAGGATATATCTATGGACTTTGTTTTAGGTTTACCTCAAACAAAGAAGGGGAGGGATAGCATATTTGTTGTCGTGGATAGATTCTCGAAAATGGCACACTTTATACCATGTCATAAAAGCGATGATGCTGTTAATGTTGCTGACTTGTTCTTTCGTGAAATTATTCGCTTGCATGGTGTGCCAAATACTATTGTTTCAGATCATGATACTAAATTTCTTAGCCACTTTTGGAGATGTTTATGGGCTAAGTTGGGGACTAAACTGCTTTTTAGTACTACTTGTCACCCCCCAAACTGATGGTCAAACTGAAGTAGTCAATAGAACATTGTCTACTATGCTTAGGGCTGTTTTGAAGAATAATAAGAAAATGTGGGAAGAATGCTTGCCTCATATTGAATTTGCTTATAATCGTTCGTTGCATTCTACTACTAAGATGTGCCCTTTTGAAATTGTGTATGGTTTCCTACCTCATGCACCCATTGATTTGTTGCCTCTTCCATCTTCGGAGAAGGTTAATTTTGATGCTAAACAACGTGTTGAATTGATCTTAAAAATGCATGAGTTAACTAAGGAAAACATTGAGCGTATGACTGCTAAATATAAACTTGCTGGAGATAAGGGTAGAAAACGTGTTGTGTTTGCACCTGGAGATCTTGTTTGGTTACATTTGCGTAAGGATAGATTTCCTGATTTGCGCAAATCAAAGCTAATGCCACGTGCTGATGGTACTTTTAAGGTGTTAGAGAAAATAAATGAAAATGCATATAAACTTGAGCTGCCTGCAGATTTTGGGGTTAGTCCCACTTTTAACATTGCAGATTTGAAGCCCTATTTGGGTGAGGAAGATGAGCTTCCGTCGAGGACGACTTCATTTCAAGAAGGGGAGGATGATGAGGACATCAATACCATTGTTACACCCACAACCCCTACTGCTACATATACTGGACCAATTACTAGAGCTCGCGCACGCCAATTAAATTTTCAGGTACTTTCGTTTCTTGGTAATGATTCTAATGTTCATGAGAATATGATGCTGCCTAAATTGGATACATTTGTTTTGCTTACAAATGAAGGGCCTGGCATGGATAAGAGGGATGAACACTGGAGCAAGACCAAGCATGGAGAGGATGGCATGCGCAAGGGGAACAAGAACGGAGTTACAAGTGATGTTTTCAGGACTTTGAAGCCACCATAATGAGTGCATGAAGCCTTGGACGAAATATACAAGATGCCACTTCATAAATTTCGTCCAAACGCTATTCTAGGTGCTGCGTCACCTTATTATTGGGCCAGGCCCATGTAATTTCGAAATACATAAGTATAGGCTGTTTTTAGAGTCTGTATGTGTGGGGAAACAAGAGATAGGGTTTGGTTCGGACCCCTTCCCCAAGGGCCACGAAATTCCCCCCTCTTCCTCCATATATACAACCCTTAGGGCACCGTTTAGACTTTGGGTTTTGTTTAGATTAAAGTTCGCCATAGCTACAACTTCGCGTACTTTGTTTGTGTTCGACGACCAGACAAAGGCGTCACATAACCCCACCTTGATCAATAAAGCTTTCCTCTTATATTCGCAATATCCAGATTGCAATCTCAGTTTCTTGCTTGTTCTTCGTTTGCCTGCAGGAAACAGACCTTCGTGGTCAGGTTGATCGTGCTCCGGCGTGGTCAATAACCTCTCGGAGTTGGTTTAGCGATTTCTAAGGCGCGACGTCCTCGCACGTTCGTAGTCGGATCGTCAAAGTCGACTTCCTCCAAAATGATAGCCACCATCACATCGAAAGACGGGACACCTTTGCCTCTATCAAAGGGCCTCTACTATTTATTTATTTATGAGCAAAAGGGGATACCCGATTTCCGTTAATAGAAATCATTAGATGTTCACAACACTACGCCCAGCCTGCTAAACATGTTTCATTCATTACTAGTTTCAGCAAAGTGCTCATGTCATAGCCATTGAATACATCACGAGTGCTACATACACTGCAAATAAAGAGACAATCATCCTACAGAGCACATCAATTTTGCCCATTATCTTCACAAGTTCTTTCATCTCCTCATTGCTGTCAAGGCCGTTCAGCAGCTGTTGCTTGGCCATGATCAGAGGAACTGCATCTTTAACACTGCTCTGCATCTTCCTCTTTTGCCGTTCCTTTAGTTACT
Organism: Aegilops tauschii subsp. strangulata; assembly: GCF_002575655.3. Taxonomy (NCBI): domain Eukaryota; kingdom Viridiplantae; phylum Streptophyta; class Magnoliopsida; order Poales; family Poaceae; genus Aegilops; species Aegilops tauschii. The sequence goes on along the minus strand of NC_053041.3, from coordinate 364,846,257 downwards.
TGTCCAACACCCCAACCTGCTGGTATTGGGATTCCTTGGCTAAGCAAATAATCAGCGTAGTTGCATTCCCCCACATCAGCAACTTCCCAGAAATGCAAATCACACGAATCTTCCCTTTTCTGCACGAATCAAATTGGAAGATCATCAACCAAACTATTAAAAAAATCAGCAACCGAAAGCAGCAGAACAACACTTAAACATATTATTACCCCATGATTCGGGCATTTGTAGAAGACTCGGCCAGGGTTGAGGATTGTGCATGAGACATGATGGATGACTCTGCGTGATTTGCAGCAGTGGCACCACACCAACGACAGTGGGTTGCGATGAGCAACCGGCTGCGGTGCCTGTGCCGGCGGGGGTGTGATGAGACCTACAGGCAAAGGTATGGGTGGCGACTTGGCGCATATCATGTTGTTGCCCGCTGAAGAGCAGGTGGACGAGCAGCTAGCGGACATGGTTACTGCGGCCAGAGCTTCTGATGCTAGGCAGAGTAAGTAGAGAAGAGGAGAAGCGAACGTTGGATATGTCAGTTCCATTACTTGCAGAGTAGCATAGCACCATATATAGTCATAATCTAGGTTTGGATTCGAACTAGCTACAGGAGCACATCTCTCTTTTTTCTAAAACTCAGCAACATCTCTTTACTAGTACACTAGCTTGTTCTGTATGCCTTCTCAAGTCTTTGATTTTCTTTCTTTTTTTGCAAGGAAGGAAGGAGGGCAAAATTGAGAGTTCTTGGGACTCGAACCCAAGACCTCTCGGTTGAAAACCAAGGGTGCTAGTCACTTATGTGGCGAACGTTCCCTGGGAGGAGGACGGCAGACAAACGCATTTTCCTCGCAGTTTTAGTTGCGAAGCAAGATCAAACGGTCGCAGTTTCGGGAATGTCATCAGGCGAACGAGCCCAGTTTTTCTTTTCTTCCTACATATAAAAAAGTATGCTACTTGGTGTCGGCTTAGTCAACAAACGATTGTGCCAACCTTGACCGTTGGATTGACATTCAACGTCTGTCGTGTTTCTTCAGTCTCTTCTTCCTCCATCCGCCAAAGCCAAACCAGTGCTGGCGGGACCGCCTGCTCCCGCCTCCCATGGCTGGTTGTGCTGTCGCGCATGCATCGTGGCCACATCACACCCTAAAACTCTATGCATCTTCCCCGGCTCCTGTTCGTTCCCGTCCGAGGCCTCACCATCGTCCTCCGCCTTAGTTCGCTCACCGCGGCGCCGCCTTGGGGTGTTGTCAACATGGTCAACAACCGAGAGGGATAAGGAGGTGACTATACATGGTGAGGATGATAGTAGGGACCCAGCAGGATCATGGTAGTAGGCAAGCAAGTGCCTCCTTTATTACAAGAAAATAAGGGTTCCTCCTGATGGTTTCCTGACATCTGGGTCCCACGCCACTGTCAACGTAGTCAATAAGCGAGATAACTTCACAAGGAGCGGCAGACACCCGGGACCCAGCAGCGCGCGCAATATTTTTTTTCAGGACGAAGAAGGGTATCAACTAGATTGTGCGGGAGCTATGGCCTGTCTAGCCCAGGATTTTATTTCATATGTTTACCACATTACCGGCATAGTTTTTTTCCTTTCTGAAGATGGCTAGCCAAGCTATTTTGTTTTTTTGCAGAATAACCAACGTAGGCCTACTTGCTTTTCTACGCCCTGCTGGGCCCGAAATCTTTCAAGACAAGGAGGTATGCATTCGGGCTTGCCCAGAAAATGGGCTATTATTAATAAGAAATGGGCTATAAGTAATAATAAATGGGCTGTAAAATGAAAAATACAGCAAACAGGCAATTAGTTCCAAAATACTTTTTTCTTTCGGATTTTGATATTTTAAATTTCATTGTTTTTGTGCGGGTAAATTTTCATTGGATTTAAATTAAGATATGTTTAGTTTTTAAATTAATTTGAATCTGGCTAGAAATTTCGGGCTGTATGCTGTTTGGGACAGTTTTGGAGGCTCACTTGTGGGTCTAGTAGGTTGACGTGTATGAAAGGCTTTGTCAACTTAGTCCACAAACGATTCTAGCAGCAGTGACCGTGGGATGTTAATCCAACGGCGGTGCTGCTTCTTCAATATCTGATCTCCTTGCTCCAGCCGCCCAAACCAGTGCCGGTGGGAGTGTCTGCTCCCGCCTCCCATGGCCGGCTGTTCTGCCGTACAGGCCACACCGCCCCACCCTACTCCATCGCTGGCCAGGCCATTCCTCTACTCACCCACACCTCCTGTTATTTTCTAGCGATGGCAGCCGAACCAGTAAACCCTCGTACTCCCCACTGTGTGGGCAACCACTACCGAGTCTTCCCCGGCTCCGTGTCGTTCCCTTCCTAGGCCTCACCGTCGTCCACCGCCCTGGTGCTCTCGGTGCGGCGTGGTCAACGTGGTCAACGAATGACATCCATCGAAAGTGGACTGTACGTGGAGAGGCTGACAGCTGGGTCCACGACCGCACACAAGGAAACACCTCCTTATTACGCGCAAAATAATGATTCCTCCACCTAACAGTTGGGACCCACCGGAAGGGCCTCTGTATTTCGTGAAAAAACGTTCCCCCCGCTGACAGCTCGGACCCACCAACTATATCTTCGCACGCAAGGAAGTGCCTCCTTATTACGCACAAAAAATGAATACTCCCCCTGCTAGCTGGGACCCACCATAGTGGGAGGCTGACTTGTGGGCCTACTAACTTGACGCAGACAGAGGGCTTTGTCAACTTAGTCAATATGAATGATTCTAGCTCCAGTGACCGTATGATGTCCATCCAATAGCCGTAGTGCATCTTCAACCTCTGGTCTTCGTGCTCCATCTTCCCAAACCAGCCGGTCGTGCCGCCTACTCCTGCCTCCCGTGGCCGGCTCTACTACCGTGCAGGCCTGACCGCCCCACCCTATTCCAACCTCTGGCCAGGCCATCCCTCTACTCACCCACAACCCCTATTATTCTGCGGCGACGGCAGCCTCACACCGCAACTGAACCAGTCAACCCTCGTACTCCTCTCCGCGTGGGCATCTACTGCCGCGTCTTCCCCGGCTCCGCATCGTCCCCTTCCTGGGCCTCGCCGTCGTCCACCGCCTTGGTGCTCTCGGCGCGGCGTGGTCAATGCGGTCAAGGAACAGACTTCCATCGGAAGAGTACTGTACGTGGAGAGGCTGACAGCTGGGTCCACGGCCGCATCAAGGAAGTGCCTCCTTATTACGCGCAAAATAATGATTCCTTCACCTGATAGCAGGCACCCACCGGACGGGCCACCATATTTTGCAAAAAAAACATTTCCCCCTGACTGCTAGGACCCACCAGCTACATCTTCGCATGCAAGGAAGTGCATCCATATTACGGGCAAAAAAAGATTCTCCCCCTAACAGCTGGGATCCACTAGCGATAAATTCGCACGCAAGGAAGTGCCTCCTTATCCTCCCTGACAGTTGGGACCCACCTAGTCGATTCGTATGTAGCGTTGTCATTATGGTCGCGAACATGTACGTACATACTGGTCGATCGGTCTGTCTGCAGGCTGCAGCGATGAACCATAGCCGAGTAAGGAAGGGCACGTGTCATAGTAGAGGCGCGGATGTAGCATGTCACGCAGTCCCGTCAATATCGTGTACACGTACGTACAACCAGGGTGCAAGAAAGTAAATACGGCCACGTACGTACATACGGGCGGGGTCTCGAACGCCTACTCGCGCATACGTACGGCCAGGGCTCGTGTACACGGAGAGGCAGCGGAGAGCAGCGATGGCATCCTGTTCATCAGTAGCCAACCGGCTGGGTCGGAACGGAGAAACTGCGTCGTGTTCATCGGGAGGAAACGGAATGCGTCCTGTTCATCAGGAGCCAACCGGCTTGGACGAAACAGCCAAAACGAGGCCTGGCGTACCGCAGAACGGAGGAAACGGCCTTCTGTTTGACCACCTACGGTCGAGACGGGATCCTCCTGTTCACCGGGAGGGTTCTGGCATACCGCAAAATGGAGGAAACAGACTTCTCTTCGACCTCCTATGGTAGAAACGGGGTCATGTTGATCGGGAGGGGTGTGGCGTACCGCAAAACGGAGGAAACAGACTTGTGTTGGAGCGCCTACGGTCGAAACGGGGGTCCTGTTCATCGGGAGGGGTGTGGCGTACCGCAAAACGGGACTCCACGGGCTACTGTTCATCCACCGTCAACCTCCTCTAGCCTCCACCCGCGACTATTCATCCACGGCGTCTCCCTCCTGCCTCCACCAGCTCTTGTTTATCCACGGGCTCCTGTTCATCTAGCCTCCACCAGCTACTGTTCAACCACCCCTCCATGGGCTATTGTTCATCCAGCCCTCCACCGGCTACTGTTCAACCAGCCCTCCACGGGGTCCTGTTCATCCACCCCCAACCGGCTCGATCGGGGTCATGTTCATCCAACCCCCATCGGGAACTGTTCATCCAACCCCCAACAACGCTCACTATTCATCAAGAGGCAGCAGGTTCGATCGGCTTCAGTTAGTAGCAGTAGCAAAGGAATCGCTCGACCGGGTTCAGTTAACAGCTAAGGATCGATCGATCGCTCAGGTTTAGTAACGTGTAGCCAGTGTAATCTCTCGGGTTCAGTAGGCGAATGCCTCGCTCGGGTTCAGTTAGAGCCCAACGCCTCGCACCCACGCGCGTACGTGTACGAGAGAAACGTGCAATCCCTCCATGCATCGCTCGGCCCCGACCACCCACCGTAACCGGGAACTCCCCGATATTTTCCTCGCCCTTGCTTCTACTACGGTTTTTTCTGTCATGGACGGCCCAAAGAATGTCATGCAACTGCGTCTCCGGCCCGCCCAGGACGAAAAACCCATTTTCTGTCATGATTTTTTGTCATAGAAGTAGGATCCCACCACAGCTATGATGATACCGGATTTTGTCACAATTATTGTCATAGAAGTGTCATAAGCATGACAAATTTTTTTTGTTCAGCCCAAATATCACGGATGTGTCTTTTTTTTGTAGTGCATATCCAAATCTATGAGAGGGAGTTGAGTGTTGGGGAGACTATCATTTGAAGCATAAGAGCAAGGAGTTCATCATCAACACAACATCTATTACCTTTTGGTGAGTGGTGTCTCCTAGATTGGTTAGGTGTCGCTTGGAAGCCTCCGACAAGATTGTGGAGTTGAACCAAGAAGTTTGTAAGGGCAAGGAGATCGCCTACTTCGTGAAGATCTACCCGAGTGAGGCAAGTCCTTCGTGGGCGATGGCCGTAGTGGGATAGACAAGGTTGCTTCTTTTCATGGACCCTTCGTGGGGAGCCCTCCATGGACTCGCGCAACCATTACCCTTCGTCAGTTGAAGTTTCCATCAACGTGGATGTACGATAGCACCACCTATCAGAACCACGCCAAAAATCTCCGTCTCATCATTGCGTTTGCACTCTCCAAACCCTTCCCATTACCTTCATACGCAATGTTTTACTTTCCGCTGCTACACTCTTAGATTTGCATGTGTAGGTTGATTGCCTGACTTGTGCTAATTGCTAAAATCTGCCCACAACTAAAATTGGGAAAAGGTTAGATTTTTATTTGGTCAAGTAGTCTAATCACCCCCCTCTAGACCTACTTTCGATCCTACAAGTGGTATCAGAGCTTTGGTCTCCATTCGCCTTGATTTCCATAGCTTTGGTGATCATAGCCTTGGTTTCACAACCTAGGAGAGTATGGCGTCTAGCGAGGGAAGCATAAGATGGTACTAATTTTCTAGTTGGAAGATAAGATGAAAAATGCATATTCTTGGACATAACCCCGCCGTTTGGGCTGTTGTGCGTATTGGCTTGCAAGGTGATTTCTTTGAGGATGGAAAAGAACCGGATCGTGAAGCGACAGCGAAAGAAATGAAGATGTTGCAATACAATGCTCAAGCTTGCGATATTCTCTTCAACAGACAGTGCCCCGAAGAATTCAACAAAATCAACCGCCTTGAGAATGCAAGGGAAATTTGGAATACTTTGGTTGATATGCACGAAGGTACCGAGTCCGTCAAGGAATCCAAATTGGATGTGCTTCAAAGTCAACTTGACCAGTTCAAGATGAAGGATGGTGAAGGAGTTGCTGAGATGTACTCTAGGCTTGCTCTCATCACAAATGAGATTACCGGATTAGGAAGCGAAGAGATGACCGACAAATTCATCGTCAAGAAGATCATAAGAGCCTTGGATGGAAAATATGATACCGGTACAGCTTGATCCAAATGATGTCCAATTACAAAGATCTCAAGCCCACAGAAGTCATTGATAGAATTGTTGCTCATGAGATGTCACTCAAGGATAAGGAAGAGCTCCACAACAAGTCTAGTGGTGCCTACAAAGCTTAAAGTGATGATCCTACAACATCAAGTGAGAAACAAGTCTTCAATGAAGAATTGAGCTTAATGGTGAAGAACTTCAACAAGTTCTACAAGACTAGAAGCAAAGAGAGAAGCGCCAAGTCAAGATCCTACAATGATAAAAGATCTTCTAGTCGTAATCGTAATTTCTACAATTGTGGAAGACCCGAACACTACTCAAATGAGTGTACGGCTCTCTACAAGAAAAGAGAAGATTCACCACCAAGAGAGAGAAGGAGTAGAGATGATCGTTATGAACGAAGACCCTTTCGTAGAAGCAAGGATTCGGAAAGGAAGGACAAGTCATCAAAGAGCTACACAAGACGAATACATCAAGCTCACGTTGGTGAATGGGTATCCTGTTCTGAATCCGACAACTACTCCGAGAGAAGCTATCACTCCGACTCTGAATATACTCAAGATAAAGGTGTTGCCGGACTTGCACTTGTGTCATCCAACTCCTACGACATATTTGACTCACCAAATGAAGGAATTGGAAGATGCTTCATGGCTAAAGGCCCTAAGGTATCACACCCCAAGTATGTTGATTTCAATAGTGATGAAGATGATTTGCTAGGTGATGATGATTTACTTGTTGACAACACTAGTGATGAAAACTATGATGAAATTCTAATATTCATGCTAATCAAGATGAAACGAATGACAATGATAAGAAGGAGATTGAGGGTTTAACTAAAGAACTAAACACTCTTAAGTTAGCTCATGAAACAACTCTAGAGGATCATAGAGAGCTGTTAAAGACTCATGAGAAGCTACGCTTCGAGAAGCTAAATTTAGAGCAAGAGCATGAGTTCTTAAAAGCTATCAATGATGATCTTCGAAAGAAGAGTTCTTCTTATCTTGCCAAACGTCTCCACTTGTCTACTTATATGCCACAAGTAAAATCTAGCAATAAGAACAAGAAGGATTCTTCCTCTAGTAGTAACAATCACCATGCTAAATCCAATATTGTTGTTTATAGTAGTTCTCTTGATTCCACTAATGATTCTCTTAGCCAAATTACACTTGAGCAAGATAATAGCTTATTGATGGGAATCATAGAGAAAGGTGTTTACAAGAGCCGTGCCGGAAGTAAGCAATATGAGGAAATTGTACGCAAGCAAGGAAGGCACCGGAAGAATCAAGGTGTTGGTTTTGAAGAAAGATCAATGCCAATGGAGTTGAGTGGGAAGAAGATCAATACCCCAAGACGAAGTTTGTTCCTCAATAAGAGAAGTATGACCCCACTTCTTTCAAGGGAACACAAGCACAAGATGATCTTCCACCACAAGACTGTTGGGAATCGTTGCATGGAAAACAAAAAAATTCTATGCACACGCAATGATCTATCCATGGAGATGCATAGCAACGAGGGGGAGAGTGTGTCTACGTACCCTCGTAGACCGTAAGCGGAGGCGTTTCTCAACGCGGTTGACGTAGTGGAACATCTTCGCGCTTCAACCAATCAAGTACCGAACGCACGACACCTCCGCGTTCTCACACGTTCAGCTCGATGACGTCCCTCGCCTTCTTGATCCAGCAAGACATCGAGTTAGTAGACGAGTTTCGTCAGCACGACAGCGTGGTGACGTGATGGTGAAGTGATCTCCGCAGGGCTTCGCTTAAGCACTACGAAAATATGACCGGGGTTGTAAACGGTGGAGGGGGGCACCGCACACGGCTAGGCAATTGTCTGGTGTGTGCTAGGGTGCCCCCACATATATATATATAGGTGGGAGGGAGGGGCAGCCATAGGAGGCGCCCAAGTACGAGGAATCCTACTTGGAGTCCCTCCCAAGCCGCACCCCCCTGCCATATATAACCGAGGGGGAAGGAAAGAGGGGGGAGAGGGAAGGAACTGGGAATCCTAATCCACAATTTCCTTTCCCTTCTCTCCTTTCCTTCCTGTCCTTAGGCCGGCCCATATGGGGGGCACACCAGCCCCTTGTGGCTGGTGTGTTTCCCCTCTTGGCCCATAAGGCCCATATCTTTCGCCGGGGGTGCCCGGAACCCTTCCGATGACCCGATAAGTACCCGATAGTCCCCGAAACACTTCCGTTGTCCGAATACTATCGTCCTATATATATCAATCTTTACCTCTCAACCATTTCGAGACTCCTCGTCATGTCCGTGATTTCATCCGGGACTCCGAACAACATTTGGTCACCAAATCACATAACTCATTAATACTAAATCGTCATCGAACGTTACGCATGCGGACCCTACGGGTTCGAGAACTATGTAGACATGACGGAGACACCTCTCCGGTCAATAACCAATAGCGGAACCTGGATGCCCAGATTGGCTCCTACATATTCTACGACGATCTTTATCGGTTGAACCATTATGACAACATACATAATTCCCTTTGTCCATCGGTATGTTACTTGCCCGAGATTCAATCGTCGGTATCTTCATACCTAGTTCAATCTCGTTACCGCCAATTCTCTTTACTCGTTCTGTAATAGATCACCTCGTGACTAACCCCTTAGTCGCTTTCTTGCAAGCTTATGATGTGTATTACCGAGAGGGCCCAGAGATACCTCTCCGATACTCAGATTGACAAATCCTAATCTCGATCTATGTCAACTCAACAAACACCTTCGAGGATACCTGTAGAGCATCTTTATAAGCACATAAGGCATTCCTCCGATATCTAGGAGTTGCATAATCTCATTGTGACGCCCCCGATTCAATCATACACTAATCATACATGCAAACGTGTACGATCAAGATCAGGGACTCACGGGAAGATATCACAACACAACTCTACAATAAAATAAGTCATACAAGCATCATAATACAAGCCAGGGGCCTTGAGGGCTCGAATACAAGTGCTTGATCATACACGAGTCAGTGGGAGCAACAATATCTCAGTACAGACACAAGTTAAACAAGTTGCCATAAGATGGCTAGCACAAACTGGGATACAGATCGAAAGGGCCGCAGGCCTCCTGCCTGGGATCCTCCTAAACTACTCTTGGTCGTCGATGGCCTAAACGTAGTAGTAGGCACCCTCGGTGTAGTAGGGGTCATCGTCGACGGTGGCGCCTGGCTCCTGGGCTCCAACATCTGGTTGCGACGTCCGAGAAGAAGAGGAAAAGGGGGGAAATGTAACGCCCACGATGCGGCTATATCTCCCACGTGTCGAGGCACGACTTAGAGGCATAACCGCATTGTGGGCGTTACAAGTTGGTAATCAGAGCCATCCCCGACTTAGGAGCCCCCTGCTTGATCAAATCGTTGGCGTTGTTGAGTCTAGAACAAAAATGTTTTGTGTCTTAGGATTATATATATCGAAGAGTAGGATTCTTTTTACTCCTCAGTCCCTTCGTCGCTCTGGTGAGGTCTCCTGACGTAGAAGTTTTGACTCTTCTCTCCTCAAATTTCACTAAAAAAAATTAGGATCACGCGGGTATCTTAGAATCGTTCCGATGGTTTTGTGACGAGAACATTGTTCTTGGTGCCTCCTGACATTTAGGGGTTGTGGCAGTGTCCCGGGGAGTTGAGCTCCGAGGTGTTGTCGTCATGATTTTATCGTTGCAGTTCTGGAATACCTGAGTTTCGCCGATATCGAAATCTCTTTTATGCAGTTGTTGGTGAGATCACCACGATGCCACCCAGTACTGGGGCGGGAGTTCGGGAGTATTGCCATAACTCGTATAACGGATGCATTTTGAAGGTTGAGGTACACGATTTCCGAAGGTTTCTTGGTTATGTGTTGACGGATGGATGCAGCTGGATCTAGGGATTGCTAGTTTGGGTGATATATTTTGTGTCCCCTGTATCCCCAACACCAGATTGCATAACCAGAAAGTTTCGGGAGTTTATAAGTCGGAATTCAAGTAGCTCCTAGGATATCTTTCCGACGGACGCATGATATGAGATTGGGGTTCGACGTCTAGTGGTCCGCCTTTCCACAGTTGGTTTTACAGTGGTCTCGTAGTGTCTTAAAGAGTCCATGGCTATGCTGACTCGGGGACGCTTCGTATGTCATGTGCACTGCCTTGTACATGATGGTGATGTACGATCGAGCCCGTGTGGGCCCCACCACGAAAACTTCGGACGAAATCTCTATCATATGTTTGTTCCGGCGTATTCTGCAAGCCAATACTTTGTTTTGTTTTGAATTGTGGTATTCGAGTTGCTTCGAAGTCAAATGTTGTTTCCATACCTTTTTCTAAGTGGATTCTCAACTTAATGGAAGTGTGATGATTTACTATGGAATTCATTCGTTCATCCTCGTTCGAATGTTTATTGTGAAGACTATATGTTGCAATTTCTATCCGTTGATTCTACTTGTCTATTTGTCTATCAAGATGCTAACGGATGTCACCCTCTTCAGGATGGCTCCACCAACGCGTCAGAATCCTGAACGCAATGAAGGGAGTCAGGCGAACCCTCCGCCACCACCTCCGCCTCCGGAGGCATGGCAAGCTATCATGGCAGCCACCAACGCCAATGCTCAAATGATTCTGTAACTCTTGCAAGAACGCACCCAAGGGCAAGGCAATCAAGGAAATCAAGGCCAAGGCAACAATCAGCCTCACTTCGCTACCCTCAACCAGTTTCTCGCAATTCAGCCCAAGTCTTTCAGCTACTGTGCCGAGGCCACGGATGCCGATGATTGGCTCGTGGACATCAACAAGCATTTTGAATGTAGCAATGTCAGGCCTGAGGACTATGTAAAGTTCGCTTCTTTTCAGCTCAAGGACCAAGCTGCTGATTGGTATCAACAATACAAAGATTCCAGAGGAAGTCGTGTGATCACTTGGACTGACTTCTGTCGAGACTTCAAAGCGCACCACATTCCACAAAGTGTTGTTGAGAGCAAGCGTGAGGAGTTCCGCAATCTCAAGCAAGGCAACATGTCTGTGTATCAATTCAACATCCAGTTTCAGAAACTTGCTCGCTTTGCTAAACAAGACGTTCCTAATGAAAAGAGCATGATCTATCACTTCAGAGGTGGCCTTAGAGAGGATCTGCAGTTAGCTCTCGTTCTTGTTGAGCCTACTCAGTTTGATCAATTCTATAACATGCCACTGAAACAAGAGGCTGCTCAGCTCAAGTGTGAGGCTTCTAAGAAGAGAGTCAGAGACGCAGTTCAGTCTTCTTCTTCCTCACTTGTGGCTGCTAAGCAACAGAAGTTCTAGTTGCCTCCTCCTCCTCCGTTTCGTCAGCCTTACCAGCAGAAGAACAAAGGTGGCCATGGATCTTCCCACTCTTCCAACTCTGGCTATCAGAACAAGTCTCAGAATCAAGCTCCAAAGTCGAATGCTCCTTATCACCGTCCACTCTCAGAGGTGACTTGCAACAAGTGTCAGCAGAAAGGTCACTATGCTAACAAGTGCTTCAACCAAAGGCGTCTTCCGCCTCCTCCTCCTGTCAGATCTTCCAGCAATGCAGTGGTCAAGCATAATCCCAAGTCTGCAAAGGTGAAAATGATGAATGCAGCTCAAGCGGAGGAATCTACTGATGTGATAATGGGTAATCTTCCAGTTAATGATATTCCTGCAAAAGTTTTATTTGATACTGGTGCATCGCATTCTTTCATGTCATACCCATTTGCATCGAAGCACAATTTTGACACAGAGGAATTATCTAGAGCAATGCAAGTTATTTCTCCGGCTAAGCGTTTGAGCTCCAACATGATGGTTCCGGATGTTTCCATCAAGATGGGAAACTATAAATTTCTGTCTTCTCCAATTGTTCTTGGTGACTCGGATATTGATCTTATTCTCGGGATGGACTGGCTTTCTAAGCACAAGGCTCAACTTGATTGTGCTTCCAAGGAAATTCAATTGACACACTCTTCTGAGGATGTTATCATCTATGCCGCTCGTGATGAAACCATTCGGCTATTTTCTCTCAATGAGAAGGGCGAATTGAATGCCATCTCTCAAATTCCAGCCGTTTGTGAGTATCAAGATGTCTTGCCAGAAGAGCTTCCGGGTATGCCTCCTCACCGTCCAGTTGAGTTCGTTATCGATCTTCATCCGGGGATTGAACCCGTTTGCAAGCGTCCATACAAGCTTGGACCCAAGGAGCTGAAGGAATTGAAGAAACAGCTCGATGAACAAGAGCGTCTGGGTTTGATCAGACCGAGTTCATCTCCATGGGGTTGTGGTGTTCTTTTTGTCCAGAAGAAGGATGGCACGGAACGACTTTGTGTCGACTACCGTCCATTGAACAAGAAGACAATCAAGAACAAGTATCCACTTCCCAACATCAATGAGCTATTCGAGCAACTCAAAGGTGCTAAAGTATTCTCCAAGCTTGATCTTCGTATGGGTTATCATCATGTTCGCATTCGTGAAGAAGATATTCCCAAGACAGCATTTAGAACAAGCTTTGGTTCTTATGAATATACTGTCATGTCTTTCGGCCTTGTCAATGCTCCTCCAACATTCTCTCGGATGATGAATTTCATCTTCAACCCCTATACCAATGAATTCGTCCTTGTGTATCTCGATGATATCTTGGTCTTCTCCAAGAATAAGAAGGACCATGCCAAACATTTGCGATTGGTGCTCGACAAGCTCAGAGAGTATCAATTTTATGCGAAGTTTTCCAAATGTGAGTTTTGGCTTGATGAAGTTCTTTACCTTGGTCACATCATCTCTGCCAAGGGCATCGCTGTTAACCCCGAGAAGGTGTCTGCAATTGTGAATTGGGAACCTCCTCATAATGTCAAGCAGCTCCGCAGTTTTCTTGGTCTTGCAAGCTATTGCCGAAGATTCGTTGAGAATTTCTCTAAGATTGCAAAGCCTCTTTCCAACCTCCTCCAGAAGCATGTGAAGTATGTCTGGTCTCCTGAGTGTGACGTTGCTTTCAACACTCTCAAAGAGAAACTCGTCACAGCTCCTGTCTTAACTCCTCCTGACGAATCCAAGCCATTTGAAGTTTTCTGTGATGCTTCTCTTCAAGGTCTCGGTGCTGTGTTAATGCAAGAGAAGAAAGTTGTGGCCTATACCTCTCATCAGTTGAAGCCCAACGAAAAGAACTACCCCACTCACGATCTTGAGTTGGCGGCAGTTGTCCATGCATTAATAACATGGAGACATCTCTTGTTGGGAAGAAAAGTGGACATTTTCACCGATCACAAGAGTCTCAAGTACATCTTCACTCAGCCCAACCTCAACCTCAGGCAGACTTGATGGGTCGAAATGATTCAAGAGTACAATCCGAGTATTGAATATACTCCAGGCAAAGCCAATGTCATTGCAGATGCTTTGAGCAGGAAGGCTTATTGCAACAGCTTAATCCTCAAGCCATTCCAACCGGATCTTTGTGAAGCTTTCCGCAAGCTGAATCTCCAAGTTGTTCCTCAAGGCTTTCTTGCCAACCTCATAGTCTCTCCTACTTTGGAAGATCAAATTCGTGAGGCACAACTCCTGGATACAATGGTGAAGAAGGTGAAACGTGGTATCGACAAGGGTCTTTCCAAATACAAGTGCTATCGCATTGATGACAGAGACACTTTATTCTTCGAGGACCCGATTGTGGTTCCTAAAGGTGATCTAAGGAAAGTTATTATGAACGAGGCGCACAATTCTCTTCTTTCCATTCATCCTGAAAGTACAAAGATGTACCATGACCTCAAGCAGTCGTATTGGTGGACTCGAATGAAGCAAGAAATCGCTCAATTCGTGAATGAATATGATGTCTGTCGAAGGGTGAAAGCAGAACACCAATGACTAGTTGGTCTCCTCCAACCTCCTGCTATCCCAGAATGGAAGTTTGATCATATCGAAATGGACTTCGTGACTGGATTTCCAAAGTCCAAGCATGGAAATGATGCTATCTTTGTTGTCATCGACAAACTTTCTAAAGTGGCTCATTTCCTTCCAATCAAAGAATCTATCACAGTAGCTCAGTTGGCAGAGCTATGACTCCTTTCAGAAGGCCATGGGCACCAATATTCGCTTCAGCACAGCTTTCCATCCTCAAACTAGTGGCCAAGTCGAGCAAGTCAATCAAATTCTTGAAGATATGCTCAGGGCTTGTGTCATTTCCTTTGGCATGAAATGGGAAGATTGTCTTCCATATGCCGAATTCTCCTACAACAACAGCTTCCAAGCAAGTTCGGGCAAGGCCCCGTTCGAGATTGCCTATGGCAGAAAGTGCCGTACTCCTCTCAATTGGTCAGAGACTGGTGAACGCCAACTTCTTGGCAACGACTTAATCACAGAGGCTGAAGAAATGTGTAAAGTCATCCGTGAAAATCTCAAAGCCGCGCAATCGCGCCAGAAGAGTTACTATGATAGTAAGCACCGTGATGTGGCTTTCGAGATCGGAGACCATGTCTACCTCCCCGTCTCTCCAATGAAAGGCACTCGTCGCTTCGGTATCAAAGGGAAGCTTGCCCCTAGATACGTGGGTCCTTTCAAGATCATTGGCAAAAGAGGCGACCTCGCCTATCAACTTGAGCTTCCTCCCAACTTCGCGAATATGCACAATGTGTTCCACGTGTCACAGCTTCGTAAGTGCTTCAAGACGCCTGAGCGCACCATCAACTTCGAAGAGATTGACCTTCAAGAAGATCTGTCTTATCATGAGCACCCCGTTGCTATTCTTGAAGAAACTGAGCGCAAGACTCGCAACAAGTCAATCAAATTCCTGAAAGTGAAGTGATCGCACCATTCCGACCGAGAAGCCACCTGGGAACGCGAGGACTATCTCCGTTCCGAATATCCGGAGTTCTTTCAGTCCTAGATCTCGGGACGAGATCCTCTCGTAGTGGTGGAGTGTTGTAACACCCCGGATGTAACTTTCCATATTTGTATCTCCAACTCTTGCCATTTTCGGCTATGTGTTATGATATTCCCTTCGTGGTCGGGTTTTGACTTTCGTTTTGCATTTTATTTTCATCATGCATCTCGTATCATGTCATCATGTGCATTGCATTTGCATACGTGTTCGTCTCATGCATCCGAGCATTTTCCCCGTTGTCCGTTTTGCAATCCGGCACTCCCACCTTCTCCGGCGCACCCCTCTTGTTTCTTTTCGTGAGCGGGTGTTGAACGTTCTCGGAATGGACCGAGGCTTGTCAAGTGGCCTTGGTATACCATCGGTAGACCACCGGTCAAGTTTCGTTCCATTTGGAGGTCGTTTGGTACTCCAACGGTTAACCGGGTAACCGCAAAGTCTGTTTGTGTGTTGCAGCAAAACCCCTCTCTAAACAGCCCAAAACCCCTCTAACTCACTTCCATGCTCTAGGTCATTCGATCACGATCGTATGGGCGAAAACCGCACTCCATTTGGAGTCTCCTAGCTCCCTCTACCTATATATTTGCACCTCCCCCGTAAATCTCGGAGATCGAAACCCTAGTCCTCTCCCTCCGCGCGCCGGACGTGTCCGCCCGGCGCCGGACGAAACCGCGCCGCCGCGCCCCGCCACTCTCAGCGCGACACGTGTCGCCTCCGTACGCCGCGCCGCCGCGGCCCGCCGAGGCCCGCAGCATGCCCAGAGCCCGCGAGTCGGCTCTGCCCGCGTCCCCGCGCCTCAGCTCCTCCGCCCGTGGCCGCGGATCCCCGCGCCGTCGCCTCCCGCGCCCGGCCGCCGGCGCCGCCGTCCGCCGTCGACTTCACCGCGCCGCGCTCGAGCTCCGGCAGCCCGCGGGACCCCGCGCCGCCGCGCCCGAGCCCTGCTCCGCTCCGGCCCCGCCTTCTTCCTCCCCTCCGGCCGCCGCCGACGCCCTCCTCCTCTCCAACTCTGGTGTCCCCGTCCTCGAGCTCCGGCAGCCCGCCTCGACGTCCGAGATCGGCCCGATCCAGATCTCCAGCTAGGGTTGACTTTCCCCTCTCCTCGAAGTCCTAATATTTTGACATTATATGCCCCTGTTCAGTGCATCATAACTCTCTGCATATAGCTCCGTTTCGTGCGTGTAATATATTGAAATGTTCACCTCGAGATGCTCTTCATTTTGTTCCATTGCACCATGTTTATTTGAGTCCATCGTGATGCCTAAATCCCTGGTGCAAGAGTGCTAGTTGCTATTATCTGCTGTTACTTATCAGAACTTGAGGATTTGTTATTTTTTGTTGCATTTAATATGTGCATCTTATGGGCATGAGCTCTACATGTGTTTTGATGTATGCCATGCCATCTTTACAGAGGTGTATGCCATGTATTTTTGTGATCTCTTTGGTGACTAGCACAAGCATGCAAACTAGGCTCCGTAATGTTTCTGATTTCAGGGACTTAGTAATTTTACTAAGTCTGTGACTGCTGTTATTTTGTTGCTATGTATCCATGTGGCTACAGAGAGATCTATACTCCTTTTGGAGATGTTCAGTAAGGATGTATTGTAGATATTGTTGTAATTGATCCATTCCTGCCCTTGTTTGCAATCATGGAGTGACATAGCATAACGCAATCTTGCTCTATTTTTGCTATAAAATATTTCTGGCAGATTGTTTACGTGTTATTCAATTTTGCCAAGCTTGTTGTAGTTGATCCATACATGCTATGTATTTGATCTTGCCATGATTAGCTTCATAAACATTCCATCTTGCTGTAGGTATGCTTGTTTTGTCATGCATTGCTTTGTGGTGAGTGCATCAAGCTCACAAAAATGCCTTCATATTATTGTTTCTGTCATTCTCTGTTTTCTGCTAAGTCTGGAACCTGTTAACGAAACTTGCTATGTTTCCATGGTTGCCATCATATCTTATTTTCCTTTTTGGCTTATAGTCACTAAGGGACTTTTGTCATATGCATTTAGTAGAATACTGCCATGCCTCGTTTTGCCATGTTAAGGTCCTGTAGCATGTTGATTTCATGCTCTAAAAATGGCTACCTGATGTTGTTTCAGTCATGTCCAGTAATTTCACCAAGTCTGTGAACCTGTTATCTTTTGCACTTTTGCCATGCTTGGTTGAACCTTCTGTGGTGTGAACTAGCCGTAGCTCACTGTTCATCTTTTATCAAGCATCACCTGTAGATTACTTTCATATGCTTTGTTGCTACGTTGGAGTGCTGTAGCATTGTTACTTGTTGCATTCTAAGTGCTATCATGCTGTTAATTGCAGATTCGTGTCATTCTTGTTTTGCTTGCCTTTTGCAAACCGTGCATCCGTTTCCGGTGATCTTTATATCGATTTCGACCGAAATCATCTCATCTTTCCAGTGGCATACTTGGTTTGCCAAGTTACTGCCTTGTTCATCATTTTTCCTTCCGGAGCACGCATATGCATCGCATATCATATCTTGCATATCATTCATGTTTTGCATCATGTTGCTTGTGCATTCCCCGTGATTGATTGTGGTTCCGTTGCTTGTGTTCTTGTTTTGGGTAGATCCAGGAGATGAGTTCGTGAACGAGGAACCTGTTGAGTACGCTTACGAGGATGAAGCTTTCGACAACTCTGAGAACCTTGCAGGCAAGATGACCATACCCTCGAAATCACTTCTATCTTTGCTTTGCTAGTTGTCTGCTCTATTTGCCATGCTGCGCTACCTACCACTTTCTATATCATGCCTCCCATATTGCCATGTCAGCCCCTAACCATCCTTTCCTAGCAAACCGTTGTTTGGCTAAGTTACCGCTTTTGCTCAGCCCTTCTTAGAGCGTTGCTAGTTGCAGGTGAAGTTGAAGTTTGTTCCATGTCAGAACATGGATATTTTGGGATATCACAATATCTCTTATTTAATTAATGCATCTATATATTTGGTAAAGGGTGGAAGGCTCGGCCTTATGCCTGGTGTTTTGTTCCACTCTTGCCGCCCTAGTTTCCGTCATACCGGGATTATGTTCCTTGAGTTTGCATTCCTTACGCGGTTGGGTGATTTATGGGACCCCCTTGACAGTTCGCCTTGAATAAAACTCCTCCAGCAAGGCCCAACCTTGGTTTTACCATTTGACCACCTACCACCTACACTTCCCTTGGGTTTTCGCGAGCCCGAGGGTCATCTTTATTTTAGACCCCACGGGCCAGTGCTCCTTCGAGTGTTGGTTCGAACCGAGCTGCCTGCGGGGCCACCTTGGGGAAACTGGAGAACTGGTTTTACTCGTAGCTAGTCTCATCCGGTGTTGCCCTGAGAACGAGATATGTGCAGCTCCTATCGGGATTTGTCGGCACATCGGGTGGCTTTGCTGGTCTTGTTTTACCATTGTCGAAATGTCTTATAAACCGGGATTCCGAGACTGATCGGGTCTTTCCGGGAGAAGGTTTATCCTTCGTTGACCGTGAGAGCTTATGATGGGCTAAGTTGGGACACCCCTGCAGCGTATTATCTTTCGAAAGCCGTGCTCGCGGTTATGAGGCAGATGGGAATTTGTTAATGTCCGGTTGTAGAGAACTTGTCACTTGACCCACTTAAAATACATCAACCGCGTGTGTAGCCGTGATGGTCTCTTCTCGGTGGAGTCCGGGAAGTGAACACGGTTTGAGTTATGAATGACGTAAGTAGGAGTTCAGGATCACTTCTTGATCATTGCTAGTTGACGACTGTTCCGTTGCTTCTCTTCTCGCTCTCTTTTGCGTATGTTAGCCACCATATATGCTTAGTGCCTGCTGCAGCTCCACCTCATTACACCATCCTTTCCTATAAGCTTAAATAGTCTTGATCTCGCAGGTGTGAGATTGCTGAGTCCCCGTGACTCACAGATTCTACCAAAACAGTTGCAGGTGCCGACAATGCCAGTGTAGATGACGAAATCGACCTCAAGTGGGAGTTCGACGAGGAACGTGGTCGTTACTATGTGTCTTTTCCTGATGATCAGTAGTGGAGCCCAGTTGGGACGATCGGGGATCTAGCATTTGGGGTTATCTTATTTTCATTTGGATTTGACCGTAGTCGGTCTATGCGTGTATTTTGGATGATGTATGGATTATATTTATGTATTGTGTGAAGTGGCGATTGTAAGCCAACTCTCGTTATCCTATTCTTGTTCATTACATGGGATTGTGTGAAGATGACCCTTCTTGCGACTAAACCACAATGCGGTTATGCCTCTAAGTCGTGCCTCGACACGTGGGAGATATAGCCGCATCGTGGCGTTACAGAAAAGAGGGAGCAAAGCAACCGTGAGTACTCATTCAAAGTACTCGCAAGCAAGGATCTACACTACATATGCATGGGTATCTGTGCAAAGGGGCAATATCGATGGACTGAACTTCAGAATGCCAGAATAAGAGGGGGATAGCAAGTCCTGTTGAAGACTACGCTTCTGGCACCATCCATCTTACAGCATGTAGAAGAGATTAGATGGTAAGTTCACCAAGTATCATCGCATAGCATAATCCTACCCGACGATCCTCTCCTCGTCGTCCTGTGGGAGAGCGACCACCGGGTTGTATCTGGCACTTGAAAGGGTCTGTTTTATTAAGTATCCGGTTCTAGTTGTCATAGGGTCAAGGTACAACTCCGGGTCGTCCTTTTACCGAGGGACACGACTATTCGAATAGATAAACTTCCCTGCAGGGGTGCACCACATAACCCAACACGCTTGATCCCTCTGGCCGGGCACACTTTCCTGGGTCATGCCCGGCCTCGGAAGATCAACACGTCGCAGCCCCACCTAGACTCAATAGAGAGGTTAGCACGCTGGTATAAATCCTAAGCGCGCAGGGGTCGGGGCCCATCGCCCATTGCACTCCTGCATGTTGCGAGGGCGGCCGAAAGCAGACCTAGCCCCCTTAATAAAAGCGCATGCTTATGGTCCAATCCGGCACGCGCCGCTCCGTCGCTGATGTCAAAAGAGCTTCGGCTGATACCACGACGTCGAGTGACCATAACTGTTCCCGTGTAGTTGGTTAGTGCGTATAGGCCAGTGGCGAGACTCAGATCAAATACCAAGATATCGTTAAGCGTGTTATTTTGAAGTAACCGCGGATGCCGACCATGGCCAAGCCCACCGCTCTCCTAGGTGGTCTCAACCTGCCCTGTCGTTCCGCCGCAAAGATCCACATAGAGGGCCGTCGAGAAAGTATGTCCTTTCAACCCCCAATCCGTGAATCAACCGTGGGTACTCAACGAGCCGACCCAACTTTAGTCACCGCATGTATCATGTATTATGTATATAAGTATATACCCGTGATCACCTCCCGAGTGATCACGGCCCGATAGTATAGCATGGCATATGGACAAGAATGTAGGGACACTGATGGAATACTAGCATCCTATACTAAGCATTTAGGATTGCAGGTAAAGGGAACAACAGTAGTAGCGAAGACAGGCTATGCATTAGAATAGGATTAACGAAAGCAGTAACATGCTACACTAATCTAATGCAAGCAGTAGAGAGAAGGAATAGGCGATATCTGGTGATCAAGGGGGGGCTTGCCTGGTTGCTCTGGCAAGAAGGAGGGGTCGTCAACCCTGTAGTCGACCGGGGCAGCAGCGGCGTCGGTCTCGTAGTTAACTAATTAATTAATTAATTAAATATTATTTTTTTTATTTTTAATCTCTTTTTTCGTAAACGTTCCAGGGGCATGGCCCCACTTGTCATTGGCCCCAGGAGCATAGAGGGTGCGGGCTACGGGCATGCAGGTTCAGCCGCCCGTCAGGGCGGACCCGGGAGATGGCGTGGCCACCGTGGGAATCACCGGCCAGCCGCGGTAGGCGGAGGCAGGCGGAGGAGCGGCCGCGGGGATGTGCGTGGCTGTAGGCGGGCTGGGCGGCGGGCAGCGATGGGGAGCAGCGCGGGGCAGGCGCCCCGCAACGAACGTGGCCAAGGCGATGCGGGCGGGGAGCAGCACCAGCGATGGAAAGCAACGGTGGTCGGCGGGGCCGCGCGGCTGTGGGCGTGGCTGCGGTGCTCGCGACACGAGCGGCGGCTTGTGGGACGCATCCGTAGCAGTAACGGCGGGGCTGGAGCGGCGGAGCCACAGCAAGGCAGCGCAGCACGGCGAGGCCAGCGCGGTCGCGGGCCACCGCGGTTGAGGGGAGGGAGGCAGGGCGGATGCGGCGAGCAGAGGCAGCGGGAGCAGCGGGCGAGCGAGGGGCTTCGGCCGCGCGCGGGAACGGCGGGCGCGGTGAGCGCGAAGGAGTAGGGAGACAGGGAAGGATGGATGGATGGGGCACTCACGGGGGGGTTGTAGGGCACGGGGCAGCGGGGCGCGGGGAGGAGGACGGGGACGACGGCGTCGGAGACGGGGAGGCAGTCCGGCGGGGAGGCGTGGTCGAGGCGGCGTTCCGGGCGATGGCGTCGTGGTCCAACAGCGTCGGGTGGCACAGTGGTCTCGGGCGAGGGGCGACAGGGATCGATGACGGGGTGGCAGTTCGGCGAGGTGGCGCCGGCGCCGGCGGCGAGCGGCGGGGGCGGAGCCGGAGCCGAGCCTCGATCTAGATCGGATCAGGGGAGGGGGTTGGCGATGTGGGGGGGAGTGGGTGCGTGCGGGGGTTTGGGTTTGACTGGGGTGGTGTTATGGAGGAGTGAGGGGGCGGCCTGGGCCGGCTTGGGCCGGCCTGGCCAGCAACTGGGCCGACTGGCCCAGTGGGGGGTTCCTTTTTTTTCTTCTGTTTTTTGTTTAGTCCTTTTCTTTTTCTTTTTTATTTCCTTTTCTGTTTTAATTCATTTTAAAGTATTCAGGCATTCTCTAAATGCGTGGTTTCTTCACCACAAATACCACCGCGAAGTGGGTGATATGACTCCTGAAAACTACAGCTCTTCGAGCGTCGGAGTGAGGCTCGAGGAGACTTATTGCGGGTGGCGGAAGCGTATATAAAACAAGTGACCAATATCCAAGATCGCACAGGACTGACTGGGACTCCTCTAGGCGTCGGACGCACTATCAAACTCTTCATCCAAGAGATCGCCTTCGTCAACATCTGGCCAAAACAACAAGCCAGGTGAGTACTATGAAAGTACTCGCAATACAGTCCGGACATAAGATATAACAAATGTAAACATGAAGCATATGAACAGATTAACCAGTGCGTTCAGACATAGAGATAATAATGCATGGGAAAATAGCAGAGAAGTCGGGCGGTAGTCCTCCCGAAATCCCAAAATAAATACTGGGTGCCAAACGAGGGTCTGAATGACTCCTCGAGAGGAAACTGCAAGAATAGTAATACTGGTGCCAAACGAGGGTCTGAATGACTCCTTGAGAGGAAACTGCAGGAATAATAATGCCGCAGTCGGGCGTCAGGGGGACACCACATAAAGGGCTTATAACAGAAATGAAAGACAAACATGCCACAGTCGGACGTCTGAGCGACATCACATAAAGGGCTTATATTGTAGCTCAATAATTCAGTAGCTCGAGAACATAAATTATTACAAGTACGAGACAAATATAAGGTTAGTCCATCCGTGGGAATAACAATTAAACTGGGTTTACCACTTGAGCTTGACCACCGGGGATAAAAAAAATTCCACGAAGATAGATATGGATATACTGATCACCCTACTTGATCATGGATACGATGACTTGGAAGGATTTGACTCTGCAGAGTTTGTACTTAACCACAGCCAACGGATTTCAGTAGTCACGGGGACTAGTTCCGTTTACGGTGTTTTGGAAGAAACGCGTCTAACCAGTACACACCCATTCAACATTCCGAAGCCAGGGATCACCCTCGGCAACGTTCAAGAAAAACCTTGAGACGGGGAGGCTACAACCTCGCGTAGCATGGGATCAAATTTCTATACGCGCGCTCTAAGGGGGTGCCCCCCCTCTCGGTCCTAACCGGTAACACCCATGCCCCCTGACCGGATGACTAGCTTTAATCCAGGGCCATGGAACCATCATCCCGGCCCCTCTGTTTGGTGTGTACACGGAAAGAGGTTACCAACTTACTAAACCGCATCCTGGCAAAGAAACATGTGGTAGCACGGAAGGGGAAAGAACGATAATGTGACTCCGTCCACTTTAGCGTCGGAATTAGTCGAATGACGCAAGGCTGGTATGCTACAACAGTACCACCTTGCTGCCCTTCATGTCACCACATGATTAGGCCATCTCTCACCAGAGATCATCGCAACTTTGGAACATGCGGGTAGTTGCCTCACAAGCAACGAGGTACTCACCGACACTCATATGCCACGCACAACTTACACGCAAACATGCAAAACACCTATCATATCAAAGGTTCAAACATTCTTGCCTGGTTCGGAGAAGTCGGAGTCTAGCTCGGCGAAGTTCGCGGCTCCGTCACCTCTTCCGGAACCTACGGCATAACGAAAACGGGCACTAACGTGAAAACCAACACGTGCATAAAAACTTTTCCAAAAATTTTCCAAATAAATCTCATAAAAAACTAGACAAAATTTTAAGACTGTCGGAAAAAGAATCACTCAAAAATCACTTTTTATTTAAAAGTTATATAGGTTTCTGTCCAGAGACTCATCTGTAATGAAACAGAAAAGTTCCAGGGGCTAAACTGAGAAAACAGAAAACGCTTCGGAAAGAAACGCGCCAGCTCAAAAGGGAAGACGTATTTAGCCCGAAGGCGCCAACAGAAAATGTTTCGAGGGAGAGAAAAAGAGAGGCTGACATGGGGGTCCCACATGTCAGGTTTAAAAAGTTCGCCGGCGCCCGAAGACTGCGGTGGTCGCCGGCGTCGAACCACGGCGAGACAGGGAGATCGGAGTGTACCAAGAGCTTCAGCGTGTCCTTCCGCATCGGTGGGTGGTGGACTCGAGCGACGGAGAGCACCACGTCGACGGCGACACTTTCTCCGGCGGACGGCGGCTCGGGTGATGGTGGAGAACTCCGGTGGGTGCTGCAAACTCCGAATTGAGGCGCGGGTCAGAAGAGTGGATGCATAGGGGAGCTACTGGCAAGAGATGGGAGGCAGAGGCGCACGCACGGGAGCGAATCGAGCTGGATCCCGTGGCGGGTCGCGGCGGCCGGAGTTGAGGAAGGAGACCTCCTCGGGGCTCTTCCAGTGGCTTGGTGTGGTCTAGGAGGAGTGCAGAGGTGGTGTGGGTTCGAGTTGAAGCTCGGGGCCTCTATTTATAGGCGGATCGAGGGGGTGGCCGTGAACAAAGAATCTCCGGCGAGCAATTACGGCGATGTAGTGGATTGGCGAGGGGTTTAGGTGGCCAGGCAGCATCAGTGAGGTGCACTGGTGCCGTTCCCCTGCTAATCCCGGTCGGTCTTGGCGTAATGGCGTCGGTCCACGGTGGGGTGGCCGCACGGGCACGACGGCGGCAGAGAGCGCGCTCCGCGCCCAGCGGTTCACGACGAGGGTGGCAGCGCGCACTGGGGAGTGGGTGGCCACGCGGCGATCTCCGGTGGCTTGGGCGGCGCTGAGTGGCGCCGTTTGCGCCGCGCCTCTCTCTGGCGGCCACAAAGCCGCCGCTGGCGTCGGTCACGGGGCGGCGCACCTCCTCCAGCACGTCGCCGACGCCCGCAAGCATCCAGGCGCTCGTGCGGTGCAGGAACCAGGGGGAGGGGACGGGGAGCAAGGCGCCAAGGCGGCACTGTCGAGATCGACAACATGTTCTGAAGAAAACGACAGTAGACCACTGAACTGTATTTCTGAAACTCTGAACTTGACATTGACACTGCACTGCAGGTGTTCGACAGAATGATTTGGCATGAAGAAAAATTTTCCTGGGGCTGGGACTTGGTGAGGTGACCTCTCAAAGCACCCAGAGGCTGCCTGATTTTACTCAGAATTTTTGGAGAAGGATTTGAATGAATTTCATCAAATTTGAAAAATCTGGTCCAAACTTGCAGCAAGTGTAGTTTGAAAAATTTGAGCTGAAGACCAGTGGATCTTCATGGATCTTGGTTGAGGGTTCAAAGGACTAGGGAGGGGAATTGATTTGGGGGCAAAAATCACAACAGAAATGGTAGCTCCTTTGTAAATCTCCAAGGGCTAGAATAGAAGACAGAAATTGTTTTGATAAGATTTAAATGGAAAACAAACATATGGGGAGGTTCAACTTGCTGGATTTGATGCAAATCATGATCCAAAGATGAGGGAAAGTTTAGGAGAGTGGATTTGCACTAAGGCCATGGCAAGAGAGAATTGTTGAAAGTGGTAAAGGATTATTCCAAAAGCCATAGTGCATTTTTCAAAGAAATCTTCAAAAGGCATTTTTCTCAAGTGAAAAGCATTTTGGTTTGAGTCCAAATAAAAAGCAAGAACCTCCAAGACCAAAACAAGTCTTGGGTGGATCCAAATAAAACTCTTGCCATAAAAAAATTATCTTGAAAGGGAGGGTTCTTTTGAAGAAAAATTTAAATCACCTCCCTCAAGTCAAATAATTTTTTTTGAAAAATCCAAATAAAATTTTGGGTGTCACAACACCTACCCCCTTAGGAAAAATCTCGTCCTCGAGATTTCAGCTGGTCCTCGAATAGATATGGATATTCTGTCTGGAGAAAATCTTCCCTTTCCCACGTAGCTTCATGTTCAGTGTGGTTGCTCCACTGAACTCTGAAAAACTTTGTTGTTTTCTGTCGGGTCCTCCGTTCAGACTCCTCCGATAACTTTACTGGCCTTTCTCTGTAGGTGAGGTCTGGTTGTACATCGATGCTCTCATGGGATACATGCTTCTCCGGGTTACTCACACACTTTCTCAATTGGGAGACGTGGAATACGTCATGGACGTCTGACAGCTCCTTGGGTAAGTCTAGCTGGTAGGCTACCGTGCCTCTTCGTGCAATTATACGGAATGGTCCGATAAATCTCGGGGCTAGCTTCCCCTTAATTTTGAACCGTTGCAGGCCCCTCATAGGAGACACTCGTAGGTATACAGAGTTACCGGGTTCAAAGCTGACCTCACGATGTTTTTGATCATAGTAGCTCTTTTGTCGGCTCTGTGCTGTCTTGATTCTGTCCCTGATCTGTTTAACTTTCTCCTCGGCCTCCTTGAGCGTGTCCGGGCCGAAGATACGACTGTCACCTGTTTCTGACCAATTCAGTGGGGTACGACACATCCGTCCGTACAATGCTTCAAAGGGTGCCATTTGCAAGCTGGCTTGGTAACTGTTGTTGTAAGCAAACTCAGCATATGGCAAACTCTCTTCCCAACTGGATCCATAGGTAAGCACACAGGCTCTCAGCATATCCTCTAGGATTTGGTTCACACGTTCCGTTTGCCCATCAGTCTGAGGGTGGTATGCTGTACTGAAAGCTAGTTGCGTGCCCAGAGCTTGCTGTAAGTGATCCCAAAATTTAGAGACAAATTGAGTGCCTCGGTCGGATATTATAGTTTTTGGGACTCCATGCAGACAGACTATACGAGAGAGATAAAGCTTGGCCAGTCTTTGTGTGGAGTAGGTAGTCTTTACGGGAATGAAATGGGCTACCTTGGTTAGTCGGTCTGTGATGACCCATATGGCGTCATTTCCGCGTTGTGATCGAGGTGATCCGACAATGAAGTCCATTCCTATTTCATCCCATTTCCACTCCGGTATCCTATTTGGCTGGAGTAGCCCTGCTGGCTTTTGATGCTCGGCCTTGATGTGCTGACATGAATCGCAACAAGCAATAAATGTGGCTATATCTCTTTTCATACCGTGCCACCAAAATCTTTCCTGAATGTCCTTGTACATCTTGGTTCCTCCAGGGTGGATCGAGTATGGAGCGGTGTGGCTTTCGGTTAAGATTTGTTGCTTGAGTTCCTCAATGTTAGGTACGCAAAGTCTGTCTCCGTACCATAATATTCCTTCACTGTCTGTGATGAACTCTGAAGCCTTACCAAGGTTCATTTTCTTCTTTATACCTTCGATGCTGGGATGTCCCTGTTGAGCCTTCTTAATCTGTTCCACTAGGGTGGGTTGTATCTCCAGATTTGATACGGTGCCCTCAGAGACTAACACCATGTTGAGCCTAGCGAACTCTTGCTGAAACTCAGGCCTCAAGTTTTGCGGATCGTCATTGTCCGGGCTGGGGTTTCGACTAAGGGCATCGGCCACTACATTTGCTTTTCCTGGATGGTAGTGAATGCCGACATCATAGTCCTTGACCAATTCCAACCAGCGTCGTTGCCGTAAATTTAGCTCTGGCTGTGTGAAAATATATTTGAGGCTCTTATGGTCCGTATATATTTCACAGCGATTTCCCAACAGAAAGTGCCTCCACTCCTTGAGTGCATGTATGACTGCTGCTAGCTCCAAGTCGTGTGTTGGGTAATTTTCCTCATGTTTTCGCAGCTGCCTGGAGGCATACGCGACAACTTTGCCATCCTGCATTAGCACACACCCGAGACCCTTTCGGGACGCGTCACAATACACTTCAAAACTCTTGTGTATGTCTGGCACAGTTAAGACCGGTGCGGTTGTCAGCTTCTTCTTGAGTTCTTGGAAGCTTTTCTCGCATGCTTCCGTCCATACAAATTTCTTGTCTTTCTTGAGCAACTGTGTTATTGGTTTTGCCACAATGGAGAATCCTTCAATAAATCTTCTGTAATATCCGGCCATTCCTAGGAAACTCCGCACATCTGTTATGTTGGCGGGTGGCTTCCAGTCAAGTATGGCTTTGACTTTTTCTGGGTCTACGGCCACGCCTTCTTGGTTTAATATGTGGCCTAGGAAACCAACTTGTCTTAGCCAAAATTCACACTTGCTAAATTTGGCATACAACTGATGTTTCCTCAATTCTCCCAAAACAATTCTGAGATGCTCAGCATGCTCTTCTGGTGTCCTCGAGTATACCAGAATGTCGTCGATGAACACCACAACAAATTTGTCCATGAATTTCAGGAACACTTTGTTCATGAGGTGGACGAAATATGCGGGGGCGTTTGTCAGACCAAAAGGCATCACTGTGAACTCATATAAACCATATCTGGACGTGAATGCTGTCTTGGGGATATCTTCTGTCCGTACTTTCAATTGGTGATATCCCGATCTCAAATCAATTTTTGAGAACACCTTGGCTTGTGCGAGCTGGTCAAACAAATCATTTATCTGTGGCATCGGATATTTGTTTTTGATGGTGACCATATTGAGAGCTCGATAGTCTATACACAATCTCAGTGTCCCATCCTTTTTCTTGGCGAATAAGACTGGCGATCCCCATGGTGAGGAGCTGGCTCGAATAAAGCCTTTGTCCAATAATTCCTTTATCTGCTTCTTCAACTCCACCAATTCTGAGGGTGCCATTCTATAAGGTTTCTTATAGATGGGCGTGGTGCCAGGTGCTAGTTCGATGCTGAACTCTATCTCTCGGTCTGGTGGCATGCCTGGTAGTTCTTCAGGAAACACGTCAGGAAACTCGCATACCACTGGAACTTTTCTCAGTTCTGAGATGTCCCTTTGTTCAGTTTTGGTTGCCGTGACCGTGGCCTTTCTTGAGCTGTAACCTTTATTGTTTTGCCATGATGGTGAGTGAGAATCACGGTCCGATTGAAACAGTCGATGAATCCTTTGTTGGTGGTCAACCAGTCCATCCCTAAAATGACATCCAGTCCTTTATTCTCCAACACGATGAGATTTGCTTGGAACTGTAGTCCTTCGAACTCAATGACCACTCCTTGGCAGTAATGCTGAGCGATTTGCTTACTTCCGTGGGACTTGATGATCATAGATTTTTCCAAGGGAAGTATCGGAAAACCATGTTGCAAAACAAAACTCTTCGAAACGAAAGAATGGGAAGCTCCAGAATCAAACAAAACCGTGGCAGGTACTGTGTTGACAGGGAACATACCGAGCATGATGTCTGGGGCATTCCGCGCTTCTTCCCTGGTCACGTGGTTCAGGTGACCCTTCCTGTGGTTGTTGCTGGGGTTGAAATTGTTGCGCTTGGGGGCTGGATTGTTCCCACCATTGTTTGGCTTGGGGGCCGCGTTCCTCGGCTTTGGGCATTGTTTAGCATAATGCCCTTCTTCACCGCAAGCATAGCAGGTGACCCCTGGACGGTACGTGAACTCTTTGTCCCTGGCATGAAACTGTCTGACGGGCCTTGGATCAGTAGTCGTGGATCTCCTTGCTTCTGTCCTTGGAACCTCAGTCTTGCTTCGGTTGTTGCGAGCAAGAGTCGTCTTGTCCCTCTTTCGCTTACGGATATCTTCCAGACTACGGCGCTCATTCTCCAATGTAATGGCCTTGTCAACCAGAGTTTTTAAAAACCGGGAAGGTGTGTACAATCAGTTGGCATCTTAGTGCTGGTGCCAGGCCGTCCAGGAATTTTTCCATCTTCTTGTTTTCTGTCATGTGCTCGTCGTAGGCATAACGAGATAGCTGGGTAAACTGACCATTGTATTCTGTCACTGACATGCCTCTCTGCTTCAGGTCATCAAATTCTCTCTTCTTGATTTTTATGATGCTCCTGGGGATGTGTGCCCCACGGAAGCCTTCCTTGAACTCATCCCAGGTGATGTTGTGTTCACTGGGGTGCATGTGTAGGAAGTTTTCCCACCATGCTGCAGCTGCTCCAGTAAGGTAGTGTGGTGCATAAAGCACCTTCTCATGATCTGAGCATTGAGCAATAATCAGCTTCCTTTCAATGTCACGAAGCCAATCATCGGCTTCTAGCGGCCTATCGGTGTGAGCAAACGTTGAAGGGCGAGTTTTCTGTAACTCAGATAACTTGGAATGAGGCTGATAGGGTTCACGGTGGTTTCCCATATTGATGAAGTGATTCATCATCTCTTGGTGCTGTTGCTGGCTTTGTTCGAAGAGACGGCATACTTGAGACAGGGCTGCTTCGCTGTCCTGTTGACTGGACTGACCCTGAGTGAAATTGTTGCTAGTCTGTGTCCCATAAACTTCTTCTGACTGATTGGGCATGGAGCGAGTCCACGGGCGAGACATTTTTCCAGTCTGGGGTATTATTTTGCAAAACCCATGAGAAGAACTGTGTGGTACAAGGAAAATCTTGCAAAGGCAACAATTTAAAAGACCTCAAGGTTTTCAAGAAAACATAAACGATTTTGCACGGAGAAATGATTGCTTAACCAAATCATACACGCGAAAAAACAAACACAAGATACAACACTCAGGATGTGCGTACACAATCCTGACATGTTATTTAGACTAGCATACTCCTCCGGAAGGCAGCGAACACACTAATACAAACTAGCGTACAGCGAAAACACATCATACAAGCAGACATAATGCGCGGCTACTCGGCGCTCTCAGTCGGAGATGGTGACGATGTCCTTTCCCTTGCCGAGGGCAAGACTCAGCGGTGCAGGAGAATCAACCTCCACCTCCTCTCTAGCTGGCTCCTGGCGCGTAGCACTGCGCTGCGGTGACGGTGCGGGGGCGACAGGCGGCCACGCGGGTGCGGCAGGCGGTGCAGCTCTGACTGGAATAGGAGCGATGACTCGGTCGAACTCCTCAGTGGTAGGCAGACGGCGAGCAGTGTCCAAAATGGCCGGTGCATAAGAGGCTGAAGACGAGACAAATGTCAGAGGCGGTGCCGTGTGGAGAAGCTCGTTCCTGCTGGCAGGACCGCCCCGGACTAAGTCCATGCGGGCAGCCACAAGATCGTCTACGAGGTTGTCGAAAGATTCCTCCTGAGCCTTGAGATACTCCACAACCATCTCGATGGCTTCATCTCGCTCTCCCCGATGGCAGGTGAATGCATAGTGACAAGTGTATGGCACATGGCATGGGAGATAGCGGTAGCGACGAGTCTTCATCATCGGAAGGATATCCCGAAGGCGAGCTATTGCCTCACGGGCAGCCATCTGCATGGCATGCCTCTTCGTAGGCATGGCCCTTCCCACAAAACAGAAGTGGCGGGATGCAGAACGTCCTCCCTTGAATTGCACCACGGCCTGGTGCATGGACACGTCGTCGCTGAGCTTGTGCTGATAAAGCGTGAACTCCGGACGAGTCGCTGGCCCGATCGCGAGCTTGGTGATGGAGACGAGGAGTTTGACAAACCCCTCGGGCACGTTCGTGAACACTCGAGTCTCGCAGCTGCTACCAGCCATCTACAAAAGTAGGCAAAAATTCTGAGTAGTCATGTCATAAATTTATGATGACCAACAGAAAATAGCTACATTTGCAAAAATGCTGAAAAAGCACAAAAGACGCTAATAACCGATTAGCGATCGCACCTAGTGGCTTCCTACAGTCAGCCTGGCTCTGATACCAAGCTTGTCACGACCGGTTTTTCAATAAAATATTTATTGAGAGACCAGTCCCTTTTACGGACCAGTAAAGAAGAATCGCTTCTCACTGGTAGACAATATCTTGGTCACAGAAGAAAAATACCAGGAGTACTGAATATAATACAAGGTTGAGCGGAGACTGCTCAACAATTTATTACATGAACGCCGATAAAACATAACGGCGGATAGGGTGGCATGACTACTAACTCACGATAACAACGGTGGAGGAAATATCACCGCGAAGTGGGTGATATGACTCCTGAAAACTACAGCTCTTCGAGCGTCGGAGTGAGGCTCGAGGAGACTTATTGCGGGTGGTGGAAGCGTATATAAAACAAGTGACCAATATCCAAGATCGCACAGGACTGACTAGGACTCCTCTAGGCGTCGGACGCACTATCAAACTCTTCATCCAAGAGATCGCCTTCGTCAACATCTGGCCAAAACAACAAGCCAGGTGAGTACTATGAAAGTACTCGCAAGACAGTCCGGACATAAGATATAACAAATGTAAACATGAAGCATATGAACAGATTAACCAGTGCGTTCAGACATAGAGATAATAATGCATGGGAAAATAGCAGAGAAGTCGGGCGGTAGTCCTCCCGAAATCCCAAAATAAATACTGGGTGCCAAACGAGGGTCTGAATGACTCCTCGAGAGGAAACTGCAAGAATAGTAATACTGGTGCCAAACGAGGGTCTGAATGACTCCTCGAGAGGAAACTGCAGGAATAATAATGCCGCAGTCGGGCGTCAGGGGGACACCACATAAAGGGCTTATAACAGAAATGAAAGACAAACATGCCACAGTCGGACGTCTGAGCGACATCACATAAAGGGCTTATATTGTAGCTCAATAATTCAGTAGCTCGAGAACATAAATTATTACAAGTACGAGACAAATATAAGGTTAGTCCAGCCGCAGGAATAACAATTAAACTGGGTTTACCACTTGAGCTTGACCACCGGGGATAAAAAAAAATTTCCACGAAGATAGATATGGATATACTGATCACCCTACTTGATCATGGATACGATGACTTGGAAGGATTTGACTCTGCAGAGTTTGTACTTAACCACAGCCAACGGATTTCAGTAGTCACGGGGACTAGTTCCGTTTACGGTGTTTTGGAAGAAACGCGCCTAACCAGTACACACCCATTCAACATTCCGAAGCCAGGGATCACCCTCGGCAACGTTCAAGAAAAACCTTGAGACGGGGAGGCTACAACCTCGCGTAGCATGGGATCAAATTTCTATACGCGCGCTCTAAGGGGGTGCCCCCCCTCTCGGTCCCAACCGGAAACACCCATGCCCCCTGACCGGATGACTAGCTTTAATCCAGGGCCATGGAACCATCATCCCGGCCCCTCTGTTTGGTGTGTACACGGAAAGAGGTTACCAACTTACTAAACCGCATCCTGGCAAAGAAACATGTGGTAGCACGGAAGGGGAAAGAACGATAACGTGACTCCGTCCACGTTAACGTCGGAATTAGGCGGATGACGCAAGGCTGGTATGCTACAACAGTACCACCTTGCCGCCCTTCATGTCACCACATGATTAGGCCATCTCTCACCAGAGATCATCGCAACTTTGGAACATGCGGGTAGTTGCCTCACAAGCAATGAGGTACTCACCGACACTCATATGCCACGCACAACTTACACGCAAACATGCAAAACACCTATCATATCAAAGGTTCAAACATGCTTGCCTGGTTCGGAGAAGTCGGAGTCTAGCTCGGCGAAGTTCGCGGCTCCGTCACCTCTTCCGGAACCTACGGCATAACGAAAACGGGCACTAACGTGAAAACCAACGCGTGCATAAAAACTTTTCCAAATAAATCTCATAAAAAACTAGACAAAATTTTAAGACTGTCAGCAAAAGAATCACTCAAAAATCACTTTTTATTTAAAAGTTATACAGGTTTCTGTCCAGGGACTCATCTGTAATGAAACAGAAAAGTTCCAGGGGCTAAACTGAGAAAACAGAAAACGCTTCGGAAAGAAACGCGCCAGCTCAAAAGGGAAGACGTATTTAGCCCGAAGGCGCCAACAGAAAACGTTTCGAGGGAGAGAAAAAGA
Organism: Aegilops tauschii subsp. strangulata; assembly: GCF_002575655.3. Lineage (NCBI taxonomy): Eukaryota > Viridiplantae > Streptophyta > Magnoliopsida > Poales > Poaceae > Aegilops > Aegilops tauschii. The sequence continues at coordinate 364,812,845 of NC_053041.3, read as the reverse complement.
GAGGCTGACATGGGGGTCCCACATGTCAGGTTTAAAAAGTTCGCCGGCGCCCGAAGACTGCGGTGGTCGCCGGCGTCGAACCACGGCGAGACAGGGAGATCGGAGTGTACCAAGAGCTTCAGCGTGTCCTTCCGCGTCGGTGGGTGGTGGACTCGAGCGACGGAGAGCACCACGTCGACGGCGACACTTTCTTCGGCGGAAGGCGGCTCGGGTGATGGTGGAGAACTCCGGTGGGTGCTGCAAACTCCGAAATGAGGCGCGGGTCAGAAGAGTGGATGCATAGGGGAGCTACTGGCAAGAGATGGGAGGCAGAGGCGCACGCACGGGAGCGAATCGAGCTGGATCCCGTGGCGGGTCGCAGCGGCCGGAGTTGAGGAAGGAGACCTCCTCGGGGCTCTTCCAGTGGCTTGGTGTGGTCTAGGAGGAGTGCAGAGGTGGTGTGGGTTCGAGTTGAAGCTCGGGGCCTCTATTTATAGGCTGAGTGGCGCCGTTTGCACCGCGCCTCTCTCTGGCGGCCGCAAAGCCGCCGCTGGCGTCGGTCACGGGGCGGCGCACCTCCTCCAGCACGTCGCCGACGCCCGCAAGCATCCAGGCGCTCGTGCGGTGCAGGAACAAGGAGGAGGGGACGGGGAGCAAGGCGCCAACGCGGCATTGTCGAGATCGACAACATGTTCTGAAGAAAACGACAGTAGACCACTGAACTGTATTTCTGAAACTCTGAACTTGACATTGACACTGCACTACAGGTGTTCGACAGAATGATTTGGCATGAAGGAAATTTTTCCTGGGGCTGGGACTTGGTGAGGTGACCTCTCAAAGCACCGAGAGGCTGCCTGATTTTACTCAGAATTTTTGGATAAGGATTTGAATGAATTTCATCAAATTTGACAAATTTGGTCCAAACTTGCAGCAAGTGTAGTTTGAAAAATTTGAACTGAAGACCAGTGGATCTTCATGGATCTTGGTTGAGGGTTCAAAGGACTAGGGAGGGGAATTGGTTTGGGGGCAAAAATCACAACAGAATTGGTAGCTCCTTTGTAAATCTCCAAGGGCTAGAATAGAAGACAGAAATTGTTTTGATAAGATTTAAATGGAAAACAAACATATGGGGAGGTTCAACTTGCTGGATTTGATGCAAATCATGATCCAAAGATGAGGGAAAGTTTAGGAGAGTGGATTTGCACTAAGGCCATGGCAAGAGAGAATTGTTGAAAGTGGTAAAGGATTATTCCAAAAGACATAGTGCATTTTTCAAAGAAATCTTCAAAAGGCATTTTTCTCAAGTGAAAAGCATTTTGGTTTGAGTCCAAATAAAAAGCAAGAACCTCCAAGACCAAAACAAGTCTTGGGTGGATCCAAATAAAACTCTTGCCATAAAAAATATCTTGAAAGGGAGGGTTCTTTTGAAGAAAAATTTAAATCACCTCCCTCAAGTCAAATAAATTTTTTGAAAAATCCAAATAAAATTTTGGGTGTCACATCAGAGCAACGAGAATTAGTTTGTGTCTGATACCAGAATTGACGATCTCTCGGAAGGTGGCTCGTGAATTACATACGAGGCCACACGCGAGGAATAACTTTGGGAACAGGGGGTGTATAGAAGAGTCAGGTTTTGATCCTGTGGAACTGTGGGTTATGGGCCCACCATGTGGGTTAAAAGTAGAAAGGCGGTGATATTTTGCACAATCATGATAACAAGGCATGTCAGAGGATAGCCTATCAATTATGTCGGCAACGTCGGTACCAAGGGCGAGGGACGGAGAGAACCATCTTCCTGCTCGTTGAACGAGGTGGGCCAATAGGTAAAGTTCTCGTCCATTATTGGTTACCGGAATGTTACCAACAATATTAACAGGGTCTTACTGACAGAGTTGTACACCGAGGTGTTTGCACAAGCAGGGAATAATTACTGCTTATATCATATAGATCACAGTAAGGGTTTAAACAAACCAATGGAAAGGGAAAAGTGTGTGTCAGATTTAATCAGAACAATGGAAAGAAAAATGTGTTTAAACAACATTTCAGGGGTATATCCTTCCCAAGGACAAGCAGAGCATGATATCCATGACAAGATATAATGTAGAAAACCATTTAGGTAAGGGGAGAGGAAGTTCATGACATTACCCAAACAACGGTGTTTGGATAAATTTGATAAAGAAAATTTATCATTGTGCTTCAAATGTTCTCATTGAAAATCGGAGTACCACATACATGGTTCGAGATAACTCTTGACATGGTCATCATGTATGGGTCATATTTTGGATACACAAAGGATCCATCAGGAACAACTTATAGAATAAGTTTTACAATTTCATCATGGAAAAATGGGTAACCTTGCTAAGAAGGAAACTATAACAATAGGTCCTATGGCCAGGTGTGCTAGGCATGACATCATCTTACCGGGTCATATAAAAGACCAATGTTATAACTCTTGGAAATATATTCCAACAATCATGTCTGACCGAGGTTCAGATTGGATTGGCTTCAGGGTACCTCAGACTTAGGATGCATGAGAAGAAAAAGGCGCAACTTAATTTGATGAGATGGCATTGCAAGATTCTCGAGAAATGAACTATGGAAGCAAGTTCCGAAATAAGAGACCAAGGAGAAGACGAGGATGTGGCTGATGGACTCAGCGACAATTTATCGAGAATTCCAACAAGATGGATTTCCACAATTATGTGAACAAGGAGATAATATTTTTCAGATCAAATGTTATCATATAATGATGTATGTTCGAGGAAAACATCCACAGTTAAACATTGGTTGAAAGGTGCACTTAAAATATGGGATGGGTTGCACGACAACGTCAGAATGGTGATTTAGCAACCAACACACCAAATTGGGATTATTGTCCATTAACTTTGAAGCACTAGGGTTGCTAGAGATATTAAATTCTCACAACAGAGTTCACTCAACACGGGGGCCAATAAAAGAATGGTGATGGCGAGAAGCATCACTATACCAAGAATTCTTAAGAGGCGGAGCAATCCTCACAACATCATTGACATAAAAGACAGTACTACTTCAAGGTAGAACAAAATACAAGCTGGAAAGCAAATTGCATCCATAACATGAACAAGTTTGTGATGAAAGGGAGTAAGGATGTTGTCGGTGGCAACTCAAATTACCAAGGGACGAGGATGGTACTTATCATCATGAATTCGATCGATATCCTGAAAGGAGTCAAATGTTGATGAGGATCACGACAAATTTTGTCGAGAGATTTCATGAAGATGTAATCGATCGGCGATGACATCAAGTTAAAGGAATGATGAAGCGAAAGGTTATTGGAACCATGGGTACGACACAAACTCGAAATCAAGTTTTCTGTTCAAGGAGAAATGATATGACGAGGAAGATCGCCGTAAGCTTAGCTCATCATCGAAAGTTGTGCTCCAGGAATAAGTACCAGGTAGCACAGTTAAAATCAGCATGGTAATGATATAGCCAATCAGGCTAGGAATGACGTGATCGGGTACAAACTCGTAAGTAAAGAAGATTACTAAGAGTTGTTTAATCGCGTTGCGGACTCAATTTAGTTATGGGTGTCCCCGAGTGACTTGACAACTCAGACCCAGGAAAAATTGGAATCAATGAGAATTAGTACTTGATGAAGACCCATAACAAGCAACCTGGTTCAGTGATATTATTGAGATACCATAGGGTAATACTCGAAGGTAGAGCAGAATAGAGGTTGGACGGGTGAAATGATCTACAGAAGACGAGTGCTTTAACTCGTCCTAGAAATGGGATCAAAGAAAAACAATATGGTCGGAACCACGATTGCAAAAGATCAAATCACGGATACAGGATCAATTTATATCGAGGGAATAATTATTGTTACGAGAAGCTTCCATGATAAGATCTACATCGTTTCCATGGGCATGAACACAAAGTTCAAGGTCGACTCCCACTTCTCCAATGCATAAACATTCATTCACTTCTCGTTTTCGACAAAGCGGTAGTGTTGAAATTTTATCTGATGGAACACCAGTAGAGTACAACCCGCATAACCTTTGGGCTTGCACATATTAGGGAAGGCATAGGTTCAACCCATAGGGGCATCTTAGGAACATATAGCACAACCTTCAGGAGTAATAAACAGAAGCTCGAAAGCAGAGCATGGTTGACAAAAGGAGAGGATACAAATTACCAAAGGCATTATATACCCATGGAAAGGCTCACATGGTTATTGAATATGAAAGACACTCTGGATAATAATCCAACAAGGGGTCTTGTGGTCTACAACGGAGCTGCTGCGAGTATCGGTACTCTATCAGAGGAAGAAGGAACGAAAGGGCATCGGATTATAGAAACAAATGACTAATTCAAAGCTCAAATGGAAATGAATTATCATTTACAAATCAAGGGATCAGAAGCCAACGGTCTTATTAAGAATGGATAGGTTGAATAGACTTAGGGGTACAATCGACGACAATTTGATTGGTCGATAACCATCTCATGTTCAAAATGACATCTGAGCTGGAAAGATAATTTAAAAAGGATCAACCGATGATTGCATGCATTCACACTCATGTTGAATCAATAGGATCAAAATGACAGTGTCAAAGGAGACTAATGAATATTGTCAAAAATATGGGAAGCATCCATAATGCAAGCAGCCAAGTATTTGCAGAGCAATAAGCTGCTAAGGATTTTCAGAGGATCGAATAGTATTTCAAAGACTTATGTGAAACACCTGAACAACTGGGCATGAACGGATACTCGGTAAGTGCGAGGAATTATCCGTAGGGGTATTCATGTGGCAAAGAACTGCAAGGCAGTAGGCACAAGGTATTCTCAAAACAATAGAGAGAATTTCAAGGTGTCTTATAATAACAAGATCAACGGGGAATGATTGTATGAATGGCAAGTGTACGTGGTTATCCATAAAGGTTTATCGATGGATGGGAATTGCAAAAGCGATGGCACAAAGTCTAGAGAGAGAGTAGCCTCGGAATCTTCTGGTGCAATAGACGATCATCAGTAATAAGGTGCTCTTCGGGTGAAAGTGATCACGAGATCTTAGTTTTAGATTTAGCAAAATTCATTTAACTCGAATAGAAGAGAGATCAGAGTCCTAGAGTATAGACGAGGAATAAAAGATCCTAATACCACCCATGGCGACGTGGGCCCATAAGACACACAACCATGTTAGTAAAAGTTTTTCAATGACTAGACTCAACTTCGGCCAAGGAGTTGGAAAGGGGGATTCCTACATGCAGCCGGCCCTGATACCAACTTGTGACGCCCCCGATTCAATCGTACACTAATCATACACGCAAACGTGTACGATCAAGATCCGGGATTCACGGCAAGATATCACAACACAACTCTGAAATGAAATAAGTCATACAAGCATCATAATACAAGCCAGGGGCCTCGAGGGCTCGAATACAAGTGCTCGATCATAGACGAGTCAGTGGGAGCAACAATATCTCAGTACAAACATAAGTTAAACAAGTTGCCATAAGATGGCTAGCACAAACTGGGATACAGATCGAAAGAGGCGCAGGCCTCCTGCCTGGGATCCTCCTAAACTACTCCTGGTCGTCGGCGGCCTGGACGTAGTAGTAGGCACTCTCGGTGTAGTAGGGGTCGTCGTCGACGGTGGCGTCTGGCTCCTGGCCTCCAACATCTGGTTGCGATGTCCGAGAAGAAGAGGAAAAGGGGGAAAAGAGGGAGCAAAGCAACCATGAGTACTCATCCAAAGTAATCGCAAGCAAGGATCTACACTACATATGCATGGATATCTGTGCAAAGGGGCAATATCGGTGGACTGAACTATAGAATGCCAGAATAAGAGGGGGATAGCTAGTCCTGTCGAAGACTACGCTTCTAGCAGCCTCCATCTTGCAGCATGTAGAAGAGAGTAGATGGTAAGTTCACCAAGTATCATCGCATAGCATAATCCTACCCGGCGATCCTCTCCTCGTCGTCCTGTGGGAGAGCGACCACCGGGTTGTATCTGGCACTTGAAAGGGTCTGTTTCATTAAGTATCCAGTTCTAGTTGTGATAAGGTCAAGGTACAACCTCGGGTCGTCCTTTTACTGAGGGACACGGCTATTCAAATAGATAAACTTCCCTGCAGGGGTGCACCACATAGCCTAACACGCTTGATCCCTCTAGCCGGACACACTTTCCTAGGTCATGCCCGGCCTTGGAAGATCAACACGTCGCAGCCCCACCTAGACTCAATAGAGAGGTCAGCACGCCGGTCTAAATCCTAAGCGTGCATGGGTCTCGGCCCATCGCCCATTGCACTCCTGGACGTTGCGAGGGCGGCCAGAAGCAGACCTAACCCCCTTAATACAAGCGCAGGCTTACGATCCAATCTGGCGCGCGCCGCTCCATCGCTGACATCAAAAGAGCTTCGGCTGATACCATGACGTCGAGTGCCCATAACTGTTCCCGCGAAGTTAGTTAGTGCGTATAGGCCAGTGGCCAGACTCAGATCAAATACCAAGATCTCGTTAAGCGTGTTATTTTGAAGTAACCGCGGATGCCGACTAGGGCCAGGCCCACCGCTCTCCTAGGTGGTCTCAACCTGCCCTGCCGCTCCGCCACAAAGATCCACACAGAGGGCCGTCGAGAAAGTATGTCCTTTCAGCCCCCAATCCGTGAATCAACCGCGGGTACTCAACGAGCCGACCCGACTTTAGTCACCGCATGTATCATGTATTATGTATATAAGTATATACCCATGATCACCTCCCGAGTGATCACGGCCCGGTAGTATAGCATGGCAGACGGACAAGAATGTAGGGCCACTGATGGAATACTAGCATCCTATACTAAGCATTTATGATTGCAGGTAAAGGGAACAATAGTAGTAGCAAAGACAGGCTATGCATTAGAATAGGATTAACGAAAAGCAGTAACATGCTACACTAATCTAATGCAAGCAGTAGAGAGAAGAAATAGGGGATATCTGGTGATCAAGGGGGGGGGCTTGCCTGGTTGCTCTGGCAAGAAGGAGAAGTCATCAACACTGTAGTCGACCGGGGCAGCAGCGGCGTCGGTCTTGTAGTCTATCGGAGAGAAGAGGGGGAAGGAACAATGAATACAATGCAAACAGATGCATATCGATGCATGACATGACAAGTAACGGTGCTAGGTGTGCCCTAACATGGTAGAAGGTGATACCGGCGAAGGGGGGAAACATCCAGGAAATTATCCCCGGTGTTTCGCTTTTTCGGACAAATGACCTAGAGGGGGAAAGTTGCGTGTTCGCTATGCTAGGGATGTGTGGCAGACGAACGGGCTACATATTCGGATTCGTCTCGTCGTTCTGAGCAACTATCATGTACAAAGTTTTCCATCCGAGCTATGGTTTATTTTATATTAATTTAGAAAGGATTTAATCATTTTTGAAATTATTATTATTAATTTGAAAATAGCATTTCTGCATCAGCATGACGTCGGCATGACATTAGCAGTCAACAAAGGTGTTGACTGGGTCGCTGACGTGTGGGGTCCGCATGTCATTGACTGTTTAACTAACTAACAGTTAATTAGGTTAATTACTCACAATTAATTAAGTTAATTAATTTAGTTAACTAATTAATTAATTAATATTTTTTATTATTTAATCTCTTTTTTTGTAAATGTTCCAAGGGCGTGGCCCCACTTGTATTTGGCCCCAGGGGCATAGCGGGTGCGGGCTACGGGCATGCAGGTTCGGGCGCCCGTCAGGGCGGACCCGGGCGACGGCGTGGCCACCGCGGGAATCGCCGGCCGGCCGTGGCAGGCAGAGGCGGGTGCAGGGGCGGTCGCAGTGATGTGCGTGACCGTAGGCGGGCTGGGCAGCGGCCAGCAAGGGGGAGCAGCGCGGGGCAGGCGTGCCGGGGCAATGGTGGCCCGCGACTAGCACGGCCAAGGCAACGTGGGCGGGGAGCGGCACCGGCGGTGGAAAGCAACGGTGGTCGGCAGGGCCGCGCGGCTGCGGGCGTGGCTGCGGTGCTCGGGACACGAGCGATGGCTTGTGGCATGCAGCCGTAGTAGTAACGGCGGGGCTGGAGCGGCGGAGCCGCGACAAGGCAACACGGCATGACAAGGCCAGCACGCTCGCGGGCGACCGCGGTTGAGGGGAGGGAGGCAGGGCGGATGTGGCGAGCATAGGCAGCGGGCGCGCGAGGGGCTTCGGCCACGCACGGGAACTACGAGAGCGGTGAGCGTGCACGAGCATGGAGTCGGGGATGGATGGATGGGGCGCTCACAGGGGGGGTTGTAGGGCACGGGGCAGCGGGGCACGGGGAGGAGGACGCGGATGATGGTGTCGGAGACGGGGAGGCAGTCCAATGGGGAGGCGTGGTCGAGGCGGCGTTCCGGGCGACGACGACGTGGTCCAGCGGCATCGGGAGCGTCGGGTGGCGCGATGGTCTCGGGCGAGGGGCGACGGGGATCGATGACGGGGTGGCGGTCCGGCGAGGTGGCGCCGGCGACGGCGGCGAGTGGCCGGGGCGGAGCCGGGCCCCGATCCAGATCGGATCGGGGGAGGGGGTTGGCGACATGGGGGGGAGTGGGTGCGTGCGGGGGTTAGGGTTTGACCGGGGTGGGTTATGGAGGAGTGAGGGGGGCGGCCTGGGCCGGTTTGGGCCGGCCTGGCCAGCAGCTGGGCCGACTGGCCCAGTGTGGGTTCCTTTTTTTCTGTTTCCATTTAGTCCTTTTCTTTTCTTTTATTTCCTTTTCTGTTTTAATTCATTTTAAAGTATTTAGGCATTCTGTAAAGGCATGGCTTCTTCACCACAAATACCTAGGCGTTAATTGGCACACTCCAAACATTTTAGTTCTAATGATTGAAAACTTTTATTGTTTGCTTGATTTTAAATTTGAATTCAAAGCGGTTTCGAACTAAAGCGAGATTAGCAACAGTAATTGAGGTGACTTGGCATCATTAGCAGAGGTTCACTGTAGCTTAAATATCCGGGCGTCACACTCATAGTCGAAGGAATATGTATTTGACATGAAGAAAGCAATGGCGATAAAACTGAACGATCATTATTCTAAGCTGACGGATGGGTCTTGTCCATCACATCATTCTCCTAATGATGTGATCCCGTTATCAAATGACAACGCATGTCACTGGTTAGGAAACCTTAACCATCTTTGATCAATGAGCTAGTCTAGTAGACACTTACTAGGGACACGATATTTGTTTATGTATTCACACATGTATTTAGGTTTCCGATCAATACAATTATAGCATGAATAATAAACCTTTATCATGAATAAGTAAATAAAAAATAAAAAAATTATTATTGCCTCTAGGGCATATTTCCTTTAGTCTCCCACGTGCACTAGAGTCAATAATCTAGTTCACATCGCCATGTGAATAACACTCATAGTTCACATCGCCATGTGATTAACACCTATAGTTCACATCGCCATGTGACCAACACCCAAAGGGTTTACTAGAGTCAATAATGTTGTTCACATCGCCATGTGATTAACATCCAAAGAGTAATAAGGTGTGATCATGTTTTTCTTGTGAGAGAAGTTTAGTCAACGGGTCTGTCACATTCAGATCCGTATGTATTTTGCAAATTTCTATGTCTACAATCCTCTGCATGGAGCTACTGTAGATAATTGCTCCTACGCTCAATATGTATCCAGATTGAGACTTAGAGTCATCTAGATTACTATGGTGTGATCATGTTTTGCTTGTGAGAGAGGTTTAGTCAACGGGTCTGTCACATTCAGATCCGTATGTATTTTGCAAATTTCTATGTCTACAATGCTCTGGAGCTACTCTAGCGAATTGCTCCCACTTTCAAAATGTATCCAGATCGAGACTTAGAGTCATTCGGATTGGTGTCAAAGATTGCATCGACATAACTCTTTACGATGAACTCTTTATCACCACCATAACCGAGAAACATTTCCTTAGTCCTCTTTAAGGCACCTAAGGATAATTTTGACCGCTGTCCAGTGGTCCACTCCTGGATCACTCTTGTACCCTCTTTGCCAGATAAGTGGCAAGACACACATCAGGTGTGGTACACAGCATGGCATATCGTATAAAACCTATGGTTGAGGCATAGGGAATGACTTTCATTCTCCCTCTATCTTCTGTCGTGGTCGGGCTTTGAGTCTTAGTCAACTTCACACCTTGTAATACAGGCAGGAACCCCGTCTTGGACTGAACCATTTTGAACTTCTTCAAATCTTATCAAGATATGTGTTTTGTGAAAGTTCATTAAGCGTCTTGATCTATCCCTATAGATCTTGATGCTCAATATGCAAGTAGCTTCACCGAGGTCTTTCATTGAAAAATTCTTATTCAAGTATCCTTTTATGCAATCCAGAAAATCAATATCATTTCCAATCAATAATATGTCATCTACATATAATATCAGAAATGCTACAGAGCTCCCACTCACTTTCTTGTACATACAGGCTTCACCGTAAGTCTATATAAAACCATATGCTTTGATCACCTCATCAAAGCGTATATTCCAACTCTGAGATGCTTGCACCAGTCCATAGATGGATCGCTGGAGCTTGCACACTTTTTCAGCACCTTTAGGATCGACAAAACATTCTGGTTGCATCATATACAACTCTTCTTTAAGATATCCATTAAGGAATGCAGTTTTGACATCCATTTCCAGATTTCATAATCATAAAATGTGGAAATTGCTAAGATGATTCGAACAGACTTAAGCATCGCTACGGGTGAGAAAGTCTCATCGTAGTCAACTCCTTGAACTTGTCAAAAACCTTTTGCGGCAAGTCAAGCTTTGTAGTTAGTGACATTACTATCAGTGTCGGTCATCTTCTTGAAGATCTGTTTATTCTCAATGGTTTTCCGATCATCGGGCAAGTCCACCAAAGTCCACACTTTGTTCTCATACATGGATCCTATCTCAGATTTCATGGCCTCAAGCCATCTGTCGGAATCTGGGCTCATCATAGCTTCTTCATAGTTTGTAGGTTCGCCATGGTCTAGTAACATGACTTCCAGGACAGGATTACCATACCACTCTGGTGCAGATCATGCTCTGGTTGACCTATGAGGTTCAGTAGTAACTTGATCTGAAGTTTCATGATCATTATCATTTGCTTCCTCTCTAGTTGGTGTAGGCATCACAGGAATGGTTTTCTTTGATGTGCTACTTTCCAATTCGATCAAGTTACTAGACCATGGAGAACCTAGAAAGGATCCAAGTTCTACTTTCCTCCCACTCACTTCTTTCGAGAGAAACTCCTTCTCTAAAAAGGATCCATTCGTAGCAACAAAGATCTTGCCTTTTGATCTGTGGTAGAAGGTTACCCAATGGTTTCCTTAGGGTATCATATGAAGACGCACTCCTCCGCTTTGGGTTCGAGCTTATCCTTTTGACATAAGCGTCGCTTCCAAACTTTTAAGAAATGACAGCTTAGGTTTCTTGCCAAACCATAGTTCATACGGTGTCATCTCAACGGATTTAGACGGTGCCCTATTTAACGTGAATGCGGCTGTCTCTAATGCATAACCCCAAAACGATAGTGGCAAATCAGTAAGATACATCATAGAATGCACCATATCTAATAAAGTATGGTTATGATGCTCGGACACACCATTACACTTTCTTTTCTTGTTACGATGATTCTCTACTTCACTCTGAAATTCTTTGAACTTTTCAAACATTTCAGACTTGTGTTTCATTAAGTAGTTATACCCATACCTACTCAAATCATATGTGAAGGTGAGAAAATAACGGTACCCTCCGCATGCTTCAACACTCATCGGACCGCATACATGGGCATGTATTATTTACAATAAGTCATTAGCTCGCTCCATTGTTCTGGAGAACGGAGTTTTAGTCATCTTGCCCATGAGGCATGGTTCGCAAGTATCAAATGATTCATAATCAAGTGATTCCAAAAGTCCATCTGCATGGATTTTCTTCATGCGCTTTACACCAATATGACCTAAACAGCAGTGCCACAAGTATGTTGAATTATCATTATCAACTTTGCATCTTTTGGCATCAATATTATGAATATGTGTATCACTATGATCAAGATTCAGTAAACAATTCACATTGGGTGTATGACCATAGAAGGTTTTATTCATGTAAACATAACAACAATTATTCTCTAACTTAAATGAATAAACGTATTGTAATAAACATGATCTAATCATATTCATGCTCAATGCAAACACCAAATAACATTTATTTAGGTTCAATACTAATCCCGAAGGTAGAGGGAGTGTGCGATGGTGATCATATCAACCTTGGAATCATTTCCAACACACATCGTCACCTTGCTTTTAACTAGTCTCTGCAACTCCTGTTTCAAGTTACTAATCTTAGCAACTGAACCGTTATCAAATACCTAGGGGTTACTATGAACACTAGTAAAATACACATCAATAACATGTATATCAAATATACCTTTGTTCACTTTGCGATCCTTCTTACCCGCCAAGTATTTGGAGCAGTTCCACTTCGAGTGACCATTTCCTTTGCAGTAGAAGCTCTCAGTTTTAGGCTTGGGTCTAGCTTTGGGCTTCTTCACGGGAGTGGCAACTTGCTTGCCATCCTTCTTGAAGTTCCCTTTCTTTCCCTTGCCCTTTTTCTTGAAACTAGTGGTCTTGTTAACCATCAACACTTGATGCTATTTTTTGATTTCTACCTTCACCGATTTTAGTGTAGCGACCCGACTTGGTAAGAGTCGAAGTCTCTGTGCTTACCGTGCTAGTCCCTGGATCGACTTGCTAGCACACACAGTACTCGATGAAATAACAGAAATAACACACATCTCTTTATTACATCGATAGTCCAGGAGCAATACATTTATTACAAAATAGGGCATAGAGCCAATAAACAAATACCGCGGAAGCAAAGTAGTAAATGAGTCCAACTCCACGAGCAAGGTTGAGTGTAGAACATCGACCTATCGCACCTTAATCCTCGTCGGATATATCTGCAACGTGATAAGTTGCAGCCATATAGGTCAGTACATTGAATGTACTGGCAAGTCACATCATAAGTGTAAAGAACCTACTTGTACATGCAATTTGGCTGGTGGAAAGCTCTAAGTTTAGTTTTTTTGCATAAAGCTAGTTTTTTTCCTATTAGGAAAGATGTTATTCTACTACTACACATTTGCATAGGATGAGTTGGCAAACCCAACTCCATCCGTTCCCAAGTTTCATTTAAAACCCAACTGTTTAATTAAAGGTGAGGAGATCTCCCCGCATTTTCACTACTAGATGCTCAAGTTGTCCGTAACCGGGGACACAGCTAATCGATTAGGTTGACACTCTGCAGAGGTTGCACACTTCTCCCCAGAAGACTCAACCACCTCCATGATCGGAAGATCGAGACATAGTCTTTCGAAAATGTTCCCCCTTAACCCACGGATAGGCTGGTACACCTACATCATTCTACATCTGCTAGCCCATCCCGGAAGGGGTCACACTAACTAGTCAACTAAGCCAGAGCCCATATTGGCTTGTGGCTGCACAGGTAAGCTTCTGGACATGAGAATACGATTGATCTCTTTGAGCCTGAGCGGACAGTCCACTAGTGGTGCACCACCATGGATTTCCCATGCGTGCCCCACTGTACTTCGCCACCATTCCAACAAGTTTCCGCCCAGGTAGTTCATTAATTATCTTAGGTCCTATTTACTACATTGTCACTCATACTTTACAATGATCACTCCCCAAATCCACGTCTACTTAGCGAAGCAACATAATGTAAAACGATGGCGACAATGTTATAAGGTTCAGACCTACCTCAATGAACTACTAGGTGAAAAGCATAGTCATGCGACATCAATTCCTACCATGCAGTCCTACCGCAAAGAACTAAGTGCATAATAAAAACATAGGTAATGAAACATGATCAAGATGCAACTTGCCTTGGTACTGCTGGTTGAATTCTAAAGACTGATAATATTCTGCTTCGCACTCCGCGCAATCTATCGCAAAGAAGATAAACAAACATAAGCAAACATTTTAGAGAACCAAGAAGAACGTGCAAAGCAAGAAGTCTCGGAAAAACCAAATGAACAAACAACACTTAACTTGCACGAAAATATTCTAAGTGCCAAAACAACATAGGCCTATAGTTCAAGAAGTGATGTGAACTATAGTGCATACTATGCAGACTAGTAAAAACATTAATGGACATATCCTAGTGTGTGTAAAATATTGTGATAAAGGTCCAGATGATAGGGTTTGGCTACGGTGACAGAATGCAAAAAGAATCAACTTAATCGGAGCTACGGTTTGAGAGAAATGGCCATTTGAAGTTCGAATTCGAATCTTAATAAATTCAAATTTGAATCTGACAAAAGTTTGCAAAAAGGATACCACTGGATAGATCTAAACAATATGAAGAATTTGCCGTTGGTTTCATTGAGTTTGGATCTACGGTTTAAAAGTTATGGCTAATCTAAGCTCAGGGACTAATCTGTGATAAAAGGGACTAAACAAAGAAGAAAACTATCGCAACCAAGTCCCTGGCCACGTGGCGGCTCCTGGCTGGCCGAGCAGCGTATGCTGCGGAGGCTTACGGCGAATGGCCGCTAAATAGGAAAAAAAACAACGGCTAACTAAAGAAAAACCGACGCTCGGTTTAAATAAAACCGCACGGTCTAAGGGAACCGCGGTTAACCGCGTACCTCTTCGCAAAATAAAAAACGAACCTAATCTAATCTGGGCCGTCGGTGATCGATCTAACGGGCGGGAGTGGGGCGGCGGCTTACAGCGGGTGATGGTGATGGTGGCGACGATGAAGACGGCGGCGCGGCGTCGGTGACGGAGGAGGCGGCGGCTCCGGTGGTCCTCGGCGACGGGGAGGTGCGGCACGTCGAGGGCGTCGCGAAGGTGGTGGCGGCATGCGTCGGTGGCGTCCGGACGGGGTGGGGTGAAGACAGTGGCCTTCGGTGCTCTGGCGGCTCCGGCGTCGACGGTGCGGCGGCTCCGACGGGACCTAGGGGCAAAAATCGTGTCAAAAGGATGCGCCTCGGCGGGCTAAGAAAATTTACAGGAAAGGGAGGGTCGGAGTGGTCTACGGGCGACGAAATGCTCCGGCGAGTTGCGCGGCTCCGGCGAGATGCGAATGGGCAGCGCGGTGGCTATGAGCGGCTTGGGATGAAGCGAGGCGGCGAGGTTGGAAGAGGGGTGCAGGGGCATTTATAGGCAAGGTCAGAGGGCACGGGAGCTGCGGATAAGCTCTATCCGAGCGCGAGGTGGCCGGCGGTTGCGGGCGGCGAGGTGCGGATATTTATCCCGCGCGGTGCGGGAGGTTGGGGACGGGCTGACGTGCGGGGCCCGCCTGGCAGCAGCAGCAGCGAGAGGAGGCAAGCGAGGGCGAGCGCGGGGCGGTCGACCGGGCGGGAGGCTTCGGGCACGCGGGCGCAGGCCTTGGGCCAAATGGCCAGCTCGGCTGGTTGGGGTGCTCCTGGGCTGAACCAAGTTTCGGTCCAGGCTGCGGTGAGTGCGTGCGTGTGTTTTTTTTAACCGAACACTAAAGTGGCCCTAAATAATTCAAGTGAATTAATAAAAACACCAAAATAATTTCTAAAATAACTATACAATATCTAGAGCCTAATGAACATTAACTTAAGCACAGAATATTTTGAAAATATTTTCCTAATGCAATTAATGCATTTTTTGCAGATAAAATAAATACCAATAAACTCCAAAACTTCAAATAATATTCAAAATAAAATTTCTCACTCTTTTATAAATTTGAGGAAGTCATCTTATCCCCTCTCATTTGTATTTCTCGAGTGGAAAAATATTATTTGAATATTTCAAAAACTCCAAAATGCAAAGAAATATGATATGCATTGAATGATTCTATTAACATCCAAATTTAATAAAAATTGGATGTTACATTTAGCATCGCGAAGAGCTCGGGAGTCGTTACCATCATCCCTTGCATATTATAGTTCATCATGAAGTCCTAGTAGCTTGGTGATAGTGACTAGAGAACTCTGTCAATCACTATCTTATTTGGAAGATTAACTCCCACTTGATTCAAGCGATTGTACTACCCAGACATTCTAAGCACATGCTCACTAGCTGAGATATTCTCCTCCATCTTGTAGGCAAAGTACTTGTCAGAGGTCTCATACCTATCGACATGGGCATGAGTCTAAAATACCAATTTCAGCTCTTGGAACATCTCATATGCTCCGTGGCGTTCAAAACGTTTTTGAAGTCCCGGTTCTAAGCCGTAAAGCATGGCGCACTAAACTATTAAGTAGTCATCATAACGAGCTTGCCAAACGTCCAGAACATCTACATCTGCTCCTGTAATAGGTCTATCACCTAGCGGTGCATCAAGGACATAATTCTTCTGTGCAGCAATGAGGATAATCCTCAGATCATGGACTCAATCCGCATCATTGCTACTATCATCTTTCAACTTAGTTTTCTCTAGGAGCATATCAAAAATAAGGGAGCTAAATCACGAGCTACTGATCTATAACATTGATATCAAAAAACTATTAATACTAAGTTCATGCTAAATTTAAGTTCAATTAATCAAATTACTTCAAAACTCCCACTTAAATAGACATCCCTCAAGTCATCTAAGTGATACGTGATCCAAATCAACTAACCCATGTCCGATCATCACGTGAGATGGGGTAGTCATCAATGGTGAACATCTCTATGTTGATCATATCTACTATATGATTCACGTTCGATCTTTCGATCTCCGGTGTTCTGAGGACATGTCTGTACATGCTAGGCTTGTCAAGTTTAACCCAAGTATTTTGTATGTGTAAAACTGTCTTACACCCGTTGTATGTGAACGTAGAGTCTATCACACCCGATCATCACATGGTGTCTCAACACGATGAACTGTAGCAACGGTGCATACTCAGGGAGAACACTTTTACGTTGAAATTTAGTGAAGGGATCATCTTATAATGCTACCGCCGTACTAAGCAAAATATGATGCATAAACGATAAACATCACATGCAATCAAAATATGTGACATGATATGACCATCATCATCTCGTGCTTTTGATCTCCATCTCCAAAGCATCGTCATGATCTGCATCGTCACCAGCTCGACACCTTGATCTCTATCATCGCGTCGTCGTTGTCTCGCCAACTATTGCTTCTACAACTATTGCTAACTCATAGCGATAAAGTAAGGCAATTACATGGCGTATGCATTTCATACAATAAAGAGACAACTATAAGGCTCCTGCAGGTTGCCAGATATCTTACAAAACATGATCATCTCACACAATAACGTATATCTCATCATGTCTTGACCATATCACATCACAACATACCCTGCAAAAACAAGTTAGACGTCCTCTACTTTGTTGTTGCAAGTTTTACGTGGCTGCTACGGGTTTCTAGCAAGAACCGTTCTTACCTACGAAAAAAAACCACAACGGTGATTCATCAGGTTTTCTGCTTTAACCTTCTTCAAGGATAACCCGCTAGCCACCTTTATGCAAAACTAGTTGCATGTCAGTTGGTGGAACCGGTCTCATGTGCGTGGACATGTAAGGTTGGTCCGGGCTGCTTCATCCCACAATACCGCCGAATCAAAATAAGACGTTGGTGGTAAGCAGTATGACTAACACCACCCACAACCCTTTGTGTTGTACTCGTGCATATCATCTACGCATAGACCTAGCTCATGATGCCACTGTTGGGAATCGTTGCATGGAAAACAAAAAAAAATTATGCACACGCAATGATCTATCCATGGAGATGCATAGAAACGAGGGGGAGAGTGTGTCTATGTACCCTAAGCGGAAGGTTTAACGCGGTTGATTTGGTCGAACTTCTTCGCGCTTCAACCGATCAAGTACCGAATGCACGACACCTCCGCATTCTGCACACGTTCAGGTCGGTGACGTCCCTCGCCTTCTTGATCCAGCAAGACATCGAGGTAGTAGATGAGTTCCGTCAGCATGATGGCGTGGTGACGGTGATGGTGAAGTGATCTCCGCACGGCTTCGCTTAAACACTATGTAATATGACCGGGATTGTAAATGGTGGAGGGGGGCGCCGCACACGGCTAGGCAATTGTCTGGTGTGTGCTAGGGCGCCCCCACATATATATAGGTGGGAGGGAGGGAGGAGCAGCCATAGGAGGCGCCCAAGTAGGAGGAATGCTACTTGGAGTCCCTCCCAAGCCGCGCGCCCCCTGCCATATATAACCGAGGGGGAAGGAAAGAGGGGGGAAAGGGAAGGAAGTGGGAATCCTAATCCACAATTTCCTTTCCCTTCTCCCCTTTCCTTCCCGTCCTTAGGCCGGCCCATATGGGGGGTGCACAGCCCCTTGTGGTTGCTGGTGTGTTTCCCCTCTTGGCCCATAAGGCCCATATCTTTTGCCGAGGGTGCCCGGAACCCCTTCCGGTGACCCGATAAGTACCCGATACTCCCCGAAACACTTCCGGTGTCCGAATACTATCATCCTATATATCAATCTTTACCTCTCGACCATTTAGAGACTCATCATCATGTCCGGGATCTCATCCGGGACTCCAAACAACATTCGGTCACCAAATCACATAACTCATTAATATTAAATCGTCATCGAATGTTAAGCATGCGGACCCTACGGGTTCGAGAACTATGTAGACATGACCGAGACACCTCTCCGATCCATAACCAATAGCAGAACCTGGATGCCCATATTGGCTCCTACATATTCTACAAAGATCTTTATCGGTCGAACCGTTATGACAACATACGTAATTCCCTTTGTTCATCGGTATGTTACTTGCCCAAGATTCGATCGTCGGTATCTTCATCCCTAGTTCAATCTCGTTACCAACAAGTCTCTTTACTTGTTCCATAATACATCACCTTGTGACTAGCTCATTAGTCGCTTGCTTCCAAGCTTATGATGTGTATTACCGAGAGGGCCCAGAGATACCTCTCTGATACTTGGAGTGACAAATGCTAATCTCGATCTATGTCAACTCAACAAACACCTTCGGATATACCTGTAGAGCATCTTTATAATCACCCAGTTACATTGTGACATTTGATAGCACACAAGGCATTCCTCCGGTATCCGGGAGTTGCATAATCTCATAGTCGAAGGAATATGTATTTGGCATGAAGAAAGCAATAGCAATAAAACTGAACGATCATTATGCTAAGCTAACAGATGGGTCTTGTCCATCATATCACTCTCCTAATGATGTGATCCCATTATCAAATGGCAACGCATGTCCATGGTTAGGAAACCTTAACCATCTTTGATCAACGAACTAGTCTAGTAGAGGCTTACTAGGGACATGGTATTTGTTTATGTATTCACACATGTATTTAGGTTTCCGATCAATACAATTATAGCATGAATAATAAACCTTTGTCATGAATAAGGAAATATGAAATAACAAATTTATTATTTACTCTAGGGCATATTTCCTTCAAAGACCACAGGCTAAAAGGCAAGGACAAGCTTCAAGAAGAGATTGAATCATTTGAAGAAGCTCCTAAGGCCATGGTCAAGTGGGTTTCCAAGACTAAATCAAGTTCTACCTCATCAAGTACGACTACAACTCCAAGGATTCCCATCAAGTTGATGTGGATCCCAAAGAAGAAGAACTGGAGTGTTCTTGAGGGTGACTCCGCCAACATACTTCACTCATATTCTTCTTGGCAAGGACAAGTGCAATCAATTTCCATATCTTGCACTAGATCATGGAGTCACAAACCCTCTTGTTGGTAAGACAAGGGACAAGGTAACCTAATGCTTTCATGGACATCATCACATGTGTGTTTCACTCTATGTCTATGGATATCCTTGTATGTTCCTTGTGGGACTAACCCATCTAGGTACTGAAAGTGCAACACTCCAATGGATTGCTCCAAATGATCTACACCAACATTGAGCATCCACATCTTCAACATCTACATGAAGTCATCATCGACAAAACCCAAGGTTAGGTCATCCCTCTTAGGGGGATATCACATCTAGGGGGAGCTTTGCTCTAAAAATTTAGCTAAAGCAACTCTAATGATGTGAACACAACAATGCTTTATGTAAAAGTGGTAACCCCACTTGTGCTTAAACGATGAGTATGACCTACGATCAAATATTGTCACTTGACTCCTCAGTTAATATACTCTAACATAGGTGACTTTGTTGCCAACCCCCTCTAGATGAAGTTCTCTAGTGTTTCTTTGCTCATTTACTTTGTGTTGTTGCATATATTTCTTGCTATTTTGTTTCCCCTTCTAAAAAAACTTCATGTAGTTCTCTTTTATGATTCTCTTCTGTGACCCTGTTGTTAATTCCTTGCAAATCCTTGTGAGAATTCATTTGCCAAGAGAGCTGAGTTGACAAAATATTTACTCTAAGATGTACTCGGTCCCTCCGATCCAAACCCATCGGCTCGACCGAAACACAATGTGTCCTTGTGAACAGTTCATCGGTCCAACCGACATGGACTGATTCGGTCTCACCGATCTGGACTTTCTCTGACTCTGTCATTTCAGCGTCACCGAAGGAAAACAATCGGAGTAACCGATTTCAACTCTGAGAAAATGTTTTGCCATTTCTTATTGCCTATTTTCTTCAGCTCCACTCAATGATTCTATCCTCTATTAGCATCTCAGACTACCCACTGTTTTGTAGTGACTCTCACGGACCACACCTATTTGACTCATGCTCCAGAAGTGCCCTTCTTGGAAATTGATGTCAAAGGGGGAGAGGGAAATCGTCAAAGCTTATCATATGAGCTCATCTAAGCTCTTCTACAAATGCTTTTTGACAAAATAGGAGAGAAGTCACATGTCTTTAAGAGGGGAAAGACATGTCAACATGTTTGATCTTAGCTCTTGCTAACCAATTAACACTATGGACCCACCACACTGTCATATATTGAATAATAATGGACAAGTGCAAACTGTTCTGGTGTACACATCGGTCAGGTATTCAAATATAAGAAATCATTTCGTTATTCTTGTTGCTCTGATTTTGGTTGATTGCACCATTTCTTGCTCTGATTTTCTCTCACCCTACCTTCTCCCATTATCCAATATCAGATTCAGGGGGGAGAAAGAGTCCATGTCTAGGGGAGGAAAATCATTGGAATTCATTACATATCTTTAGATCTTTGGGGACATATCGATATCTAAATGGAGTACTTAGTGCTCACCCACTACATGTCATCCTAGTCTTGGTACTCTTGTGGTTTCCTGAAAGTGCTTTACATAGAGTGTTCTTGTGTTATCTAACCCTGTTTTCTCAAGTCCACTCCTTCCAAAGCCAGCTCAAGACCACAAAGTAAGTATATGCATCACACTCATGTGCATGGTGATATCTTGCTAATGTACATATTGTTTGCAAGAAGGATTTATGAACATGGAGGCACACTCCTCTTAACCACGTCATTTGCTCTCATCCATATAGCCAAGATACATGTAACTCATTGTTTTCTCTGCCATGCTTATGCATTCGCATGTTCTTATATTCTAACTTCACATGATTGCATACATGCAGGGGAGCTTATGCATGTTACATGTCTTTCCAAAGCTTTACCTATTACCTTGCATATCTTAAAACTAAAGCTTTGATGTATGTTGTCATCAATTACCAAAAAGGGGGAGATTGAAAGCATAAGTGCTCCCTGGGTCATTTTGGTAATTAATGTCAACATATCTTTTGTTGGACTAATGTTTTTATCTCGTGTATGTCAGACAAGTTCAACAATGGCGTGGCATGGACAAGAGGATGTGGAACCCCTTCAAAATGCTAAACACACATATTGGCAAAGCTCAAGACTCGTCGTTTATATTTTAGTGATCGAAGATCGAGTCCATAGGAAAGCCAATACTATTAAAAGGGGATGAGGTGTTGCTTAATAGTCTACTTGCTCAAAATTCTTAGTGATATTGCTCCAAAGCCCTCAACCACTTTCTCATTTCCAAATATGTCCAAAACCAAAAGTCAAACTCGGCCCCACCGAAAATCTCCTATCCAGCGCCACCGAGTTCATTTGACATAGCCACTGCGAGAAACCCTAACACCTCGATCACACCAATATGGTCTCGGTCTCACCGAGATGGCCCTGCAAACTCTCTGTTTCCCTTTTTATAACATTTTGGTCTCACCAAAATGAGCGACCGGTCACACCGAGTTTGCTTGACCAACTCTCTGTTTGCTCTTTGCTGAAATCGGTCTCACCGAGTTCACGCAATCAGCGCCACCGAGATGAGGTTTTGCCCTAGCCCTAGCACATCGGTCCTACAGAGTTGTTCTAGTCGTTCCCACCGAGGTTCCTAAAATTCACATTTTGAAATAAATCGGTCTCACTGAGTTCTTCTATTCGGTCTAACCGAATTGGGTCAAATGTGTGTAACGGTTGGATTTTGTGTGGAGGCTATATATACCCCTCCACCCCCTTCTCCATATGCGAGAGAGCCATCAGAACGTGCCTACACTTCCAGCCTACATTTTCTGAGAGAGAACCACCTACTCATGTGTTGAGATCAAGATATTCCAATCCAACCACAAGAATCTTGATTTCTAGCCTTCCCCAAGTTGCTTTCCACTCAAGTAATCTTTCCACCATATCCAAATCTGTGAGAGAGAGTTGAGTGTTGGGGAGACTATCATTTGAAGCAGAAGAGCAAGGAGTTCATCATCAACACAACATCTATTACCTTTTGGAGAGTGGTGTCTCCTAGATTGGTTAGGTGTCACTTGGGAGCCTCCGAAAAGATTGTGGAGTTGAACCAAGAAGTTTGTAAGGGCAAGGGGATCGCCTACTTTGTGAAGATCTACCCGAGTGAGGCAAGTCCTTCATGGGCGATGGCCATGGTAGGATAGACAAGGTTGCTTCTTCGTGGACCCTTCGTGGGTGGAGCCCTCCGTGGACTCGCGCAACCGTTATGCTTCGTGTGTTGAAGTCTCCAACAGTGTCGATGTACGATAGCACCACCTATCGGAACAACACCAAAAATCTCCGTGTCATCATTGCGTTTGCACTCACCATACCCTTCCCTTTACCTTCATATGCAATGTTTTACTTTTCACTGCTACACTCTTAGATTTGCATGTGTAGGTTGATTGCTTGACTTGTGCTAATTGCTAAAATCTGCCGCACTAAGCTATGCTCCTCAACCCTGCTGTCTCGGCGTGCCGCCGCATCGCGCTTGTCTGTCTGTTGGGTGGAGGTCGTCGCGCAGCTAATTAATTAAGGTATTCTTTTCATGGGTGGCTTAATTAAGGTATTCAATTCCTAAGGGTAGTGTTGTACTAGTACTCTGCGTGTACATTGACTGCCCATTAATTTTTGTCATTACACGTCTGGATAACAACATGGAGCGCCCTCAGTAATTCCTAAGGGTAGTGTTGTACTAGTACTCTGCGTGTACTTTGTACATTGACTGCTTGTGATTTATGCACGCATCTTTGGGCAGCAGTTAATCCATGTATTAATGTTGTTGTTTTGTTTTTAATTACCATTTGTGTGCTGCAGATGGAACGATCTCGATGGATGAAGAATCGGAAAATCGCAGATTTTATCAGTGGCGTGACAGAGTTCATGAATTTGGCTAAAAGTACAAAGAGGAGAATTGGTGATGGGGATTACATCCTGTGTCCATGTACTAATTGTGCCAATACAGAGTCACGTGAAGTTGCAGATGTCCAGATGCACTTAGTCTCTAGGGGATTCATGGATGGATATACACATTGGACCTGACACGGTGAAGAGGAGGTCATGCATGAAGATACCCAGGGCAGCAAGATGCCAAACCCCGATCAGTGTCACATGGATGTTGAATCTAACATCAGGGCAGAGGCGTCAAGCTACCAATGGAACACGAGAAAGCCGAAACGCCCACTGGAAAACCAAGACGTCGACGCAGATGACGGCGATCTTGATATGCCAGATTTTGCTGCTATGATTGCAGATTTCGAGGGCCCAAAAAAGGATATGATTGGGTACAAGGATCTGCCAACCATTGATGCGGACTCCAAGAAAGAATTGTATCCAGGTTGCAAAAACAAATATTCCAGGTTGAGAGCCACCCTGGCGCTTCTCTGATTTAAAGCAGCAAACGGTCTATCAAACAAGGGCTTCACAGAGATGTTAGGTCTTTTCAAAGAAATTCTTCCGGAAGATAATGTGCTCCCCAGAAGCACGAATGGAGCGAAGAAAATTGTTTGCCCATTGGAACTTGAAGTACAGAAGATACACGCTTGTGTGAATGATTGTATATTGTACCATGGTGAGTACAAAGATTTGTGTGCATATCCCACATGCAAGCATGCATGATACAAGCGCGGGAGAGCAAAGGACAAGTACAAATTGGACGACGAGATCAAGACAGGAATCCCGTTCAAGGTTGTTTGGTACTTGCCTTTAATTCCAAGGTTGAGGCGTTTGTTTGCAAACCCTAGAGAGGCAAAGAGGTTGCAGTGGCATCATGATGAGCGAATTGCGGAGAGGTTTATGAGGCACCTGAAAGATGGGGCTCAGTGGGAATTAATCGACAAAAAGTTTGAAAAATTTGCCAATGATCCTAGAAGTATAAGGCTCGGGGAGTGTACTGACGGGATGAATCCTTTTGGCGATATGAGCACCAATCACAGCACATGGCCGGTGCTTCTGTGCATATATAACCTAGCTCCTTGGTTGTGTATGAAGAAAAATACATTATGATGTCAATGATTATCCAAGGCCCGAAGCAACCTGGAAATGAAATTGAAATTTACTTTCAGCTACTGGTAGAAGAACTGCTGACAGTGTGGATAGATGCGCCTGCTGTAAAATGTTATGATGCTTACAAAAAGGAGATTTTTTATCTACATGCGATGCTCGTGCACACCATTAGAGATATGCCAGCATTGGGCAACACATCGGGGCAGAAAACAAAGGGAGATGTAGGATGTGTCACATGCATGGATAGGACAGCTAGCAGAAGACTTCCCAACTCGCACAAAATAGTGTATTTGCGTCATCGTAGGTTCTTACGGAAAACTCACCCATACCGAATGATGAAAGTTGAATTTGATGGTACGGCAGAGGCAGGTGTGGGCCCAAGACCCTATGACGGGGAGGTGGTCCACAACATGGCTAAAAAAATTAATGTTGTGCTTGGCAGAACCACCCTTTGACGGTGAAACAAACACCCAAGGGTCAAGTGTTTAAGAAGAAATCGGTGTTATGGAAATTACCTTACTGGGAGATTCTATGTGTACATCACTACATCGATGTCATGCACGTAGATAAGAACGTATGTGAAAGCATCCTTGGTACTCTGCTCAAGATTAAAGGTAAAAGAAAGGATGGTGACAGTTCACGGCTCGATATGCTTGCTAATCAATCAAAACGCAAGAGTGAAGCAGAAGATGATGACAAATTCATCAAAGCTCGCTAGAGTTACAATTTCAGTACAAAAGAAGCAACACAGTTCTTCACCTATTTGTTGTCAGTTAAGACACCCTCTTCCTACTGCGCAAACATCAGTTGTCTTGTGGATGTGAGCTCAGGTAAAATGTAGTTGGGACACATGAAGTCACATGATTGCCACATAATGTTGACACAAATCCTCCTAGTGGCCATCAGGAATCTGATGGACAAAGATATAAGAAACACACTCATTGACCTCTATGATTTCTTCAACCAACTATGGCAGAAAGTTGTAAATCCTGAAGTGTTGGATCATATGCAAGATGATATTGCAAGAATATTGTCCAACCTAGAGATGTTTTTCCCACCGTCATTCTTTGATGTCATGGTCCATCTCACTGTGCACCTTGTCGACGAGATAAAGTATTGTGGTCCTGTGTTTTTTGGAACATGTATCCCTTCGAGCGGTTCATGGGAATACTGAAGCGCTTTTGTCGGAACCGAAACCATCCAGAGGCAAGCATCCTACAAGGTTATACCGCGGAGGAGGTGGTTGAGTTTTGCACCGAATACATGAAACAAAGACCTATAGGTTTGCCCCTCTCTCGCCATGAGGGAAGGCTGAAAGGTAAGCCGGTCCTTGCTGGTACGCAAATGGCTGCACCCAGAGAATTGGCAGAGAAAGCCCATTTGACAGTACTGCTTAACAGCCCAGTTCTCATCGCTTATGCCGAAGAACACTTGGCGGAGATACGCCAAAGCTTCTTACCAATGGTGCCTTCATCAGATGTGGAGATGAAGGAGCACACTAAGAACTACGCCGAATGGCTGAAGAATCGTTTGGCACAAGGATCCATCGATGACATTGCTACATGGTTGGCACGAAAGCCATCACCTACGGTGTTGACGTACCAAGCATATGACATAAATGGATACACGTTCTACACCGAGGAACGTGATCAGAAGACCTCGTATCAGAACAGCTCTATTCGGATAGAATGCATGATTGTAAATGAAGCTGATAAAAGGGTATACTATGGAACCATCAAAGAGATTTGGGAGCTTGACTATGTGAAAGTTAAGGTGGCATTATTCAGGTGCGCACGGATCCCTCTTGGTCAGGTAAGGATTGATGAGTATAGGAAGACCTGTGTTAACAGGACAACGATGGCATATCAGGCGGACCCATTCATTCTTGCAAGCGATGCTACCTAGATAGTGGAAGACCCCTTGCATAAGAACTACCATTTAGCGATGCATGGGAAGAGAAGGGTACTGGGTGTCGACGATGTTGCCGATGGGGGTGAGTATGATGAATTTGATGAGTTGACAGCCAAGGGATCACGCATCTGTGTAACAGAGCAGCGTAAAATCATGAAAAACCCCAAGTTCATTCGGGGTCAACTTAATGATCCCAGTTCCCCCATGTACATGGGAATTAAGCCGTAAGACTAGTCTTTATGCCTACCCTGCAACTTAATTCGTTCAATTTGGAACTGTCGCGTGTACTGAATTTGTGAGTTATGCCCGGTTTTCTATTGATGTAAGAACCGTTAATATGTTGACCTTGATATGCTGTCAGCTCAGGCAATGAATATGAACTGTTTTTTGTTATTATTATTATTATTATTATATCATAGAGGTAGCACACTCAATTGATCTCATTATAGTATGTGTGAACAAAAATATGCAATTTGGTCTGCGAATAGCACACGGTTCGTTGATGAAAGTCGTGCGCCGACCAAACCCCGCCACCCCGCCCACGATCCGAGTCATGCTTTCTGATTGGCCAGAACCCAAACCCCACAGATCGTACGTCTGCACCGTTGGATGCTCCTAGATCGAACGGCGATCCTCATCCCTTTCGATAGCACATGCAGTTCCGGTTGTAATTTTATTTTTGTGCACAAAATGCATGTTGATCTCAAAAACTGTCTTAAATATAGCTAACAATACTTGAAATGCGCCAGAAAATCAAACCCGTGGTATAACGGTGATTGCGTACCGTGGAAATTTTTATGAGGCCAAACGATGAAGTCACCGGCCACAGGAGTTTGAATTGACACGTCTCCTTTTGGAAAACCATGATCCTTCATGTGAGATGCTCCGGTTTGGAAGGAGCGGTCATCAAAACTTGTGCCAAACTTTACCAATTTTTTTCCACGGGGTCGTGAGAGCACGCCACGGGCACACGTCGATTTTGATGATGTCCGAACTCCATCTGAATTTCCTGTAATTAAAATACCAACTAGGCCTACGCCAGTGGCCGCACCTTGCGGCCGAAATGTTTGAAACTTCTCCCCGCTTCTCGAACAAACGGATGAAAACTCACAAAGCGACGCACAAATGATCTATACACCTTCTTTGCTAGGCTGATAGTAAGGGGGTATCATAGCTAGTATCATGCATGCCAACTAGGCAATTTTGATGAACTGTCATAGAATTAAATGAAGAAAGAGAGGGTTAAGTATCATATAATGAAACTGTATCATCATAATTGCTATGCTACTATGTGTCATGCATGACAATATAAATAAAGTACTACATATGATACTAGCTACTCTATGATACTATGCATTAGAGCAAGTACAATAGAGTGACATAAGACTAGCCACAATGGGTAGTAACATAGAATGTTACTAGTCTATGTTACTACCTCTATAGTGGGGAGTAACATATGTGTAGTAACATCCAACACTTCATTTATTAGGCTATAGACTCATCTTGCCTTGAAATGTGTGATGTTACTCATACTACTAGTAACTAGCTATGTTACCACTTTCCTCTCTTCATTTATTGCTTGCCACATCATCTATTTTATCTAGATACGTGTGATGTTACTACCTATGTTACTCCCACTATGGGTAGTCTAAGCAGGCTATAAGGAATAGAATAATATATATGTGCTTATTAGTTGGAGGAAAGAGAAGAGGAGAGAGAAGAGAAGCGGGCTCTTGGTTAGTAGAGCCAGCTGCAACATAAGACCCAAGACACTTTGTGAGGATGTAAGGTGGGCCAACTATTGATAAACTAGTACGTATTTAAAACTTATTATTGTACATGCCCGTTAAGAGGTTGGCTGTATATGACATGGCAACTTCTTATAGCCGACCCTTGGCTGTATTATTAACCATGCTCTTAGTGAGGTAGCTAGTATATCATAGACTAGCTAGTATCAGACTAGCCACAATGGGAGTAAATTCAGCAGTACCATCGACTCCAACTCAGCAAACTTGCTTATGTGGCAATAAGTTAATGAGGAGAGAGATAGTTCTAGTAACTTAGCTAGTTACTGTAACATCACGTGTCCCAATGCAATATGAGTCTATAACCTAATAAATGAAGCTTTGCATGACACTACACTTATGTTACTACCCACTATGAAGGTAGTAACATAGTCTAGGATATGTGTATGTTACTCTCCATTGTGGCTAGTCTCATACTCCCTCCTTTCCGGTTTAGGCTAGTTGTAATGGTAGTGTCATAAGCGGTATCATGCATGCCAACTAGACTTTCTGGATGATGTGGCACACAATTAATTGAGGAAAGAGAGGATGTGGTATCATATCATGATACCATGTCATATTAAATGTTGTACTACTTTGTGTGATGCATGACAATTAATAAGGCAACCTAAGATACTAACTTATGATACTATGCATTACGGAAGTAGTATCATACACTAGTATATATCATATGCATGATACTAGTATATGATACTCCCCATTACAACCAGCCTTATAGGGCTCAATTCAAAAATCTCACCAACCAAGGTAGATGGTGAGTGGTGGAATACTTTTTGTAGTTTGCAAAAACACCCAATTAATGCTTTTGTTTTCCTCAAAACATTATGTTTTCCAATGTATTAATTGCAATACATGCATGCATAAAGTACATGCATTGGTCAACTTTCTCTTAATACTTGCATGCAATGATTTAATACACCTTGGAATCTGAACATGTGATGGGGAACAACCAAATTGAGCCTTATAAAATGGAAAAACTAAAATTTTGAGATAAGCCTATAAACCGGAAAGGAGGGAGTATATATGCATGATACTAGTATATGATTGGCAATACCTCCGTAATGTGTGCATGCATAGTATCATAAGTTAGTATCTTAGGTTGCCTTATTAATTGCCATGCATGACACAAAGTAGTACAACATTTAATATGATACAGTATCATGATATGATACCACACCCTCTATTTCCTCATTTAACTGTGTGCCACATCATCCAAAAGTCTAGTTGGCATGCATCATACTGCTTGATACTCCCATATTACGACCAACCTTATTAGGGTGGCCATAGTGGGGGTATCATAGCCGGTATCATGCACTCGGGAATAGAAAATATGATGATGTGGCAAAGAAGCAGTAACATAGGTAGATACCATAACATATATATATATATATATAATAAATGCTATACTACTTTGTGTCATGCATGGCCATAAATACGGTCATCTATGATATATACTACTCTATGATACTATATATGCACTATGAAGGTACGTACGTAGTATCATACACTAGTATCATATGCATGATACTATATATATATATATATAGTATATGATACTCCCCACTATATAAGGCTGGCCATAGTGGTGGTATCATTGCCGACAATGTCATGCACTCGGAAATAGCAAGTATGCTGATGTGGCAAAGAATTAAATATATATAAAGAGGGTTAGAGTAACATATAGGTAGATACCGTATCATGTTAAATGCGATGCTAATTTGTGTCATGCATGGCAATAAATACGATCTATATATGATACTATACTCGATGTATTATACTATGCGCTATAATTAATTAAAGGTAGTATCATACACTAGTATCATATATACTGTATATTCATGATACTAGTATATGACACTCTCCACTATACTCGTGATTTCTTACCGTGGAAAAAAATTGGAGGCGAAACGATGAACTCATGTTTTCATTTGAACAAAAATACGATGTTAGGTAATGTAAATGTTTTCAAAGAGCACACGGTTCATTCATGAAAGCCATGTGTCCACTAAACCGTGGGCGATGCACCCCCCCCCCTCTGCCACGCGCGCGATCTGAGTCGTGCGTTCTGATTGGCCAGAACCCAAACCCCACGGATCGTACGTCTACACCATTGGATTCTCCTTGATCGAACGGTGATCCTCATCCCTTTCGACAGCACATGTAAATTTTTTCAAATAGCCGCTCCCAAAAAATGTTTTCAAATAGCACATGGTTCACACACGAAAGCCGTGTGCCTACCAAACCATGGCCGATGCCCCCCCTTTGCTGCGTGCGTGATCTGAGTCGTGCATTCTGATTGGCCAGAACCCAAACCCCACGGATCGTACGTCTGCACCGTCGGATGCTCCCAGATCGAACGGCAATCCTCATCCCTTTCGACAGGAAATGTAGTCTGGCTAGGAATTGATTTATATGCCAACATGCACGGTAAATGCCAAAAAATGTCTTACATATAGCACACGAGACCTGAAATGCGCCAGCCAATCAAACCCGTGGTAAAATTGTGATTGGTTTACGTGGGAAAATTTTAGAGGCGAAACGATGAACTCACGTCTTCATTTCAAAATTAGTACATCTTCATTTCAAACGAAATTATTCTGTTTGTGCACACGAGCGGTTAGAGGCAACCGTTTGCATAGGCCTTTCCGCGCGCGCGGCAATCGGGGATATTTTTCACCCTTTTCACCTAGGTCGCCAACACCCGGAGTCCCCAACAACCCCCCACCGTCCGCCCGCGTTTCACTCAACTAGTCCACCCAATCTCCTTCGCCAGCTCCCCCTCCCCCAGATCCACGGCAGAACCCTCTCCGGCGCCGCCGTGCTCACCCCGGTCGTGTGCCCGCTCTTCGGCATCAAGCCTACCTCCACTGCCGTTCCCAACACGCGGCGGCCCGTGCCTCGCCATCTTCGTTTTCTCGCCAGCCACCCTTGAGCATATCGATGCAGTAACCCTCGCCTCTCCTATGGTCCAGCTGGGTTTGCATTAAGAATCCTGTTAGTTACTGCTCTCCATCGCGGTGAGGCATATTTCCTCGCAATCCCTCTTCCAGTTTTGTTCTGTATGTTCCCAAATTGGCTATAAAATAACGGAGAGCGTATATATGTTCATTATCTACCTTCCTTACTACATATAAGTTGTATTTGTTCCAATAAGTTACTGCCTATTTACAGATCACGGGCGCCCAGTCACACAAACTTAACAAATTAGCCGTACATTTTCTAAATTATTGCATGGCATGTTTAGAAAGCTTGATACCAAGTTGTTAGTTTTATGCTTATCCTCCTTTCCTGAGTTTCGCATGTGTTCTCTGTAGATGCGGAGTAGCAGCAACATCACTCATGCTTCAAGCCATGTATCTTCATCTGATTCGGACAACCCTAGGTCTTCAGCAGATTGTGAGGGATCAAGTAGTCTTGAATGGGATAGAGCTGCAGCAATTACCCTTCCGGTTAGGCCATGGAGGAACGCTCCAAGGAAGCCCACACACCAGCCTAAAGGTGTATATGAAGTAATCGAGATTGATTTAAAGTCTTGGGCTCCAACTAAACCAAATAAAGCACGCATGAGGTTCAGGAGTGTGTGTGGATTTGTTGGCAGGGCAAGGCTCAACATTAATCTGCGGGGTTTCGGAAGGCTAACACAGAAACACGGTGAAGGATAGTCTGGGAGATCATGGATCACTTCAACGTTCCAGAGCAGTGGAGAATGCAGGTGGAACACGCTGCACTGAAGAAGGCTAGGGATGCTTGGAGAAACTGGAAGCACATGCTGTACAAGATGTACTTGAGTGAAGGCAAGGACCCAATCCCCGCATACCCCCAAATTACAAAGGCAGACTAGGCAGAATTCAAAAGGGTCAGGGCAATTAAAGAGTTTGCTGAGAAGAGTTTCAAGCAATCGTAACTTCAGAAGAAGAACATACACCCCCACTGTATGGGTGTGGCAGGATACTACGGCATGAAACTGATATGGGAACAGGAGGACAAAGAAGTAGTAGCGACGGGTGGGAATCCGGCCTTTAGTGAAATCAGGGGCGAACGCGCCAGAGACTACTTGCGGGCACGTGCAAAGAGGCATGATGATGGAACTTATTACTTTGAAAACGCACGTGACGCCAAACTGTATGAAGTGATGTTAGAGGCTTCCAAGATCCTGGGAAGGTTCTACAGGAACTCAGGGCCATGTGACATTCTGTCCATTGCTCTGGAAACAAAAGAGCCCCCTGGCCGTGCAAGGGGTATAGGTGTTAATGTCCCGCACAAGAGGGCTTTCACACTCAGCAAAGAAGAGAGGCTCAGCATGAAAAAGTGGAGGAGTGAAATGAACCAGAATGCATTGTATGAAAGGTTGAGGAAGGAGATTTATCCGGCTGTTCGAAAGGATGTTGAGGAGTCAATGATGATGCAGAAGACTCTAACACTCACAGATAGCCAGCAGATGGGAGCGGAGGTGGGCATGGAGGATGTTGCTTATTGCGCGATAACACTGCACAAGAGTAGTTGTGATCAGCTCACCCCAGCGACACTAAGACTGCAGCTGCTCGTGATGATGCTATATCTGATCTATCTGGAATGAAAGACAGACTTAAGGGCGTGCTTACACATTATGAAGGTACATTAAAATGTGCAACAGCCTGGGTTTGCCCACCCTTCTTGGAAGATGGCCTCTTCTTGGACAATGTGCCATTGAAGCCGGGCTGTGTGAAGTGCTACGTGACTGAAGTAAAGCCTAGATTCAATGAATTTGCCCTGAAGAATGTCCTAGGAGACTTCGATGAGCAAAGGACCTTGGGAGAAACATTGTTACATCACATCTAGTGGCCACGAAAGGAAATATAGTTCATCGATGGGATCCCTGAAGCCCCGCCAAGAGCAACCACTGTCGCCCCTCAACCGGTGACGCTCTCCTTGCTACAGCAGCTCTCGCGGGATGATGCATCAACCTGTGATCAGCTAGCCCGACTTTGTGGCGTACAAGCCATGTCATCCTCCGCCCCAAAGAAGCCAGTGGCAAGGCCTACAACTACTGAAGACGCACCACCAGTTCAGATGTCGGCCGCTAAAGCAGCGGGGGGAGACCCAGCTGCAGCACATGCTCAGTAGACCAACCTGGTGGAATAGACTGCTAAGTAGTCTGATGCTTCGGAACCGCCTGCTAAGCAGTCTATAGGTCCAGAACCGACTGCTCATCAATCCATCGGTCCGCGATCGCGTGATCAGCATACCAATGCGTCAGCACTTCCTGCTCAGCAAACCAACGCGTTGGCACGGCCTCCTCGGCACACCGACAAGTTGGCACCACCTGCGCAGAAACCCGACATAGCTTCAACGCATGGTCAGCAGTCTGATGCCTCTACTCCTACAGCCCAGCAGTCCGTCACAACAGCACCGCCAGCTCAGTGGTCCGGCATAGATAAACCGTTTGCTAAGCAGTCCATCCAAGCTTCATCGTCTGCTCGGCAGTCTACCTTGCAGGCAACCAAACGTTCTGCCAGAAATGCTTCAAGTACCAAGAAGGAAGTGGCCAAAAAGGCTACACCCACGACCACGAGGAAGCGTAGCGGAGAATGAAGAGGAAAGAGAACGATTGCCTCTTACTTAAAGCACTCATCGCCCGGAACCAAATTAATAGCAGCTTGTTCGAATCGGGGAGTAATATTATTTCTGACGCCATGGATGATGAAGAAGTATATTTGTTGCTTGCTGAAAGTGCTAAAAGTAAAGCAGGCGTACTTGAAGCATGCAATTACGTCCATGGCCAGCCATTTCTTGTTGACGAATACTTTGATGAGTGCAGCTCCAGTTGCCGCGAGTTACATGAATATTGCATGGATCAAATGTCAGCAGGTCTTCATGGTTTGGTAGTCCACTACAATAGAGATCATTTCCGACACGATGCTGGTTCCATCAATGTGAGATTCGAGGACTTACATCTCTTCTTCAGCTTCAACGTGCTCGATGCCACTCTTGTTAGATGCCTGATTTTGTAAGTACTTAACAAACTCTGATCAACTTCTCCATACAAGGCTGTAAATGATAAAGAGCTAACTGCATTTTATTCCTCTCAGGGGATTGAACGTGCAGAGAAAAAAAAGGGAGGGTGTGTATTTCATAGATCCTGAATTAGCAAATGGCACAACAATACATGGTACGGACCTACGGGACTAGGCCGTTAACACGGTCGCCCGTCTCTTCGAAAACATGTCCCATGCAGAATCATTTCTCTGGCCATATCATGAACAGTAAGTCAAGTAAACAACCACGCATACACTTATTGTCTTTCAGATTTCGACATAATTCGTAAGTTCATGGCTTTCTTAATATGTAGCGATCACTGGATATTGGTATTCATTGTTCCAAACAAGAACACAGTTTACAACATCGATTCTCTCAGAGAGTCAACAAACGCTCAGGATCTGACGCATCTTCAGCAATTCATGGATAGGTATTGAATTCTATGATGTTGAAATTAATTTGCATTCATATATGGTTCAATAATTGATGTTGTCAAAATTCATCATCATTTGCAGTGTGCTCGCATTGTGGAAAACTAAACCAGGGAACTTGTTCAAGAGGGAACTACCTCTGCAGCACGCTAGTCAAATGTTCAAGCTTCTAAATAAACCTCTTTCTATTTTTTCCAATGAAAAAATAATACATCTAACACCGGTTAGGTTGTTCCTTCAGGACAAATACATGAATAATTTTGTACAAAAAAATTCAGTGTCCTCAGCAAGAAGCAGGGACCAACCTTTGTGGATACTATGTTTGCAGACACATGATCTCCATCTGCAAATCTGCTGATAGTTGTGGCGGTCCTAGCGAATTAGTACCGGTAAGTCTATCTTAATTAATATCTTCTACTCCATTCATATGGCACATTCTGATCTTAAAAATACTGCAGCTCATCTTAAAACCGAGGACCCCTGAACCGCTCCCGGCTGGTGAATTGCTGATGGTTCGGAGATTTACCAGCGACTTCTTCCTGGATCACTACATCAATCCCACTGGTGATAATGAAGATTTCAGCATGCCTTCCCCTGAAACATTGAGTAAGAGTTAGCCGTTAAACATATAACGCATGGATCCATTGTTTTCCATCTGATGAGGTCTTCGTATTTCGTACACTATGATTAATTATGTAATGCATATATGTGTGGACAAATCATTGGAATTTAGCTACCATATGTTCAATTGCAATTGTTGCAAAATCTGATGAATGTTCTAGCTATGGACACTATTTTTTCAATTGAATATTGTGGCGTATTTGCTTTTTACGTGCTGATTCAAAATGAGATATTTTTGTTTAGTTGTTCAATTGAATATTGTGGCGAATTTGCTTTTTGCGTGCTGATTCAAAATGGGATATTTTTGTTTTAACCCGGCAATTGCTCCGCACACGGTTCAACTAAATAAGTGTGTGCGATCCACATCGAAAAGCATACGTCAATCGTAGTGGAACCGTCGGTGATACACAGCAGATCGCAAACAATTTGCAGCGCTACTACGTGTGCGTAGGGTCTCCGAAACTGTTTGTGATATCGCGTTATCGCACATGAGAACTGGGAGTAAACCGTGCCCAATGCAAAATACAATCCCAGTCATATTTTTTCAGGAAACGTATGGGATCCCAAACAAAAAGCACACGTCACTCTTGCGGCAACCGTCGGTGATACCCAACAAATCACAAATGGTCTGCAACACTTGTATGTGTGCGAAGGGGCTCCTGAACTATTTGTGATAGAACATTATCGCAGACGGTAATTGTTGGCAAACGTGTGCGATGGATTCTAGCATGGCAGACGGGTTACGCAGAAAACTTGTGTGCGATGGGGCACAAATCGCACACGGTTCATATGTTGGCCCGTGTGCCTTACATACTATTTTCTAAACGGTTCATTACTACAGACCGTATGGTTTCACTGCGTCATTAGAAACGCTTAATCACTGATACCACACGTGCGAAAGAATTTAGTGTGTGCTGCATCGCACATGATTACATTTTGGAAGGCCTCTGGATCACTGCTCCATATCCCCGACGGTTTCTGGGTCATGTGGGAAGGACACCCTATCGCACACACTCACTTGGTGACGGTCCCAAATGCCATCGCGGAAAGGGGTTAGAAACCGTTTGTATAGCACTGACGCGTGCCAGTGAGTCAATATATTAAATCATTGAAACAGATGAAGTAGAAAATGAGACTACAGAATATGAATCAAGTGAAGATGAAATAGACCTAATAGATGAATTAGTAGGTTTAAAAATTGAAATGATGAACCAAGTAGATTGTGAACATGATTGGATTAAAGGAAACGGTGATTATAATATAAAATGTGATTTCTGCATATTTTATCCAAGCATAGATAATAGGTTCACATGTAGCTTATGCTTAAAACAAGCGTGTGCCTCCTGTCTAAGAGCCAGTAATCAGAAGTGGAGACAGGAAATAGAATTTGAACCAGAAGAAAGACTACTATCCAGTAGGGTTAGAAACTTAGAAAATAGAAAAATAAATTAGAAGATGAGTTAGAAAGACTAAAAGATGAGTTAGAGAATAGTAAAGTGTGAGATAATAATATTGCTAAAAGCACGGAGATGAAAGAGCAAATGGTTATGGTAAGAGATAAAAAAAGAGACAAAATAATACAATTAAAAGATGCAATAACTTGCTTCAGAAATAAATATATCGCTCGATTGCCATTCAAAGAAGTGCTAGGGATAAGGATCTCGGTTAGAATAGTTCTAAGGCCAAATATTTCCTATAAAATATTGGCACTATTAGATACGGGTTGCACAAAGAATATCATCCATGATAAATATTTCGTAAAATGTCCAGAAATAGTGGAAACCATAGATGATAATAAAGCCGAAGTATCGACTGATATGTCTGGAATAAAGAAAATCCATAACCAATTGGCATATAATATTGAAGCTTACATAAATGGGACGAAGTATATAATAGATGCAATTACAATAAGAGATTTGTTAGTAATAAATGATGATATGGTAATAGGGTTAAGGTTTTTACAACAATCTTTGCAATGCATGATTATACACGAAGACGGTGTTATATTTATTCCATATCAAGATAATGTTCCATACATATCCGATGTAAGGAAACAAAGAAAGGCTTTACAAAATCTAGAAATATCTAATTTAGATGATGAATATAGCACAAGTTCAGACCCCCTTGATTTCTGCAAAGAAGAACTTAGTGAGACCATAGAAGAATATCATATAGAAAATACATGTATGGGATGTATAGGGTTACAATCATTCTCGCCAAATTGGTATAGGGATATAAAATCCAAAAAAGATATAGACAAGATTGTGCAAAGATTATGCAATTGGTATAGGGATATAAGAGCAGAGGATTCGACGATAGATGGTGCAACTGGATTATGCAGTTGGTACGGTCTAGCAAGACTGCGATTAACATCAACGGTGATGTGGGGCCGTTCTTCTCGTCCTCTGCAGGAGTGAAGCAAGGGGATCCAATATCCCCTCTGCTCTTCAATTTTGTCGTGGACGCTCTGGCTGGCATCCTAGACAAAGCCAGGAGGGCCGGCCATCTCTCGGGAGTTGTTGGTCACCTCATTCCAGGAGGAGGGGTTACCCATCTCCAATACGCCGATGACACCATGATTGTAGTGGAGGGATCCGCCCTCAACATAGTTAATCTTAACTTCCTGCTCCTCTGCTTTGAGGCTATGTCAGGACTCAAGATCAACTTTGACAAGAGCGAGGTCATCATTTTGGGATATTCTGCTCAGGAGCAACAGAGGATCGCGGATAACCTAAACTATAGGCTTGCCGCATTCCCCACAACGTATTTGGGGATGCCATTGGGAGACTCCAAGATCCTTTCTAGTGCGTTCGATCCGTTATTGGATCGAGTGGCTGCCCGGGCTGAACCCTGGCGAGGACGGTTTACCTCCAAAGTGAGTAAATCGGTCCTTATTAGTTCTAACCTTGCGAGCCTCCCCATGTTCAAGATGGGGATGTATATCCTACCGGAGGGCGTTCATAGTGCCTTCGATAGGGATCTTGCGAGGTTCTTTTGGCAGGCGGAAAATGGCCACCAAAAGTACCACATGGTCAAATGGGACAATATTTGCTTGCCCAAGGACCGTGGAGGTCTGGGCATCATTGCCTCCCACCGTATGAACGTGGCGCTCATGTTGAGATGGGTCTGGCACATCTTACGCGGTGAGGTAGGATTATGGCTATAGCTCATTCAAGCGAAATACCTGAGGGGTGACCCGCTCTTAGCATGCAACCAGGCAGAAGGCTCACAATTCTGGCGCGCCATCCAAAGGATCAAGGAGGACATACGCCTAGGGATCTCCTTCTCCTTAGGGAACGGGAAAGGGATACAATTCTGGCTGGATCCCTGGCTGGAAGTTGAACCCCTACGCGTTTCCTTCCCTGGCCTATTCTCGATATGTGCGGATCCGGCTGTCCTAGTGGCTACGGCTTTCCAAGCTGGACAGTGGAACATTGGGTTTCGCCGCACCTTTGGACAAGCCGAGAATAACGACTAGACTAGACTTCGGGTTGCCCTCCCACCCGTGCTCCTGGAGGATCCAGACACGGTATCCTGGCGGCTCGCGCCGACGGCGGAGTTCTCTGTGAGCACAGCATACCACGCCCTTTGCCCGCCTCAGGCCACTCCTTGGCTGTCTCCATTATGGAAAGCACTTGTCCCCCTTAAGATTAAGATCTTTGTTTGGCAATTACTCCGAGATCGCCTCCCCTCGGGTACTGAGGTGCTTAAGCGGAACGATCCTGGTGATGGTATTTGCCTTCTATGTGCGGTACCAGAGACCGGGACCCATATCCTCTTCTCTTGTCCCGCGGCGAGGGTACTCTGGATGTATGTCCGCGAGGCATTGGGGCCTGAATGAGAGGCCCTAAATCTCGCGGAGTTCCTCCAGTATAGAGCAGTACAACCATCACGGCATCACCGCTTATTTTGGCTCATTTTTGCGGCGCTGTCGTGGACTCTTTGGACGACTAGGAATAAGATGGTGATTGAGAAGGTTTTTCCGAGGAAGGCGTATGACTCCTTCTTCAAATTCCTTGCTTTCCTGCAGCACTGGCACCCGCTCTTGAGGCAGCGTGATCGCAACCGACTCGGCTTGATGATGGATGCGCTTCTGGCGTCGGCGCGTCGTCTTTCACCCTCGTAGGGCCGCTTCGCGACCGCCACTAGGTGGCGTTTTTTTCTATTTCTTTTATGCTTTCTTGGGCTTGATTGTGCTGTGGCCTCAGCCGTTGTATGTCGAGTTTGGTTGAACTTGGTATGTGTGGACCGTTGTTTTATTTATAAAGCGGGGCGAAAGCCTATTTCGAGAGAGATTGTGCAAAGACTAGAAAATATATAAATTATTAGAGAAATACCAATGAAACATTGGGATAAGAACTCTATAGTTTGCAAAATTAATATCATAAACCCGGATTATATAATTAAGTCAGGACCAATAGAAGTTACTCCTAAAGATTTTGAAGAGTTCAAAATGCATATTGAAGAGTTACTAAAATTAGAAGTAATTAGAGAAAGCAGAAGCCCTCATCGGTCAACTGCTTTTATAGTTAGAAATCATGCTGACGAAGTGAGAGATAAATCCAGAATGATAATTAATTTTAAAAGGCTTAATGATAATACTATAAAAAGATGCATTCAATATACCTAATAAACATGAATGGATTAACAGAATTCAAGGAAGTGAATATTTCTCTAAGTTTGACTTAAAAGCGGGATTTTGGCAAGTTAAAATGGCCAAAGAATCTATCCGTGGACAACATTTACTTGTCAACAAGGCCATTATGAATGGATGGTGATGCCATTGGGTCTAAAGAATGCTCCTGCATTATTTCAAAGGAAAATGCAAAACATATTTAATGATAATCAAGCATTTATATTGGTATATGTAGATGATTTATTAGTATTCTCAAAGTCATACAAAGAGCATATAGCCCATCTTGAATTGTTCTTTCGAAAAGTAGAACAAAATGGGCTCATATTATCCAAAAATAAGATGGAAATTTGCAAGGAAAATTAATTTCCTTGGTCATGAAATAGGAGAAGGAAAAATACATTTACATGAACATATTGCGAAGAAAATATTAGAATTTCCTAACA
Source organism: Aegilops tauschii subsp. strangulata (assembly GCF_002575655.3). NCBI lineage: Eukaryota > Viridiplantae > Streptophyta > Magnoliopsida > Poales > Poaceae > Aegilops > Aegilops tauschii. Next base: position 364,772,366 of record NC_053041.3, on the reverse strand, counting down.
ATATGAGTGATAAAAAGGTTTTATAGGAATTCTTAGGAATTGTAAACTATGCAAGAAATTATATAGATAACTTAGCAAAGCTAGTCGGACCTTTATATGCCAAACTAAGGAAAAATGGTCAAAGATATTTCAATTCTAAGATATAAATTAGTAAAGGCCATTAAGGAAAAAGTCAAGAATTTAAAACCCCTAAAACGACCTTTAGAAGACAACTACTTTATAATTGAAATAGATGCATCAAAGGTAGGATGGGGAAGTAAATTAATATTTGGGCATATTAAGGGAAAAGATAATAGTTTGCCTGACATATTTTCTCATTCACAAATTCTACAGAAATGAGGAAAGGAACACTCAGCAGTGGAAGTGAATGTTTAATGTTTGGAGATGATAAATTGAAAATATTCCCACCAAATACTTTCAATTTCAAACCAAAGAGCCATATTCGTATTGTTGAAACCCAAGGATGCTTACTAGACAACTTTTTGTATCAATACACAGTGAAAAGAGAAGAGAAAGGATACATGTTATCTAATCTCAATAGTCTCGCAGAATATTTTAATATGATGAACAAAGCTATTCCAAGGTCTTAAAGAATTGAAGTGCAGAAAGAAGAACCTTTATATATTATGTTTGATGGAAGCAAACCAGGAATATATATATGTCATGGGAAGAAGTTCAAATAGAGAAATTTGTAGAAAAGCGAAGAAACAAAGAACTTACATTCAAAAGATATGATAATATCAATGATGCCTTCAAATGGGCAAGGGCCTTGATAGGAGAGAATTATTACATTGACCCAAAGGCCAAAGAATATATCCAAAAGCGAAGTGGCATAGATAAAAATATGCCCACTTCAGCAACTACTACAAAGGGAGAAGCATCCAGCTCGAAGAATATAAAGAAGGAAGAATTCCCAAAATATCATACATATCAAGAATGCCTTTAAAGGGGATTGACCCTCTAGATAGTGAATACATAGATCAAGAATTGGATAAAATATTTGAAGAAATGTCCAAAATAATAAAGAAAGATTTGAAAGAGGAAATCTTGAAAGAATTAAGACAGGAAATAGACGAAAAAATTGAAGAAATAAAAAAGAATTTGATAGCAAATATGATTTCCATCTGTACGATGAAGATCACATGGATATAGCTGGGCATGGACAGCCTGTTGAATAGACGTCCATATACCTGAATGATATCACAACCAATTATTCGGGCGCGGACGACCTTGTAACGCCCATGATGCGGCTATATCTCCCATGTGTCGAGGCACGACTTAGAGGCATAACCGCATTGTGGTTTTGTCGCAAGAAGGGTCATCTTCACACAATCCCATGTAATGAACAAGAATGGGATAGAGAGTTGGCTTACAATCGCCACTTCACACAATACATAAATAAATCATACATCAATAATAGTACACACATAGACCGACTACGGTCAAAGCCAAAAGAAAAGAAGATAACCCAACTGCTAGATCCCTGATCGTCCCAACTGGGCTCCACTACTGATCAACAGGAAACAAAACATAGTAATGGCCAAGGTCCTCGTCGAACTCCCACTTGAGCTCGGTTGCATCACCTGCACTGGTATCGTCGGCACCTGCAACTGTTTGGAAGAATCTGTGAGTCACGAGGACTCAACAATCTCACACCTGCGAGACCAAGACTATTTAAGCTTATAGGAAGGAAAGGGTAGTGAGGTGGAGCTGCAGCAAGCACTAAGCATATATGGTGGCTAACATACGCAAATAAGAGCGAGAAGAGAAGAAACGGAACGGTCGTCAACTAGTAATGATCAAGAAGTGATCCTGAACTCCTACTTACGACAAACATAACCCAAAAGCCGTGTTCTCTTCCCGGACTCCGCCGAAAAGAAACCATCACGGCTACACACGCGGTTGATGCATTTTAGTTAAGTCGAGTGTCAAGTTCTCTACAACCGGATATTAACAAATTCCCATCTGCCACATAACCGCGGGCACGGCTCTCGAAAGTTTATACCCTACAGGGGTGTCCCAACTTAGCCCATTATAAGCTCTCACGGTCAACGAAGGATATTCCTTCTCCCGGGAAAACCCGATCAGTCTCGGAATCCCGGTTTACAAGACATTTCGACAATGGTAAAACAAGACCAGCAAAGCCGCCCGATATGCCGACAAATACCGATAGGAGCTGCACATATCTCGTTCTCAGGGCACACCGGATGAGCAAGACGTCGGGTTGGCATAGACCCTGGTTGCCCAGGGGGTGCCGGACATCGCTCGGTTTGGACCAGCACTCGAAGGAGCACTGACCCGAGGGGGTAAAATAAAGATGACCCTTGAGTCTGCAGAACCCAAGGGAAAAAGGCTTAGGTAGGCAAATGGTAAAACCAAGGTTGGGCCTTGCTGGAGGAGTTTTATTCAAAGCGAACTGTCAAGGGGGTACCATAAATCACCCAACCATGTAAGGAACGCAAAATCAAGGAACATAACACCGGTATGACGGAAACTAGGGCGGCAAGAGTGGAACAAAACACCAGGCATAAGGCCGAGCCTTCTACCCTTTACCAAGTATATAGATGCATTAATTAAGATAAGAGATATTGTGATATCCCAACATATCCATGTTCCAACATGGAACCAACTTCATCTTCACCTGCAACTAACAACGCTATAAGAGGGGCTTAGCAAAAGCAGTAACATAGCCAAACAACGGTTTGCTAGGAAAGGATGGTTAGAGGCTTGACATGGAAATATGGGAGGCATGATATAGCAAGTGGTAGGTAGCGCGGCATAGCAATAGAGTGAACAACTACCAAGCAAAGATAGAAGTGATTTCGAGGGTATGGTCATCTTGCCTGAAATCCCGATCGGAAGAAGAACGAGTCCATGAAGAAGACAAACGGATGTAGTCGAACGAATCCTCACAACTCCGGAACGAAACCGAAGCTAGCGAGAGAAGCAACCCGGAAAGAAACAAACAACATAGTAAACAACCACCACATACACCTGGCATGATGCACAATCAAGTATGATGCATGTCCGGTTTAAAGAGGCATGGAATGGCAAAGTGCACAAACAATACTACAAGTTAAGTGGAGCTCAATATGCAACGAGTTGCATATTGACGAAACACCACATTCAAGTTATTTAGTTCGCTCTTGTTTATGTACCCAACAATATTAACTGTTGATTAACATGGCAAGAGGTGAGGCATATGAAAACTACCTATCTAGGCAAATTTAAATGAGGCCGGAACAACAAACAACAATTCCGGAAAATCCCCATATGCATATTTTAGATTTGGTACTGTTCTGCCATAAACACAATTTTAATGTTGTTAAACAGCAAAATAAAATGCACCAAGTTAATCTATGCATTTTTCTACCCCATTTACATATATAATTTATTAAAATCCGAGCTACGGTTATTTAGTTATGAAATAAATCATTTTAACATGGCATTTGAGCAAATTTAATCAAACAGCAATTTAAACATTTTAAACATGGATGCAAGCAACATATTATGAAACTAGATAAAATTCTGAGCATTTTTCATATATAAAGTTTTAACATATGATGCACTGTTAAAGAGTTATTATATGCATGATGTTTGAGGGTTTTTCTGTAAAACTGTAAATCCTGGGATAAATAGACAAATTCGCAGCACAGGAAAAAAATACATGGGCCGAAACAGAACTGAACTGGGCTGGGGAAGCTGCTCACATCGGGCCAATACTGGCCGAAGGGGAAGCAGAGCGGTGGGCCGGCGGATCTGGGCCGACGAGGAAGCAGGGCGGCTCGCTTGGCGCTGGGCCTCTCGGTTTGGCGAAGGGGACACAGCCCAGCGTGCGAAGCAGGGGGACGAGCGGTCGAGGCTGAGGCGCGGGTCAACGCAGGGATGAGGCGGGCGAGCAGGGGAGGTCGACGCGGTCCTGCACGGCTGCGATGCAGAGGACGACGGTGGAGGCGAGCGGCGCTGGCGAGGCGGCGGTGGCTCCGGGAACTCGACGGGGTGATGGAGCCGCAGGTCAACGGGGTGCAGAGGAGGTCTCTGGCGGCAGGGCTTGGCGAGCTCGGCGGTTCCCTTCTGTGGCAAGTACAGAGAGAGAGAGAGATGTGAGAGAGAGCGTTAGGGAAGGGAGAGAGACCGGGCAGGAGAGGAGCGGGACGAGGCCGGTCCTGGACGATGTTGCTGACGGCGGGGTCGCCGGAAGGCGCGGCCTATGGGTTGGTCGCCGTCTCGAGCAGAAGAGCTCGCCGGCTTGCGCGAGGGTTGCGGGCACGGGCGGCTCGGCCTCGGGAACCAGAGGAGGAGCTGCTGGAGGACGAGGAGGGACGAGGGCGACGGCCTGGAGCAGCTGCTGGAAGGGCTCCGATGAGACGAGCCAGGGGAGGCCTCGGGCGCCATGGCTTTGTTCCTGGGAGGAGGATGAAGAGAGATGCCGAGAGGTTACAGAGAGAAAAGAAAAGAGAGAGGGCACGGGGATCGGCGGCGTGACCTTGAGCAAGAGCGGCGAGGTACAGCGGGGTCGGGGAGGTCCTCGGCTGCCCTGGAAGAAGGCTCGGGCGAGGTGGCTGGGTCGGGGATAGATCCCAAGGAAGAGGATCGGGGTGGCGACGGCGCCGAGGAAAACGAGGGAGGCACGAGAGGATGGTGGTTGGCTGTGGGTGATCCCGATGGGGATTGAGCGGGTGGCGGCGCGATGGAACAAGTAGCCTAGGTTTTAGGGATTGGTCTAGGGTTAGGACTATTTATAGCAGATGGATTTTTAGGTAGGGGTATTGTGTCCCTCCGATTTTAATCGGACGGTCGAGAAATAAATAGATAGGGAGTCCAAAAAAGAAAACGAAAATATTTTATAGATGTTTGAGGATGATCCGGATCCACTGGTAACGACAGACTGAGTCGGGTTCGGGGGAGTTTCGGATGCGCGCAAGAGGGTCGATGCACTGTGCAAGGAGGGGTTAGGTGGTTTGACAAGAGGGAACCGAAAACATGGTTTGTCTCAAAAGGGTCAACGAACGCAACGGAGGGAAGCGAGGAGCGGCAACTATGAGCGGATGCAAGCTTTAAAAACAATGACGGCAACGAGGTGCTGATGCAATGCGGATGATGCCATGATGAAATGCAACCAACAAATAAATACACACAACGATCACAAAGAACATGGAAGGCGTCTGGAGCGTCAGTCTTGGGGCGTTACAACACTCCACCACTACAAGAGGATTTCGTCCCGAGATCTAGGATTGCACCGGAGAGAAAACGAAAAGGGAAGAGGTAAAACAAAGTTGCTTCTTGACAAACGAGTGAAACCATGAACCTTGAGAGGTTGAACAAATTAAAAGAGAGAATACAACGAACATGAACAAAGTTGAAAACAACCTGTTAGGAAAGAGGAACAAGGAACATTACGGGAACCTTGTAGGTTGAAAGACATAAGGAAAGGGTTACAATGGACAAGAAGTACATGCAAGAACTCCGGTTGAAAAGAGATGTACAAGGAACGATAAGGATCAATTACGACAACACTCCAGTTGGAAATGGAAGGCATAGAATATGAACTTGGGAAAATGAAAGCACTTGGATGAGACTCCGGTTAGAAGAGGAATGATAGACACAACACTCCGGTTAAAACAAGATCAAGAAAGAATAAGACTGATATAATTTGGACAGCACTCCGACTATAAATGGAAGGAATTGAACATGAACTTTACAAGATGAGAGGATACTTAATGAAATCAACAGCACACTGCCTCTGGAGCTATTGAAAGAATGGCACAATGGGTCAGAAAGATTTCAGACAGCACTCCAGTTGAGAAGGGAGGCAAAACTTGACAGAATGGGAAGAACTTGAAAAGAGGGCACGACACTCCGGTTGGAAATGGATAAGCACGAAAAGAACACGGTCCTCACAAACCGAGAAGATGAGTGAAGAGAGCAACATCACAATGCCTCTGGAAGAAAGACTAGAAGATAGATCATTGGAATAAAAGAATCGAGAAGAAAATGCCAACTTCTTCCACAAATGATCTTGGAAAGCACCCTTCCAAGAAGGTTATAACGAAGTTGTTGGAAAACCAACAACAAAACGAGTAAGCTTGTAGTGGGCTTATGGAGAACTACTCAAAATTATGAGGTCAAATTCTGCCACTACGAAAAACAATTGCTTGCTTAAGATCAACGAAGAGATGATAACTTCATTCGCCGAGAGGATAGGAGAAAACTTGGATCATTGATAAGCACCATAATAGCAACATTCCTTATGGAAGGCTTTAGGTGAAACATGACACAAGATAAATCCAACGAAGAGATTGGTGGATTTAAAATACCTCATTCTTGACAACATGTGAATCATGAAACGCGAACTCAAATTGTCAAGAATGACATAACACCACCTCAAATGATAAGGTAGAACGAATTGCACTTTAGAATGCAAGATGACGAATGCTTGAACTCCTCAGGACAAAACATGTGTTGAACACCATGTTTATTTTAGAGTATAGTTTGGCGGATCATAACTTCGAGAGAAATCTTGAAGAACAATTGAAGAATGAAAAGAATCCTTGATGAACCACCATGTAGAGTCTCCATGAAGAACTCCGGTAATGAAAGGATGATAAAAAGAAAGAGAAGTTGACAACACAAGGTGAAGCCTTGCGATGATTTAGATGGAGCTTCGCGATGAGATAATGCGGAAAACTTGGAACTCCGGAAAAGAAAAAATGAATCATCCGGAATCGAGAATGTGATATGATGAACAACTCTGGAAAGAAGGAACTAGATCACTTGGATGAAAAATAATAAGAATTACGTTATGTGTATCCTTCACCAATTTAAATTGATGACAAGCAACGGATTTGGCATACTACTTACTCTCGTAGAGAGGATTAAGATAGATATGGCGCAAACTTGGGAAGGTCTTCAACGAACTACCGGTAGGATTGGAAAGAATGATTGAATCTATATGATAACGAAGGAAGAGAACTCTTGAACGAACCACCGTAAGAATTGGAAATGAAAGTAGCAAAGGCACAATTCACCGAGAAGAATTGGAAAACGAATGAAGATACTTGAGGGTATTTAGATACATGAGAACGAAGAGATCAAGAGCTGACTAGAGGATACTTGAACGATTCACCGGTAAGATTTGGAGAACGAGAGCTGAAAGCTGGAATGAATAATTATGACATGATGGCCTTTGGATGATCAAGAAATGAAAACAACTCATGAAATGCTCCGGATGGGTATGAAAAGAATTCTCACAATCGAAAACAATTATGAGAGGATGGCAACAAGTTAAACCATGAATCTTCAAGAGAATGGACCAAGATTCAAGAGAATTCTTCTTCGATCTTCAAATGTTGAGAATGATGATGAGAAACACCACCATGAATTATTGAGGCACTCCGGAACCATGAAGAATAGAAAGGTTGAATCAACAATGAAAAGAATTTGAAAGATCTTGGAGAAAGACATTTGACTGATGATAATTCATTCTTACGTCAAACTTTCAAATGAATTTGGGAATAACTCCAGAAAAATTAGAAGAGTCAGGTAAGATCCTAGGAAAAGACCTGTGGGTTAGGGCCCACTCAAAAGAAACAATGTTGGAATGATTTAAAAGAAAGATTCCGCCGGTCGAATTGAATAGCTTGAATGAGGTAACAACCTCGAAATAGTTAGGATTGATGCGGAGTGGATACACGAATCTTCAGAGATATCTTCAGCACTCCGGAACAATTGAATAGCAAGCGGGGAATGATTAAGAGATATACCGGCCTGAGAAAGCATTTGAAACAAGGAAATGAATATGATCAACACCGCAAGCTTGAATTGAAACCACTGGAGAAGAAAGAGAACGAATAATGATGAAGTTAAGGCTCCGTTAGTATCTTCCTGAGAATCACCGGATAAGAACATTTACGGAAAAGAATGGAGAGACTTCCTATCTATAAGATGGATACTTGATTGAGAAATCTGAGTCCTTAAAGAAAAGGGTGGGAGGGTGGGAAAAACAAAGGCAACTTGGGGCATATGGAATAAACAACATTGAGAAAAAGCTTACAATTGATCTTGCGAATGTTGGAATGATCGGATCCACTTGAAGAGAAGCACGCCGGTTGGAAAAGAACTAACATGACGACCTCGATGATGAAGAAGGATTAGTATTCACATAGCAATATGAGAACACCGTTTAGGAAAGGTATGGATTCAACATTTGACTTCGAAGCAACTCGAATACCACAACTTAAAACAAAACAAAGGATTTGGCTTGCGGAATAAGCCGGAACAAACATATGATAGAGATTTCGTCCGAAGTTTTCGTGGTGGGGCCCACACGGGCTCGATCATATAGCACCATCATGTACAAGGCAGTGCACATGACATACGAAGCGTCCCCGAGTCGGCATAGCCAAGGACTCTTTAAGACACTACGAGACCATTGTAAAACCAACCGTGGAAAGGCGGACCACTAGACGTCGAACCCCAATCTCATATCATGCATCTGTCGGAAAGATATCCTAGGAGCTACTTGAATTCCCACTTATAAACTCCTGAAACTTTTTGGTTATGCAATCTGGTGTTGGGGATACAGGGGACACAAAATATATCACCCAAACTAACAAACCCTAGATCCAGCTGTATCCATTCGTCAACACATAACCAAGAAACCTTCGGAAATCATTTACCTCAACCTTCGAAAAGCATCCGTTATACGAGTTATGGCAATACTCCCGAACTCCCGCCCCAGTACTGGGTGGCGTCGAGGTGATCTCACCAACAACTGCATAAAAGAGATTTTCGATGTCGGCGAAAAAAACTCAGGTATTCCAGAACTGCAACGATAAAATTGTGACGACAACACCTCGGAGTTCAACTCCCCGGGACACTGTCACAACCCCTAAATGTCAGGAGGCACCAAGAACAATGTTCTCATCACAAAGCCATTGGAACGATTCTAAGATGCCCGCGAGATCCTAAAAAAAATTTAGTGAAATTTGAGGAGAGAAAAGTCAAAACTTCTACGTCAGGAGACCTCACCAGAGCGACGAAGGGACTGAGGAGTAAAAAGAATCCTACTCTCCGATATATATAATCCTAAGACTCAAAACATTTTTGTTCTAGACTCAACAACGTCAGTGATTCGATCAAGCAGGGGGCTCCTAAGTCGGGGACGACTCTGATTACCAACTTGTAACGCCCACGATGCGGTTATATCTCCCACGTGTCGAGGCACGACTTAGAGGCATAACCGCATTGTGGTTTTGTCGCAAGAAGGGTCATCTTCACACAATCCCATGTAATGAACAAGAATGGGATAGAGAGTTGGCTTACAATCGCCACTTCACACAATACGCAAATAAATCATACATCAATCAGAGTACACACATAGACCAACTACGGTCAAAGCCAAAAGAAAAGAAGATAACCCAACTGCTAGATCCCTGATCGTCCCAAATGGGCTCCACTACTGATCAACAGGAAACAAAACATAGTAACGACCAAGGTCCTCGTCGAACTCCCACTTGAGCTCGGTTGCGTCACCTGCACTGGTATCGTCGGCACCTGCAACTGTTTGGAAGAATCTGTGAGTCACGAGGACTCAGCAATCTCACACCCGTGAGATCAAGACTATTTAAGCTTATAGGAAGGAAAGGGTAATAAGGTGGAGCTGCAGCAAGCACTAAGCATATATGGTGGCTAACATACGCAAATAAGAGCGAGAAGAGAAGCAGCGGAACGGTCGTCAACTAGTAATGATCAAGAAGTGATCCTGAACTCCTACTTACGACAAACATAACCCAAAAGCCGTGTTCTCTTCCCGGACTCCGCCGAAAAGAAACAATCACGGCTACACACGCGGTTGATGCATTTTAGTTAAGTTGAGTGTCAAGTTCTCTACAACCGGATATTAACAAATTCCCATCTGCCACATAACCGCGGGCACGGCTCTCGAAAGTTTATACCCTGCACAAGTGTCCCAACTTAGCCCATTATAAGCTCTCACGGTCAACGAAGGATATTCCTTCTCCCGAGAAGACCCGATCAGTCTCGGAATCCCGGTTTACAAGACATTTCGACAATGGTAAAACAAGACCAGCAAAGCCGCCCGACGTGCCGACAAATCCCGATAGGAGCTGCACATATCTCGTTCTTAGGGCACACCGGATGAGCAAGACGTCGGGTTGGCATAGACCCTGGTTGCCCAGGGGGCGCTGGACATAGCTCGGTTTGGACCAGCACTCGAAGGAGCACTGGCCCGGGGGGTAAAATAAAGATGACCCTTGAGTCTGCAAAACCCAAGGGAAAAAGGCTTAGGTAGGCAAATGGTAAAACCAAGGTTGGGCCTTGCTGGAGGAGTTTTATTCAAAGCGAACTATCAAGGGGGTCCCATAAATCACCCAACCGTGTAAGGAATGCAAAATCAAGGAACATAACACCGGTATGACGGAAACTAGGGCGGCAAGAGTGGAACAAAACACCAGGCATAAGGCCGAGCCTTCTACCCTTTACCAAGTATATAGATGCATTAATTAAGATAAGAGATATTGTGATATTCCAACATATCCATGTTCCAACATGGAACCAACTTCATCTTCACCTACAACTAACAACGCTATAAGAGGGGCTTAGCAAAAGAAGTAACATAGCCAAACAACGGTTTGCTAGGAAAGGATGGTTAGAGGCTTGACATGGAAATATGGGAGGCATGATATAGCAAGTGGTAGGCAGCGCGGCATAGCAATAGAGCGAACAACTAGCAAGCAAAGATAGAAGTGATTTCGAGGGTATGGTCATCTTGCCTGAAATCCCGATCGGAAGAAGAACGAGTCCATGAAGAAGACAAACGGATGTAGTCGAACGAATCCTCACAACTCCGGAACGAAACCGAAGCTAGCGAGAGAAGCAACCCGGAAAGAAACAAACAACATAGTAAACAACCACCACATACACCTGGCATGATGCACAATCAAGTATGATGCATGTCCGGTTTAAAGAGGCATGGAATGGCAAAGTGCACAAACAATACTACAAGTTAAGTGGAGCTCAATATGCAACGAGTTGCATATTGACGAAACACCACATTCAAGTTATTTAGTTCGCTCTTGTTTATGTACCCAACAATATTAACTGTTGATTAACATGGCAAGAGGTGAGGCATATGTAAACTACCTATCTAGGCAAATTTAAATGAGGCCGGAACAACAAACAACAATTCCGGAAAATCCCCATATGCATATTTTAGATTTGGTACTGTTCTGCCATAAACACAATTTTAATGTTGTTAAACAGCAAAATAAAATGCACCAAGTTAATCTATGAATTTTTCTACCCCATTTACATATATAATTTATTAAAATCCGAGCTACGGTTATTTAGTTATGAAATAAATCATTTTAACATGGCATTTGAGCAAATTTAATCAAACAGCAATTTAAACATTTTAAACATGGATGCAAGCAGCATATTATGAAACTAGATAAAATTCTGAGCATTTTTCATATATAACGTTTTAACATATGATGCACTGTTAAAGAGTTATTATATGCATGATGTTTGAGGGTTTTTGTGTAAAACTGTAAATACTGGGATAAATAGACAAATTCGCAGCGCAGGAAAAAAAATACATGGGCCGAAACAGAACTGAACTGGGCTGGGGAAGCTGCTCACATCGGGCCAAAACTGGCCGAAGGGGAAGCAGAGCGGTGGGCCGGCGGATCTGGGCCAACGAGGAAGCAGGGCGGCTCGCTTGGCGCTGGGCCTCTCGGTTTGGCGAAGGGGACACGGCCCAGCGTGCGAAGCAGGGGGACGAGCGGTCGAGGTAGAGGCACGGGTCAACGCAGGGATGAGGCGGGCGAGCAGGGGAGGTCGACGCGGTCCTGCACGGCTGCAATGCAGAGGACGACGGTGGAGGCGAGCGGCGGTGGCGAGGCGGCGGTGGCTCCGGGAAATCGACGGGACGGTGGAGCCGCAGGTCAACGGGGCGCAGAGGAGGTCTCTGGCGGCAGGTCTTGGCGATCTCGGCGGTTCCTTTCTGTGGCATGTACAGAGAGAGAGATGTGAGAGAGAGCGTTAGGGAAGGGAGAGAGACAGGGGAGGAGAGGAGCGGGACAAGGCCGGTCCTGGACGTTGTTGCCGACGACGGGGTCGCCGGAGGGCGTGGCCTGCGGGTTGGTCACCGGCTCGGGCAGAAGAGCTCGCCGGCTCGCGCGAAGGTTGCCGGCACGGGGCGGCTCGGCCTCGGGAACCAGAGGAGGCGCACAGGGAGGAGCTGTTGGAGGGCGAGGAGGGACGAGGGCGACGGCCTGGAGCAGCTGCTGGAAGGGCTCCGACGAGACGAGCCAGGGGAGGCCTCGGGCGCCATGGCTTTGTTCCTGGGAGGAGGATGAAGAGAGATGCCGAGAGGTTAGAGAGAGAAAAGAAAAGAGAGAGGGCACGGGGATCGGCGGCGTGACCTTAAGCAAGAGCGGCGAGGTACAGCGGGGTCGGGGAGGTCCTCGGCTGCCCTGGAAGGAGGCTCGGGCGAGGTGGCTGGGTCGGGGATGGATCCCAAGGAAGAGGATCGGGGTGGCGACGGCGCCGAGGAAAATGAGGGAGGAACGAGAGGATGGTGGTTGGCTGTGGGTGATCCCGATGGGGATTGAGCGGGTGGCGGCGCGATGGAACAAGAAGCCTAGGTTTTAGGGACTGGTCTAGGGTTAGGACTATTTATAGCAGATGGATTTTTAGGTAGGGGTATTTGGTCCCTCCGATTTTAATCGGACGGTCGAGAAATAAATAGATAGGGAGTCCAAAAAAGAAAAGAAAGATATTTTATAGATGTTTGAGGATGATCTGGATCCACTGGTAATGACAGACTGAGTCAGGTTCGGGGGAGTTTCGGATGCGCGCAAGAGGGTCGATGCACTGTACAAGGAGGGGTTAGGTGGTTTGACAAGAGGGAACCGAAAACGCGGTTGGTCTTGAAAGGGTCAACGGACGCAATGGAGGGAAGCGAGGAGCGGCAACTATGAGCGGATGCAAGCTTTAAAAACAATGACGGCAACGAGGTGCCGATGCAATGCGGATGATGCCTTGATGAAATGCAACCAACAAATAAATACACACAACGATCACAAAGAACATGGAAGGCGTCTGGAGCGTCGGTCTTGGGGCGTTACAGACCTATACCCGAATGATAGAATATGCATATTGATAAAATATCATCAATAATATGGGCGGGGTAGACCCGTACCAAAAAAACTCAAATATTTCTGCAAGAAGCAAGCATCATTCGCAAAAAAGAAGAAGATAAGAAGAGCAAGCTTGAGCTTGGCCGCATACATCACAGAAGAAGGCAGATGTCTGAGTCAAGACAGAATGTGAGTAATGAAGCTGAGAAGGCCGCAATGCAAGTAATGAGGAGCTAAGAAGGACGCAATGCAAGTAACGAGAAGTTGTCGGCCGTTCTCGTGAAGGCATCCTTATCCTCGCTCCAAAAGGCTCTGCCATATGAATAAAGAAGAGGAGGCTCCCTAGCGCCTCCCTCGTGACTATAAAAGGAGAGGCTGGCTTCACGAGAAGAGAGTAGCAACAAAAGTTCCGCTACTTCATCGGATAGATCCATGAAAACTCAAAAAAGAAAAGCGGACGACGTTGTTGATACGATAGCTGGAAAAGTAAGTTCTCCCGCCGGCTATTCAAAAAAGAAAGACTAACTTATTCATAAACTTCCTTTTATCGAGCATAATAGTTGTTATACGCTTGTATAGAGGAGTATAAAACAATATATATATATACATATATATATAGGTGTTTAGTATCCTACAAAAACATTAACATCCAAAGCAACGTAAGCTTGGTTTCTCTCCCGCTGACAGACAAAGAAAAGAGTCTGCCGGTAGTTCTCTGTTTAGCCTTGTGTGGTGTTTGAAAGAGAACCTTGTGGCCGTAGAGAAGTGCTCCCTTCGGGTGAAACTGCCTAGGAAGACGATAATATTTTACCCTATAAATTTGTATTAAAAAATATCAAGTGAACGAACTTAGCTACATCTGAATACAACATAATGAGAAATATGATGAGTACTGAGTAGGATATCACACCACTGCGAACAACACCAGTTGTACTATTGTCCTCACCAGCCCTCGATAGATCCTGCATTAAAAAATAACCATCTTAATAAAGAATACGTGCAAACAATAGTAACGAATTGAATATTGGATACTGAATAGATATTAGCCTAATCAGTGTATTAGCCTAATTGCATATTAGTTTAATTGCATAGTAACCTAATCATGAATTAGCCTAATCGCATATTAGCTTAATCGCATATTAACCAAATCTTATATATATATATATATATATATAGGAAAATGGTTGTGTACTTGTGAGAGTATGTACTCCTGCTCCTCACATACCACATAGATGAATTTTTTATACCTATTTATTATTTTTAATATACTTCATTAACAATTACTAGATACCCCAAATGAGTTTCATGAAAAAAATCATGTGTGTCTCATATTTTTGAAGGTTTACGTATATACTAATTTGTTATACTAATTTGTTATACATGAAAAAAGGTATATTACAAAAAGTACGTCGCAAATGATATTTTTTTTCAACAATATATATAGAGAGAGTAACACTATTCTGATCCTAGGATCAGAATAGTTATTCTGATCACAACGCGTCCTATATAGATGCGATTGGAGTTCTGAGATCTCGTAGAAGAAAAAAAATCCCACTTAACCGTCCCCCACCTCCCGCACCTCTCACTCTCCCCTCGATCCCGGCCGCCCCTACCCACCCGTCGCCGCCCCAGAACCCCGACCAACCCGCTGCCGCTGCCCTCCTTCCACTGCGGTGGCGCGGCCTCCCTCTCCCTGCTTCCACTGCGGCGGCGGCGGCCTCCCTCCCCCTGAATCCACGGTGGCGGCGGCCTCCCTCCCCCTGAATCCACAGTGGTGGCGGCCTCCCCTCCCCCTAAATCCACCGCGGCCACGGCCTCCCCCTGCTTCCAACGTGACGACGCCGTCCCGCCCGCATGCTTCTGCAAACCACCGACGCCATTCACCGGCGACAGGCTCCTCCGCGCGCCGTCTCGGCAGTGGCGGTGCCCTCCTCCCCTCGGGCCCCTCCCTTCCTCTGCTTCAATCAGGCCACCGCTTCTACGCCACCCACCCCAAGTGTCGTCGCCCCTCCATCTCCTCCGTTGAATCCACCGCGGATGGCACCCTGCTCCTCAACGTCAGCACCACATCCAACTCTGACCGCGGCGGCTGACGACAATGTTACAGGTATTATCGCTACCTTTATTCCCTGATTTCTATGTAACTACATCTCCTCCATCTCCCTGTAGTCCAGAAAAGTTTTGGACAAGTTAAGGTGGTTGTTAGTGCTGCAATTTAGAGATATTGATGTTGATGATTATGTAAACATTTGAACAGAAGTTCAAACTTTAATTAAAAAGGAAAAAAAGAGCTCCATTTTAAGAAGAAAACTAAAAAAATCCATTGTCACAGGGCCGGCCATGAAGATCTGATGTTAGAAGGTTAGGTGCATGATGCATCTCCGGCCATCGCCTTCCCACCTTTGCCTTACACCAAAAGCTGACCTTCTCTCCACCGCAGTGGTGAACTTCTGCTGCTCCCTCCTCCATCGTGCGTGCATTAGTGAAGCATAGATGGTGGCGAACTCCTATCCCACAGCACACTCGACGACCTGCCTGAAGCCTAAGCATTGACCTGCCCGAGGGCTAAGCTGTGACCTTCATGCATCTTCTCCAAGTTGTTGTCATGGCCGCCCGTGGATGATGGATCAATGATGTAACATCCCAAAATTCTAAATTTTGAAATGTTATATTGAATAGATAGTTTTGATTGTTTGTTTGATTGTTGTGTGATTGATTGACTCAAAGTGAGTGAAATTTGAAACTTTTGAAAGTTAAATGAGAGGGAATAAAATGACTTTCCCAAACTTTCACCTTTGCTTTATGATCTCCATGGATTCAAACTCTTTTCAAATACAAAACCCTAGAGAGAAGATGATATGACTTCTTCCATTTAATTAAATGAAAAAGGGTTTTGAAGATATTTGAATTCCATTTGAAAATATTTCAAATTCAAAAACTTTAAGCAACTCAATGATTTTCATGAGAGAAGATAAAATGACTTCTTCAAAACATATGAAATATGAGTTGGGAGTTTAAAAGAATTAAATTTAAAGTCCCTTTGAAATTATTTTCAATTTGGAGTTATTTGGGTTTTATTCATATTATTTTTCTCCAAAAATAAAATATATGGAAATTAGGGGAAAATGATACCCTACATCAGAAAATTTGAGAGAAATATATTTGAAATTATTTTGGCATTTTTAAAATGATTTTTGTTGGATTTTATTGCAATAGTAGCACTCTTGCTTTATTTAAAATTTTATGGATTTTATTTGACGCTAGAAAAATGTTCATGTTGTAGAAAATCTTTTTCTGAAAATTTTGATATATAATATGCCTATATAAAGCTTTACTTTATTCTCGTTATTTAGTTTTCCCTTTATGTTTTAAAAAAAAAACAGCGCGTTCGCCTGGAACTAACTGCCGCCCACGTGCGCAGCATAGTGGCATCGGGCGCCCCATCATTTTGTTTTCTCTCCTACATGGGCCAGGCCCAGCCAGCCATTTTTTTCTTAGGCCGAATTTTGTTTTAAAAAAAAACTACATCGCGCGGCCGGCCGAGGCCTTTAGGCCCGTGCGAGGCGTTTAGCCTTTTTCTTCTCTGTTTCATTTATTTTTCTTCTACGTTTAGTCCCACATTGCCTAGCCTTTGACCTCTAAGCCTCTTTTCCACCTATAAATATAGACCCATAGAAATATTTTGGTTTGACTAGATTCACTAAAAAAATATTTCTCCTTTCCGGCGGGAATTCTGGAAGTCGTCTCCTTTCTCCGAAGTCGTCTTTTCTCTACCTTATAAAGGTATCTTTCTTACTCCCGTAGCGTAGCTTATTATTTCTTCATAAAACAGCTTGACCCTGATTTGTCAAATAGCCATAACTTTTTACTCGTTTATCCAAATTAGATGAAACCAACGCCTATAGTTTCGTCTTGTTTTCACCTATCCAGTGAACCTGTCACATCAACTTTTTGAAATTTTCAAATTTCGAAATTTGTTCAGATTCATATTCAAACTTCTTTTGATCATAACTTGAGTTTCGTAACTCCGATTTAGTTGATTCTTTTTGCAAATCGAAGCTCTTGACCTAAATTTTCTGATAAGGCCAAATTCACTTAATTTTGGTACTGTTAGAAATTGTTTTATGTTGCAAGAGATAATTGCTTGTTTTCGGAGTTTTCTGAGATCTTTTCTTCGATTCTTTTGTATGATTGCTTATGTGTGGTTACCATTGCTTGCTTACGATAGAATTGACCGGAGTGTGACGAGTAGAACTATCAGGAGTTATGAGTGCGAATCATCTTCATCAACTGTACAAGGCAAGTTCACACTTTGATCATATCCCTTTCATACCCAGTTTTTATGCATTAGTTTCAATCCTCAAGCATTGCATGGTTAGGACTTGATAACATGTGGGTATTGGAAAGTAGTTGATGAGGTAGGAAACTATTGTCCTGCATTCAAACCTTGGGAGTTACTTCTACGTTATACTTATACTGCTATGCTATGCTCGTAGACGTGGTTTGGGTGAGTGAATCCATGACAGATGTGAGATTGTTAATTAATGGTTAACTTAAGGTGGCAACTTTAATACACATCTGGGTGGAATGGTAGGGGCACCCTGAAGCACCCAGTAGTTTGCCCGGGCACCTGGAGAACCCAGTGCTTGCCCAAGGGGATCCCGGAGGACCCGTGTGATCATCCTATGGTTCGCCACCCAGGCTCAAAGGGATCATAACATTATTCATGCTAGAAACTTCCGTGTGCGGCCACAAGCTATTATGGGCTCTAGCATAGTTGAGTATGTTGCATGACCTCTTCCAGTGGTAGGCTAGCAGATGTAGGGGATGTAGGTTGGTACTGTCTACCCAGGGTTATAGTTAATGCTTCTAAAAGACTGTGTCTCGGTCATCCGTTTCTCAAACACCATGTAGTGTGAGAAATCCAACGGAGGAGATCGAGTCTTGTGGGGAAAAGTGAGCAAACCTCTGCAGAGTGTACAAACTAATCATGATTAGCCGTGTCCCCGGTTATGGACATCTTGAGTCTCTGGTATTTGGATTATCATGTTGATCTCATCACTTTACTTAATTAATTTGTGGGGTTATAATTATTACTTTGGGATTGAGTTGGAGGAATCTTCTCAATATTTTCAACAAACTTTGTAGTTAAATAAAATATATTCCTTTGTTGTAGGGAAAAATTGGCTTTATGCAAAAATAAACTTAGAGCTTTCCACCAGCCATATATGCATGTAGTGATAGCTATTATTCATCATTATCCTATGGTGCGAATTTGCCAGTACATTCAATGTACTGACCCTTTGTGGCTGCAATGTCTCATGTTGCAGGATTCTTACGACGAGTAAGTGATACGTTAGGGTTACGATTTCTACACTCAACTTTGCCGTTGGTGTTAATGGGAATCCACAACCTTTGTTACTTCCGCTATATGGATTGAGGTAATAGTATTTACATTACTTTATACATGTGATTTACCTCTGTTATAAATCCTTGAGTACTGTGTGTGTCAGCATACCGATCCAGGGATGACACTTAAGCACAGAGACTTGACCGTCTGAGGTCGGGTCGCTACAAATGCTGGTCATGGAATTATGTGAGATATGTTCCTTGCAGGAAGAAGCACTGAAAAAACTGTGACGATGGTCTTCTCAGTAGCCCTGCCGCAACAGGAACCTCTCTCTCTCAGTACAGATGGACACCAATAGTGTGAATTGATGTAGAGAACAAGTTTTGATTATGTGTTGTGTACATGCTTGTTGATATGTCCACACATATCTTATTAAATCACATGACTTACACAGTATCAAACTTGTTAAACCTTGTTGGAACAAAAAGTCAGAAACCAATGTTATGATGGGATGATTCGCTGTATACATAAGTGATTACAACCACACTGATGCTCGCTGTAGTATGGAATACAGATTATTGAGTTCATAAAGTTTGTGATATGCTTAGATTTAGTCATGCAAGAGGCTTGTATGGAATGTGTGATAAACTTACTCAATGGTTGTGTGACTGAACATGTTTGGTCTCTTGTTTCCTATGTTAGGCATCAATCTAGTATTGCCCATGTATATGCAACTACATCTTTAGCGTTATGTAATATTCAGAAGCAGTTCTTAATATTCAGAAGCGGTGCTTGCCATGATTTTCTACTGCCCGTATTTTAGACATATGGTTGGTGATTTGTCTCTGGTTAAATTATATGGTAAGATGAGAGGCGTGGAAAGGAGCAAGCAGGACACAATAAAGATGATGTCCTAACTTCATTTTTGGGACGGTTCAAAATGATGTAGGGTGGAAAACCCTAAGGCCGATCTTTCATGAAAGGAGCGGATCCCACAAAGAACACGAGGAACCCAAGGGGAAAACACAAGAGAAATCACGAGTGGAAATGAGGGGAAACACTCAAAGCAACAAGATCCGGTCACTCATGTGCCAGATTCTCGAAACACAAAAGAGATACAAGATCCACGATCAACAAGGGATGACACAAGTGGCACGATCTTCTCCGTGAGGAGGTCTTGAAGGTCTTCCCGTTAGGGATCTTGAATCCAAGTGGATCTTCTCTGAAGAGGTGATGGTCTCTCTCGGAGGAGTAGATCCGGATGGATGAGCGAGGCTCTATCTCATGTATGAGCTATCACAACGCTAACCCTAAAACATAGGTAGGAGAAGAGTATATATAGTCTCGGGGGCGAAAGGGTACACGGGCCTTGGCCCAAGTCACTGTGCGCAGGCAGGGCCGAAGTTCTGGGCGAGGCCGGAAGTTCCGGGCACCGAAGGTTCCGGGCCAGGTTCCGGGGAGGGTCCGGCCTAATCAGAGAGTTGGCACAGGAGGAGCTGGGCTGGTGTCCGGGGGACGGAAGGTCCGGGCCGGGTTCCGGGCTGGTTCCGGGCTAACCAAAGAGTTGGCACGGGAGGAGTTGGGCGGGTGTCCGGGGGCCGAAAGGTCCGTGCCGGGTTCCGGGCTGGTTCCGGGCTAACCAGAGAGTTGGCACGCCCGTGCTGGTCAAGGTCGTCGGAGGCCGGAAGCTCCGGGTCGGCCGGAGGTTCCGGGGGCCGGAAGTTCCGGGCTGGACAAAGAGTTGGCGCATGTCTCTTCTTCTTCAGCTCTCGGCTCTATGGCTTGTGTGTTGTACCTGATCACACATAGCGTCTCGGACTTAGGCAATAGCCATGTCTCACTTGAAAGAGGGAAAATCTCAAGTAGGAGTGATGTCACCTCGGATTGAATAGCACGAGCTCTTGCTCTTCTCATGGGTCCACTTGGAGGTTGGATAGTCGAGGTAGTGTCCATGGGGATGACCATGGGATGCTCCGTATCATATCCCCCCCCCCTTGGGAAAGATCTGACCTCGGACGAAATCCTCATCACCATGGTATGGGAAGAGATCTTTGACGTTGAAGATGTCGCTCATGGAGTACTTGTTGCATGGGATGTCGATCTTGTAGGCGTTGTTGTTTTAGCGTTCAAGCACCTTGAAGGGTCCATCGGCTCGAGGTAGGAGTTGGGCCTTGCATTCGTTGGGGAAGCGTTCCTTGCGAAGGTGTAGCCACACAAGATCTCCAATGTTGAATATCATGGGTTGCTTGTTGACGTTGAGCTTGGTCGCGAGTCGTTGTACTTGGCGCTCGATGGTGTGCCTTGTATCTTCATGCATCTTCTTGAGATAGCTCACTCGGGCACTCGTGTCCATATCGATGCGCTCTTGTAGTGGTAGAGGAAGAATGTCCAATGGGGACAATGGGTTAAAACCGTAGACGACCTCGAAGGGGGACTTGCCGGTAGTCGAATGTCTTGCGCGGTTGTAGGCGTACTCGGCGATGGGTAGACACTCCTCCCACTCGTTGATGTTCTTCTTGATCAACACGCGAAGTAGAGTGGAGAGTGTGCGGTTGGTCACCTCTGTTTGGTCGTCGGTTTGTGGATGTTATGCCGTTGAAAACAAGAGTTTGATTCCGAGCTTGGCGCATAAGGTCTTCCAAAAGTAGCTCAAGAACTTGACGTCGTGGTCCGAGACAATAGTCTTAGGAACTCCATGGAGGTGCAAGATTTCTCTACAAAAGAGATTTGCAACATGTGAAGCATCGTCTATCTTGTTGCAAGGAATGAAATGAGCCATCTTAGAGAATCAGTCCACAACAACAAACACGGAATCCTTGCCATTTCTAGTTCTAGGCAAACCAAGCACAAAATCCATGCTAATATCTTCCCATGGGTGATACAGAATTGGAAGAGGCATACAGAGACCATGGGATTGAGCTTTAGACTTAGCTTTGCAGCATGCAGAGCACCAGTTGGTGATGCGTGATACGTCGCGGAACATCTTGGGCCAAAAATAGTTCTTGGAGAGTGTAGCAAATGTCTTGTCACGCCGAAAGTGTCCCATTAGTCCTCCTCCATGAGATTGTTGCAAAAGTAACAAACGAAGAGAAGACTCGAGGATACAAAGTTTGTTAGCTCTCATAAGATAATCATCTTTGATGTAATATCATTCCCAAGATGTATGCGTCAAACATTTAGCATATGGAATAGCAAAAGTAGGGTCATGCGCATACAATTCTTTGATGTGCTCAAAGCCGACGACATTCAATTCAAGTTGTGTAACAAGCATGCATATGCGGGAAAGAGCATCCGCCACAACATTGTCCTTACCTTTGATGTACTTGATGACATAAGGAAATGACTCAATGAATTCACTCCACTTAGCATGACGCTTGTTCAACTTAGTTTGACCCTTAAGATACTTAAGTGTTTCATGATCGGTGTGAAGAATGAACTCATGAGGGCGGAGATAATGCTCCCAAACATGCAATACTCTCACTAAAGCATATAGCTCTTTGTCATAGATGGGGTAATTGAGTTGCGCTCCAGAAAGTTTTTCACTAAAGAATGCTATGGGGCGCTTCTCTTGCATTAACACACCTCCTATGCCATAACTGCTAGCATCACAATGTATCTCAAAAGGTTTATCAAAGTTGGGTAAAGCAAGCAAAGGAGCACTTGTAAGCAAATTCTTAAGCTCGTTGAATGCAGCATCTTGAGATGATCCCGAGACAAAGGGTGCATTCTTCTTGCTCAAAGCATGTAAAGGTAAAGCAATGGTGCTAAAATCCTTCACCAATCTACAGTAGAAACCGGCTAAAACAAGAAAATTGCGCACTTGTCGCAAATTTGTTGGTTGTGGAAAAGTTTGAATAGCATTGATCTTAGATTCATCTACATGAACACTCTTAGAAGACAGAACAAAACCCAAGAAAACAAGCTTATCAACACCAAAAAGGCATTTGTCCATATTAGCATAAAGGCGCTCTTTCCTAAGGGTTTGCAACACGGTTCTAAGATGGGTGACATGATCTTTAAGATATTTGCTAAAAACAAGGATATCGTCAAAATAGACCACAACAAATACACCAATATAGGGTCGAAGAACAAAATGCATGAGTCGCATGAAAGTACCGGGTGCTTCGGATAAACCCATTGGCATAACAAGCCATTCATATAAGCCAAATTTGGTCTTAAATGCAGTTTTCCATTCATCACCTTCTGGATGCGTATTTGATAGTAGCCAATTTTAAGATCACTCTTAGAGAAAATTGCGACTCCGCTAAGCTCATCTAGCATATCATCTAGGCATGGAATGGGGTAACGATAACGCACGGTGATAGAATTGATAGGATGGTAATCGGAACACATGCGATATGTACCATCTTTCTTGGGAACAAGGATTACTGGGACGGCACAAGGGCTCAAGCTTTCACGTACATGGTCGTTATCGATTAGTTGTTCTACTTGCCGTTGGATCTCCTTGGCTTCCTTGGGGTTGACGCGGTAGGGAGCCTTGTTAGGAAGGGGTGCTTCGGGAATGAGGTCGATGCGGTGTTTGATGCCTCGTAGAAGAGGTAGACCCGGAGGTAGCTCGTCATCTTGGAATTCCTACAATAGAGAAGATAACACTAAAGGGAGATTGTGAGAGTTCTTAGTTTTGGGTGCCTTGTCCTTGCACAAAAGGACATAGTGCATGACACTTGATGGGTTCTCACGCACTTCTCTCATCTCACTTTTGGTGGCAAATAGGACTAAGTTCTTCTTGTCGCTCATCGAGGAGGCACTCAATTTGGGCTTGTGGCGCTCACTCTCTTTTGGGTGGTTCGCTCTCTCACTATTCTCTCCACAATGGGTGGCTTGCTTGTCGGCGATCACTTGGCTAGGAGACACAGGACGTAGTACAAACTCCTTTCCTTTCATCTTGAAGCTATAATGATTTGTCCGTCCGTTGTGGATGACGCCTCAATCAAATTGCCATGGTCGTCCAAGAAGGAGGTGGTAAACGGACATTGGAATGACGTCACACTCCAAAGTGTCTTTGTAAGCTCCGATCTTGAAGAAAACTTGTACCATATGCTCGACTTGGATAGTGTCGGAGTGCTAAGCCATTGAACCTTGTAGGGATGTGGGTGCTTCATCTTGACCAATTGGAGCTTGGAGCATAGCTCTTCACTTGCTAAGTTATGGCAACTCCCTCCATCGATGATGACCTTCACGGACCGTCCATTGATGCCGGCCTTGGTATGGAAAATATGGCATCTTTGGTCTTCATCTTGATGATGTTGAAGTGTCAAGACTTTGGAGACAACAAGAGCGGGGCTCGAATCTTCGTCACAAAAGACTTGGTTATCTTCATCTTTGTTCACTTGTCGGTGCATGGCCATTTGCTCAAGGGCTTCCATTTCTCCTTCACTCATGGAGTCATATGTACCATTGTCGTTGAAGATTATGGTGCGCTTGTTGGTACACTCGAAGGACTTGTGGCCTCGGCCGCCGCATGTGAAGCATTTGATGGAACTTGTCTTGATGGTCTCATCGGTCGGAGTAGATGATGATGAAGCTCTCGGCTTGAAGTTGCTTGTAGTAGGAGGACGACTTGAGGTGGTCGAAGTTTTCTTGTAACTTGACTTGTCGCCGGTGCTTGTAGATGGCTTGGTTGAGGTAGAAGGTGTTGGAGTTGTTGAAGCTTGAGAGTTGGAGAAGCCATAGGACTTGGATGAGAACTTGGCATACTTGAAGTCATCTTGCACTTGACATTCCGCTTTGGTAGCTTGGTGCACTAGCTCGATGAGGTTCGAGTATGGTTGGAAGTCGGCGATCTTCTTGATAGGATGATTGAGTCCATTCAAGAAACGTGCCATAGTTTGCTCATCATCTTCCGTGGCATTCGCTCGTATTATGGCAATCTCCATTTCCTTATAGTACTCTTCAACGCTCTTTGTTCCTTGCTTGAGGAGTTGGAGTTTCTTGAAGAGGTCATGGTTGTAGTATGTTGGCACGAAACATGCTCTCATGACATCCTTCATTTGCGCCCAAGTAATGATGGGTGGTTCACCTCTTGCCTCACGGCGCTCAATGACTTGTTCCCACCAAATAAGGATGTAGTCTTGAAACTCAAGGGATTCCATCGCGATCTTCTTCTCTTCCACATAGTTGTGCAAACGGAAGATTTATTCAACCTTCAATGCCCATGAAAGGTATTCTTCGGGATCATTGCTTCCATTGAACTTGGGCATGGTGAACTTTAGCTTGCCGTAGCGTTGCTCTTCATTGTGTTGGGGTCGAGGGTGATGACACCCGTGTCATGGAGGATTGTCAACCTCATGTTGGTCTTGGCGTGGAAGATTTCCATTGTCTTCTTTCTCTTGGTGAACTTGTGGTTCTCGTCGAGCTTGAGGATGAGCTTGGTTAGCTTGTGGAGGAGATTGAGGAACTTGGCGATGCGCTTGTGATTGATAAACCCTCTCTTGAACTTCATTGCGAAGTGCTTCCTCTTATAGACGTGTATTGCGGTTCCGGTTTGATGTAGGGTGGAACCCTAAACGACGGATCTTTCACGAAAGGAGCGGATCCCGTCCAAGAACACGAAGAACACGAGGGGGAAACGAGGGAAAACACAAGAGAAATCACTAAACCAACAAGATATAGTCACACATAAGCTAGATCCTCGAAACACAAGTGCGGACACACGATCCAAAGTCAACAACGGACGATACAAAGGGTAACCGGTTCTTCTCCGTAAGGAGGTCTTGATGGGGGCCACCCAAGAGGGAGTCTTGAATCCAAGGGGCTCTTCTCCGTAGAGGGGCCACGGTCTCTCTCGAGGAGATGATCCGTATGGATGAGCAAAAGCTATCCTCACATATGTGCTAAACCAATGCTAATCCTAGAAAGAGGTGGTGGAGTAGTATATATAGAAGTTGGGGGCGAAGGGTACATGGGCCTCAGCCCCACATCATGCTCGCAGGCGCGGTCCGGATGATCCGGGTGTTGGTCCGGATGATCCGGGCATCGGGAGTCCGGATGATCCGGGTCGGCGTCCGGATGATCCGGCTGTGTCGTAGGCGCCATGGGAGGTCCGGATGTCCGGGTCCTGGTCCGGACGTCCGGGTGTGGCCGGATGATCCGGGGCTAGGTCCGGATGATCCGGCTTCAGGGTGAAGCTTCGGGTGTCCTTGGGCGAGTTAGCCGGATCATCCGGGCCAGGTCCGGATCATCCGGGCTGGGGACGGATCGTCCGGACGGCGGTCCGGATCGTCCGGGCTTCTGCTGACTTTGCCCTTCTTCTTCTCCGTCTTCACGTCCATCTTCCTCTTTGGATTCTCCTTGCTCCTTAGCGTCTCCTTGGCTAACTCCTTGATACCTGAGTATGCACGATGTCTCCATTTGAGGTAGTAGCCACGTCTCATGTGCATCAAAGTGGAATTGTGAGAGGAGAGATGTCACCTCGTTTTCGAGAGCTCTTGCACGTGCTCGAGTCATGGGTCCACTAGGCACTTGGTGAGACGATGGTAGGTCCATGGGGATGACCTTGGGATGCTCCGCATCATCTCCCCCCCCCCCCCTTGTGAAAGATCCAACCTTGGATCAAAATCTTCATCACCATGGTAGGGCGAGAGGTCCTTGACGTTGAAGACGTCGCTCACGTTGTACATGTCGCTTGGCGGGTCGATCTTGTAAGCGTTGTTGTTGTAGCGTGCTAGCACCTTGAAGGGTCCATCGGCGCGAGGTAGAAGTTTGGACTTGCGTTCGTTGGGGAAGCGGTCCTTGCGAAGGTGTAGCCACACAAGATCGCCAATATTGAAGATCATGGGTTGCTTGTTGACATTGAGCTTGGTCGTGAGGCGATGTACTTGGCGCTCGATGGTGTGCCTTGTATCTTCATGCATCTTCTTGAGGTGGTTGAATCGAACACTCGCGTCCATGTTGGTGCGTTCTTGTAGAGGTAGAGGAAGAATGTCCAACGGGGACAACGGGTTGAAACCGTAGAGGACCTCGAAAGGTGATTGGCCAGTAGTCGAATGTCTTGCACGGTTGTAGGCGTACTCGGCGATAGGTAAGCACTCCTCCCACTCCTTGATGTTCTTCTTTATCAACACACATAGTAGAGTGGAGAGCGTGTGGTTCGTCACCTCCGTTTGGCCGTCAGTTTGTGGATGGTATGCCGTGGAGAATAGTAGCTTGATTCCAAGCTTGGAGCATAAGGTCTTCCAAAAGTAACTCAAGAACTTGACGTCGCGGTCCGAGACAATCGTCTTTGGCACTCCATGAAGTCGCAAGATTTCCCTACAAAAAAGATTTGCAACATGTGAAGCATCGTCTATCTTGTTGCAAGGAATGAAATGTGCCATTTTGGAGAATCGATCCACAACAACAAACATGGAATCCTTGCCATTTCTAGTTCTAGGCAAACTAAGCACAAAATCCATGCTAATACCTTCCCATGGTTGATACGGAATTGGAAGAGGCATATATAGTCCATGAGATTGAGCTTTAGACTTAGCTTTGCGACATGTAGAGCATCGGTTGGTGACACGGTTGACGCCGCGGAACATCTTAGGCCAAAAGTAGTTCTTGGAGAACGTAGCAAGGGTCTTGTCGCGTCCAAAATGTCCCATTAGTCCTCCATGAGATTCTTGCAAAAGTAACAAACGAAGAGAAGACTCGGGGATGCAAAGTTTGTTAGATCTTATAAGATAACCATCTTTGATGTAATATCGTTCCCAAGATGTATGCTTCAAGCATTTGGCATAAGGAATGGCAAAAGTAGGATCATGCGCATATAAGTCTTTTATGTGCTCAAAGTCAATGACATTCAATTCAAGTTTAGTGACAAGCATGCATATACGGGAAAGCGCATCCGCCACAACATTTTCCTTACCTTTAATATACTCGGTGACATAAGGAAAAGACTCAATAAATTCACTCCACTTAGCATGACGCTTGTTCAACTTAGTTTGACCTTAAGGTATTTAAGTGTTTCATGATCGGTATGGATGATGAATTCATGAGGGCGAAGGTAATGTTCCCATTCATGCAAAACTCGCACTAAAGCATATAACTCTTTGTCATAGATGGGGTAATTGAGTTGCGCTCTGGAAAGTTTCTCACTAAAATATGCTATGGGGCGCTTCTCTTGCGTTAACACACCTCCTATGCCATTACCACTAGCATCACAATGAATTTCAAAAGGTTCCGTCAAAGTTGGATAATGCAAGCATGGGAGCATGAGTAAGCAAATTCTTAAGCTCATTGAATGCGCTATCTTGAGATGGTCCCCAAACAAAGGGTGCATTCTTCTTGCTCAAAGCATGTAAAGGTGAAGCAATAGTGCTAAAATCCTTCACAAATCTATGGTAAAAACCGGCTAAACCAAGAAAACTACACACTTGTTGCAAATTTGTTGGTTGGGGCCAAGTTTTAATAGCTTTTATCTTAGATTCATCAACATGAACACCCTTAGAAGATACTACAAAACCCAAGAAAACAAGCTTATCAACACCAAAGAGGCATTTTTCCATATTAGCATAAAGTTGCTCTTTTCGAAGAGTTTGTAGCACGGTTGGAAGGTGGGTGACATGCTCTTTGAGAGATTTGCTAAAAACAAGGATATCATCGACGTAGACAACAACAAATTCACCAATATAAGGTCGAAACACATAATGCATAAGACGCATGAAAGTACCGGGTGCTTCCAATAAACCCATATGCATGACTAACCACTCATATAAACCAAACTTTGTTTTGAAAGCGGTTTTCCATTCATCACCCTCTGGTATGCGTATTTGATAGTAACCACTCTTAAGATCAATTTTGGAAAAGATAGTGGCACCGCTAAGTTCATCTAGCATATCGTCAAGGCGTGGAATGGGGTGCCTATAGCGAACGGTGATAGCATTGATAGGTCTACAATCGGAACACATGCGAAAGCTACCGTCTCTTTTTGGCACAAGAATGACCGGTACGGCAAAAGGACTCAAACTTTCGCGCACATGTCCATGGTCTATGAGATTCTTTACTTGCCTTTATATTTCTTTGGTTTCTTCGAGGTTGACTCGGTAGGGAGCCTTGTTTGGAAGTGGCACTCCGGGGATGAGGTCGATGCGGTGCTCGATGCCTCGTAGTGGAGGTACACCCGGAGGTAGCTCGTCGGGGAAAACATCTTGGAATTCCTGCAATAAAGAAGATAACACCAAAGGTAGATTGTGAGAGGTGTTAGTTTTTAGTGCCTCGTCCTTGCACAATAGGACATAGTATAGGACACTTGATGGGTTCTCACACACTTCTCTCATCTCACGTTTGGTGGCAAATAGAACTAAGTTTTTCTTGTCGCTCATCGTGGAGGCACTCAATTTGGGCTTGTGGCGCTCACTCTCTTTTTGGTGGTTCGCTCTCTCACTATTCTCTCCACGATGGGTGGATTGCTTGTCGGCGATCACTTGGCTTGGAGACATAGGTCGTAGCATGTACTCCTTTCCTTTCATCTTGAAGCTATAGTGGTTTGTGCGCCCGTTGTGGATGACACCTCGGTCAAATTGCCATGGCCGTCCAAGAAGGAGGTGGCAAACGGTCATCAGGAGGACATCACACTCCAAAGTGTCTTCGAAAGCTCCGATCTTGAAAGAAAATTGTACCCTATCACTACAAAAAAAAGACACATACGTGACATTTTGGGCCGAACGAATTTTTTTTCTGTCATACATATGACACTTCTATGACGATAATTGTGACAAAACCCGGTATCATCATAGATGTGGTGGGCTCCTACTTCTATGACAAAAAAATCATGACAGAAAATGGGCTTTTCGTCCTGGGCGGGCCGGAGACGCAGCTGCATGACATTCTTTGGGCCGTCCATGACGGAAAAAACCGTGGTAGAAGCGAGGGGGAGGAAAATTTCGGGGAGTTCCCGGTTACGGTGGGAGGTCGGGGGCCGAGCGATGCGCGTTTCTCTCGTACACGTACGCGCGTGTGTGCGAGGCATTGGCTCTAACTGAACCCGAGCGATTGCACTGCAAGCTACGCGTTATTGAACCCGAGCGATCGATTGGTGGCTATTAACTGAACCCGATCGAGCGATTCCTTTGCTGCTGCTGCTAACTGAAGCCGATCGATTGGATGAATAGTGAGCATTGCGGGGGGGGTTGGATGAGCAGTGAGCGGTGGCGTTGCCTCTGGATGAACAGGACCCCGTGGTGTGGAGGGCTAGAGTGGAGGGGTGCCCGTGGAGGGGTGGTTGAACAGGACCCCGTGGTGTGGAGGGCTGGATGAACAGTAGACGGTGGAGGAGTGCCCGTGGAGGGGTGGTTGAACAGTAGCCGGTGGAGTAGCGCGCGGTGGAGGCTGGATGAACAGGAGCCCGTGGAGGCTGGAGGAGGTCGACGGTGGAGATGAACAGTATCCCGTGGAGTCCCGTTTTGCGGTACGCCACACCCCTCCCGATGAACAGGACCCCCGTTTCGACCGTAGGAGGTCCGTTTCGTCCGTTTTGCGGTACGCCACACCCCTCCCGATCAACAGGACCCCCGTTTCGACCATAGGAGGTCCGTTCCGTCCGTTTTGCGGTACGCCACACCCCTCCCGATCAACAGGACCCCCGTTTCGACCGTAGGAGGTCTGTTTCCTCCGTTTTGCGGTACGCCACACCCCTCCCGATCAACAGGACCCCGTTCCGAACGTAGGAGGTCTGTTTCCTCCGTTTTGCAGTACGCCAGGCCTCGTTTCCATTGCTTGTTCCGTCCAAGCCCTCCCGATGAACACAACCACGCATTCCGTTCCGACCCAGCCGGTTGGCTCCCACACATTCCGTTGCCTCCCGATGAATACAACGCATTCCGTTGCCTCCCCATGAACACGACGCATTCCGTTGCCTCTCCATGAACACGATGCATTCCGTTGCCTCCCCATGAACACGACGACGACGTTGTTTCTCCGTTCCGACCTAGCCATGTACACGAGCCCTGGTCGTACGTATGCGCGAGTAGGCGTTCGAGACCCCGCCCGTATGTACACATACGTGGCCGTATTTTGTTTCTTGCACCCTGGCCGTTGTACGTACGTGTACATGCTACGTGCGCGCCTCTACTACGACACGCACGCGCCTCTACTACGACACGTGCGCGCCTCTACATCCACCAGTATATATGTACGTACACGTTCGCGACCAGAATGACAACGCTACGTACGCTTCGACCAGGTGGGTCCCGACTGTCAGGCAGTTCCTTGCGTGCGAAGATGTAGTTGGTGGGTCCCAGCAGTCAGGGGGGCGAATCGTTTTTTTTGCCCGGACGCACTTCCTTGCGTGCGAAGATTTAGCTGGTGGGTCCCAGCAGTCAGGGGGGCGAATCGTTTTTTTTTTGCCCGGACGCACTTCCTTGCGTGCGAAGATGTAGCTGGTGGGTCCCAGCAGTCAGGGGGAAATGTTTTTTTCATGAAATAAGGTGGCCCGTTCGGTGGGTCCCCGCTGTCAGGTGGAGGAATCATTATTTTGGGCGTAATAAGGAGGCACTTCCTTGCTGCGGCCGTGGACCCAGCTGTCAGCCTCTCCATGTACAGTCCACGTCCGATGGAAGTCGTTCCTTGACCACGTTGACCACGCCGCGACGAGAGCACCACGGTGGTGGACGACGGCGGGGACTAGGAAGGGGACGACTCGGAGCCGGGGAAGACGCAGCAGTGGATGCCCACGCGAAGAGGAGTACGAGGGTTCACTGGTTCGGCTGCGGTGTGAGGCTGCTGTCGCCGCAGAATAACAGGGGGTGTGGGTGAGTAGAGGGATGGCCTGGCCAGCGGTGGGAGTAGTAGGGGAAGGTGAGGCCTCCGCGGCATCACAGCCGGCCACGGGAGGCAGGAGCACGCGGCACGACCGGCGCTAGTTTGAGCGGCTGGAGCAAGAAGACCAGAGGTTGAAGAAGCACTACGGCCGTTGGATGAACATCGTATGGTAACAGGAGCTAGAATCATTCATATTGACTAAGTTGACAAAGCCCTCCGTCCCCGTCAACTTGGTAGGCCCACAAGTCAGCCTCCCACTATGCTGGGTTCCAGCTGGCAGGGGAAGTATTCATTTTTTTGTGCGTAATAAGGAGGCACTTCCTTGCGTGCGAAGATAGCTGGTGGGTCCGACATGTCAGCGGGGGCACGTTATTTTCACGAAATACAGAGGCCCTTCCGGTGGGTCCCAGATGTCAGGTGGAGGAATCATTATTTTGCGCGTAATAAGGAGGCATTTCCTTGTGTGCGGCCGTGGACCCAGCTGTCAGCTTCTCCACGCACAGTCTACTTCCGATGGTGTCATTCGTTGACCATGTTGACCACGCCGCGCCGAGCGCATCCAAGGTGGTGGACGACGGCGAGGCCCCGGACAGCAACGAGCCGGAGGTGGGAAGACGCGGGAGTAGAGTCGCAGACGGAGAGGTGTACGAGGGTTAATTGGTTCTAGTGCGGTGTGGTTCGGCAATCGGTGAAGAAGAACAGGAGGTGTGGAGGGGTGGAGGGATGGCCTGGCCAACGGTGGAGTAGCGCTTCATAGTGAAGCGTGCTAAGCAGAGCTGCTAGCAGCAGGAGGCGGGAGGTGGTCCCGGCGGCGCTGGAGGAAGAAGACGAAGATTGAAGATGGATGCTGGTCGTTGGATGTAAATCCAACGGCTAACATGTCAGAATCATTTGTTGACTAAATTGACAATGACTTGCGTTGGCTTCGACCTATTGGCCCACATTTCAGCCTCCAAAAATGTGGCACGTATTCAACCCATTTTTTCAGAATTTACAGTATTTTTTTGCGCGGTAGAATTTACAGTCAATTTTATCTTTTTTTTGAATTACAGCCATTAGCTGGGCTGGGTGAACAAATAATGTAGCGTCCATGCGGCCCATTTATTTTATTTCCTAAAAAATTACATGCCATTTGCACTTTCTCGAAATACACGATTTTGCTGGGCTGATTCTAATTATAATGTTGGGTTGGGCCAGCAATGTTATCAAAAAATAAAAAGGGGCTGAGCATTTTGTTATAAATATATTTAAATAATAAGTGATATTATTACATTCGTCCTTAAATCTTACCAAGCTTTTGTACACAATCACTAGGATTTTCGTGCCAAAACAATCCAGGATTTTATTTGTTAAGAAATTATTTTTATAAGTTAATAAGATGTGGGATATTGTTTTCTTACATATGTAAGTATCTGTTAAATATATGATGACAATAAAAATAATATATAATAACATATAAAATAATTTAAATATATATAATATAATTAGAAGGTAAACATAAGTTGGACCTGGCGTTCCTATTCTTATATAGAAAAATAGAACAGACCTCTGCGTTTTCTTCAAAAAAATACATAAATTGGGCTGCCCAAAATAAAACCTCGGATGGGAGGTCCATAGGCCGGTCGATACATGACGGCCCTAAGAAAATACAAATAGGCCTATGGACCTCCCATCCGAGGTCGTGGGCTGCGCATGTTAAAAATGAAAGCCTAGACGGGGCAGCCCAAAACCACGTCCAACACTTGCCAAAACTTCGTCCCTTGTTTTCTCTGTGTTTCGCACACTCGACATTGTGTGGGCATTTTGACTGTGCATCATATGAAGATGTGCTATGCATGAATGTTGATCAGCATGATGTTAACTGGCTGGTAGTTCCATTTTTGACCATGAATAAAACTTCCAACATGATGTTAACCCTGTTTGAAAAGGCCGTGTTCATATAACTGCTCTGCCTATGAAAGTTGCAGTTTCTTATCTGAAACTGAACTTGCAGTTTCTTATCTGAAACTGAAACTTGCAGTTTCTTCTCTGAGAATCACATTGTCTGCACTTTTATACTCCTATGAAACTACATTTTTTTAAGTGCTAAAAATAGATCTCTAGAATTCATAAAATACTTCATATGCTCAATACTACAAATCTGAAATTCAAAAGACATTCATATCTGAAAGTACTCTCAAAATACACAACACAAAACACAATTCACAACCTGCAAATACTGACAACCCTAAGTTCCTCCTGACAATTCACAACCTGCCCGACTATTGGGCTGGGGGGCAGCCCCCTCCTATTCCTCGGTGGCAGACAGCTGCCCCGTGAGACGATGTGAACGGCGAGGGAGACGATGGCGGGGAAGCGTCGTCGGGCCAACTGCTTTTCTCCACTTGCAGTTGGGTTCGGTCGACGAAGACTCCACCGGCTCGCTCTGGCAGGACACCCTCACAAACGGCACCCTGTAGATGCTCGATCCTTCAATCTCTGGTGGATGCTCCATCTGGGATCGATACTCCCACCACCGCTCCCTCACGATCAGATTCGGTGAATCTGTTTGCTCCATGGCCCAGAGGAGCAGCTCTATGTACTCCGGCGTGACTCCCTCCGGGAGTATCGCCGCCTTTTCGCTCTGTTGCAGATATTTGGCCATGGATGTCGCCGTCGCCGCTAGTTGGTCCTTGTTGTGAAACCAAGACTGTATCTCCAACATCCTAGCTAGCTTCACAGGGTCGCCATCTGCGATCCTCACGTATCGGTTGTACTCCTCCATCGATCTACTTCTCCACAACACCTTCACTCGCCGGCGGTGGTTTTTGAATGGAAGAGGAGAGGAGCATCGCTGGTTTTGGATTAGAACGGGAGGGGAGCGACGCTGGTTTTGGACTGGAACAGGAGAGGAGGGGCGGTGGTTTTGAAATGGAAGAGGACAGGAGCGGCGCTGCATTTAGATTGGAACAGGAGAGGAGCGGCGGTGGTTTAAGAGGAGAAGAGCGAAAGAGCAGCGCTGGTCTTGGAAGTATTTTTTTTGTTGTTTTGCGTATTTTGGGTCAAAGTTTGACCACGTACTGTATTTGACAAGCAACATGTGAATGCATGTCACCAAAAATTGTATCGTTTGGTTCGTATCTGAATGTACTTTCAAATTATATTATTTTTGCAACGCATAACATATATTTTATGTGCGAAAATCATGGTCAATTATGACCCAGAATAAAAGGGAGACTAGTTAATGTGGGGTTGCTTTCTTAATTGAAGGGTAAATTGATTTTGATTTTGATCCAGTCACAGCGTGCCGGCCCTCTCGTCCAATCCTAAATCGCTGCCGCACGCTCCTCTCCCTCTTCTCCATTGCAAAACCACCTCCTCTCCTCTCCATCATCTCCACTCCAAAACCACCATCTCGCCTCTCCCTCTTCTGATCTTCTCCATTGCAAAACCACCTCCTCTCCTCTCCATCATCTCCATTCCAAAACCACCGTCTCGCCTCTCCCTCTTCTGATCTTCTCCATTGCAAAACCACCTCCTCTCCTCTCCATCATCTCCATTCCAAAACCACCGTCTCGCCTCTCCCTCTTCTCTATTGCAAGACCACTGTCTCTCCTCCCATCTTCCAAAGCTAGCACCGGACCACTCAGAAGGACATCTATGGAGAGGATGCAGCAGCGAATCAGACGGATCGCCGGCGGCGACCAAGCAAAGTTAGCCAGGTTGAAGGAGATCCTTAGTTGGTTTGACAATGAGTGGGAGATTTCGAGGACGGTGCGGGCCATGTGGCAATTTATGCGAAAGAGCGAGACAAGGGCGATGAGGGCGGCGATGTACATGTACTCCTCGGCGGCAGTCACGCCGCAGTCCTCCGAGTTCATCGAGTATCTCCTCTGGGCGATGGAGTAGACAGATTCGCCCGAGGCGACAGTCAGGCGGAGGTGGTGGGCGTACAGGTCGAAGGTCGAGCACCCAGAGGATAACGAATCGATCGAGTATGATGTGCCGTTCGTGAGGGTGCAGAGCCAGCCGGAGCCACAGGAGTATTCGTTCTCCCACGACAAGAGGAGGCCGGATGGCGCGACGTCGCTTCCCCGCCGTTCTCCATGGTTCCCTCGACGCTCGCCTCATTTCAACGGCGGCGGTAGGGTTTAAGGTAAGCTTCGCACTAACCTAATCTTCCACCTGCTCATGCTTACAATCAGTGTGACAGCTAATGAAAATCATGCTTACAATCGTCTCCGAGTACTACGCTAATCACCCTAAAATAGCTCTGGACCTTTGGGTCAAAGTTGTGACACAGTGTACAAATAAAGAAAAATAGATTGGTGCTTCTTTCAGAAAAGAGTACTCCCTAGAAAACTGCCAATATAGGCTACTAGTATTTGGTTAGATGATTTGCTGGCAAGAAAGATCCGTCTACAGAGAGCGCCACACATCCCACTGGTGGTGGTGGATGCCAATGCATGCATGCAGCATGGTTGGTGTCGGTAATTTTAACTTGGCACACCTCGCACTCTGCATATATGCCGGTTCCATACATACATTTATGCAGTTCCACCAAAATGCAGCTGAATAACCCTGTTTGCACAGATAACGAAAAAGCATGATTACATTATAGTGGCACTAGTTGATGAAACACACAAAATAAATAGAATAAAATATTGCGATAGTATCATAGTATGCCATGCTGCGAGGGCGAGATGGGCCCTGCGACGCCTCATACGGTACGCCTCATACTGGACATCGTCCCAAGTCTCCCAGATACACCTTCTGCCAGTGATGAACATCAGTGTACAGCGGTAGTACAAGGAGGCGCCTTGAGACATTCAAATCTCTATTTTTGTACATATCAACTAAAATTAAGCACCCCAGTTTGCAGAAACGCTTAAACATTAACAAAGGGACTAGTTGATGAAACATACATTAACAAAGAGAAGCACTTTCTTTATCTACATTGGAAATGAAATGATAGAGATGACACTCGCTCTATTTTAACTGTATTATTACTTCATTTTAGTGACACTAGGGTCGAGCAGGTGGCAAACGAGGTGTACCGTGCGTCGCAAGGATGGAGCCCGGGGGTGCTTAGACTGGGATGCTGAAGCTGGCTCTTTCAGTCACCAACATGGATGATTCAATTCATGGGACCTTTTGGTGCAGTTCACCTAAAATGAAGCAATGTCCCGTGAGCTAGCAGCTTCTTCTTCAAAAAATTTTAAAGAAAAGGGCTCCAGCCCCGGTTCCATTTCCATCAGAAAACGAAACCCACAGAGCTTCTTCTTCATTAGTTGCAATAAAATTGAGCAACATCAAGGTTGGTTGTGAAGCTCCTGGAATGCTCAACTATAATTTGGATATCATTTGTGCAGTTCAACTAAGATCGAGCGTGAAATGTATATCTCTGTTTGCACAAAAAAGGTGGAAAGGAGGGTGACTAACAAGTGATGAAACATGCATCAAATGAAAACAAGCATGTTCCTTATCTGAATGGCAATCCTACAAGGACAGTAGCAATTTCTAAAGCACTGGCATTGCTAGATATTAGTGTGGGCATTAGGATTAACTATGACAACCGTTAAATACGACATTACTTTGGGCATGGGAGAGTAGGCGGACCAGGACAGTTGCATTTCTAACGAAAAGAACCAACTTATCTTAATGGGAAATTTTAGCAGGACATGTAAAGAAGTGCTGTTGATTCATATTACTGGAGGCATTCCTTACTTTTAACAGTGCGACTGCTACATTTTACCAGTGGCATTACATAAGAGTGGCTCGGGGCAACAAACATCAGAACAGGATATCTGGGTTGGTCCCATTTTTGTTCGGTATAGCCACCTTATACTGTGTGAGGCTAGCAAATCTCGTGCTGGACTTACTCTGTTGACTTGTCCCCCAGTCCCCACTTTCTTTCCTTTTTCAACCAATAGATCGGGTTTATATTGAGTTTGTACTGCGTTTCCCTTTATTTCCCTATTAGACCTAGAGACCAGTTGGATAACCAGTCTCTGCTACTTTTCGCCCCCATTATTTCCTCTTTCGACCAAGTCGTAGATTCAGGTAACAAATCCTCCCCCACCCCCACCCCCTTTCTTCCTTGTTTGAACCAAGTAGTACTAGATTTGAGTGCATGAACTAGTTTTACCTCTTAAACGTAAAAAAATTAGGTGGTTTTCGAACAGCCGATTGATCCTATCTACGAGGGGGCCTGAGAAATAGTAAAAGATACAAATGCAGCGACGTCAGGAGCTCGGGAAGTAGAGCAAGGCCGGTTTCGAAGGAAGTTATACCTGATGGTCGCCGGGATGTCGCTAGGTGGGCGGCGGGAGGCCGGATCTGCCCACACTACGACAGCGAGGAAGAAGGGGTCGGAGGCCCTCCCTCGCCAGCGGTGCTTGGGAGAGAACGGCAAGGCAGGATGATCGGGACGCGCCCAGCAGTGGGTAAGAGCCGTCGCGAAGGTTGACCGCGTGAACGTTGCATCTTCTCACCTTCCCCGGCGGAGAGGATCCAGCTGGATCTGTGACCAGCGGTGAGCAGAGAGAGAGAGTGTGTGTGTGGCCACCGCTGTCGTGTTTAGATCTGGAGAGGCCGAGACAGTGTGAAGAGAGCAACACTAGAAAGCAAGCGCGGAGGCTCCTGCCTATATAGTGGAGTAGTACTAGTTTTCTTTTGTCTACCGAAGCCGGCTTGACCTCGTCAATGACTGTCGAGAAGTCTTCATGCACGTGGCCCGGAGGCGCAGTTGTCGTCATTTTGATCTGAAGCGCCGGATTATAACATATAACACGAAAAAATGCCACATGACAAGAAATCATAACCTCACTGCCCAAAGGAGACAACATGAATCCCGACGGACAAACTAGACGAGGAACAAGGCTCATATTAAAGATAAACTCGTAGAAAAGGGGTCCGTAGATAGATGTCCTAATTAACATAGTCGGCTTGACCTAGATGGCAGCTGAGTAGTCACTGTTCATGCATGTGCCCCCAATGACTAGCCCAACTTAGTTGTCGCTGTTTAACCCTCGTAGTGATCCGAAGCACATGACACCTAATTTTGCAAGATGACAAGAAACCTTTTTTTAGATTTCTCACCACAACTACAGCCATGTACAACACAGCCTGCATGATATGTACATGATAGCCAATCCAGGCGTGTCTGCTGGAGTCTGGTCACATGCATGGACGAACTGATCTTCCGTGTCTTGCAGGGATCGTCCAGGCACCAACGTAGTACAACACTTCTCTAGTACTATCACTCGTCTCCCTCTTCTATTAAGTCACCCGACTTGCGGGGCCGGGGAGTGTGCCTATGGTCGGTTCTCAATTGCCGTCCCACATGTGTGTGCAAACGCAATATGATGCGCGTTCCATTCGAAGAGCAGCGTGCCAGACCGATCGACCGTCTGGTGTGCGACGCGAACGCGACGGACGTGCTGTATACTCCGTACATGTGTACCGCCGTTTTCTAGACGCTTTGCTCCATGGCGCGGGCGCAATCCATGGATACAAAATTAGTATACTGTATACTATTTAAAAGTCGAGGGCAGGGCTTTTCCTGCGCGGTAGGCGGCGGGGCAGTTCCGCCTAGTCGGTTCGACAGAGACGCGAGAAGACGAGGGAGTAGGCTGCTGCAAACGTAGGGCTGTGTGATTCG
Source organism: Aegilops tauschii subsp. strangulata (assembly GCF_002575655.3). Taxonomy (NCBI): domain Eukaryota; kingdom Viridiplantae; phylum Streptophyta; class Magnoliopsida; order Poales; family Poaceae; genus Aegilops; species Aegilops tauschii. The sequence goes on along the minus strand of NC_053041.3, from coordinate 364,733,452 downwards.
ACAGCGAGTTACTGCTGGACAGGTGGGGCCCCGTGATTTGACTTTCCATTATCATTTTAACTGCGGCGCTACGACCGGCGTGAGTCTCTTGATTCCTAACCACCTCCATACAGGTGCCTCTCCCAATGCTCCACCATGTAGTAGAGGCTGGCTCTTGCATGAGAGCCCACTTCTCCACTTTTTCCTTGCCTCTCTTTCCTCCACATACGCAAAAATGCCATGTAAAGCGCACTATTTTACTTACTTTTACTTGCTCCTACAGGTGCTTAAGCTTGCCACATAGGCATAAAGTCTGATGTGGCAAGTTAATGAAGAAGAGAGAGACTAGTTTGGTGACCCAAGGAAGAAACGGTGCTAAGCGCGTGTACCTAGGTGAAAAGACAATTTTGAGTCTATAGCTAATTAAATGAAGCAAACTTAGCAACACCATTTCATTGGAAGAGGTCACTCCTTGGCAAATGCAATAAATACTGGTACTCCCTGTGTCCCATAATATAAGAACGATTAGTCCTCTCTCTACGCATTTAACTCCTCTCCTTTAACACAGGCAAGTTCTGGATTGGAGGGTTTGGAGGATAATAAATGCTCATTAACTTGATTTTAGCCTTTTTAGTATTTGGATCCAAGCATGGGTGAGGCTAGCATGTTTTAGTCCCACTACTTTTAGTCATGGGACTAAAACGTATCCAAGCACCCTCTTAGTTTTATTTGAGGTGTGGGTTGTGCTGGACACCATTATTGTGACTAGCCTTTTTAATAGTACTATATGCATAATTTGGAGACGAGCACTCTCTATATGTACCACCTTTTTTTTCAAGTTTTGCTCCATGGCGCAATCCATCGATACTACTGTTGTACAAAAGTATACATTTTTTAAAAGGCTAGAGGGCGGGGCAGTCTAGCTTGGTCAGTTTCACGAGAGGCGAGGGCCTTTGTGATTTGACAGCTCATTACTGCTGGAAGGCGGGACCTTGTGATTTGACTGCTCGTATAAATGCACCGACGACCTGATCGAGGAGGAGCAAAGAACCGTGCGGTATACTCAAGTTTTCCACTGGAGTAGTACTGCGACGGAGGAGCACGAAACACGGCAGCCCAGTGCCATATGGCGATAAAAAATGATCTAATTTGCTAGTCATCTCATTGTTAGCATTGTTATATTCATTCCCTCAAAAAAAACATTGTTCTATTCATGCCTCGCAGAGAACGTGACACATGTGGCGAAACACCCGAAGCAAAAGATGAAACACAGGAGCAAAAGAAGAAGGAAGATTATCACCCCAAATGATCTAATTCGCCGTGGAGTCTGTAACTGCTTCTTCATCGCCTCCACGACCTCCATCTCCTTGTGCGTCTCCTCCGCCATCTTCTTCATTCTGTCCATGACGCGGGATTTCTCGATGCGAGCCTTCATCATCTGTTCCACGGCCGCATTACGTACCTTGACAACAGCCGGGTGCTCAATGCAGAGCTTCGCCAACTCCTCCTTCTGTTCCATGACGAGGGCCTGCAGCATCTTCATCGAGGAACTACTATTCTCATGCAGCTTCTTCCAGTCGGCATTCTTCTCCTTCAACAGGTCGATCTCGTGGCAGAGCTTCACCTTGTCCTCCTGAAGTCGCAGGATTTCGCCGGTCGCCTTCTTCTCCGAGGCAATGCTCTTCTTCAGCAGCATCACCAAGCCGGCGGTCAACTCCCCCTGCTGATTGAGCTCAGCGGGCATGTCGCCGAGGCTCTCCTTCAGCAACTCCATCAAGCCTTGGATGAACTCCTTTTGCTTATTGAGCTGATCGGGCATGCCGTCGAGGGATAACGACTCCAGCTCCGCCGGCTCGGCATGTTCGCCTCCGCGGCTAGGGCGCTCCTGGGAGCCATGGCCTGCCCGTGAGAGATCTTTCGAGGTCTCTGCGTGGCGGCAAGCCCTCTCTTTTTTTCCGCAGCCTTGGTTGCCGCTCCCTTGTTATGAGTAGTTCTCGACCTAGAGCTCTGCTCACCGGCCATGGCAACGACGGACGAAGAAGAAGCACTTATGAGGAGGAAAGGTAGAGTAATTTTCGGTTAGGTAGTTCCCCTTTTTATAACCTAAGTACTAGCACTAGTACTAATACCTTCATAGTGGGAACACGTTCAGGTTTGGTACATACTAGTAGGTGTGAGCAGGCTTTCGAATGTGATGGGAACAAGGTAAAGATTAATTGATGGTTTTGGTTTCGAGGCCCGAAACGGCTCCCGATGAGTTTAGCGGAACATAAATTTCAAGTACTACACTGCTCAAATGCGTAAATATTATGTTACTGTCAAAAATTGGGACAAAATACGAAGGAGACCAATGGAAGTACTACTAGCAACCCACGATTTAACTACTCGCATGCGCGCAGTGGAGTAATAATGTCTTTCTTCCGCCCTCACGTCCACTCAATTTGCATGCGCTGTATTAATTGACCATCAATGAAGTGAACGACTTTACACGCGTCAAATTGTCACATGGGGTGGATCTTGGTACAAAATTGTGTCCGCCCGTGTACCCGCGTGTGCGTACGAGGGAATGAGTGTGTGCGTGGCGTGCGTGCACATCTTCGCTTCATGCATGTACCGCCAGTATGGCTCAGGGAGGACAAGTACATTCTTCTGGAACCAGTAGCACGTCACTGTGATCAATCCACGCAAGGAGGTCGCGACAACGCCTCCACATGTGCCACGTGGCTTCATGAACTGTAAGAGAGACACTGTGTAGCGTGCCATTGGTATTCTAATTTACGTGTTTTGCACATACTCGAAGTACTAGTAAGGTACACGTGCATTGCACGCATCAGATTTTGCAACCAAATTATGAATAAATAACACACTATAGCATGTAAGCTCTGAGTCATATATGCCTGATGTAGCCCTTCGTTTAATTCTTATAGTTCATCTCATTCAAAATCAATTAGTTTTTATAAAAAAGCTAAGAACGCGGGAATAGGAAAAACATGAGATTATAGTGGAATGTCGTCTTGAATCCTACAGGATTGTACGAGTGTTTGATTGTGCATAGAAAAAACGCAGAATTGTTTCAAAGAGGTTTGAGTGGATGGGATGTTTCCTATGAAATCTAGTGCAAATGAATCATATGGAAAAATTCCTATGGTTTACAATCCTACGAATCAAACAACCAAGATAGGAAAAATTCCTAACGATTAGAATCCTCCAAAATTCCTTTGAGAATCCTTTGAATCAAAGAAGCCCTTAATCTATTTTATGATTCATGGAATTGTGCATTGTAAAGCATAAAGTAAAAACAAATAATGGCAATTCAACTAGAAAGTTTGGGCAGTTATGATACGGAAGATTCTAGAACAAAAGAGAACCACTGTTGTTTTGAGGTTTGTGCATTATGCTTAAGTTCAACCATGGAGTCTGCTAGATTGTACATGTGGCAAAATCCGGTGGGGGGCTAGAAGATGGTGCGAGGGGCCGAGTGGAGGGAGACTATGAAGGAATGCACAAGTGCGAGATCGATATTTAGGGAGAGGGGGCGAACACGTGCGCTGTTGCGCGTAGTGGCGGAGCCATGAAAAATAAATGAGCTAGGGGGCCAAGCATTGCTAATCCTTTACGAGGAGGGTCAATTCATGAACTTAAACCATTTAGCAGCAATTGTCTAATGATCACATTCATATTAGCCTCGATATATAGTGATGTTAGGGGGGAGGGGGCAGGGCCCTTACTGCCCCCTGTCATCGCCATTGTGCACGTGTCTGAGAGATGAAGCGGAAGGCATGGATGATGAGAGGGGGACATTGGATATATAATTAATGTGGGTGTATTAGCTATATATGTTAATCCTATATAGAGAGAGGTATAGATTGATCGATGTGGATGTGGGAAAGAGGTTGAGACCTCACTGGTTATATCGATTGATTGGTTTGTGTGGAAAACTATGAAAGACCTAGCTATATAAACACATACATAGAGGAACATCAATCGTTGCGCATGCACGCGTGAGAGAGAAAGAATGCCCGATATGATGGAGAGGGGGATGTGTGTGGGTGTGTGCCTTCATGGGAGACCGACCTGAAGAAAAATATTGCATGCGTGCGATGGATAATGCCGAATGGTAGTGTGTGTGCATGCATGCACGAGAGAAAGTTAGTGGTACAATTATAACGAGAAGACTACTGTGTGGGTGTAAAAGAATAGGTGAGGTCATAATCAATGTAAAGTTGAATTCAAATATTTGAATAAGAGATCCTGATGTTTGAAACCCATGCATGCATGAATATAACGGAGATCTGCGCGGTGTGGTTTGGAAACGAGCATGTTGTAATGTATACACATTGAACAAGGTCAGACTGATTTGAATTTGAGATACCGATGGTAGACATCATTTGGCCACGTCGCATCCGTGCATGGACACACTATTCTAATTGGAGATGATGGGCGGCTTTCGCATCACATATCTATATCTATACCCCTATATATATATATTATATTTTATATTTTTTATATTGTGTGCGGGTAACTTTAACTTTGAAAGATGGTCGTTGGATGAGGCGAATCCGATGGTCCAAAGATGGCAAATTTGAGCATTACTGGCCGTTGGATATCATCTAGATTCCACCAGATTTCGCCACATGTATAATCTAGAAGACTCCATGGTTGAACTTAAGCATAATGCACAAACATCAAAACACAAGCACTTCTTATTTGTTCTAGAATCTTCCGTATCAGAATTGCCCAAATGTTTTTCTACATGATTTGCCATTATTTGTTTTTACTTTATGTCTTACGACGCACAATTCCATGAATCTTAAAATAGATTAGCTTTCTTATAAAAACTAGATGATTTTGAATGAAATGAACTATAAGAATTAAACGAACATCTACATCATGCATATATGACTCAAAGCTTGCATGCTATAATGTGGTATTTATTCATAATTTGGTTGCCAAATCTCATGCGTGCAATGCACGTGTACCTTACTCTAGTCTAAATGGTGTTTGTGTGTGTGTTGTGCGTGTTGAGGTGCGAATTGTCTTTTTTTTGGTACACGTTAAGCTTGTTCTTCCGAAATTTCAAGCCGCGCCTTGTTATGCCGAAAATTCAAGCTAGCATCTCTGTCTATCGTGCTGCGAAACTCCCGCCTCTTCAACCCGCGCCTTGTTAGCCCGAAATATTTAAGATATATCTTTTTCTCGTTGTGCTCCGACAACTCCCTCCATCTCAACCCGTGCCTTGCTATTCCGAAATTACAACGCGCGCGAAAACCCCCACCTCCTGTGAAATCCCGACACGCGAAATGCCCGTGGTACCCCTGAACCAAAAGAACCGCCTCAAATCGGTGGGGGTACTTTTGTAACCTACCCCACATTTCAGACAAGCGCGTCTCTAAGCCATGGTTCCCCACTGCCATCCCATCCGCCCACCCATCCGTACACTAAGGCCGCGAAAACCCGCGACGAAACCCCACACCCTGCTCCGTCCGCCATCCAGCCGGAGCCTCTTCCCCGACGACGTCGTCCACAGCAACACCTCGACGTCCCTCATCCACCGTACCGGATGAGGATCCGTCGTCGATCTCATCGCCCCGCCGGTTCAGCCACCCCGTCCTCCACCTCCAAGGAGCTGCCCCGACGTTCCCCTCGTCTTTCGCGCCACCTCCATTCCCACACCGCCGTCTTCACCTGCACCACCGAAAGAGCATCATCATCACCGTTTCCTCGGATGAAGCTGCAGCCTAATCGGCGCCACCAAAGAGGTTGTACACTAATCGCCGCATTTTCTTCTTGATTCGATCTCACGGTGCTGCCGGCGCTCGGTCCCGAGCCGACACGGCGCGTCTCCATCCACGGCGGCGTCGCCGGCCACTTCCTCCATGGCGTCGCTCCCTCGGCGGCGACGTCCACATCAGTAGGAGCTGCTGCTGCTTTAGCTCTCGTTCGCGCTGCTGCTCTGCTCTTGCTCTCGGTCCCCTGCCTGGTCTGCTCTTGCTATTGCTCTCGCTCGCGCTGCTGCTCTCGCTCTTGCTCTTGCTTGCGATGCTACTCCGATTTAGCTACACTTCAGTCGACTGAATCGACTTTTGGGTCAGTCGATTTTCAGGGGGTGGGGGGCTCGCCGGGGTGAAGGAAGAACCAACCGCAGCGGGGAGGGGGGCTCGCCGGAGAGGTACACCACTATCTATCTTAGGGTTTAGGATGGGGGCGGTGGTCGCCGGCGGTGGCGGGGCGGTGGCGTGGGGATCGCCGGAGAAAAAGCTCGGCACGGGGGGCCTAGAGGGATGGCCGGGGCGGCGGCGGACCGACGGTGGGGAGTGTTTTCGGGGCGGGCGGGGCGGCGCACCGCCGGCCGCGGGCGGCGGGGGGCTGCTCTTTGGCCGGTGGTGGCTGGCGGCTCAGGGGGGTGGAGGTTGAAGATGAACCGCAGGCCCTTGATTTCGTATCCAACGGCTGCAAAATCGACTGACCAGAGATGAAAAAGTCAGTCGACTGACGTGTAGCCTCACCTTGCTAGTGCGTTCAGTTTCTATAGCAAAATTCAGTTTCGACAGCAAAATTCAGTTTCGATAGTTAAGTTCAGTTTCGACAGTTAAGTTCAGTTTCGACAGTTAAATTCAGTTTCGACAGTTAAATTCAGAGATGAGCGGCTGATGTATTTTACATCTAGCACTTTGTGGTTATGTATTTTATGTCATGTATTGGCGATGCTATTAGAATTCTACTCAGGTTAACGTTGTCCGTTGTCTCTCTTGTCCTGCTTCAGCCTCGGCGTCGTACAACTCGCCGGAGCTGCTCCAACGACGAAACCCTCCATCACAGCAGAGCAGTACCTCGGGCTCCATCTCCAGACGCCTAAGATCTTCTTCCCCTCCTCCGACAGCCAAGTCAGCCGGAGGATCCTCACCGGCCAACCCAATCACGCTGAGATCGACATGGCTTCGCCAAAGAGGTTGTACACTTGTTGCATCTCTTTTTTACTCTACATGTAATATATATTGTCCACTGAGCACTCGTAGTAATGGGAAATACGATTATTTTATCCTACTATATGACAAGCAGTGAGGTACCAGGCAACTTAGCTATCCGTGATGGACTCTCTTGAACGCCATCATTATTTATCTCTGCGCGTTTGAGTTGTGCATTTGTCGATGGGCCTGGGAGTTGAGCTAGTATGGCAGTGGCCTGGGTCCAAAGTAATAGAAGTAGCACAAAAACATTTTTTAGTGTAGGGTTTTCCTTGCTCAAGCCTGCCTACTAGAATCGCCAGTGCTTGAAAGGAAAAGTGAATGAAAAACATCGGAATTGGAAAGTTTCCTATGGTACTACTTTTCATGAATTTTGTGCACAGGAATGGAGCAAAGGAAAACTGTAGGATTTGTTCCTTTAGTGTCTCCTTGAAAGAAAAACCGTAGGAATTCTAATTTCCACTTCTCCTCCTTTTCATATTCCTATTCATCAAGCACAAGACTAAGAGATAGTAGCATAATAGAATTATAACCATACATTTTCTTGTGGTTTGACTTAATCTCACCATGCTTTTTTGCATCCTGTGATCTTCCAATTGTTGTAAATCAAACACCCAGATTGGCAGAAATCTTGTGTTTTTAAATTCTCTGTTTTGCACGTGCATTCCAATCCTATTCCTGTCTATTTCATATCCCTGCATTGTTAGAATCCTCAAATTCAAACAATCCCTTACTCAATTACTTCTGTTACAGATATGTGTCAAAGAAAACCTTGTTTGGTTTGTCCTGCTCCTACGGCGCTGTGTTCCACCCCAGCTCAGCTGCTCCAACGACGGAAGGGTTCACCACAGTAGGGATCCGCTCTCCAGACTGTCTTTCGCCGCCTCAGATCTTCTTCCCCGCCGCCAGCAGCCACGCCAACTATATTACCATCATCAACTGAGCAGATGACCTTGAAGACTACACGGGTCCGCAAGAGAGGTCGCACTCTTCCGTGTCTGCTTACATTATGCGTCACTTAATATGATGACATGCTACATTATCGTCGTGTTCACCTATTAGACTCCGAGTCAGGTCCAAACTAATGCTGAAACTTGAGTTTTTAAATGGCTGTGGGGTACATATTGGGGCAGCAATCAGTACTATCTGGTTAATCTCCGGTGTCTACTATGAGTTTCATGTTGGGTGCAAACAAACATTAAAGGAGCCATTATCTATATTTTTAACTAAAGCTATTATCTGCCTGCTATCATTGGTTTTGGGTCTATCCACAGTTTGCTACCATCACTCTGGATTTGTGCATGCACTCCTTACATAATCTCACTATGTTTTATTCCTATGCATGCCAGTTATTGTACACAATGGAACTGATCATGTAGAGTAAAAGAGACGAGCCTTGCGTGGCAATAAAATTTCATGCAGACGTCGTTCCATGGTGGGCGCAAAGGCAGCCCCCCTCCACCCATTTCGGATCGTAATCAAGAGGAAGATAACTGTTCTGAGGGGGATTCAGAAGGAGAAGACCACTCCTATTTACCCCATGAGGTCTTCGCTCTAACTTGGCATGCTGATGTTGGTAATATCATGCATATGGTGCCTTGCATTGCTTACTGTATACATTAAAGATGTCATCTGCTTAGTTTAGACATGCTTTGTGTCAATGCCATCTGTTTAGTTTCTTTATCGTATATGTGAATCATGCAATGCCATCCTGTCTAGCCAGGCATCATATATGTGAATTTTGCAATGCCACCCTGGTTAGCCAGTCATCTTATATGTGAATTATATCATGCCATCATTTTTTATTACTTGTTAAATTTGTCAACAATTTTAGTACATTCAATTACTCTTCCTGTGCATCAGCCATTCGGCACGGTCATGGAAAAATCTGGAGTGGAAACAAGGTCTTCAGAGCACACAATGCTATCTGACGAAGCGCATGTCTTGCTGGTTACCGATAGCTCCTCAGAGGAGGATTCAGAGACAGATGACCAGTCATATCCCCCCCCCCCGAGGTGCATGCCCTAACTTGGCAGGGTTATGTTGCTCATATCGTGCGTATGGTATCTTGCATTGCTATGTCATTTGCTTAGTTTAGACATGCTTTGTGTGAATGCCACCTGTTTAGTGTCTAATTACCATATATGTGAATTATGCAATGCCATCTTGTTGCAAGACATTATATATGTGAATTATGAATTTGATCTTTTTGCAAGGCATTATGTATGTGAATTATGCAATGCCATGCTGTTTAGGCAAGCGTCATATATGTGAATTATATCATGCCGTCCTTTTTTTGTATTTCTCATTGCTTTTGTCGACAATGTTTGTATATTCAACTGCTCTTCCTGTGCATCAGCCATTTGAATTGGTGATGGAGAAATCTGGAGTGAAAACAAGGTCTTCAGAGCAGACAATGCTACCTGCTGAAGCAGATATCTTGCTGGTTACAGATAGCTCTTCAGAGGAGGATTCAGAGGCAGATGACTAGTCCTATTATCCCCCTGAGGTGTATGCTCAAACTTGGCAGGGTTATATTACTCATATAATGCATATGTTGTATTGCAATGCTTAGTTTTTACATCATATACACAATATTGAATGACATCTCCTTAGTTGACACATCATATATGCGATTGCCCTCTGCTCACTTCCTTAGTATATAAATCATATATTTGAATTATGTCATGCCATGATGTTTACATAGACAGCATGTATCTGAATTATGGCATGCCAACCCATTTTCTAAAGACATAATATAGTTATATCATCTCATCCTGTTTACATAGTCATCATATTTTAAATTATGTCATTCTATCCGTGAATTATATCATGCCATCATGTTTCCATCGACGGCATGTTTGTGATTTATGGCATGCCAACCACTTTAATAGACACATCGTATAGTTATATCATGTCATCCTGTTTACATAGTCATCATATTTTGAAGTATGTCATTCTATCCTGTTTAGTTAGCCATCATACATGTGAAATTGTGTCATGCTATCCTGTTTAATTAGCCATCATATATGTGAAATTATGTCCCGCTATTCTGTTTGCTTAGACAACATAAATGTGAATTATTTCATGCCCTGTTTTCTTCCCTACTATCCATTGCACCTGTCTATCTTACAATGTCTGTACATTCAATTACTTTTCTTGTTTATCAACCATTTCAATTGGAGGGAGTGATGGCAGTATCTGTGGGAGTAAAAACACGATCTTTAGAAAAGATCGTGCTACCTGTCGATGCAGATAGAACCACGGTTGTACTTGCCCAAGAACCAGCCCCACCACACATAACCCACACTCATGCAGATTGTACCCCTACCTAGTTGGATAGAGAACTAGCTACACCCCTTCTAACCCCAACCCCAGCAGATAGACACCCAGTTCCCGTTGACACAGCACCGTCTCCACCACAGAGCACCCAAACACGAGCAGTTAGTAAGGCAACTGCAGTGCCCAAATCACGAGGACCACCACTCCGAACCCGAAGTCAACGCTTAAAGCAGAAGAAGAATTGTTCTCAGGTCAGGTTCCGTAGCTATGGTTCATACTACTTTGCTCTTGCATCACTGTATTTACTGATACCAACTAATTTCAAATTTGAAGGATGCAATTGAAACTCCAATGGCGCAACAGGTATGTTTTAAACCTGTTTCTTCAACGTGTTTGGCTGTTTGCTGTTGTAACTTGCTCTATGTTGATTTCAGTTTCAATTGTTGTTATTGCTGTGTAGTTTCCCACACTTATATTCTGTCTATGCTGCTTTGTCTTAAATAGATATGATTCGAACTGTATCTATCTTGATTTGGCAACATAAACAAGAATGATATAGACCATACAGTGACCATACTACATAGATATATGTTTGTTTCATGTTGTTATCCTGTCCACCTTACTACTGAACTAGTTTACCAAAATGAGTTTCATATACTACATTGTAAACCTGACATGTGTTTGTTTGTTTCTCTTTTAGAACACGGATAAAATATTGGAGAAGAGTACCCTGTTATGCAATGGTAAAGGAAGTAATGCAGATAAGGTTCAAGATAGTGAGACATCCCTGTTGGTCTCCAAGAAAGCCGATAAAAACTATATTGAAGACATTGAGACAACCCCAAAGTCATGTCTTGATGTAGTGTTCGAGTTACTGGCTACCACTGCTGGCACCAGCTCTTCGAACTCGTTGCCTGAATGAGTTCGGCTTCTTGAGTCTCAACTTCAAGTTGAAGGACATCAATCAGATGTTATGCGACAGGAAGCCGAAGGACTAAGGAAGTCCCTGCAGAATTCAGATGCATACTTTCTGGTGCAACAGCAAGCGCTGGAGGACTTAAGCGCCAAACAAGAGAAAGTTAATAAGCTTGCTAAGCATCTTGCCAGCATTATGGGTACCCGGGATATTTTTTCTTGAGCTCTTCTGAAGTGGTTTCAGTTCTGGACTTGTTTTGCTGCTGCGTTTATATGCTGCTCTGTTCCCTATATTTGCACTGGTGGCGAACTTTGATGCCCAGTGGATGTAATATGTGTAATAGCCATGATAGCCTAGTGTAAGTTGCTTGCTTATTTATTTCCTTGTTGTCTTGTTTATTTGTTTGCTTGTAGTCAGTGCAGTTCTTTTTCGGCGGTTTGCTAGTGGCTGCAATAACCTATTTTTTAAAACTAGGCCACAATAACCATGGGCTAATATTTACTGTAGTGACACTGGGCCTCCTACGGGCCGTAGAAACAGTGGGCCTTCTACGGGCCGTATAAACAGTGGACCTTCTACAGGCCGTAGAAACAGTGGGCCTTCTACAGGCCGTAGAAACAATGGGCCTTCTACGGGCCGTAGAAACAATGGGCCTTCTACGGGCCGTATCATCAATGGGCCTTATACGGGTTGTTTGATCGATTGGCCAAACATGGGCCAAACAGACCGCATTCTGGCCGTAAACGGGCTAGAGTTGGAATCGTCCGTTCATGGGCCGACCATAACGGGCCATCGTTAATAGGCCGTATTTGATGACGCTATGAAAATGGCCCAATGTATTAACGGACCTCAAACGGGCCGACTGTAACGACGGGCTGAATTTGGCCCACAAGCAGAAAATGACAGTAACGGGTCGTAAGTAAACGAATGCTGGAAAATAGCCCAAGAATAAATGGGCTCTGAGAAGGCCGAAAGATAACATGGGCTGGAAACGGCCCAACGGAATAACGGGCCGTTAATGGGTATAAAGTGATACACTGTTCATTACGGGCCAGTTTCACCATGGGCCGTTAATGGGTGTAAAGTAATACACTGTTCATTACGAGCCAGTTTCAGCATGGGCCGTTAATAGGCCAAGAGTTACATAGGGCCTCATATGGGCCGAAAGACGTCATGGGCCATACATGGGCGAGAAGTGAAAACGGGCTGGAATCATATTGGATGGCCCAGATGACGCTACTGGGCCTAATTCGAATAGGGCGTAACGGGCCTTGGGTTAGCGGGCTGTAAATGGGCTATATGCGAACAGGCCGTTAACAGGCTTTCCATGGGCCGGCCCGCCAGCTTTTGACCAAGTCAAACGGGCCGGCCTTTTCACAGGAATGGGCCACTGTTGGGCCGTGCCACGTGTCGACGTATCATAGGCGCCTTCTATCCAATGAGTGGATGACATCTGTCCCAGTGATGAGCCGACACGTGTTTCCTCCAGCCAATGATGATTTTACACGTGGAAAATCCCCATTGGTCGGGGCTGTTAACGGGTTATCGGATCCCAAACCCGACCCGATAGCTTAACGTCGTTCCGTTACGGTGGATGCCACGTGTCGGTCACCCTTGACGAAAGCACTTCTGTGACGCGCGATTTATCGTCATGGAAGTGGACACTTCCGTGATGATAATTTTGGTAATGTCATGGAACACTTCTACGACAGCACAGGTATGACTATCTTGATTCTGTCATAAATTTGTCATGGATGTACATGCATGACAAAAAACGCGACCTACTGTGACAAACACGTATCATCACGGAAGTGTATTTTTTTGTAGTGTATGCTCAACTTGGATGGTGCCGTTGTCGCTTAGCCATTGAACCTTGTAGGGGTGCAGGTGCTTCATCTTGACCAATTGGAGCTTGGAGCATAGTTCTTCACTTGCAAGGTTATGGCAACTCCCTCCATCGATGATGACCTTGACGGACCTTCCATTGATGTCGGCTTTGGTGTGGAAGATATGGCATCTTTGGTCGTCGTCTTGTTGATGTTGAAGAGTCAAGACCTTGGAGACAACGAGAGCGGGGCTCGAATCTTCGTCACAAAAGACTTGATAATCTTCATCTTCGTTCACGCGCCGGTGCATGGCCACTTGCTCAAGGGCTTCCATCTCCTCGTCACTCATGGAGTCATAGGTTCCGTCGTCGTTGAGGATCATGGTGCGCTTGTTTGTGCACTCGAAGGACTTGTGGCCTCGGCCGCCGCATGTGAAGCATTTGAAGGAACTCGTCTTGATGGTCTCATCAGTTGGTGTAGATGATAATGAAGCTTTCAACTTGAAGTTTCTTGTAGTAGGAGGACGACTTGAGCTTGTCGAAGTTTTCTTGTAACTTGACTTGTCGCCGTTGCTTGTAGGTGGCTTGGTTGAGGTAGAAGTTGTCGGAGTCGTTGAAGCTTGGGTGTTGGAGAAGCCATAGGACTTGGATGAGAACTTGGCATACTTGAAGTCGTCTTGTACTTGCCGTTCCGCTTTGGTAGCTTGATGCACTAGCTCGATGAGGTTCGAGTATGGTTGGAAGTCGGCAATCTTCTTGATAGGGTGATTGAGTCCTTTCAAGAATCGTGCCATAGGTTGCTCATCATCTTCCGTGACATTGGCTCTTATCATGGCAATCTCCATTTCCTTGTAGTACTCTTCAATGCTCTTGGTTCCTTGCTTGAGCAGTTGGAATTTCTTGAAGATGCTGCGGTTGTAGTAGTTTGGCATGAATCGTGCTCTCATAACATCCTTCATTTGCGCCCACGTGGTGATGGGTGGTTCACCTTTGGCCTCTCGGCGCTCAATGACTTGTTCCCACCAAATGAGGACGTTGTCTTGGAATTCAAGGGATGCCATCGCTCTTCTTCTCTTCGTCATAGTTGTGCAAGCGGAAGATTTTGTCAACGTCCAATGCCCATGAGATGTACTCTTCGGGGTCATTGCTTCGGTGAACTTGGGCATGGTGAACTTTAGCTTGTCATATCGTTGCTCTTCATTGTGTTGGGGTCGGGGATGATGGTGCCCATGTCGTTGAGGATTGAAAAACTCATCTTGCTCTAGTCTTGGAGGATTTCCATTGTCTTCATGCTCTCTATGAACTTGATGCTCTTGTCTAGCTTGTGAAGGAGCTTGTTGTGACGCCCCCGATTCAATCGTACACCAATCATACACGCAAACGTGTATGATCAAGATCAGGGACTCACGGGAAGATATCACAACACAACTCTAAAAATAAAATAAGTCATACAAGCATCATAATACAAGCCAGGGGCCTCGGGGGCTCGAATACAAGTGCTCGATCATAGACGAGTCAGCGGAAGCAACAATATCTGAGTACAGACATAAATTAAACAAGTTTGCCTTAAGAAGGCTAGCACAAACTGGGATACAGATCGAAAGAGGCGCAGGCCTCCTGCCTGGGATCCTCCTAAACTACTCCTGCTCGTCGTCAGTGGCCTGCACGTAGTAGTAGGCACCTCCGGTGTAGTAGGAGTCGTCGTCGACGGTGGCGTCTGGCTCCTGGGCTCCAACATCTGGTTGTGACAACCAGGAAGAAAAGAAAGGGGGAAAAGGGGAGAAAAGCAACCGTGAGTACTCATCCAAAGTACTCGCAAGCAAGGATCTACACTACTTATGCATGGGTATCTGTGTAAAGGGGAAATATCGGTGGACTGAACTACAGAATGCCAGAATAAGAGGGGGATAGCTAATCCTATCGAAGACTATGCTTCTGGCAACCTCCATCTTGCAGCATGTAGAAGATAGTAGATGGTAAGTTCACCAAGTAGCACCGTATAGCATACTCCTACCCGGCGATCCTCTCCTTGTCGCCCTGTTAGAGAGCGATCACCGGGTTGTATCTGGCACTTGGAAGGGTGTGTTTTATTAAGTATCCGGTTCTAGTTGTCATAAGGTCAAGGTACAACTCCAAGTCATCCCATGCGCGCAGGGGTCTGGGCCCATCACCCATTGCACACCTGCACGTTGCGTACACCGCCGGAAGCAGACCTAGCCTCCCTAATACAAGAGCAGGCGTTCCAGTCCAATCCGGCGCGCGCCACTCAGTCACTGACATCATGAAGGCTTCGGCTGATACCACGACGCCGGTTGCCCATATCTTGTCCCACATGGCGGTTAGTGTGTATAAGGTCAACGACCCAACTCAGATCAAATACCAAGATCTCGTCAAGCATGTTATTATGAAGTAATCATGAACGCCGACCAGGGCCAGGCCCACCTCTCGCCTAGGTGGTCTCAACCTGCCCTGTCGCTCCGCCACAAAGATCCACTCGCGGGTACTCTATGAGCCAACCCGACTTTAGTCACCACAGTTATCATATAATATGTATATAAGTATATACCCGTGATCACCTCCCGAGTGATCACGGCCCGATAGTATAGCATGGTAGACGGACAAGAATGTAGGGCCACAGATGGAATACTAGCATCCTATACTAAGCATGTAGGATTGTAGGTAGGGACAATTGCATTTTTACCCCTAGTTGGTTCCTACCCACGGGTTTTGCCCTTACTTTTCGAGCTTGCTCAGTTTTGCCCTTACTTCTTCCGTCGTGGTCCCTCGAATGCCCTTTGACCGTTTGACCAAAACTTTGAAAATTCATAACTAATTGATATGAACTCAGAAAAATGAAAATAAGATATCAAAATGTTCAGAGAAACATTACCTTTATGTGCATATCATTTGCATTCAGGACAAAAGCACCCTTTAAACTACCTGAGGTTATTAATGTTATTAACATTATTAAAAATAAAAAGGTGTAAACAATATTTTTTCATGAATAAAAATTACAAGCAAATATAGGTGATGTTTTCTGAACATCCAGATATCTTATTTGCATTTTTCTGAGGTCGTATCATCTTGTTAAGAATGTTCTAACGACTTTGACCATTATTTGGAAACTTCATAACAAGTTGATACGAACTCAAAAAAATGCAAATAAGATATGAGGATGTTTAGAAAACATCACCTACATTTGCATGTAATTTTTATTCATGAAAAATATATTGTTTATACCTTTTTATTTTTAATAATGTTAATAACATTAATTACCCCAGGTAGTTTAAAGGGTGCTTTCATCCTGAATGCAAATGATATGCACATAAAGGTAATGTTTATCTGAACATTTTGATATCTTATTTGCATTTTTCTGAGTTCATATGAATTAGTTATGAATTTTCAAAGTTTTGGTCAAACGGTCAAAGGGCATTCGAGGGACCTCGATGGAAAAGGTAAGGGCAAAACTGAGCAAGCTCGAAAAGTAAGGGCAAAACCCGTGGGTAGGAACCAACTAGGGGTAAAAATGCAATTGTCCCTTGTAGGTAAAGGTAACAACAGTAGTAGCAAGGACAGGCTACGCATCAGGATAGGATTAACGGAAAGTGGTAACAGGATACACTACTCTAATGCAAGCAGTAGATAGAAGAATAGGCGATATCTGGTGATCAATGGGGGGCTTGCCTGGAAGCTCAGCCGAGAAGAAGGGGTCGTCAACATTGTAGTCGTACTGGGTAGCAGCGGCGTCGGTCTTGGTGTCTAGTGAGAGAAGAGGGGAAAGAAACAATAAATATAATGCAAACATATGCATCACGATGCATGACATGACAATGAGCGTTGCTAGGTGTGCCCTAACGCGGTAGTAGGTGATACCGGCAAAGGGGGGAAACATCCGGGAAAGTATTCCCGATGTTTCGCGTTTTCGGACAGATGAACCGGAGGGGGAAAGTTGCGAGTTTGCTATGCTAGGAATGTGTGACGGACGAACGGGCTGCGTATCCAGATTCGTCTCGTCATTCTGAGCAACTTTCATGTACAAAGTATTTTCATCCGAGTTACGGATTATTTTATATGATTTTCTAAAGTTTTAATCATTTTCTGATTTTAATTATTTATTTAAATTTGAATTATCCAGAATAGTAAATGATGACGTAAGCATGACATCAGGGTGACGTCAACAGGTCAACTGGTCGGTTGACCAGTCAAACTAGACAGGTGGGTCCAGAGGGACCCACATGTCATTGTCAGGGGCACTAACAGGGGGGTTTAGACTAACTAAATGGGTTAATTAGCGGGTGGGGCCCAGTAGTCAGTGAGAGATTAAGGTTTTAATTAATTAATTTAATTAATTAGCAATTTATCTATTTATTTTTATTCGTTTATGGCGTGGGGCCCGCATGTCATAGACACAGGGGAGCCACGTCAGCACTAACCGAGTCAATGGGTCAACAGGGCCTACCCGTCAGCGACACAAGGGGGCCCATGCGTCAGGACAGCTCGGCGACGGCCGGCGACTCGTCGGAATCACGCGGTGAGCTCGTTCGCGGCGGCGCTTCCTCGGGCATCGTTGGAAATCGCCCACAGGGCATCATTTTGATCGCGACCGGGCGCGTTAGAACGGCAAGACAACAACGCATCAGTTGGTGGTGGTTTCGCGGGCTGCGGTGGCCGGAGACGAGCAGTACGACGTCGGCGGCGGTGGGGTGTTTCGGGCGAGCAACGGCAACGGCGAAGCGGCGCGCTATTGGGCAAACGGAAGGGCGGGGCGAGGCCCACGTGCGCGCGCGAGCACAGCGGCATGAGCCCGGGACCAAAGGGTCACCGGACGGCTGCCCGCGACGAGCACGGGCGGCGACGGTACGGGAGCTCGAGAATATCGGAGCTACGTCAAGCTAGAAAACAAATGGAGAGGCTGGGGAGGATCTACGGGGCACGGTGAGTGCAACCGGCACTGGCCCGTGACCATTTGGTCGTCGGAGTCTCGCCGGCGATGAGATCCACGGCGGAGCGTTCGGGCATCTCCAATGCGACCACTACGGCGACGGAAACGCGCGGGGAGAGAGGGGGAAGGACGACGACTGCTCACCGGGCCCTGTAGTTGTGATCAAATGGGCTCGGGGAGGGCTCGGTGCAGCGGATTCGACGGCGAAGCTCGTCGGAGCAGAGGAGGAAGACGGCGGCGGCGTGGGCGTTGCGGTGGCTCCGAACTCCAACGGGGTGCACCAGTCGAAGCAGCGGACGACGGCGGCCCTTGGAGACACAGTGGGGCGGCGAGGTGGGCACGGTGGCCGTGGCTAGGCCGGAGCCATGGTGGCGGTGGCGCTTAGGTGCGAATGGGAAGGAGAAGTGGTGAGGTGGATCTGAGGGGAGGGGAGGCGCAGGGGCCGAGAGGGAGAGCGGGGTGAGTGGGAGATGGGATCGAGGAGGCGGGGGCGTGGCGGCCTTATCCCCTCCCGGCATCGGTGCCGGTGAGGCGGTCAGGCGGGGACGCGCCCCTGTTCCGACCCTGGTCGGAGGAACAGGGAAGGGGAGGGAGCGACCGGGGGAACGGGCTGGGTCGGCCGGATGGGCCAGGTGGGCCGGCCTGGCTGTGAGCTGGGCCGTCTGGTCCAGTGGGGGGGTCCTTTTCTCTTTTTTCTTTTGTCTTCTGCTTTTGTATTTTCTTTTCTTTTATTTCTTTTCCCTTTATGTTTTATTTAATTTAGGGCATTTAAGTATTTTATAAAATTGTGTCTTCTACACCATAATTACCTATGCCATATTTGGCACTGTCCAAACATTTTGTTTCAACTTTTGAAAACTTTGGGTGTTTGTCACTAATTCATTTTTGAATTTGAAATGTTTTGAACTAACACTTGATTAGCAACAGTAACAGAGATGACATGGCATCATTAGGAGAGTTTTACTGTAGCCTAATTATCCGGGCGTTAGGAATCTCCTCCACTATAGGAAATCTCGTCCCGAGATTTAGGAGGTAGAAGGAAACAGCGTGGGGTATTCATCTCGCAGGCGTTCCTCGCGTTCCCAAGTGGCTTCATCTTCAGAATGGTGCGACCACTGGACTTTGAGGAACTTGATCGCCTTCTGACGTGTGCGGCGTTCAGCTTGGTCGAGAATGCGGACCGGATGCTCTTTATAGGAGAGGTCCTGTTGCAATTCGAGCACTTCATGATCCACTGCTCGGATTGGGTCCTTGAAGCAACGACGGAGCTGTGACACGTGGAACACATCGTGAACCTGAGAAAGGTTCGGTGGAAGCTCCAGTCGATATGCCACTTTTCCATGCCTTTCCAGAATAGTGAATGGGCCACTATAGCGAGGACCTAGCTTCCCCTTGATCCCGAAGCGGTGAGCACCCTTCATTGGTGTAACTCGAAGATAAGCCTTTTCGCCAGGTTGATAGACCATGTCTTTGTGATGGAGGTCATACTGACTTTTTTGACGTGACTGAGCAGTCTTAAGATTCTCGCGGTCTTAAGATTCTCGCGAATAATGCGGACTTGTTCTTCGGCATGTTGGATAATATCCGGACCAAAGAGTGGACGTTCCCTAGTTTCTGACCTGTTCAGAGGGGTTCGGCACTTTCGTCCATATAATACTTAGAAGGGGGCCATCTTCAGACTAGCTTGATAGCTATTATTATAAGAGAACTCGGCATACGGGAGAGATTCCTCCCATTTCTTGCCGAAGGAAATTACACAAGATCGAAGCATGTCTTCGAGAACTTGGTTGACGCGTTCAACTTGCCCTTGTGACTGAGGATGAAATGTCGTACTAAATGACAGATGAGTTCCCATAGCTTCTTGGAAACTTGCCCAGAATCTTGAAGTGAATAAGCTGCCACGGTCTGAACTGTTAACCAGTGGAATACCGTGAAGTGAAACAATTCTGGACATATAGAGGGTTGCAAGCTGACTAGCAGTGATCGTTTCTTTGACCGCCAGAAAATGTGCAACTTTAGAAATCCGGTCAATGACGACAAGAATAGCATCATTACCTTTCTGTGATTTGGGAAATCCAGTGACGAAGTCCATTTCAACATGGTCCCATTTCCATTAAGGAATAGAGATAGGTTGCAGAGTTCCGGCAGGCCTTTGATGTTCTGCTTTGATACGACGGCAAACGTCACACTCAGCAACATAACGAGCAATGTCTTGCTTCATATTTGACCACCAGAATCTCTGACGGATGTCTTGGTACATCTTTGTACTACCAGATGGATAGACATAGGCGTATCATGAGCTTCTTTCATAACCTTTGGAGTCAGATCCAGGTTTTTCCTCTTACTCGGAACCACTAGACCTTTGAAGAACAAAGTGCCAGCGTCATCAACAGTGAAGAATGAGGGCTCTCCTTCTGCGAGATAACGTTTAATCCTCTCCACTTCATCGTCACATTTCTGTATCCATTGGATGGTGTCCACAAGATCTGGTTTCGCAACCAGGGTATTGAGAGAACCCTCAGGAACAACATGGAGGTTCAATTTGGGGAAATCTTTGGGAGGGGAGCGAGTGCACCAGGAGGAACAATATGGAGGTTCAGCTTTCTGAATTCTTCAAGTGAGGGCTAAACTTTGTGAACCTGGAGGTGGTTGCAGTAAGACTTTCGGCTCAAGGCATCAGCCATTACATTAGCCTTGCCTAGTGTATAGGAAATACCCAAGTCAAAGTCTGCAACAATCACCATCCATTTCTGCTGATGAAGGTTTAGGTCTGGCTGAGTAAAGAGATATTTCGGACTTTGGTGGTCAGTGAAGATCTCGCAACGATTACCAAGAAGGTAATGTCGCCACAACTTCAGTGCATGAATGACAGCAGCAAGCTCGAGGTCGTGAACTGGGTAGTTCTCTTCGTGAGGGCGCAATTGGCGAGAGGCATAAGCAATCACTTTGCGGTCTTGCATTAGGACACAGCCTAATCCTTGACGGGAAGCGTCACAGTAAATGACGAAGTCCTTAGTATCAGGTGGAGCAAGCACTGGAGCAGAAGTCAACTTGTCTTTGAGTGCCTGAAAACTTTCCTGACATTTGTCTGTCCATTGGAACTTGACGCCCTTATGCAACAGGTTAGTCAGAGGCCTGGCGATCTTGGAGAAGTTCTCGACGAATCAACGGCAATAGCTGGCGAGTCCGAGAAAACTTCGGACTTGCTTAACGTCCTTTGGAGGAGTCCAATCAAGAATAGCCTGGACTCGTTCAGGGTTGACGGCAATACCATCTTTAGAGATGACATGCCCAAGATAGGTTACTTCGGGTAGCCAGAATTCACATTTGGAGAACTTGGCATATAGTTGATGCTCTCGTAGATTTTCCGGCACAAGACGAAGATGTTCAGCATGTTCTTCTTCGTTCTTGGAAAATACAAGGATATCATCCAGATAAACCACGACGAACTTGTCGAGGTATTCCATGAATATATAGTTCATCAGGCGAGAGAAGGTGGCTGGAGCATTGGTTAAGCCGAAAGACATGACGGTGTACTCGTATGAACCATATCGAGTCACGAAGGCGGTCTTTGGGATATCATCTTCACAAACACGGATCTGGTGGTAACTCAACCTCAAGTCGAGTTTAGAGAACACTAATGAACCAGCCAGTTGATCATACAGATCATTGATTCGAGGAAGAGGATATTTATTTTGAATGGTAGCTTTGTTAATAGGACGGTAATCTTGGACCAATCGGTTTGTCCCATCCTTCTTCTTGACAAAGAGAGAAGGTGCTCCCCAAGGAGAGCAACTTGGGCGAATGAAACCTTTGCGAAGAGATTTGTCGATTTCCTCCTTAAGCTCAATGAGTTCATGCAGCGGCATCTTGTAGGGTCGTTTGGCTATAGGAGTGGTGCCTGGTTTCAAGTCGATGATGAATTCGACAGCTCTAGCAGGGGGAATCCGTGGAAGTTCTTCAGGAAAGACGTCTTGGAATTTGTGAACGACATGAATGTTTTCAATGCCCTCAAGGGGTGCAGCGTTCAACGCATTCAATGCATAAAGCCGTGCCTCGGCATTTTGCACCAGATGAGCTTGGTAAGTAACTATTTCATCTGAAGGGTGTAGTAGATGGACGGTCTTAGTGGCGCAAACTATAGAAGCAGTATGCGCTTTCAACCAATCCATCCCCAAAATGAGGTCGATGTTAGACGACTTCAGGATAATGGGAGAGGCATAGAATTCCAGCCCTTCGATTTCCACGGGGACATCGATGCCAACCATGGAGGTTTGACATTGTCCCACGGGGGTTTTGACCACTACCGAGGTGTTCATCTCCTCACATTTAACGTCGTGCTTGTATGCAAAATCTTCTGACATGAATGAATGCGATGCACCTGTATCAAATAAAACGGATGCTGGTACTAAATTTATGAGGAGTGTACCCATCAAAGTAGCAGGCTGGTCTTGAGCTTCATTCAGATCAACGTGGTTGGCATGAACACGACCATAAGACTTGGCATTGTTGTTGCGGGGCTGGTTGCTTCCACGGCCAATTGCTGGAAGGGCCAGTTGATTCTGGTTCTGGTTCTGGTTGCATTCCCTAGCACGGTGTCCTGGTTGACCACACCTGAAGCATATACCATTATTGGGAGCGGGAGCAGGAGCTCGGGGTGGTGGTGCTGGAAGTCTTGGCTGCCTAGATGGTGGGGGAGGCAGACGCACTGCAGCATAAGACTGCCTTGGGGCAGGTGCAGTTGGCTGGTACATGCTGTTGGGAATCCATATCTTATGCTTCTGCGAGGGCGGGCCCGAAGATGAGCCCGTGTCACGGTTGCGCCTGTGAGAGCTCTGGTGTTCCTGCAGACCAGTTTCGACATTGATAGCCTTGTTCACCAAGGTTGCGAAATCAGCAAAGTCATGCACTAGAAGTGCGAGCTTGATGTCAGCTTGAAGGCCGTCACGGAACTTCTCCTGTCTATGAGCATCAGTTGCAATGTCCTCTTCAGCATAGCGGGACAAGTCCAGAAACTCCCGCTGATAAGCTTTGACAGTTTTGTTGCCCTGGGTGAGGTTGCGGAACTCATGCTTCTTCCGGTCCATGACTCCCTGAGGAATGAAGCGGGCACGGAAAGCAGCTTGGAAGTCTGGCCAGGTGATGATTGTTCCAGCTGGCAGAGTACGCCTGTGGCTGTCCCACAATTGAGCTGCGGGTCCCTTCAGGAAGAAGGAAGCAAAGGTGACATAGCTGGCAGGGGCTACATCAGCAGACTCCATTTCATAGGTGATGTCACGAAGCCAGTCATCAGCATCCAGAGGCTGAGTTGAGCTACGGTACACAGTTGGGTTGAGGCGCATGAAATCCTGCAGAGTCACTTAGGCTGGGTGCTGGTTCATATTGGGGCGAGGGAACTGTGCCATCATATTTTCCATAAACTGTCAATTCAGTTTGAACTGTTGGATCATACCAGCCATGTACTCAGGCGGTGGTGGGGCATGGCCACCACGACCACGACCACCTGGTCTAACCATCCTGCTAATATATAACAGGGGTAGTTCAACATTGAGAAATTTGCAAGGACAAGAATCATTCATGATGAAACATGCATAATGAAAGGAGAACGATAGATACTACATAGTAGTCAGCATATCTTACAAAAGGGATCATGCATAGAGTTCGGTACACAGAGTTCAGTACATAGACTAAAGACATCATAGGCAGCACGCAGGCTCGCGGCGAATGCATCTAATACTAATAAGCAAGACTACATCAGTCCCAAGAGGAACTGTGGAGGTAGGTGTAGCCTGAAAGCTGGTAGTGTCGCATCGGGAACTCCACGTCAGCAACCTGGGGTCTGCGGATACTCTGGTGCAGAACCCGACGCTCAGGTGGCAGAAGAGGACCAAGTGCGGGAGAGTAGCCTCCCACATCTGGCCAACCGACACCGTGGGGCATCACGGTCCTAGCTGGGTAGATCGCAGAACGCGGCAGCTCTCTAGATCGGACAAAGGGGTGCAACAGCATCAAAGCACGGTAAAGGTGCTGATGGGTGGTGTACAACTCGTGGCGAAGAGCTCGGTTAGCTCTATCCAGCCCATCAGCATGCAGAACCAGGTTCTGATGGTAGAAGGGCTCGCGGGTGACAGTGGAGTAGGCAGTAGTGTAGTATCCCTCCGCACCAACATCGGATGCGATAGCAATGTGCCTGAAAGGGGATGTGTCCAACTCCCGATACTCTCCACGAAGACATGTCAGAGCAGCATAAGCAGCATCGTGAACTGCCATATCGATGGTCACTCCAACACCATGAGCGGTGTGCAACACAGTAGTGGAGTCATACTCCCGAGAGTAGAGGTGGATGACGGCACGGTACTGCTCCTGGTTAAAGTCCTGGTACTCCTCGAAGACGGTGTACTCAGGGTGCCAGCGATAACCCAGATAGGTCATCATCTCAGCTAGCACAGTAGGTGATCCCGAGGCACCAATGGCCGTCGTGTGGCGCATGACCTGCCTCATGGGTTCCATCTGAAAGCAAAGATGTTTCAAAGGAGTCAAATGATAGTGTGGGAATTGTTCAAAATACTATTCTAAGGAATAAATATGGCTTATCCAACTTTGGGGTGAATGTGGTCACGGGATCCTAATGTTAGAGTTAGTAAATTCATTTAACCCGAGTAGAAGAGAGTTCAGAGTCCCAGAATAGAGGTCGAGGAGTAAAAGATCCTAATACCATCCAAATGGCGACGTGGGCCCGTAAGGCACACAGCCATGTTAGTTAAAAAGTTTTGCAATGTCTAGACTCGACTTCGGTCAAGGAGTGTGGAAGGGGGATTCCTACAGGCAGTCGGCTCTGATACCAACTTGTGACGCCCCCGATTCAATCGTACACTAATCATACACGCAAACGTGTACGATCAAGATCAGGCACTCACGGGAAGATATCACAACACAACTCTAAAAATAAAATAAGTCATACAAGCATCATAATACAAGCCAGGGGCCTCGAGGGCTCGAATACAAGTGCTCGATCATAGGCGATTCAGCGGAAGCAACAATATCTGAGTACAGACATAAATTAAACAAGTTTGCCTTAAGAAGGCTAGCACAAACTGGGATACAGATCGAAAGAGGCGTAGGCCTCCTGCCTAGGATCCTCCTAAACTACTCCTGGTCGTCGTCAGCGGCCTGCACGTAGTAGTAGGCACCTCCGGTGTAGTAGGAGTCATCGTCGACGGTGGCGTCTGGCTCCTGGGCTCCAGCATCTGGTTGCGACAACCAGGAATAAAAGAAAGGGGGGAAAGGGGGAGAAAAGCAACCGTGAGTACTCATCCAAAGTACTCGCAAGCAAGGATCTACACTACTTATGCATGGGTATCTATGTAAAGGGGCAATATCGGTGGACTGAACTGCAGAATGCCAGAATAAGAGGGGGATAGCTAATCCTATCGAAGACTATGCTTCCGGCAGCCTCCATCTTGCAGCATGTAGAAGAGAGTAGATGGTAAGTTCACCAAGTAGCATCGTATAGCATACTCCTACCCGGTGATCCTCTCCTTGTCGCCCTATTAGAGAGCGATCACCGGGTTGTATCTGGCACTTGGAAGGGTGTGTTTTATTAAGTATCCAGTTCTAGTTGTCAAAAGGTCAAGGTACAACTCCAAGTCATCCTATTACCGAAGATCACGGCTATTCGAATAGATAAACTTCCCTGTAGGGTGCACCACATTACCCGACACGCTCGATCCCCTTTGGCCGGACACACTTTCCTGGGTCATGCCCGGCCTCGAAAGATCAACACGTCGCAGCCCCACCTAGGCACAACAGAGAGGTCAGCACGCCGGTCTAAATCCTATGCGCGCAGGGGTCTGGGCCCATCGCCCATTGCACACCTGCACGTTGTGAACGCGGCCAGAAGCAGACCTAGCCTCCCTAATACAAGAGCAGGCGTTCCAGTCCAATCCGGCGCGCGCCGCTCAGTCGCTGACGTCACGAAGGCTTCGGCTGATACCACGACGCCGGTTGCCCATATCTTGTCCCACGTGGCGGTTAATGCGTATAAGGTCAACGACCCAACTCAGATCAAATACCAAGATCTCATTAATCGTGTTATTATCAAGTAATCGCGAATGCCGACCAAGGCCAGGCCCACCTCTCGCCTAGGTGGTCTCAACGTGCCCTGTCGCTCCGCCACAAGGATCCACTCACGGGTACTCTACGAGCCAACCCGACTTTAGTCACCACAGGTATCATATAGTATGTATATAAGTATATACCCGTGATCACCTCCCGAGTGATCACGGCCCGATAGTATAGCATGGCATACGGACAAGAATGTAGGGCCACAGATGGAATACTAGCATCCTATACTAAGCATGTAGGATTGCAGGTAAAGGTAACAACAGCAGTAGCAAGGACAGGCTACGCATCAGGATAGGATTAACGGAAAGCGGTAACATGCTACACTACTCTAATGCAAGCAGTAGAGAGAAGGATAGGCGATATCTGGTGATCAAGGGGGGGCTTGCCTGGAAGCTCAGCCGAGAAGGAGGGGTCGTCAACACTGTAGTCGTACTAGGTAGCAGCGGCGTCGGTCTCGGTGTCTAGCGAGAGAAGAGGGGGAAGAAACAATAAATATAATGCAAACAAATGCATGACATGACAATGAGCGTTGCTAGGTGTGCCCTAACGCAGTAGTAGGTGATACCGGCGAAGGAGGGAAACATCCGGGAAAGTATTCCCGGTGTTTCGCGTTTTCGGACAGATGAACCGGAGGGGGAAAGTTGCGAGTTTGCTATGCTAGGAATGTGTGGCGGACAAACTGGCTGCGTATCCGGATTCGTCTCGTCGTTCTGAGCAACATTCGTGTACAAAGTATTTTCATCCGAGTTACGGATTATTTTATATGATTTTCTAAAGTTTTAATCATTTTCTGATTTTAATTATTTATTTAAATTTGAATTATCCAGAATAGTAAATGATGACGTAAGCACGACATCAGGGTGACGTCAACAGGTCAACTGGTCGGTTGACCAGTCAAACTAGACAGGTGGGTCCAGAGGGACCCACATGTCATTGTCAGGGCACTAACAGGGGGGTTTAGACTAACTAAATGGGTTAATTAGCGGGTGGGGCCCAGTAGTTAGTGAGAGATTAAGGTTTTAATTAATTAATTAAATTAATTAGCAATTTATCTATTTATTTTTATTCGTTTATGGCGTGGGGCCCGCATGTCATAGACATAGGGGAGCCACGTCAGCGCTGACCAAGTCAATAGGTCAACGGGGCCCACCCGCCAGTGACACAAGGGGGCCCACGCATCAGGCCGGCTCAGTGACGGCCGGCGACTCGTCGGAATCACGCCGGCGAGCTCGTTCGCGGCGGCGCGTCCTCGGGCATTGTCGGAAATCGCCCACAGGGCATCATTTTGATCACGACCGGGCGCGTTAGAACGGCAAGACAACGACGCGTCGGTTGGTGGTGGTTTCGCGGGCTGCGGTGGCCGGAGACGAGCAGTACGACGTCGCCGACGGTGGGGTGTTTCGGGCGAGCAACGGCAACGGCGATGCGGCGCGCTATTGGGCAAACGAAAGGGCGGGGCGAGGCCTACGTGCGCGCGCGAGCACAACAGCATGAGCCCGGGACCAAAGGGTCACCGGACAGCTGCCGGCGACGAGCGTGGGCGGCGACGGTACGGGAGCTTGAGAAGATCGGAGCTACGTGAGGCTAGCGAACAAATGGAGAGGCTGGGGAGGATCTACGGGGCGCGGTGAGTGCAACCGGCACTGGCCCGTGACCATTTGGTCACCGGAGTCTCGCCGGCGACGAGATCCGCGGCGGAGCGTTCGGGCATCTCCAATGCGACCACTACGGCGACGGAAACGTGCGGGGAGAGAGGGGGAAAGACGATGAATGCTCACCGGGCCCTGTAGTTGTGCTCAAATGGGCTCGGGGAGGGTTCAGTGCAGCGGATTCGGCGGCGAAGCTCGTCGGAGCAGAGGAGGAAGACGGCGGCGTCGTGGGCGTTGCGGTGGCTCCGAACTCCAACGGGGTGCACCAGTCGAAGCAGCAGACAACGACGGCCCTTGGAGACACAGTGGGGCGGCGAGGTGGGCACGGTGGCCGTAGCTAGGCCGGAGCCATGGCGGCGGTGGCGCTCGGGTGCGAAGGGGAAGGAGAAGTGGCGAGGTGGATCTAAGGGGAGGGGAGGCGCAGGGGCCGAGAGGGAGAGCGGGGGTGAGTGGGAGATGGGATCGAGGAGGCGAGGGCGTGGCGCTTTATCCCCTCCCGGCGTCGGTGCCGGCGAGGCGGTCGGGCGGGGACGCGCCCCTGTTCCGACCCTGGTCGGGGGAACAGGGAAGGAGAGGGAGCGACCGGGGGAACGGGCTGGGTCGGCCGGATGGGCCAGGTGGGCCGGCCTAGCTGTGAGCTGGGCCGTTTGGTCTAGTGGGGGTCCTTTTCTCTTTTTTTCTTTTGTCTTCTGCTTTTGTATTTTCTTTTCTTTTATTTCCTTTCCTTTTCTGTTTTATTTAATTTAGGGCATTTAAGTATTTTATAAAATTGTGTCTTCTACACCATAATTACCTATGCCATATTTGGCACTGTCCGAACATTTTGTTTCAACTTTTGAAAACTTTGGGTGTTTGTCACTAATTCATTTTTGAATTTGAAATGTTTTGAACTAACACTTGATTAGAAATAGTAACAGAGATGACATGGCATCATTAGGAGAGTTTTACTGTAGCCTAATTATCCGGGCGTTACACTTGTCGAGCTTGAGGAGGAGCTTGTCGATCTTGAGGAGGAGCTTGTCGATGCACACGTGCTTGGAAAATCCTCTCTTGAGTTTCATCGCGAAGCGCTTCTTGTTGCGCACGAGCTTGCCGGTTGCACGTGGCTATGGCGTGACTTGAATCTCGAAGGGCACGTTCCGCCTCAAGTGCTTGAGCTTCACGTAGTTGTTGTTCTTGACGTTGTGCCTCGGCATCTTGTGCATCTTGGTGTTGTCGTGCACGCTCCTCTTGTTCTTGTTGTCGTTGGCGTTGCCGTTCTTGTGCTTGCGTGAATGCAGCTTGGTTTTGACGTTGTCGACGCTCTTGAGAGTCGGTGTCGTGTAGAGGATTGCGGTTGGCTTGACGATCTTGACGTGCGGCACGACGAAGAGTGTTCGATGTCGGGGTACTTGAGCCAGATATAAAGTCGTCGGAGTGTTGACTCGAGCGGCTCCTTCTTGAGTAGGACGAAGTGGTAGAAGAGCGGTTGACCAACAAGGCACGAATCTCGTCCATTCTTGCTTCATTATCGTGCTTGTGTTCGTCGAGCTTGTTGTCGAAGTAGTCTCTTGTACGTTGCTCGGAGATTCTCAAGTCGGTGGCGAGCTTGTCGATGCGGTCGCTCATTGCTAGTTGCTCTTCATGCAAAGCTCGTTGTGTTCCAAATAGGTGTAGCTTGGTGATGTAGTTGTTCGGATTGTCGTCTTGCTCAAGGAAGAGTGGGTTTGTAGAGGTACTTGGCCTATCCATCATTCCAAACAAATATATGTGAGTGGGAGAAGAGAAAGAGAAGAACCAATACCAAATGTACCTTGACCGATGTTGAAGATGGATCAATGATCACTCAATGTGTAACAAGGAAATATCACAATTGGTACCAATTCTTGTCGGTTTCTCACACCTACACAAGTAAAAGCTTATGGTGGAGCTTGGTTAGGATGGTGGCACAAAATTTGATGTGAAAGTAAGCAAGATTCAATAATGTTGGGAGAGATTCACAAATGCAACAAGTAGACCAATAGCAATATGTGTTACACGGAAACACAACACACGGAAAGATAAATAGGGTCGTGCAACCAAGGAATGAGCCAAAATATGGAATCCACTAAAATGCTCTTGTTGCACAACACTAGAGAGACACTAGCACGATTGCACAATAGGCAGATACGAGACTTGTGCACAACCTACTAAGCAAAAATGCAACGACTTCTATCCCAAGTATGCTCTAAGTATGGTGTTCCGATGGTATGATCCAAGATGATCGGATATGACAAACTTAATGTAGTATGATGTTATGGTTCTTGCTTATAAGCTCTTTGCTTATCTTTTCTCTTGGCTTAAAAGCTTGGTTGGATCTTTCTCTTTTGAGCTCTTTTCTCATGAAATGCTTGACGAACCAAGATAGCAATTGTGTATGCTTATGACAACCTTGTGACACAAGAGATGATACCAAGATATGCACCACAATGATATCGTATGTATGCTAAGGGAAGTATGATCACTAATGTGCACAAGTCACGTTGCCGACAATACTCAAAGGCTAGTCTCGATGGGTAAGTGACACGAAAGTAAGGCTATGGGGTTATCAATGCAAATGCAAGAGAGTATGATGATATCACGATACCAAGATGATACCAAGGTGAGGTTGATACCGCAATGGTGTAGCCGTTCGTAGTAGACCTTGGTGAAGATGAGCGGTGGTGATGTTGATGTCGAACCATCCCTAAGTAGCCGAAACACGTTAGGAAACGGTGAGCCACAACTCAAATTCTCAAAACCAAATGCGGCAAAAAGTGTCGGAGTTGGTAGCGGTCAAGTGGTTGTAGGGTTTGGGTTTGCGGAAGTTAGGTGGTGGTGGTCGAAGGGGGGTATGCGGAGGCGTAGGTGCCGGTGGGTAAGCACTGCAGAAAATGCAGTTTCGGCAGAGGAAGCTGGATGATCCGGGTGGGAAGCCGGATGATCCGGGCGGGTCAACTGCGCTCGGGGATGGCTCGGGATGAACTCGAAAACGGGGTCAAATTCGATGATTTCACGGATTTTGGATGGATTGCGAGGTGGAGATGGTGGGGGAAGGTAAGATCCACTTGCAACACAACAAATTCATGGATCAAAACCAACAAAACTTCATCAAAACTCACAAATCACAAGAAAAAAAATTGGGGCTATTTTTGTGGGTATTTTCGGATTAGGACAAAAAACAACAAAATCAAGCTAGAAAACGAAGAGGGGAGGCTCCGAAATCGTGATCAACGTGGCTCATGATACCAAGATGATGTAGGGTGGAACCCTAAACGGCCGATCTTTCACGAAAGGAGCGGATCTCGTCCAAGAACACGAAGAACACGAGGGGGAAACGAGGGAAAACACAAGATAAATCACTAAACCAACAAGATATAGTCACACATATGCTATATCCTCGAAACACAAGTGCGGACACACGATCCAAAGTCAACAACGGACGATACAAAGGGTAACCGGTTCTTCTCCGTAAGGAGGTCTTGATGGGGGCCACCCAAGAGGGGGTCTTGAATCCAAGGGGATCTTCTCCGTAGAGGGTCCGCGGTCTCTCTCGAGGAGATGATCCGTATGGATGAGCAAAAGCTATCCTCACATATGAGTTAAACCAATGCTAACCCTAGAAAGAGGTGGTGGAGTAGTATATATAGAAGTTGGGGGCGAAGGGGTACATGGGCCTCGGCCCAACATCATGCTCGCAGGCACAGTCCGGATGATCCGGGTGTTGGTCCGAATGATCCGGGCTTCGGGAGTCCGGATGATCCGGGTCGGCGTCCGGATGATCCGGCCGTGTCGTAGGCGCCGCGGGAGGTCCGGATGTCCTGGTCCTAGTCCGGACGTCCGGGTGTGGCCGGATGATCCGGGGCTGGGTCCGGATGATCCGGCTTTAGGGTGAAGCTTCGGGTGTCCTTGGGCGAGTTAGCCGGATCGTCCGGACGGCGGTCCGGATCGTCCGGGCTTCTGCTGACTTTGCCCTTCTTCTTCTTCTTCTCCGTCTTCATGTCTAAATTCCTCTTCGGATTCTCCTTGCTCCTTAGCGTCTCCTTGGCTAACTCCTTGATACCTGAGTATGCACGATGTCTCCGTTTGAGGTAGTAGCCACGTCTCATGTGCATCGAAGTGGAATTGTGAGAGGAGAGATGTCACCTCGGTTTCGAGAGCTCTTGCACGTGCTCGAGTCATGGGTCCACTAGGCACTTGGTGAGACGATGGTAGGTCCATGGGGATGGCCTTGGGATGCTCCGCATCACGGTTGGCAATGGCACGATTTGTATGTCGGAGGGCACTTAGTGCTTCAAGTGCTCGAGCTTCTCGGCATAGTTGTTCTTGACGTTGTGCCTCGGCATCTTGCTCGTCTTGGTGTTGTCTCGCTCGTTCTTCCTCTTGTTGGCGTAGACGTTGTCGTTCTTGTGCTTGCGCGAATGTAGCTTGGTTTTGACGATGTCGATGATCTTGCGCTCGAAGTTTCTCTTGATGATCGGTGTCGTATAGGGGATTGCGGTTTGCTTGACGATCTTGACGCATGGTACGACGAAGAGTGTTCGATGTCGGAGTACTTGAGCCGGAGATGGTGTCGTCGGAGTGTCGACTCGAGCGGCTCCATCTTGAGTAGGACGAAGAGGTAGAAGAGTGGTTGACCAACAAGTCACGAATCTCGTCCATTCTTGCATTGCTCTCTTGTTTTTTGTTCGTCGAGCTTGTTGTCAAAGTAGTCTCTTGTATGTTGCTCGAAGAGGCGTAAGTCGGTGGCGAGATGGTCGATAGTCGCCCATTGCTTGTTGCTCTTGATGCAAAGCTCGTTGTGCACCAAAGAGGTGGCTCTTTGTGACATAGGAAGACATGTCGTCATCTTGCTCGATGAATAGTGGGTTGGTAGAAGTACTTGGCCTATCCATCATTCCAATCAAATATGTGAGTGGGAGAAGGAGAAGAACTTATACCAAATGTACCTTGACCGATGTTGAAGATGGATCAATGATCACTCAAATGTGTGACAAGGAAATAGCACAATTGGTACCAATTCTTGTCGGTTCTCACACCTACACAAATAAAGCTTATAATGGAGCTCGATTAGGATGGTGGCACAAAATTGATGCAATTGTTAGTGAGACTTAATAATGTTGGAAAAGATTTGCAAATTTGCAATGCAACAAGTAGACCAATAGCAAGATATGGTACACAGAAACACACACACGGATAGATAAATGGGGTCATGCAACCAAGAATGAGCCAAAATGTGGAATCCACAAAAATGCTCTTGTTGCACAACTCTAGAGAGATGCTAGCACGATTGCACAATAGGCGGATACGAACTTGTGCACAACCTACTAAGCAAAATGCAATGACTTCTATCCCAAGTACGCTATATGTATGGTATTTCTATGATAGGATCCAAGATGATCGAGTATGACAATCTTAATGTAGTCTGATGCTATGGTTCTTGCTTAGAAGCTCTTTGCTTATCTTTCCTCTTTTTGCTTAAAAGCTTGTTTGGCTCTTTCTCTTTTGAGCTCTTTTCTCATGCAAAACTTCACGAACCAAGATAGCAATTGTGTATGCGATGAAAACTTTGTGACACAAACGACGATACCAAGATAAGTACCAAGATGATATGGTATGTATGCAATGGGAAGTATGATGACTAATGTGCGCAAGTGATGTTTCCGTCAATACTCAAAGGCTAGTCTCGATTGGTAAGCGACGCAAAAGGAAGGCTATGGGGTTATCAATGCAATGGCAAGAAGTAGACAACGTGTCGTCGAGGTTACCGTTGTTGCTTACGGTTGAGAGTGTCAAAATGATGTGATTGTTGTCGATGTTGTAGTGCACGGTCTTTAGTACATTGGTTAAGACGCCGCTGCACCGTAGTCGGAGTTTGTCGAAGTAGCGGAAGTCGTCGAAGATGCGCGAACTTTCTGTCTAGGCCGGAAGGTCCGGGCAAGACGGAAGGTCCGGGGTCCGGAGGTTCCGGGCGGGGCCGGAAGTTCCGGGTGTCGCGATTCTGCTAGAACAGGAAGTTTGGGATCGCGGATTTGGGCGGAAAAACTTCAGGAAAAACCCAAATCCAAGGGGAAAAGAAAAAATTTAGGAGGATGGAAGGGTGGGGAAGCAAGATCTACGTGCCACACACAAAATTCAGGATCAAATCCAAGAAAACTTCATCACACCAACAAATCATAAAAAATTTGGGAGGGCTATTTTTGTGGGGATTTTCAAAATTGGGACGAATCACAACAAAATTAGGCTAGAAAACAAAGAGGGAGGCTCCGAAATCGTGATCAATGTGGCTCATGATACCAAGATGATGTAGGGTGGAAAACCCTAAGGCCGAGCTTTCACGCAAGGAGCGGATCCTGCGAAGAACATGAGGAACACAAGGGGAAAACACAAGAGAAATCACGAGGGGGAACGAGGGGAAACACTCAAACCAACAAGATCCGGTCACTCATGTGCTAGATTCTCGAAACACAAAAGAGATACAAGATCAACGATCAACAAGGAACGATAGAAGTGGCACGATCTTCTCCGTGAGGAGGTCTTGAAGGTCTTCCCGTTAGGGGTCTTGAATCCAAGTGGATCTTCTCCGAAGAGGTGACGGTCTCTCTTGGAGGAGTAGATCCGGATGGATGAGCGAGGCCCTATCTCATGTATGAGCTATCACAACGCTAACCCTAAAACGTAGGTAAGAGAAGAGTATATATAGTCTCGGGGGCGAAAGGGTACACGGGCCTCGGCCCAAGTCACTACGCGCAGGCAGGGCCGGAAGTTCCGGGCGCCGGAGGTTCCGGGCCAGGTTCCGGGGAGGGTCCGGCCTAACCAGAGAGTTGGCACGGGAGGAGATGGGCTGGCGTCCGGGGGGCCGGAAGGTCCGGGCCGGGTTCCGGGCTGGTTCCGGGCTAACCAGAGAGTTGGCACGCCCGGGCTGGTCGGGGTCGTCGGAGGCCGGAAGCTCCGGGTCGGCCGGAGGTTCCGGGGGCCGGAAGTTCCGGGCTGGACAGAGAGTTGGCGCCTGTCTCTTCTTCTTCAGCTCTCGGCTCCATGGCTTGTGCGTTGTACCTAATCACACATAGCGTCTCGGACTTAGGCAGTAGCCATGTCTCACTCGAAAGAGGGAAAAGCTCAAGTAGGAGTGATTTCACCTCGGATTGAATAGCACGAGCTCTTGCTCTTGTCATGGGTCCACTTGGAGCTTGGATAGTCGAGGTAGTGTCCATGGGGATGACCATGGGATGCTCCGCATCACAAAATGTATTTTGTTCAATTTCTTCTTTGTCTTGTAAGTCACTATCTTGTTCATGCTCATTTGGTTAAAAAATGGTCTTGTGTTGTGTGAAAATGTGAACAAATATGTATTCACAACTAAGAACACAAGATGTTGTGGTGGATGTAAAGTAAGCCCGAGCATATGCAGTTTTCCGGATTGCTATAAATAATTTTTATATCTTGACGGTGGCTTTGATGCAATTTATTTCTGCGTATGTATAAACCTGTCTGAATGCAGTGTTCCTGACTTGAGCGTGTATTTTATTTTGATTTATGTGGCATTAATATATGAGGTGTTGTGGTACTGAGGTTTGGTGGCAATGAGTGACGGAGTTAATTTGTTTGAGCCTTGGACTTGTTGCTGCTTCTTTCAAGTAGCATCATGCTACCTGACTTTCCTTGTTGTCTACTAGGCGGCGTGCTATTTTAGGAACAAACTATGTTGCTAAACACAGGAAATTTGTAGGTACAATGACACAATTGCAGCTCACCTCTTCTTGCACCTACTATTTTGCTGGTTTTGCACCTGGATGTTGTTATGGTACAATTTTTTAGAAAGTTCAAAGACAACAACTATAGAAGTTCGATGAATGTTTTTTAACAAACAACAAATCCCAGTTTATTATGAAACTATGACATTTCCCGTTAAATGAATAACACCAAGAAGTCCGAATTAAAGAAACAAAGCAGTTCAAAATGAATAAAAAATGGATTTTCCTCGATACTAGAGAATAAAACCAAGACGTTCAAATTTAAAAAACGGAGTAGTGCAATCTATATAAAAAACTCAATTCCTCGTTAATAAAGAATAAGACAAAGAAGTTCAATTTAAAAAGCGGAGTTGTTTGAAATTTATAACTTGGATTTTGTCTGTACTTAAGAATAAAAAATAAACAGTCCAAATTAAAAAATGGATCAATTTAATGTTTAAAAAACCCTCATATTTTCCTTCATAAAAATAAAATCAAGAAATACAAATTAAAGTGAAGCAGTTTGAAATATATAAAAATTGGATTTTTCCAGTTTCCAAAAAAACATAGAGGTCCAATTTTTAAAAAACATACAAATTTATTTGAAATAATCCCAAGAAGTTCAAATTAAAAAATGGAACAATTCATTTTTTTACGAGAAAATCAGATATTTGCGCTTTACTATAAGAATAAACAAAGAAGTTCAAATTAAAATAACAAAAAAAATTGAATGTTTAATAAAAACTATTATTTTTACCATTACTAAAATAAATAAAACCAAGAAGTCCAAATTAAAAACGAGGATCAGTTCGATGATTATACAAAATTCGGAATAAGAAGTTCAAAATAAAATAACACGGTATTTCGATGTATAAAAGTCGGAAAATCAAAATCCGCTGGCAAGAAGATCATAGGAAGTTTAAAAAAGGAAAATAATAGAGTAGTTCTAAAATAAAAGAGCACTTAGAAGCGGATATCTCACCATCTCTAAAAATAAAAAACAAGAAGTTTGAATTTTAAAAATAGAGAAGTTCAAAAATCATAAAACTACATTCATTGTTGCTAAAATTAAAAAACTCTAGAGTTCAAATTTAAATAACGGACGGTCCAAATATTTATTACAAAACTAGTATATTTCTTTACTAAAAAAACCAAGAAGTCCAAATTACAAAATAGAGAAGTTCGATATTTATTAAAAAAAACTCAGATTTTCCTTGTTACTAAATAATATAAAAATGACAAAGTTCAAATTAAAATAGAGGAGTAGTTCGATGTATACGGGAAACTCAAATTATAATAACAATTCTAAGAAAAAGAAAACTATGAAGTTCAATTTACAAAAAAAATGTTTGATGCTTATTTAAAAACATATTTCTTTTCTAAAAATATGACTAAGAAGTTGAAATTAAAATAACAGAGAAGTTCAAAGTATATAAAAAAAATCAGATTTGTTGCAAGAAGCACGTGCACCTTCGTGCATGGTTCAAAATTTATATTACGAGACGTCCAACCTCCAATTACATGTTTTAAAATGGCAAAAAATGACGTCTGACCTTCAATTGCGTGTAATTCGACGTATACACAAAAATTGGACAGAAGTTCAAAGCGATAACAACGAGAAGTTCAAGTACTGCAAGGAATGCATTTCAGGTGAGAATAAAAGTATAGAAAAAAAAAAGCTAAAAAGGTTTTTTGAAAGAAGTTCAAGTGCTCTTTCCGGGGAAGTTCAAAATTCTTGCGAGAGAGGTTCACCTTCTACTTCCATGTTCGAAAACACAAAAAAGAAATTGTTTTTTGCGTTTTAAAATAATTCTCTCAATCCACAAATAAGTTTAGTTATTATTTGGGAGCAATTTGATTTCAAAAATAAAATAAAAAATTCGAATTATAAAAATGGAAAAAGTTCATGTACTACATGGTGTGTGTTAATATGAGAAAATTGAATTAAAAGGAAAGGTCCAATTTTGTTGTTGTTATAAGTTCAAGTCCTCGGTCGGAGAGAGTTAAAAAAATTATTGTGAGAGAGGTTTGTACAAAAGGAATATCATTTGTGTAACACTGACGAATGGATGAGAAAATTACAAACAAAAATACGTCACAGAAGTTCAACATGAAAACAGCAGGATGTTCAGCTACTACACTGAATGAATTTCAGATGAAAAACTTTTAAAATCGTCGCGAGTATGGAAAAATGATCAACACGGAAAGTTGCGTATTTATAGCAGCTTTCAATCAGTATATCACTTGCTCAATTCTGATGAGTGGATGAAGAGCTACGAGCAAAAAAAGCACATGGGAAACAGAGTGAAGTTCAAGTAGACACGCTGAGAAGTTCAAATTCTTCACGCGGTGCATTTTCGAAGAATCTTTTTCGCGATAAAGGCAGAACGCATGATCTCATTGTTTTCAAAATTACTTGAAAATGGCTAGGAACCAGAGAAAACCATTTACATGGAAAAAAATCGCATTTTCCGTAGCTTTTCAACGATATATTATTTGCCCCATTCCAATAAAGTCTGTAGAAATTACAGCCAAAAAACATTTTTAGCCATTTTTAATATTGACTTAAAACCGTAAGGAATTGGGAGAAACGATATGTACCAAAAAGTTTCACATTTCCTCAAGCTTTCCAACGCCATATCATTTGCTGCATTCGAACATACGGTTCAAAAATTAGCTCAAAAATACGAACTCGGTGGAACTTGCACCGTTTTCTAAATTACATTTAAACTGTTCAAAATAAGAAAAAACTTTCAAAATGGAAAAGTAGCGCACTTTCATAAGCTTTCAAATGCCATGTCATTTTATTCAATTGGATTAGCCGTTTAGAAGTGACATCGAAAATACAAACTCAGCTGTTCGGTTTGCGAAATTTTACGATTTTCCTAATTACTCTTTAACCATAGAAAATTAGGGAAAACTTTCAACATGTGGAAGAAGCGGTTTTGCAGCAGCTTTCCAGCGCCATATTATTTGCCTCATTCTGATAAACGGTTTAGAAATGCGATCGAAAATACGATTCACTTTTTTGTATGAAGAAAAAACGGTTTTCAAAACTGCTCTTATTTTGCCAAAGATTTAACTTGGGTCATCATACTCGTGTCCATAGCTTTCCAACAGTATATCACAAGCCCCTTTTGGGTAATGTTTGCGGAAGTTCAACCTAGCACTGGGGGAAGTTCAGGTCAAACAACCCAGGCAGTAAAATTGCAACAGAGGCATGTTTCATCATGACCCGAGAGCAAATCCACCAATGAGCAATATTTCTATTTAAAAAGGGCATTTAGCAGCTAAAAATCGTTTACAGATTACACTTACATCACAGAGAAAAGGTCATCTCGTGTAATCACATAAAAATTCTTACTACATTCCGAGAAGTCTTTTACCATCAAACAATATGTGTGCACTTAATCTGACCCAACGATCCTAGGGTAATATGCAAAGGGCATCTGGTAATAGGAGGATGTACTTTTACAAGGACCAAGTTATGCATGGTAGTACTAATTTGAGATCATGTGGCGGTAATACTAGCATGTAGCCAGTAACCATCTTTGTTCTATTACTATATTTACTAATAAATTTACTAGATGAATTAGCCGTGGTGCGGGATGGGTGTATGCACCTAGTAACCATTTTACTACGTTTATCAGGAATTTTACTAATGCAGTCATGTGAGGCGAGGCATGCATGTTGATGGTAAAATGTTTAATTATGTTACGATATTTACCAGAAATTTTACTAGCAAGCCGAGAGAGAGAATCATGCGAGGCGGGGCGCATACACATGCTGATCGTAACCAATTTAATGTCATTACTATTTTTACGTGGAATTTTACTAGCAAGTGGAGGGAGGATCACTGGTTTGGCTGAGCGGCATGAGTGACTTGGTCGGAGCGCAGGTACTTTAGCGCTACCGTATATATATAGCATGCTCTCCGGCCGCTTGCCCCAACCGACTCAACTAGTCATCTGCTAATTAGATGAAACATGTCCACCACTTTCACCGGATGGGAACTCTCGTAATGAGTTAACGGAATATAGTAATGGTCTCGGCTTCGCACCTACAAATTGCACCGTAATGAGTTATGGGAACACGGTAATGGATCCTAGAAGTTTGCAATGAATGCAACATTGAAACCAAGTTACGTAATTAGTGTAGGGAACATGATAATGAAATGATTTATATTATGAGACTCATTTTGTGTGAAAGTAATTATACCAAAAAAAGTTAGTATTAATCCAAAAATATTTTTATGGGTACTTAGGTCGTAGCTAGCTATGCTGAGATTGGGCCTTTCTAATTTTACATTTCTTTCATTTACATCTTGGTTTTATTTTAGTTGCTAAAATAATTGATTTATACCAAATAGTAATGCTATTACTAAGGGCCTAGCGTAAGTATAAATTGGCAAGAAGGAAGGTGTAACACCATAAACCCTCTATAGTAATGCAATTACTATGCTCTAGCGACTGGAGTAATTAGCAAATAGGAAATGCTCTATAGTAAGGCTCTAGTGGCTAGTAGTGATAATTAGCATGCAGAAAACTTTCTATAGTAAGGCTGGTCATAGTGGGGAGTAACTTATACTAGTTTTATGCATCGAAATTGCTGTGCGTACGATGAAAACTTGTACGATTTTTGTACGACGCGATCCCACCCATCCATGAAATTCATCCAACGGCTTTTGATGACTGCCGTATGAAAATCGTACACACTTTGTCGTACGTGTAGCAGGCCTCTTTATGCATATGACACTAGTCTAAATTACTACCTTCATAATGCAAAATAACATAGTAGTAGTGTCATAGATGGTTTCATTTATTAGTTTGTAGACTCATCTCCACTTGAGAAGCGCTATGTTACAGTAATATTTTATGTTACTCTAAACATATCTCTCTTTATTAAATACATGTCATATAAGCAAATTTATCTTGAAATATGCTATGTTACTAGCTAAGTTACTCCCACTATGATTAGCCTAATGCAATTAGGAGCTCTAGTGGCTTGTAATAATTAGCACATAGGGAGTCGTAACACATTTACCATAATTACCCCTTCCTTTAGAAAGCTCAGTTTCAGGTTGTACCACGTGCATCATGACTCCTAGTAATTCATTATCATAAAACACTAGTATTTTTACTATCATTAAATAGTGGCCAGCGCGACGGGACGAAGATAGAGCGCGTGGCGGAAGTGGGGTAGTGATAAAAATTAAATTTGTTATATTCTTTTTTGTTTCGTTTTACCATCGTTTGCATGGTGTGGAAAGTGGGGCTAAACTAGTTGAGTCATGCGCCAGGAAATTAGCGACCGGCGCGCACGATTAGCTATTTTACGTGCTCACTCAGTTTAGCGCCACTGTGGCACCTGGCTGGTTTTTCATTAATGCCTCATGGACTCAAACCCATCAAATTCTGCATGCAAGATTTCCCATATGTGATAATAGCATGCATGCATTTGTTTCCAAACAATACATGCATCCATAACTTCTCTTGCATGATCGTCCTTTGAATCTTTCCAAAATAAAAAATATATATATGACTTAATAGAGACGACATGCTTGATATACCCAAGGTACGGTAGATGGAAATTATATACCAAAGAAATATACATCCCAAAAATGATATACCCAAGGTACGATAAAGAGAAATGATATACTAAGAAATAAAGATTATAATTAAAGTGTGACATACTCCAAACTTACACAGCCAAAATCGATATACCCAAGAAATATTTGTGAGTATGGAACGTTCGTTCCACTTCATATGTAGGTTCGTACCCAGGACATTATACGTGCCTATATGATACCTTCGAACTTCCTTAAAACTTTTACATTGAGTCAAGTTTCCATATGGACGTTATATTCTATCCCGGCACAAAAATGGACATTGTATCGTAATTATTGTATAGGCATTTTTTTGTACTCGTATGATATATTTATCGTAGGTATCACATACTCTCCACTATGTATAAAGAACTGATGGAGATACATGAATAGGTTGGGCTCGATGAAAAAACATATACCCACATATGTATGGTCTCATACTGTGGGTACATGATACCTTATAATTTTCTTAAAAGTCTTCAACATCTGTGGGTATATGATACCTTCTTTACATTGAGTGCAAGTTTCCGTATGGACATTATATTCTATCCCCGCAAAAAAATGGACGTTATATCCTAATTACTAGATAGCCATGTTTTTGTATGATACTAGGACAATGCCCGTGTGCTGCAACGGGGACGTACATATTTCTCTGTTTCAACATTAACCATATGTAATATATACTTTTTGTACCCTCGTGTATATAACATTGTGGGCTTAATTTTATTGTTATAAATCACTCTTCTTCCAAGGCCTATGAATGCTATCCCACTAGTACCAAGGCTATATTAGGGGAACAGCTCAGCTATGAGCAATCAAATCCTTAATTCCATGGCCACCCAAGGACTTAGGTGCACAAATGTACTTCCAGTTCACAAGGAATTCGAAGATAATGGGCCACCAAGGCACCAACATAGACTCTATATTGTAATTGTACATTTTACCAGGACAAAAAAACTGGAACAGGCAGAACTATGAAAAACATGTCACTCTTTTCTTTTCATGTCATTTCAGCAACTATCATGGGAGTATAATATGTAATTTTAGAGCCAAGATGCATTTAGCATCATTGTTACCTTCAGCGAAACACATGATTATGTACCTATGCCTTCGCACCCCCTTGCAACCAAATTGATCCTTGATCAGAGGCATAATTCCATGAGAAAATACAACAATTGAACTGTACAAAGCTTACATGCTAAGCATGCATTATGTACACATGAATATCAAACGAGGTCCTAAAAATAAAGTGAGATCTAGACATAATAGATACATGACTTTCTATTTTTACCACATCACAATAGTTACACTAAAAGTGCATCAGGATTCATGATGGAACAACTCACAGATGTAGAAGTTGTACCTCCATAAGCACTCTTCTCCCCTAGAGTCCGACGGAGGCCGTAGAGGATAACCCTCACCTCCTACCTCATCA
This sequence comes from Aegilops tauschii subsp. strangulata, assembly GCF_002575655.3. Classification (NCBI taxonomy): domain Eukaryota; kingdom Viridiplantae; phylum Streptophyta; class Magnoliopsida; order Poales; family Poaceae; genus Aegilops; species Aegilops tauschii. The sequence goes on along the minus strand of NC_053041.3, from coordinate 364,691,000 downwards.
TCGGGTCATGGAGGCGGCCTAGGAGCGTCCTAAGTTCTGCATAGGCGACGGTCCATGACTCCGTGCACATGCATTTCATCCATGCTTACCAATGATTAATGTTGTTGTTTGCACAGATAAAATAGACAACAAAACATAATTGTCGATGATATAGTAGACCTTGGTTACTTGAACAATACAGCGCGAAGAAATAAGGAAACGTCGATTAGCAATGAGAGTAGAAACCAAAACCTCGTGACTGATATGTTCTCTGATCATGCTACCAAGTTTAGACATCCCATTTTATCTGATCCAGCAGCAAGTACATATGCTTCATGTACAATATGTGTTATCCTCCAATAATGTCAGTATATAGGTGCGGTAAATAGAGTGAGCAAGAACATTATGGATGCGGCACGGGTGCCAATTGGGAATTTCAACAAACTGACCCGCATGCGGCACACCATGCAGAATCATTACGGTGGCAGGGACGGCCCCCACGGCCATGTTCATCCTAAGGTTCATCGAGTATATCATGCTTGCAACTGAAACTACAATCAAACAAAGGTTACCAGCTTACAGCACACGCACATCGCGAGGGAGGGCAGCGGTCGGTGCAGAGCGTGAACCATGCACTGTGGACGTCGCTGCCATAGCGGAGCATAATAGGCGCGGTAGGTAGATATCACAGGGAAGCACGCAGGAGCAAGGTGTAGTACAGTGGCGTCCACACGCGCGAGGCTGGAGGCCGTCTCGGCGTCACGGCGTGGGAGGGAGCTGTAGAGATGCCTGCGAGGGTTTTCGCAGCACGGACGAATACAATGACCGGGGAGACTTGCAGTGGCCTGCAGGACGACGCTGACGGCGGCAAACAACGAAGACGGCGGAGAGAGACGGGGGATCGAGCGCGAGCGGGATGGGAGATTCGGTTGCATCGCAATCTCCTCACTAACAAATCTCTCGCTCCCTGTCCCAATTACTCCCGTTAAAATCTCTCTCTCTCTCTCTCGTTCCATAAATTCCTCCATGAAAATGATTCTCTTCCATAAAAATCTCTCTCTCTCTCCAATCAGTTACACCCGTGAAATCTCTTGGCGTTGGGGAACTCTTGGCGTCAGGTAGAGGAAGGAGCGGGCTGAGGTAAAAAAGGAATCAAATCTGGTAGGACCGTAGGAGGCGTAGGGGATTGAGTCACGATTTTTTCAGGGGAGATTTTTTGATCGGTGACCGTGCGAGGAAGAAGAAAAATCAGGAGGTGGGATGGGATGAAGCGGGGGAGCGACGGATGAAAACTTGACGTAATAGGGGAAACGGAACCTTGCGTTTCTTGTAGGTAGTAGAGATATTTATCGTACGTATCACATACTCTCCACTATGTATAAAGAATTGATGCGTATATCATTTTTTTATTCTGTGTGTTGTTTATTAATTTCTAGGCTTGTCGATAGTTTTGCTAGTTTGCTGGTTATATAAATCTTTATATATTTTAAATATGGCAAATGTTTATTCTTTTGCGGTATATTATTGCTAGGTATGTCACATATGATGGGTATATATTTTCTGGAATATGGTCTATGGGTATGTCACACTTATTAACTTTTATAATGTAAAATGCATTGGATACGACATACCCACAATATTTAAAAATATTTGTGGGTTTCGATTCCTTGGAGTGCTGTCCCATTTGAAGCGCAAAGAGTGATTTTTTCTATCATGCACTATATCGGAGTATTCTGTTCATGATGACAGTGGAACAAACCAGCATTCAAAACTGGAGTTAGAGGATGAAAACAAATATACAAAAATAGAAGAATGAACTTCCTTTGTGTTGTAATGTCTACAAATACTATCAATGGTTTGTAATCAGTGTACATGAGAATACAGAGTACAGCATCACACGATCCTACTCTGGAGCTGGTAAATAATAGAGTTGGCAACCAGCGAAGGGAAATTCCTTGGGAAAAAAAAGTTTCAGGAAAGGCAGACGAAGAAAAGACACTCTCATCATCAATCAAGAAAAGAGAAAGGTGGAGAGATTGACGATCAGAGAAAAGATAAAAAGGAAGAAATAAATAATTTACATGTTGCTATTCTAATATCTATTGTCCAGCTAACTTTGTGACTTCTGATTGGTCCTCCAGGTTCGCTACCTCGGATGAGCCTTCTAGTTTCTTCAAACCATCTTCACAGCAGTTGCTAATATCAAAGTTAGTCACAGATAACTTGGTGACTTCTGATTGGCCCTCCAGGTTCACTACCTGGGATGCGCCATCTAGTTTCTTCAAACCATCTTCGCAGTGTTTGCTAATATCCAAGTTGGTCACAGCTAACTTAGTGACTTCTGATTGGTCCTCCAGGTTCACTACCTCAGATGAGCCTTCTAGTTTCTTCAAACCTTCTTCGGAGTAGTTGCTGATATCAAAGTTGGTCACAGCATGAACACCACGGAGCTGAATTGCTGCTAGGTCATACGCTTCAGCTGCCTCCACTTCAGTTTCTGCCAACCAAGCACAATTCCTTATTCATTCACAATAAGTTTCAACTCACAGTGATTCTCTCACTCAAAATAGTTTTCAACACAAGGTTAATGCCATCAGTTACTAAAATCTGTACTCACCAAAGGTCCCAAGATAGATGTCTTTAGTGTCTCTACTCTCACCAATCCTACCAATACGTGCTTGCCATTTACCATCCTTTCGTCTGTTTAGTCCAAGTGAATGGATAAAGTTAAAATTTGCTGTAGAACCGAACATGAAGAATTCTTAAGTTTTAATACAGCAGAAAATTTTCAGTTGCAAAAGGAAACAAGATGGATCAAAATCCTACAAATTTATTTCACCAGACTAGATAATTCTTTATATATATTCCTGGAGTATAGAATAGCACCTTGTTACACCCCTGTATGACGATGTTCCTCTTGAGAAACAACTACTCTGCCTGAAATAATCATAAGAACAGTTTGAAAAACTAGCACATGGGTTTTAAACCTGCAATATTCAACTATATAACAGACCTCCTTATGTAGGCCACAAATTCATCTTGATTCATGCTCTTCATGATCTCAATTTCTTTTGCATAATCAGAAATCTGGAGAACAATTAGAAGTTAATTCCATTTTCCTGTATAACAAGATGCCAGTTCCTCAGAATACACAAAACAACAAACACTTCATACATTGAAGTTTAGTTTGGTGGGTTGAGTTATGCCCCAATATTTCAGGGCTGCAAGGTCATGTGCCCTTGCAGCATTCTCTTCAGTAACATAGCTTCCTGTAATGCCAAAATGAAGATTAAATTGAGCCGTTTTTATGTTCAATCAAAACTCACTCTATGATGGCAGGCAGTATAAGTTACCCAAGTACACTGAAGAACCACAATGGCAGCCAAAGGTAGAAATCGATCCCATGCAGAACATCCAAAGAAAAAATAATCAGTTAGGGAGAGTGAAGATACGAAGTGCACAATTAAATGTTGGATTGTATAACAAAAAGCACTAGAATTCTCAAATGCCTAATCCCTACAGAAAGAAGAGAAAAGCTTAATAGAGACATTTGATAATACCCTTCTCCTCTTATTATTATGAAAGAAAAAAGGTGTACTCTATTGCGCTTGCACAAAATTTATCATCCTACATCAACCAAGGGTTTCAAGGTGTCATAGTAAGAAGGAATATCAATAAACAATTTACTGATCCAACAGAGATGTTGTTCCTGCATTCCCATACAAACATTCATTAATCCAGAGCAGCAATCATCCTATATTAGCATTACGACCTAGTCCGCTTTTAGTAACTCGAACTATGGTGCCACATATTATGATTTGTAAATTAGAAGACACAGTATGTGCATCCTGCAACCATCCCAGTGTTTCCATTCGAGTGCAAGTGATAACTGATCAGTGCCCTCTCAGCATTTCCAAGTTAAACCATAGATAGTTTCGTTGGGCTCTGAAAATCATTGAATGAGCAGGCTAGAGTGTGGACAGCAAAACTACGCACCATGCTTGCCCTTGCGCTTGCGCCCCTCAACCTGGCTGGTGTTGTCCCAGAGGTGTGCCTCGTACTTGCCGCTCCACTTGAGCCTGTCCCCAGCATACACACGAACACAAACAATCGAGTCAACAACACACAGGGACAGCCAGCCCTACCAATGAACAGTAATAACGTCCTGCCTAGCTTGCCCACCTCGTCACGCCGTGGTAGCGCGACGACCGGGGCGCCGCGCACTTGCGCATGGCCTCCGCCACCAGCTTCCCGCCGCCGGGGGCCGTCTTCCCCTTGTCGGCGACGGCGACGGCGGCAGGCTGCTCATCGAGCGCCGCGATCTCTACGCCTTCCCCCGCGGCGGTCGGGTTCTCCTGGCGAGGTGGAGAAGGAGGAGGGGGAGGGGCAGGGGTGGTGGTGATGGCTGTTGGGTCCGGGGAGTGGGGTTGGACGGTGGTGGCCATCGCCGCAGCTTTCGCGCGAATCTTCAAGTGGGTTATTATTACACGATTTGGGCGGAGAAACCCTAGCTAGCCCTACGAGGGGTGGAGGAAAGAGCCGGTGCGTGACTGCGTCGTTGTGTTTCCGCCCGATTCGCTTCGCTGCCTCTAGTGTCTAGGCTAGCTAAATAATCATCCGGCTTCTCATCAGCGCATGTTTACGAAGCCAGTGCGTTGCAATGAGGGAATACACATTTAGTAGATATATAAATGTTAATATATTTTTTGAAGATATAAACATTAATATTGCCTGACATATACCTTACATTCATCAATATTTTAGTTTTTTATATTAAGTATTGATAGATGAAGACATCTGGATTTAGTTGAGACTTTGGTATGATAGCAAAAATGCCCGTGCGTTGCATCGGGAGAAGTTTTTTTTTTGGACGTCGATAACGCGCGAACGTTCGCGGCCTGTGGACTCCGGTCCGAACTAGTCGTTCGGAGCGGGAAGCAGCATGTACCGAACTAAAGTGTTCGGGCAGGCTTGCATAAAGCCCGAACGCGTGCACGAACCCCCTTAACCAGGTAGTTACCCTGGTCCTACCGGTCGCTGGATCCAACTCGCGGCACCTACCCTCTTCACCCCACGGTCCCCTCCATTGTTCCCCTTCCCCTCCATTGTTCCCCTTCCCCTTCGCCTCCATCAGTCTCGAAAATTGCTCCAAACGCAAGTTGCCATGGCAAGCCTGGCGAAGCCTAGTCCAGATTTGAGCTACTTGCAGGTTAGTTTTGCTCACCGACACACCCTCCCCTTCCCCCTCCCCCCTATCTGGCCCCGTCTCCCTCCCCTACCTTACAAATCTTGTCATGTTACTCTTCCGAAGTGTTGTTGTTCGTGCCATGAACAAGTTAGGCTGGTTGTCAAAAAGAGCATGTATGATGAAAATTTAGAAACAAATCCGTACTGCTATGGAAAATGCTGCCACTTGTGTTCTACTGTTCTTGCCATCTAATTGTTTGGCGTAAAAAAAAGGAAATACTACACAAGGAGAAAAAGGGGAAAAGGCTTATTGTATAGTTGCCATGTGTATGATATGGTTATTACCATGAAATTTGCTGATAAGAAAATTCTTGCCATGTGCATGATATGCTTGTTAACTGGAATGGCACTCAAAAAATCTTGCCATGTGGATGATATGCTTATCACCATGTATGTAATACTGGATATTGCCATGTGTAAACTACACATGATTTTTGCCATGTGTGTCCTGTTAAAAATTGCCATGATTAGTCATGTTTAATGGATGTTGCCATGTGTGTGCTACTTATGTTGCCATGTGTGTACTAATGATATTGACATGTGCGTACTACTTATATTGCCATGTTGTACGAAACAGAATGTTTGAATGCTTTGTTTTGACACAGATTTAAAGGGTACAAAAAAAACAAAAGCAGGATGGAACAAGGAAACAGAGGGAATCCCTGGTTCTACGGCTCACTACAAGTACCCCCGTGGAGTGCACGGGATTACGAGGAACTAAACTCGAATGGACCTTTGCTGCACTCCTGCAGCAGTACATGGACATAGGTACTTGGTAGAAAAAAATGGATTAAGATATTTTTTTGAAAAACACCTTTTGTATGAGGGGAATTTGATTGGCTCGAAATAAAAATGCAGGTGGAATCGACACATCCGCATCTGCCACGATGTGCTGACCAAAAGAACAAGGAATGCCTAGTGGCAGCACACACACAATACAACAACAATAGCTGCCAAGGGCAATATGTGGTGAGCTGGAAATTTTAAGAAGAATACATATCCTTAGTTAAAAAATGAAAGTTTTGCAAACACGAAAACTTATGGTTGATAAAAAAATGCAGGAGCAAAAGATGATGTCGTGGAAAGGACAGGGATGGCAGTGACGCCTACATCGTGGTACGCAGGTGAGGATTCTTGTAGCTTAAGTAACGTGCCATGTGACTGTGACTACACTTGTCATGACTGGGCCAAAAAAAGCTGAATTAGAATTTAGTTCCAGAAAAAAAGAAATAAAAATGAATGTTCCTCGATGGAACTTGCCATGTGTTAGTGATACAACTCATTGTAGGCATTATATTGAAATTGAAAAAAAATGAGAATTATGGGAGAACTTGCATTAGCATTGGAATAGCCCCCCATGTGGTAGGTTCAGTAAAATTTCCATGCCAGCATGTGTGCACTTGTCATGTTTGAAAGAAAAAATATAGCTGACATGTCAATGCTGATGAACTTGCCATGACTAGGTCCTTGAACTTGCTATGTGTCGTGGTTTTGTCACGGCAAGATGTCCCCGTGAAAGGACTTCGTGGTGAGGCCATCACAACTAGGTAGTAGCTTGAAGGGGTTGGTCGGAATCGAGAGACGCGAGGTTTTACCAGGTTCGGCCCCTCACTGTGGAGGTAAAAGCCTACATCCCGCTTGATTGATATTGATGATGATCATGATCTCGATTACAAGGGAGGTGTTTCCCTACCTCTATCTCGAGAGCATCTACTTTGATCTTGTCTAAGACTTGTGTGTCTGTATCAACTTGTCCCCCTTAGGGTGCCCTCCCCCTCCTTATATAAGTTGAAGGGGCGGCTTACATGTAGAGTCCTAGTAGGATTAGGACTATTCTATTTTCTTATTTACAAGTGGAATCCTAGTCCAGATCTTGCTCCTTTTGTAAGGGGAATATTCCTTATGCTTTTCCTCTCAAGCTAGCCCATCGGATACCATACCTTGAGCCGGTCTTCTCACGAGCCTCCTTCTAGGCCTTGGGCCTTGTCATTCGTCTGACCCGCCTACCCGGTCACCAGTGAGTCATCAAGTCCAGCTGAGTCACCAGTGAGTCGCCAAGATCGGCCGGGTCACCAATGAGTCGTCAAGTCCCGGCTGGGTCATACTTTAGGCCGGGTTATACCGTGGGGTATATCCCCGACATTAGCCCCAGTTTGATATGGATTTATCCATGTTAAACTTATCCTACAAAATAAAAACAAGAAAAATTTGACGGGTTGTGCGCCGGGTCGAAGGTTCTTCCGTGTCGGCATCTGTTCATCCTTAAGTCCTTGTTATTTATTTCTGTGAAAACATTCGACCGAGTCAATATTTGCCGAGTCATGCAATTCTTGAGTTATTCCATATCGTGTCTCTTTGTTATATCAGTAGGCCAGCTTCAAAATCAATTTGCTGATATTGGTTTCTTCTAGAAAAATATTGGGAAAAATAACCCATTTGAGTCGGCCTCCAATGCTTTGGCTTGACAAAAATATTGGTCTTTAGATATTCATCTGATATTCGGCCGGCTTTAGGATGTAGGGCTTGCCGAGTTGCGTTCGCTGAAATTGCCGAGTTATATAATTTGATCATACCAGGTTATGATTGTTATAGATGCCGGGTCACATAACTGGTCTTCCCGAGTTGTTCAGGCCAAGTCCTTATACCTTGTGACGACTTAGTGCTTGCTTTTGCAAATATAGCTTCCAATCATTGAGTCAGCTACTGGGCCTTTCTATGAATAGCTTAGAGGAGATAAACTTTGCAAGTTTCTCCACTAAGAATGTGATACCTGGTTTGCTCAAAACTGGGAACTTGACGGTGTACCTTCCTTATATCTATATTACCTGTAGCCCCCAAGTATTAAGAGGGGAACATAGTGATAGCTTAAGACTTGCTTCAATATAAATGTTGCAACTTTGGAGAAATCCGGGTTGTTCATTGGAGTCACCAATCATAAACTGAATGTTTTGTATTTCACATGTGTAGCCCCCAAGGGCCGGCTCATCCGTATATGATGGGCTGGGTCTTCAATTTGGACCATATAATTTGGGTAAACAACTGAATGCTGTAGCCCCCAAGTGTCGGGTTGTCTTGGCTGCAGCAACCTGGGATTTTATATTTGTCTTATACTCATAAAATTTCAGCCAGTGTAGCCCCCAAAGGTCGGGTCATTATGCAATAATGAGCAGGGACTTTGTAGATCTGATTATATAGACTTGAAAATAACATCATATGATGTAACCCCCAAGCTTCGGGTCACTATTGATGTAGTGGATTTAAGGCTTGTGTACTTTGAAATTTTGACAAGAGCAATTGGTAGCCCCCAAGGGCCGGCTCATCATTATGTGATGGGTCGGGTCTTCAATGAGACTAGTTAAAATGACCATGCAATAGCCCCAAGTGCCGTGGTGCATGCTTGCAGCGACATGGGACTTGCATATTTGATGTAATCTTGATTTGAATAATGTAGCCCCCAAGTTTCGGGTCATGTGCCTGCAGCAACTCGGGACTATTCCTTCCATTGTAGAATAAAATCATATCCACTGTCTAGATGATGTTACTGAATGCTTTGCGTATTAGCATTTAACCATGCTTCTTGTTGTAAGCTGGTATTTTGGATGAGGAAGTAATAGCCATTTCTTTGAAGCTGCTTTGAAAACCTCAATCATTCAATACCGGTTATGATAACCATAATGAAAATCCAGCTATATTGTCTTATTAAGGATTTGAATAATGTAACCTGGTTTGAAAACCGGCCCCTGCAACATAAACCAATATATCCATCTATATATGATGCATTGTATGATGATGCAATGTATGATGATGTATGTGTATGATAACAGAGTATAAAAAGACCGACTTTCGAGGCTCGAGTCTTGCTTCAGTGAATCTGGCATGATAAACTTGGTTTATCCTCACTTTCAGTAAGCTGGCTCTCACATGACTTAAGCAGCCATTTTAACTTTGACAAGTTCAGGGTCTTCAAGATTGACTTGTCAAGAGTACGGTGGGTCATCTTTTTCGGAGTAGCATCGAGCATACAGGCAGGTATAACCAATAATGTGGCGTTTTTTGCCGGGTCAAGAGGGTGAGAAAGCTAAACTCGATGAGTTGGAAGCGCCCCAAGTGACCTTATGATCAATTAATAGAAGACTCACGCACAATATATGTGATGAAACGACAGAGGCCCCGAGTTTCGGGGATGCTGACTTTATTACGTTGATCATAATATGATAAGCCAATAAAGGCAGGACACTCATGTTTGAACCACGCATCTTGGTAGCTAGTCCTATTTGGCAGCCTTTAATTTTTCGCCGATATGGCAAGATGCCCATGTTTGAACTACGCATCATGGCAGCAAGTTCTCTTTGGCAACCTTTAATTTTTCGCTGATATGGCAGTGATAACCCACAAGTATAGGGGATTGCAACAGTTTTTGAGGGTAGAGTATTCAAACCAAATTTGTAGATTCGACACAAGGGGAGCCAAAGAATATTTGCAAGTATCAGCAGCTGAGTTGTCAATTCAACCACACCTGGAGATTAAATATCTGTAGCAAGGTGATCAGTAGCAAAGTAGTAACTTAGCAAGAACAATATAAGAGAAATTCGTAGGCATTGGATCGGTGGATTCGTTGGATCATATTCATCATACAACAGTCATAACCTAGGGCGATATAAAACTAGCTCCAGTTATATATATATATATATATATATATATATAATGTAGGCATGTATTTCGTAAATAGTCATACGTGCTTATGGAAAGAACTTGTATGACATCTTTTGTCCTACCCTCCTGTGACGCCCCCGATTCAATCATACACTAATCATGCACGCAAACGTGTATGATCAAGATCAGGGACTCACGGGAAGATATCACAACACAACTCTAAAACATAAATAAGTCATACAAGCATCATAATACAAGCCGGGGGCCTCGAGGAATACAAGTGCTCGATCATAGACGAGTCAGCGGAAGCAACAATATCTGAGTACAGACATAAGTTAAACAAGTTGCCTTAAGAAGGCTAGCACAAACTGGGATACAGATCGAAAGAGGCGCAGACCTCCTGCCTGGGATCCTCCTAACTACTCCTGGTCGTCGTCCGTGGGCTGCACGTAGTAGTAGGCACCTCCGGTGTAGTAGGAGTCGTCGTCGACGGTGGCGTCTGGCTCCTGGGCTCCAGCATCTGGTTGCGACAACCAGAGAGAAAGGAAAGGGGGGAAAGGGGGAGAAAGCAACCGTGATTACTCATCCAAAGTACTCGCAAGCAAGGAGCTACACTACATATGCATGGGTATATGTGTAAGGGCCATATCGGTGGACTGAACTGCAGAATGCTAGAATAAGAGGGGGATAGCTAATCCTGTCGAAGACTACGCTTCTGGCCACCTCCATCTTGCAGCATGTAGAAGAGAGTAGATGGTAAGTTCACCAAGTAGCATCGCATAGCATAATCCTACCCGGCGATCCCCTCCTCGTCGCCCTGTTAGAGAGCGATCACCGGGTTGTATCTGGCACTTGGAAGGGTGTGTTTTATTAAGTATCCAGTTCTAGTTGTCATAAGGTCAAGGTACAACTCCGGGTCGTCCTTTTACCGAGGGACACGGCTATTCGAATAGATAAACTTCCCTGCAGGGGTGCACCACATAACCCAACACGCTCGATCCCATTTGGCCGGACACACTTTCCTGGGTCATGCCCGGCCTCGGAAGATCAACACGTCGCAGCCCCACCTAGGCACAACAGAGAGGTCAGCACGCCGGTCTAAATCCTATGGCGCAAGGGTCTGGGCCCATCGCCCATTGCACACCTGCATGTTGCGAACGCGGCCGGAAGGAGACCTAGCTTAGCAGGCATTCCAGTCCAATCCGGAGCGCGCCACTCAGTCGCTGACGTCACGAAGGCTTCGGCTGATACCACGACGTCGAGTGCCCATAACTGTTCCCGCGTAGTTGGTTAGTGCGTATAGACCAAATGGCCAGACTCAGATCAAATACCAAGAACTCGTTAAGCATGTTATTTTTAAGTATCCGCGGACGCCGACCAGGGCCAGGCCCACCTCTCTCCTAGGTGGTCTCAACCTGCCCTATCGCTCCGCCACAAAGTAACAGTCGGGGGCCGTCAGGAACCCAGGCCCACCTCTACCGGGATGGAGCCACCTGTCCTTTCAGCCCCCTCATCAGAATCACTTGAGGGTACTCGACGAGCTGACCCGACTTTAGTCACCACATGTGTCATGTATATAAAGTATATAGTATATACCTGTGATCACCTCCCGAAGTGATCACGGCCCAGTAGTATAGCATGGCAGACGGACAAGAGTGTAGGGCCACTGATGGAACACTAGCATCCTATACTAAGTAGTAGGATAGCAGGTAAGGGTAACAACTGTAGCAACAATGACAGGCTATGCAACAGAATAGGATTAACCGAAAGCAGTAACATGCTACACTACTCTAATGCAAGCAGTATAGAGAAGAATATGCGATATCTGGTGATCAGGGGGGGGGGCTTGCCTGGTTGCTCTAGCAAGTAGGGGTCGTCAACAACATAGTCGGTCGGGGCACCAGCAGCGACGTCGGTCTCGTAGTCTACCGGATAGAAGAGGGGGAAGAAACAATGAATATAATGCAAACATAAGCATGACGATGGAAGACATGACAATGCGCGGTGCTAGGTGTGCCCAATCGCGGTAGTAGGTGATACCGGCGAAGGGGGAAAACATCCGGGAAAGTATCCCCGGTGTTTCGCGTTTTTGGACAGATGAACCAAAGGGGGAAAGTTGCGTGTTTGCTATGCTAGGGATGTGTGGTGGACGAACGGACTGCATATTCGGACTTGTCTCGTCGTTCTGGGCAACTTTCATATACAAAATATTTCCATCCGAGTTACGGTTTATTTTATATGATTTTTCAAAGTTTTAAGGATTTTTTAAAATATTTCAATTCGAAATTTTATATCTAAATGCTTTTGTCACATGGTGCTGTGCTAGCTGGTGTGTATTACAGGTGGGGCCATGGGTTGGGTTGACCAAGTCAATTTGACTGGTCAACAGTGGGTGTGACCCACATGTTATTGTCACAAGTGTTAATAAAACAACTAACTAATTTAATCAAGGGGGAGTCCCACATGTCATTGGGAAGCAACTAATTTAACTAGTACTAATTAGCCCCTAATCTAACCTAATCCTAATTAACTAGGCCGGCCATTGGTACAGTCGTGCCTCACCTCCAGTGGCCATGCGACGGCTGTGTTGCCATGGCCAACACGCACGGGCGCAAAGGCAGCGGCCATGCCCATCCGCAACAGTAGCAAGCAGCATCGCATGAGCAGTAGTAAGCAGCAGCAGTATAGCACGCAGTAACGATGCAGTAGCAGCAGCATCGGGCAGCAACAGGGAGGAGGCGCGCTGGCGCTTGCGAGTAAGGGAAGCAGGGCACGACCCTAGGCGGCAGCAGGCACGAGCGGGGTTCAGGGGCATGGGTGCGGCCACGCGGTCAACGCGAGCGGCAGCAGCAATTATGCAGGAGCAGCAGTTCACAAGGAGCAGCAGCAACTCCGAGCACGCATGCGGGTATGTACGCGTATGCGCGAGATCGGATGAGCTCGGGGACAGAGGCTACAACAATGAATGAAGGGGGCAAGCAGGGGGATGGACGAGGAGCTCACTGCGGTGCAGAAGACGAGCTCGAGGAGGCAAGGAAGGTCGGGGTCGAGCAAATCGACGACGGCAGCCGGTGATGCAGACGGTCGAAGACGAGCTCGATGGTGGCGACGTGGGGCTCTCCTGCGCGATTTGCTCTGCGAGGACGACGTAGCGGACGACGATGGAGTGGCCGGGCACTGTCTCACGGCCCAGGGACGATGGTGGCTATGTGGGCGAGTTCGGCCATGGCAACGAGGCTCGGTTGCGCGATGCGGATGCGAGAGCGAGCGAAGAAGAGGGGAAAGTGGGCGCTAGGGTTTGACCGCGAGGGAGAGGAGGCTGGGCGCAACCTTATCCTAATGGGGAAACGGTGGATGTCTGCCACGGCGGCATCGGTGGGCGGGGTGGCCGGGATGGCGGCCACGCCCTCCTCTGCCTCCTGTAGCAGGAGGAAGGGGATGAGTGGGGTGTGGGCTGACCGGTTCTGGCCTGGTGGGCTGGCCAGCTGGGCCGTTTGGCCCAGTTGGCCAGAGGGGTATTTCTCGTGTTGTTGTTTTTCCTTTTAGTTTTCACACTTTTCTGTTTTATTAAATTTTAGTTTATATAAAATACAAAAAGTCATACCTAAAATAGATTAATAGTTATGCCACTACCACAATTAACTTGGCACCTAAAATAAAATATTTTTTAATTGTTTAGTATTTAAAGTATTCAAACAATAGTTTTGCTACTGTTTTATTACCATTTGAATATTTGAACATTTTATAAAAGTGTGGTTCTCCACCATAATTACCTACGCATTATTTGGCACAACCCGAACATTTTAGTTTTAAAGTTTGAAAACTTTTGTTGTTTGCCTTTTATTCAATTTTGAATTTGAATTGGTTTTTGAACTAACACGGGATTAACTACAGTGACAGAGGTGACGTGGCATCAATAGCAGGGAATTACTGTAGTCTAATTATCCGGGCGTCACAATTCTCCTCCACTACAAGAAATCTCGTCCCGAGATTTAAGTGGGGAGTAAGGGGGAAAGTTCTGGTTACGATATTCTAATGGATCTTCTTGAAGAAGTTAATCCCTTTCGTTGATGTCTTCAATTCGTTATTCCAATGCATCATGATAAAGTTGTCGTCCTTTCTTTGGGAACTCCACCGTACTTACGAAAGGATAAGGGGCAGCTCAGCTACGACAGAATGCTTTTGAGGGAAACAATCTGGGGTTACCCATGAATGAGCATAAGATTATCTCTCGAGTTGAACATATAAAATACATCGAGGGTAAGGGACGAAGGTACAATAAGAGGTTCCAAGCGGATAGATAGTTGCTCGAAGTCTGAACCAGAGTGAGAAAGGGGTTCAGAGTAGCGAGAGTAAGTATTGCGTCTGAGACCAGAATAGAGCACTAGGAAGGTGGCCCATGGATTAAATATGAAGCCAAGCGTGGGGAATAACCATTAGAAACAGGGTTGTACAGGAGAGTCAGGTTTCGATCCTGTGGAACTCTGGGTTATGGGCCCACCATGTGGGTTAAAAGTAGGAAGGGCGGAGACGTCTTGCGTGATCATGTAAGCAAGGCATGTCAGAGGATAGCCTGTCATTTATGTCGACAACAACATCGGTACCAAGGGCGAGGGACGAAGAGAACCATTTTCCTGCTCGTTGAACAAGGCGGACCAATAGGCAAAGTTCTCGTCCATCGGTGGTTACCGGAATGCTATCAACAAAAGCAACAGGGTCTTATTGACACGGTTGTACACCAAGGTGTTTACGTAAGCAGAAGAACATTACTGCTTAGATCATATAGATCACCAAAAAGGTTAAACAAAACAATGGAAAGGAAAATGTGATCATCAGATTAAACAAAACAATGGAAAGGAAAATGTGCTTAAACACATATTTCAGGGGTATATCCTTCCCAAGGACAAGCAGATGATATCCATGACAAGATAGAAGGTAGAAAACCATTTAGGTAAGGGGAGAGAACTTTCCTGACATTACCCATACAACAGTGTTTGGATAATTGATAAGGAAAATTTAGCATTGTGATTTAAATGTTCTTATTGATGATCGGAGTACCACAAACATGCTTCGAGATAGCCTTGACATGGTTTTCAAGCAAAGGTCGGACTTTGGATACACAAAGGATCCATCAGGAACAACTTATAGAATAAGTCTTACGATTTCCTCATGGAAGAATCAATAACCTTGTTAAGAAGGGAACTATAACAATAGGGTCCTCCGGCCAGGTGTACTAGGCATGACACCACCTTACCGGGTCATATAACGACCAATGTTATAACTCTTGAAAATATGTTTCAACCATCATATCTGACCGAGATTCAGATCTGGTTGGTTTCAGGATAACTCAGATTCAGGATGTCTGAGAAGAAAGGTGTAACACACATTGACGAGATGATAATGTAAGATTCTTGGAAATGAACTATGGAGGCGAGTTCCAAAACAAGAGTTCATCATTTAACCAAGGAGAGGACGAGAAGGTGGCTGATGGACTCAGCGACAATTCCTCGAGATTTCCAAAAGGATGGATTTCCACAACTATGTGAATAAGGAGATAACATTTGTCAGATCAGATGACATAATGAGGTATGCTCGAGGAAAACATACACAATTAAACATTGGTTGAAAGGTGCACCCGAAATATGGGGTTAGGTAGCATGATCAATGTTAGAATGGTGGTTCAGCAACCGATAGGCTAAGAATGAATTATCGATCATTAACTTCAAAGCAATAGGGTTTCTAGAAGTGCAGAATCCAAACAACACCGTTCACTTGTGGGTACCCCGGTTGGAATCAACACGAGGACCAAGAAAGAATGGTGATGGTGAGAAGTATCATTATAGCAAGAATTCTTAAGAGGTGGAGCAATCCTCACAACATTCTTGACATCAAAGATGGTAATACTCCGCGGTAGAACATAACATAAGTTGGATAGCAAGGAACTCAAGGTACAACACAAAACAGGAACAAGTTTTGTGTTCGAGGGAATGCAATAATGTTGTCGATGATAACCCAAATCATCGAGGGCAAAGGATGCTATTTCTCATCAAGAATTCAATAGATATCTTGGAAGACCTCAGAATGTTGATGACGATCACGACACATTTGTCGAGAGGTTTCGAGAAGATGTAACTGATCGGCGATGACATCAAGTCAACGGAATGATGAAACAAAAAGTTATTAGAACCATGGGTACGACACAAACTCGAAATCAAGCTTGCTGTTCAAGGACAAACGACATGACGAGGAAGATCGATTGTAAGATTAGCTCACCGTCGCAATTTGTGCTCCGGGAAGAAGGACCCGGTAGCACAGTTAAAATTTAGCACGATAATGATATAGCCAATCAGGCTAGGAATGACGTGATCGAGTACAAACTCGCAAGTAAAGAAGATTACTAAGAGTTGTTTAATCGCGACGCGGACTCGATTCAGTTATCGATGTCCTTCAGTGTTTAATAACTCGAAGCCCGTGAAAAACTATAATCAGTGAGAATGTATTACTTGATGAAGAACTCATAAGAAGTTATGCAGTTCCGTGATAATCTCGAGATACCAGGGGGGTAATACTCGACGACAAACCAAAGTAGAGGTTGGACTGGGGTATTGCTCTGCAGAAGACAAGTGCTTAACTTGTACGAGAAATGGTATTTAAAGGAGAACATGGTCGGAACCACGATTGCAAAAGGCCAGATCCCAGATATAAGATGAACTTATACCAAGGGAATAATTAATTTAAGAGAAGCTTTTAATGATAAGATCTACATCGTGTCCATGGGCATGAACACAAAGTTCAAGGTCGACTCCCACTTCTGCAATGCATAACCTTTCATTCACTGCTCTATTAAAAATAATTTGAGTGCAAAAACCTACCTGGTGAATTACCAGAGGAGTATGAACCTTGGAAAACTTTCGGGTTCACATAGATTAAGGAAGGCATAGGTTCAACCCATCAGGGCAACTTAGAAACATATGCCACAAGCTTCGAGAGTAATTATCACCAGCTCAAAAGTAGAGCATGGTTGACAAAGCAGAGGATACAATTTACCAAAGGCATTATGTATCCGAGAAAAGACTCACAAAGTTATTGAATATGAAGGACGTCGTCGGATAAAATCCCATAAAGGTTCTGGTGGTCCACAAGAGACCTGATGTGAGCATCGGTACTCAACCAACAGAAGAAAGAAAGCAAGGAGATCGGATTATCAAAACAACCGACTAATTCAAAGCTCCAATGCAAAGGAATTATGAGCTCCAAATCAAGGGATCAGAAGCAAACACTCTGATCAAGGATGGATAGGTTGAGTAGGCTTAAGGGTACAATCGATGGCAATTTCATTGGTCGAGATCCAACTCATGTTTAATATGACGTCTGAGCTGGAAGGATGAATTCTAGGATCTGATTAAGGACTGTGAGAATTCGCAACATATTGAATCAAGGGCCTCTAATGATAATGACAAAGGATACTAATGAATATTGCTAGTCATATGGAACGCAACCATAATGCAAGCAGACAAGTATTTGCGGAGTAATAGCGGGCAGAGGATTATCAAAAGATCAGATAGTATTTCAATGTGTCTTGTAAATCATATAAACAACGGGGGAAGAGTGGATACTCGGTAAGTGTGAGGAATTATCCGTAGAGGGTATTCATGTGGCAAGAACTGCAAGGTAGTAGGCACAAAGTATTCACGGATCAATAGAGGGAATTTCAGGGTATCTTGTAATGACAAGATCAACTGGGAACCAATATAAGAACGACATATGTATGTATTTATCCATAGGGATATTTCGGTGATAGGGATTGCAAAAACAACGGGCACAAAGTCTCGAGAGAACATCACAGGGTAACTCCGGAATCTTCTAGTGCAGCAGGCGATCATCTGAAGTGAGGGACTCTCCGGGAGAAAGTACTTTCGAGAACCTAAAGTTAGTTTTGTTTTTAGCAAAATCATTTAACCCGAATAGAAGAGAGCTCAGAGTCCCAGAGTAAAGATCGAGGAGTAAAAGATCCTAATACCACCCAATGGCGACGTGGGACCGTAAGCCGCACAGCCATGTTAGTAAAAGTTTTGCAATGTCTAGACTCGACTTCGGCCAAGGAGTGTGGAAGGGGGATTCCTATAGGCATTCGGCTCTGATACCAACTTGTGACGCCCCCGATTCAATCATACACTAATCATGCACGCAAACGTGTATGACCAAGATCAGGGACTCACGGGAAGATATCAAAACACAACTCTAAAACATAAATAAGTCATACAAGCATCATAATACAAGCCGGGGGCCTCGAGGGCTCGAATACAAGTGCTCGATCATAGACGAGTCAGCGGAAGCAACAATATCTGAGTACAGACATAAGTTAAACAAGTTGCCTTAAGAAGGCTAGCACAAACTGGGATATAGATCGAAAGAGGCGCAGACCTCCTGCCTAGGATCCTCCTAACTACTCATGGTCGTCGTCCGCGGGCTGCACGTAGTAGTAGGCACCTCCGGTGTAGTAGGAGTCATCGTCGACGGTGGCGTCTGGCTCCTGGGCTCCAGCATCTGGTTGCGACAACCAGGAAGAAAAGAAAGGGGGGGAAAGGGGGAGAAAAGCAACCGTGAGTACTCATCCAAAGTACTCGCAACCAAGGATCTACACTACTTATGCATGGGTATCTATGTAAAGGGGCGATATCGGTGGACTGAACTGCAGAATGCCAGAATAAGAGGGGGATAGCTAATCCTATCGAAGACTATGCTTCCGGCAGCCTCCATCTTGCAGCATGTAGAAGAGAGTAGATGGTAAGTTCACCAAGTAGCATCGCATAGCATAATCCTACCCGGCGATCCCCTCCTCGTCGCCCTGTTAGAGAGCGATCACCGGGTTGTATCTGGCACTTGGAAGGGTGTGTTTTATTAAGTATCCAGTTCTAGTTGTCATAAGGTCAAGGTACAACTCCGGGTCGTCCTTTTACCGAGGGACATGGCTATTCGAATAGATAAACTTCCCTGCAGGGGTGCAGCACATAACCCAACACGCTCGATCCCATTTGGCCGGACACACTTTCCTGGGTCATGCCCGGCCTCGGAAGATCAACACGTCGCAGCCCCACCTAGGCACAACAGAGAGGTCAGCAGGCCGGTCTAAATCCTATGGCGCAGGGGTCTGGGCCCATCGCCCATTGCACACCTGCACGTTGCGAACGCGGCCGGAAGCAGACCTAGCCTAGCAGGCGTTCCAGTCCAATCCGTCGCGCGCCACTCAGTCGCTGACGTCACGAAGGCTTCGGCTGATACCACGACGTCGAGTGCCCATAACTGTTCCCGCGTAGTTGGTTAGTGCGTATAGACCAAATGGCCAGACTCAGATCAAATACCAAGAACTCGTTAAGCATGTTATTTTTAAGTATCCGCGGACACCGACTAGGGCCAGGCCCACCTCTCTCCTAGGTGGTCTCAACCTGCCTTGTCGCTCCGCCACAAAGTAACAGTCGGGGGCCGTCAGGAACCCAGGCCCACCTCTACCGGGATGGAGCCACCTGTCCTTTCAGCCCCCTCATCAGAATCACTTGAGGGTACTCAATGAGCTGACCCGACTTTAGTCACCACATGTGTCATGTATATAAAGTATATAGTATATACCCGTGATCACCTCCCGAAGTGATCACGGCCCAGTAGTATAGCATGGCAGACGGACAAGAGTGTAGGGCCACTGATGGAACACTAGCATCCTATACTAAGTAGTAGGATAGCAGGTAAGGGTAACAACTGTAGCAACAATGACATGCTATGCAACAAAATAGGATTAACCGAAAGCAGTAACATGCTACACTACTCTAATGCAAGCAGTATAGAGAAGAATAGGCGATATCTGGTGATCAAGGGGGGGGGGGCTTGCCTGGTTGCTCTAGCAAGTAGGGGTCGTCAACAACGTAGTCGGTCGGGGCACCAACAGCGACGTCGGTCTCGTAGTCTACCGGATAGAAGAGGGGGAAGAAACAATGAATATAATGCAAACATAAGCATGACGATGGAAGACATGACAATGCGTGGTGCTAGGTGTGCCCAATCGCGGTAGTAGGTGATACCGGCAAAGGGGGAAAACATCCGGGAAAGTATCCCCGGTGTTTCGCGTTTTCGGACAGATGAACCGAAGGGGCAAAGTTGCGTGTTTGCTATGCTAGGGATCTGTGGCGGACGAACGGACTGCATATTCGGACTCGTCTCGTCGTTCTGGGCAACTTTCATATACAAAATATTTCCATCCGATTTACGGTTTATTTTATATGAGTTTTCAAAGTTTTAAGGATTTTCTAAAATATTTCAATTCGAAATTTTATATCTAAATACTTTTGTCACATGGTGCTGTGCTAGCTGGTGTGTATTACAGGTGGGGCCATGGGTTGGGTTGACCAAGTCAATTTGACTGGTCAACAGTGGGTGTGACCCACATGTCATTGTCACAAGTGTTAATAAAACAACTAACTAATTTAATCAAGGGGGAGTCCCACATGTCATTGGGAAGCAACTAATTTAACTAGTACTTTTTAGCCCCTAATCTAACCTAATCCTAATTAACTAGGCCGGCCATGGGTACAGCCGTGCCTCACCTCCAGTGGCTATGCGACGGCTGTGTTGCCATGGCCAACACGCACGAGCGCAAAGGCAGCGGCCATGCCCATCCGCAACAGCAGCAAGCAGCATCGCATGAGCAGGAGTAAGCAGCAGCAGTATAGCACGCAGTAACGATGCAGTAGCAGCAGCATCGGGCAGCAACAGGAAGGAGGCGCGCTGGCGCTTGCGAGTAAGGGAAGCAGGGCACGACCCTAGGCGGCAGCAGGCACGAGCGGGGTTCAGGGGCATGGGCGCGGCCACGCGGGCGACGCGAGCGGCAGCAGCAAGTATGCAGGAGCAGCAGTTCACAAGGAGCAGCAGCAACTCCGAGCACGCATGCGGGTATGTACACGTATGCGCGAGATCGGATGAGCTCGGGGACAGAGGCTACAACAATGAATGAAGGGGGCAAGCAGGGGGATGGACGAGGAGCTCACTGCGGTGCAGAAGACGAGCTCGAGGAGGCAAGGAAGGTCGGGGTCGAGCAAATCGACGACGGCAGCCGGTGATGCAGACGGTCGAAGACGAGCTCGATGGTGGCGACGTGGGGCTCTCCTGCGCGATTTGCTCTGCGAGGACGACGTAGCGGACGACGATGGAGTGGCCGGGCACTGTCTCACGGCCCAGGGACGATGGTGGCTACGTGGGCGAGTTCGGCCATGGCAACGAGGCTCGGTTGCGATGCGGATGCGAGAGCGAGCGAGGAAGAGGGGAAAGTGGGCGCTAGGGTTTGACCGCGAGGGAGAGGAGGCTGGGCGCGACCTTATCCTAATGGGGAAACGGTGGATGTCTGCCACGGCGGCATCGGCGGGCGGGGTGGCCGGGATGGCTGCCACGCCCTCCTCTGCCTCCTGTAGCAGGAGGAAGGGGATGAGTGGGGTGTGGGCTGACCGGTTCTGGCCTGGTGGGCTGGCCAGCTGGGCCGTTTGGCCCAGTTGGCCAGAGGGGTATTTCTTGTGTTGTTGTTTTTCCTTTTAGTTATTACACTTTTCTGTTTTATTAAATTTTAGTTTATATAAAATACAAAAATTCATACCTAAAATAGATTAATAGTTATGCCACTACCACAATTAACTTGGCACCTAAAATAAAATATTTTGTAATTGTTTAGTATTTAAAGTATTCAAATAATAGTTTTGCTACTGTTTTATTACCATTTGAATATTTGAACATTTTATAAAAGTGTGGTTCTCCACCATAATTACCTACGCATTATTTGGCACAACCCGAACATTTTAGTTTTAAAGTTTGAAAACTTTTGTTGTTTGCCTTTTATTCAATTTTGAATTTGAATTGGTTTTTGAACTAACGCGGGATTAACTACAGGGATAGAGGTGACGTGGCATCAATAGCAGGGAATTACTGTAGTCGAATTATCCGGGCGTCACACCTCCCATGGCAGCGGGGTCCATAAGGAAACTAAGGGATATTAATGCCTCCTTTTAATAGAGAACCGGAACAAAGCATTAACACATAGTGAATACATGAATTCTCAAACTACGGTCATCACCAGAAAGTATCTCGACTATTGTCACTCCAGGGTTTACGGATCATAACACGTAATAGGTGAATATGACTTGCAAGATCGAATCTAGAACATAGATATAATGGTGAAAACATAAATGGTTCAGATCTGAAATCATGGCACCCAGGCCCAAAGTGACAAGCAGTAAGCATGGTAATGTCATAACAATATCAATCTCAGGACATAATGGATACTAGGGATCAAGCCCTAACAAAACTAACTTGATTACATGACGAATCTCATCCAACTCCTCACCGACCAGCGAGCCTGCGAAGGAATTACTCACTCCCGGTGGGGAGCATCATGGAATTGGCGATGAAGGAGGGTTGGCGATGACGAAGATCGAAGATCCCCCTCTCCGGAGCCCCGAACGGACTCTAGATCTGGCCTCCCGATGAAGAACAGGAGGTGGCGGCAGCTCCCTATCATGAAATGAGATAATTCTACCTCCCTGATTTTTCTCTCCAAGTATAGGTATTTAAGGAGTCGGAGATAGGGTCCGCGGGGCCACGAGGTGGGCACAACCCACTTGGGCGCGCCTAGAGGGGGGCGCCCTGGTGGGTTGTGCTTACCCAGGGGCCCCCCTCCGGTGGTTCTTGGCTCCAATATTTTTCTTTTATTCTGAAATAAATCTCCAAAAAGTTTCCTTCCATTCCGAGAACTTTTATTTCTGCACAAAAACAACACAATGGTAGTTCTGCTGAAAACAGTGTCAGTCTAGGTTAGTTTCATTCAAATCATGCAAATTAGAGTCCAAAACAAGAGGAAAAGCGTTAGGAAAAGTAGATACGACAAAGACGTATCAACTCCCCCAAGCTTAACCTTTGCTTGTCCTCAAGCAATTCAGTTGATAAACTGAAAGTGAAAAAGAAACACTTCTACGAACTCTTTTGCTCTTGTTTACATAAATAAGCTTAAGTAGCACCCATGTTTTCAGCAAAGATTATAACTAACCATGTCAATAATAACTCTTAAATATTATATTAACTCATATCAATAACATAATCAACTAGCGAGCAATAATAAAATATCTCAAATGACAACACCTTGTCAAAACAATCATGATATAATATGACAATAGTCGTGTCTCCACTAGTACGCGTCGGTGCTATACAAACGGTTTTAAACCCCTTTCCGCGACGGCATTTGGAACCGTCGCCTAGTGAGTGACGGCGATAGGGGGGTCCTTCCCACACGACCCAGAAACCATCGGGGATATGCTCTCCTGGCACACACGCTCGGCAAAATGAGGTCGTGTGCAACCGGCGAGCACTCAAATACAGAAATACGTACAATAGAGCTAAAAATACAATTATACAGGCGAAATTGTTTACGGTCGCAAGTACATCCCACACAGTCAGTCCCCGCTAAACATTTCTGTTCGTATGTACATCCCACACAGTCGCTCCAAGGAAAACGTTTCCGTTCACAGGTACATCACACACAATTTTTCCCGTTAAATCGTTTGTGAGAGCATTGCCATTGCACACGATATTAATAATTTTATCGTTTGCGTTATTGAATGCATCACACACGGTCCGTACAAGAAACTGTGTGGCAAAGGCTGTCCATCACACACAATTTTTATGTGGTAAACGTTTGCGCAAGGTGGCCTAACGCAAACAGTATTCAAGAGAAAGTCATGTGTGATTGCTCATTGATCCAACACGGTTTATTCCTAGAAACTGGGTGCGTTTCCTGAGGTCATCGTCCACGGTATTTTTTCAATAACCGTTTGCAATAGCAAACCCAATTAGCAGGCTAATTCGCCATTAGTAGGCTAATTGCCCTATTATTAATAATCCATTTATTAATCTAATTGACATTCATATTAAGCACATAATATATTTCATTTCCATATTAAGGAAGCAGAATTTCATAATTGAAATGCATCAGAGTACAACATGATATAGATTCAGCACTCAGCTACCCCATTACACACCAGTACCAAGTTTCAGATGCAACATGTAGAACCTTTCGAAATTAGCATCATAGACGGTATATAGACAGATGCATCTCATCTGGAAAACTACTGAAGCGGAAGGCGAATATTGAGCCTTCATTCATGTTGAAGGTCTTTGCAACTTTAGGCCAGTGCCTGTGGATGATTGACCGTCTGTCCTTCGTCCTCTTCAGGAACACTTCAATATTGAACCGTGGGTGTTGTATGAAAACCTTCCTCGCCTCCTGACCATAGAGGTGGTTTGAGGGGTAATCATCAGTGAACTGCTTTGGAAAGGCCTGAAAACAAGGATGTGCATAAATATCTTGTCTATATTGGAAATGGGGCAAAGGAATAAAAAAAGACAAGGTATAATAGTTAGTACCATCTTGTAGTGAAGTGATGTCTTCTTCATTGTGCACACAAAGATCTTGTTGTTTTTTGTCACTAATTTCTTTATCCTAACAATCTTTCTGAGTTTCT
Organism: Aegilops tauschii subsp. strangulata; assembly: GCF_002575655.3. Lineage (NCBI taxonomy): Eukaryota > Viridiplantae > Streptophyta > Magnoliopsida > Poales > Poaceae > Aegilops > Aegilops tauschii. The sequence continues at coordinate 364,666,572 of NC_053041.3, read as the reverse complement.
TGATTTGATTGATATTCATGGACAACTCATTTCCCCATATGCAAAAAGGGTCGAACAGTGGGACAAAACCTCTAACAGCAGGACCTACATGTGCAAGAACAAATTGTTAAAAACCTAAATATTAGAATGGTTCCTGCAATTGCACAATAATGTGCTATTAGACAACGGACCATGCACGTGCTAACATCGATTGTAAACCTCAGTGCTTCCCATTGTTTCCCTGCAACACATATAAGGTAGTTAGTCATCAGGTTAAGTAATGGTTCGCATGCTAGCAGTAAAATATGTTGATGAAAAATAAGCACATTGCAGATTCATCAGATTAATTCAAGCCACATGGAAAACCCATTTATCCAAACCAAGCATGATTAAGAACTAGGAAATATAGCACTTGTATATGTTTCTCATGTATTAACTGCAGCCAAATTCGATTTATTCCTCACATGCACAACAATACAAAATTCTACCCACGACAATTGGACATCGCATTGCAGAATGGAACCAAGCAGTTAACTAAACACCAGAACAAATGAACCAAACATTAACTGAGCACCACATTGCACAATATAACATACTCCTAATAAAAGATCAGACAGTTAACCAAACCAAGCATGCTTAACAACTTGGAAATATCGCAATTATATTTTTTTTCTCATGTATTTACTACAGCCAAATTCAATTTATTCCTCACATGGTATACAATAATAGAATGCACCCACAACTATTGAACATCACATTGCATAATTGAACCAAACAGTTAACTAAACACCACAACACAAATGAACCAAACGTTAACTAAGCACTACATTGCACAATGTATAACCAAACCAAGCATGCTTGACAACTTGGAAATATAGCAATTGTATTCGTTTCTCATGTATTTTGTAAAGATAAATTCGATTTATTTCTCACATGCAAGACAATACAAAATTGCAGCCTGAAGAATTGAACATCACATTTGCAGAATTGAACCAAACAGTTAACTGAAGACGACAACTAATTAACAAAACAGTTAATAAGTGAGCACCACACTGCACGACATATAGAACATATACACTAGAGCAACAAATTGCATTGTAAAATTAGATAGCACAATTCACTAGAATTTGTGAAGGAAAGGCAGGAGCAGCACACGCAACGGGTAAACCGAGCATGCTTAACCAGCATAGCTAGCAAATGGCAAGGAACTCCTCCAAGATCTGGGGGTCGGCACGAATGGCAGCCATTGCGACCTCATCCGCGCGTGCGACCGCGATTTGCTTCACCACTGCCAAATGCAACTTGAGATCCTGGATATACTGCGTGCACCATGGCTTAGGGCGGCGCTTATTTGGTGGAGGGGTCGGTGATTTGGGTGGAAGGTGTCGCGCTCGCACTGGCGGTCGGGGCATGTGGGATGTGGAAAAGGAGGAGGAGGATGGGGGTCGGGTGTGGATTACCTGCCTAGATAGACGAGGCCGAGCAGCGTGAAGGAGGGTCGCCGGCGAGGAGGCGGCACTGCAAGCAAGGAGTGAAGGTTTCAACTTGGAAAGGAAGGAGGAAACATGGGAAGTGTGGCTTTTGGTATGGGGGAGGGGGCGGGGAGGTAGATATTTCCGCGGAAGCCAAAAATTTGGAATCGCTTCAGCGAAAAAACTGGCGCGCAAAGTGTCATCAGACACGGTCCCTTATTCAGAACTATGTATGATATGCGAACATCAGAAATGATTCAGATAGCTTAACTCGTGTGTGATGAGTTTGAATGTCAAAATTTTTGGATCAAATTTCCATTGTTATAGTGGTCATCCACGTCATTGCATAATTTGGGTACACAAAGGAGACTACAACACACCCACACTTCTTAATCGAGCAAGTTCAGCAATTAAACAGAGCTAGCTGACCTAAACATTACTCTAACAAATTAAAGACCGGTGCTCTTAGTTAAACAAAACAAAGAGTACTAGTACTACGGCTGGTGCTCATTGATCTCCGCCGCCGCCTCCATGTCCAGCTCGCGCCCGACGGTCTCCTGGGGAAGGGGCTCCATGGCATCCATCGCACCATAGTCAACAAGCATCTCACCATCCGCGTCCACCATCTCTTTGCACTACAAAAAAATACACTTCCGTGATGATACGTATTTGTCTAGTAGGTCACGTTTTCTGTCATTCATGTACATCCATGACAAATTTATCACAGAATCAAGATAGTCATACCTGTGTTGTCGTAGAAGTGTTCCATGACATTACCAAAATTATCATCACGGAAGTGTCCACTTCCATGACGATAAATCGCGCGTCACAGAAGTGCTTTCATCAAGGGTGACCGACACGTGGCATCCATCGTAACGGAATGCCGTTAAGCTACCGGGTCCGGTTTTGGATCCAATAACCCGTTAACAGCCGGGACCAATGGGAAATTACCACGTGTAAAATTCTGATTGGCCGGAGGGAACACCTGTCATCTCGTCAGTGGGCTAGATGTCGCCGGTCCATTGGAGGAAACATGCCTACGATACGTCGACATGTGGCTGGGCCCAACAGAGGCCCATATAGGTTAAAAAGGCCGGCCCAGTCAAAGGCCCGTAGTACTTACTTAGGTACTAGTGGGCCAGCCCAATAACGGCCTGCTTAATAAAGGCCCATTTACGGCCCGAAGCCAGATCTGGCCCGTTAATTGTTCGTCGAATATTTGGGCCCATTTACAGCCCGAAGCCAGATCTGGCCCGTTAATTGTTCGCCGAATATTTGGGCCCAATTACAGCCCAGTGACTTTCGGCCTGTTAGAGGCCCGATGTAGACATGGGCCCATTTCAGCCCGGTGTGACTTTCGGCCTGGGAATGGCCCGTGCTGCCCATGGGCCATATATGGTCCAACGGGACATCGGGCCCACTAACGGCCCATGATAAAGGTGGCAACAGTTAAGCCCAACGTGACTTTGGGCCTGTTAAAGGCCTGTCACATAATTCGGCCCGTTGATGCCTGTACTAAGCTTTCGGCCTCTTAAAAGCCCATGATATCAGTGGGCCAACTAAGGCCCAAGATATGTTTCGGCCTGGTAACTGCCCGTGATATAACTGGGCCCAAAAAGGCCCGGTCTACATTTCAGCCTGCTGAAGGCCCGTCGTTGACTAGTGAAAATTGAGGCCCAACATGCATTTCGGCCTGCTAAAGGCCCATGGTTTCATCTGGGCCGTAATAGCCCAGTACAATATTCAGCCTGTTAATGGCCCAACGCTACCTGGGCCAAACTAAGCGTTGAGTCCACAAAAGGCCCAACTAAAATATAGGCCGGTGTAAGTTGTGGGCCTCGCACAAAGTGTGAAGGCTCCAATCATTCGGGCCCAAGAAAGATGCAGGCCGGCCCAATTGTGGCCTGCTAAACACCAGGCCCGTTAGAGGCGAATGTTTCGGCCCGGTCGACTACATCTGATTTTTTTTCAGATAGCGAATGATGGCAGTAACTAGTAGGAATTAAGAACAAACCTACTCTATACAATAAACAAGTTACGGCATAGTAACTAAGAATAAACCTACACTATACAATAAAGGATTTATGGTATATTACATCCAATGGGCATCGAAGTTCGCCACCAGTGATCATAAAGCGCAACGAAGAAGCAGATTACAAAAACTGGGCACCATTGCAGCATAACAAAATAATACTGAACCGAGACCACTTCCAAGACAGTTCAAGAAAGGTTAGCCTTGCACGGGAACTGCTGCGCAAGCTGCTGAGCAAGGCTGTGAGACCGGCCTAGCATGTCGGTCATAGCTTCCAGGTGTAGCTGTTTAGCGATGAGGTTCTCATTGGTGTTCTCCGCAATCTTTCTTAGAGATAGGACTTCAAGTCGAAGTTGAGTTGCAGAATGCCTTTCTGCTAGAACTTGGGACTGAAGAAGTCGAACTGATTGAGACAACGAATTCTGTGAGCTTGTCTGACTGCTAGTCTCAAGTAACTTGAACACTGCATCAAGACAAGACTTTGGGGTTGTCTCGCTATCTTCAAGATGTTTTGCCTTCTTTGCTGCAATATATGTTGGGTTTGTCTCACAGCCTTCAGCAGACTTGTGCATGCCATCATGCATATCACCCTGAAACAAAGCAGAGAGATGATAGGTTTTGCACGTGTATAAACAAAGATGATAACTGTGCTGTCAATTCCATCCAATTTCAAATTAGAAAATAAAGAGTAAGTTCAAAATATCAATAGCATAATTTGGGATTGTTCATAATGCGGGGAGCTTCACCACACTACTGGATTACCATGTCAACATAACAAGCATAGATGAAGGGCAAATAAAATCATTGTATCTATTTTGGTTAATGTGCATGGCATGTTGTTCATATCATCAGCCACATCAGTAAGATAAAATAGGAGATGACAAGGTGCAAACGTGGGCTGCTTCACCACACACTGGATTATAGATCCACAAAAACAAGCATACATATAGGGAGTATTGAGTAATGTGCATGGTATGAATAAGGAATTTGGTTTTACAAGTAAACTTAGAACTTACGGTTCTTGCGAACATGCATTTTGGTAGAAACAGCAAACTAAACAGCAGTAAACGATAGGGAGTATGAGCAAATTAAACAGCAGTTGAGGATAAAGGCTTTAGAAGGACTGACTTACATTAACAGTTAACACTGGCTTTATAATGCCCTTCTCCATGTCAAGGGAAGGATAACTCAAGAATTTCAGCACAGAATCTTCTTCATAAGCATTGCCTGTACTCTACATTTTGTAGAGAGTAATTATAGGTATGATAATACTGGAAGGGATAGAGGATAATGAAGATAAGATGCATATTGATGCTACATAATCAACTATCAATCCCTGGAAGTACAAGCATTACAGGACAAAATGTACTAACAAGAGCAATGGGCTACACTTCTGCACTGGCATTTTCTGTGTATTCTACTTTTTGGTAAGATTAAATATAGATCTGATCTTTTTTAGTAAATGGTGGGCGAGGGAGATAAGATGCAGAATGCTACAATGAACCAATCCCTCTTCCCATAATACAAGAGTGTTTTGAACACTGGTGTACTGTACAAAACGTTCTTATATTATGGGATGGAGGGAGTAGCTGTTAATGTAAGTACAGTGATAGACGACGTTCAGTCCTTACAAGAGGACTGCAGAGCTAAACCTCTTCAAAAGCATTGGGTTGATTCTAAATTTATGTAAGAGTCCATACGGATCTTATAATGTCCAACAAATGGACGATAACGAGGCTAACATGTGCAGTGATGCTACATAATCAAACAGCTATGAAAGTATGTATGGTCATACAGGGCAAGAGGTACTCACAAGAGCAATGCAGTGTGCAGTATAGTTGCGAGATTCTGTGGTCCCTTGAGAATGAATGTTATTCTGCTAACAGTTTTTGTACAAGTGAGACGTTAAGGCAAATGCAGAAATGTAGTTCAAATTGTGATGTGATATCATAGACAGTACCTTACGCTGCAGCCGAGACCAATGTGTAACAATATTATTCCAGTCACCGTCGGATAAATGTAGCACCGGAGACTTTACAGAAATTTCGTTTAGAGGCTTGCCATCGAAGTGCGCTTGCCTCAGGTAGGAACGATACTTCATCAACGAGTGCTTGAAAAGCGCAACCAACCCTTGCTCGTCTTCACAATCCAGTTTGGTCCTCGCCTATTTAAAAGAATGAAATCTTGTGTCTTCTGTCAGCAGAAACATATGCAGTAATGACCATGAATAACATTAGTACATTACTTACGCGTAAGTTGCGGAGGAAGACTTGAAATTGTTCTGTGTCTGTGGTATAATCTTTCCATGAAGGAAAGATGCGCACAAAGTTCCTGACAACGATATAAGCTTTGTCTTCTAAACTGGGAAGAAATGGAACAGGGGTCCTATTTGCTGCAATTGGGGCTCTCTTTGGTTCGGAAAGGGATTTGGCAACTGGATTTGGTGTACTATTTGCTAGAATGGGGGTTTTGCATTGTAGAGCTGGTGCTATGTCAACTAGCATAATCATAATGTTTGCTGCAGTTGGGGTCTGCTGAGTTGGGGCATCAGAAATGACCAGTGTAGTAGGGCTAGAGTCTGCTAGAGTTGGGGTGTTTTGTGGGTCAGGTGATATTGCAACTACACCTAATGGGCTATTTGATTTATCAGGTGCCACTACCTTTTCCAAATACTTTGGTTGTGCTCCTCCACGATCAGCAATCGCCCTCTTCCTTTTGAACGTCTGATACACAAGAACAACATTTGAATGGATAAATATGGTATGATAACAGATGGAATATGTACTGAAAATGGATAGGCAGGGCGTATTCACATACACGATGTGTAAACTAAGCTAATGGTAGTTCAACAAAGTAGAAGCAATGCAAAGCATCAGTTGCAAGATATGTGCGACCAATATAACCTTGGAAAGTTAGAGCAAGCACCTTGATGGGTGAATAAGATAGGGCATCTTCCTCTGACTCCTCCACTAGGGAGCTACATTGACTTAGGTCTCCCTCTAGCTCAGAATCATTGTTAGGATCATATTCTGAGCATGAATCTGTAGGTGGAGAGCATTTGCATTGCATTGCATCCAGACTTGATTTCAGTCCCTTAATGCCAAGTTTGACAGCCATGGCATTGTTCTGCTTTATTCTTTTCATGCGCGCAAGCTCATAATCATTATGATGCTGTTCAGAATCTGAGATTCATGAAAACATAAAAAGTAGTCAGATTATCTATGGAATGCATTGCGGATTCAACTCGAAGAGTGTCTCCCTATAAACCCCTACATATGCAAAGTTCACCCCCAACCGTGCTGACCAGACCACACACAGAAATACAAACCCCTTATGTCTCTATAACAGGCAGACACACATTTCAAAACTGAAGTAGGAACATTAGAATCATATGAAATTCATATTTGAACAAATAAACTAAGGAATTATGAGTGGCATAATGTTTAGCTTCAAGGGTGGAGTGTTGGTAGTGCGACACAAAGCAAGTAGGCAGATTGTATTCCATGTAAAAGATTGAAGCCTATGTAAAAGCTGGAAATGACACTTTCTTTCTATACAATGCAGTGTTCGTTGCCAACACATGATGGAAGAGATCACATAGAGAATACTATTCACTCATGTCTACGGTTGCAGTATTTAGAAACAGGGTGGTCCACCCTAAAAGAATATTGACAACAAATATGACAAGGCAAGCATAGATGTAGTGAATCAATCATTTACTTGTGAGCTTACTAAGACAAGTATGCAGAATTGTAACTGCAATAAGAGACCGTCCAAAATCTGAATCAAGAAGTTTGTCTAACACTTATTGTTTGCAACTAATCGACGTGAATAATTGGATATTATATCGAGTGAGTAAGAAAGACAAGTAAAATTTTCAACAAACCTGGCTTGCAGTAGTAATCTGGGTCAATGTCACTACAACCAACAATCCAAAATGACTAGTGTCTGTTCCTAGGGCCGGAATTTTGAAAACCCTGTGAACTTTATAGGTACTAAAGATTACCGAAATACATCTGAACCATTAAGTGTAGGTAGCACTGAGCACACAACAAACCCTAATGACAGTCCTGACTAATGAGTAATGAATCAATTAGAAAATGGGTGATGAGGAGTGGCTGCTGAGTGTTGAGGACATATCTCAGGATAAATCAGGTTGGCTTAGTGGGTGCTGCACACCTGAGCCCTGAACGGACTGGGAAGGTAGGCACGGCGGCGCGCCCGGGCAGCGGTGACGCTGTTGGGCGAGCGGCTCCTGACCTCCTGTTAGTCCGGCGTCTCCTCCTAGAGTCATGCCGTCCGGGGACGGCAAGTCGCCGGCGAGGCAGGCGGCTGGGGGCGAGTAGAGATCAGAAGCGCGCAGCAGAACAAAGGGGAATCGGGGCCTGGGACGACCCAAAATCCCAGGGTGGGCCGGCCCACCGTGGGCACCCCTGTAGAGATACACACCCAAGCGGCGAACATGCATTTTCGAAACTAATTTAGGAACATTTAGCTGACCAATTAGACGAATCTGTTTTAATAATATCAGATTTGTATTTGAACAACTAAGCTTGTTTAGCTTGATGGGTGGAGCAGTGCTATTATGACACGAAGCACGTATTCTGATCGTATAGTGATCATAAAAGGGGGAAGCCGGAGAAATGATATTTAGCTGCCATTGTTTGCTTTGAACTAAGAACTAAATTCTAAGAGCTGAAAAGAAAGTAGAGTAACCAAGTTAAGATCTATTTTCTGGTTGAGATCAAAAAGTTGAGGAGATATGAAGTACCACCTCTCTTGCGGCGTCATGTAGGCATCGGGGGTGCGATGGCTGTCGGTGGTGTTGAAGCAGATCTACGACGGTAGACGGGTGCATCGGGGGATAAGTCCCGTTGCGGTGGAAGAGAAGGTCGTGTGAGCGGCCGCGGCAAAGAGGACGATGGCGCTGATGAAGCGAGAGGACGTGATGCAAGGCTCTTGGTCCATCGCCGTGGATGAGAAACATCCATCTCTAGCAGTGGACGACACGGTCTTGGTAGGCGCTCCGGCATGGTGGAGGACGGTGGCGGTGGATGTGGTGGAGGACGGCGGTGATGGATGGGGTGGAGGACGGCGTCGATGGATGGGGTGGCGGACGGAGGCTGGTGTGGGGATGGTGTTCTAGCGCGGATGGTGTATGAATGGGAAAATGGAGGGAGAGGTACGGGGAACCATGTTTTTGGGACGCGCCTGTTTGAAATATGGGAAAGTTACGAACTTAGCCCCCGTTTAAAATTTGGACGTCTCGCCGATTGGGGATACGACGGTAATCTCGCATCTCACCAATATTTGCCCAGAGCGATTTCGGGCGAGGAGAGGGTGGTTGACGCCCATGGTTGGCGCCCACGGTGTATGAACGGGGCTGATAGGTAGGGCGGTTGTGTCACGTCTGAGTGAAGTTACAAACCTGCCCCTATCGAAAATATTTGCCTACATCGATTTCGGCCAAGTCGAGTTTGTTTTGCCGCCCACCGTGTATGAATGGGGAAATGGAGGGAGAAACAGAGGTCTTTCGGACGAGCTTGAATCAAATGTGTTTTGTCGCCCATGTTTGGCGCCCACCGTGTCAGAATGGGCTCAGAGGCGGCCGTGTCACGTCTAATTGAAGTTACTATCCTACCCCTATTTAGAGTAGTGTAAATCGGGCCGATGGATTGTCCGTGTAATGGGTAGACAGTAATTTCCATCTCCCAAACACTTGGCTTCGGGCAGCCGACGTGGGAGTGGTCATTTTGCCGCTTCTCTCGAATTTTGGGACAATAAGCATCCACGTTTACCCTGGCAACTAAATTCGAATCCATTTTGTATTCCTATACGAATCTTTATAAATCATTCTATGTGTTTTTATATATCTTCAAAAGGACGACAAAGATGTATTCCACTGTCATATATGAATATGGTTTACAAATGCCGATATTCAAATTCAGAAGCTAGAATCCAGTTTAAGGTGAATTCGAATATTTGGAACACTTCATGTCCAACTCAAATGTCACACGCAGCATAATCTGTACTCCCATTTAGATATGTACACAAGCGATGTATCAAGATTCAAATACCGAGTCAATCAACCAAGAATGTACAGAACTAATAGACATATAAACACTTATAGAGTATATGGATCAATAATATCAACTAACATACATAAGCCAGGCCGCTGTACTTTTCTTTGCTACAACAGCATCCTTTTTTTAGCCAAGCTATTACAACATCTTGGCCCTTTCCGATGCGTGCCACTTATGGTCCATCTATACTACTATTATTGTTGACTGCACATTCAGCCCAATTGGCATACTTGTAGGTCTGGCACAGCAACCAAAATGAAATGTCTCCGAGTCTTATCAATTAATACAGACTTGTGCTCAAATAAATTACAAACCAAAAAACAAAAAACAAATATTACATGATCTCTAAAACAAATGGTTTGATTGATTACATGAACAAACAACACAAAGGTTATTCAACGATGGAAAGAACCTACGATTTACCAAGTGGGAATTTAATTTCCTTTTTTCCTTCAGGACCTTAACAATGTGGTCAGTCTCAGCTTGCTTCATTTTGAAATCCACCAAATATTTAATGGTTGTCTTGAGTACTGCTACTGATTGTGCTGTTTGCTTCCTCAACATGTCAACTTCATCTCTAAGTGCAGAAGCAGAATCTCTTTCTACCACTAGTTTAGCCTCTAGAGCATCAGCAGTTGGCAATTCATAATGCACGATTGGGCCGGTGCCACTGCTGTGGGATGATACAACGTCCATGGGGATCTCGCTCTTTGATCTTGGGCTAACCTGTTTTGCCATTAAAGTTCCGATTGGATTCAGAAAAGTTGAAGTTAGCAAAACATCTCAACTAGGAGTTATAACAGCAAACCAGTTAAACAAACAAGGAATTAAAGAGTTTCAATTCGATGTTGAAAAGTAGTTATTAACATCATTGTAACCCGTTGTTGCAGCAGCAAAGCAGTTAAACAAACAAGTAGCTATTTAAGTTCAGGAAAACAGGTGATTCTTAACAGTAAGTATCAAACACATAGATAGGTGCAGTCTATGATAGGATTAACAGGCTATGGCATTATGTAATCAGTAGCAAACTAAATTAAGCCAAGCAACGTAATTGAACAATTTTGCAATAAGTGGCTAACTAAAATTCCGCGAAGCAGGTAACTGAACTTATGCTAGTTCTTTGTACAGGCACACTGCAACTTCTTTTTCGCTTACAAGGTTGTACGAAGGAGTCCATGGCATCAATTGCTTGGATACGCAGTCCCAATACTTCTTTGTTCCCACACTGCATTGGTAAGTCGAATGGTTAACCTGGTAAGATGGTGCGTCCTTGATATGTTATATGAGGACGTGTAGTCAGACTAGTTGTAGCCACACACATCACACTGGCTTTTACTGTATATTTCATGCGATTACTTTTGATCTACAATAGGATGAAAAGACTGGCATCCTTCACATTATTAGCAAACTCAGTTCATAGAAACAAGCAATTCAACCATTATGTGGGTAAATCAAAAGCGCCACTGGAATATTTTTCACTACCCCTATCATACACGCAAAAAGGGGCGACGCCACCATAGGGGCTGGTATGGGCGGCCGCCTCGGGTGGCTCGAAAGTGTGCACCTAGTTTGAGTCGTCCAGGTTGGCCCAGGCTAGTTTTGTTCGTCCCAACGCACGAGCAGGCAATGTAAAAAATGAAGAAAAATGTTTCAATTTGGATAGGCCTATAACATAAGTGCAAGACAGGCCCTATAGCAGGCTCGCGACCCAAACGAGCGCCTCCCATATCGATCGACAGCAGGAAAAATCCCAATTCATCCGCTCCAGCCTCCAGTCTGGTTCGCTCCTAACCTAGCCGCCGCTAGACAGACCGACACAACACTTCCTCGCGCCCTCGTTGGAGGGCGGTCGCCGGGCTTCAAGTGAACGGAAGGACAAGAAGATGAAGATCCAACCCTGGGTGTAGCCTGCGTGGGAGGCAGCGGCGGGAGCACGGGCATGGCATCGAGCTTGCGCAAACGGACAGTCGCAGCTTGCAAGAGTAGCATGCGCAACGAGAAGGTACATCACATCCCTGATTATATCTAATTCAACTCTTCAATTTCTGGCCAATAGTTAAACCCGACGGTGTTGTAAAACTGCTTGTATGTAGGGAATCTATGAGAAAATGAAACCAATCTCTACTTATTTTATAACTCCCCCAACCAATACTGAACTGACCGAATCTAATATATCTAATCAAGTTTCCGGTGCAAACATCCAAGCTCATGTTGTTCTTGAGCCTGAAGTGTCTAATGAACAGACTGCTAATGAAGGATTTGATGCAAACATTTTACATGCTCCTGGTGATGAACATAGAGTGTCTAATGAGGCATCTAATGCAAGGATTTTGCAAGCTCCCATTGAAGGATTTAGTGTCTAATGATGACCTGCTATGTTGAGAGAGACATAGAGATTTGCAGGCATTGATGACAAGCAAATTATAGTGCATTTTCATGGCTTGAGGAAACATCGAGGCCATCTACCAGAAAGTCCCCGTATCATGACAACGTAGCATAAATACTTTTCTAATATGTTGTTTGAAACTATTGGCATACTTGTGCAGGATAGATATATTGATATGCAGTTTGCGCACTGGTTATAGGTGCAATTACACTTCGCTATTTTCAGCCAGAGAACGAATAATTCAAGCAGGTACAAACCATGTTTGTAGTCCTTGTACACCATGTTGCATTTTGTGTTTTTTGGTGCTTGCATCATTTAGTGTTTAGAATCTGAACTACTTTGGATCATTAGCTGGTTTTCAAAGTGCATGTAGCTTCACATTTCTCAAGTTATGTTGATTTCCGGAGTGCAAGTGCCTTCGTATTTTTTAAGTTAAATTTTCGGCCCTGGTAACTTGAATTCGTGGATCCGCCACTGCACACAAATCATACACGAATTCCAGTATGAATTAAATGAAATGCAGGGACTTACGCTAGCTCATTGTACAGGCTCACTGCAGCTCTGCTTGCGCTTGGGATGTTCCATGTACAAGTCCATGTTACCACTTGCTTGGATGTGCAGGCCTTGTGCTCCTTGCATCCCCCTCTGCATTTTTGACATGGCGAATGGTTGATCAAATAAGAGGAATCGACCTTGCTGTTGTACCGGAGGACAGATACTTACAAGGTTATACGGGTGTGCAGGATGCGTACCAGATCCTGTAGCGCCGTCATGCTTCGCTAAAAAATGGATTTGCTTGTTTCAGATGATATCTCCAGAAGAAATAAGAGTTAAAGTCAGAGTTGGATAGGCGTGTAAGCTAAGAGAGCAGTGAAAGGATATCCAAACATCGTCGGAACAGTGCACAAGGGAGTGATGTGTGGATACATAGTTCAGGCCGGCGTTTGGGCATGCTCGCCTAGCTAGAGTACGGGTCACTTCAGAGCCGTTGAGGGTGATGCGCTAGCGTTGGATGGCCGCGCACGAATGCAGATCTTGAGTGGCAGCGGAGCGCTACGATGCGGTGGACGAGACCGCTGGTGAAGCCGCAGCGGCCTCGGGGGGCGGAAGCGCGATGATGTGCTCGGTGAAGTAGCCCCGATGAGCTGGGAGACGGCGTCGGTGAAGCGCACCTGATGCGGTGGAAGTCAGTGTCTATGAGGGACGTCGGTTGCGGCGGCTGACGTTGTCGGTGGACCACCGGGTGCGGTGGACGAGGGCATAGATGAGGTAGCTCCGGTGCGATGGTGAAGCACGACCGTCGTCTTCGTCGTCGTCGTCCGGCATAGAGGTAGGGAAAGAGACGAGATGAGGGGCGATTCGAAATTTGCTTGGGCTGGCGGCGAATTAGGGATTTGAGCAATCTGGGCGCGGAAGGGGACGGTGGAGAAGGGAGATTTTGCAGGGCTAGAATTGGGGCCACAGATATTTCAATCCGAAACGTGGAAGCGTGAACTTATTTTGTTGTCGTCCTTTTTTTGGGGGGGGGGGGGAGGGGGGAGGGAGGGAGGGGGGTGGGTGGCTGGGTGCTAAGGGTCCGTCCGACACACGCGACCACCACGACACGACCCTGGTCTACCTGGTGCGCCTACATTTGAGAATGCAAACGAATCTTCTTTCATTTGCAAACGAATCTGTGTGTATTACCATGCCCGTGTTTTCCTTGCACTAATTAGTCATTCGAAACGAGATTCTATAAATTAATTAATGAGGAGTTATTTGAAAAAAATCGAAACGGTATCCACGCTAACGTGGATTAGAGTGTGTGTCACAAATTAGTTATTTGAATTAGAGTGTGTGTCACATAGCGATCTCCAATTCTAACGTGGATTTCGCATTTCACTGTATCCACGCTACTTTTTTAATACAAATTCATATGTATATGATGAACACCATGGTAGTGAGAAAACTTTTGAATGGATTCAAACATATGACCTACAAAATAGCACAACAAATCGAGTCAATGTCAACTTTTCGAAACCTAGTATGGCACGAATTCGAAATAATTACCCATATGCATGGTCCTCAGTTCAAATCTTACAATGTACACCGAATTGAAACATCGATATTAAGTCTCGTACTATCTACATTCAAATGTTGTTTTTAGCCCCCCCCCCCCGCACACACGCTACATACTTCCTGTATCGGTCAATCTTCCTCTCCTAACCACCTTAGGAAGCTATCGGTTTCCAAAACACATCCATTCTTTCTCTCCATGTTTCGATCTCTAACTCTCTCAACTACACAACCCCCTTTTCCCACTCTGTTACCAAATGTATTTACCTCACACACCCGCCATTGCACCGCATGCCGAGCTCTCTCTCCCTCTCCCTCTTACCCTCTCGCGCTAAATACATGCATTGCCTATCTAGCCCCCCAACATCTCATGCGCATGAACGCACGTTGTCTATCTAGGTCACTCCCTCGAGACTGTCTCACTCTTTCTTCCGCACGGCGGGCCACACTCGCTCAATCTCGCTCTCTTTATCTGAGTCTCGTTTAACCTTGTTTTCTTTCACACACAAATGATATATCTCCCCGTTCGAGCCTCGATCGACACACTCTATACTCTCTCACGCAGATTGTCTATCTAGGTCAGTCCATCGAAGCCGCCCCCACTCTTTCGACCTCATGGCGGGCCACACTCGCTCTCTCTCCCCCCCTCTCTCTCTCACTTTGTATGTCTCGATTGACCTTGATCTTTCTCAGACAAAAACGATATATCACCATGTTTGATCCCAATTCGACTTATTCACATTGTATACCCTCTCACGCACATTGTCTATCTAGGTCACTCTCTCCAACCCGTCTCACTCTTTTGGTCACACGATGACCCTATGTGATCGATTGACCTTGCTTCCTCCCACGCACAAAATATATCTACACGTCTGTGACTGGATCATCTCTCAAGCTCTATCTTACAGCCCTCACCCTTGCCAAAAGCTCAATCGGACAATATCTCTCCAGAGCATATATATTTGTTCAATGAATGTCGGACCACACTCACTTTGTCTCTCGATCTATATGTCTCTCGATTGACCTCGCTTTCTCATGCCGTATCTTCCACACATTGAAGCTACCTCTCCATCCCTCACAAAGCCGGAGCTATTTACATTGCGAGGGGCACTCCAACCTTGGATTAATTTGTGTAGGCATTTATTCCGGTCGGTTTAGATTATATTTTCGTAGCATTCGGCCCACAACTACTCGAAACACCGTTGCAACCCCTGCAACTCCCCTAGTTGATTTCCTTCTGGCTCGGTCATCACTCTCTCGCACGTCCTTTCTCGCCTTCAACGTCGCACCATGGAATTATTGCAGAAAACTCTGTTGTTCTATTTAATTATTATAAATAAGCTACAAAACTACACACCGATATTCCACTTGGAATGGAACAAATTTCGACCCACAAATTAAAGTGCTACAAACTACACACCGAGGGGCCCACATGTCATGAAACAAATTTGGACCCATATACAAATTAAAAAAATAAAGGACTAGGATCGAACATGCGACCAGGGTCTTCAAGCCGCACCTCAATAGGCAACATATGTAGAACAACAATGTTTGTTGTACCTCCCTTTGTTCACATAATGTTTTTATATTACCACAGCCTATTTAATGGATAACATGTAATATTATTTTTAGTACTATTCACCTTCACTTACTGGTGGCTTCCATGTGTGCTCTCTCTCTCTCCTCCCCTTCTGTGTTTAGATGCACGGGCAAACATGAAGAACTCACGAGCGATGTTGCGGTTGACCATATCTGAACGCGTTCACAAGTTACGACACCAGTTTCACGTGCTAGCAGCACTAGTCAGTGTGTATGTGCAATGCACGTTAATTTGGAAGTATATTAAGTGTATGCGGATATTAAGTAGGATATTATTTGTGTGTTATTATGTGATTATCAATATTTTGGCATGAAATTAACTGCACGCTAAACGTGTTGAGCGCTTGACATTGAAGCAGTCTAGGTCATTGGATGATAAGGAATACATGTGGCTTGATGACGTTTTATATTTAATTTGATACGGCTCTAGCAGAACATTCAATCGATCAAACCATAGATTTTGTTTAGTCTGACTCCGACTTTAAATTATACGATGATCGATCTAAAATAAACGGAAATGATAAACGTTCGGATTTTAAGCATGGCAATCCGAACGTTTTTCATGGCAAATTTAGATTACACGGCGGCGGCAGGGGTGTCTTGCGGTGGGAAGCGGCTCCTCTGCCGTGCTCTGTGTGTCGTCGGGCCACTGACCGACGGCGACGGTGGCGCCTTGCACCGTTGTTGGCGTACTCCTGGATGTTGGCCTAGCTTCAAGGAAGGCCAAAATGTTCTGGACTTCGGAGCGAGTCAACTGGCGGGAGGAGGCGACTGGCGTTGGTGCAAGGAAGCGGTCGACAGCGGCCATCCATGCCGCTGAGGGGGGCACTGGCACCCGCGCGGGACATGCGCTGTCAACGGCGCGGCGGAGACATTCGTGTGCACGGGCACCAACACGGGCACGCACGTCAGTGCACGCGCAGGCGCATGTGCTGGCAGGTGCATGGGTACCGGCACGGGCGTGCGCGTTAGTGCACGCGCAGGCGCATGCGCTGGCAGGTGCACGGGCGCGTGAAAGTCGGTGGGGACCTCGTGGAACCCCGTGGCATCAAGCTCGGCGAAAATGTGCGGCTCCCAGCCCATCAATGCCACGGGGATGGGCGCTGGCGCAGTCAGGGCGACGGGAGCGGGGACGGGCGCGGCATCTTCCCGCAAGGCCAGTTCAAGCTCGTCCCAAAGCGCCTTATGTTCTTGAGGCTCCGGCTGGGTGTCTTCCTCAGGAAACTGGAAGACTAAGGGCAGACCATCGTGATGCGGCATGGCATACATTCAGGTCAGGCTGGTTGGAGGAAGACGACAGGAGAATCGGAGAGGAAGAGAGAAGATTGTAGCGATACCGGGTAGTGTGGGGTTGATTTTAAACTGCGGCGCCGGCGACATTAAAAGTTGGAGCAGTTGGGACGAAGGTGTGCGGTGGAGCCTGGTCAAAGGGCTCGCCTCCCAGTGAGCCTGCACAGCGGTCTGCTTGCACGCCTCCCTGTCAGCCGGCGCTGCGGTCTGCTTGCACGCCTCCCGTCGACTCACACGCTTGCTCGGACAACACCTGCCGATGAGAAGCTGGACACGTGGCGGCACGTAAACGCCCACGGTTTCAATAGTGAAACCGTTCGCCTTAAGGTGACAGGTCTTTGTTCCAAAATACCTTGGCTCTTCATTTGTGCAACTTGTCATAAGCAACTTGTCTCAAATTGAAGAAAAAAATTTACGAAGTAATATTTGTGCCATATCACGTGACCATGTTCAGTTTCAAGAATTTATGGTCACTTTTGGATTTTCTGAAATTTAAGATCCAGGATTCGAAACAATATCATAACCTGCATCATGCAATAAATTTTCAAGCCATACATTTGTCCTGTTGTATTTCTTAAGAAAGGATTTGGTCAAACATTTTGCTTAGTTAGACTTCAGACAAGTTATATATGCAAAGCAAAAGGATAAGCCCTCCATACCAGTGCATTGCCTGATATATTAACTCAAGTACTAGGCACGAACAAACGGGCTGAATTCTGTGCTCATCCTGGTGTAGTAGTAGTAGTACTAAGCAATGCAGTTGACGGGTGACCTTGGCGAGCGGCGACCAAGGGAATTGAACCGTGCTTGACACGGTAGGTAACGTTGTCTAGTTACTAAAGCATCCCTTTGTTGTTCATCGGTAGTCATTATGGACCGGGGACATGAGGGGAATTTCCTAGGGCTAGAATTCTGGCCGCCAGATATTTCGACTCGAAACGCGGAGGCTCGACTGGTTGGGGTTGCCTAATGTGCGTACCACGCACGCCACCAGAAGGACACGAGCCCATTTTTTTTGTTCTTTTAGGATCAACATGAGCCAAGGTCTGGCTGGTACGCCGTTGGGTCCTACCATTCAAGAATACAAAAGGAACCTTTTAAATTGCCGAAGGAATCTATGTGTATTACAATGCCCGTATTTTCCTTGCAAATACTAATCTCAACGTGGTAATTGATTTATGACGAGTTGTTTTATTAGAGTGAGTTTGTGATATAGTGATCTAAACGTGGATTTCACATTTCATGGTATCCCTAGTAAGTTTTTCAATGCAAATTCAAATTTAAAAGATGAACAATATGGAGGTGAGAAAACTTTGTATGTATCAAGCATATGACCACACACACACACAGGGAGACACCCACACACAAACACAACAACAATCCAATAAGTATAGTGCATCTATTTTTCCAAACCATGCATGTATGACACGAATTCAAAAATACTCCTTCTGTTCCTAAATATTAGTCTTTTAGAGATTTCAACAAGCGACTACATACGGAGCAAAATGAGTGAATCTACACTCTAAAATATGTCTATATACATCCGTATGTGCCAGTCCATTTGAAATCTCTAAACAGACTAATATTTAGGAACGAAGGGAGTAAAATGTAAGACATGCATGGTCCTCAATTCAATATTTAAAATGAACATGAAAATGAAACATGAATATTAAGTCTAGTACTACAGTACATGCAAATGTTGTGTTCAATTAGGCAGAGCTATGATTGTCGGGGGTCAACCCCTCGACCTTAGATAAAATTGTGAAGCTCTAATTAGGGTTGTTTAAATTATATTTGTCCCCACCCTCCCAACCACTGATTGGTTGTGCACCCCCACCCCTCCTCCCGGGAGAATATCATGTGCCCCCATTCCTTAGATGCTATATGCCGATACGAGTTGCTTGGAGCTTGTAGATCTGAGACATAGCAGCTCACATGATGTCTTAATATTTTTACAGGAAACCTTGATGAGTTTGAGAATTGCACACAATTTGTACAAAAACTACTCAGATGCCCTTGGATCCCATATCCAACGACCTCGAAGCTCGTATCACCGTAGCATCTAAGATGAAGGAGGACATCATATTCTCCTGTATGTAAGAATATCATGTGCTACCACACCTTAGATGCTTTGGTGATACAAGTTCTTCAGAGCCGTTGGACTTGTGACCCAACACCTCCTCGGTGGTTCGAATGGTTTTTTGGAGAAAAGCCCCCAAAGAGTTCGGCCACTCTTACAAGCACAAAGACTGCTCAGATGCCATTGGATCTTAGATCAAACGACCTTGAAGCTCGTATCACCGTAGCATCCAAGCTGCGAGAGCACCTGATGTTTTCTTGCACGGGAGAATATGAGGTGCTTCCGCACCATAGATTCTATGGTGATACGAGTTCACGGAGATCTAATGGCCCACAGTAGGAGGTTTGAATGTTTTTGCAATATACGGCTGAGAGAGTTTGGGAATTGCACAGAAAGTACAAGTACTACGCATGTGCCATCTGATCACTGATCATATGACCTAGATGCTCATATCACCGTAGCGGGTAATTAAGCTACGGGGAGCACCTAATATGAGCAACGGGGAGCCGTTGGATCCAAGATGAAGCGGCACACACGAGGCCTGAATGTTTTATTTGCAAAAAAACCTTTGGAGAGTTTGGAAATTGCGCATAATTACAAAGACTACTCCCAAGCCATTGGATCTCACTTCCAACGGTGTAAAAACTCGTATCACCATAGCATCTAAGTTGCAGGGTGGATGTGATATTCTATGCCGCTGTCATTTTTGTTCGTAAACTTGCAAAATACGTGTAACTCGTGCCGTTACTTGTCTAACCGCGCAAAGTGTTTGTTCAAGAAAAACATCCTACACTGAAATATCAGAACAACACACGGGGGTCCGACTTGTCATTAATCAAATTTGGACCTAAAACTAACAAAGCTGAAAGACGGGATTCGAACTGGTAACCTGGACTACAAAGCATAAGTCGATAGCCTGAAATAACAATGGTTGTTGGATTTGTCCCATAACTTGATTTTATACAGTATTACATTGAGTAGAGTAGAGGGAGTGCCTCGTCAACACGTGCATGATCGTTGACTCACTTACTGGTGGGTCCCAGGTCTGCGATCTCTCTCTTCTCTCCATCGTCTAACCTTTGCACGGGCACACACGAAGAGTGGCGCTAGCTTGCCGTGGTGTTATTACAACTAAAAAAAAAGCTTGGAAAAATAGAAGAATCGCCTAGAACAAGAGACGTTGTGGCTGGTCGAGACGGAGCTAACCACACCTATCCTCTGTGCCATGTTAGCATGAAGCTGTGTGGCTAGTGGGGTGTTTTCGACTGACTGGCTGGGTCCCGATGTCGAACCATAGGTACTACGTCTGATACAGTAAATTTTTACACGCACATTTTTCCTCCGTGCCAAGACATGGCACACCGTACCGTGCGGTTTCGGGGTCCTCCCGGGTGGTGCACGCATATATTCTTCTTGACGTGGGACGCCCTACCACACGTTTTCGCCGAAGCAAGTAAATGAGTCATCAAATCACGAAAGACCACCTTTCCCGCCGAGTACATCAGTGAAGCACGGTGGCTAGCTAGTTGGGCTAGTTCGACCGATTAGCTAGGCCACCACCACATTTGTTTTTTCACCCTTTTTTATCTACTTGCCGGCAGGTAAATTTAAATATCCACCGCGGCGTTGCTCTGGTGTTTGAGTGCGGCAGGATTTTTAATTTTTTGATTGACGGGAGCAGGCGCGGCAGGATTTTTAATTTTTTGATTGACGGGAGCAGGCGCGGCAGCAATTAGTCACGATGACTCTACCTGTAAAACCCACTGCTCCCTGATGTGAGAAGTTTTCGACTGGTGTTTTACCATGGTGAAAACCAAAAGATTCCCTGCTCCTCGGCTGGCTCCCTCCGCCTTCCCGTAGATTGCATTGCCTTTCAGCCGGTTCGCCCCCCTGCATCACCAACGTCATGCGCCTCGAGAAGCAAAGGGACTTCGGTGGTGTTTAGGTGCCCTCTGCATGGGCATGTCCATGTCTCGGCGCAACATGACCGTTGGATCAAACTCAGACGGTGCAGATCAGTCACTATAGCACAAAGCGTGTGGGTGTGTTTGGTTGCATTCTCATCTCAATATAGTTGTTTCCTCTTCTTATATTTTGTGTTAACCTACTAGTGTGGACTCATGCACCCTTTATGCACTCTGCCAAACACCCAAAAGTGGGCCGAGAAGGGAACTTTTGCTCCCATCCCGTGCACCCTTCATACACCCTGCCTAACACTATCCGTGCTTCATATGGTTCATGTTTCGTGGAGTACTGTTGCATCATACTCTCCGTGCGCTGTAGACCTAGTTCTGTTAACATTGATCTCACCGTTCATTCTCGACCGGACAGTCAAAAAAGTGGTACTATGTTACTACATTACTGTTCATATAGTTGACATGCGCACAACATCATTTGTTGTCGTCATATCTTACTACACCAGTGACAAGATTATGTAGTACTGACGTATGAACCACTGCACATGCCTAGTAGTAGGAGCACTATGTATGTTCAAGTGGCTGCCGTGTTTCGCACTCCTCCGTCGTAAGAGTGGAAACGCTCGCTGTAATCATTTTTTTCTTCAGAAAAACAGTGTACACGCTCTACCGTGTGGATCCTCCTCCAGCATGCACTAAATTACTCACTTTCACCGACGTGAGGGACAGCCAGCATGGGGGTCCACCAGCCATGCACTAAATTACTCCGTAGTAGAGTGACGGTAGACTACCCCGATCGAAGCACCGCAGTAATGCCCAATGAGCCATCAAATCACAAACCCTCCTCCTTTCCAGCAGTAAGTTGGACGGACGAAGCAACCATCATTTCACTCTTCTCTCTCAGCTTCCTCTCAACCCAACTCGCTTCTCCCTCATCTTGTTCCTCATTTCTTCAAGAAAACCCCGACCTACTTCTGCCATTGTTCTTCTCTCCCAAAGAAGGAAAGGTGAGCGCATCAATGGTGTTGATTCTGGCCAAGGCCTGGTCTTGCAACCCCGAGACTGATCCTATAACTCCCTCTCTTTTCTTCTTTTGGGTTTGTGATTATGGTTTCTTTTCTTTTATTTCTATTTCACAGTTTCTTGATGGACGCTGGAGCACCGGCCGAAGTGATGTCTATGGCTCTGGCCAAAACCGACGAGGCTCATGGTACGAAGAAGCGCAAGCACCCCGCCGAGACTACCGCATACAAGCTCAAAGCCATCGCCCTGTCCAAGCCCCCCTCTCCGGGATCCCTCATTGAGCAAGTCCAGGTAATATCTCTTCTTGACGATCTTTTTCTCGATCTTGATCGTGTTTTTTCATCTAACACGCAGTACTAGTACTAGTAGTACAACTTTCTGGGTGATCTTGCATGTGATTTTTGTGTGCCAAATGACGGTTCTAAATTCCTCTTTTGACCAAAACATGCAAGAGGTTGACACTGATTTCTTATAGATTACTTTCAACTACTCCCTCTGTCCCAAATTTCTTGTCTTAGATTTGTCTAGATACAGATGTATCTAATACTAAAATGTGACTTGATACATCCGTATCTAGACAAATCTAAGACAAGAATTTTGGGACGGAGGGAGTACTTTATGAACATCAATGCTACCTTTGAAGAGGGTATATTTGCCTCAGTAACTTGTGTTATGGATATTGCAAGTAATCCCTCTGCTCTCATGCCTTTGAAGACATGTTCTAGTGTCTTTGTTCAATCATTTCTGTGCGTATATGTAGTCATATATGGAGTATAATATCGAAAATCATCTTATATTTCTGAATGTAGGTAGTAATAAAATATGGTTTCTGTTTGAATTAGAACCAGGTCCGCAGTGGAGATGAAGTTCTCAAAGTCATGCCGTGTGAACTGGAAGACCTGAGGATGAGTTCTACTGCTAAACTATCCAGCTGCTGTGTCCTTGTCGCCACGTATCCTGAACTAGTGTTTTCCTGTAGCATTGTTGTCAGGCATGTTCTCGAGGTTGTACTTGACCACAACAATTTCCTGGCTGTGCCTTCGATTACGAAGGGTGTGGTTCTTATAAAGCTTCCCAACAAATCTGATGTAGCCTGTCTTCATGATCATGTTTATGAGTAGAAAGACCACTCCATTAGGTTCTCCAAGGTTGACGAGATGGTGATGGTGCATGTAGACATCTCTCACGAAGTCCATGGCCTAGTCAGTTATGCGGGGTTCATCCCGTAGGTCGGTGGCAAGAAATAGTCTGCAGAGTTTAATTAGTGCAACTTTGCTTGTCTGTAGTAAGTACTATTGTTCAGTACTTGATTTGTGTTTGTGAACCCTGTATTGTTTATTAGTACTGCCGCTTTTGGTGTGTGGTCAGTCCTGAGAACGGTCTATGTTAATGTCTGTCCACTCAATTCAGTTTGTATATTTTGAAGTATCCAGATCATCTTTTTTGTGAGGACGGTTTATCAATTATGGTTACACTCCAATATCTGTATGCATTGCAGGGTTTATCGCACCCACCAGGATTTCCAGTCCCATGGATGTTCGGTCCATACGATTTGTCATGACCTTTGGACTGTCCTGCTTGTGGGAGTAGGTGGGGCCCCTGCATGCCACCCGTAGTTGGACGATCAATCTTCTGTTTAGTACTTCAACATAGTGATTTCCTAGTAAGGATTCACTTGTGTCACATCAAGTAAATCTTATTGATTTACTGTCTAAATCTTATTGATTTAATGTCATGTTTTCTTTCTTTTCCTGCAATTTTACGATGCAGGTTTTGCCATGTGACATTCATCACAGAATAAACCGTTTGGTTTGCTCTACGATGGCTATTTTTGCAAGTTTCACTTCTTATGTCATGTCAGTAACGAAGGCACTGTCCATCACTTATATTACTGGAAAAAATTGGATCAGTCTGTTGTCTGAGTACAAGCTGAATCCCTATGATGAACTGCAGTTTGTTTAACAAAAACACCACAATTAGTCCTTCTCGCGTTTAAAAGAAATGAAGAAAAAAACTGGATCACGGTCACGAAGCCTAGTCAAGTTAGAAAGCTGATCATAGTAGACCAGACACGATCGCCGCTGTCTCGCACATCGGTACCACCTTCAGTAACGGATCAAGCACCGACAATTGCTCTAGCACTGACAGCGGCAGCAGCTCAGTCAGATCCAGCTGAGGATTGGGCACCGACCGCGTCAGTGGATCAGATTGATCTACCGGAGGATCGGGCATCGACACCGGCACCAGCTCCGACACCGGCACCAGCTCTACAAGGAGCACCATCTCCGGCAACAGCAGTGGCTTCGGCACCTGCACCAACACTTGCACTTGCATCTGCTCCGGCCCGTGCAGCAACAACCGAACGAGCAGTTGCACCGGCAACAGACTGGGCTGCAGTTCGCACTTCATATACCAAAGTCCTTACAAAAACCGACATGTCCACCTTCTTGGTAAGCATTGGTCGCCCAAGTGTTTCATTCTTTTTTCTTTCCATGTTGTTTCGCATGATTCACTGTGTTGATCTAACTGTTTGGGTATGTCTTCTTGTTTGCAAACAGAGAATTCCTAGAGCAACGAGGGAGTCGTTCAACAATCCGGGCGACAGCGGCCAAGTTTCCCTTACCATGCGCAGCCTTGGTGTGAATGAACCTGCTCAATATACCGTAAGTAGAAAGGATGGTCGCATGATGATTGATGCTAAAGGATGGTCAAGGTTCAAATCTAAATCATATCTTGCGGTAGGGGACGATCTCAAAATCGAACTTTTTTGGCAAGGAGAGCTGGTCCAAATCAACTTTGAAATTCTTCAGTAGCCGCACACAACTGCTGAACTGATCTATCCTCCGAGAGATTTTGATGTAATAATCTGGCATGGTGAAACAAGTGTCCTGTGTGTATAAGTAATACGACAATATTATTTATCACATGGTATATTGTTGATAGAATTGCAAGTCTCATTGCTGGTTAGGAACTGTCGTTCGATTTCATTGTGTATTCGCCTTGCGACAGCATCTAAAACCAGTGCCGTACCGACCGCTTGCAATATGAAAGGCGCTGAGGTAGAACACATGGGCCCCCAAACATGCAGGGTGGGCCTGCGGCCCAAAGTCCAGAACCGTGAGCCTGTCTGAGTATTATATTCTCAGCTGAACCCCCATAATGCCTGTGCATTGCACGTAACATCAAGATGCATTTGTATGAGTATTTTATCTTGTGAGAGAAAAGGATGAACGAGGGAAGGCCTTATTTGCAAATGTGGAGAGGTGTGTGGGTACCTTTTTGCAAAATTGCCATAGTTTCCTTCCTATCCGCCAGATATAAATCGGACGGCCTATATAGCAGGATGGCAGGCACACCATCATCACCAACTCGTCTATACTGTATTAAAAACAAGTATGTTTTTTATAATTATATATGTTATATATATTCCCCTTGATTTTTCTTATGTATAAAGTTGTGATATAAAAGATTTGTATATTTCTTTACAGAGGGAGTATCTCTCTGTCAAAAATATATTTTTGTGTAACTTGTTACTCCTATCTTTCTACTTCCTTTCGCTGATATGTGGGGCATCCGGCAACGGGGTCCACGTGCCATATGTACAGATTGGAGTGCACAACTGCACGGTAGACACACCCCGGTCATAGCGTCGCGGTAATGCCCAATGAGCCATCAAATCACAAACCCCCTTTCCAGCTTTAGCAGTAAGCTGGATGGACGAAGCGGCAATATTTCACTGGGACTGAATCCCCTTCTCCCTCGTCTGCTTGTTCAGAGAAAACCCCCTCTCGGCGATTGCATAGAGTTTTCTCATGGAGAACCAGGTACAAATTCTTCATCCATCCCCGATAAATCCAAGTCCCTTGGTCGCGGGTAATCCTAGGATGGCAGCCGCCGCCGTTGATGCAT
The DNA here is from genome assembly GCF_002575655.3 of Aegilops tauschii subsp. strangulata. Lineage (NCBI taxonomy): Eukaryota > Viridiplantae > Streptophyta > Magnoliopsida > Poales > Poaceae > Aegilops > Aegilops tauschii. Next base: position 364,640,748 of record NC_053041.3, on the reverse strand, counting down.
TTTGCTTCCTACTAAATCTAGTGTGTTTCATTTGCAGTGCCCAAAGTGCGAGAAACCTACAGGTTTCTGTGCCCTCACCGAGACGCCACACTTGTTCCTTCTCATCCTAACACAGGATTTTAAAACGCGCACAGTATGTTCCTAGAATCCTCTTTTCTATCCGGGAGGGTGGGGTTTTTTTGAACATGTTGTCGACTAATTTGGAAATTTGGATTCCTATATTTGGATAAAAGGTACTACCAGTACGATGGTCAACACTGACGTGAAGGAGGAAGTTATTTCTAGATTTGGATAGGGAATACATTGTGTTCTCATATTATTTTTCCTGCAGTGCATTATTTGCTCCGCCAGAACACATGTACTCAAGATGCTCGGCCTTGCCATAACTAAATACACCAGTTTAATGGTCAGAGTGAAGACAAGCCATGGATATAAGTTCCGAGTTGGGTTCATGAACCAAGAAGATTGCTGCTTTTTTATGGCCGAACTTGGATAAACTTTCTCAAGTGTTACGGATTGAAAGTTGGCGCACGAATGTTGATGGAAATAGCAGAACCTGGTCTCATCTTCACTGCGATCTTCCACCCCGACGTTGTTCCAAATTTTCATCCATGTTAGTTTTGTATCTCGTTCTTGCTTGTTGCCTCGATTACTTCTTAATCCACCTATTCTATCTAACTAATCACAATTTAACTTTAGAAGTAGCAACGAATCTCTCATGAAGATACTACTTCTAACTAATATTTTCTTATAATTGGTGGCACGTGTAGGTTTTTTCAGAGTTAAGCAGGCTGCTCGTTTGTTATTCTGTAACAACTCGGCTGTTACTGATGGCACTAAAGTTGACTGGGATGACATCCACAAGTTCCTACACTTTATTGATCGTCTTGAGGTCCTTGTGGGGCATTTCAATGGTGGAAGGCCACGTGGGATATGTGTGCCACTGTTGCACTCGTTGAACATGTCCAACTATGTCGAGAAACTTACGGTACGAGCTGTTTTCTGTTATATATGTTGTTCATAAACTATTGCTTATACACTGTTTTATAACTATGATCTTCTTGAAACAGAAACTGCCCAGTTCTATTGTTCCTATACAGATGCCTGACCAAGGTCGGGTCAGACTTGCGCTTGGTCACAACATGATGTTTATGTCGACCTACTCCATTCCCCTTGGAGGTGAAAAGATACTTATTCATGGGCGGTCTCAAATAATGAAGGCCCGTCTATCTTGGAGAATAGGACAGAAGATTATGTTCCCGCTTTTCCATGGCTCTAAAGCGAATATCCTGTTTATTGACCACATTGCGAGATGAAGCCGCTTTTAGAAGGTTCTGGATGCGCGGGGTGGCGCCTGGGCCTTGTCCTGGGGCTTGGCGGCCTCACCCTTGGTTAACTGTAGGCAAAGTAGCACTGTTCGAGGCGTGCTTTGTATGGTTGAACCTGTATAAGGACTCATACTGCTTTCAGCTATGGTTGTTAAGTTCCCCTACTGGTTTCAGTTAAGGTTGTTAAGTACTCCTGCTGCTTTTACAGTCTGTCGTGTTTCTTCAGTCCTGTCTTCCTCCAGCCGCCAAAACCAAACCAGCGCCGGCGGGGCCGCCTGCTTCCGCCTCCCACGGCTGGCTGCGCCTCAGCGCATGCATCGCCGCCCCACCGTCTCCTAAATCGTTAATGCCGACGTCCGAGGCCTCGCCGTCGTCCTCCGCGCGCTATGGTGCGCTCGCCGCGGCGCCGCCCTCTCGTGTTGTCAACATGGTCAACAAACAACAGGAATCGGCAGAAGTACGTGGAGAGGATGACAGTAGGGGCCCACCATGTCAGCGTACGGAAAAATAAAATGCTTCCTCCTAGTGTTTTCCTGACATCTGGGACCCACGACACTGTGAGCGTATATAGTCAATAGACAAGAGAACAGCACAAGATCGGCTGACACCTGGGACGTATCTGCTCGAGCAGTATTCGTTATTGTTATTGTTGAGACGGAGCAGGGTTTGAACTGGGCTGTGGCCTGTCTAGCCCAGGCTTATATTTTATGTTCACCATGTGACCAGCCCAGCTATTTTTTCTTTGTGAAAATGAGCCCAGTTTCTTTTTTTTGAAGAATACCCAATCCAGGCCGACTTATTTTTCTACGCCCTGATGGGCTGCAACTCTTTCAAGACGCCTGCAAATCTTGAAAGTAATATGAAATGGGTTGTAAATATAAAAACAGATGACAAATTGGCAATTACTTTATAATTTCTGAATTTTTTCACATTTTCAGATTCCTATTTCACTGGGCATTAACCTAATTTAAATATATGTTCAAAGTACTTTAAATTTGGCTCGACATTTCGGTATTAAAAATAGTTTGGAACCCACAGAAATATGCGAAATTGGCCCTGGCCAACCAAAAAAACGGACTGCAATAAATTGCATAAGAAGTCACAATGAGCTATATATAAATTATTAAAAAAAGAGGGAATGGTCTGACTTGTGGGCCTATTAAGTTGATGCATATGCAAGATTTTTTTTAGTTATTATATACTTCAACAAACGATTCTAGCAGACGTAACCATTGGATGTCAATCCAACGGGGGTCATGTTTCTTTAATCTCTGATTTTCTTGCTCTAGCCGCCAAATCCAGCACCGGCGGGACCGCCTGCTCCCGCCTCCCGTGCAGGCCTCACCGCCCCTACTACTCCCACTGCTGGCCAGGGCATCCCTCTACTCACCCACACCCCCTGTTATTCTGCGGTGACGGCAGCCTCACACCGCAGCCGAACCAGTGAACCCTCGTACTCCTCTCCGTGTGGGAATCCACTGCCGCGTCTTCCCTGGCTCCGCGTCGTCCCCTTCCTAGGCCTCGCCGTCGTCCACTGCCCTGGTGCTCTCGGCGTGGCGTGGTCAACATGGTCAAGGAACGACTTCCATCGGAAGAGTACTGTACGTGGAGAGGATGACAGCTGGGTCCACGGCAGCCACAAGGAAGTGCCTCCTTATTTCGCGGAAAATAATTATTCCTCCACCTGACAGCAGGGACCCACCAGACATGCCACCGTATTTGGCAAAAAAAGTTTCCCCCCTGACTGCTGGGACCCACCGGACGGGCCACCGTATTTCGTGAAAAAACGTTCCCCCTGCTGTCAGCTTGGACCGACCGGAAGTGCCTCCTTATTACGCACAAAAAAATGAATACCCCCCTGCTAGTTGGGACCCACCTTGGTGGGAGGCTGACTTGTGGGCCTACTAAGTTGACGGGGATGGAGTGCTTTGTCAACTTAGTCAATATGAACGATTCTAGCTCCAGTGACCGTACGATGTCTATCCAACGGACGTAGTGCTTCTTCAACCTCTGGTCTTCTAGCTCCAGCCGCCCAAACCAGCGCCGGTCGTGCCGCGTGCTCCTGCCTCCCGTGGCCGGCTGTGATGCCGCGGAGGCCTCACCGCCCCCTACTACTCCCACCGCTGGCCAGGCCATCCCTCTACTCACCCACACCCCCTGTTATTCTACGGCGACGATAGCCTCACACCGCAGCCGAACCAGTGAACCCTCATACTCCTCTCCGCGTGGGCATCCACTGCCGCGTCTTCCCTGGCTCCGCGTCGTCCCCTTCCTAGGCCTCGTCGTCGTCCACCGCCTTGGTGCTCTCGGCGCGGCGTGGTCAATGTGGTCAACGACCGACTTCCATCGGAAGAGTACTGTATGTGGAGAGGCTGACAGCTGGGTCCACGACAGCCACAAGGAAGTGCCTGCTTATTATGCGGAAAATAATTATTCCTGCACCGGACAGCGGGGACCCACCAGACGGGCCACCGTATTTCGCGAAAAAACGTTTCCCCCCTGACTGCTGGGACCTACCAGCTACATCTTCGCACACAAGGAAGTGCGTCCGGGCAAAAAAAAAACGATTCGGCCCCCTGACTGCTGGGACCCACCAGCTACATCTTCGCACGCAAGGAAGTGCCTGACAGTCGGGACCCACCTGGTCGAAGCGTACGTAGCGTTGTCATTCTGGTCGCGAACGTGTACGTACATACTAGTCGATGTAGAGGCGCGCACGTGTCGTAGTAGAGGCGCGCACGTAGCATGTACACGTACGTACAACGGCCAAGGTGCAAGAAAGTAAATACGTCCACATACGTACATACGGGCGGGGTCTCGAATGCCTACTCGCGCGTACGTACGGCCAGGGCTTGTGTACGTGACTGGGTCGGAACGGAGAAACAACATCGTCGTCGTGTTCATGGGGAGCCAACCGGCTGGGTCAGAACGGAATGCGTTGTCGTGTTCATCGGGAGGGCTTAGATGGAACAGCCGATGGAAACGAGGCCTAGCGTACCGCAGAACAGAGGAAACGGCCTTGTGTTCGACCGGCCACGGTCGAAACGGGATCCTGTTCATCGGGAGGGGTCTGGCGTACCGCAAAACGAAGGAAATGGACCTCCTACGGTCGAAACAGGGGTCCTGTTCATTGGGAGGGGTGTGGCGTACCACAAAACGGAGGAAACGGACTTGTGTTGGAGCGCTACGGTTGAAACGGGGGTCCTGTTCATGGGGAGGGGTGTGGCGTACCGCAAAACGGGACTCCACGGGATACTGTTCATCTCCACCGTCGACCCCCTCCAGCCTCCACGGACTACTGTTCATCCACCGTTGACCTCCTCCAGCCTCCACCTGCGACTGTTCATCCACGGGCTCCTGTTCATCCAGCCTCCACCGCGCACTACTCCACCGGCTACTGTTCAACCAGCCTCTCCATGGGCTCCTATTCAACCACCCTCCACGGGCTACTGTTCATCCAGCCCTCCACCATCTACTGTTCATCCAGCACTCCATGGGGTGGTCCTGTTCATCCAGCCCTCCACGGGGTCCTGTTCATCCATCCCCAACCGGCTCGATCGATCGGGGTCCTATTCATCAAGAGGCAACACCACGGGGTCCTGTTCATCCACCCCCACCGGGAACTGTTCATCCAAACCCCCCAGCAATGCTCACTGTTCATCCAGAGGCAACACCACGGGGTCCTGTTCATCCACCCCCATCGGGAACTGTTCATCCAAACCCCCCAGCAACACTCACTGTTCATCTAGAGGCAGCATCGATTGGCTTCAGTTAGCAGCAGTAGCGAAGGAATTGCTCGATCGGGTTCAGTTAACAGCCATTGATCGATCGCTCGGGTTCAGTAACGCGTAGCCTGCAGTGCAATCGCTCCGGTTCAGTTAGAGCCCAACGCCTCGCACCCACACGTGTGCGTGTACGAGAGAAATGCGCATCGCTCGACCCCGACCACCCACCGTAACCGGGAACACCCCGATATTTTCCTCGCCCTCGCTTCTACCATGGTTTTTTCCGTCATGGACGGCCCAAAGAATGTCATGCAGCTGCGTCTCCGGCCCGCCCAGGATGAAAAGCCCATTTTCTGTCATGTTTTTTTGTCATAGAAGTAGGAGCCCACCACATCTATGATGATACCGGGTTTTGTCACAGTTATCGTCATAGAAGTGTCATAAGTATGACATTTTTTTCATTCGACCCAAAATGTCACGGATGTGTCTTTTTTTTGTAGTGTTGGAAAAGGCCGCCACGAGCTGGGCGTGGGCGGCCGCAATCTGGGCTTGGACAAGCTACATCGTCGCAAGGTATGCGGCGGAGGAACGGACGGTTGCTCGAACGCTCTCGGCAATTGCCAACTCTTCGGCCGTGGCTTGCCGACCGTTGTCGGAGAAGCTTCATTCAATTTGTGCGGTGACCGCCACGAGCTGGGCGTGGGCGGCCTTAACATGGTCGTGGGCGGCCTCCATCAGGGCTAAGGCCACCGCTGCGGAACGAATAGCAGTTGTGCCGCTCTCGCCTGTGGCTATCCCCGAGGCAGATGTTGCTGCCGCCACCTGAGAAGCAACAACAGCCGTTTGGGCTGCCTTGGCCGCCCGGTCGCAGATTGCGGTCGTGCTCATGCACCTTGTTAGCACGCGCAGGGCGGCTGTGGCCACGCTCTCGCCGGAGTGGGCCACCGAAGTTGACCTCACGACGCGGGTCCACGTGCCCATCTTTCACCGGTGACGATTGAATAGTGGAATGATATTTGGGGAGCGAGCTAGTGTGCTTGAGACGCCGGCTGTGGACTGTATCCGATGCACCTTCTCGCGTAAGCCATAGGCGCTATACACCGACGGTGCTCTAGGATATTGTGTGCTGCATCTCACACGGTTGGTGATTATAAATTGTGTGCGATCCACTTGATTTTTCATCTTGATTTGAATTACATAATGGGCTCACAACGGCAATGGACGGTGTCTGAATTGCTAGACCTTTTATCTGCAGTGAACATGCAACTATATGTGTGTCGTAAAAGAATTGGAATTATTCAGGGTTTGTTTGAACATTTTATACATTAAATTGGTTTTCTAGCCATTTCAGGTGCACAATTCAAAATTAAACTACATGCACATGCTCCGGTGCACCAACATGGGTTGTAAAATCATATATGTGTCCATGGGTTTATGCTTATGTCCCATGCAAGAAATGGGGATGAAATTCGAACACCACGGCACCGTGGCTCTCCGGCAAACGTCGGCATACTTGCTTTTGTAATTCTAGTGGATCCAAAATTCGTCCGAAATTCATGAAACTTGGCATGCTATCATGGAGCGGCATCTACATGCCGTGGTAATTTTTTTATCCCATTTGGGGCAGGTTTGGGTATAAGATTCTCATAAACCAGAGCTTCTCACAACAAGTGTGATGGTTTCGGTAGGGAACGTTTCACCTTTCTGGACGAAACGATATCCGTTGCCTCTTCTCGATTTCAAATTTTTTTCCTAGTGTCAACATAGAACAACAAGAGTGTTGTGTCAATTTTTGGGATTTTTTCAGGGTTCCCTTGGACATTTTTATACATTAACTGAGTTTTTCTATGCATTCATGTGCATAATTCAAATTTGAAGTACAGGCACATGCTCTAATGCATATAAATTAGCTGAAAATTCAAATCTGTGTCCTTGGTTGCCTGCTTAGGTCCCATGCAAGAAATGGGAATGAATGTCAAACACCCTGCCACCGTCACTCGGCCGCAAACATTGAGATACCTGGTTCTTAAATTCTAGTAAAACAAAAGCTCGTCTGAAATTCATGAAACTTGGCATGCTGTCATGGAGCGGCATCAACATGCCATGGTAAATTTTTTGTCCCATTTGGGGGCAGGTTTGGGGATGTGCTTCTCACAAACCAGAGCTTCTCACAACAAGCCTGATGGTTTCAGTTGGGAACGTTTCACCTTTCTGGACGAAACGATATCCATTGCCTCTTCTCAATTTCAATTTTTTTCCTAGTGTCAACATAGAACAACAGGAGTGTTGTGTCAATTTTTGGGATTTTTCGGGGTTCATTTGGAAATTTTTATGCATTAACTGAGTTTTCAATGCATTTATGTGCATAATTCAAATTTGAACTACATGCACATGCTCTAATGCATATAAATTGGTTGAAAATTCAAATATGTGTCCTTGGTTGCATGCTTAGGTCCCATGCAATAAATGGGACTGAATGTCGAACACCCCGCCACCGTCACTCGGCCGCAAACATTGAGATACCTGGTTTTTAAATTCTATTAAATCCAAAACTCGTCTGAAATTCATGAAACTTGGCGCTATCATGGAGTGGCATCAACATATCATGGTAATTTTTTTGTCCCATTTGGGGCAGGTTTGGGTATATGCTTCTCACAAACCAAAGCTTCTCACAACAAGCATGATGGTTTCGATATGGAACGTCCCACATCTGGGCACGAAACAATATCCATTGCCTCTTATTGCTTGCAAAAAAATTCTCGTGTCAACATAGAACAACAGGTGTGTTGTGTCAATTTTTGTGATTTTTCGGGGTTCGTTTGGACAATTTTTTGCATTAACTGAGTTTTCAATGCATTCATATGCATAATTCAAATTTGAACTACATGCACATGCTCTAATGCATATAAATTGGTTGAAAATTCAAATATGTGTTCTTGGTTGCATGCTTAGGTCCCATGCAAGAAATGGGAATGAATGTCAAGCACCCTGCCACCGTCACTCGGCCGCAAACATTGAGGTACCTGGTTTTTAAATTCTAGTAAATCCAAAACTCATCTGAAATTCATGAAACTTGGCATGCTATCATGGAGCGGCATCAACATGCCGTGGTAAATTTTTTGTCCCATTTGGGGCAGGTTTGGGTATATGCTTCGCACAAACCAGAGCTTCTCACAACAAGCATGATGGTTTCGGTAGGGAACGTCCCACCTTTGGGACGAAACGATATCCATTGCCTATTATTGCTTCCAAAAAATTTCTCGTGTCAACATAGAACAACAGGAGTGTTGTGTCAATTTTTGTGATTTTTCGGGGTTCATTTGGACATTTTTATGCATTAACTGAGTTTTCAATGCATCTATGTGCATAATTCAAATTTGAACTACATGCACATGCTCCAGTGCATATAAATTGGTTGAAAAATCAAATTTGTGTCCTTGGGTGCATGCTTAGGTCCCATGCAAGAAATGGTAATGAATTTCAAACACCAGGGCACCGTTGATTGCCGGCAAAACATTGAGATACCTGGTTTTTAAATTCTAGTAAATCCAAAAATCGTCTAAAATTCATGAAACTTGGCATGCTATCATGGAGCGGCATTGATACACAAGTATAGGGGATCAATTGTAGCCTCTTTATGTAAGTAAGAGTGTCAAACCCAACGAGGAGCTAAAGGTAGAACAAATATTCCCTCAAGTTCTATCGACCACCGATACAACTCTACGCACGCTTAACGTTCGCTTTACCTAGAACAAGTATAAAACTAGAAGTACTTTGTAGGTGTAACGGGATAGGTTTGCAAGATAATAAAGAGCGCGTAAATAAAAAGTAGGGGCTGTTTAGATAAAGAAGCAATAAAGTTAGTATAGCGAGTGTGGAAAAGTGGTGGTATGAGTGTCCCTAAGCAATTGACTACTTTACTGGAACGATAGCAAGTTTTATGTGGGAGAGGCCACTGCTAGCATGTCATCCCTGACTTGGAATTCTATGCACTTATGATTGGAACTATTAGCAAGCATCTGCAACTACTAATGTTCATTAAGGTAAAACCCAACCATATCATTAAGATATATTGGTCCCCCTTCAATCCCGTATGCATCAATTTCTATGCTAGGTTGAAGCTTCTGTCACTCTTGCCCTCCAATACATAGTCTTATCAACATACAACTAACCCTATGGTGTGATCCACACGCGCGCTCATATGATGGGCACCAAAGGACAGCAACATAACCACAAGCAAATTAAACCAATCATAGCAATTCACCAATTACCGATAGGACAACGGAAATCTACCCAGACGTCATAGGATGGCAACGCATCATTGGATAATAATATAAAGCATAAAGCACCATGTTCAAGTAGAGGGTACAGTGGGTTGCGGGAGAGTGGACCGCTGTAGATAGATGGGGGAAGGTGATGAAGATGTTGGTGAAGATGACGGAGGTGTTGGTGTAGATTGCGGTGACGATGATGGCCCCGGCGGCGTTCCGACGCCACCGGGAGAGAGGGGGAAAGAGCCCCCCTTCTTCTTCTTCCCTAACCTTCTCCCTAGATGGGAGAGGTTTTCCCCTCTGGTCCATGGCCTCCATGGCATGGGAGGGGCGAGAGCCCCTCCGATATTGGATCTGTCTCTCTGTCTCTCCCTGATTCTGCCCTTTCACCGTTTCTTAAATTCCCGGAGATCCGTAACTCCGATTGGGCTGAAATTTGGACACGGTTTTTATCCGGATATTGGCTTTCTTGCAGCGAAAGAAGGGCACCAACTGCCTTACGGGGTGGCCACGAGGACCCAGGGCGGGCCTGACCCCATGGGGCGCGCCCCTCACCCTCGGTGGCCCCTCGGGCATCGTCTCGTGTTGATTCCACTTCCCAAAATTCAAATATATTCCAAAAAAATCTCCTTAAGTTTTTATCCCGTTTGGACTCCGTTTGATATGGATTTTCTGCGAAACAAAAAACATGCAACAAACAGGAACTGGCACTAGGCACTGGATCAATATGTTAGTCCCAAAAATAGTATAAAAAGTTGCCAAAAGTATGTAAAAGTTGTAGAATATTGGCATGGAACAATAAAAAATTATAGATACGACAGAGACGTATCAGCATCCCCAAGCTTAATTCATGCTCGTCCTCGAGTAGGTAAATGGTAAAAAAGATAATTTTTGATGTGGAATGCTACCTAGCATAATCTTGATCACATAATCTAGTCATGGCATGAATATTAAGACATGAGTGATTCAAAGCAATAGTCTATCATTTGACATTAAGACAATAATACTTCAAGAATACTAATAAAGCAATCATGTCTTTTCAAAAACATGGCCAAAGAAAGTTATCCCTACAAAATCATATGGTCTGGCTATGCTCCATCTTCACCACACAAAATATTCAAATCATGCACAACCCCGATGACAAGCCAAGCAATTGTTTCATACTTTTGACGTTCTCAAACCTTTTCAACTTTCATGCAATACATGAGCGTGAGCCATGGACATAGCACTATAGGTGGAATAGAATATGATGGTGGAGGTTGTGTGGAGAAGACAAAAAGGAGAAAGTCTCACATCGACGCGGCTAATCAACGGGCTATGGAGATGCCCATCAATTGATGTCAATGTGAGGAGTAGGGATTGCCATGCAACGGATGCATTAGAGCTATAAGTGTATGATAGCTCAAACTGAAACTAAGTGGGTGTGCATCCAACTTGCTTGCTCATGAAGACTTAGGGCGTTTGAGGAAGCCCATCATTGGAATATACAAGCCAAGTTCTATAATGAAAATTCCCACTAGTATATGAAAGTGATAACTCAAGAGACTATCTATATGAAGAACATGGTGCTACTCTGAAGCACAAGTGTGGTAAAAGGATAGTAACATTGTCCCTTCTCTCTTTTTCTCTTTTTTTTCTTTTTTTGTAGGCTTCTTTGGCCTCTTTTTTTTGGGGCTTCTTTGGCCACTTTTATTTTGATAACCTCACATGGGACAATTTTCTAATAATGATGCTCATCACACTTTTATTTACTTACAACTCAATATTACAACTCGATACTAGAACAAAGATATGACTCTATATGAATGCCTCCGGCGGTGTATCGGGATGTGCAATGATCTAGCGTAGCAATAAAATCAAAAAAGGACAAGCCATGAAAACATCATGCTAGCTATCTTACGATCATGCAAAGCAATATGACAATAAATGCTCAAGTCATGTATATTATGATGATGGAAATTGCATGGCAATATATCTCGGAATGGCTATGGAAATGCCATGATAGGTAGGTATGGTGGCTGTTTTGAGGAAGATATAAGGAGGCTTATGTGTGATAGAGCGTATCGTATCACGGGGTTTTGATGCACCGGCGAAGTTTGCACCAACTCTCGAGGTGAGAAAGGGCAATGCACGGTACCGAGAGGCTAGCAATGATGGAAGGGTGAGAGTGTGTATAATCCATGAACTCAACATTAGTCATAAAGAACTCACATACTTATTGCATAAATCTATTAGTCACTAAAACAAAGTACTACACGCATGCTCCTAGGGGGATAGATTGGTAGGAAAAGACCATCGCTCGTCCCCGACCACCACTCATAAGGAAGACAATCAATAAATACCTCATGCTCCAACTTCGTTACATAACGGTTCACCATACGTGCATGCTACGGGAATCACAAACTTCAACACAAGTATTTCTACAATCCACAACTACCCACTAGCATGACTCTAATATCACCATCTTTATATCGCAAAACTATTGCAAGGAATCAAACATATCATATTCAGTGATCTACAAGTTTTATGTAGGATTTTATGACTAACCATGTGAATGACCAATTCCTGTCAACTCTCTAAATAGATATAAGTGAAGCAAGAGAGTTTAATTCTTTCTACAAAAGATATGCCCACGCTCTAACAAATATAAGTGAAGCAAAAGAGCATTCTACAAATGGCGGTTTTCTATGTGAAGAGAAACAGGCAATCCAAACTTCAAATGATATAAGTGAAGCACATGAAGCATTCTACAACGCCATACTCAAAAAATATAAGTGAAGTGCAATGAGCATTCTATAAATCAACCATGGACTATTTCATACCAGCATGGTGCATCAAAGAAAAGTGAAAACTAAATGCAAAAGACGCTCCAAGATTTGCACATATAAAATGAACGAAACGAAACCGAAAACATACCGATACTTGTTGAAGAAGGATGGGATGCCTTCCGGGGCATCCCCAAGCTTAGATGCTTGAGTCTTCTTAAATATTTACTTGCGGTGCCTTGGGAATCCCAAATCTTGAGATCTTTCCTCTCCTCCTTCTCCTCACATGGAGGCATCCTCGATCTTCGAACACTTCATCCACACAAAACTCAACAGAATGTTCGGTAAGATCCGTTAGTATAATAAAGCAAATCACTACTCTAAGTAATGTTGCAAACCAATTCATATTTTGTTTTTGCATTGTAGCTACTGTAATATAACTTTTCCATGGCTTAATCCACTGATAGAAATCGATAGTCTCATCAAAACAAGCAAACTATGCATCAAAAACAGAATCTGTCTTAAACAGGACAGTCTGTAGTAATCTGAACATTCACCATACTTCTCGTACTCCAAAAATTCGGAAACAATTAGGAAAAATAATTTTTTTTTATATAAAGACAGTGCAAAAAGTTTTAGAACCGTTTGACGTTCCAGTAAAAAATGTAAAATTGCACTAGAGCCAAAGTTTCTGTTTTGCACCGTACAAACCAACAAGCAATGTAAACATCCTAAAGGAAAATCTTGGCACATTATTTTTATAATACAATAGATCTGTACTTTATAAAAGCACGCAACAGAAATAAATGACTCTCTAAAACTTCCGGGTTGTCTCCCTGGCAGCGCTTTCTTTAAAGCCATTAAGCTAGGCATATAGAGCTCAAGTAATGGATCCACCCGGATCCCAAGGTATATCAAAGCCAATTTTAATTAACAATGATTTGTGATTTAGTAGTGAGCACAAAGTAACATATATCATGTAATCACGAAGTCTAACTCTCTTCCTATGCATTGGCATGTCATAAAAGAAAAATTCATGCACACATAGTAAAGGCCAATGCATAGCATAAGAAGTTTCTTGCAATTTTATCGTGTTGGAAACATAGAGAGGCGGAGATGTAGTTCCTCTCTCATAATAATTGCAAGTAGGAGCAGCAAGCACATGCATATTATATCTATCAAAATCATCATGTGTAGTAGTAAAACGCAACCCATCAATATAATCCTTAATAAGGGCAAACTTCTCCGATATAGTGTAGTCGGGAGAATTCAAAAAGATAATAGGACTATCATGTGTGGGTGCAATAGTAACAATTTCATGTTTAACATAAGGAACTATAGCAAGTTCATGTCCATAAGCATAATTCATATTGGCATCTTGGCCACAAGAATAGCAAGCATCAAGTTCATCAAAAAGGGATATTTCAAACGAATCAACGGGATCATAGCAGTTATCATGGTATTCATCCTTCAGTAAGAACGAAGGGACATTAAATGATGTATGAGTTGGAGAGTTACTCTCATTAGAAGGTGGGAACGGGTAGCTAATCCGATCTTCCTCCTTTTGTTCTTCGCTCTCCTCATCATCTTTTTCATCCAATGAGCTCACAGTTTCATCAATTTCTTCTTCCATAGACTCCTGCAAAATATTACTCTATTCTCGGACAGCGGAGACTTTCTCAATAAATTCATCAATATCATAATTGTATTTATAATTATTATAGCAATATTTAAGGATAGCTAAACTTTCAGGTCTATAAACTGAATCATCAAAATCTTCAAACTCTTTAAGCAAAGATTCAATTTCACAAGCACCCTTAAAAGCAAGAAATTCTTCTATTCGTTCCACATCATAGTAATTGTGACACCCAAAATTTTATTTGGATTTTTTCAAAAAAAAATTATTTGACTTGAGGGAGGTGATTTAAATTTTTCTTCAAAAGAACCCTCCCTTTCAAAATATTCTTTTTATGGCAAGAGTTTTATTTGGATTCACCCAAGACTTGTTTTTGGTCTTGGAGGTTTTTGCTTTTTATTTGGACTCAAACCAAAATGCTTTTCACTTGAGAAAAATGTCTTTTGAAGATTTCTTTGAAAATACTCTATGGCTTTTGGAATAATCCTTTACCACTTTCATTCAAATCCCTCTCCAAAAATTCTGAGAAAAATCAGGCAGCCTCTGGGTACATTGAGAGGTCACCTCACCAAGTCCCAGCCCCAGGAAAATTTTTCTTCACACCAAATCATTCCGTCGAACACCTGCAGTGCTTTGTCAATGTCAAGTTCAGAGATTCAGAAATTCAGTTCAGTGATCTACTGTCGTTTTCTTCAGAACATGTTGTCGATCTCGACAGTGCCGCGTTGGCGCCTTGCTCCCCGTCCCCTCCCCCTTGTTCCTGCACCGCACGAGCGCCTGGATGTTTGCGGGCGTCGGCGACGTGCTGGAGGAGGTGCGCCGCCCCGTGACCGACGCCAGCGGCGGCTTTGCGGCCGCCAGAGAGAGGCGCAGCGGAGACGGCGCCACCCAGCGCCGCCCAAGCCACCGGAGGCCGCCGCGTGGCCACCCACTCCCCAGTGCGCGCTGCCACCCTCGTCGTGAACCGCTGGGCGCGGAGCGCGCTCTCTGCCGCCGTCGTGCCCGTGCGGCCACCCCACCGTGGACTGACGCCGTTACGCCAAGACCGACCGAGATTAGCGGGGGAACGGCACCAGTACACCTCACTGATGCTGCCTGGGCACCTAAACCCCCTGCCAATCCACTGCCTCGCCGTAATTGCTCGCCGGAGATTCTCCGTTCACGGCCATCCCCTCGATCCGCCTATAAATAGAGGCCCCGAGCTTAAACTCGAGCCCACACCACCTCTGCACTCCACCAAGACCCTGCCTAGCCACTGGAAGAGCTCCGAGGAGGTCTCCTTCGTCAACTCCGGCCGCCGCGACCCGCCACGGGATCCAGCTCGATTCGCTCCCGTGCGTGCGCCTCTACCTCCCATCTCTTGCCAGTAGCTTCCCTATGCATCCACTCTCCTGACCCGCGCTTCAATTCGGAGTTTGCAGCACCCACCGGAGTTCTCCACCATCACCCGAGCCGCTGTCCGCCGGAGAAAGTGTCGCCGTCGACGTGGTGCTCTCCGTCGGTCGAATCCATCACCCACCGACGCGGAAAGACACGCTGAAGCTCTTGGTACACTCCGATCTCCCTGTCTTGCCGTGGTTCGACGCCGGCGACCACCGCAGTCTTCGGGCGCCGGCGAGCTTTTTAAACCTGACATGTGGGACCCCCTGTCAGCCTCTATTCTTTTCCCCCTCGAAACGTTTTCTGTTGGCGCCTGCGGGCTAAATACGTCTTCCCTTTTGAGCTGGCGCGTTTCTTTCCGAAGCGTTTTCTGTTTTCTCAGTTTAGCCCCTGGAACTTTTCTGTTTCATTACAGATGAGTCCATGGACAGAAACCTGTATAAGGTTTAAATAAAAAGTGATTTTTGAGTGATTCTTTTTCTGACAGTCTTAAAATTTTGTCTAGTTTTTTATGAGATTTATTTGGAAAATGTTTGGAAAAGTTTTTATGCACGCGTTGGTTTTCACGTTAGTGCCCGTTTTCGTTATGCCGTAGGTTCCGGAAGAGGTGACGGAGCCGCGAACTTCGACGAGCTAGAATCCGACTTCTCCGAACCAGGCAAGCATGTTTGAACCTTTGATATGATAAATGCTTTGCATGTTTGCGTGAGAGTTGGTGCGTGGCATATGAGTGTCGGTGAGTACCTCGTTGCTTGTGAGGCAACTACCCGCATGTTCCAAAGTTGCGATGATCTCTGGTGAGAGATGGACTAATCATGTGGTGACACGAAGGGCAGCAAGGTGGTACTGTTGTAGCATACCAGCCTTGCGTCATCCGACTAATTCCGACGTTAACGTGGACGGAGTCACGTTATCGTTCTTTTCCCTTCCGTGCTGCCACATGTTTCTTTTGCCAGGATGCGATTTAGTAAGTTGGTAACCTCTTTCTGTGTACACACCAAATAGAGGGGCCGAGATGATGGTTCCATGGCCCTGGATTAAAGCCAGTCATCCGGTCAGGGGGCATGGGTGTTTCCGGTTGGGACCGAGAGGGGGGCACCCCCTTACAACGCGCGTATAGAAATTTGATCCCATGCTACGCGAGGTTGTAGCCTCCCCGTTCCAAGGTTTTTCTTGAACGTTGCCGAGGGTGATCCCTGGCTTCGGAATGTTGAATGGGTGTGTACTGGTTAGACGTGTTTCTTCCAAAACACCGTAGACGGAACTAGTCCCCGTGACTAGTGAAATCCGTTGGCTGTGGTTAAGTACAAACTCTGCAGAGTCAAATCCTTCCAAGTCATCGTATCCATGATCAAGTAGGACGATCAGTATATCCATATCTATCCTCGTGGAAATTTATCCCCGGTGGACAAGCTCAAGTGGTAAACCCAGTTTAATTGTTATTCCTGCGGATGGACTAACCTTATACTTGTCTCGTACTCGTAATAATTTATGTTCTCGAGCTACTAAATTATTGAGCTACAATATAAGCCCTTTATGTGATGTCGCTCAGACGTCCGACTGTGGCATGTTTGCCTTTTACTTTCAATATAAGCCCTTTATGCGATGTCGCTCAGACGTCCGACTGTGGCATGTTTGTCTTTTATTTTCTGTTATAAGCCCTTTATGTGGTGTCGCCCCGACGCCCGACTGCGGCATTTTTATTCTTGCAGTTTCCTCTCGAGGAGTCATTCAGACCCTCGTTTGGCACCGGTATTATTATTCTTGCAGTTTCCTCTCGAGGAGTCATTCAGACCCTCGTTTGGCACCGGTATTAATATTCTTGCAGTTTCCTCTCGAGGAGTCATTCAGACCCTCGTTTGGCAACCAGTATATATTTTTGGGATTTCGGGAGGACTACCGCCCGACTTCTCTGTTATTTTCCCATGCATTATTATCTCTATGTCTGAACGCACTTGTTATCTATTCATATGCTTCATGTTTACATTTGTTATATCTTATGTCCGAACTGTCTTGCGAGTACTTTCATAGTACTCCTCTGGCTTGTTGATTTGGCCAGATGTTGACGAAGGCGATCTCTTGGATGAAGAGTTTGATAGTGCGTCCGACGCCTAGAGGAGTCCCAGTCAGTCCTGTGCGATCCCGGATATTGGTCACTTGTATTATAAACGCTTCCGTCACCCGAAATAAGTCTCCCCGAGCCTCACTCCGACGCTCGAAGAGGCTGTAGTTTTCAGGAGTCATATCACCCACTTCGTGGTGATATTTCTACCACCGTTGTTATCGTGAGTTAGTAGTTATGCCACCCTATCCGCCGCTATGTTTTATCAGCGTTCATGTAATAAATTGTTGAGCAGTCTCCGCTCAACCTTGTATTATATTCAGTACTCCTGGTATTTTTCTTCTGTGACCAAGATATTGTCTACCAGTGAGAAGGAATTCTTCTTTACTGGTCCGTAAAAGGGATTGGTTTCTCAATAAATATTTTATTGAAAAACCGGTCGTGACAAGCTTGGTATCAGAGCCAGGCTGACTGTAGGAAGCCACTAGGTGCGATCGCTAATCGGTTATTAGCGTCGTTTGTGCTTTTTCAGCATTTTTTCAAATGTAGCTATTTTCTGTTGGTCATCATAAATTTATGACATGACTACTCAGAATTTTTGCCTACTTTTGTAGATGGCTGGCAGCAACTGCGAGACTCGAGTGTTCATGAACGTGCCCGAGGGGTTTGTCAAACTCCTCGTCTCCATCACCAAGCTCGCGATCGGGCCAGCGACTCGTCCGGAGTTCATGCTTTATCAGCACAAGCTCAGCGACGACGTGTCTATGCACCAGGCCATGGTGCAATTCAAGGGAGGACGTTCTGCATCCCGCCACTTCCGTTTTGTGGGAAGGGCCATGCCTACGGAGAGGCATGCCATGCAGATGGCTGCCCGTGAGGCGATAGCTCGCCTTCGGGATATCCTTCCGATTATGAAGACTCGTCGCTACTGCTATCTCCCATGCCATGTGCCATACACTTGTCACTATGCATTCGCCTGCCATCGGGGAGAGCGAGATGAAGCCATCGAGATGGTTGTGGAGTATCTCAAAGCTCTAGAGGAATCTTTCGACAACCTCGTAGATGATTTTTTGGCTGCCCGCATGGACTTAGTCCGGGGCGGTCCTGCCAGCAGGAAGGAGCTTCTCCACACGACACCGCCTCTGACATTCGTCTCGTCTTCAGCCTCTTATGCACCGGCCATTTTGGCCACTGCTCGCCGTCTGCCTACTACTGAGGAGTTCGACCGAGTCATCGCTCCTATTCTAGTCAGAGCTGCACCGCCTGCCGCACCCGCTCTGCCGCCTGTCGCCCCCGCACCGTCACCGCAGCGCAGTGCTACGCGCCAGGAGCCAGCTAGAGAGGAGTTGGAGGTTGATTCTCCTGCACCGCTGAGTCTTGCCCTCGGCAAGGGAAAGGACATCATCACCATCTCCGACTGAGAGCGCCGAGTAGCCGCGCGTTATGTCTGCTTGTATGATGTGTTTTCGCTGTACGCTAGTTTGTATTAGTGTGTTCGCTGCCTTCCGGAGGAGTATGCTAGTCTAAATAACATGTCAGGATTGTGTACGCACATCCTGAGTGCTGTATCGTGTGTTTGTTTTCGCGTGTAAGATTTGTGTTAAGCAGTCTCTTCTCCGTGCAAAATCGTTTATGTTTTCTTGAAAACCTTGAGGTCTTTTAAATTGTTGCGTTTGCAAGATTTTCCTTGTGCCACACAGTTCTTCTCATGGGTTTTGCAAAATAATACACCAGACTGGAAAAATGTCTCGCCCGTGGACTCGCTCCATGCCCAATCAGCCAGAAGAAGTTTATGGGACACAGACTAGCAACAATTTCACTCAGGGTCAGTCCAGTCAACAGGACAGCGAAGCAGCCCTGTCTCAAGTATGCCGTCTCTTCGAACAAAGCCAGCAACAGCACCAAGAGATGATGAATCACTTCATCAATATGGGAAACCACCGTGAACCCTATCAGCCTCATTCCAAGTTATCTGAGTTACAGAAAACTCGCCCTTCAACGTTTGCTCACACCAATAGGCCGCTAGAAGCCGATGATTGGCTCCGTGACATTGAAAGGAAACTGATTATTGCTCAGTGTTCAGATCATGAGAAGGTGCTTTATGCACCACACTACCTTACTGGAGCAGCTGCAGCATGGTGGGAAAACTTCCTACACATGCACCCCAGTGAACACAACATCACATGGGAGGAGTTCAAGGAAGGCTTCCGTGGGGCACACATCCCCAGGAGCATCATAAAAATCAAGAAGAGAGAATTTGATGACCTGAAGCAGAGAGGCATGTCAGTGACAGAATACAATGGTCAGTTTACCCAGCTATCTCGTTATGCCTACGACGAGCGCATGACAGAGAACAAGAAGATGGAAAAATTCCTAGACGGCCTGGCACCAGCACTAAGATGCCAACTGATTGTACACACCTTCCCGGATTTTAAAACTCTGGTTGACAAGGCCATTACATTGGAGAATGAGCGCCGTAGTCTGGAAGATATCCGTAAGCGAAAGAGGGACAAGACGACTCTTGCTCGCAACAACCGAAGCAAGACTGAGGTTCCAAGGACAGAAGCAAGGAGATCCACGACTACTGATCCAAGGCCCGTCAGACAGTTTCATGCCAGGGACAAAGAGTTCACGTACCGTCCAGGGGTCACCTGCTATGCTTGCGGTGAAGAAGGGCATTATGCTAAACAATGCCCAAAGCCGAGGAACGCGGCCCCCAAGCCAAACAATGGTGGGAACAATCCAGCCCCCAAGCGCAACAATTTCAACCCCAGCAACAACCACAGGAAGGGTCACCTGAACCACGTGACCAGGGAAGAAGCGCGGAATGCCCCAGACATCGTGCTCGGTACGTTCCCTGTCAACACAGTACCTGCCACGGTTTTGTTTGATTCTGGAGCTTCCCATTCGTTCGTTTCGAAGAGTTTTGTTTTGCAACATGGTTTTCCGATACTCCCCTTGGAAAAATCTATGATCATCAAGTCCCCCGGAAGTAAGCAAATCGCTCAGCATTACTGCCAAGGAGTGGTCATTGAGTTCGAAGGACTACAGTTCCAAGCAAATCTCATCGTGTTGGAGAATAAAGGACTGGATGTCATTTTAGGGATGGACTGGTTGACCACCAACAAAGGATTCATCGACTGTTTCAATCAGACTGTGATTCTCACTCACCATCATGGCAAAACAATAAAGGTTACAGCTCAAGAAAGGCCACGGTCACGGCAACCAAAACTGAACAAAGTGGACATCTCAGAACTGAGAAAAGTTCCAGTGGTATGCGAGTTTCCTGACGTGTTTCCTGAAGAACTACCAGGCATGCCACCAGACCGAGAGATAGAGTTTAGCATCGAACTAGCACCTGGCACCACGCCCATCTATAAGAAACCTTATAGAATGGCACCCTCAGAATTGGTGGAGTTGAAGAAGCAGATAAAGGAATTATTGGACAAAGGCTTTATTCGAGCCAGCTCGTCACCATGGGGATCGCCAGTCTTATTCGCCAAGAAGAAGGATGGGACACTGAGATTGTGTATAGACTATCGAGCTCTCAATATGGTCACCATCAAAAACAAATATTCGATGCCACGGATAAATGATTTGTTTGACCAGCTCACACAAGCCAAGGTGTTCTCAAAAATTGATTTGAGATCGGGATATCACCAATTGAAAGTACGGACAGAAGATATCCCCAAGACAGCATTCACGTCCAGATATGGTTTATATGAGTTCGTAGTGATGCCTTTTGGTCTGACAAATGCCCCCGCATATTTCGCCCACCTCATGAACAAAGTGTTCATGAAATTCATGGACAAATTTGTTGTGGTGTTCATCGACGATATTCTGGTATACTCGAGGACACCAGAAGAGCATGCTGAGCATCTCAGAATCGTTTTGGGAGAATTGAGGAAACATCAGTTGTATGCCAAATTTAGCAAGTGTGAATTTTGGCTAAGACAAGTTGGTTTCCTAGGCCACATATTAAACCAAGAAGGCGTGGCCGTAGACCCAGAAAAAGTCAAAGCCATACTTGACTGGAAGCCACCCGCCAACGTAACAGATGTGCGGAGTTTCCTAGGAATGGCCGGATATTACAGAAGATTTATTGAAGGATTCTCCACTGTGGCAAAACCAATAACACAGTTGCTCAAGAAAGACAAGAAATTTGTATGGACGGAAGCATGCGAGAAAAGCTTCCAAGAACTCAAGAAGAAGCTGACAACCGCACCGGTCTTAACTGTGCCAGACATACACAAGAGTTTTGAAGTGTATTGTGACGCGTCCCGAAAGGGTCTCGGGTGTGTGCTAATGCAGGATGGCAAAGTTGTCGCGTATGCCTCCAGGCAGCTGCGAAAACATGAGGAAAATTACCCAACACACGACTTGGAGCTAGCAGCAGTCATACATGCACTCAAGGAGTGGAGGCCCTTTCTATTGGGAAATCGCTGTGAAATATATACAGACCATAAGAGCCTCAAATATATTTTCACACAGCCAGAGCTAAATTTACGCCAACGACGCTGGTTGGAATTGGTCAAGGACTATGATGTTGGCATTCACTACCATCCAGGAAAAGCAAATGTAGTGGCCGATGCCCTTAGTCGAAACCCCAGCCCGGACAATGACGATCCGCAAAACTTGAGGCCTGAGTTTCAGCAAGAGTTCGCTAGGCTCAACATGGTGTTAGTCTCTGAGGGCACCGTATCAAATCTGGAGATACAACCCACCCTAGTGGAACAGATTAAGAAGGCTCAACAGGGACATCCCAGCATCGAAGGTATAAAGAAGAAAATGAACCTTGGTAAGGCTTCAGAGTTCGTCACAGACAGTGAAGGAATATTATGGTACGGAGACAGACTTTGCGTACCTAACATTGAGGAACTCAAGCAACAAATCTTAACCGAAAGCCACACCGCTCCATACTCGATCCACCCTGGAGGAACCAAGATGTACAAGGACATTCAGGAAAGATTTTGGTGGCACGGTATGAAAAGAGATATAGCCACATTTATTGCTTGTTGCGATTCATGTCAGCGCATCAAGGCCGAGCATCAAAAGCCAGCAGGGCTACTCCAGCCAAACAGGATACCGGAGTGGAAATGGGATGAAATAGGAATGGACTTCATTGTCGGATTACCTCGATCACAACGCGGAAATAACGCCATATGGGTCATCACAGACCGACTAACCAAGGTAGCCCATTTCATTCCCGTAAAGACTACCTACTCCACACAAAGACTGGCCAAGCTTTATCTCTCTCGTATAGTCTGTCTGCATGGAGTCCCAAAAACTATAATATCCGACCGAGGCACTCAATTTGTCTCTAAATTTTGGGATCACTTACAACAAGCTCTGGGCATGCAACTAGCTTTCAGTACAGCATACCACCCTCAGACTGATGGGCAAATGGAACGTGTGAACCAAATCCTAGAGGATATGCTGAGAGCCTGTGTGCTTACCTATGGATCCAGTTGGGAAGAGAGTTTGCCATATGCTGAGTTTGCTTACAACAACAGTTACCAAGCCAGCTTGCAAATGGCACCCTTTGAAGCATTGTACGGGCGGAGGTGTCGTACCCCACTGAATTGGTCAGAAACAGGCGACAGTCGTATCTTCGGCCCAGACATGCTTAAAGAGGCTGAGGAGAAAGTTAAGCAGATCAGGGACAGACTCAAGACAGCGCAGAGCCGACAAAAGAGCTACTACGATCAAAAACATCGTGAGGTCAGCTTTGCACCCGGTGATTCCGTATACCTACGAGTGTCTCCTATGAGGGGCCTGCAACGGTTCAAAATTAAGGGGAAGCTAGCCCCAAGATTTATTGGACCATTCTGTATAATTGCACGAAGAGGCACGGTAGCCTACCAGCTAGACCTACCCAAGGAACTGTCAGACGTACATGACGTATTCCACGTCTCACAATTGAGAAAATGTGTAAGTAACCCGGAGAAGCATGTATCTCACGAGAGCATTGATGTACAACCAGATCTCACCTACAGAGAGCGGCCAGTAAAGATACTGGAAGTGTCTGAACGGAGGACCCGTCAGAAAACGACAAAGTTTTTCAGAGTTCGGTGGAGCAACCACACTGAGGATGAAGCTACGTGGGAAAGCGAAGATTTTCTCCAGGCAGAATATCCATATCTATTCGAGGATCAGCTGAAATCTCGAGGACGAGATTTTCCTAAGGGGGTAGGTGTTGTGACACCCAAAATTTTACTTGGATTTTTTCGAAAAAAAAATTATTTGACTTGAGGGAGGTGATTTAAATTTTTCTTCAAAAGAACCCTCCCTTTCAAAATATTCTTTTTATGGCAAGAGTTTTATTTGGATTCACCCAAGACTTGTTTTTGGTCTTGGAGGTTTTTGCTTTTTATTTGGACTTAAACCAAAATGCTTTTCACTTGAGAAAAATGTCTTTTGAAGATTTCTTTGAAAATACTCTATGGCTTTTGGAATAATCCTTTACCACTTTCAACAAATCCCTCTTGCCATGGCCTTAGTGCAAATCCACCCTCCTAAACCTTCCCTCATCTTTGGATCATGATTTGCATCAAATCCAGCAAGTTGGACCTCCCCATATGATTATTTTCCATTTAAATCTTATCAAAACAATTTCTGTCTTCTATTCTAGCCCTTGGAGATTTACAAAGGAACTACTCTTTCTGCTTTGATTTTTGCCCCCAAACCAATTCCCCTTCCTAGTCCTTTGAACCCTCAACCAAGATCCATGAAGATCCACTGGTCTCCAGTTTAAATTTTTCAAACTATACTTGCTGCAAGTTTGGACCAGATTTGTCAAATTTGATGAAATTCATTCAAATCCCTCTCCAAAAATTCTGAGAAAAATCAGGCAGCCTCTGGGTACATTGAGAGGTCACCTCACCAAGTCCCAGCCCCAGGAAAATTTTTCTTCACACCAAATCATTCTGTCGAACACCTGCAGTGCTTTGTCAATGTCAAGTTCAGAGATTCAGAAATTCAGTTCAGTGATCTACTGTCGTTTTCTTCAGAACATGTTGTCGATCTCGACAGTGCCGCGTTGGCGCCTTGCTCCCCGTCCCCTCCCCCTTGTTCCTGCACCGCACGAGCGCCTGGATGTTTGCGGGCGTCGGCGACGTGCTGGAGGAGGTGCGCCGCCCCGTGACCGATGCCAGCGGCGGCTTTGCGGCCGCCAGAGAGAGGCGCAGCGGAGACGGCGCCACCCAGCGCCGCCCAAGCCACCGGAGGCCGCCGCGTGGCCACCCACTCCCCAGTGCGTGCTGCCACCCTCGTCGTGAACCGCTGGGCGCGGAGCGCGCTCTCTGCCGCCGTCGTGCCCGTGCGGCCACCCCACCGTGGACCGACGCCGTTACGCCAAGACCGACCGGGATTAGCGGGGGAACGGCACCAGTACACCTCACTGATGCTGCCTGGCCACCTAAACCCCTTGCCAATCCACTGCCTCACCGTAATTGCTCGCCGGAGATTCTCCGTTCACGGCCACCCCCTCGATCCGCCTATAAATAGAGGCCCCGAGCTTCAACTCGAGCCCACACCACCTCTGCACTCCACCAAGACCCTGCCTAGCCACTGGAAGAGCTCCGAGGAGGTCTCCTTCGTCAACTCCGGCCGCCGCGACCCGCCACGGGATCCAGCTCGATTCGCTCCCGTGCGTGCACCTCTGCCTCCCATCTCTTGCCAGTAGCTTCCCTATGCATCCACTCTCCTGACCCGCGCTTCAATTCGGAGTTTGCAGCACCCACCGGAGTTCTCCACCATCACCCGAGCCGCCGTCCGCCGGAGAAAGTGTCGCCGTCGACGTGGTGCTCTCCGTCGGTCGAATCCATCACCCACCGATGCGGAAAGACACGCTGAAGCTCTTGGTAGACTCCGATCTCCCTGTCTCGCCGTGGTTCGACGCCGGCGACCACCGCAGTCTTCGGGCGCCGGCGAGCTTTTTAAACCTGACATGTGGGACCCCCTGTCAGCCTCTATTCTTTTCCCCCTCGAAACGTTTTCTGTTGGCGCCTTCGGGCTAAATACGTCTTCCCTTTTGAGCTGGCGCGTTTCTTTCCGAAGCGTTTTCTGTTTTCTCAGTTTAGCCCCTGGAACTTTTCTGTTTCATTACAGATGAGTCCCTGGACAAAAACCTGTATAACTTTTAAATAAAAAGCGATTTTTGAGTGATTCTTTTTCTGACAGTCTTAAAATTTTGTCTAGTTTTTTATGAGATTTATTGGGAAAATGTTTGGAAAAGTTTTTATGCACGCGTTGGTTTTCACGTTAGTGCCCGTTTTCGTTATGCCGTAGGTTCCGGAAGAGGTGACGGAGCCACGAACTTCGCCGAGCTAGACTCCGACTTCTCCGAACCAGGCAAGCATGTTTGAACCTTTGATATGATAAATGCTTTGCATGTTTGCGTGAGAGTTGGTGCGTGGCATATGAGTGTCGGTGAGTACCTCGTTGCTTGTGAGGCAACTACCCGCATGTTCCAAAGTTGCAATGATCTCTGGTGAGAGATGGCCTAATCATGTGGTGACACGAAGGGCAGCAAGGTGGTACTGTTGTAGCATACCAGCCTTGCGTCATCCGACTAATTCCGACGTTAACGTGGACGGAGTCACGTTATCGTTCTTTTCCCTTCCGTGCTGCCACATGTTTCCTTTGCCAGGATGCGGTTTAGTAAGTTGGTAACCTCTTTCCCTGTACACACCAAATAGAGGGGCCGGGGTGATGGTTCCATGGCCCTGGATTAAAGCCAGTCATCCGGTCAGGGGGCATGGGTGTTTCCGGTTGGGACCGAGAGGGGGGGCACCCCCTTAGAGCGCGCGTATAGAAATTTGATCCCATGCTACGCGAGGTTGTAGCCTCCCCATCTCAAGGTTTTTCTTGAACGTTGCCGAGGGTGATCCCTGGCTTCGGAATGTTGAATGGGTGTGTACTGGTTAGACGTGTTTCTTCCAAAACAC
Organism: Aegilops tauschii subsp. strangulata; assembly: GCF_002575655.3. Taxonomy (NCBI): domain Eukaryota; kingdom Viridiplantae; phylum Streptophyta; class Magnoliopsida; order Poales; family Poaceae; genus Aegilops; species Aegilops tauschii. Next base: position 364,614,633 of record NC_053041.3, on the reverse strand, counting down.
CGTAGACGAAACTAGTCCCCGTGACTACTGAAATCCGTTGGCTGTGGTTAAGTACAAACTCTGCATAGTCAAATCCTTCCAAGTCATCGTATCCATGATCAAGTAGGACGATCAGTATATCCATATCTATCCTCGTGGAAATTTATCCCCGGTGGACAAGCTCAAGTGGTAAACCCAGTTTAATTGTTATTCCTGCGGATGGACTAACCTTATACTTGTCTCGTACTCGTAATAATTTATGTTCTCGAGCTACTAAATTATTGAGCTACAATATAAGCCCTTTATGTGATGTCGCTCAGACGTCCGACTGTGGCATGTTTGCCTTTTACTTTCAATATAAGCCTTTTATGCGATGTCGCTCAGACGTCCGACTGTGGCATGTTTGTCTTTTATTTTCTGTTATAAGCCCTTTATGTGGTGTCGCCCCGACGCCCGACTGCGGCATTTTTATTCTTGCAGTTGTCTCTCGAGGAGTCATTCAGACCCTCGTTTGGCACCGGTATTATTATTCTTGCAGTTTCCTCTCGAGGAGTCATTCAGACCCTCGTTTGGCACCGGTATTAATATTCTTGCAGTTTCCTCTCGAGGAGTCATTCAGACCCTCGTTTGGCACCCAATATATATTTTTGGGATTTCGGGAGGACTGCCGCCCGACTTCTCTGTTATTTTCCCATGCATTATTATCTCTATGTCTGAACGCACTTGTTATCTATTCATATGCTTCATGTTTACATTTGTTATATCTTATGTCCGAACTGTCTTGCGAGTACTTTCATAGTACTCATCTGGCTTGTTGATTTGGCCAGATGTTGACGAAGGCGATCTCTTGGATGAAGAGTTTGATAGTGCGTCCGACGCCTAGAGGAGTCCCAGTCAGTCCTGTGCGATCCTGAATATTGGTCACTTGTATTATAAACGCTTCCGCCACCCGAAATAAGTCTCCCCGAGCCTCACTCCGACGCTCGAAGAGCTGTAGTTTTCAGGAGTCATATCACCCACTTCTTGGTGATATTTCTACCACCGTTGTTATCGTGAGTTAGTAGTTATGCCACCCTATCCACCGCTATGTTTTATCAGCGTTCATGTAATAAATTGTTGAGCAGTCTCCGCTCAACCTTGTATTATATTCAGTACTCCTGGTATTTTTCTTCTGTGACCAAGATATTGTCTACTAGTGAGAAGGAATTCTTCTTTACTGGTCCGTAAAAGGGATTGGTTTCTCAATAAATATTTTATTGAAAAACCGGTCATGACAGTAATCATATATACCATTAGCATAAGAAGCTAAGGTTTCATTATCATTAAATTTGCATGAAAAGGGAAGGTGTGGAGCCTACATCCTAGAGCAACAAGTATAATCATATCTCAAGAATAGTTGCCTAGCATACCAATACAACATATAAATTTGATCCCATAATAGTTTTCCTTTTTGAGTCCAGCGATAATCCCTAAAGTATTCACGTTGATCCAACGTGTCTCCCGTTACATAATTGAATGGGGTTTTCTCAGGATTATCAAAGTAGTACATAATATCTTTCACATAATGAGCATCGAGGGTTTTAGGAGGTTCCCCATCTCCATGAGTAGCAAGTAAACCTAATTTTTTTTGGTATTTCGTGTTCCATATCCATAACTAAAGATAGAGAACAACTTAGAACAGCAAATACAAATTAGTTAGTGATAAAGCAAACAAGCACACACGAGAATATTCACCCCATGCTATAACTCCCCGGCAACGACGCCAGAAAAAGGTCTTGATAACCCACAAGTATAGGGGATCAATTGTAGCCTCTTTCGGTAAGTAAGAGTGTCGAACCCAACGAGGAGCTAAAGGTATAAGAAATATTCCCTCAAGTTCTATCGACCACCGATACAACTGTACGCATGCTTAACGTTCGCTTTACCTAGAATAAGTATAAAACTAGAAGTACTTTGTAGGTGTAACAGGATAGGTTTGCAAGATAATAAAGAGTGCGTAAATAAAAAGTAGGGAATGTTTAGATAAAGAAGCAATAAAGTTAGTATAGCGAGTGTGGAAAAGTGGTGGTAGGAGTTGCGAAATTGTCCCTAAGAAATTGACTACTTTACTAGACCAATAGCAAGTTTTATGTGGGAGAGGCCACTGCTAGCATGTCATCCCTGACTTGGAATTCTATGCACTTATGATTGGAACTATTAGCAAGCATCCGCAACTACTAACGTTCATTAAGGTAGAACCCAACCATAGCATTAAGATATATTGGTCCCCCTTCAATCCCGTATGCATAAATTTCTATGCTAGGTTGAAGCTTCTGTCACTCTTGCCCTCCAATACATAGTCTTATCAACATACAACTAAACCTATGGTGTGATCCACGCGTGCGCTCATATGATGGGCACCAAAGGACAACAACATAACCATAAGCAAATTAAACCAATCATAGCAATTCACCAATTACCGATAGGACAACGAAAATCTACTCAGACATCATAGGATGGCAACACATCATTGGATAATAATATGAAGCATAAAGCACCATGTTCAAGTAGAGGGTACAACGGGTTGCGGGAGAGTGGACCGCAGTAGATAGATGGGGGAAGGTGATGAAGATGTTGGTGAAGATGACGGAGTTGTTGGTGTAGATTGCGGTGACGATGATGGCCCCGACGGCGTTCCGGCGCCACCGGGAGAGAGGGGGAGAGAGCCCCCCTTCTTCTTCTTCCTTGACCTTCTCCCTAGATGGGAGAAGGGTTTCCCCTCTGGTCCATGGCCTCCATGGCATGGGAGGGGCGAGAGCCCCTCCGAGATTGGATCTGTCTCTCTGTATCTCTCTGTTTCTGCGCTCCCTGATTCTGCCCTTTCACCGTTTCTTAAATTCCCAGAGATCCGTAACTCCGATTGGGCTGAAATTTGGACACGATTTTTATCCGGATATTGGCTTTATTGCGGTGAAAGAAGGGCACCGACCGCCTTATGGGGTGGCCATGAGGGCCCAGGGCGCGCCCCTCACCCTCGTGGGCCCCTCGGGCATCGTCTCACGTTGATTCCACTTCCCAATATTCACATATATTCCAAAAAAAATCTCCGTAAGTTTTTATCCCGTTTGACTTCGTTTGATATGGATTTTCTGCCAAACAAAAAACATGCAACAAACAGGAACTGGCACTGGGCACTGGATCAATATGTTAGTCCCAAAACTAGTATAAAAAGTTGCCAAAAGTATGTAAAAGTTGTAGAATATTGGCATGGAACCATAAAAAATTATAGATACGACGGAGACGTATCAGGCATCAACATGCCGTGGTAAAAATTTTGTCCCATTTGGGGCAGGTTTGGGTATATGCTTCTCACAAACCAGAGCTTCTCACAACAAGCATGATGGTTTCGATAGGGAACGTCCCACCTTTGGGGACGAAATGATATCCATTGCCTCTTATTGCTTTCAAAATTTTTCTCGTGTCAACATAGAACAACAAGAGTGTTGTGTCAATTTTTGTGATTTTCGGGGTTTGTTTGGACATTTTTATGCATTAACTGAGTTTTCAATGCATTTATGTGCATAATTCAAATTTGAACTACATGCACATGCTCCAGCGCATATAAATTGTTGAAAAATCAAATCTGTGTCCTTGGGTGCATGCTTAGGTCGCATGCAAGAAATGGGAATGAATTTCTAACACCAGAGCACCATTGATTGCCGGCAAAACATTGAGATACCTGGTTTTTGAATTCTAGTAAATCCAAAACTCGTCTGAAATTCATGAAACTTGGCATGCTATCATGGAATGGCACCCGACATGCTGTGGTATTTGTCGTGTCCATTTTAAGAGAAGGCGCACTCGAATAATGACAGCCAACAATGGCATTTTGAAAAATAGCTGCCACTTTAATATCTCAAAGTTTGTATAATTCAAACCGTGTGCATTCTGTTAACCATTCATGTGACACCACGTGTCTTGGTTTTAATGGCTGTAGGAGGTGCCGTGCGGACAACTGTTTGACCTTGGCTGAACAGGAGGCATGCGAGCGCAGTTCGGTGCGCAGGCTGACCGAGAGGCGTGCATGCTGTCCTCGAATGCACAGGCTCACGAGGAAGCGTGCGAGCTGTACACTGTGCAGACTCACTAGGAAGCGAGCCCTTTGACTTCCATGGCCGCCCGCCTTCCTCTCCGTGCGCGCGCCCCCTCAGCGGCATGGGACGCCGCCGTTGAACGCCACCTCTCAGCGCCGCCAGCTGCCGTCCTCCCGTGCCCCGCCCGTTAATCCTGGGACGACTTGATGTTTGATTTACAAGTGAAGAACATTCTGTGCTGCATTGAAGACTTCAACAACGGCGTCCCGGAGGACGACAACGGCAACGACGGCGTGGCACGCCGCCTCCGCCGCCGTCGGAAATAGTTTTTTTCTTGGGTTTAATAATGTATCTCGATCATATGAATATAAATTCGCAGTATGACTGAATGAAAGATATGGTTTGAGTGAACTTGCGTTTTTCTCTCTTAATGTACAGACTTATCAAATGATTTTCTTTTGAAAAAACGTCAATGGTTTTTAAATATAAAACACTCATCGCAAATGTTTTAGTTAGAACACCCGTATGCAAACGGGGAGCTTCCCCAGGAAGCCAAGGGAAAATGTGAGAGCAGGATTTGTGCATCTCTTCAATGCAAACGGTTCTTTTGGATGACCCGTGTGCAACCACTAGCAAATAATTTGGTAAGATTTGCATCTGTCATATTGGGTATGTTGCCATTTGTCAAACTGGAAAGATTGACATTTGTTGATCTAGTAACACAAGCTACAAAATGTACATGCGAATCGTTGACATGAGGAAGTGTCTTCTTCCTGCCCAGACAAGGGATCGAGCCACAGAGCAATGGCGGGAGCTTCACAAGAAGTAGATGACTAGACGATCGTTTCTCCTACTTTAGAATGCATGCAATTGTTTATTGAGGTGTGTGCGAATGGTCTGTATAGTCACTTATGTAATTGGATGTTTATTTCAGTTATATATATATACATGTTATTCTACTGTAGACAGAGCAAATCACACGGCTTATTAGCAGCAATCGTCTATGTTATTATTGGTCTTCGCACACATTTCTGATTACGGACCTGTTTGCCACGTATCACACACATCTTGTTCAGTTGAACCGTTTCCATTGTGTTTCCTAATCACACACAGTTCATCCTAGTGACTCGTATGTTGTATATCGCACACGCCTTCATCTGGCTGTCCGTTTCTTTTGTTCCTCCTCATCCCAAACAGTTAACTGAACTGAACCTTATGCCCTACATCACACACGCAACTAAAATCTGAACCGTGTTTGATGCATCTGTCATCGCAAACGTTTTGCACCTTTTTTGAAGGTTTCTTTACACCACCGTTTGCGATTATGGCATTGCCCACAGTTTCGTCAAACGGTCTCTGATCGTAGTGTCGTGTTTGGACCATCCTGCAATAGTGCTCGCTAGTCCTTTCTGAGACTGCAAAACATAAATGCAGAGCACCTCCAAAGTTCAAGCAGCGACTAAACATTGTAATTCATGGTAGAAAAGATCCAGTCATGATGCATTCAACATTAACTATACACAATGCATGAGGATGACAATAGTGCTCTCAGATTCTGGCTCTTATTTGAGAAGGTGATGACTCAACATAAAATTAAATAGATAGTCCCTTCACAGAGGGAAGCAGGGATTTGCAGCGGTGCCAGAGCTCAGTTTCTAAAACAGAGGTAAATGAAGTTTTGGGAAATGCACCCTTCCTGTTTACATCACGAACGAAAGTTATCAATATCTTTCGTGCTAAACACATTAGTGGTGGTTCCCAAGCGATAAAAGTAAAGGTTTACTCCCCCTCCACCAACAATCACATTCCACGGCTAGCCGAATCTACGGGTACCGTCCATACCAACAACAGTCCTGGGGGAGTTTTTTTTAATTATTTGCAATTTTTGATTTCGGGACTGGGAATCCCTATTACCGCCCCTCTCGTGCAAGGACGACTGAATAAACACTCACCATGAGAATAACCCGCTTAGCAAGGAAGATACTGACTACCCCTGTCGCTTTTTGAAAAATCCAGGCACACAAAACATATATTTATTTGAAGTTTTTAGAGGTGGCACATGCAAATTTACTTAGAACAGCAGGGTAATACCGCATATAGGTAGGTATGGTGGACTCATCTGGAATAACTTGGGTTTTAGGATTTTGATGCACAAGCACTAATTCCGCTTAGTACAGGTGGAGGCTAGCAAATAGGTTAGGAAGCGGCCAGCTAGAGAGCGAAAACGGTCATGAACATGCATTATACATAATGAACATTGGATACTAGCATGAGTAGGATATGAACATCATGAACATAAATATCATAGAGGCTATGTTGGTTTTGATTCAACTACATGCGTGAATATGTGCCAAGTCAAGCCACTCGAAACATTTAGAGGAGGATACCATATCATCATACTACATCACAATCATTTTAACGCAAAGTTGACATCCAAGATAAATCATTATCCACTCCTAGCTACTTAAGCATGGCATGAGAAACTATAATATCTAATTGTCATTGGAAACATGTTTGATCATAATATGCTGAATCATGGATACTAGGTTAAACATATTTACAAAAACAAAACAAGTCGAGTTCATACCCGTTTCTCTCTGCCACAGCCAGTTCACCAAATATCATCATTATTGCCTTTCACTTGCATGGCCCAACGATATTGTCCGTGCAACAAACCCTGGGTATGTTGCCCAACTGTGCACAAGCACAAGATCAAGATTGAAGCACCAGCTTAAGTCAGAGATTGAAGAACCAAGAGATTTGAAGAACCAACATGCAGCTCAGAGGGACCAAGATCAAGCCATAGGAGCAAGATATCGGCGAGAGAAGGGTCTCCCTTCCCGGGCAGGCGAGCTCGACAACGGGCGAGGCCACCACCAGAAGCAAGCAACCGAGACTCCCCGATAGAGCCTGCCGGGGCTCGCGGGAGCTGAACCACCCCGCCAACCCCTCAGGCACGACCCACGTCGTCAATCAGTGCGTTGTCAAGACGCAAGATGGTTAAGTGGCAGCCATTCGCCACATGGCAGCCCTTTCCTACAGGAGAAACCCATAGACGACACCCGTCCTGCAACGTGTCAAGGGAAGAAGTGCGGAGCTGGCGAGATAGCCCGGCAGGCCTTGCCGGGCAACCAGTGATGTGACAATAAGCGGCGCATTTAATGCACCCTGTCAGCCCGCAGAGTTAGGTATGATAGCACTTTTTGCTATCATATCAGTGGATAATAACCACTTTGCCACTGTGGTGACCCCTTAATCTATAAAAGGAGGCCCATGGCACTCGTAGGAGGGGTTAGAAGGTTGGAAAGTTGAAGAACCCAAGCCACCATACGCGCGTAGCCGCTACGACCCTGAGGCAAACCTTGCCGGGCAAGTGTACTACGCACCACCACACTCATTCCACCATTATCAAAGCAGGAGTAGGGTCTTACACCTCGTGGCGGCCCGAACCTGGGTAAATTGCTTGTGTGCTCTTTGCCGTGCTGCCGTGCACTGATCCGCTCTTTGTGCAACGCGACGTTCCCCCGCCGAACCAGCAAGGGGCCGCCCGGTCCCATAGGTGACTGCGGATATCCCGCGACATCTTTGGCGCACCAGGTAGGGGGCTCGCTTGCACAAACCTGAAAGCGTACGCAGCGCGTCATCTTCATTGCCATCTTCATCTTCTACGATGCCATCGACCATGGCGCCCAAGAATAAGAAGTCCGGCCTTCGGCCCATCCATCCACCTCGAAGGCTCCACCGCCCGTAGCCTCTGATGCTGTGGGGGATGCGGAGACGAGCGAGGACGTGAGTGTTGCTGGGGGCGTGGTTGGAGCAGGTGGTGCCATCACCGCTCCCCCTGTGGCCGACACGGGGGCTGGAGATGTCGGAGGAGAACAACGTTAGCAGCGTCTCGACGGTTACACTCCACAAGGTGTGGACGAGGGGTCACTCCGCTCAGGCCTCCTCCTCCCACCAGTGGGCGCAGCCATAGCAACGGCGCTCGGTCCAGGGCGAGCCATCGTACTCCAACCGCCCCCGCCATGGGGGCGGTCACGATACATGTGCCTCCTCACGGGCGACCTGACCAGACCACTACACCCAACGGAGCCACTGACCCTCGAGCACCACCGCCGCGCGGCCCCGCTACCCAAGTTGATGTTTCACAGCTGCGTGGACGCGGCACTACCGCCATCGCAGCTGCTGGCACCGTCAGGAGTCAGGCGACGGTACGGTCGACGTCATCAACATCTATGCCAAGCACGGCCACGGAGGCCATGGCGCGAGCTCAGCTACTACTGAGGTTTCCGCCGGCAGCTGAGCAGATGGATGAATGGCGTGCCACCATCCAGAGCTTGCTCGGTTTCGCTGAGGCTGGGGGCTCGCGATGAGTCGTACCGCCACAACCTCCCCAAGCGATGGCAACCGCCCGCACCACTAGCCGAACGGAGGGGGCTGTCCCCATGGTGCACTCCCCACCACGGCAGCTGACGCGGGCACAGTAGAATCAAGACCCCGACGACGTCTCGATGGCCTCTTTCGGCCCTCGAGCACATCCAGGCCAACCCCGAGCCCCGGAGGATAGGCGGCGGGTAGACGCGCGTGTCATCATGGATCGGCGCCCCGACGACCTCCACCAGACTGACGGGTGTGGCGGCCTCAACATCGACGAGCCTGTGCTCGCCGTTGGCGGGTGCCTACCATTCGAGGTCGGCTGCCCTGCCTTTACATGAGAGCTGCGGCAAGTCTGTTGGCCGTCTGTTCGCACGTTCAAGCCAGAGATACCTGAGAAGTACGATGGAAGGCTGAACCCGACAGAGTTCCTGAGCATCTACACCATCGATGTTCAGGCTACCGGGGGAAGAGACGAGAAGGTGTTCGCCACCTCGAACGAGGCTGATGCTCCCGCAGCAGAGGAGGTGCCGCTAGTCCTCGTTGCCGAGCCCCAGACTCCAACTTGGGCAAGGCACATCGTCCGCTTCCTCCAAACTGGAGAACTTCCCGGCGACCAAGATGAAGCTGAGAAAGTAGCCAGAGGGCCAGTATGTATCAGTTTGTCGATGACACTCTGTACAGAAGGAGGCCCAACGGTGTGTTCTCTTGGAAAGGAACTGCTGGCTGAGATTCACAGAGGAATGTGCGGCTCACACATTGGATCAAGGGCATTAGTTGGGAAAGCATTCGGACAAGGATTCTATTGGCCCACAACCCTCCAAGATGCAGTTGAGCTCGTCACGACATGTGTAGCCTGCCAGTTCCATTCCAAGAGAACACACCTGCCTGCCCAAGCCCATCAGACAATCCCTCTATCATGGCCATTTTCGGTCTGGGGGCTCGATATCCTCCGCCCCTTCCCCCGAGCAATCGGGGGATTTGAATTCTTGTTCGTTGCCATCGACAAGTTTACAAAGTGACCGGAAGTGACTGCCGTGAGAAAGGTGACTGCTCAGTCAGCTATCAAGTTCTTGAAAGAATTGGTGTGTCATTTCGGAGTTCCGCCAAGGATCATCACTGACAACGGCACCCAGTTCACGAGCCATGCCTTCATGCAATACGTTCGTGCCCTCGGATGCAAGATCTCATTCGCATTCGTGGCACACCCCCGGAGCAATGGACAAGCTGAGAGGGCGAACGCTGAAGTGCTTCATGGACTCAAGATAAGAACTTTCGATACGCTGCACAAGCACAGCAGGCGGTGGATCGAGGAGCTGCCGGTAGTTCTCTGGTCCCTCAGAACGACACCTAACCGAGCTACCAGGCAGACTCCCTTCTCCCTGGTCTATGAGGCAGAAGCAGTTATCCCCACGGAACTCATTTACGGGTCCCCTCGAGTGCTTGCCTACGATGAAGTAGTGCAAGATCAGCACCGGCGTGACGACGCTGTGCTACTCGAGGAGAACCATCTCCGGGCTGCTACGCGTGTTGCACGCTACCAACAAGCCCTGCGCCGCTATCATAGCCGCAGGGTTCATGCCCGGTGTTTTGAGGAAGGTGACCTTGTCCTTAGGTGCGTTCAGTCCGCCAAGGGTACAAACAAGCTATCACCGAAGTGGGAAGTCCCTTACCGGGTGGTACGAGTCACCACACCCAGCGCAGTCCGCCTGGAGACCGGAGATGGCACTCATCTGCAAAACTCATGGAATATTGAGCATCTCTGTAAGTACTACCCGTAAGGCGCGAGGCTGCCAGGCACTGCCCGATAGCCACCCTTTTGTACAAGCCTTGCCTTGGCTGCATGTAACCCCTTGTACAAAGCCGGGGCGATGACCCCGTGCAAGAAAAATAAAGAAGCGCTGCAGGGGGCCCCAACTAAGATTGCATGCATGCACGATCACACCCAGATCACTGCATAAGCATTTGATGAGCATTTGCATATGCATATAGATAGGATTGCATCCTGCATTCATTCTCATCTGCATGGAGTTGCAGGTTCCTACCGTGAACTTGGCTTCGACAAAGGACAAGAAGATTGCATGGCACAGCGATCCTGACAAAGCCAAACAGATAAGTTTACCTCTTGTCCGTTAGTGTTCTATAAAGCTATAACTTCGCACGAGAAAACCTCGCCTCTCTCTTGAAACTTAGGTGCTCCCATCCATGACTCGAATGTTGCTTCGGTCAGGATGGTCGCAGTGGCCTTTGATAAAAAGGAGTTGGCGGGGGGCTGGCCCCTCTGTCTGTTCCCCGGCAGACGTAGCTCTCCGGCAGACAAAGAGGGTGCCGGCGGGATATCCTGCCAGGAAAAACTCACTTATTAACATTAAAGAGGCACTCCCCCTCTGCATGGACATACACATGCACGGGCTCCTAACAAGGTTCATCTTTTTCATTCATATGCTGATACAAGTACAAGCATTACAGAACACAAAGATGGACTCGAGAGATTACATTATTTGAATTAAAATTTGGCGATTGCCTACTAGTTTAAGATCGAAAAAAGATAAGTGCTTCGTAATGCCCTCTCTTGTCCCTCTCCTCCTAGGCACAACCGTCGAAGGCAAGGAGGGCAAAAGGAGCGCCTAGGCGGAGGCCCAACCCACTCCCATCGGGCTCCAGGAGAGAGAGGGAACGGAAGCACGAGGGAACGCCTCGATTGGGAGCACGGTGGAAAGCGGCCCCGCCAACCACCATCACCAGGGCCAGCAGGACTCGGCAGGGCTAACGGGGCTGTATCCCGAGAGGAAGCCTGCCGGAGTCCAGCTGGAAGGCTGCTGGAGGAGCCCGGCAGCACCATCTGCACCTCTGTGTCCAACTCCCCGACAAATCACACTGTCGGGGAGGAGATGCAGGTGTAGATGATGGTGTTGCCGCCTGATGAAGATGGTGCGGGTGATGATCAGCCGGAGTCAGAGTCGTCGCTCCACTGTCCGCTGCCATCGTCATCGCCGTCACTGTCCTCCTCGTCGCTTTCGTCATCGGTCGAGCTCTCCGCGTAGCACCCTAAGCGACCACCCGAGCGCCCGAAGATCTTGACGGAGAGCAGGTCGTTCTCCATTAACTTGAACTAGAGAATGTGCCCCTCCGAGAAGTCGTGGGCACGGGCGAAGGTCTTCCAGCCGCGGCGAAGATACATCACATGAGGAGTAGGGAAGTCAACATCAACCCTCATACCTCCATTCCCGCAGCTCCTCATGTGCAGCCGCAGAGCACGTGGTTGCTCGAAATCCATCTCTCGCGCAAAGGGAGTTGGGAGACGAAGGTGACCACACACGGGCTTGTACAGCCTGATGACGAACTCCCGAGGTTGGTCACCAACATGACCTTCCATCGGGGGGAGAGCCGCCGGCGGAGGCGCCGCCCCGCCCTCCTCCCCCTCGAGCACCACGGCGACCACGACCACGTCCCCTTCCTCCCCTCCTTGCGGACGATTCCGCTGCCTCAGGGTTCAGGAGGGGAGGGGTGCGCTGTCGAGAACAAACCCTCGTCGCCACCACCGGAACACCACCACGCCCTCGCCCTCACGCCATGGCTAGAAGAGAAGGATCACAGAGGAGGAGAAGAAGTGTGTGCAGAAGGACACTGCCCCGACCCCTTTTATAGGGAAACAGTGCAGAGGGCTGGCCTCTTTTACGGGAAACGGCTGCCTCTCTCCTCCACTACGGCCCCTCTGCACCACTATGACTCTGGGGGTCGAGGCCGCCACTCTACTCCAACCATCAATGCTCGGTTTTCAGCCAGAGCACTCTTTCCCGTGTCCTCCGCATCCACTACATACCACGCCCAATGCATGCGGGGCACGTGGCGAAGTGCATGCGGAACGGGGAGCAAGTGGGATGGCGGTTTTTGCCCCATGATCATGGGGCGAGAAGAATCCGCGGGCCACGATCCAAGTTATTCCGCGACACCGCGTGCAACGCGTGAAGAAATCGGAAACCGCCCCAAAGATCAAGACTAATGAAGCAGCAACGGAAAAACTCAAGGGGCCAACCCCTTCAACGATCCTTCCTATGCACTTATTAGGCCCTACCCTAACGATGCTCAGCAGCGTGTTCGGGGCAGGACCGGTGGCTTCTGTCGGTGCAACAAACCCTGGGTCTGTTGCCCAACTGTGCACATGCACAAGATCAAGATTGAAGCACCAGCTTAAGTCGGAGATTGAAGAACCAAGAGATTTGAAGAACCAACATGCAGCTCAGAGGGACCAAGATCAAGCCGTAGGAGCAAGATATCAGCAAGAGAAGGGTCTCCCTTGCCGGGCAGGCGAGCCCGGCAAGGGGCGAGTCCACCACCAGAAGCAAGCAACTGAGACTCCCCGACAAAGCCTGTCGAGGCTCGCGGGAGCTGAACCACCCCGCCAACCACTCAGGCACGACCCACGTCGTCAATCGGTGCTGTGTCAAGCCGCAAGATGGTTAAGTGGCAGCCATTTGCCACATGGCAGCCATTTCCTACATGAGAAACCCACAGACGACACCCGTCCCGCAACATGTCAAGGAAACAGGCGCGGAGCTGGCAGGATAGCCCGGCAGGCCTTCCCAGGCAACCAGTGATGTGACACTAAGCGGTGCATTTAATGCACCCTGTCAGCCCGCAGAGTTAGGTATGATAGCACTGTTTGCTATCATATCAGTGGATAATAACCACTTTGCCATTGTGGTGACCCCTTAATCTATAAAAGGGGGCCCATGGCACTCGTAGGAGGGGTTAGAAGGTTGGCAAGTTGAAGAATCTTAGCCACCATACGTGCGTAGCCGCTACGGCCCTAAGGCAAACCTTGTCGGGCAAGTGTACTACGCACCACCAAACTCATTCCACCATCAATCCACCAAAGCAGGAGTAGGGTCTTACGCCTTGCGGCGGCCCGAACCTGGGTAAATTGCTTGTGTGCTGTCTGTCGTGCTATCGTGTGCTGATCTGCTCTTTGTGCATGTAAGTGCATCTAGTGCAACCCCTAGTTGGTTTTGGAGTATTGACGACAAACCTGGTTGAGGGACTAATGTGTTTGTGAGAATTGCAGATAACACAGGTAGTAGTCCCTCATTGATTCAGTTTACCTACCGGAGATGACTCCTAATAATGTGTGAAGACATTGAAGACAATGGTGGTATGTGAAGATATTCACAACGAAGATTATGACTCGAGAAGACATTCAAGTGAAGACAATGGAGTGCGAGGACATAGTTGTTTTGTAGTTTCCTTTTCTTCTTTGTTGAGTCATAGGAACCACCGCACTGTTAAGTGGGGTCCAAGTGAACAAAGTCAGAGTGACTGAAGTGATGCTCAACCAAATCCTATGTCTTCGAGCGAAGACAATGAGAGCAAATGTTACTAGAGCTGGATGAGTCAGCTTTACTTATAGCCCAAGTCAAGCTGCCGCGTGTGTTTGAAATCTGACCGTTGGACACGTGTCAGTTCCTTAGTGACCCAGGGTCATTTCGGACAAATCAGGCCGGGTTGCCTCTTGGCTATAAATAGCCCACCCCTACACCATAAATTGGTGGCTGCTCCGAGTTAGTGCACGGCTTTTGTCGTTTGAGAGCAACCCACCCCCGGAGCATTTGAGAGAGAGATCAAAGCCCAAAACACCCAGAGCCAAAGAGTGTTAGGTATCACTGAAGTTTTTCTGTCCGCGTGATCTGAAGACTTATTGCACTTGAGGACTGTGTATCCTCCAGCCGGTTAGGCGTCGCATTCTGAGCATCCAAGAGTCATTGTGGATTGCTGGTGAACGAAGTCTGTGAAGGTTTGGAAGTCTACCTTGAAGACTTACCAGAGTGATTGGGTGAGGACTAAGTGTCCTTAGCTCAAGGAGAATAAGGTGAAGATGCAGTCTTCTGAGTTCAATCCCAGCCTCCCTAACCAGATGTACAGTTGTCACAGTAACTGGAACTGGTCCAACAAATTCCCTTCCTCACCGAGAAACTGGTTCTATCTCTTACCTCTCTTTACTTACAGTTTGTCTTCGTGAAGTCATAGCCTACTAGCTTGATCTGATTGACTTCACTTTGTGACGACTATTGTTGTTTGGCTTCATTCTATCTTCCATCCTGGTCCATACGACCTAGCTGCTAATAGTCTTCGTGCTTTCACTTCATTGCTTACTTGACTATGGCTTGTCTAGTGTAGTCTACCTTCCGCTGCATGTCAGTAGGTTCATTTCTATTGTTTGTCTTCAAAGCCCCGTATTTTGAAGACTTCCATAAAAATCGCCTATTCACCCCCCTCTACTCGATAACTAGCACTTTCAATTGGTATCAGAGCAAGGTGCTCCCTTGTTCTGTGTGATTCGGTTTAACCACCTAGAGTTTTAGCTATGTCGACTGCAGGGATAATCAAGGTCTCCGCTGGGTGCCCTGTCTTTGATGACATTGATTACCCCTACTGGAAGAATAAGATGCACATGCATCTTGAAGCCATTGATCTCGACCTCTGGTATGTCGTCAAGAACGGCGTTCCCAAGGCCGGTGAAGGTGTCACCCTGCTAATGTCAAGAGGTTCATTCAACTGGATTCCACTGCCAAGAACATCATCTGTGGTCATCTGACCAAAGGACAGTATGGTCATGTGATTCCACTGCTAAGATCCAGCTCGAGAAATGATGAAGCTTCTACTCATGACCACAAGAAGAGAACATGCCACAAGTGCAAGAAACCTGGTCACTACATCTCTGAGTGTCCACAGTGGGACAATGATAACAACAAGAAGAAGAGCAAGGACTATGATTCTAATGACAAGAAGAAGAAGAAATCCTCAGAGTCTTCATCCAAGTCTTCGTCATACAAGAAGAGCTCATCTGGCAAGGCTCGTGCTTTTGTTGGCAAGGAGATGGACTCAGAGGAGGAGTCTGCTTCTGAGGAGGCAGAGGTGGAGTCTGAGGGGGAGTCCGACTCTAGTGTTGCAAGTCTGGCTCTAGCAACAGCCTACGTTGCCAAGTCCATCTTCAACGCTGAAGACAATGGCTCCGTCACCAATGCTGATGCAAATGACAAGGACGACCCTGCTCCCACCTTCTGGTTCATGGCACGCGGTGCCAAGGTAAACTCACGCGATGCCTACTTTCAAACATCAAGTGAAGATGACTCTGATTGTGAATCCAAACCTAGCTACAAAACACTTGCTAAAATTGCAACTGAACAACAGAAAGCTATGGAACATATTCAAAAATTGCTAGACAAAAGCGATGACCTGTTGGACGCGGAAATGACCCGATCTCTGTCCTTAATTGAAGACATAAAAAATCTTCATGTTAAGTACGAGGAACTTGAAAGTCGTCATGAAACGCTCTCAACAACTCATGAAAAGCTTTCCTACGATTATCTTCAAAGGAAGCAAGACCTTGAGAAATTGAGAGCGGCTCATGAAGATCTTCAAAAAGAGAACGAGTCACTTCGCGCTCAACAAATCAGTCCCGCTCAGGAAGGATTTGAACCACCATGTATAAAATGCCTTGAGCGTGATAACGCTACCTCTGTTGCTGAATGTTCCACTACTGCTACTGTTGCAATATCTTCAACTTCTGATGTGGTAACTAACCCCTCGACTGTGGATACCACTACTATTGCTGATGAGAATGCCAGGTTGAAGACATTGCTTGAGACAGGGATGTACAAAGTCTCAAAGGACATCAGACACTGTGTGATGTCCTCAAAAAGCAGATTCTGAACCGAAACCCTAGGAAAGAGGGTGTTGGCTTCGAGAGGAAAATGAATGTTGATGGTTCTTACTGGAAGCCTGAGCAGTACCCCAAAACCACATGGGTTGCTGCAAAGGGACCTTCAGTGGATACATCCACCTTATCTGGCTTCACTTGTGCTAACCCGATTATCATTGATGAATCCTTTGATGCAAACTATAAACTATTTAAGAATCAGAATGGTGAAGTGTTTGCCAGGTATATTGGAACTAACTGCAGGAATGGACCACCTTTAAAGAGGATCCGGTGCCCAAGAGTTGTCTTGAGAATCTTCAGGTGAATGTCATCATGACACCACCTGGGAAGAAGAAAAACCCCAGACCGAAGGCTTCATATGGTCCAAAGGCTTCATACAGACATAGGACTCACCGGAGTCACCCTAACGCCAATGTTTTGCAGGGAAATCATACTCAGACTTGTGAATATGAGCGAGTTTCTTCAAACCGCTATGTTCATAAGACCAAGAACTATTCGCTTATTATTATGAGTATTATTCACCTCCTGCAAGGCTATTTGCTAGGGCTCCAAAGCCGAAGTTCTCAGATGCTGCACTTAGACTCATTGCTTCGAAGCCACCCCTGAAAATGTGGGTGGTTAAGAAAACTTAACTCTCTTTTGCAGGGAAAGGTCTCCAGCCGGAAATCAAAGGCGTCTGATGCTATTGCTGGGGACCTAAAACATCTTGTGGGGCGCAAGATAAAATGCCCAAATGGTCTTACTATGTATTTTGTTCCTGAATCCTTTGCCAATCATCCTATCAGTCCTAACCTGGATTTGACCTTTGATAATCCGCTTGTTCGTCAAATGTTTATGCTTCATAATTCCCTTGGTGAAGCCTATCCCCCTAACTGCACTGTAGGGTATGACACCACATGCTTCAGAATGGATTATGGACAGTGGATGCACTAATCACATGACTGGTGATCGAAGTCTTGTCATGGGCTCAAGCTTACGTCCATCTGATAAGAGCCACATCACATTTGCTGACACTGGTAAAAGCAAGGTATTGGGTCTAGGTAGAGTTGCAATCTCAAAGGATCAGCACATGGATAAAGTGATGCTTGTTGAATCCCTTGGTTTCAACTTAATGTCTGTCTCAATGCTTTGTGATTTGAACATGATTGTGATATTTGGAAAATATCGTTGCTTTGTTCTAATGGAATCTGACAAGTCTCTAGTCTTTGAAGGGTATCAGAAAGATGATCTGTATATGGTAGATTTCTCAGCACGACCACAGTTGGCCGTATGCCTTCTAGAAAAAGCTTCAGAGTGCTGGCTCTGGCATCGGAGGCTAGGGCATGCTAGCATGAGGAACTTGTACACACTCGCGAAGAAGAAACACGTCATGGGAATCGAGGGCGTCAAGTTCAAGAAGGATCATTTGTGTGGTGCCTGCGAAGCTGGAAAGATGACGAGGGCCAAGCATCCCTCAAAGACAATCATGACTACATCTCAACCCTTCGAGCTGCTTCACATGGACTTATTTGGCCCTACTCACTACTCTACTCTTAGTACCACTGCTTGTCTCTATGGCTTCGTCATTGTTGATGATTATTCAAGATGTACATGGGTGCATATAATCCTCTACAAGAATGAATTGCAGGATGTCTTCATACGATTTGCCAACCGTGCCATGATGAACTATGGCATCAAGATCATGCACATCAGAAGTGACAACGGCACAGAGTTCAAGAACACAGGCCTCGACACTTACCTTGATACATTGGGCATCACTCATGAGTTCTCAGCTCCAGACACACCTCAGCAGAATGGCATCGTGGAGCACAAGAACAGAATACTCATTGAGATGGCTCGGACGATGCTTGACAAGTACAAGACTCCAAGGAAGTTCTGGCCTGAAGCCATTGATACTGCATGTCATGTCATCAACCGTGTTTATCTTCACAAGCTTCTGAAGAAGACATCCTATGAGCTCCTAACTGGTAAGAAGCCAAACGTCAGTTACTTCAGAGTATTTGGTGCTAGGTGCTGGATCAAGGATCCACATCACACTTCAAAATTTGCACCAAAAGCACGTGAAGGTTTTATGCTTGGTTACGGAAAGGATTCGCACTCCTACAGAGTCTTCAACCTCTTTCACTATAAAGTGGTTGAAACTATGGATGTGCGGTTCGATGAGACTAACAGCTCAGAAAGAGAGCACTTGCCAAATGTGCTAGATGAAGTCCCTCCTAGTGAATCAATTAAGCTTATGGGAATTGGAGAAAACATACCTTCAGAGGCACAGGCTGAAGAAGAACTTATCATCTCTGCGCCAAACCAACCTGTAGACACTGCTCAGCCTGAAGCCAATGCTGAAGAAGAAGACAATGGTCAACAAGAGCAAAATCTTTGTCCAGTTCATCCTCTTGTTGCAAATGAAGTACAGATTGAAAAGATAATTGATAGCATCAATGCACTTGGTCCACTCACTCGTTCAAGAGCAACTCAGCTAGCAAATTTCTATGGGCACTTTGCATTTGTCTCTATATCTGAACCCAAGAAAGTTGATGAAGCCTTCATGGAACCTGAATGGGTTCAAGCTATGAAAGAAGAGCTTCAACAATTCGAGCTGAACAATGTATGGGAATTGGTCAAGCGTCCTGACCCCCGCAAGCACAATATCATTGGCACCAAATGGATTTATCACAACAAACAAGATGAGCATGGTCAAGTTGTCAGAAACCAAGCTCGTCTCGTTGCTCAAGGATACACTCAAGTTGAAGGGATTGACTTCGATGAAACATTTGCTCCGGTGGCTAGGCTTGAAGCCATTCGCATACTGCTAGCCTATGCCAACCATCACAACATCCTTCTGTATCAAATGGATGTGAAGAGTGCCTTCCTTAATGGCAAGATTGAAGAAGAAGTGTATGTTGCACAACCACCTGGCTTTGAAGATCCAAAACATCCTGATATGGTATACAGCTCAACAAGGCACTCTATGGCCTCAAACAAGCCCCTTGTGCTTGGTATGACACACTCAAAGACTTCCTGCAGAGCAAAGGCTTCAAACCTGGTTCCCTGGATCCCACTCTCTTCACGAAGACATACGATGGTGAACTATTCGTGTGCCAAATCTATGTGGATGACATTATCTTCGGCTGCACTGACAAGAAATACAATGATGAGTTTGGACACATGATGCAAGAGCAATATCAGATGTCCATGATGGGTGAGCTGAAGTTCTTCCTTGGCCTTCAAATTCGTTAGCAGAGCAACAACATCTTCATATCTCAAGAGAAGTACCTCAGCGATTGCCTGAAGAAGTTTGGAATGCAAGACTGCAAAGGTTACTCAACGCCAATGCCGACCAAAAGTCATCTGGGCCCCGACGACAATGGTAAAGAGTTTGATCAAAAGGTATACCGCTCCATGATTGGTTCTTTACTCTATTTATGTGCATCTAGGCCAGATATCATGCTTAGTGTTTGCATGTGTGCCCGATTCCAAGCGGCACCGAAGGAATAGCATCACTTAGCTGTGAAAGCGAATTCTTTGATATTTGGCTTACACCCCAACACTAGGATTGTGGTATCCAAAGGGCTCAGAGTTTGATCTAGTTGGATTCTCAGATGCTGATTATGCTGGTGACAAGGTTGATCGCAAGTCCACATCAGGCACATGTCACTTTCTTGGACGATCTCTTGTCAGTTCGTCTTCAAAGAAGCATAACTGTGTGTCTCTCTCCACTGCTGAATCTGAATACATTGCTGCTGGATCTTGCTGCGCTCAGCTTCTATGGATGAAGCAAACTCTCAAGGACTACGTCATCCACATGAAGCAAGTGCCACTCTACTGCGACAATGAAAGCGCCATCAAGATTGCCAACAACCCAGTTCAACGCTCGAAGACAAAGCACATTGAAATTTGTCATCACTTTCTCAGAGATCATGTCATGAAGGAAGATATTGATATCATTTACGTCAACACTGAAGAGCAATTGGCAGATATCTTCACAAAGCCCTTGGATGAGAAAATGTTTTGCAAGTTGCGGTGTGAGCTAAATATCTTAGAATCCTCAAATGTCCTGTGATTGGACACACATCCTAACGCTTATGCATGTTGATGACTTAGATGTGCAACACACGAAGTAAAGTATATCTTCAATCAATGAATACATACACTCTAAGTGTGAATACATTAATGTGGAATTTGACTTTGGAGCGCCACGATAATTGTGCGTTGTGTCTGGGTCTAATACTTCCTATACGGTGGGTAATGCCACCACCAAACTTTTGTTTGAAGTGTTTCGTTTGGCATCACATTTGCAAAGTCTTCGCATTTGGTTTGTCTTCAACATTGATTTGACTTCATGTTTATCTTCACAATGTTGATTTGGTCTTATTATGATATATACATATATTTGTGTCCTCTACAGCATTCACTTATGGCTATGTCTGCATGTTTGAATCTTTTGATCTAAGTGAATGTGATCGGACCCTAACCCCTTTTCTATGCTTCTACCTCAGATTCTATCTATCTAAATCATATGCATTCTATTGAAACTGTCGAATGTCTTCTCCGCGTCCTTGTTAGCAGAAGATACAGAGACAAAAGTTGAATCTGTTTTAATGTTATATCCTTATTGCCTGAAACCCAGAGAAGCCGGAATGACCACCCTACAGTCCAGGCGTGTGTGGGAACATGGAACAACTTCCAATGTGTTGCATGCATGCCGCGTGTCCTTCAGATGTGAACCGCCAGGGGCACCTGCGTAATTACGATGTGCTGTCCCTCTCCTTATAAATACAAAACTCACCGCGGTCATTATCTCTTCTTCCACCTCGCCACCTCGCACAAACCCTAGCGCCTTCGCTAGCTCGCCTCGACGCTGGAGACGAAGCGGTTAGCTGCCGTGACTTCTTCGACGCCGTCCTCACGCCGGCCGCGGACCTCGTCCTCTCCGCCGCTGCCGTAGGTGTCTTCCGCCGCCAAGTTAGGGTGCGGGAGATTGAACTGCTCGGCCTCCCTCTCAACTTCGTCCAGCAGTTCTTCGTGCGGTAATTAAAACTTACTTTTTACTGCCTTTTTGATTCATCAGATCCATCCACTTCAACCAAAAGTGGTTTCTCAACTTCCAAAACTAGATCTATCTTCTTCTGCATCTCATATCTTGCAAAGTATATTCACTTATGCTTCACAACTAGTTAGATTCCTCACTTGTACTTATTCTTGGATTCGTACAAATCTGGAACTGACTCTCACCAAATAAGTGAATGTCTTCGCGCTATGAGGTCAATGTCTTCAAACTGATTTATCTTCAAAATCTTCTAAGAATGCATATGACCTCTCCCCTTCCCTCGCACCTCTAATGCTGTCACAGTACATGTCCGTGGGAGAATCCCTTGGTTCTCATAGTCTGCATTCATTTGCAGAGTTCTTACAGCTTCACATCAACTCTCCAGAAGCCAGTTCCTGTCTGACCAGCAAAAGGAAGCCATTCACTGCATTGAAGCCTTTCAGTCTGAATATTATGGCAACTAAAAAATCTGCAAGGAAAGGCGGCAGGCAGCACCGTGGAGATACATCCAAGGATTTACCTCCAGATCTGTATGAACTGTAAGACAGATCCTGAAGAGAACTATGGTTAGCGCAAGACTCGAATCGAATGGATTCGAAGATAGTGGGAGGAACAATGGTTCCTATACAGATATGTGACTGCTGAATATGCTGACAAGAACGCCATCAAGCAACCATGGGGAGATATTTTATACAAAAATCTGCAGCCCAAGTCCAAGTCCGAAGCCATTGCTCAAGGCTTCTACCCATGCATGGTCCGAGGACCGCAGCCCGAGAATGCCGACCCATCCTCTGCTATGGTGTCACGAGGACAATCTGTTCAAGCACAACTATAAGTTTGCAAAAGATTCTGATGCTAAGAACAAGAAAGCATTTGGACTCGACTTCAACCCTGGTCCATCTGCTCCAAGGGCTGATGGCACCCGTGATGCAAATCCAAACGTCGTCGGCCCCTTCTATAACCTCGAAGGCCTCATCACTCACATAGCAGTACAGGGGGCCACCGTGGATCACTCAGCTGATGATGCGGATTCTGATGAAGCGCCAGCTCCACCTAAGACGCAGAAGCAAAAGAAAAACAAAGGCTTCAAAGCCCTCTGCCGCACAAAGAGCTTCGCGTGTGAAGCCATTGGCCTCTGCACCTCCCGAAGCCAGTGTGCAATCTGAAGATCTTTCTCATGTCTCCAAGAAGACAGAGAAGTCCAAGATGAAGAAGAAGCTCATCAAGAGTTCTGCGCAAAAACTGACCCCTACTGCCGTTCTGCGAAATGAGGATGCCACCATTGATTTGTCAAGTGATGAAGATCTTGGTGATGATGCCCTTGAGCTACTAATCAAGAGCAAGCAAGAGGCGGAGATCTTCAATGATCTGCCCCTCTTTGATGTAGATATTCTGAATAACTTCATCGATGAATGGTTTGACAACCCGAGCCTCAGCATTGATGATCTTCAGCTATCGGTGGACATAAGCGTCACATTCCACGGAGCCATTGCTAATGAGCTGGCTCTGGCTCAGAAGATCGTCGAGCTAAAGAACAAAATTGATTATGAAAAGGCTCAATTCAAGAAGAACATGGCCAAGCTCAGTGTGGCTGATGTTCAAAGCTTCAAGCAGATGTTGCATGACCTCAAGGAAGAGTTTCACAAGAAGCATGAAGAAGCAAAAGGTTCAAGAGAGCGGATGAAATACTTCACAGAAAAATGTGTTCAAGCACACAATGAGGCAGAAAAGCGCAATGCTCTTGGGCATCCAGGCATCGACCCCAAGATGGCTGCCAAACAGAAGAAGAAGTCTGTTGTGGCCCAAGCTGAAGCATCAAGGCAGGAAGCACCTCGCATTGTCTTCCCTGCCAGTATGACAAGCTCGAAGCCTAAGGTCCCCTCAGCAGCTTCAGAACTGAAGAAGACAAGGGAAGCTGAGGCCGAAGCCAAGAAGCGCCAGCACAAGAATGCCTCTGATGGTGCTCCATAAACAAAGAAGCCGAAGACAAAGTCTTCGCGGAAAGAGCGTGCTGCTGCCACATAGCCACTTGTTGTCGAGCCCATCTCAGTTGCTCGTCCTGCCTCCACCAACTAAGAGCGTCAACTTGTAGTTCACGAGCTTGCTTCCACAAAGGCTCCTGAAGATGAAGAAACTCTAGCTGTCGACCCCATCATAGCTGAAGACATTGGTCATGATGACAATGTAGAAGATGATGAAGTCCTTCCTCAGATCGAGCACCAACTGGTATCATCGCCTGTTCTTACGAACAACAAACTCATCATCATTGGTCGTCCCTTAACGCCAATTGCTCAGGATGCATCGTGGGCTGATCACCCTTAACAAGACACACCAAGTCAATATGACACACCCAGAACTCCACCACCTCAAGCCACCACTCTGGTGCTTGACGACCACAATTACATGGTGTAGACCACTCCATCACCACAGGCGTTGCCAGCTTTCCGCAGGCTTCGAAAGGCCCTAGGCCACAGGTCGCCATGTCGAGCATTCCGGATGGGGAAGCGCCTCAAAACTCAGTGGCACGCCAAGTGTTTATTGACGCCACCCCTACCATGAATGTCTTTGAGTCCGAAGCCAAAGCTGCTGAAGACATTCCGGCTGCATCAGCCGATGACAATCAAGAACCAAGAGAAGAAGAAGAAAGGGTTGCCACACCCCCTGTTACTCAAGAAGTTGTTCTCGAAGAGAACGTGTCTATGCCCGACCCTCCTGCTACTGAAACGGAGGTTGAAAACATTGAGGCGGCCACAAACAACACTACTGAAGCCAATGACGCTGTCATGGCTGAAGACAATGTGGCGCCTGAAGCTAATGTTGCGCCTGAAGCTAGTGTGCAACCTGACGCCATAGTCAATGCCGATGCTGCTGTTCCACTCCCAAGGCCTCACACTATTGATCAGGCATATGATAGCGGCCAACTTGTCACTGTCCGATGGCCTGTTCTGGTTCCTCCCACTGCTCCCGGACCACAATATGAATACCATGGGGAGCAAAGGCCTCAGGTCCAGAAGCCAAATCCCAGACTCCCAAGGTTTCCCGGTGCTGCGACATCGCCAGGATCGTTTAGTGTAAATAGCTTCAGGGCACACAACACATTCTTTGACAGTGTCAAGAACCCTTAATCAAAGCCAAAGATCTCATCTGATCACTTCTGGAGCTATCAACAGCGCAGTTATTACTCATGTGTATTGTACAATCAAGGGCGCATCTTTCCTCACATGCATCTGGATTGTGAAGCCATTGCTGGTCTGCCCTGCTTGGAAGAAGCTCTAGACTATTTCAGAGATGCTGGCCTTCTGCAGTTCGTAACTGACAAAGAGCATTGGAATGAGGACCTTCTGCTGCAATTCTATGCCACTCTTCACATTCGTGGCTACAACAGGGATCCGAAGACTTGGGTCCTTGAGTGGATGACATGTGATGTGCACCATGAAGCCAAAGCTCAAGATATCATTGAGCTTACTCCCCTGCCCACTCCAGGTGAGCTCTATGAACATGGTTGTCAGCTACACAGGAATGCATAGGAGAGCATCTTTCAGAAGCATGAGCCCAACATGAGTCAGATGCTCAGCATGATGAAGCCACTGCCACAAGATGCTGAATATCCTAAGTTGTCGAAGACATCGAGTATTTGCCCCTTACCATTTATCACATTGTAAGGCGAACTCTCTGGCCCGTCAAAGGACATTCTCCTGCAGCCAAGCTTGAAGGCACAATGAAGACATTGGTGTTCTATATTCTCAATGGCATCAGCTTCAATGCTCAAGATTTCTTCATCAAGCAACTTGCAACATCTGGAGTTGATCTATTTGGCTTGAAGTTTTATGCTCCATGGGTGGTGCGCTTAATCAAGCTTCACTCTTCTGTCAACTATCAGCCCTCAGCGCGCAACCATCTTATCTTCTTGCCTGAGGTTGATATGTCTGTCGAAGCCATCTACCGTGAGCCTACCAAGGAACCACTTTATCTTCATAACGTTGATCATCAGAGTTTCACGCAACCAATTGAAGGGGTTCATGTTCCAAATGCTGCCACTCCTACTTACCCTCTTGCTGGAAATACACGTGCACCTCATCGTGCAAACACTGAAGCCACTGAAAGCACCATTGCTCAAAGGCCTCGGAAGCGATCTCGTGTACTCAATGACCGAGAGCTTCTTGTGGCCTTACATCAGAAACAGGATAGGCACCATGACTAGCTAAAGCGTCAGATGCAGAGTCTCTTGGTGGACGTTAATCGCATTCGCAATCTTGCCACCAAGAACGCATTCGTATCACATGAAGCCCGTCGGAGGTCTTGGAAGAGTCTGACTTTGCTAAGCTCTGAAGACGATCTTCGCGAAGATGGCTTCACAGAGCGCTTCAAATTTGATTCCACGCCTCCTCGGAATGCCGTCTTGCGTCGTACTCCTTCCTTAGAAGACTCGGAGTATTCATCTTCGGCTGGAACTGTTGTTGCGAGAGTCGTCGATGATGAAGACAATGCCACTTCACCAACCATGACTTCGCCACATATCGACACTGCACCAGGCCCCTCTGCACCACCGAACTCCAACGTCGACCCTGCACCTTCATCTACTCCTGATGGGAACGAGTAGATGCTCTATGTCTTCAAACCTTTTTGGTCCTTACTGATAAAAGGGGGAGAAGCATATGAGTTGATAGTCTTCAAGCGGGTCCATATGGGTGGTTGCTATATCTTTTCGCCAAGTGATTAAAACTCTCGTTTTTGATACATTTGGTTCTTTGGGTTGTAACACTTAAACTGGATGGTCGTCTGCTACTTTGTCTGCTATTCTATGATGCGATGGTAAATTCCGCATGAAGTCATTCCGCAGACGTCCATTTTTCATTATGCATGTCATTATCTTTGTCTTATCTCTATATGCATGATAAATTGTCTTCAAAAGTTTAAGAGGATCTCCACAAAGGAAAACCTGCCATGTGCATTTGCATTCAAAAGCAAACTACTTATATGCACATCTTTAGGGGGAGCCTTTTGCTACTTATGAAGACAATGCCTTAACCCTTACAATTTCACATACTTTTATCCCCGTTGAAAACTTCAACCAGTTTGTCATCAATCACCAAAAAGGGGAAGATTGTAAGTGCATCTAGTGCCACCCCTAGTTGGTTTTGGAGTATTGACGACAAACTTGGTTGGGGGACTAATGTGTTTGTGAGAATTGCAGGATAACACAGGTAGTAGTCCCTCATTGATTCGGTTTACCTACCGGAGATGACCCGTAAAAATGTGTGAAGACATTGAAGACAATGGTGGTATGTGAAGATATTCACAACGAAGATTATGACTCGAGAAGACATTCACGTGAAGACTATGGAGTGCGAAGACATAGTTGTTTCGTAGTTTCCTTTTCTTCTTTGTTGAGTCATAGGAACCACCGCACTGTTAAGTGGGGTCCAAGTGAACAAAGTCAGAGTGACTGAAGTGATGCTCAACCAAATCCTATGTCTTCGAGCGAAGACAATGAGAACAAATCTTATCCAAAGCTGGATGAGTCAGCTTTACTTGTAGCCCAAGTCAAGCTACCGCATGTGTTTGAAATCTGACCATTGGACACGTGTCAGTTCCTTAGTGTCCCAAGGTCATTTCAGACAAATCAGGTCGGGTTGCCTCCTGGCTATAAATAGCCCATCCCCTACACCATAAATTGGTGGTGCTCAGAGTTAGTGCACGGCTTTTGTCGTTTGAGAGCAACCCACCTCCGAAGCATTTGAGAGAGAGATCCTTGCGAGGACAAAGCCCAAAACACCCAGAGCCAAAGAGTGTTAGGCATCACTAAAGTCTTTTTGTCCGCGTGATCTGATGACTTATTACACCTGAGGACTGTGTATCCTCCAGCCGGTTAGGCGTCACGTTCTGAGCATCCAAGAGTCATTGTGGATTGCCGGTGAACCAAGTCTGTGAAGGTTTGGAAGTCTACCTTGAAGACTTACCAGAGTGATTGGGCGAGGACTAAGTGTCCTTAGCTCAAGGGGAATAAGGTGAAGACGCGGTCTTCTGAGTTCAATCTCAGCCTCCCTAACCAGACGTACAGTTGTCACAACAACTGGAACTGGTCCAACAAATCCCTGTCCTCACCGAGCAACTGGTTCTATCTCTTACCTCTCTTTACTTACAGTTTGTCTTCATGAAGTCATAGCCTGCTAGCTTGATCTGATTGACTTCACTGTGTGACGACTATTGTTGTTTGGCTTCATTCTATCTTCCATCCCGATCCTTACTACCTAGCTGCTAATAGTCTTCGTGCTTTCACTTCATTGTTTACTTGACTATGGCTTGTCTAGTGTAGTCTACCTTCCGCTGCATGTCAATAGGTTCATTTCTATTGTTTGTCTTCAAAGCCCCCGTGTTTTGAAGACTTTCATAAAAATCGCCTATTCACCCCCTCTAGTCTATAACTAGCACTTTTAGTGCAACGCGACGTCCCCCGCCGAACCAGCAAGGGGCCGCCCGCTCCCATAGGTGGTCGCGGATATCCCGCGACAGATATGAAAATAATAATAGTGCAAGAGTGCCATGGACTAAGCTGGAATCTGCAAAAAAATTATTCAAAAGGAGAAGACAAGGTAATTTGGGCTCTTTGTTAGATCAACAATAACGCATATGAGAACCACTCAACATTTTCATCGTGGTCTTGTCCTTGGTATGACTCAATAAACAAAAAAGAATTTCAGAGAAACACACTAAAATATTTTTGGAGTTTTTATTTTTTCTAGAAGAAAGCAAAGTAAAGAAGGGAAAACAAAAACGAGAAAAACTATTTACACGGGAGAGCTCCCAACAAGCATAAAAAGAGAAATTGTTTTGGGTTTTCTTTTAATACTACAACTAAACAAACTAGAAAGAAAAACCGAAAACAAACAAGAAATATTTTTGGGTTTTCTCAAAGTTTTGCAAACACACAAGAAGAAAGTGAGAAAATAAATTTAACATGGATGATACAATGAAAAAGTGTGAACACCGACAACTGGAATGAAATGTGTGAACATGAATGTAAATGGGAATACGTACTCGCCCAAGCTTAGGCTTTTGGCCTAACTTGGTAATCATCATCCGCGACGTGCATAGTAGTCAGAGTGGTAGTTAACGGAGGCTCTTGGTGGAACCACATTAACCCGCTGAGCAGCCGCGAATTCCGTGTTGTGCGCGCGAGCCTTGCTCTCAGAAACATAATATCTTCTTTTGGTGTCAAAATTAAAGAGAGCAGGCGCAGGCAAATCAATATGCGCAGTGTCTTTTTTATTGAACCTCGGGTTATAAGTATAATCCGTGATTTTGCCCTTAAGGAACTTATGGCGCTTCATGGCCTCAAAGTCTAAGTACTGAGTAGGTAAGATAGGGTCATTAGGCCAAGGTGAAACATCCAGCTCCGTTATTAAACGTGAAGCATAAATCCTACCATAAAAATAATCACTACCAGTGTTGTGTTGCAACCTGTGTGCAACAATTGCTCCAAGGTTATAACATTAGATACTGGTGAGGGCAGTGTGTATGAGGCTCAAGTCAGGAGCACACCGTGTACTACAGTCTTGTTTGCCTACGATGCATTTGCCAATAAATAGTGTAAATTATTGAATTGATGGGAAGTGAATACATTTTATTCTACCTTGTGTCACTCCTCTATCATCTCCATAACAAAGGCTAGTTAGGAATGTCTCATACTCAGACCTTCGTGGTTCGTCTAGCGAATCCCAAATGGAATTTTGCAGATATTAGAAAACGTCTCTAGAGGCAAGGTAAATGGACGGTCATACAGTTTAAACGACACTCTAGACTCACGAGGATGAAATTTTAATTCTTTATTGAACGATTCTATGAGGTTGAGATGCTGGTTGCACTTATCTTCAATGTAGGGACCGAGCTCGGCATTGTGAACATATTGCTCAAATTCTTCTTTAATACCTGCATTCACCATAAAATCATTGCACAACCATAGGCAGGATTTGATAGCGACCTCATATTGAACTTGTGCTTGGTTCAACATAAGACCGACGCACTAAGCCACTACTAGATGATGCCCCCGAAGAGTTCCCCCTCGAAGAACTCCTAAAGAAACTCATCTTATTCCTATAAATAAAATTCTGAATAAATTTAGTCCATAAAATTTTTGTCAACAAAACTTCACAAGATTGATAGCAACTACTCATAAGCATGCATAGAGGCTATATCAAGCATTCAAACTACTTAGAAATCTAAGAATTCAACATGCAAGCTCATCTACAGTAGCACCAATAGTAGCTAATTATTCCAAATATAACCCACTAAAGCAAAAACTAATTGGAGCAATGGAGGAGTCACATACCAAGTAGCGAACCCCCAAAACAGTTTCAAAAATGGAGCTTCGAGCAAAGAGATCGAAATCCGCAGGTTTGAGAGCAAGAACATGAGAGAGAGAGAGAGCAATGGTGATTTTTTCTGGAGGTAGGAGATGACATGGGCTAAAGAGATAAGTGAGGGAGCCCACATGGGGACCACAACACACCAGGGCGCGCCCAGGTGGGTTGTGCCCACCTGGTGCACCCCCCCTCTGATGTTACTAGCACTAAAAATTCAGAATTATTCAGAGAAAATCGTATTAAATTTTCAGGACATTCTGAGAACTTTCATTTTTGGGTCATTTTTATTGCATGGAAAATTCATAAAACATGATAAACATGGCATTTTCTTTTATTTAACTAAGAAAATTAGAAAATAAAATGGAAGGACAGAAGGTAGTGCCTACTAAACTCATCAACTTCATACCTCTCAAAAATGATCCATTAATAAGGTTGATCAAGTCTTATTAACAACCACCTTCGATTAGCATGAAACCAAAGAAGTTTCGTAAAACACTAAGTTACCTCAACGGGGATATTCATGTCCCCAACAATGAGTATATCATATTTCTTTTTGGCAGTAGGTAGAGGTAGTTGAAAACTTCCAATAGTGAGTGTCAGAGATTTTTCAGTAACATTAATAACATTCACTTGGAATTGTTTCTTCGGAAAGTGCACCGTATACTCATTACCACTGATATGAAAAGTGACTTCGCTTTTATTACAATCAATAACAACCCCTGCAGTATTCAAAAAGGGTCTACCAAGGATAATCGACAAGTGGTCGTCCTCGGGCATCTCTAGTATAACAAAGTGTGTAAAGATAGTAACATTTGCAACAATGCTACCTCTTGAGCACTGCGTTGGTTTTCCCTTGAAGAGGAAAGGGTGATGCACCAAAGTAGCATAAGTATTTCCCTTAGTTTTTGAGAACCAAGGTATCAATCTAGTAGGAGGCTACGCGCGAGTCCCTCGCACCTACACAAAACAAATAAATCCTCGCAACCAACGCGATAAGGGGTTGTCAATCCCTTCACGGTCACTTACGAGAGTGAGATCTGGTAGATATGATAGGATAATATTTTTGGTATTTTTTGATAAAGAAGCAAAGTAAAATAAAAGCAAAGTAAAAAGCAAAGGAAATAACTAAGTGTTGGAAGATTAATATGATGAAGATAGACCGGGGGCCATAGGTTCCACTAGTGGCTTCTCTCAAGAGCATAAGTATTTTATGGTGGGTGAACGAATTACTGTTGTGCAATTGACAGAATTGAGCATAGTTATGAGAATGTCTAGGTATGATCATGTATATAGGCATCACGTCCGAGACAAGTAGACCGACTCCTGCCTGCATCTACTACTATTACTCCACACATCGACCGCTATCCAGCATGCATCTAGAGTATTAAGTTCATAAGAACAGAGTAACGCCTTAAGCAAGATGACATGATGCAGAGGGATAAATTCATGGAATATGATAAAAACCCCATCTTGTTATCCTCGATGGCAACAATACAATACGTGCCTTGCTGCCCCTACTGTCACTGGGAAAGGACACCGCAAGATTGAACCCAAAGCTAAGCACTTCTCCCATTGCAAGAAAGATCAATGTAGTAGGCAAAACCAAACTGATAATTCGAAGAGACTTGCAAAGATAACCAATCATACATAAAAGAATTCAGAAGATTCAAATATTGTTCATAGATAAACTTGATCATAAACACATAATTCATCGGTCTCAACAAACACACCGCAAAAGAAGATTACATCGAATAGATCTCCACGAGAGAGGTGGAGAACATTGTATTGAGATCCAAAAAGAGAGAAGAAGCCATCTAGCTACTAACTATGGACCCGAAGGTCTGAGGTAAACTACTCACACTTCATCGAAGGGGCTATGGTGTTGATGTACAAGCCCTCCATGATCGATGCCCCCTCCGGCGGAGCTCCGGAACATGCCCCAAGATGGGATCTCGTGGGTACATAAGGTTGCGGCAGAGGAATTAGGTTTTTGGCTCCGTATCTGATTGTTTGGGGGTACGTAGGTATATATAGGAGGAAGGAGTACGTCGGTGGAGCAACAGGGGGCCCACGAGGGTGGAGGGCGCGCCCTGGGGGGTAGGCGCGCCCCCTACCTCGTGGCCTCCTCTTTTGTTTCTTGACGTAGGGTCCAAGTCTCCTGGATCATATTCGTTCTGAAAAACACGTTCCCGAAGGTTTCATTCCGTTTGGACTCCGTTTGATATTCCTTTTCTGCGAAACTCTGAAATAGGCAAAAAAACAACAATTCTGGGCTTGGCCTCCGATTAATAGGTTAGTCCCAAAAATAATATAGAAGTGAATAATAAAGTCCAATAATGTCCAAAACAGTAGATAATATAGCATGGAGCAATCAAAAATTATAGATACGTTGGGGACGTATCAAGCATCCCCAAGCTTAATTCCTGCTCTTCCTCGAGTAGGTAAATGATAAAAACAGAATTTTTGATGCGGAGTGCTACTTGGCATAATTTCAATGTAATTCTTCTTAATTGTGGTATGAATATTCAGATCCGAAAGATTCAAGACAAAAGTTTAATATTGACATAAAAATAATAATACTTCAAGCATACTAACTGAGCAATCATGTCTTCTCAAAATAATATGGCCAAAGAAAGTTATCCCTACAAAATCATATAGTCTGGCTATGCTCTATCTTCACCACACAAAGTATTTAAATCATGCACAACCCCGATGACAAGCCAAGCAATTGTTTCATACTTTTGACGTTCTCGAACTTTTTCAATCTTCACGCAATACATGAGCGTGAGCCATGGACATAGCACTATATGTGGAATAGAATGGTGGTTGTGGAGAAGACAAAAAGGGGGAAGATAGGCTCACATCAACTAGGCGTATCAATGGGCTATGGAGATGCCCATCAATAGATATCAATGTGAGTGAGTAGGGATTGCCATGCAACGGATGCACTAGGGCTATAAGTATATGAAAGCTCAACAAAAGAAACTAAGTGGGTGTGCATCCAACTCGCTTGCTCACGAAGACCTAGGGCATTTTGAGGAAGCCCATCATTGGAATATGCAAGCCAAGTTCTATAATGAAAAATTCCCACTAGTATATGAAAGTGACAAAATGAGAGACTCTCTATCATGAAGATCAGGGTGCTACTTTGAAGCACAAGTGTGGTAAAAGGATAGTAACATTGTCCCTTCTCTCTTTTTCTCTCATTTTTTTATTTGGGCCTTCTCTTTTTTTATGGCCTCTCTTTTTATTATTATTATTTTTCGTCCGGAGTCTCATCCCGACTTGTGGGGGAATCATAGTCTCCATCATCCTTTTCCTCACTTGGGACAATGCTCTAAAAATGAAGATCGTCACACTTTTATTTTCTTACAACTCAACAATTACAACTCGATACTTAGAACAAAATATGACTCTATGAATGCCTCCGGCGGTGTACCGGGATATGCAACGAATCAAGAGTGACGTGTATGAAAGAATTATGAACGGTGGTATTTGCCACAAATACGATGTCAACTACATGATCATGCAAAGAAATATGACAATGATGGAGCGTGTCATAATAAACGGAACGGTGGAAAGTTGCATGGCAATATATCTCGGAATGGCTATGTAAATGCCATGCTAGGTAGGTATGGTGGCTGTTTTGAGGAAGGTTTATGGTGGGTGTATGATACCGGCGAAAAGTGTGCGGTGTTAGAGAGGCTAGCAATGGTGGGAGGAAGAAGGGTGCGTATAGTCCATGGACTCAACATTAGTCATAAAGAACTCATATACTTATTGCAAAAATCTACAAGTTATCAAAGCAAAGTATTACGCGCATGCTCCTAGGGGGATAGATTGGTAGGAAAAGACCATCGCTCGTCCCCGACCGCCACTCATAAGGAAGACAATCAATAAATAAATCATGCTCCGACTTCATCACATAACGGTTCACCATACGTGCATGCTACGGGAATCACAAACTTTAACACAAGTATTTCTCAAATTCACAACTACTCAACTAGCATGACTCTAATATCACCATCTTCATATCTCAAAACAATTATCAAGCATCAAACTTCTCATAGTATTCAACACACTCATAAGAAAGTTTTTACTAATCTTGAATACCGAGCATATTAGGATTATTTAAGAAAATTACCATGCTATTTAAGACTCTCAAAATAATCTAAGTGAATCATGAGAGATCAATAGTTTCTATAAAACAAATCCACCACCGTGCTCTAAAAGATATAAGTGAAGTACTAGAGCAAAACTATATAACTCAAAAGATATAAGCGAAGCACATAGAGTATTCTAGCAAATTCTAAATCATGTGTGGATCTCTTAAAAGGTGTGTACAGCAAGGATGATTGTGGTAAACTAAAAAGCAAATACTCAAATCATACAAGACGCTCCAAGCAAAACACATATCATGTGGTGAATAAAAATATAGCTACAAGTAAAGTTACCGATGGAAGTAGACGAAAGAGGGGATGCCTTCCGGGGCATCCCCAAGCTTTGGATTTATGGTGTACTGAGATTATCTTGGGGGTGCCATGGGAATCCCCATGCTTAGGCTCTTTCCACTCCTTGTTCCATAACCCATCAAAATCTTTCACCCAAAACTTGAAAACTTCACAACACAAAACTCAACAGAAAATCTCGTGAGCTCCGTTAGCGAAAGAAAACAAAAGACCACTTCAAGGTACTGTAATGAAATCATTCTTTATTTATATTGGTGTTAAACCTACTGTATTCCAACTTCTCTATGGTTTATAAACTATTTTACTAGCCATAGATTCATCAAAATAAGCAAACAACACACAAAAAACAGAATCTGTCAAAAACAGAACAGTCTGTAGTAATCTGTAACTAACGCAAACTTCTGGAACTCCAAAATATCATCCAAAATAGGGAGACCTAGACAATTTGTTTATTGATCTGCATCAATTGGAATCACTATTTTATCACGTTCTGGTGATTTTTAACAATTATTTTCGTGAGCAGAAAGTTTCTGGAAATTACAGCAAGATCAAATAACTTTCATCCAAGAAGATCCTATAGGTTTAACTTTGCACAAACACTAATTAAAAAATAAAAACACATCTAACCAGAGGCTAGATCAAATATTTATTCCTAAACAGAATCAAAAAGCAAAAAAACTAAAAATAAAATTGGGTTGCCTCCCAACAAGCGCTATCGTTTAACGCCCCTAGCTAGGCATAAAAGCAAGGATAGATCTAGGTATTGCCATCTTTGGTAGGCAATACATAAGTGGCTCCCATGATAGATTCATACGGTAATTTTATTTTCTTCCTAGGGAAGTGTTCCATGCCTTTCTTTAATGGAAATTGGAATCTAATATTCCCCTTCTTCATATCAATAATTGCACCAATCGTTCTAAGGAAAGGTCTACCAAGAATAATAGGACATGAAGGATTGCAATCTATATCAAGAACGATAAAATCTACGGGCACATAGTTCCTATTTGCAACAATAGAATATGATTAATTCTTCCCATAGGTTTCTTAATAGTGGAATTCGCAAGGTGCAAGTTTAGAGAGCAATCATCAAAATTACGAAATCTAGCAAATCGCACAAAGTTTTGGGAATAGTGGAAACACTAGCACCCAAATCACATAAAGAATAGAACTCATGATCCTTAATCTTAATTTTAATTGTAGGTTCCCACTCATCATAAAGTTTTCTAGGGATAGACACTTCCAACTCAAGCCTTTCTTCATAAGATTGCATCAAGGCATCAACGATATGTTTAGTAAACGCTTTATTTTGACTATAAGCATGAGGAGAATTTAGCACGGATTGCAACAAGGAAATACAATATATCAAAGAGCAATTTTCATAATTAAATTCCTTGAAATCCAAAATAGTGGGTTTATTAACATCTAGGGTTTTGATTTCTTCAATCCCACTTTTATCAATTTTAGCATCAAGATCTAAAAACTCCGAATTTTTGGAACGCCTTCTAGGTAAAGGTGGATCATATTCAGTCCCATCATTATCAAGATTTATATTGCAAAACAAAGATTTAATAGGGGACACATCAATTACTTTTAGATCTTCATCTTTATTTTCATAGAAATTTGAAGAACACGCTTTCATAAAGCAATATTTCTTAGCACGCATCCTAGCGGTTCTTTCTTTGCACTCATCAATGGAAATTCTCATGGTTTTGAGAGACTCATTGATATCATGCTTAGGAGGAATAGATCTAAGCTTTAAAGAATCAACATGAAGAGAAATTATATCAACGTTCCTAGCCAATTCATCAACTTTAAGCAATTTCTCTTCAAGCAAAGCATTAAAATTCTTTTGCGAATTCATAAACTCTTTAACACTAGTCTCAAATTCAGAGGGAATCTTGTTAAAATTTCCATAAGAGTTGTTGTAGGAATTACCATAATTATTAGAGGAATTGCTAGGATAAGGCCTAGGATTAAAGTTTCCTCTATACGCATTGTTACCAAAATTATTCCTACCAACAAAATCCACATCCATAGATTCATTATTATTCTCAATCAAAGTAGACAAAGGCATATCATTAAGTTCATCCATCTTTCCACTCAAAACATTAATTTCTTCTATCGCATGCACTTTTTTATTAGTAGATCTTTTAGTGTGCCGTTGAGAATAATTAACCATAATATTATCTAGGAGTTTAGTAGCTTCTCCTAAAGTGATTTCCATAAAAGTGCCTCCCGCAGCCGAATCTAAAAGATTTCTAGAAGCAAAATTCAATCCGGCATAAATTTTTTGTATAATCATCCACAAATTCAAACCGTGAGTAGGGTAATTACGTATCATTAATTTCATCCTCTCCCAAGCTTGTGCAACATGTTCATGATCAAGTTGCTTAAAATTCATAATATCGTTTCTAAGAGAGATGATCTTAGTGGGAGGAAAATACTTAGAGATAAAAGCATCTTTGCACTTGTTCCAAGAATCAATACTATTTTTCGGCAAAGACGAAAACCAAGCTTTAGCACGATCTCTAAGAGAAAAAGGAAATAGCTTCAATTTAACAATATCATTATCAACATCTTTCTTCTTTTGCATATCACACAAATCAACGAAGCTATTTAGATGAGTAGCGGCATCTTCACTAGGAAGGCCGGCGAATTGATCTTTCATGACAAGATTCAACAAAGTAGCATTGATTTCACAAGATTCAGTATTGGTAAGAGGAGAAATCGGAGTGCTAAGGAAACCATTATTGTTGGTATTGGTAAAGTCACATAATTTGGTATTATCTTGAGCCATCGTGACAAACAAGCAATCCAACACACGAGCAAACAAAAAGCAAGCAAAAAAGAGGCAAACGGAAAAGAGAGGGCGAATAAAACGGCAAGGGTGAAGTGGGGGAGAGGAAAACGAGAGGCAAATGGGAAATAATGTAATGTGGGAGATATGGGATTGTGATGGGTACTTGGTATGTTGACTTTTGCGTAGACCTCCCCGGCAATGGCGCCAGAAATCCTTCTTGCTACCTCTTGAGCACTGTGTTGGTTTTCCCTTGAAGAGGAAAGGGTGATGCAGCAAAGTAGCATAAGTATTTCCCTCAGTTTTTGAGAACGAAGGTATCAAACCAGTAGGAGGCTACGCGCGAGTCCCTCGCACCTACATAAAACAAATAAATCCTCGCAACCAACGCGACAAGGGATTGTCAAACCCTTCACGGTCACTTACGAGAGTGAGATGTGGTAGATATGATAGGATAATATTTTTGGTATTTTTTGATAAAGATGCAAAGTAAAATAAAAGCAAAGTAAAAAGCAAAGGAAATAACTAAGTGTTGGAAGATTAATATGATGAAGATAGACCCCGGGGCCATAGGTTTCACTAGTGGCTTCTCTCAAGAGCATAAGTATTTTACGGTGGGTGAACGAATTACTGTTGAGCAATTGACAGAATTGAGCATAGTTATGAGAATATCTAGGTATGATCATGTATATAGGCATCACGTCCGAGACAAGTAGACTGACTCCTGCCTGCATCTACTACTATTACTCCACACATCGACCGCTATCCAGCATGCATCTGGAGTATTAAGTTCATAAGAACAGAGTAACGCCTTAAGCAAGATGACATGATGTAGAGGGATAAATTCATGCAATATGATAAAAATCCCATCTTGTTATCCTCGATGGCAACAATACAATACGTGCCTTGCTGCCCCTACTGTCACTTGGAAAGGACACCGCAAGATTGAACCCAAAGCTAAGCACTTCTCCCATTGGAAGAAAGATCAATCTAGTAGGCCAAACCAAACTGATAATTCGAAGAGACTTGCAAAGATAACCAATCATACATAAAAGAATTCAGAAGATTCAAATATTGTACATAGATAAACTTGATCACCCACAATTCATCGGTCTCAACAAACACAACGCAAAATAAGAGTACATCGAATAGATATCCACGAGAGAGGGGGAGAACATTGTATTGAGATCCAAAAAGAGAGAAGAAGCCATCTAGCTACTAACTATGGACCCGAAGGTCTGAGGTAAACTACTCACACTTCATCGGAGGGGCTATGGTGTTGATGTAGAAGCCCTCCATGATCGATGCCCCCTCCGGCGGAGCTCCGGAACAAGCCCCAAGATGGGATCTCGTGGGTACAGAAGGTTGCGGCGGTGGAATTAGGTTTTTGGTTCCGTATCTGATTGTTTGGGGGTACGTAGGTATATATAGGAGGAAGGAGTACGTCGGTGGAGCAACAGGGGGTCCACGAGGGTGGAGGGCGCGCACTGGGGGGTAGGCGCGCCCCCTATCTCGTGGCCTCCTCTTGTGTTTCTTGGCGTAGGGTCCAAGTCTCCTGGATCATATTCGTTCTCAAAATCACGTTCCGGAAGGTTTCATTCCGTTTGGACTCCGTTTGATATTCCTTTTCTGCGAAACTCTGAAATAGGCAAAAAAACAGCAATTCTGGACTGGGCCTCCGGTTAATAGGTTAGTCCCAAAAATAATATAAAAGTGAATAATAAAGCCCAATAATGTCCAAAACAGTAGATAATATAGCATGGAGCAATCAAAAATTATAGATACGTTGGAGACGTATCAAACAACAACTGGCACATCCACACAAATACCGATAGGTATAGCAGTTGATTGTCAGCCATTTGCAAAGATATTTCAGTAGGTGTGAGTTTATTCAAGTCAAGTCTTTTATATAAGGAGAAAGGCATAGCACTAACACCAGCTCCTAGATCACATAAAGCAGTTTTCACATAGTTTCTTTTGATGGAGCAAGGTATAGTTGGTATTCCTGGATCTCCAAGTTTTTTAGGTACTCCATCCTTAAAATAATAATTATCAAGCATGGTGGATATTTCAGCTTCAAGTATTTTCCTTTTGTAGTGATGATGTCTTTCATGTATTTTGCATATGGAGCCATCTTTAAAATATCAGTCAAGCGAGTGCGCAAAAAGACTGGCCTAATCATTTCAGCAAAGTGTTCAAATTCCTCATCATCTTTTTTCTTAGTTGATTTAGGTGGAAAGGGCATGGGTTTTTGAACCCATAGTTCTCTTTCCCTTCCATGTTTTCGAGCAACAAAGTCTCTTTTATCGTATCTTTTATTTTTTAGGTTGTGGGCTATCAAGATCAACATCTGGTTCTACTTCAACATCATTATCTTGTTCTTTATCTTTGTCTAGTTGAGTGTCTTCATGAACATCATGATTATCTTTTTCATTATCACTAGATGAATGTTCATTACTAGTTTGAGTTTCAGCATCAGAAATAAAAACATCATTATTAGCTTCAGGAGGTTTTTTTTATTTCAGGTTCACTAGAGGTATGCAAAGTCCTATCATTTTTGTTTTCCTTCTTCTTTTTAGAAGGACTAGGTGCATTAGTGTTAATTCTTTAAGAGTCTTGTTCAATTCTTTTAGGATGTCCCTCAGGATAAAGTTGTTCCTGAGTCATTTTACCCCCTCTAGTTACTACTCTAACATCACAGTCATTTATATTATTATTCATTTCATCAAGCATATTTTTGAATTTAGCAACTTGTTCTAACTGGGTATGAACCATAGAGGCATGTTCTCCTACACATCAAACATCATTAGTGATTCTAAATAAAAAGTTACTTAAGCGAGCAATCATATCAGAATTGTATTTCAATTGTTTGATAACATTTTCATTGAAGTGATCTTGTTTTCTAATGTAGTTATCAAACTCATAAAGCCATTGACTAGGATGTTTATTGTAAGGGGTGTCACTTTCATCAAATTTCATTAAAGAGTTTACCTCTACCACCAGTGGTGGTGGCGTGACAAGTCCATGTATTTCTTCAATAGGAGGTAATTTTTTGACATCTTCAGCTTTAATACCTTTTTCCTTCATACATTTATTTGCCTCTTGCATATCTTCAGGACTGAGATATAAGATACCCTCTTCTTCAGAGTGGGTTTAAGCGGTGGTTCAGGAAGAGTCCAATCATCATAATTTTTCAATATGTTATTCAATAATTCCTCAGCTTGTTCAACAGTTCGTTCCCTGAAAACACAACCAGCACAAGTATCTAGGAAGTCCCTAGAAGCATCGGTTAGTCCATTATAGAAGATATCAAGTATTTCATTTTTCTTAAGAGGATGATCAGGCAAAGCATTTAGCAATTGGAGAAGCCTCCCCCAAGCTTGTGGGAGACTCTCTTCTTCAATTTGCACAAAGTTAAATATTTCTTGTAAGGTAGCTTGCTTCTTATGAGCATTAAAATATTTTTCAGAGAAGTGGTAAATCATATCCTGGGGACTACACACACAACCAGGAGCAAGAGTATTATACCAAGTCTTAGCATCACCCTTTAATGAGAACGGAAATAACATGAGAATATAATAGTAGCGAATTTTCTCACCATGAGCAAATAGGGTGGCTATATCATTCAACTTAGTGAGATGTGCCACAACAGTTTCAGTTTCATAACCATGGAAAGGATCAGATTCAACCAAAGTAATTAACTCTGGGTCAACAGAGAATTCATAATCCTTATCATCAACAAAGATATGTGAAGTAGCAAACTAAGGATCACATTTCATTCTAGCATTCAAAGATTTTTCGTTCAGTTTG
Source organism: Aegilops tauschii subsp. strangulata (assembly GCF_002575655.3). NCBI lineage: Eukaryota > Viridiplantae > Streptophyta > Magnoliopsida > Poales > Poaceae > Aegilops > Aegilops tauschii. The sequence goes on along the minus strand of NC_053041.3, from coordinate 364,574,004 downwards.
CATAGTAATTTCTTAAGATCATCCCTATCATTGCAGGTAAGAAAGTCTCTAGTTCTCTCCTCATCCATAACATAACCTTTAGGTATCTTAGGCAATTCATATCTAGGAGAGCTCTAATAGGTGTTTCAAGATTTTCAGTTTCAAGTTCTTCATCAGTTTCAATAATTTCATCAGTTTCAGCATTCTCAATATCTTTAGCGCTAGCAAGTTGTTCATCAAGAAATTCACCTAGTGGCACATTATCATCAAGCAAGGTACTAGCATCATCATAAGCATTATCCATAGCAGAAGTAGCATCATCATAAGCATTATCCATAGCAGAAGTAACATCATAAATAACTTGCAACATATCAGAATTAATAGCATGTGGTGGTGTTACAAATTTAATCAAAATAGAAATTGAATAAAGTGTAGAGCTAGATGGCAGTTCCTTACCTCCCCTCGTCTTAGAGGGAAATATCTTAGTGTTTGTATCCTTCAGATTATTCATAGTGATAAATAGATAATAATCCCAAGTGACTCAACAAATATAGCTATGCTCCCAGGCAACAGCGCCAAAAAAGGTCTTGATAACCCACAAGTATAGGGGATCGCAACCGTTTTCGAGGGTAGAGTATTCAACCCAAATTTATAGATTCGACACAAGGGGAGCCAAAGAATATTTGCAAGTATTAGCAGCTGAGTTGTCAATTCAACCACATGTGGAGATTAAATATCTGGAGCAAGGATATCAATAGCAAAGTAGTAACTTAGCAAGAACAATATAAGAGAAATTTGTAGGCATTGAATCGATGGATTCGTTAGATGATATTCATCATATAACAGTCATAACCTATGGCTATATAAAACTAGCTCCAGTTCATAAATATAATGTAGGCATGTATTCCGTAAATAGTCACACGTGCTTATGGAAAGAACTTGTATGACATCTTTTGTCCTACCCTCCCGTGGCAGCGGGGTCCATAAGGAAACTAAGGGATATTAAGGCCTCCTTTTAATAGAGAACCAGAACAAAGCATTAACACATAGTGAATACATGAACTCCTCAAACTATGGTCACCACCGGAAAGTATCCGGACTATTGTCACTCCGGGGTTTACGGCTCATTACACATAATAGGTGAATATGACTTGCAAGATCGGATCTAGAACATAGATATAATGGTGAAAACATAAACAGTTCAGATAAGATATCATGGCACCCGGGCCCAAAGTGACAAGCATTAAGCATGGCAAAGTCATAACAACATCAATCTCAAAACATAATGGATACTAAGGATCAATCCCTAACAAAACTAACTCGATTACATGATGAATCTCATCCAACTCCTAACCGACCAGCGAGCCTATGAAGGAATTACTCACTACCAATGGGGAGCATCATGGAATTGGCGATGAAGGAGGGTTGTTGATGATGAAGATCAAAGACCCCCTCTCCCGAGCCCCGAATGGACTCCAGATCTGGCCTCCTGATGAAGAACAGGTGGTGGCGACGGTTCCGTATTATGGAATGAGATAATTCTTCCTCCCTGATTTTCTCTCTCCAAATATAGGTATTTAAGGAGTCGAAGATAGGGTCTGCGGGCCACTAGGTGGGCACAACCCACCTGGGCGTGCCTGGAGGGGGGGGCTGCTGGGTTGTGCTCACCCAGCCCCCCCTTCGGTGGTTCTTGGCTCCAGTAATTTTCTTTTATTCTGAAATAAATCTCCAAAAAGTTTCGTTCCATTCCGAGAGCTTTTATTTCTGCACAGAAACAACACCATGGTAGTTTTGCTGAAAACAGTGTCCTCCGGGTTAGTGTCATTCAAATCATGCAAATTAGAGTCCAAAACAAGAGGAAAAGCGTTAGGAAAAGTAGATACGACGGAGACGTATCAACTCCCCCAAGCTTAAACCTTTGCTTGTCCTCAAGAAATTCAGTTGATAAACTGAAAGTGAAAAAGAAAAACATTTACGAACTCTTTTGCTCTTGTTTACATAAATAAGCTTAAGTAGCACCCAGATTTTCAGCAAAGATCATAACTAACCATGTCAACAATAACTCTTAAATATTATATTAACTTATATCAATGACATAATCAACTAGCGAGCAATAATAAATTATCTCAAATGACAAAACCTTGTCAAAACAATCATGACATAATATTACAATTCAAGGAGTCGGCTTGAGATTCTTCAAACTTGGTCGTGGCATAAGCCGACATATAGTTGTCAGTGGAACGCTGGAATGTGTTGAAGCTAGAGGCGAAGTGGCGAGTTGATGATCTTCGCGACACTCATTTTATATCCTTAGCGTTGATAATGCGATGTGAATCTAGCGAAGGTTGAAGTTGACCGTGGAGGGTTATAAATGGTCCCGTATGAGTTGTTCAGTAACCCGGCCGATGGTTCGTCCCGGCTGGTTGTTGAAGTTAACCAAACCGCAGTGGCGCGACTTGTGCGCCTGTCCATTAAGCCATCTGGTGCAGGCGGAGGTTGATAATATATTATGATTTTCTCCAAAGTTGTTGGAATAGACTGGGCCGCCAGAGCGGACGGTAGAGACGGCTGTAGCATTGGAGGCGGCGCGGACGCGGGCGAGTCGTTCGCGGGCACAGATAGATGAGTCGGCCGCGAGCGCGGATGGATAAGTTGACCGCGGATGCGGACGGATGAGTCGGCCGCGGCGTTGTAGGGCGGCGTGGAGGGCGAGTCGACCGTGGGCGCGGTCCCGGCGAGCTGATGTAGATCGAGCTGCAGGGGCGGCGGCATGCGCACGTCCGATCATCAGGTAGTGCTTACAGACAGACGCCAAACCGCAGGATGGTGGCCTGTGCGCCTGCCAGTCGGGCAGTGTGGCTTGGGCGGATGCTGGTGCATGATGATGCTGGCACACGGTCCGTATCTGTGGCATGTCACCACTTTTATAATGAATAATTGTCCTGTATAAAAGATATCATAGACGAGAGTAATTGTTCTCAAAAGACTAAAAAATGTATCAATAAAAATTGGTAGGATGGATTTCACCTTTTTTGTTCAGACGATAGATGATCCACATATAGCATCCGTAATCACCTTTCAGTAATGTTGCTGAATTTCATTTGATCCTTATATCTATAGAAAGGATATTTGTGTTGAGCCCCTCGAGGACCCTGCCAGATGCTGCCAAAGATCCTCCTTTTTTTAGTTGGGGCAGGATTTGTAACTTCAAGTCTTCCGTGTAAAATTGTTGAGCCTTACAAAACACAGAACTTCGGGAACGCATCCAAGCTATTTGCTAGCAAGCTACTTAGCCCTCAACTGTGAGATCAATTCAATAACCTAGCATCATAAAGTGCCCCATCAGTAGTGTATTTAGGCATTGATGACACATAAGGCTTCCCCTTATCATTATTGCCCAAGCCTGGTGGTATCTGAGGGGGCCTTGGTTCCTCTTTCCTGCCATTGGTAGAGCATTGGTCGCCATCTGTACCAGATTCAACAATTGAACTAAGGATAGTTGAGGTAATAGCACTACTATTGCCAGGGCCACAAGAGGACATCCTGGCTAAATTTTGATTCCGAGAAGGAGAAATGCATGATAGGTTTCATCTGCTTCCCAAGGGGATGGATTTGACACCTTTGGCTGGTTACCTATTTGCTAGCGAGCAATCAAGGAAGCAATAGCAACATCGAGTGAATCACACGTGGTAGGAATCTGCTGCTGGAAAATTGAGCTGCAAAGGCAGTTGTCTACTGTCTTGAGAGGACAGAGCTTGCAATAACAGTGATCCAAAAAATGATATTGGATATGCAGTCAATCCATGAAAATGGTGTCACTTTGCTTTCGTTATCTACCACGGTCTGTTCTGTGTTACTCTCAATGGGTTGACTGGCAAATTTACTTGGAAACTCAAAAGGATTATGTTTCTCCTGCTGTAGAACCTTCTGAATCGCCTCATCTATTGGAAAAAAACTAAAGCTTCATCTTTCCCGAATAATTTGGTGGTGAAGCAAACACGTTTGTCAGGCTGGTATATGGTACTTCCACAGAGCTATCACCCTTCAATGCAATCTTACTGCCAGTAAATGATTGGCCATCTCCCATTCTGCACTTAACCCAAACATTGCCTGATGATTTGTGGGTATATTTGCCTGGCTTCAGGCTATGCATCTTATTAACACCAAGTTTGACATTTGCTTCTGTGTCAGTTGGTTTACGGTGCTCCTGAAGATCTATCATGATTCCCTGATATTCGTCAACAGTAGCAGCTATCAGGTTCAGTATTTATCCAGCCATAGAAGACTTCCACCTTTCCTTGGCACAGTGTTGGAGATAGATCTAACGAGGAAACGGTGAACGAAAAAGAGGGCGAATAAAAAGGCAATTTTTTGTGAAGTGGGGGAGATGAAAACGAGAGGCAAATGGAAAATAATGTAAATTGCAAGGAGATGACATTTGTGATTAGGAACCTGATAGATGTTGATGATGTCTCCTTGGCAACAGCGCTAGAAATTGGCAAGTTGATGGGAGACTATCTTGACTTGATCCTCCCCAGCAACGGAGCCAGACATTCCTTTGATGTCGCTTGAAACCGCGTTGGTATTTCCCAAAAGAGGAAGGGATGATGCAACACAGCGAAGCTAGGTATTTCCCGCAGTTGTGAAACCAAGGTATCAATCCATTAGGAGAACCAAGCAACACTATGTAAACGGTACCTGCACAGAAAGAACAAATCACTGGTACAACGAGGTGCTATACAAACGGTTTTTAACCCGTTTCCGCGATGGCGTTCTGAACCGTTGCCTAGTGAGTGACTGCGATAGGAGGGTCCTTCCCACACGACCCAGAAACCGTCGGGGATAGGCCCTCCTGGCACACATGCTCGGCAAAATGAGGTCGTGTGCGATGGGCGAGCGATCAAATATGATTATACAGGCCCAATCGGTTCCGGTCGTAAGTACATCCCACACAGTCATTCCCAAACAAACGTTTCCATTTGTTATGTACATTCCACATAGTCAATCCAAGGAATAAGTTTCCTTTATTATGTACATCCCACATAGTCAATCCAGAGAAAACCTTTCCGTTCATATGTACATCCCACACAGTCAATCCAGGGAAAACATTTCCGTTCGTATATACATCCCACACAGTTTTATGTATAGGCTCTTGTGTGATAGGTGTAACTATCACACACACTCTGCCTCGGTTAACCGTTTGCTTTTATTCAACTACGTCACACACGATTTGATGAAGAAAACTGTATGGTATTGGGCTATCCATCACAAGCACTTTTACTGCTAGAACCGTTTGCAAAGTTCCATGACCCATTTAGCAGGTTTATTAGTTTACAATTAATAATTCCAGTATTACGCAAATTCACATTTCATATCGAACAGCTGTTTGCTAATTTCATATCAGGCACGTAAATATATTTTAACATCACAGTATGATAGCTACGTGAAAACAGCACAGTACAAAATATAGCTAGTTCAGCATCATAAGAACAATATTAGAACAACATATTCATTTCCCTAATCGAGATCATCCAGGCTCGTCTTATCCACCTTTGCTTCCAGTTGAGTAAGAACCTGTTTTGCACTGGCCAACTGGGAAAGTGCCTCCTCCTTCGCCAACACCATCTTAGCAAAGTCTGATTTAAAAAATCTTAGCTCATTCTCCACCTTCCTCTTTTTATCCCGCATCTTCAAATATTCTTCAGTGTTGACAACACTTTCTCTAAGCCCACCTCTGTTCTCTTCCTCATACATGCTCCAGAGCTTTGCTAGGCACATCTTCAAAGACTGTGGCCACTCTTGATGAACCCACTCCAGGTAAGAACACTTCCGTTCATCGTATAATACTTAAAACTAGATCAGTAACAATTGTAGGGGAAATGGGTTTATAGCAACATAGAAAATCACCAATAATTATTTTGAAAAACTGAAGAAACAGGTTAATTATGATATATCTTCTCAAAAAGATCAATGTGCAAATGAATTAATTGCTACTGAGACAACAACCAAATTCTGAAACATCAGAAGCTATAATTAACTACAACAACGCTACAAGTTCTTACTCATGTACTATAAATAACAAACAAAACATTTTATGAGGAAGCTAAATATAACTTCAACAACATAGCGACAATGTTTGGATGACAACAAATTGATACTAACAGGTGTGTACATGCGCAAATTTAGTAACATATAACTAATAGCACAAAGGCCATCCACTATGTATGCCAAAACCGGTGTAAAGACAACTGTTGCTACATTTCGCACCGGTGCCCTGCACTGGCGAGCCGATGCAGTGGAAAAATCAGGGACCCGGACTCCGGAGCACCTAGTTGCTCCAATGCCCAGTTCCTTCGTGCCATAAAGATTTAGTATTTTACTGCTTGGCTGCTCAGATGTGTGGACCATGATACGTCCATTTTGCATCATGTTTCCTTACTGTTATTTATGATGTTTTTATGCATAATAATGCTTTTTGGAGTAATTCTAATGCCTTTTCTCTGATAATTTACAAGGTACACACAAAGAGGGAGAATTCCGGCAGCTGGAAATCTGGACCTGGAAAAGCTACGTCAGGCCACCTATTCTGCACAACTCCAAACAAGCTGAAACTTCACAGAGATTTTTTATCAAATATATGATGAACATTGGAGCAAATAACCACCAGAGGGGGCCCAGCAGGTGGGCACAACACACCTGGGCGCGCCAGGGAGCCCAGGCGTGCCCTGGTGGGTTGTGCTCACCCAGGCCCATCTCAAGTGCCCATCTTCTAGTATATAGGTCATTTTGACCTAGAAAAAATAAGGAGAGGACTTTCGGGACAGAGCGCTGCCGTCTCGAGGCGGAACTTGGGTAGGAGCACTTTTGCCCTCCTGTGGAGCGATTCCGCCGTGGGAACTTCCCTCCCGGAGGGGGAAATCATCGTCATCCTCATCACCAACAACTCTCCCATCTTGGGGAGGGCAATCTCCATCAATATCTTCAAAAACACCATCTCATCTCAAACCCTAGTTCATCTCTTGTGTTCAATCTTGTTACCGGAACTATAGATTGGTGCTTGTGGGTGACTAGTAGTGTTGATTACATCTTGTAGTTGATTACTATATGATTTATTTGGTGGAAGATTATATGTTCAGATCCAATATGCTATTTAATACCCCTCTGATCTTGAGCATGATTATCATTTGTGAGTAGTTAATTTTGTTCTTGAGGTCATGGGAGAAATCATGTTGCAAGTAATCATGTGAACTTGATATGTGTTCGATATTTTGATAGTATGTATGTTGTGATTCCCTTAGTGGTGTCATGTGAACATCGACTACATGACACTTCACCATATTTGGGCCTAAGGGAATGCACTGTGGAGTAGCAATTAGGTGAAGGGTTGCGAGAGTGACAGAAGCCTAAACCCCAGTTTATGCGCTACTCCGTAAGGGACCGATTCGATCCAAAAGTTTAATGCTATGGTTAGAATTTATTCTCAATACTTTTCTCGTAGTTGCGGATGCTTGAGGGAGGGTTAATCATAAGTAGGAGGTTTGTTCAAGTAAGAACAGCACCTAAACACCGGTCCACCCACATAACAAATTATCAAAGTAGCGAACACAAATCAAACCAACATGATGAAAGTGACTAGATGAAAATCCCGTGTACCCTCAAGAACGCTTTGCTTATCATAAGAGACCGTTTTTGCCTGTCCTTTGCCTCAAAAGGATTGGGCTACCTTGCTGCACTTTTGTTGCTACTATCCTTACTTGCTTCTTACAAATTATCTTGCTATCAAACTACTCTGCTACTTACAATTTCAGCACTTGCAGACATTACCTAGCTGAAAACCACTTGTCATTTCCTTCTGCTCCTCGTTGGGTTCGACAATCTTACTTATCGAAAAATCTACAATTGATCCCCTATACTTGTGGGTCGTCAAGGCTATTTTCTGGTGCCATTGCCGGGGAGTGAAGCGCCTTTGGTAAGTGGAATTTGGTAAGGAAACATTTATATAGTGTGCTGAAATTTATTGTCACTTGTTACTATGGAAAACAATCCTTTGAGGGGTTTGCTCGGGGTATCTTCACCTCGACCGGAACCACAATTAGCTACCCCTCAACCTACAACACCTATTGAAAATATTGAATATGAAATTCCTTCAGGTATGATAGAACAACTACTAGCTAATTTATGCAGGAGATGGAACCAAACATCCTGATATGCACTTGATATATGTAGAACAAATTTGTGGATTGTTCAAGCTTGCAGGTTTACCCGGGGATGAAGTTACGAAAAATGTTTTCCCTTTACTTTGAAGGGAAAAGCATTGGCATGGTATAGGCTCTGTGATGATATTGGATCTTGGAATTGGAACCGTTTGAAATTGGAGTTCCAGCAAAAAATTTATCCTATGCATCTAGTTCATCGTGATTGGAATGATATATATAATTATTGGCCTCGTGAAGGAGAAAGTATCGCTCTAGCTTGGGGGAGGCTGAAGTCAATGTTATTCCTAGCAGCTACTTCGGCCTGGTGAAGCGGCTCGTCGACGCGCTGCCCCGGGTTGAGGCTGTAAAGCGCTCGGCGTGCATAGAGGGTGCGCGGATGGCCTTTGCCCGTGTCATGATGCACTGGGCGAAGATGAAGGTCACCGTCGTGGCGACCGAGGGCCTACCCAAAGGCGAGGACCACCCCAAGCCAGAGAGGTACTTTAACGACGTCCTGGAGGGTGCCCGATTAGTAGAGGGCCAATGCTCAAAGGGTATCATGTTTGAGTGATTATAATATATTTATCCAGACTATGTGTTATGAACCAAGGCCTGTATATATGCATGCTTTTATATGAAATTATTTTCCTCCTGTGCGGCCTTTTTATAATCTTGAGAGTTTGCCAGTCGTCGGCTTCGACCCCCATGTAGATGCTACGGGGGTGTTCGGAATAGCGCACTGCTACCTCTTGAGCACTGCATTGGTTTTCCCTTGAAGAGGAAAGGGTGATGCAGTAAAGTAGCGTAAGTATTTCCCTCAATTTTTGAGAACCAAGGTATCAATCCAGTAGGAGACCACGCTCGAGTCCCATGCACCTACGCAAACAAATAAGAACCTCGCAACCAATGTGATAAAGGGGTTGTCAATCCCTGCACGGTCACTTACGAGAGTGAGATCTCATAGAGATGATAAGATAATATTTTTGGTATTTTTATGATAAAGACTAAAAGTAAAGAAAGCAAAATAAACGGCGCCAGAAATAGCTAGTTTTTGGAAGATTAATATGATGGAAAATAGACCCGGGGGCCATAGGTTTCACTAGTGGCTTCTCTTAAGATAGCATAAGTATTATGGTGGGTGAACGAATTACTGTCGAGCAATTGATAGAATTGAGCATAGTTATGAGAATATCTAGGTACGATCATGTATATAGGCATCACGTCCGTGACAAGTAGACCAAAATGATTCTGCATCTACTACTATTACTCGACACATCGACCACTATCCAGCGTACAAGTAGACCAAAGGCGGTTGTCTACTGTCTTGAGAGGTGCTATACAGAGTAATGCTTTAAGTAAGATGACATGATGTAGAGGGATAAACTCATGCAATATGATATAAACCCCATCTTTTTATCCTCGATGGCAACAATACAATACGTGTCGTTTCCCTTTCTGTCACTGGGATCGAGCACCGCAAGATTGAACCCAAAGCTAAGCACTTCTCCCATTGCAAGAAAGATCAATCTAGTAGGCCAAACCAAACTAATAATTCGAAGAGACTTGCAAAGATAACCAATCATACATAAAAGAATTTAGAGGAGATTCAAATATTGTTCATAGATAAACTTGATCATAAACCCACAATTCATCGGATCTCGACAAACACACCGCAAAAGAAGAGTTACATCAAATAGATCTCCAAGATAATCGAGGAGAACTTTGTATTGAGATCCATAGAGAGAGAAGAAGCCATCTAGCACTATGGACCCGAAGGTCTGAGGTAAACTATTCACACATCATCGGAGAGGCTATGGTGTTGATGTAGAAGCCCTCCGTGATCAATGCCCCCTCGGGCGTAGCGCTGGAAAAGGCCCCAAGATGGGATCTCATGGGTACGGAAGGTTGCGGCGGTGGAAATAGTGTTTTGGCTCCGTATATGATGTTTCCAGGGTACATAGGTATATATAGGAGGAAGAAGTACGTCGGTGGAGCAACGAGGGGCCCACGAGGGTGGAGGGCGCGCCTGGGGGATAGGCGCGCCCCCGTGCCTCGTGCCTTCCTCGTTGATTACTTTACGTAGACTCCAAGTCCTCTGGATCACGTTTGTTCCGAAAATCACGTTCCCGAAGGTTTCATTCCGTTTGGACTCCGTTTGATATCCTTTTCCTTCGAAACACTGAAATAGGCAAAAAAAACAGCAATTTGGGTTGGGCCTCCAGTTAATAGGTTAGTCCCAAAAATAATATAAAAGTGTATAATAAAGCCCAATAAACATCTAAAACAGAATATAATATAGCATGGAACAATAAAAAATTGTAGATACGTTGGAGACGTATCAAGCATCCCCAAGCTTAATTCCTGCTCGTCCTCGAGTAGGTAAATGATGAAAACACAATTTTTTTTATGTGGAATGCTACTTGGCATAATTTTCAATGTAACCCTCTTAATTGTGGTATGAATATTCAGATCCGGAAGATTCAAGATAAAAGTTTAATATTGACATAAAAGTAATAATACTTCAAGCATACTAACTAAGCAATTATGTCTTCTCAAAATAACATGGCCAAAGTGTCGGATCACAGGTTCCGGCAAAACCCTCAAGGTTCGAACACTGGGGTGCTTGCAAAGATTTCCTCTCTACTGATCTACGCCCTAGCTCGCTAAGATCTCGCGGACAAACTCGACGAACTCGCAACACAAAGACACAAGATTTATACTGGTTCGGGCCACCGTTGTGGTGTAATACCCTACTCCAGTGTGGTGGTGGATGGATTGCCTCTTGGGCTGATGATGAAAAATACAAGGGGAAGCGTAGCCTCCTAAGGTTGAGGTGCTCTTGTGCTTGCGAGCTTGTGGGTGTGGTGCTTCTCAATGAGCTATCCCATGCCCTCTACTGTGGTGGCTAGTTCTACTTATATGGGCCCTGGTCCTCTCCCCAAATATTGAGCGGGAAGGGAGCCAACAACGGCGGCCAATTTGAAAGGGGACAGCTTGTACAGTTTATCCTGACAAAAGCGGTCTTCGCCTGCAAAAGGCTCTAGTGATGACGCTGTCTTGGGCTCCATGGTGACCTCCGTCCTGCCGTCCTGCTGGTCTTCATCTCGTTGCATTGATATGGAAATCTTTGCCTGATGCCTCGGTACCTGTAACATCCCAAAATTCTAAATTTTGGAATGTTAGAATAAATAGATAGATTTGATTGATTGTTTGGTTGTTGTGTGATTGATTGACTGAAAGTGAGTGAAATTCAAAACTTTTGAAAGTTAAATGAGAGGGAATAAAAGGACTTTCCCAAACTTTCATTTTTGCTTTTATGATCTCCGTAAATTCAAATTCCTTTCACCAAAACCCTAGAGAGAAGATGACATGACTTCTTCCATTTATTTAAATGACAAGGGGTGTTGAAAATATTTAAATTTCATTTGAAAATATTTCCAATTCTGAAACTTGATGCAACTCAATGATTTTCATGAGAGAAGATAAAATGACTATTCAAAACATATGAAATATGAGTTGGAAGTTTAAAAGGATCAAATTTAAAATCCTTTTGAAATTATTCTTAATTTGGAGTTATTTGATTTTTATTCAAATTATTTTTCTCCAAAAATAAAATATATGGAAAATAGGGTAACATGATTCCCTACATCAAAAAATTGGAGATAAATAAATTTGAAATTATTTTTGTATTTTAAAATGATTTTTTATTCGATTTTAGTTGGGCAGTAGCACTCTTTGAATTATTTGAAATTGTGTGGATTTTATTTGACGCTAGAAAAATATTCATGTTGTAGAAAATCTTTTTCTGAAAATTTTGACATATTATATGCCTATATAAATATTTATTTTATTTTTATTTATGCAGTTTTCCTTTCTGTTTCTATTTAAAATAAAACTATACGTGCGGCCCATAATTATTTGTCGCTCACGTGCGCTGCATAGTGGCATCGGGCGCCCCATCATTTTATTTTTTTCTTCTCTCCTACATGGGCCAGGCCCAGCCGGCCCTATTCCTCCCCATATTTTTTTGATAGTTTTCTTTTCTTTTCTTTCTTTTCAATTGCTCAAAAAACACTGCATTGCCGGTGGCCGGCCGAACCGCCTAAGGCCTTTAGGCCCATGCGAGGCGCCTCCCTGTTTTTTTTCTTTTCGTCTACGTTTAGTCCCACATTGCCTAGCCTTTGACTCCTAAACCTCTTTTCCACCTATAAATATAGACCCATGGAGCCTCCAAAAATCATCCGACTCGGGTTAAATCAGTATTTTGGTTTGACTAGATTCCTTAAAGAAAAATATTTTTCTCCTCTCCAGCGCGACTTTTGAGAATTGTCTCCTCTCTCCGAAGTCATCTTTTCTATGCCTTATAAAGGTAACTTTTTTTCTTCTCTTTTTATACTTCCGTAGTTTATTATTTCTAGACTAATATGATAGAATAATTAGATTATCAATTAGTTTACGTATTTATACATAGACCTTAGCCGTAACTATTTTTCTTCCGTAAAACAGCTTGGCCCTGATTTTTCAAATAGCCATAACTTTTTACTCGTTCATCCAAATTAGATGAAACCAACGCCTATAGTTTTGTTTTGTTTTCACCTATCTAGTGAACCTGTCACATCATATTTTTGAAATTTTCAAATTTCGAAATTTGTTCAGATTTATATTCAAACTTCGGTTGATCGTAACTTGAGTTTCGTAGCTCCGTCTGAGTTGATTCTTTTTGCAAACCGAAGCTCTTGACCTAAACTTTCTGATAAGGCCAAATTCAGATAATTTTGGTACTGTTAGAAATTGTTTTATGTTGCAAGAGTTATTTACTTGGTTTTGATGTTTTCCGAAGTGTCTTCTTCGTTCTTTCCGATCTTTTGAGTGATTGCTTATGTGTGGTTACTATTGCTTGCTTACGATAGATTGACCGGAGTGTGACGAGTAGAACTATCAAGAGTTTTGAGTGCGAATCATCTTCATCAACATTGCAGGCAAGTTCACACTTTGATCATATCCCTTCCATACCCAGTTTTTATGCATTAGTTTCACCCTCAAACATTGCATGAGTAGGATTGATAACATGTGGGTATTGGGAAGTAGTTGATGAGGTAGGAACCTATTGTCCTGCATTCAAACCTTGGGAGTTACTATTACGTTATGCTTATACTGCTATGCTATGCTCGTAGACGTGGATTGGGTTTGAGTGTATTCCATGACAGATGTGAGATTGTTTACTTAATGGTTCAACTTAATGTGGCAACTTTAATACACATCTGGGTGGATTGGTAGGGGCACCCTGGGGATATACTAGTGGACTTGCCCGGACACCTGGGGATATACCAGTGTTGTCCTAGGAGATCCCGGGGATATACCGTGTGATCATCCTATGGTTCGGCACCCAGGCTCAAAGGGATCATAAGATTATTCATGCTAGAAACTTCCGTGTGCAGCCACAAGCTATTATGGGCTCTAGCATAGTTGAGTATGTTGCATGACCTCTTCCAGTGGTAGGCTAGCAGATGTAGGGGATGTAGGTTGGTACTGTCTACCCGGGGTTAGAGTTAATGCTTCTGAAAGACTGTGTCTCGGTAATCCGTTTCTCAAACACCATGTAGTGCGAGAATCCCAACGGAGGAGATCGAGTCTTGTGGGGAAAAGTGCACAAACCTCTGCAGAGTGTACAAACTAATCATGGTTAGCCGTGTCCCCGGTTATGGACAATTTTGAGTCTCTGGTCTTTGGATATTCATATTGATCTCATCATGTTACTTTAATTAATCTTGTTGGGTTAATGATGATACTTAATTGGGATTGAGAATGCTGTCAACCATTCTCAATGTTTAACAACCACCATGATAGTTAAATAAAATTTATTCCTTTGCAGTAGGGAAAAATTGGCTTTTTGCAAAACTGTAACCATAGAGCTTTTCCACCAGCCATATATGCATGTAGGGATAGCCTTTGTTCATCATTTCTCTATGGTGTGAATTTGCCAGTAATTCAATGTACTGACCCTTTGTGGCTGCAACGTCTCATGTTGCAGGATCTTACGACGAGTAAGTGATACGTTAGGGTTACGATTTCTACACTCAACTTTGCCGTTGGTGTTGATGGAACCCCACAACCTTGTTACTTCCGCTATTTGGATTGAGGTAATAGTATTTACGTTACTTTATACATGTGATTTACCTCCGTTATAAATCCTCGAGTACTTTGTGTGTCAGCATACCGATCCAGGGATGACACTTAAGCACAGACACTTGACCGTCTGAGGTCGGGTCGCTACAAGATGGTATCAGAGCCAGGTGTTGACTGTAGGACGTGACCCTAGAAACTGGCAAGCCCATAGGAAGGATTTTCTCTAAAACCTTCTTTTTCGAACAGATCTTTTACCTCTTTTCTCTTCTGAGCTTATTCAAACATTCCCTTTAAGTGAGACCATACCCCTTTTCCCTTTGGACCACTCGAAGATTCGACTGATGAGACCACTCCAAGAAGTACAAGATATCGAACAACCACGACCACTACGGAATGAAGGAGATTTTATCGTGCATCTGAATAATGGAACCTACAACGGTTGAAGACTCCGAAGACTAGGGGAATTTGAAGGCCCTGAAGAATTCCTAGATTTTTTTGTGACCTAGGAAGGTTACCCTTATGGAACTTGGCAGATTATGGAAGTTGTCAATACCCGAGATCAGGGTGTATCGGAGAAAGACCGGAGCATGGAGAGTTAAAAACTCAAAGTTCTATCAGGGAAAACCCTAAGGCAGGAGATATCAACTTTGGAAAGATAGCTCATGGAAATGACAAGAGCAGAAACAGGGCTATCCATGATGGTATCGCCCGCTTATGCTATTGTCACCGTGCTGTGTTAAGCATGCATATGCATGGAAGGATTGGATGGTAGAAGGCTGATGGAGCACCTATCAGCAAGATGAAGTTTTAACTTTAGACAAGTGTATCACTAGGATCTGGAGTATTACATCAAGAAGTTTAGGATGGACCTGCAGGAAGCTGTATTTGACAAAGAAGTGTTTCGTGAAGAACTCAGAACCCAGAAACTGAAAGTAGCCAAGCTGGAAGAGCAAAACATCGAGATACCGGAGATTTGTCAGGAACTGAAGGACAGTAGGACATGGTTCATGTCGAGGTTGATGAAACCCGGAAGTTTGGAACACAACTCCAGAAATATTAAAGGACGTCACGATAGACTTTGCGACAACAGAGATGATCTGGCAAAAGAACTTGAGAAGGATAAGCACGATGGGAAGAAGCCATCGGAGACATGAACAAGACTTGAAGAGTTTTGCGACTTTGAGGATTTATTGACCTTTAGAAGACCAAACACCTGTTGTATACCCACGTTAGATGCGACGATTGTGAGCTATCATTTGTTTGATGTTTTCCGACAGCCACAATAAAAATTTGTCTTTTCAAAACTATTGTTTGCATTGTGTGTATCCCTCTCTATCCCTCTCATCTCACCCCAAAACCCATGGACCCAATAGAAGATGAATGGAGATGAGCTTATATTTTCTGGACCAATGACTCAATTGGAGACGGACCGATGGATTCAGAACATGGAGGATCACATGGAGAATAACCCTATAGCCGGAAAGGATATGACCCAGCATGCTCTTGAGTGCTTTGAAAGAGGTGCCACTACCTGGTAGAGGATGTACCAAACCATCAATGGATGGCAAGGAGTAACCACTTGGAAGGAATTTAAGTGGGCTTTGTCAAAGTTTTGGCTTTTGTCCCAAAAGTTGAGGCCTTATGGGAAGGATATGAAGAAACCTTGTGCATACAAGCTTTGTGGAGAAATAGGACACAACCATAAAGAAAACAAGGACGAATACCCTCATAAGCGGAGGATTACCAAAGGAGTCAGCAGAGGATCTCAGGGAACTTCGGTTGGAGATTGTTCCCAAAGGTTTGTTGCAGCAATGGAAGTTCAGTCTACATTGTTGGGAAAGATCCGTGAAGCTCAGAAGGATGACAAAGAGATTGCCAAGATAAAAGTGAGAATGAGCAAAGGAAAGGCCAAGGATTTTCGTAAGGATGAGCACGACACCTTATGGTTTGAGGACCGTGTATACGTGCCCAATAATGTAAAGATCAGGAAGTTAATACTTCAGGAGGCTCATGACTCACCATACTCGATTCGCCCTGGAAACACCAAGATGTATTTGGATTTGAAGGAGCATTTCTGGTGGACTGGTATGAAGAAGGATATTGCGGAGTATGTAGTCATAGGTGATGTATTCCATACAGAGTAAAAGCAGAGCATCAGAAGCCAACAGGATTACTACAGCCTATGCCGATACCCGAATGGAAGTGGGATAAGCTTGGCATGGATTTCATTACCGGATTTCCCAGAACCAGATCGGGATATGATTCTATCTGGGTAGTAGTTGATTCGCTTGACCAAAGTGGCTCACTTTATCCTAGCGAAAACCACCTATACAAGTGCGAAGTTGGCCAAGATATATTTGACCAGGATCGTATGTCTGCATGGGGTTCCGAGGACCATCGTATCAGATAGAGGAACACAATTTACCTCAAAGTTTTGGAATCAGCTGCACCAGACTTTGGGTACTAGGCTAGAGTTCAATACAGCCTTTCATCCGCAGACAGATGGATAGACCGAGAGAGTCAAACAGACTCTGGAGGATATGTTGAGAGCGTGTGCGCTAGATTATGGATCTAGTAGGGATGATAAGCTACCTTACGCGGAGTTCTCATACAACAACAATTACCAAGCCAGTTTGAAGATGGCCCCTTTTGAAGCTTTGTATGGGAGAAGGAGCCGGACACCGTTGATGTGGGATGAAGTTGGAGACCGTCAGTTGTTTGGACCAAATGTGATCAAGGAGTCAGAAGAGAATGTTAAGTTGATTCAAGATAGACCGAAGGTAGCTCAGTCCTGGCAGAAGAGTTTTGCAGACTTAAAAACAAAAGGAGGTAGTCTATGAAATTGGAGATAGAGCATGTCTTCGTGTGTCCCCTCTGCGAGGAGTTAAACGATTTGGAGTTAAGGGAAAGTTCGCCCCGAGATTTGTAGGACCATAACGAGTTTTGGAGCGTATGGGAGAAGTGGCCTACAAGTTGGAGTTAACCGAAGGACTGTCAGGAGTACATGATGTGTTTCATGTTTCCCAGTTGAAGAAGTGCCATGCAGAGATGGCCAATATTCCCCTATAAGGACGTTTGACCCCTGGAAAAGACAATGGTATTCCACGGAGTGAATTTCGGACAAAATTAGTACGAGTTTTATCTCGATATGTGGGATATCCCCAGAAATATGAAGAGATGAAGTACTATTGGATATAAAGGAGGTAGAATGTTGGTGATATGGATCAATGTAAATTCCATGATGAGTCTGAGTAATCACGTCGTAGTTTGGTACCAATAGAAGGAAGAGAAACAGTACCATTGGATGGATTTTAAGTATGCTAGGAAGTTGGATGTTGGAATAATGATCAGTTGCCCCGATGATGAGTTCAAGGTTTACCAGTGATGAGATGGGCCATAACCCACAGGCCCCAGGACCTGCCAAGAAGCAAGCACATTCTTGCTGAAGGAAAAACCCCGGAAGAAGTTACGATTTTATCGACAGACGATCTTATAGGAGTTACGCAAAACCTGAGAGTTGTGAAGGAACGATAGATGTTTGTTTGGCTTGCAGAATCCACGGATTATCCGAACTTGGTTCGTTGACAAGAGAAATTCTGCAATGCTTCTGAGGATGACCGAGTGTTAGAATGCGAGATTCGCTAAACCATATACAAGGTAATGATTTGGGTGCGGGATGGATTGATCACCATACCGACTTACTCTTATTGTTCACCTTGCTATACGGGATGGTAAATCTGAGTGACTTACCTGTAGTAGAGAGACGACGGTATTAAACCTTGTTTGAACCTTAGAATGGTATAAGAATGTTTCCCTTGTACACGGCAGTTGTTGCCAATCGTAGGTTATACGGTGAAGATCAACCAGACCCATTTCCTGCAGGAGAAACCATAAATTGTTGACCACCATGAGATATCGAAAGTTGTTTAGCATTGGCGCCAGACCCGTCAGCTAAGAAGACCCAGTCTCGGAACAACCTTACCAAGAAAAAGGACAGAAGAATTGAGGTAAAGATTATGCCACTACCGGAAAAGCCCAGAGAAGGAATTTTCCGAGAATTTGAGAAGACCGACCCTGTCAACAAGAAGGATGGAGTATATGAGTTTTGATGGAACCGTAACCATGTTTCTAAGGGTGGTAGCACCCCAGACCCCCTGGGATGATCGATGGATTTTGAGAAGACCCCAAACCTAACCTATTTCTTGCTAGCCTCTCCGAATCTCGAGGACGAGATTCATTTTAAGGGTGGTAGGTTTGTAACATCCCAAAATTCTAAATTTTGAAATGTTAGAATAAATAGATAGATTTGATTGATTGTTTGGTTGTTGTGTGATTGATTGACTGAAAGTGAGTGAAATTCGAAACTTTTGAAAGTTAAATGAGAGGGAATAACAGGACTTTCCCAAACTTTCATTTTTTCTTTTATGATCTCCGTAAATTCAAATTCCTTTCACCACAAAACCCTAGAGAGAAGATGACATGACTTCTTCCATTTATTTAAATGACAAGGGGTGTTGAAAATATTTGAATTTCATTTGAAAATATTTCCAATTCTGAAACTTTATGCAACTCAATGATTTTCATGAGAGAAGATAAAATGACTATTCAAAACATATGAAATATGAGTTGGAAGTTTAAAAGGATCAAATTTAAAATCCTTTTGAAATTATTTTCAATTTGGAGTTATTTGATTTTTATTCAAATTATTTTTCTCCAAACATAAAATATATGGAAAATAGGGTAACATGATTCCCTACATAAAAAAATTGGAGATAAATAAATTTGAAATTATTTTTGTATTTTAAAATGATTTTTATTGGATTTTAGTAGGGTAGTAGCACTCTTTGAATTATTTGAAATTGTGTGGATTTTATTTGATGCTAGAAAAATGTTCATGGTGTAGAAAATCTTTTTCTAAATTTTTTTATATATTATATGCCTATATAAAAATTTATTTTATTTTTATTTATTCAGTTTTCCTTTCTGTTTCTATTTCAAATAAAACTATACGCACGGCCCGTAATTATTTGTTGCTCACATGCGCTGCATAGTGGCATCGGTCGCCCCATCATTTTATTTTTTCTTCTCTCCTACATGGGCCAGGCTCAGCCGGCCCTATTCCTCCCCATATTTTTTTCATAGTTTTCTTTTCTTTTCTTTCTTTTCAATCGCTCAAAAAAAACTACATTGCGGGTGGCCGGCCGAACCGCCTAAGGCCTTTAGTCCCATGCGAGGCGCCTCCCCGTTTCTTTTCTTTTCGTCTACGTTTAGTTCCACATTGCCTAGCCTTTGACCCCTAAACCTCTTTTCCACCTATAAATATAGACCCATAGAGCCTCCAAAAATCATCCGACTCGGGTTAAACCAATATTTTGGTTTGACTAGATTCCTTAAAGAAAAATATTTTTCTCCTCTCCGGCGCGACTTTTGAGAATTGTCTCCTCTCTCCGAAGTCATCTTTTCTATGCCTTATAAAGGTAACTTTTTTTCTTCTCTTTTTATACTTCCGTAGTTTATTATTTCTAGACTAATATGATAAAATAATTAGATTATCAATTAGTTTACGTATTTATACATAGACCTTAGCCGTAACTATTTTTCTTCCGTAAAACAGTTTGGCCCTGATTTTTCAAATAGCCATAACTTTTTACTCGTTCATCCAAATTAGATGAAACCAGCGCCTATAGTTTTGTTTTGTTTTCACCTATCTAGTGAACCTGTCACATCAACTTTTTGCAATTTTCAAATTTCGAAATTTGTTCAGATTTATATTCAAACTTCGTTTGATCGTAACTTGAGTTTCGTAGCTCCGTTTGAGTTGATTCTTTTTGCAAACCGAAGCTCTTGACCTGAACTTTTTGATAAGGCCAAATTCACATAATTTTGGTATTAATAGAAATTGTTTTATGTTGCAAGAGTTATTTACTTGGTTTTGATGTTTTCCGAAGTGTCTTCTTCGTTCTTTCCGATCTTTTGAGTGATTGCTTATGTGTGGTTACTATTGCTTGCTTACGATAGATTGACCGGAGTGTGACGAGTAGAACTATCAAGAGTTTTGAGTGCGAATCATCTTCATCAACATTGCAGGCAAGTTCACACATTGATCATATCCCTTCCATACCCAGTTTTTATGCATTAGTTTCACCCTCAAACATTGCATGAGTAGGATTGATAACATGTGGGTATTGGGAAGTAGTTGATGAGGTAGGAACCTATTGTCCTGCATTCAAACCTTGGGAGTTACTATTATGTTATGCTTATACTGCTATGCTATGCTCGTAGACGTGGATTGGGTTTGAGTGTATTCCATGACAGATGTGAGATTGTTTACTTAATGGTTCAACTTAAGGTGGCAACTTTAATACACATCTTGGTGGATTGGTAGGGGCACCCTGGGGATATACTAGTGGACTTGCCCGGACACCTGGGGATATACCAGTGTTGTCCTAGGAGATTCCAGGGATATACCGTGTGATCATCCTATGGTTCGCCACCCAGGCTCAAAGGGATCATAAGATTATTCATGCTAGAAACTTCCGTGTGTAGCCACAAGCAATTATGGGCTCTAGCATAGTTGAGTATGTTGCGTGACCTCTTCCGGTGGTAGGCTAGCAGATGTAGGGGATGTAGGTTGGTACTGTCTACCCGGGGTTAGAGTTAATGCTTCTGAAAGACTGTGTCTCGGTCATCCGTTTCTCAAACACCATGTAGTGCGAGAATCCCAACGGAGGAGATCGAGTCTTGTGGGGAAAAGTGCACAAACCTCTGCAGAGTGTACAAACTAATCATGGTTAGCCGTTGAAAGATCGTGGATGTCGCCTAGAGGGGGGGTGAATAGGCGCTTTAAAATAATTACGGTTTAGGCTTGAACAAATGCGGAATAAACCTAGCGGTTAATTTGACAAGCACAAAACCTACAACAACTAGGCTCACCTATGTGCACCAACAACTAATGCTAAGCAAGATAAACAACTAAGTGATAGCAAGATATATCACAAGAAACAAAATGGCTATCACAAAGTAAAGTGCATAAGTAAAGGGTTCGGGTAAGAGATAACCGAGGCACGCGGAGACGAGGATGTATCCCGAAGTTCACACCCTTGCGGATGCTAATCTCCGTTTGGAGCGGTGTGGAGGCACAATGCTCCCCAAGAAGACACTAGGGCCACCGTAATCTCCTCAGGCCCTCGCACAATGCAAGATGCCGTGATTCCACTAAGGGACCCTTTAGGGCGGTCACCGAACCCGTACAAATGGCAACCCTAGGGTGCGGTCACCGAACCCGTACACTTTGGCAACCCTTGGGGGCGGTCACCGGTACCCGTCAAATTGCTCGGGGCGATCTCCACAACCTAATTGGAGACCCCGACGCTTGCCCGGAGCTTTACACCACAATGATTGAGCTCCGGACACCACCAACCGTCTAGGGCGCCCAAGCACCCAAGAGGAACAAGCTCAAGGGCACCAAGCACCCAAGAGTAATAAGCTTCTCAACTTGTAACTTCCACGTAACCGATGCACCAAATGCAATGGCAAGGGCACATGGAGTGCCCAAGTCCTTCTCTCTCAAATCCCACCGAAGCAACTAATGCTAGGGAGGAAAAAGAGAGGAAGAACAAGAAGGAGAACACCAAGAAGTCCAAGATCTAGATCCAAGGGGTTCCCCTCACATAGTGGAGAAAGTGATTGGTGGAAATGTGGATCTAGATCTCCTCTCTCTTTTCCCTCAAAAACTAGCAAGAATCCATGGAGGGATTGAGAGTTAGCAAGCTCGAAGAAGGTCAACAATGGGGGAAGAACACGAGCTCAACGGGTGAGGTTCATTGGGGAAGAAGACCTCCTTATATAGTGGGGGGAACAATCCAACCGTTACCCCCACTTCAGCCCCGCAGAGAGCGGTACTACCGCTTGGCCAGCGGTACTACCACTTGCCCCTATAAGCGGTACTACCGCTCCCCCTCGCGGTACTGCCGCTGGGCCCAGAGCGGTACTACCGCGGTGGCAGGGCGGTACTACCGCAAACGAGCGGTACTACGGCCCCCACTGCCGCGGCTAGTACCGTAGAACCTGACACGAAAAAGACCCCTCGAATCGAGGCGGTACTAGAGCGAGACCGCAGCGGTACTACGGCTGGGGGCTACCAGCGGTACTACCGCTCTGGAGCGGTACTACCGCTCTAAAGCGGTACTACCTCTTGTAGCACCCAAGCGGTACTGCCGCTCCGGCCCGCGGTACTACTGCTGGGACCAAAACTGCCATAACTTCTGCATATGAGCTCCGAATTGAGCAAACTCAAGCTTGTTGGAAAGAGGAAGACGAGTAGCATCAAAACAGAGGTTGGTTATAGTAAGAAGAGGCAGGGGAGGTATGCCAACAAATAGAGGAGTGAAACCTCCAACCGAGAAGAACCGGCATAACCTCCAACATCAAAAACATCATAGAAGATGCGAGTGAACTCCGTTTTCGATGAACTCGAGCTTGTCATCAAGATGACCATAAGCTCCAAAACTCACAAAGAAAAGAACCAAACAAGAATCAATAAGGATGATGCAAGGATGCAATGCTTTGAGCTCTCTACGAATGATACGATCAAGCCACTCATCGAGAGCCCCCCTTGATAGTACGGCAATCGATCCTATAACCCGATCTCCCAACTACCATCATGAGACCGGTAAAATAGAAAACCTATGAAGGGCAAACCTTTGCCTTGCAAATGGTCCACTTGAGCTAGATGATGACGATCTTGACTCCCGCAAGTTGGACCACCTTTCTTGGTTGCGTTGGCTCGATGAAGACTAGTTGATTGCTCCCCCATGCTCCACTATGGGTGAGCCACTCTTCCGCACATCTTCACAAGTCCATTGTCACCACAATGGACGGCAAGCTTCAAGCATTTGATCTCTTCATGATGCTTCACTTGAACTTGCACACCGCAACCTAACCCCACAAAGAACTCTCACGAAGATCATGGGTTAGTACACAAAGCGTAATTGACAATGCTTACCACACCATGGGATCGCTTGATCCCTCTCGGTACATCTTCTACGCTTTGTGAGTTGAACAAGTTGATTCACTCTTGACTTAGTCTTGATCAACCATGAATCTTTTCAACTCTCTTCATTTGGATGATGTCTTGAAGATATACATGAATGATCACACAATCTTCTTCTCCAAGACATGCTTGCAATAAGCTCAACTCTCACATGACCAATCTTTGGATAATTCCTTAATAACACCTTGGTCACCACATAAACTCCTTGAAACCAACACATGAACTTCAAGAAATGCCTATGGACAAATCCTTCAAATATAACTCAAGGCAACCATTAGTCCATAGAGATTGTCATCAATTACCAAAACCAAACATGGGGGCACCGCATGTTCTTTCAGCCGTGTCCCCGATTATGGACAATTTTGAGTCTCTGGTCTTTGGATATTCATATTGATCTCATCATGTTACTTTAATTAATCTTGTTGGGTTAATGATGATACTTAATTGGGATTGAGAATGCTGTCAACCATTCTCAATGTTTAACAACCACCATGATAGTTAAATAAAATTTATTCCTTTGCAGTAGGGAAAAATTGGCTTTTTGCAAAACTGTAACCATAGAGCTTTTCCACCAGCCATATATGCATGTAGGGATAGCCTTTGTTCATCATTTCTCTATGGTGTGAATTTGCCAGTACATTCAATGTACTGACCCTTTGTGGCTGCAACGTCTCATGTTGCAGGATCTTACGACGAGTAAGTGATACGTTAGGGTTACGATTTCTACACTCAACTTTGCCGTTGGTGTTGATGGAACCCCACAAACTTGTTACTTCCGCTATTTGGATTGAGGTAATAGTATTTACGTTACTTTATACATGTGATTTACCTCTATTATAAATCCTCGAGTACTGTGTGTGTCAGCATACCAATCCAGGGATGACTTAAGCCAGAGACTTGACCGTCCGAGGTCGGGTCGCTACAAGATGGTATCAGATCCAGGTGTTGACTGTAGGACGTGACCCTAGCAACTGGCAAGCCCATAGGAAGGATTTTCTCTAAAACCTTCTTTTTCGAAAAGATCTTTTACCTCTTTTCTCTTCTGAGCTTATTCAAACATTCCCTTTAAGTGAGACCATACCCCTTTTCCCTTTGGACCACTCGAAGATTCGACTGATGAGACCACTCCAAGAAGTATAAGATATCGAACAACCACGACCACTACGGAATGAAGGAGATTTTACCGTGCATCTGAATAATGGAACCTACAACGGTTGAAGACTCCGAAGACTAGGAGAATTTGAAGGCCCTGAAGAATTCCCAGATCTTTTTGTGACCTAGGAAGGCTACCCTTATGGAACTTGGCAGATTATGGAAGTTGTCAATACCAGAGATCAGGGTGTATCGGAGAAAGACCGGAGCATGGAGAGTTAAAAACTCAAAGTTCTGTCAAGGAAAACCCTAAGGCAGGAGATATCAACTATGGAGAGATAGCTCATGGAAATGACAAGAGCAGAAACAGGGCTATCCATGATGTTATCGCCCGCTTATGCTATTGTCACCGTGCTGAGTTAAGCATGCATATGCATGGAAGGATTGGATGGTAGAAGGCTGATGGAGCACCTATTAGCAAGATGAAGTTTTAACTTTAGACCAGTGTATCACCAGGATCTAGAGTATTACATCAAGAAGTTTAGGATGGACCTGCAGGAAGCTGTATTTGACAAAGAAGTGTTTCGTGAAGAACTCAGAACCCAGAAACTGAAAGTAGCCAAGCTAGAAGAGCAAAACCTCGAGATACCAGAGATTTGTCAGGAACTGAAGGACAGTAGGACATGGTTCATGTCGAGGTTGATGAAACCCAGAAGTTTGGAACGCAACTCCAGAAATATTAAAGGACGTCACGATAGACTTTGCGACAACAGAGATGATCTGGCAAAAGAACTTGAGAAGGACAAGCACGATGGGAAGAAGCCATCGGAGACATGAACAAGACTTGAAGAGTTTTGCGACTTTGAAGATTTATTGACCTTTAGAAGACCAAACCCCTGTTATATACCCACGTTAGACGCGACGATTGCGAGCTATCATTTGTTTGATGTTTTCCGACAGCCACAATAAAAATCTGTCTTTTCAAAACTATTGTTTGCATTGTGTGTATCCCTCTCTATCCCTCTCATCTCACCCCAAAACCCATTGACCCAATAGAAGATGAATGGAGATGAGCTTATATTTTCTGGACCAATGACTCAATTGGAGACGGACCGATGGATTCAGAACATGGAGGATCACATGTAGAATAACCCTATAGCCGGAAATGATATGACCCAGCATGCTCTTGAGTCCTTTGAAAGAGGTGCCACTACTTGGTAGAGGATGTACCAAACCATCAATGGATGGCAAGGAGTAACCACTTGGAAGGAATTTAAGTGGACTTTGTCAAAGTCTTGGCTTGTGTCCCAAAAGTTGAGGACTTATGGAAAGGATACGAAGAAACCTTGTGCATACAAGCTTTGTGGAGAAATAGGACACAACCATAAAGAAAACAAGGACGAATACCCTCATAAACAGAGGATTACCAAAGGAGTTAGCAGAGGATCTCAGGGAACTTCGGTTGGAGATTGTTCCCAAAGGTTTTGTTGCAGCAATGGAAGTTCAGTCTACATTGTTGGGAAAGATCCGTGAAGCTCAGAAGGATGACAAAGAGATTGCCGAGATAAAAGTGAGAATGAGCAAAGGAAAGGCCAAGGATTTTCGTAAGGATGAGCACGACACCTTATGGTTCGAGGACCGTGTATACGTGCCCAATAATGCAAAGATCAGAAAGTTAATACTTCAGGAGGCTCATGACTCACCATACTCGATTCGCCCTGGAAACACCAAGATGTATTTGGATTTGACGGAGCATTTCTGGTGGACTGGTATGAAGAAGGATATTGCGGAGTATGTAGTTGTAGGTGATGTATGCCATAGAGAGTAAAAGCAGAGCATCAGAAGCCAGCAGGATTACTACAGCCTATGCCGATACCCGAATGGAAGTGGGATAAGCTTGGCATGGATTTCATTACCGGATTTCCCAGAACCAGATCGGGATATGATTCTATCTGGGTAGTAGTTGATTCGCTTGACCAAAGTGGCTCACTTTATCCCAGTGAAAACCATCTATACAAGTGCGAACTTGGCCAAGATATATTTGACCAGGATTGTATGTCTGCATGGAGTTCCGAGGACCATCGTATCAGATAGAACACAATTTACCTCAAAGTTTTGGAATCAGCTACACCAGACTTTGGGTACTAGGCTAGAGTTCAGTACAGCCTTTCATCCGCAGACAGATGGATAGACTGAGAGAGTCAATCAGACTCTGGAGGACATGTTGAGAGCGTGTGCGCTAGATTATGGATCTAGTAGGGATGATAAGCTACCTTACGCGGAGTTCTCATACAACAACAATTACCAAGCCAGTTTGAAGATGGCCCCTTTTGAAGCTTTGTATGGGAGAAGGAGCCGGACACCATTGATGTGGGATGAAGTTGGAGACCGTCAGTTGTTTGGACCAAATGTGATCAAGGAGTCAGAAGAGAATGTTAAGTTTATTCAAGATAGACTGAAGGTAGCTCAGTCCTGGTAGAAGAGTTTTGCAGACTTAAAAACACAAGGAGGTAGTCTATGAAATTGGAGACAGAGCTTGTCTTCGTGTGTCCCCTCTGCGAGGAGTTAAACGATCTGGAGTTAAGGGAAAGTTAGCCCTGAGAGTTGTAGGACCATAACGAGTTTTGGAGCGTATGGGAGAAGTGGCCTACAAGTTGTTGTTACCCGAAGGACTGTCAGGAGTTCATGATGTGTTTCATGTTTCCCAGTTGAAGAAGTGCCATGCAAAGATGGCCAATATTCCCCTATAAGGACGCTTGACCCCTGGAAAAGACAATGATATTCCACGGAGTGAATTTCGGACAAAACTAGTACGAGTTTTATCTCGATATGTGGGATATCCCCAGAAATATGAAGAGATGAAGTACTGTTGGATATAAAGGAGGTAGAATGTTGGTGATATGGATCAATGGAAATTCCATGATGAGTCTGAGTAATCACGTCGTAGTTTGGTACCAATAGAAGGAAGAGAAATAGTACCATTGGATGGATTTTAAGTATGCTAGGAAGTTGGATGTTGGAATAATGATCAGTTGCCCCGATGATGAGTTCAAGGTTTACCAGTGATGAGATGGGCCATAACCCACAGGCCCCAGGACCTGCCAAGAAGCAAGCACATTCTTGCTGAAGGAAAAACCCCGGAAGAAGTTACGATTTTATCGACAGACGATCTTATAGGAGTTACGCAAAACCTGAGAGTTGTGAAGGTACGATAGATGTTTGTTTGGCTTGCAGAATCCACGGATTATCCGAACTTGGTTCGTTGACAAGAGAAATTCTGCAATGCTTGTGAGGATGACCGAGTGTTAGAATGCGAGATTCGCTAAACCATATACAAGGTAATGATTTGGGTGCGGGATGGATTGATCACCATACCGACTTACTCTTATTGTTCACCTTGCTATACGGGATGGTAAATCTGAGTGACTTACCTGTAGTAGAGAGACGACGGTATTAAACCTTGTTTGAACCTTAGAATGGTATAAGAATGTTTCCCTTGTACACGGCAGTTGTTGCCAATCGTAGGTTATACGGTGAGGATCAACCAGACCCATTTCCTGCAGGAGAAACCATAAATTGTTGACCACCATGAGATATCGAAAGTTGTTTAGCATTGGCGCCAGACCCGTCAGCTAAGAAGACCCAGTCTCGGAACAACCTTACCAAGAAAAAGGACAGAAGAATTGAGGTAACGATTATGCCACTACCGGAAAAGCCCAGAGAAGGAATTTTCCTAGAATTTGAGAAGACCGACCCTGTCAACAAGAAGGATGGAGTATATGAGTTTGGATGGAATCGTAACCATGTTTCTAAGGGTGGTAGCACCCCAGACCCCCTGGGATGATCGATGGATTTTGAGAAGACCCCAAACCTAACCTATTTCTTGCTAGCCTCTCCGAATCTCGAGGACGAGATTCATTTTAAGGGTGGTAGGTTTGTAACATCCCAAAGTTCTAAATTTTGAAATGTTAGAATAAATAGATAGATTTGATTGATTGTTGTGTGATTGATTGACTGAAAGTGAGTGAAATTCGAAACTTTTGAAAGTTAAATGAGAGGGAATAAAAGGACTTTCCGAAACTTTCATTTTTGCTTTTATGATCTCCGTAAATTCAAATTCCTTTCACCACAAAACCCTAGAGAGAAGATGACATGACTTCTTCCATTTATTTAAATGACAAGGGGTGTTGAAAATATTTGAATTTCATTTGAAAATATTTCCAATTCTGAAACTTTATGCAACTCAATGATTTTCATGAGAGAAGATAAAATGACTTCTTCAAAACATATGAAATATGAGTTGGAAGTTTAAAAGGATCAAATTTAAAATCCTTTTGAAATTATTTTCAATTTGGAGTTATTTGATTTTTATTCAAATTATTTTTCTCCAAAAATAAAATATAGGAAAATAGGGTAACATGATTCCCTACATCAAAAAATTGGAGATAAATAATTTGAAATTATTTTTGCATTTTAAAATGATTTTTTATTGGATTTTAGTAGGGTAGTAGCACTCTTTGAATTATTTGAAATTGTGTGGATTTTATTTGACGCTAGAAAAATGATCATGTTATAGAAAATATATTTCTGAAAATTTTAATATATTATATGCCTATATAAAAATTTATTTTATTTTTATTTATTCAGTTTTCCTTTCTGTTTCTATTTAAAATAAAACTATACATGCGGCCCATAATTATTTGTCGCTCACGTGCGCTGCATAGTGGCATCGGGCGCCCCATCATTTTATTTTTTCTTCTCTCCTACATGGGCCAGGCCCAGCTGGCCCTATTCCTCCCCATATTTTTTTCATAGTTTTCTTTTCTTTTCTTTCTTTTCAATTGCTAAAAAAAATTGCATTGCGGGTGGCCGGCCGAACCGCCTAAGGCCTTTAGGCCCATGCGAGTCGCCTCCCCGTTTCTTTTCTTTTCGTCTACGTTTAGTCCCACATTGCCTAGCCTTTGACCCTAAACCTCTTTTCCACCTATAAATATAGACCCATAGAGCCTCCAAAAATCATCCGACTCAGGTTAAATCAATGGTTTGACTAGATTCCTTAAAGAAAAATATTTTTCTCCTCTCCGGCGCGACTTTTGAGAATTGTCTCCGCTCTCCGAAGTCATTTTTTCTATGCCTTATAAAGGTAACTTTTTATTCTTCTCTTTTTATACTTCCGTAGTTTATTATTTCTAGACTAATATGATAGAATAATTAGATTATCAATTAGTTTACGTATTTATACATAGACCTTAGCCGTAACTATTTTTCTTCCGTAAAACAGTTTGGCCCTGATTTTTCAAATAGCCATAACTTTTTACTCGTTCATCCAAATTAGATGAAACCAGCGCCTATAATTTTGTTTTGTTTTCACCTATCTAGTGAACCTGTCACATCAACTTTTTGAAATTTTCAAATTTCGAAATTTGTTCAGATTTATATTCAAACTACGTTTGATCGTAACTTGTTTTTCGTAGCTCCGTTTGAGTTGATTCTTTTTGCAAACCGAAGCTCTTGACCTAAACTTTCTGATAAGGCCAAATTCAGATAATTTTGGTACTGTTAGAAATTGTTTTATGTTGCAAGAGTTATTTACTTGGTTTTGATGTTTTCCGAAGTGTCTTCTTCGTTCTTTCCGATCTTTTGAGTGATTGCTTATGTGTGGTTACTATTGCTTGCTTACGATAGATTGACCGGAGTGTGACGAGTAGAACTATCAAGAGTTTTGAGTGCGAATCATCTTCATCAACATTGCAGGCAAGTTCACACTTTGATCATATCCCTTCCATACCCAGTTTTATGTATTAGTTTCACCCTCAAACATTGCATGAGTAGGATTGATAACATGTGGGTATTGGGAAGTAGTTGATGAGGTAGGAACCTATTGTCCTGCATTCAAACCTTGGGAGTTACTATTACGTTATGCTTATACTGCTATGCTATGCTCGTAGACGTAGATTGGGTTTGAGTGTATTCCATGACAGATGTGAGATTGTTTACTTAATGGTTCAACTAAGGTGGCAACTTTAATACACATCTGGGTGGATTGGTAGGGGCACCCTGGGGATGTACCAGTGGACTTGCCCGGACACCTGGGGATATACCAGTGTTGTCCTAGGAGATCCCGGGGATATACCGTGTGATCATCCTATGGTTCGCCACCCAGGCTCAAAGGGATCATAAGATTATTCATGCTAGAAACTTCCGTGTGTAGCCACAAGCAACTATGGGCTCTAGCATAGTTGAGTATGTTGCATGACCTCTTCCAGTGGTAGGCTAGCAGATGTAGGGGATGTAGGTTTGTACTGTCTACCCGGGATTAGAGTTAATGCTTCTGAAAGACTGTGTCTCAGTCATCCGTTTCTCAAACACCATGTAGTGCGAGAATCCCAATGGAGGAGATCGAGTCTTGTGGGGAAAAGTGCACAAACCTCTGCAGAGTGTACAAACTAATCATGGTTAGCCGTGTCCCCGGTTATGGACAATTTTGAGTCTCTGGTCTTTGGATATTCATATTGATCTCATCATGTTACTTTAATTAATCTTGTTGGGTTAATGATGATACTTAATTGGGATTGAGAATGCTGTCAACCATTCTCAATGTTTAACAACCACCATGATAGTTAAATAAAATTTATTCCTTTGCAGTAGGGAAAAATTGGCTTTTCGCAAAACTGTAACCATAGAGCTTTTCCACCAGCCATATATGCATGTAGGGATAGCCTTTGTTCATCATTTCTCTATGGTGTGAATTTGCCAGTACATTCAATGTACTGACCCTTTGTGGCTGCAACGTCTCATGTTGCAGGATCTTACGACGAGTAAGTAATACGTTAGGGTTACGATTTCTACACTCAACTTTGCCGTTGGTGTTGATGGAACCCCACAACCTTGTTACTTCCCCTATTTGGATTGAGGTAATAGTATTTACGTTACTTTATACATGTGATTTACCTCTGTTATAAATCCTCGAGTACTGTGTGTCAGCATACCGATCCAGGGATGACACTTAAGCACAGAGACTTGACCGTCCGAGGTCATGTTGCTACAGTACCCCGCGCCTTCGCTTGCCTCCTTAGCACCGAAGAGGAAAGAAGGACACTGCGGGCACTGGCGCCCGCCTGATCCTGATCGTCATGGCTCACGTCACGAGAGCCTTGCGAGGTTTGCCCTGCCTTGATATCTCCGCTCCTCGCGAGGCAGCCTGGTGAGGCCGCTCCTGAGGAGGCCTTGCGTCGTCCGCCTCGTGAGGCTTGACCCCTCGCGAGGGTCTTGAATGCCTCATTAATGAAGATGGGCCATATAGGCCTGCAGCACAGCCACGCCGTGGGCCGCAGGCAGGCAAGTCTAGGGACCCCCGTTCCTAGAACGTCGACACAAAGAAAGTTCATCCCTACAAAATCATATAGTTTGTTCATGCTCCATCTTCGTCACACAAGAATGCTCTCATCATGCACAACCCCGATGATTAGCCAAGCAATTGTTTCGTACTTTAGTAATCTCAGACTTTTTCAACTTTCACGCAATACATGAGCGTGACCCATGGATATAACACTATGGGTGGAATAGAATATAATGATGGGGGTTATGTGGATAAGACAAAAAAGGATAAAGTCTCACATCAACGCGGCTAATCAACGGGCTATGGAGATGCCCATCAATTGATGTTAATGTGAGGTGTAGGGATTGCCATGCAACAGATGCACTAGAGCTATATGTGTATGAAAGCTCAACAAAAGAAATTAAGTGGGTGTGCATCCAACTTGCTTGCTCACGAAGACCTAGGGCATTTGACGAAGCCCATTGTTGGAATATACAAGCCAAGTTCTATAACAAAATATTCCCACTAGTATATGAAAGTGACAAAACAAAAGACTATCTATCATGAAGATCATGGTGCTACTTTGAAGCACAAGTATGGAAAAAGATAGTAGCATTGCCCCTTTTTATTTTCTTTTTTTTGGGCCCTTTTTTGGCCTTTCTCTTTTTTTGGGACAATGCTCTATGAATGATGATCATCACACTTCTATTTATTTACAACTCAATGATTACAACTCGAAACTAGAACAAAGTATGACTCTATATGAATGCCTCCGGCTGTGTACCGGGATGAGCAATGAATCAAGAGTGACATGTATGAAATAATATACATGGTGGCTTTGCCACAAATACGATGTCAACTACATGATCCTGCAAGGCAATATGACAATAATGAACGTGTCATGATAAACGGAACGGTGGAAATTTGCATGGCAATATATCTCGGAATGGCTATGGAAATGCCATAATAGGTAGGCATGGTGGCTGTTTTGAGGAAGATATAAGGAGGTTTATGTGTGATAGAGCATATCGTATCACGGGGTTTGGATGCACCGGCGAAGTTTGCACCAACTCTCAAGGTGAGAAAGGGCAATGCACGGTACCGAAGAGGCTAGCAATGATGGAAGGTTGACAGTGCGTATAATCCATGGACTCAACATTAGTCATAAAGAACTCACATACTTATTGCAAAAATCTACAAGTCATCAAAAACCAAGCAATACGCGCATGCTCCTAGGGGGATAGATTGGTAGGAAAAGACCATCGCTCGTCCTCGACCGCCACTCATAAGGAGGACAATCAAAGAACACCTCATGTTTCAAATTTGTTACATAACATTTACCATACGTGCATGCTACGGGATTTGCAAACTTCAACACAAGTATTTCTCAAATTCACAACTACTCAACTAGCACCACTTTAATATCACTACCTCCATATCTCAAAACAATTATCAAGCATCAAACTTCTCTTAGTATTCAACACACTCATAAGAAAGTTTTATTAATCTTGAATACCTAGCATATTAGGACTAATTTCACAATTAAAGCAAATTACCATGCTGTTTTGTAGGACTCTCAAAATAATATAAGTGAAGCATGAGAGAACAATAGTTTCTATAAAACAAATCCACCACCGTGCTCTAAAAGATATAAGTGAAGCACTAGAGCAAAAACTATATAGCTCAAAAGATATAAGTGAAGCACATAGAGTATTCTAATAAATTCCGAAGCATGTGTGTCTCTCTCAAAAGGTGTGTCCAGCAAGGATGATTGTGGTAAAATAAAAATGAAGACTCAAATCATACAAGACGCTCCAAGCAAAACACATATCATGTGGTGAATAAAAATATAGCTCCAAGTAAAGTTACCGATGGACGAAGACGAAAGAGGGGATGCCTTCCGGGGCATCCCCAAGCTTTGGATTTTTGGTGTCCTTAGATTATCTTGGGGTGCCATGGGCATCCCCAAGCTTAGGATCTTGCCACTCCTTGTTCCATAATCCATCAAATCCTTACCCAAAACTTGAAAACTTCACAACACAAAACTTGACAGAAAATCTCGTGAGCTCCGTTAGCGAAAGAAAAGAAAACACCACTTGAAGGTACTGTAATGAACTCATTCTTTATTTATATTGGTGTTAAACCTGTTGTATTCCAACTTATCTATGGTTTATAAACTCTTTTACTAGCCATAGATTCATCAAAATAAGCAAACAACACACGAAAAACAGAATCTGTAAAAAACAGAACAGTCTGTAGTAATCTGTAACTAACGCAAACTTCTGGAACTCAGAAACATCTACCAAAATAGGAACCTAGACAATTTGTTTATTGATCTACTGCAATTGGAATCTGTATTTTATCACGTTATGGTGATTTTTAACAATTGTTTTTGTGAACAGAAAGTTTTTGGAATTTTCATCAAGATCAAATAACTATCATCCAAGAAGATCCTATAGGTTTAACTTGGCACAAACACTAATTAAAACATAAAAACACATCTAACCAGAGGTTAGATCAAATATTTATTCCTAAATAGAAGCAAAAATCAAAAGAAATAAGATAAAATTGGGTTGCCTCCCAACAAGCCCTATCGTTTAACGCCCCTAGCTAGGCATAAAAACAAGGATAGATCTAAGTATTGCCATCTTTGGTGGGCAATCCATAAGTGGCTCTCATAATAGATTCATAAGGTAATTTAATATTCTTTCTAGGGAAGTGTTCCATGCCTTTCCTAAACGGAAATTGGAATCTAATATTCCCTTCCTTCATATCAATGATTGCACCGATCGTTCTAAGCAAAGGTCTACCAAGAATAATAGGACATGAAGGATTGCAATCTATATCAAGAACAATAAAATATATGGGCACATAGTTCCTATTTGCAACAATAAGAACATCATTAATTCTTCCCATAGGTTTCTTAATAGTGGAATCCGCAAGGTGCAAGTTTAAAGAGCAATCATCAAATTCACGGAATCCTAGCAAATCACACAAAGTTTTTGGAATCGGGGAGACACTAGCACCCAAATCACACAAAGCATAGCATTCATGATCTTTAATTTTAATTTTAATAGTAGGTTCCCACTCATCATAAAGTCTTCTAGGGATAGAAACTTCCAACTCAAGTTTTTCTTCATAAGATTGCATCAAAGCATCAATGATATGTTTAGTAAAAGCTTTATTTCGACTATAAGCATGAGGGGAATTTAGCACGGATTGCAATAAGGAAATTCAATCTACCAAAGAGCAATTATCATAATTAAATTCCTTGAAATCCAAAATAGCGGGTTCATTAATATCTAAAGTTGTGATCTCTTCAATCCCACTTCTACCAAATTTCGTATCAAGATCTAATAACTCCGAATTTTTGGGATGCCTTCTGGGTAAAGGTAACTCATCTCCAGTCCCATTATTATCAAGATTCATATTTCAAAACAAAGATTTAACAGGAGACACATCAATAACTTTTAGATCTTCATCTTTATTTTCACAAAAATTAGAAGAACACGATTTCATAAAGAAATCTTTCTTAGCACGCATCCTAGCGGTTCTTTCTTTGCACTCATCAATGGAAATTCTCATGCTGAGAGACTCATTGATATCATGCTTAGGTGGAATAGATCTAAGTTTCAAAGAATCAACATCAAGAGAAATTCTATCTACGTTCCTAGCCAATTCATCGACCTTAAGCAATTTTTCTTCAAGCAAAGCATTGAAATTGTTTTGTGAATTCATAAACTCCTTAACACTAGTCTCAAATTAAGAGGATATCTTATTAAAATTTCCATAAGAATTGTTGTAGGAATTACCATAATTATTAGAGGAATTACTAGGGAACGGCCTAGGATTAAAGTTTCCTCTATATGCGTTGTTACCAAAATTATTCCTACCAACAAAATTCACATCCATAGATTCATTATTATTCTCAATCAAAGTAGACAAAGATATATCATTAGCATCAGGAGAAACACTTTTAGTATTAAATAATTTCATAAGTTCATCCATCTTTCCACTCAAAACATTAATTTCTTCTATCGCATGCACTTTTTTATTAGTGGATCTTTCGATGTGCCATTGAGAATAATTAACCATAATATTATCTAGGAGTTTAGTAGCTTCTCCTAAAGTGATTTCCATAAAAGTGCCTCCCGCGGCCGGATCTAAAAGATTTCTAGAAGCAAAATTCAATCCGGCATAATTTTTTTGTATAATCATCCAAAGATTCAAACCATGTGTAGGGCAATTACATATCATTAATTTCATTCTCTCCCAAGCCTGTGCAACATGTTCATGATCAAGTTGCTTAAAATTCATAATATCGTTTCTAAGAGAGATGATTTTAGCGGGAGGAAAATACTTGGAGATAAAAGCATCTTTGCACTTATTCCATGAATCGATACTATTCTTAGGCAATGACGAAAACCAAGCTTTAGCACGATCTCTAAGCAAAAAGAAAATAGCTTCAATTTAACAATATCGTTGTCCACATCTTTCTTCTGTTGCATATCACACAAATCAACGAAGCTATTTAGATGGGTAGCGGCATCTTCACTAGGAAGGCCGGCGAATTGATCTTTCATGACAAGATTCAACAAAGCAGCATTAATTTCACAAGCTTCAGCATCGGTAAGAGGAGCAATCGGAGAGCTAGGAAAATCATTGTTGTTGGTATTGGTAAAGTCACACAATTTAGTATTATCTTGAGCCATCGTGACAAGCAAGCAATCCAACACACGAGCAAAAAAGAAGCAAGCGAAAAAGAGGAGAACGGAAAAGAGAGGGCGAATAAAACGGCAAGGGTGAAGTGGGGGAGAGGAAAACGAGACGCAAATGGAAAATAATGTAATGCGAGGGATAAGAGTTTGTAATGGGTACTTGGTATGTCTTGACTTGTGCATAGACTCCTCGGCAACGACGCCAGAAATCCTTCTTGCTACCTCTAGAGAACTGCATTGGTTTTCCCTTGAAGAGGAAAGGGTGATGCAGTAAA
The DNA here is from genome assembly GCF_002575655.3 of Aegilops tauschii subsp. strangulata. Lineage (NCBI taxonomy): Eukaryota > Viridiplantae > Streptophyta > Magnoliopsida > Poales > Poaceae > Aegilops > Aegilops tauschii. The sequence continues at coordinate 364,537,249 of NC_053041.3, read as the reverse complement.
GTAGCGTAAGTATTTCCCTCAGTTTTTGAGAACCAAGGTATCAATTCAGTAGCAGACCACGCTCGAGTCCCACGCACCTACACAAACAAATAAGAACCTCACAGCCAACGCGATAAAGGGGTTGTCAATCCCTTCACGGTCACTTACGAGAGTGAGATCTGATAGAGATGATAAGATAATATTTTTGGTATTTTTATGATAAAGACTAAAAGTAAAGAAAGCAAAATAAACGGCGCCAGAAATAGCTAGTTGTTGGAAGACTAATATGATGGAAAATAGACCTAGGGGCCATAGGTTTCACTAGTGGCTTCTCTCAAGATAGCATAAGTATTACGGTGGGTGAACGAATTACTGTCGAGCAATTGATAGAATTGAGCATAGTTATGAGAATATCTAGGTATGATCATGTATATAGGCATCACGTCCGTGAAAAGTAGACCGAAACAATTCTGCATCTACTACTATTACTCCACACATCGACCGCTATCCAGCATGCATCTAGAGTATTAAGTTTATAAGAACAGAGTAATGCTTTAAGTAAGATGACATGATGTAGAGGGATAAACTCATGCAATATGATATAAACCCCATCTTTTTATCCTCGATGGCAACAATACAATACGTGTCGTTTACCTTTCTGTCACTGGGATCGAGCACCGCAAGATTGAACCCAAAGCTAAGCACTTCTCCTATTGCAAGAAAGATCAATCTAGTAGGCCAAACCAAACTGATAATTCGAAGAGACTTGCAAAGATAACCAATCATACATAAAAGAATTCAGAGGAGATTCAAATATTGTTCATAGATAAACTTGATCATAAACCCACAATTCATCGGATCTCGACAAACACACCACAAAAGAAGAGTTACATCAAACAGATCTCCAAGAGAATCGAGGAGAACTTTGTATTGAGATCCAAAGAGAGAGAAGAAGCCATCTAGCTAATAACTATGGACCCGAAGGTCTGAGGTAAACTACTCACACATCATCGGAGAGGCTATGGTGTTGATGTAGAAGCCCTCCATGATCAATGCCCCCTCCGGCGGAGCGCCGGAAAAGGCCCCAAGATGGGATCTCATGGGTACAGAAGGTTGCGGCGGTGGAAATAGGGTTTTGGCTCCGTATATGATGTTTCCAGGGCACATGGGTATATATAGGAGGAAGAAGTACGTCGGTGGAGCAACGACGGGCCCACGAGGGTGGAGGGCGCGCCTGGGGGGGGGGGGGTAGGCGCGCTTCCCTGCCTCATGCCTTCCTTGTTGATTACTTTACGTAGACTCCAAGTCCTCTGGATCACGTTTGTTCCGAAAATCTCGTTCCCGAAGGTTTCATTCCGTTTGGACTCCGTTTGATATCCTTTTCCTTCGAAACACTGAAATAGGCAAAAAAAAACAGCAATTTGGGCTGGGCCTCCGGTTAATAGGTTAGTCCCAAAAATAATATAAAAGTGTATAATAAAGCCGAATAAACATCTAAAACATAATATAATATAGCATGGAACAATAAAAAAATATAGATACGTTGGAGACGTATCAAGCACGATCACACTTGACCCAACGTCTTGGTCCGTGAAGGAGGTGTCTGCGGAGTGAACCAGGCAATCAGACTATGCGACTTTATCACTTTCACTTAGCCATAGGAGTTTGACGGTGGGACTAAGTACTAGCCCCTGGCGCATATGCGGCTATCCGAACTGGGATGCCTTAGCCGCGTGACTAGACGAAGGCCAGTCCTTTGTATAATACGGAAGAAATCGCAAGAGATTTATAGTAAGTCACCGAATCGCTGACCAGCTCCCGCCGTATCATGACAGTCAGTTTTCGGCTTTCTCGACTAAGGTGCTTGACCGGACGAACCAGAAACACAACCGCAATAGTTCTCCCTTTACTACCCTAGCCGAACAAGCGGAACGTAAGGTAGTAACCACAGGAGCCGGGCAACCCAACTATTGACCAAAGACATGATTCGGAGCTGATGCATATAATGCAATATTCGGGACGCCGAAGTATACTCTAAAAGTGTTTGGACTTTTTTTTGAAAATATGTGTGCCCGAATAGAGCCCCTGGTATTTAAGCCGTACCGAAGTATATATGGCAATCCGACACAAAGAAGGAATACAGATTTGTGAAATAGACCAATACCGAACAAGAGTTGGTGAGAAACTGTTTCCATTATAATCTGATTGATACGTCAAAACGTGCTATTATAGATAATGCTATAAAGGTCAAGGCTATTTTACATGCCGAAATTTGTACACAAGGGGAAGCTATGCGGTGCCTAAAAAAGATAGTCTTGAAGATCTCATTGATGCCCTATCGCATGTCTGCGCCGTTTCTCCTTGGTAAAAAATTCCTTTGAGAGGAGCGGTCCATGGTTGTTTATACGAAGGGGACCCGGGAAGAGCCCTTGCATGACTGTAGGATATGTTTTAATGCACCTTTGGTATGGAAAAAAGATCAGAGAAGAAAGGTTAAGGTCAAATAGGGTCAAGCCGCACTATAGACCTTTTCCGCAGTGTGCCTCCGTCGTTGCCCAGGGTATTTTGAGTGCGTAATTATGCACACGCGGAACATATACCGCGGTTGTGTGGGGCGATCGACGGAGGCGAGACTGCTAGTCTAGCTCTGGATCCACGGAACTGTCGTTCTACGGAGTAGGCCGGACTCGCTTAATAGTGTCCGGGGCCTTGATGGCTGATGATTTATTCGGCTTGATGAGGCCGCTCTGTACCTCGGCTGCAAGGGCCGCGGTGTGCTCCTCGGTACAGAGGGAGCGCTCCATGTTTCCATTGACTATGATAACGCCGCGGGGTCTAGGCATTTTGAGCTTTAAGTAAGCATAATGCGGGACTGCATTGAAGCGGGCGAAGGCAGTTCGTCCGAGCAGTGCGTGATAACCGCTACGGAAGGGGGCGATGCCGAAGATCAAGTCTTCACTTCGGAAGTTGTCCGGTGAACCGAAGACTACTTCCAATGTTGATGAACCCGTGCAGCGGCCTTCGACGCCGGGTATCACTCCTTTAAAGGTGGTGTTACTAGGCTTGATTCTTGATGGGTCAATACCCATTTTACAAACAGTGTCTTGATAAATCAAGTTAAGACTGCTGCCACCGTCCATAAGGACTCGAGTGAGATGGAATCCATCGATGATTGGATTGAGGACCAGAGCTACCGAACCTCCATGACGGATACTGGTCAGGTGGTCCCTGCGATCGAAGGTGATCGGACAAGCCGACCACGGGTTGAATTTAGGGGCGACAGGCTCTACGGCGTAGACGTCCCTTAGCGCGCGCTTGTGCTCCCTCTTGGGGATATGTGCGACATATATCATCTTCACTGTTTTCACCTCAGGGGGAAATTTCTTCTGTCCCCCTGTGTTTGGTCGGCGGGGCTCATCATCGTCCTCGCTTGGCGGCCCTTTCCCCTTATGTTCGGTATTGAACTTACCGGCCTGTTTGAAGACCCAATAGTTTCTGTTCGAATGATTGGCAGGCTTGTCAGGGGTGCCATGAATCTGGCAAGGCCGATCGAGTATTTTGTCCAAATTAGATGGACCATCTTTATTTCCTTTGAATGTCTTCTTCCGCTGATCGGATTTAGACGCCTTGTCCTTAGTTTCTTCATTGTTGTTTCGACGCTTATGTTTGTTGCGTCGTGGCCTGCCGTTGCCTTCCCTGGCTTCGGAGGTGCCAGGGTCGCTGGTACTGTTGCTTCTACGAGCCAACGAGCTGTCCTCTCCCACGCAAAAGCGGGTCATGAGTGCGGTAAGAGCTGCCATAGACTTCGGCTTTTCCTGACCGAGGTGTCGGGTGAGCCACTCGTCGCGGACGCTATGTTTAAAGGCCACGAGGGCTTCGGCGTTCGGAGACTCGACGATTTGGTTCTTTTTTATTAAGAACCTAGTCTAGAGTGTGCGGGCTGACTCTCCGGGTTACTGGACTATGTGGCTAAGGTCATCGGCATCCGGGGGCCGGACATAGGTACCTTGGAAGTTGTCTTGAAAGGCATCCTCCAAATCTTCCCAGCTACCAATAGAGTTCTCTGGGAGGCTGTTTAACCAGTGCCGTGCTGGTCCTTTCAGCTGTAGGGGGGGGGGTATTTAATGGCGTGGAGATCGTCACCGCGAGCCATATGAATATGGAGAAGAAAATCCTCAATCCATACCGCGGGTTCTGTCGTTCCATCGTATGATTCAATGTTTACGGCTTCAAACCCTTCTGGAAACTGGTGCTGCATTACCTCATCGGTAAAGCATAAGGGGTGTGCGGTGCCTCTGTATCGGGCAACGTCACGACGGAGTTTGGATGACATTCGTGTTCGGTTTTCAGCCCGGGTGAGGTTATGCCTATCGCGCCAAGCTTGATGGCCCTCATCTCGCGTTGGGGCATGCCCCCATGATCCATAGATTGATCTAGCCTAACCGACTCTATTCTCTAGGTCCTGGCGTAAGTCGTAGGTGTATCCTGGAGCCGCCACCTCTTTGCCTCTAGGGCGAGGTGGTGCGAGATGGTTCATCAGCGCGGTCATATCTTGATGGTATTGGCTCAAGGGCCTCATCGTCGAATTGTGGCAGTAGCCGATGCTTCGGATAACTCTTTGTTGGGCGCTCGAGGCCATATTGCTCGGTGGCTAGGACCTGGGTCCATCTGTCATTGAGCGTATCCTGTTTGGCCTGAAGCTGTTGCTGTTTCTTTTTTAGGCTCCACACAGTTGCGATTAGCTGTCGCTTGAAGCGTTCTTGCTCGAGGGCTTCCTTTCGCACGATGAAATCTTCGTTGCCGAGGCTGACATCCGCCTCGGAGATCAGTAGATAGTTGCTATCCTCCGAAACCTCATTCCCGAGCGGCTCGTCGGGGTTAACTTGTCCCTCCTCCCATTCATCCTGCTCGGACGCAGGCTCGACCGGGTCTTCGGGATATTCGGCATCGTCCGGAGTGTTATTGTCTCCGGTGCCGGTATTGCTTTTCTTCTCGCGACGCGATTTTGAGCGGCAGCGCTGTCGTCGACGTTTTGGTGGTGCCTCGATGGGCTTGTCCTCAATCGGATCCTTGCTATCGTCGTCGTCCTTTTTAGGTGTATCCACCATATACACATCGTATGTGGAGGTGGCCGTCCAACGCCCGGTGATGGTCGGATTTGGCCCGGTTCGGCTCCGGCATCGTTGTCCATACCATCGATGTCTTCGGAGGCGTAGTCTAGCATGTCGGTCAAGTCCTCGACAATGGCTATTAAGTGGGTGGTGGGTGCGACGTAAAATTCCCCTCTCTCAGCCCCTAATCCGGGTTGGGCGTAGTTCGAAGGTGACACTTCCGTAATGGCGAGAGATTGCATTAAGTCAGGGCCTCGTTTAGGAGCGAAGGCCGGATGAGGAACTGGGGACCTGCGGGGCTGGGCATGGTAGACTTTACCAGGCCATGCTCACTAGACGCAAATCTTGAGAGTTTGGAGTTAGCCTCCAGAGGTGAGTTCGGCTCTCCGATGACGAGGAGAGTCCTGCTTGTTTCCAGGCTTGCCGAAGACATAGTTTCCTCTGGGTCTCCAGAAAAGAGCTTCGTAGTAGGAGAGATTCTGATGGGTTTCAAACACCTATCTTCGGATGAAGTGATCAGCTCTAGATCTAAGGCCAGGGCAGGGATGATAGTTGGTCTTTGAGCGGTGCCTGATGATGGATCCGATGGGTTTCCTTCTTGGAGATGAGGAACATCGGTCGAGCCCGTGAACCCTTCAAAGATCAAGCCTCCTCGGATATCAGCGACGTAATTCAGGCTCCCGAATCTGATCTGATGACCAGGGGCGTAGCTGTTGATCTGTTCAAGGTGACCAATTGAATTGGCATGCAGAGCAAAGCCACCAAACACAAAAAGTTGTCAGGGGGGGAAAGTTTCCCCGGAAATGTCGTCGTTGTTGATGATCAAATGAGCCATCGAACCTTCTGGCGACGACACAGTGGAACTCTCAATGAAACCACCAATGTCGGTGTTAAAACCGGCCGATCTCGGGTAGGGGGCCCCGAACTGTGTGTCTGAGGATCTAAGGTAACAAGAGACTAAGGGGACGCGATGTTTACCCAGGTTCGGGCCCTCTTAATGGAGGTAAAACCCTACTTCCTACTTGATTAACTTTGATGAGTATAGGGGTTACAAGGGTTGACCTACCTCGAGATTGTAATGGCTATACCCTAGATGTCTACCCTATATGGATTCTAATAGCCTCTACGGACTAAACCCTCTGGTGTATATAGACACCGGTGGGGCCTAGGGTTGTACAGAGTCGGCTTGCAGAAGAAGGAAATTACATATCCGGACGCCAATCTTGCCATCCACGCATAGGAGAGTCCTATCCGGACACGGAGGAAGGCCTTCTGCCTTGTATCTTCACGACCCATCAGTCCGGCCCATATCACACAGCCCGGACACCCAAGGACCCCCTAATCCAGGACTCCCTCAGCATGGATGGCCTCGACCCGGGCCAGGGCGACATCGGCGGCACGGACGGCAGCTCGAGCGCTCTCGGCATTTGCGGCCGCCATCGCAATAGCAGATGCATCCGTCTCGGCTGCTGGAGCTGCCCTATCGGTTGCCGCAGATTCCCTCTCAGCGGATGCGGCCACGCTCAATGCGGATGTGGCGGCATTCTCGGCGTAGGCGGCTGCGCTCTCGGCGCAGGCGGTGGCGCTCGACGAGGACGCGGCCACCGTACGGGCCTTCACGAAGCATTCCCACGGTGTCATCTTTGCAAGAAGGGGTTGCGGGAATGGGGATCGGGATTCGTGGACTAGGGGGTTGCCGGCACTGGAGCAGACGAGCCGGCGAAGCTTAAGGAGGAAGACTTAAATAGACCCACGAATTTTCATCGCAAACGGTTCCTACAAAAAACTTTGTGGGATGTTGTTGATATTTTTTATTAGCTGTGAAAGAAGAATTTGGAGTACACTTGCAATGGATGGTGTTTTAAATGTACGAGAAAATTTGTAGTACTAATACAACTGTCATGTCAAATTTTGGAAAATTTGAGGGGTCATTTGACCTTTTAAGATATTTATGTGATTTTATAGCCATTTAATGACCGTAATTCAAATTTGAACTACATGTACATGCAACAGCTAACCATAACGGTTTGAAAAGTCATATTTTGTGTACTTGTGTGCGAGTTAATTCCATGTGCAGTAAATTGGAAGGAATTTTCAAACATATTGGTCTCACCGCTATGACACAATTAAGCATGGAGTGCCATGGCATTTAAATTCCAATTTTTTTTAAAGATGAAAAACACATGAAACCTTGCTTGATGTAATGTCATGCCACCAGGATGATGTGGTAAAAAATTGGCATGTTTGACGAAAGTTTTGACACACACCCCTCATAAACCGAAGCAACTCATTAGATGGCTCATGGTTCCGAGAGGGAACAATGCATGTTTGATGACGAACGGGCGATAGCTTCCTCTTACGGGCTTAATTTTTTTTTCTAGAGTTAACGTGCACTAATACAACTGTCGTGTCAAAATTTGGAAAATTTTAGGGGTCATTTGACCTTTTTAAGACATTTAAGTGATTTTCTAGCCATTTAATGACCGTAATCCAAATTTGAACTACATCTACATGCAACGGCTAACCATAATGGTTCGAAAAATCATATTTGTGTACTTGTGTGTGAGTTAATTCCATGTGCAGTAAATTGGAAGGAATTTTCAAACATATTGGTCTCACACCCTGGACACATGAACAATCCCAAGTGGTGTGATGGTGTCTCTATTAGCAAGTTTAATAGTAACATCTATGTCTTCTAATTCAGTGGGTGCTATGTCATTCATAATTTCTTGATATAAGGTAAAAGGAATAGCACTCACGCTAGCACCTATCTGTAACATCCGAAAATTCTAAATTTTGGAATGTTATAATAAATAGATATATTTGATTGATTGAGTGAAATTTGAAACTTTTTGAAAGTTAAATGAGCGGGAATAAAAGGACTTTCCCAAAGTTTTCGTTTTGCATTTTGATCTCGATTAATTCAAATTCTTTTCATCACAAAACCCTGGAGAGAAGATGACATGACTTCTTCCATTTTAAATAAATGAAAAGGGTTTCGAAAAGATTTGAAGTTTATTTGGAAATATTTTCAAATTCAGAAAACTCCAAGCAACTCAATGATTTTCATGAGAGAAGATAAAATGACTTCTTCAAAATATATGAAATATGAGTTGGGAGTTTAAAAGGATGAAATTTAAAGTCCTTTTGGAAATTATTTTCAATTTGGAGTTATTTGAATTTTATTCAAATTATTTTTCTCCAAAAATAAAATACATGGAAAATAGGGTAACATGATTCCCTACAATAGAAAATTGGAGAGAAATAAATTTGAATTCATTTTGGTATTTTTAAAATGATTTGTATTGGATTTTACTAGAGCAGTAGCACTCTTTGCTTTATTTGTATTTCTGTGGATTTAATTGACGCTAGAAAAATGTTCATGTCGTAGAAAATCTTTTTCTGAAAATTTCGATATATTATATGCCTATATAATATTTTTATTTGATTTGTCTCTATTATTTTTGTTAGTCTGAAAAAATGTTTTTTTAAAAAAATTAGCTTCTGGACCGACCGGACCGGGCCGGCCCAGCCAGCCAGCCAGGCCATGGCCCAGCCGGCCCACGCCGCTCGTCCCCGAGCTCGGGACAAAGTCCCGAGCCAGCACGCGAGCACCGCCGCCGTGCTCCGCCCGGCCTCTCCCCGCCGCCTCTCCTGCTCCCTCCTCCATGCCACCTCCTCCCCTCCCCTATAAAACCAGAGGCCCCGGGCCCCGTTCCCCTCCTCCCCGAGCCGGCGCCGCCCGCGCAAAACCTCGTCGGAGTTGCGAGCTCCGACGAGATCTGCCGCCGCCGTCGCACTCCGTTCCGGCCCCCTCACCGAGCGCCGACACCGCCATCGCCTTCGCCCAGCCGCGCCGCCCCTCCCCAGCTACTCCGCTACCACCGCCGACGCCCGGAGTCGTCGCCCCATTGTAGCCGAGCCGCCGCCACCGTCTTCCATGTCGCCGGCGATCGCCGTGGTAACTGCCGCTTTCCGTCCGTTGGATCTGGATCGAACGATCCAGATTTCGTTGTGTTTTTTATTAGTTTTTTAAACGTTTTTATTTATTTATTTGGTGAACGTTCGTTAGTTAGGGTTTGCACCGGACGGTTTTTCATTCGTTAGCGTTCGTTTAATAGCCTTTTGTTTTATTTTATTTTCTGCCAGGGACCCGTCTGTGATTAAAGTTTTACAAATTAGTCCCTATACTTCAAACAATCACTACTTTTTACTCGTTTGTCCAAATCCAACGAAACCAACGCCCACTTCTTCATTATGATCCCCTCTATCTAGTAATCCAACTCAAACATGTTTTTGAAAGTTTAAAATTTGAATTAGATCAGATTTGAATTCAAACTTCGTTTGATCGTAACTTGAGTTTCGTAGCTCTGTTTGAGTTGATTCTTTTTGCAAATTAAAGCGCTTGACCTAAACTTTCTGATAAGGCCAAATTCACTTAATTTTGGTACTGTTAGAAAATGTTTACAGTTGCAAGAGTTATTTGCTTGGGTTTGATGTTTTCTGAATCGTGTTCTTCGTTCTTTCTGATCTTTTGAGTGATTGCTTATGTGTGGTTACTATTGCTTGCTTACGATAGATTGACCGGAGTGTGATGAGTAGATCTATCAAGAGTTTTGAGTGCGAATCATCTTCATCAACAGTACAAGCAAGTTCACACTTTGATCATATCCCTTTCATACCCAGTTTTTATGCAATAGTTTCACCCTCAAACATTGCATGAGTAGGATTGATAACATGTGGGTATTGGGAAGTAGTTGATGAGGTAGGAACCTATTGCCCTGCATTCAAACCCCTGGGAGTTACTACATTATGCTTATACTGCTATGCTATGCTCGTGACGTGGATTGGGTTTGAGTGTATCCATGACAGATGTGAGATTATTATTGAATGGTTAACTTAAGGTGGCTTGGTTGGGGCACCCTGGAGTACCTAGTGGTTTGCCCGGGCACCTGGAGAACCCAGTGCTTGCCCAAGGGGATCCCGGAGGACCCGTGTGATCACCCTATGGTATGCCACCCAGGCTCAAAGGGCTCATAAGATTATTCATGCTAGAAACTCCCGTGTGCGACCACAAGCCATTATGGGCTCTGGCACAGTTGAGTAAGTTGCATGAGCTCTTGAAGAGGTGGACTAGCAGATGTAGGGGGATTGTAGGTGTAACGGTCTGCCCGGAGTAGAGAGTAAATGCTTCTGAAAGACCGTGTCTCAATCATCCGTTTCTCAAACACCAAGTAGTGCGAGAAATCCAACGGAGGAGATCGAGTCTTGTGGGGAAAAGTGCGCAAACCTCTACAGAGTGTACAAACTAATCATGATTAGCCGTGTCCCCGGTTATGGACATCTTGAGTATCTGGTTCTTGGATTATCATGTTGATCTCATCACGCTACTTAAATAATTTGTCGGGTTAATGTTTATTATTTTGGGATTGAGTTGGAGGAACCTTCTCAATGTTTATCAACCAACTTTATAGTTAAATAAAATATATTCCTTTGAAGTAGGGAAAAATTGGCTTTTCGCAAAAACATGTTAACCATAGAGCTTTCCACCAGCCATATATGCATGTAGGGATAGCTATTATTCATCATTATCCTATGGTGTGAATTTGCCAGTACATTCAATGTACTGACCCTTTGTGGCTGCAACATCTCATGTTGCAGGAATCTTACGACGAGTAAGTGATACGTTAGGGTTACGATTTCTACACTCAACTTTGCCGTTGGTGTTGATGGGAATCCACAACCTTGTTACTTCCGCTATTTGGATTGAGGTAATAGTATTTACGTTATTTTATACATGTGATTTACCTCTATTATAAATCCTCGAGTACTGTGTGTGTCAGCATACCGATCCAGGGATGACACTTAAGCATAGAGACTTGACCGTCTGAGGTCGGGTCGCTACACTATGTTGCATAAACCATGGTAACAGTGATATCATATTTTAACTGAGACAACAGGCATGCCAACAACAGGTCTATATTTATCTTTTTCATCGGGTTTGGCAATTCTAGCAGCTTCATCACAGAAGTAAATAACATGCCCATCTATATTTTCAACCAGGAGACCTTTAACTATAGAAACACTAGGCTCTACTTTGATTTGTTTAGCAGGTTTGGAAGTTCTAATATAAGTTTTGTTGACCATAGTTGAAACTTTAGCATGTTCCTTTATCCTAACAGGTAAAGGTGTTTTTTCAATATAAGCAGTAGGAACAACTGGATCGACATTATAAATAATAGTTTCATCTTTAGCTATTACCAGTTCTTTAATTTCTTCTTTAATAGGTGGGTGATATTTAAGCCACTTCTCCTTAGGGAGATCAACATGAGTAGCAAATGATTCACAAAAGGAGGCTACTATCTCAGAGTCAAGTCCATATTTAGTGCTAAACTTTTGAAAAGCATCGGTATTCATAAAAGATTTAACACAATCATACTTAAGATTAATACCTGACTCTTTACCTTCGCCGAGTTCCCAATCTTCAGAGTTGCATTTAATTCTTTCTAAAAGATCCCACCGGAATTCAATAGTCTTCTTCATAAAGGAACCAGTACAAGAAGTATCAAGCATGGATCGATCATCATGAGAAAGCCGAGCATAAATTTTTTGAATAATAATTTCTCTTGAGAGGTCATGATTGGGGCATGAATATAACATTGACTTAAGCCTCCCCCAAGCTAGAGCGATACTTTCTCCTTCACGAGGCCAAAAATTTTATATATAATTCCGATCATGATGAACTAGATGCACAGGATAATTTTTTTGGTGAAATTCCAATTCCAAGATCCAATATCATCGCATAGCCTATACTATGCCAATGCTTTTCCCTTCAAAGATAAAGGGAAAACCTTCTTCTTAGCTTCATCTCCGGGTAAACCTGCAAGCTTTCCACAAATTTCATCCACATATATCAAGTGCATATCAGGATGTTCGGTTCCGTCTCATGCGTAAGGATTAGCTAGTAGTTGTTCTATCATACCCGAAGGAATTTCATATCCAATATTTTTAGTAGGTGCAGTAGGTTGAGGGGTAAATAATTGTGGTTCCGGTCGAGGTGAAGATACCACAAACAAACCCCTCAAAGGATTGTTCTCCATGGTAACAAGTGATAATAAATTTCAGCACGTAGTAGTAATTTTTCCTTACCAATTTCCACTTACCAAGAGCGCTTCACTCCCCGGCAACGGTGCCAGAAAAGAGCCTTCATGACCCACAAGTATAGGGGATCAATCGTAGTACTTTCAATAAGTAAGAGTGTTGAACCCAACGAGGAGCAGAAGGAAATGACAAGCAGTTTTCAGCAAGGTATTCTCTGCAAGCACTGAAATTATAAGTAACGAGTAGTTTGATAGCAAGATAATTTGTAACGAGCAAGTAACGGTAATGATAAAAAATTGCAGCAAGGTAGCCCAATCCTTTTGAGGCAAAGGACAGGCCAAAAAGGTCTCTTATAATAAGCAAAGCGTTCTTGAGGGTACACGGGAATTTCATCTAGTCACTTTCATCATGTTGGTTTGATTTGTGTTCGCTACTCTGATAATTTGATATGTGGGTGGACCAATGCTTAGCTGTTGTTCTTACTTGAACAAGCCTCCTACTTATGATTAACCCCCTCACAAGCATCCGCAACTACGAGAAAAGTACTAAGAATAAATCTAACCATAGCATTAAACTTTTGCATCCAAATCAGTCCCTTACGGAATAGCGCATAAACTAGGGTTTAAGCTTCTGTCACTCTCACAACCCATCATCTAATAACTACTCCACAATGCATTCCCTTAGGCCCAAATATGGTGAAGTATCATGTAGTCGACGTTCACAAGACACCACTAAGGGAATCACAACATACATACCATCAAAATATCGAACACATATCAAGTTCACATGATTACTTGCAACAAGATTTCTCCCGTGACCTCAAGAACAAAAGTAACTACTGAGAAATGATAATCATGCTCAAGATCAGAGGGTTATTAAATAGCATATTGGATCTGAACATATAATCTTCCACCGAATAAACCATACAACAATCAACTATAAGATGTAATCAACGCTACTAGTCACCCACAAGCACCAATCTAAGGTTCTGGTACAAAGATTGAACACAAGAGATGAACTAGCGTTTGAGAGGAGATGGTGCTGTTGAAGATGTTGATGGAGATTGCCCTCCCCAAGATGGGATAGTTGTTGTTGATGATGATGATGAAGATGATTTCCCCCTCTGGGAGGGAAGTTCCCCCGGCGGAATCGCTCCGCCGGAGGGCAAAAGTGCTCCTGCCCAAGTTCCGCCTCGAGACGGCGGCGCTTCGTCCCGAAAGTCCTCTTCTTATTTTTTTCTAGGTCAAAATGACTTATATACCAGAAGAGGGGCACTGGAGGTGGGCCGACGAGGGCACAACCCACCAGGGCGTGCCCACCTAGTGGGCCCCTCTGGTACTTCTTTGCTCCAATAATTCTTATATATTCCATAAAAATTCTCCTTGAAGTTTTAGCTGTTTTGTAGTTGTGCAGAATAGGTAGCCTGACGTAGCTTTTTCAGGTCCAGATTTCCAGCTGCTGGTATTCTCCCTCTTTGTGTGAACCTTGCATATTATGAGAGAAAAGGCACTAGAATTACTCCAAAAAAGCATTATTATACATAAATACAATATAAATAACAGTAGGAAAACATGATGCAAAATGGACGTATCAACTGTCCCCGTCGATCAAGATTGCGACCGCCAATAAATACAACTTGTGCACGTCGTCCCGCCTGCACTCACATTTACAACCTCCTCTCTCTCTCTCTCATAAATCTCTGCCATGGCACCGCCGATCTGCCCACGCGCCGACGAGGAGGTGCCGCCCCCCGAGATGACCAGTCAAAGAGCAGCGACGCGGAGGACCCCTACGGCCCTCCGAACGAGGTTGCGCCGGACCCCCCAACTTTTGAGTGGTTTTGGGGTTAGTACAATCTTTGTCTATGGAAGTTACTATCGCTGGCTAAGAAAGCCAGGCAAGTGGTGTTCAAGAAGGAGATGCCAGAGGACGAAGCCAGTACCAGGCAGCCTGTGAAGCCTATGAGGCCGCCTGGAAAAAGGTGGCGGTGGAGCTTTGGGGGTGGGCGTGTCGTCGTGTGGAGGAGGTGTACGAAGACAGGTACTTCGTGATGAAGGTCAAAGCCGCTAGGCGCCTCATCACTACGTGGAGGTGGGCCGATAAGCTCCAGTGTGCCACCGATGAGGAGCTCTGGTGGGCGCCCAACGAAACGGCAAGATCCTTCGCGCTCGTCCGCCAGCAAGAGGCAGATCGGTACGTCAAGCACTGCGAGGTAGAGTACTGCCTCCACGATGGGAAGACATCATGCACTAGGGAGCTGCAGGTCGTTTTCAATTTTATGCATTGTACATAGTAGTTAAGTATCATCATGTATAAGTGATGATATTATATATATTCCGTGATGAACTAATGAACCACTAATATTATTATGAATTCCAATTTTCTATCTGTTTTCATACACTAATTTGTATCTAGCTATTATCATCCACATATACAGAATGGAAAGCATATACACATATTGAAACAGAACATATAAGAATGGAAAACAGAGTATACACATTGAAACAAAGCAATATTATGATTGTTGTGAATACATAGCTATCCACGTCGAAATGACTCAACAAAATAAAATGCGTCCATGACGAGCAGCCCTTGCATATGGTAGCTCATGGCTTTGCCTGAACTCGTGCAAGCATTCGTCCAAGCGGTTGACACGCTCGCGGAACATCTGGAGCGCAATCTCGAGCTCCAAGTTGGCTATTTCATCGGAGAAAACCAGCTCGAGGATGCGACGACCATGTTCCTCTACTACGCCCAGGTGGACACCTGGGCCAAGGAAGCGGTCGAGCCTAGTGACTAGCGAGTCGGCATCCAGCGGGCGCGGACTGATACGTCTCCATCGTATCTATAATTTTTGATTGTTTCATGCCAATATTATACAACTTTTACATACTTTTGGCAAATTTTTATATGATTTATTGGACTAACCTATTGATCCAGTGCCCAGTGCTAGTTCCTGTTTTTTGCATGTTTTTTGTATTGCAGAAAATCCATATCAAACAAAGTCCAAATGCAATAAAATTTCACAGAGAATTATTTTGGAATATATGTGATTTTTGGGAGTTGGAATCGCCCCAAACGGAGGCCCGTGGTGGGCACAACCCACCAGGGCGCGGCCCTGGAGCCAGGCATGGCGTGGTGGGTTGTGCCCTCCTCGAACGTCGGTTGGAGCTCTACTTTATGCGCAAGGAAGCTTATATCCGGAAAAAAAATCATGTTAAAATCTCAGCGCAATCGGAGTTACGGATCTCCGGGAATATAAGAAACGGTTTTCGGCCAGATGTGGGGAACGCAAAACAGAAGAGAACAAAGAGGGAGATCCAATCTCGGAGGGGCTCCCGCCCCTCTGCGGCCATGGAGGCCATGGACCAGAGGGAGAACTCTCCTCCCATATAGGTGGGAGGCCAAGGAAGAAGAAGAAGGAGGGGGGGCTCTCTCCCCCTCTCTCCCGATGGCGCCGGAGTGCCGCCGGGGTAACGATCGGGACGGCGATCTACATCAAGAATCTTGCTGCCGTCAACACCAACTCTCTCCCCCTCTATGCAGCGGTGTAACACCTCTTCTCCCCGCTGTAATCTTTACTTAAACATGGTGCTCAACTCCATATATTATTTCCCAATGATCTATGGTTATCTTATGATGTTTGAGTAGATTCGTTTTGTCCTCTGGGTTAATCGTGATCTTGGTTGGTATGATTGTATATTTTATTTATGGTGTTGCCATATGGTGCCCTCCGTCTGGCGCAAATGTGAGGGGGCCCCACTGCAGGGTGTTGCAATATGTTCATGGTTTGCTTATCGTCAGTGTTGCGGGGGATGACAGCAGCCCAAACACGGATAAGTGGGTTATGGTGTATGGGAGTAAAGAGGACTTGATACTTAATGCTATGGTTGGGTTTCACGACCTTAATGATCTTTAGTAGTTGTGGATGCTTGCTAGCGGTCCAATCATAAGTGCATATGATCCAAGTAGAGAAAGTATGTTAGCTCATGCCTCTCCCTCATATAAAATTACAAGAATGATTACCGGTACTTGTTATCGATTGCCTAGGGACAAATGACTTTCTTGTTGACAAAAGCTCTCTACTAAAACTAACTTAGTTGTGTCTTTATCTAAACAACCCCTAGATTTTATTTACGTGCACTTTATTATCTTGCAAACCTATCTTATCACACGTACAAAGTACTTCTAGTTTCATACTTCTTCTAGGTAAAGCGGACGTCGAGCGTGCGTAGAGTTGTATCGATGGTCGATAGAACTTGAGGGAATATTTGTTCTACCTTTAGCTCCTCGTTGGGTTCAACACTCTTACTTATCGAAAGAGGCTACAATTGATCCCCTATACTTGTGGGTTATCACAGACAAGGCGAATAGCACGATCCATGCGAATGACGCGGCGGGCGTCCGGTGCAAGTACGGCGCGGCCGGCCTCTGGTGCAAGTACACCGCAGACGGCTTCTGCCCACTCCTAGTGAGGAATGGGGGTACTGACAGGACGTGTACCCAACTATGATGCCCTTTCAACAGGAGGAAAGCGTCGATGGATCCACTCTTGCTGTGCGGCGCGCCGCGCCTCTCGCTCTACGGTGCTCCAACGATTTGGCTGTGCGGCGAGCCGTAGCCTATTGGCGTGGACATGCCTATCTTACTCTGCCGTGCACCATCGATCATGTTGTGTGGCGAGCTGCAGCCTCTCGGTGCTGACATGCCTATCTTGATCTGCGGCGCTGAAGCATCGTGCGCCAAGGGTCTGCTCAACCCTGGTGATGATGCGTGGCACAGCATCATCCATCGCATTGCTGGGTAGCGCCTCGGCCTCGACGGGTCGTGGCGCCTTCTCGTTTTCCTTGTCGAGGAGGTTGATGGTAGAGGCTGCGCTTCGATGAGTTGGCATGCTTGGAAAAGGTGGATGTGCTACAGGTTGCGCTTGTTGGCTCGGTGCGTCGTGCGCCGCCTAAGTTTATGGGCAATATCGTTGGGTGGCGGTGGGAAACCGATGAGGAAATTGCAGGAAACGGTGGCGTGTTCATAAACGCCATCAATTATTGGAAACTTAGCATAGAAGGAACATCAAGCTAGCACGACGCGTGCGGGCACATTACTCGCCCAAGGCTATTATCCATATACTTGTGTTCCCAGCAGAGCACACTATTCACACTAATGAATATTGTTCCGTTTATCCTAGTAGAGTAGTGGCGGCAAGCGTCACAAGAAGAATTATATGATGATCAGATGATCGTTTATCCTAGTTAATTATGCATGTAATAGTTTATTACCTTGGTGTGTGGAAATTTCATGTGTGTACTAGCCACCTATGTAATTAGATGTTTTATTTGGTTGTGCAATCATGTCCTTATTAGTATATATGTTGTTGTTCTGTATGCAGTCACATCGCACACGGAACATACTACGGGAACCGTCGGTGATGAATTCATCAATCACTAGCAATTGTATACCAGGACGTGTTTGCCCACAACACACACGACTTATTAGTAGGAATCGTCTGTGTTATTATCGGCCTTCGCACACATTTCTCATTACAGACATGTTTGCCGCATACCACACATCTTGTTAAGTTGAACTGTTTCTGTTCTCTTGGCTCGACGCAAATAGTTCATCTGAGTGAGCTCTATGCCATATATCGCACACAACTTTGATCTGGCTGACTATTTCTATTGTGTCGCCTAATCACAAACAGTTCATCCGAGTGAACTGTATGCCATATATCGCACACACCTTCATCTAGCTGCCCGGTTTTGTTGTTTCGCCTCATCGCAAACAGTTCATTGATGCCGCGCGTTGCACACACAACTCTAATCTGAATCGTGTTTGATATCTTCGCCATCGCAAACGTTTTGTATCTTTTTTGACGGTTTTATTTCATCATCATTTGTGAATAACGCATCGCACATAGTTTTGTCGAAGGGTCTCTGATTGGACTGTCGCGTTTGGACCATCCTATAGTAGTGTATGGCCAAGATGCATGTGACATATTCTTACCAATTGTGTATTTGCATTCCGAAAGCAACCATCTTTAAAGACTGCACATTTGTGGGGGGAGCTTATGTATGTTACATGTCCTTCAAAGCTTTCAGGTGATTCCATGGTATATCTTATTTGAAGCTTTGATGTATGTTGTCATCAGTTCTCGAAAAGAGGGAGACTGAAAGAAAATTTTCTCCCATGGTGATTTTGGTAATTCATGTCAACATACATGTTGTTGGACTAATGCTTTCCTCAAGTATATTTCTGAAAAATTTCAACTTAGGCAAGCAGATGGATGGAGATGTGGACCCCTCCAGTTACTAAGGAACTACGTTGGCGAAGCTTCAAGACTCTACATTTTTTGTTAAGTGACCAAGATCACATTGAGTTCATAGGAAAGCCAATACTACAAAAAGGGGATGAAGGTTTGATCATGAGCCATTTGCTCAAGTGCTTAGAGATTTTGCTCCAAAACGCCTAAACTACACCCTCTATGACGACCTGACTTAATCTTGCACTAATCATACACGCAAATGCGCACGATCAAGATCAGAGACTCATGGGAAGATATCACAACTCAACTCTAGACACCAAATAAATAATACAAGCTTGATATTACAAGCCAGGGGCCTCAGGGGCTCGAATACATAAGCTCGAATACAAACGAGCCAGCGGAAGCAACAATATATGAGTACAGACATAAGTCAGACAAGCCTGCCTTAAGAATGCTAGCACAAACATAAAAGTAGATCAAAAAGGTAAGGCCTCCTGTTCGTCGGTGGTCTCCATGTAGTAGTAGGCTCCATCGGGGTAGCAATAGTCGTTGGTGGTGGCATCTAGCTCCTGGGATCCTTCATTTGGTCACAATAATTGGGTATAGGGGAAAAGGAGGTAGCAAAGTAACCATGAGCAGTCATCCAAAGTACTCGCAAGACTTACATCACAAGAATGCTAAGTATGCATCGGTATCAAAGGAATGGGACTATACCTTTGGACTGAACTACAGAAATGCCAGACGAGAAGGGAAAGCCTAGCCTATCGAAGACTAGCATCTTGCAGCAACAGAAGGGAGTAGAGTATGTTGTAATAACGCCCAGAGATCCTTCCTTGACTACCCGCGAGAAAGCAATCCCAGAGCCATGATATCCATTTCACATCTCCAGTATCCAGTTCTAGTTGTATCGATTGGGATACAACTCCGAGCGTCCGTTACCGTGGACACGACTATTCGAATAGATAATACTTCCCTGCAGGGGTGAACAAACTTACCCAACACGCTCGATTAACTCCGGCCGGGCACACCATCAGATCATACCCGACCCTGGCTAATCGACACACCGTAGTCCTACCTAGGCTCAATAGAGAGGCCAGCACGCCGGTCTACCTCCTAAGCACCGAGGGGTCTTGGGCCCGTCGCCCTTTGCACTCTGCGTGTTACGTGCACAGCCAGGATCAGTCCTAGCTACCTCTATAACAAATCAGGTGCTTACGCGGACCACCCAGGCGCATGCCGCTCAAGCTCTGACGTCCAAAGAGCTTTCGACTGATACATACGACGCAGAGTGCCCATACTTTTTCCCGCACGGTGGTTAGTGTGAAAAGGCTAGTGGCCTACTCGGATAACATATCCAAACTTTTAGTGTCTTGGCAGCGCACGGTAATGATCAATGATACACGATATGTGGTCCCGTTGCCCCGTCTCACAGACTTACGGCAAGGGCTAAGAATGCCCGGCCGTGCCACGTAGAAATCTCGCGGGTACCCTCCAGGTCAACCCAACTTCACATCACTCATCACATTTCTGTCGTGGGTACCCCTCGGGGCCGACCCGACTTCATCATGGTTCTGTGGTAAAGGCAAAGTATCCATGTGTCCATAACACCAAAGGGAATTTGCGGAATCACCCTCGATGGGTTCCACTTGATGTAACCGTCCAGGTGAACTTAGAGGAATCACCCTCGGAGGTTCATTCTTGAGGTGTTGCATGATAGAGTCATTATCAGGGTGGTGAAGGAGGAATCACCCTCGTAGGCCATGACCAACTAACTACACTATAGAGGTCTCATTATAAGTGCTATACGAGGTATCACCCTCGGCACTCGATAGTAACTCTGCAGAGTCGTACAACTAAGGGGGGTGTGATGTGATGTGTCAGGCTTAGGACGTCGATCATGTTGATCGAGTCATCGATGGTAAAGCGAGGGCAACTAGGACAAGGTGACGTGTCACTGGTGGATAACTAATCAACCTATACTAAGCAGTTTAGGATAAACAGGTAAGGTACAAAGCAGGTTACAAAAGGAGGCTATGCATTAGAATGGGAGCAATCAATTAGAGTAGCAAAATCTGATGCAAGCATGAGAGAAAATAGAATGGGCGATGTCTGTGCAACAGACCCTAGGTCTGTTGCCCAGACTGTGCATAGGCACGGGAACAAAATAACAACACCAGGCCATGCTAGAGTACAAGATACCAAGATCATCGAAGGACCAAAATGCAGATCAAGAGGACCGAGACCAAGCCAGAGAGGCAAGATATCACCAAGTGAAAAGCCTCCCTTGCCGGGCAAGCGAGCTCGGCAAGGGCGGGGTCACCCCCGGAAGAAAGCGTCCAAGACATCCCGGCAGGGCCTGCCGGGACTCGCGGTGGCAAAACCACCTCACCCAACCACTCCACCACGACCCACGTCGTCAATCAGTGCGGTGTCAAGCCGCAAAGTGATTAAGTGGCAGCCATTCACCACATGGCGGCCTCTTTGTATAGAAAATACCTACAAGTGACACCCGTCCTGCGACGTGTCAAGCGAGCAGGCGCGGAGCTGGCAAGACAAGCCTGGCAAGGCTTCCCGGGCAAGCAACGATGTGACGTTGAGTGGTTCATTTAATGCACCCTGTCAGCTTGCAGAGTTAGGTATGATAGAACTATTTGCTATCTTATGAGTGCATAATGAGTGCAATTGTGGTGACCCCTTAATCTATAAAAGGAGGCCCATGGCAACCGTAGAAGGGGTTAGAAGGTTGGACACCCACACACTCATACGCGTGTACCCACTGTCGCCCTTGCCGGGCAAGTGTACTACGCTCCACCACCATTCTTCCACCATCAATCCACCAAAGCAGGAGTAGGGTTTTACGCCTCGCGGCGTCCCGAACCTGGATAAAATTGCCTGCGTGACATCTGTCGTGCTGCCCCACGCTCCCCTGCTCTTTGTGCAATGTGACATCCCCCGTGCCGAACCAGCAAGGGGCCGTTGCTCCCATAGGTGGTCGTGGTTTCCCACGACATCTTTGGCGCTCCAAGTAGGGGTTACACTTGAGCGAACCTGAAAGCGTGTGCAGCATGTTATCTTCATCGCCATCTTCGTCTTCAACGGCGCCATCGACCATGGCGCCCAAGAAGAAATCCAGTGCTTCGGCTCACCCGTCCACCTCGAAGGCTTCGCCACCCGCAGCCACCGATGCTACGGGAGGAGCGGAGGAGCGCGAGGATGTGGACGCTGCTGGGGATGTGGTTGGAGCAGGCGGGACCGTCACCACTTCTCCTGTGGCCGAAGCAAGAGCGCGAGACACCGGAGGAGAGCAACATCAGCAACACCCCGACGGCCACGCTGGTACGGGTGAAGGGGTTACTCTGTCCATACTCCTTCCTCTCGCCGATGGGCACAGCTGCAGCGATGGCGCTCGGTCCGGGGCGAATCGCCGCCCTTCAGCCGGCCCCATCATGTGAGCAACCGCAGCGCGAGCACTTCCCACGGGGCGAGTCGACCAAGCCGCTGCGCCCAACGGAGCCACTGGTCCTCAAGTGCCTTCGCCACGCCACCCCGCCATTCAGATGGTCCCCCGCAATAGCGAGGGCGTGGCACTGTCGCTGCTGGCACTGTCAGGAGCCAAGCGACGGTGCAATCTACATCACCCTCACCTATGCCAAGTACTGCTATAGAGGCCATGGCGCGGGCTCAGCTGCTGCTGAGGTTTCCACCAGCGGCCGAGCAGATGGACGAGTGGCATGCCACCATCCAGAGTCTGCTCGTTTTCGCCAAGCCTGGGGGCTCGCAGCAAGCTGGCCCGCCACAGCTTCCCCAAGCGACGACGACAAGTCATGCTGCTGGTCACACGGAAGGGGCCACCCCCACGGTGCAGTCCCCACCATGGCAGCCAGCGCGTCTGCAGCAGAATCAAGAACCTGATGACGTCTCGATGGCCTCTTCTGACCTTCGAGCGCGTCTAGGTCGATAGCGTGCCCCGGAGGACAGGCGGAGGGGAGACGCGCACATTGTCGTTGAACGACGCCGCGACGACCACCGGCAGACCGATGGGTGCGACGGTCCCGAGGTCGATGAGCCTGCGCTCGATATCGGCGGGTGCCTACCTTTCGAGGTTGGGTGCCCTGCCTTTACTTGTGAGTTGCGGCAAGTCCGTTGGCCATCCCTCCGCACGTTCAGGCCAGAAATACCTGAGAAGTATGATGGGAGGCTAAACCCGGCAGAGTTTCTGAGCATCTACGCCATCACTGTTCAAGCTGCCGGGGGAAGAGATGAGAAGGTGTTTGCCAACTACTTCCCTTTGGCCCTCAAGTCCAATGTGAGGTCCTGGCTGATGCACCTGCCAGAGAACTCCATTTCGTCATGGGCTAACATGTGCCATGAGTTCATTGGCGCCTTCACCGACGGCCATCAAGAACCAGGTCGGCCCAGTGATTTGCAGCTTCTCCAACAGAAACAAGGAGAGACTCTCCGGAAGTATTTGCATAGATTCAGCAGAGTCCACAAGAACATCCCGAACATCATCCGGAAGTTGTGATAACTGCCTTCCAGTCCAATGTGCACAACCACAAGATTCGTTCTAAGATGAACGTGCGGTTGCCCAAAACTATGAAGGAGCTTTACACCTTGGTGGATAAGTGTGCTCGGATGGAAGAGGGAAGGAAGCTGCCCGGAGAGGAAGATTGCATCAATGTCGATTCAAAGGATGATGACGAATCCACTAGTATGAAGAAGAGCAAGAAGCACGATAAGAGGCGCAAGGATAAGACGGTGATGTCTGTTGAAGGATCGGGTACACCTAGTACTAGCAAGAAGGCTAAGGCCGAAGCCCCCAGCAAGGAAGCTGCCGTGTGTGCTGATTGCCTGGAGGCTCCGGCTGCCGAGAAGGCCGGGAAAGGTGATGGGCCGTACTATAAGATTCATCGGACCAAGGGCCACGAACTTCAAGAATGCTATTAGGTTGAGCAGCTCGTCAAGAGGCAGACGACAGAATATGAGAAGCGCGACAAGGAAAAAGGTCAGAATGTCGCTGGCGGTAAGGGTCGAGGCGGTGAAGTAAATCGCCCCGGCAAACCCTTTCGGAACAAAGGAAAACCCGCCAGAGATCGATAGAAGGAAGCCTGTGATGATGAGAGTGATTGAGGGATGAAGAGGAAACCAGTGACCAGGAGTTTCAGAAGGCCACTGACGCCCTGTGCATTGACGGGGGTGCATCTCTGCACACCTCTCACCGCCAACTCAAACGGTGGCCACGTGAGGTCAATGCCGTGGAACCAATGCCAGAGTCCCGGAAACCACTCAAATGGTCATGCACGCCCATCATCTTTGACGAAAAGGACTATCCTGACTGCACCACTGCGGTAGGATGTTGGCCATTGTTGGTCTCTCCGACAATTCGCGACCTCAAGGTCACAAAGATGTTGGTGGACGGTGGGGCCGGGTTGAATCTGATTTCCCCAAAGGTTATCAGCAAACTCCAGATAGCGGAGAATGCGTTGAAGGTCACTGGCACGTTTCAAGGAATTAATCCCGGCAGGAGTCATCCTAAGGGAAAGATCACGTTGCCTGTGACATTTGGAGGGGAGTTTAACTATCGGACTAAGAAGATTGTGTTCGATGTAGCCGATCTCCCCTTGCCGTACAATGGGGTCCTTGGACGCCCATCCCTAGCTAAATTCGTGGCGGCATCCCACTATGCCTACAATACCTTGAAGATGCCTGGGCCAGTTGGAGTCATTTCCATCCCATCAGATGAGAAGGACGTGATCATTTGCGTGGACAAGATGTACTGA
The DNA here is from genome assembly GCF_002575655.3 of Aegilops tauschii subsp. strangulata. NCBI lineage: Eukaryota > Viridiplantae > Streptophyta > Magnoliopsida > Poales > Poaceae > Aegilops > Aegilops tauschii. The sequence goes on along the minus strand of NC_053041.3, from coordinate 364,513,019 downwards.
GACGCAGTCGCGACAGAGGCAGCGGCAGCAGCAGTTCCCGCCAAGGAGAATAGAGGAAAGAAGAAGGATAGCAAGAACGCTGGCAAGGAATTCGGGAAGCATGCGTCTTCGGAGTACACTACGCCTGTTGATGACTTGCAGAGTGTTCCAACAGCAAAAGGTCCAAGGTTGCTGCTCCACAAGTGAAGAAGGTCCTGGCAGGGCTGGCTGGCGTTGATGGCACTTTCACCATCAGCGCCACCCTCGATGACAAATAGGAAAGCGCGCTCGTTGCCTTCCTGCAGGCGAATATCAATGTGTTTGCCTGTCGACCATCTGATATCCTCGGTGTTCCCAGGGAGGTAATCAAGCACCACCTTGCTGACTGCCCGCATGCCCGACCTGTCAAGAAGAAAGTCCGGAAGCAGGCCTTGGAGAGGCAATAGTTTATTGCAGAGGAGATCAAGAAGCTTGAAGCAGCTGGTTTGGTCAGAGGAGTGCTACATCCCACATGGTTAGCAAATCCAATGGTGGTCCGGAAGGCTAATGGGAAATGGAGGCTTTGCATAGATTTCACAGATCTCACCAAGGCTTGCCCGAAGGACCCGTTTCCCTTGCCGCGCATCAGTCAGATTGTGGATTCCACTTAGGGTTGCGATTTGCTTTATTTTTTGGACGCATATTCTGGGTATCATCAGATCTTCATGCCCAAAGAAGATGAAGAGAAGAACTCGTTCATCACCCCATGTGGTAAGTACTGTTTTATCCGCATGCCTTTCGGATTAAAGAGTGTCGGGTCTACTTTTGCAAGGGCGGTCCAGATTGGGTTTGAGCCACAACTGCACAGAAACATTGAGGCTTATATGGATGACATTGTGGTCAAGACCAAGGGCAGAGCAACCCTCATCCAGGACTTGGAGGAGACGTTTGCTAATCTACGCAAGATCAACTTGAAGCTCAACCCGGAGAAGTGTGTGTTTGGCATTCCCTCCGGCAAGCTGCTTGGGTTCTTCATGTCCCATCGGGGGATCGAAGCCAATCCCGACGAGATTAAAGCTACCGAGCAGATCCAAGCGCCAAGGACAGTCAAGGATGTATGGGTTCTAACAGGGTGCGTTGCCGCGCTAAGCAGATTCATTTCCAAGTCTGTTGAGCGCGCCCTGCCGTTCTTCAAGATCCTGAAGAAAGCAGGGCCCATGAAATGGACCCCAGAAGCAAATGCATCTTTGCAAAAATTGAAGGCCTACTTGTCCTCGATGCCCACTTTGGTTACACCCAAGCCATAGGAGCCATTGCTGCTATACTTAGCGGCAACCAACCAAGTGGTTAGTGCAGCCTTGGTGGCACAGTGGGAAGTGGATGAAACAGAGAGTGAGCAAGGACCGGCAGAGCCAGGCAAGAATCAGGACAAAAGTGAGCATGGCAGCGAGAGCAACCCCAAGGACATGGCAAGGAAGAAAGTGGTGCAGCGCCCAGTGTGCTTTGTCAGTTCCTTACTATAGGGGGCTCGATCCAGGTTCTTTGGCGTGCAAAAGTTGATCTTTGGCCTCATCATGGCCTCAAGGAAACTGTGCCACTACTTCCAAGCCCATGAGATCACGGTTGTCACTCGTTTCCCGTTGCAAAGGATACTCCGAAACCCTGAGGCTACCGGCAGAATAGTGGAGTGGGCTTTAGAGTTATCCAGTTTTGGTCTAAAGTTTGAGAGCACATCAACAATCCAGAGCAAGGCATTGGCAGAGTTTATTGCGGAATGGACGCCAACCCCTGACGAGGAAGTACAAGAAACAGCTATCCCCGACAAGGAGGCACCCCAAGAATGGATTATGTATTTCGATGGTGCCTTTTCCCTACAAGGTGCAGGAGCTGGCGTGCTTCTCGTTGCCCCTTAGGGGAGCACTTAAAGTACGTTGTCCAGATGCACTTTGCCTGGGAAGAGGCAACCAACAATACATTAGAGTATGAAGGGCTCCTTGCCTGTCTCAGGATTGCCGCAGAGTTGGGAATCAAGAAGCCGATCATTCGAGGAGACTCACAACTTGTGGTGAGACAAGTCAACAAGGATTACCAAAGTCCATTGATGGAGGCATATGTTGAGGAAGTGAGGAGATTGGAGGAGCGCTTTGACGGATTGCAAACAGAGCACGTACCCCATGCAAAAAACAGCATAGCTCATCATCTGTCAAAGTGTGTTGCGCAGAAGCTTCCTGTGGAACCAGGGACTTTTGTTCTCCATCTCACTCAGCCCTCCGTACCCCAGCAATAGTGGCCCGGAAAAGGAGAAAGATGGACTTCGGTCAGCCTCTCCCGGTAGAGCCTTCCGCTCCTGGCAGGGACCCTGTCGGAAACAACTCCTCACAACTTGCCGGACCACACCCTCCAGCCGGGCCCATGGTCCCCGCGAATGAGAAATATGCCCCCGCAATTGAGGAGGTGCCGCTAGTCCTCATTGCCGAGCACCAGGCTCCAACTTGGGCAAGGCACATAGTCCACTTTCTCCAAACCGGAGAACTCCCCAATGACCAAGATGAGGCTAAAAGAGTAGCCCGGAGGGCCAGTATGTATCAGTTTGTCGATGACACTCTGTACAGAAGGAGGCCCAACGGTGTGAAATTGAAGTGCATCTGCCGGGAAGAAGGAAAGGAACTGTTGGCTGAGATACACAAAGGCATGTGCGGCTCCCACATTGGATCCAGGGCATTGGTTGGGAAAGCATTCCGACAAGGATTCTATTGGCCCACAACCCTCCAAGATGCGGTTGAGCTAGTCACCAAATGTGAAGTCTGCCAGTTCCATTCCCAGAACATCCACCTGCCTGCCCAAGCTCTTCAGACAATTCCTTTATCATGGCCATTTTCGGTCTGGGGGCTCGATATCCTCGGCCCTTTCCCCCGAGCAATCGAGGGCTTTGAATTTTTGTTCGTTGCTATCGACAAGTTTACAAAGTGGCCGGAAGTGACTGCGTGAGGAAGGTGACTGCTCAGTCAGCTATCAAGTTCTTGAAAGAACTGGTGTGTCGTTTTGGAGTCCCAGCAAGGATCATTACGGACAATGGCACCCAGTTCACGAGCCGCGCCTTCATGCAATATGTTCATACCCTCGGAAGCAAGATCTCATTTTCCTCTCGCACATCCCAGAAGCAATGGGAAAGCTTAGAGGGTGAATGCTATGTGCTGCCGGGACTCAAAACAAGAACCTTTGATATGCTGCAGAAGCACGGCAGGCGGTGGATCGATGAGCTGCCGGTAGTCCTTTGGTCCCTCAGAACGACACCAAATCGGGCTACCGGGTAGACTCCTTTCTCCCTGGTCTATGTGGAAGGAGCAGTTTTCCCCACGGAACTCATTTACAGGTCGCTTCGAATGCTTGCCTACGATGAAGTTGCGCAAGATCAGCACCGGCGTGACGACGCTGTGCTACTCGAGGAGAACCGTCTCCGGGCTGCTACGCGTGCTGCATGCTATCAGCAAGCCCTGCATCGCTATCATAGCCGTAGGGTTCATGCCCGGTGTTTTGAGGAAGGCGACCTTGTCCTTAGGCACGTTCAGTCTGCCAAGGGTAAAAACAAGTTTACGCCAAAGTGTGAAGGCCCTTACTGGGTAGTACGAGTCACCATACCTGGCGCAGTCTGTCTGGAGACCGGAGATGGCATTCAATTGCAAAACTCATGGAATATTGAGCATCTCCGCAAGTTCTACCCGTAAGGCGCGGCTGTCGGGCCCTGCCCGACGGCCACCCTTTTGTACAGGCCTTGCCTCAGCTGCATGTAACCCCTTGTACAAGGCCTGGCGATGAACCCGAGCAACAGAGTAATAAACGAAGCGCTAGGGGGGCCCCGACCAAGTTGCATGCATGCATAAGCATTTCATGAGCATTTGCATGTGCATATAGATAGGATCACATCTTGCATCATTCTCATCCACATGAAGCTGCAGGTTTCTGCCGTGAACTTGGCTTCCACAAGGAGTTGAGGAGATGGCCCAGCACTGCGATCCCCGGCAAGCCAAACAGATAAGTTCTATCTCTTGTCCATTAGTGTTCTGTAAGCTAAAACTTGTGCATGATAAAATCTCGCTAATCTTCGAAACTTAGGTACTCCCAAGCTTTGCTCGAACGTTGCTTCGGCTAGGATGGCCGCAGTGGCCTTTGATGAAAAGGAGTTGGTTGGGGGCTGGACCCTTTATTTTTTGCCCGGTAGACTCAGTTCTCCGGCAACAAAGTAAAAAGGGTACCGGCAGGATAGCCTGTTGGGAAAAACTCTTTTATTTACAATGAAGAGGCATTTCACCTCTGCATGGACATATACATGCATGGGTTCGCGGCAAGGTTCATCTTTTTCATTAATATGCTTATCATTCAAGTACAAGCCTTATAGAACACAAACATGGACTCGAGAAGTTACAATATTTGAACTAAATTTGGCAAATGCCTATAGATTTAAGATTGAAAAAAGATAAATGCTCCGTAAACTCCTCTCCCTATCCCTCTTGTCCCAGGTAGTGCGGTGGGAAGAGAAGAGGGTGGGCGACATGCCGACACAACGCCACCCCGATCCCCGTCAGAGCTGCCGGACACAACCTGACAAGATCGGGAGTGGCAAGGCTGCGAAGGAGGAAGACAGGCGGAGCACCTCAGCGGCCCCCTGGTCACCGCTTCCAGGACTAAGCAGAAGGCTCCAGCACAGGCACTGGCAGAGAAGGGTGTCGGGGCCCAGTCAGGAGACCACTGGAAGAGGCGGAAGCGCCAGGAGATCAACCCCTTCCCCGGCCACCGAGGAAACGGTGATGGCGGCGCCGAGGAGGGGAAGGGGAAGGCAAAAAGAGAAGTCAGCAGGTCGCCAGTACGAGACGAACACGTCGATGCAGTCATACTCCAACTGGACGACCTGCCTCCCGCCTTCTCCTTCTTCCCCGGCTTCATCTTCATCAACACCTCTCCAAGGAAGCACCGACCTCGCGGTCCGGCACCTTCTCCGGAGAGGCGGCGAGCGACCAAGACGGCCAGGGAGCTCGAAGCGCGCCGTTCCCCACTTCGGCGGGCAGGAAGGCGCGCCTCTCGTCGACATCAACTCCAGGCCCTCCGGGAGGGGCAGTGCTGGAATTACCAACGATTCCCAACCCTGCCCCCCAGGCAAGCTCCAAAGGCGCCGAGGACCCGATCGCCCAGCCCATGAGCAGCGGCAGCCCGGGGCTGGGCACCGCACTACTCAACAGGCGGTCGGCCGTGGCGGAAGGAGCAAGCGATTCCCCACAATGGGGAAGCTTGATATCTCTCGCGCCACGAGCGGTACGTCCACGACACCTTCTCTGAACAAGGACCAAATTCACACCCCAAGCGGCAACACAAACATTCGACAACTCTAAACACAAGCTGAAGCCCGGGGGCTGGCCCCAGGTGATACGTCTCCAACATATCTATAATTTTTTATTGTTCCATGCTGTTATATTATCAATCTTGGATGTTTTATAATCATTTTATATCATTTTTGGTACTAACCTATTGACATAGTGCCAAGTGCCAGTTGTTGTTTTCTGCATGTTTTTTACATCGCATGAAATCAATATTAGACGGAGTCCAAACGCAACGAAACTTCACGGAGATTTTTTTGGACCAGAAGGAACATGATGGGCCCTGGCTGCGCCTGGGGGTGCTCCGAGGAGAGGACAACCCATCAGGGCACGCCAGGAGGCCCAGGCGCGCCCTGGTAGGTTGTGCCCACCTCGGGTGCCCCCCTGACCGCCTCTTTGCTCTATAAATACCCCAATATTCCCAAAACCCTAGGGGAGTTGACAAAATATTCATCCAGCCGCCGCAGAGTCCAGAACCACCAGATCCAATCTAGACACCATCTCGGATGGGGTTCACCACCTCCATTGGTGCCTCTCCGATGATGCGTGAATAGTTCTTTGTAGACCTTCGGGTCCGTAGTTAGTAGCTAGATGGCTTCATCTCTCTCTCTCTGAATTCTCAATACAATGGTCTCTTGGAGATCCATATAATGTAACTCTTTTTCGGTGTGTTTGCTGGGATCGATGAATTTTGAGTTTATGATCAGATCTATCTTTTTATATCCATGAAATATTTGAGTTTCTTTGATCTCTTATATGCATGATCTCTTATAGCCTCGTATTTCTTCTCCGATATTTGGGTTTTGTTTGGCCAACTTGATCTATTTATCTTGCAATGGGAAGAGGTGCTTTGTAGTGGGTTCGATCTTATGGTGCTTGAACCCAGTGACAGAACGGGAACCGACACGTATGTATTGTTGCTACTAAGGATAAAATGATGGGGTCTATCTCTACATAGATAGATCTTGTCTACATCATGTCATCGTTCTTATTGCATTACCCTGTTTTTCCATGAACTTAATACACTAGATGCATGCTGGATAGCAGTCGATGTGTGGAGTAATAGTAGTAGATGCAGGCAGGACTCGGTCTACTAATCTTAGACATGATGCCTATATAATGATCATTGTCTGGATATCGTCATGAGTATTTGAAGTTCTATCAATTGCCCAATAGTAATTTGTTTACCCACCGTTTGCTATTTTTCTCGAGAAAAGCCACTAGTGAAACCTACGGCCCCCGGGTCTCTTTCTCATATATTTGCCTTTGCGATCTACTTTTCTTTTGCATTTATTTGCCGATCTATTAAACCCAAAATACAAAAATACCTTGCTGTGTTTTATTCTTATTTATTTTATTTGGCGTTCGATCTATCAATCTACTACAATTTTATCTCACGTCCGTTTGCCTGTCTTGAGGCACCGTTACCCGGAAGGGATTGATAACCCCTTTAACACGCCGGGTTGCGAGGATTTGTTATCTGTGTGCAGGGGCTGTTTACGTTGTGTTGCTTGGTTCTCCTACTGGTCCGATAACCTTGGTTTCATATCTGAGGGAAATACCTACCGCCGTTGTGCTGCATCATCCCTTCCTCTTTGGGGAAATACCGATGTAGCTTCAAGCGACATCAAAAGGAATTTCTGGCGCCGTTGTCGGGGAGGATCTTCAACATATACCAGGTTCCTAATCACAAATCTCATCTCTCCGTTTACATTATTTGGCATTTGCCTGTCGTTTTCCTCTCCCCCACTTCACAAAAATTTACCGTTTTATTCGCCTCTTTTTTTCATTCGCCGCTTTCTTGCCGGATCTGTTTTTGAGTGCAATCTTGTTGTATGGTCATCATGACTCAAGAGAACACCAAGTTATGTGATATCTCAAATACCAACAACAATGATTTTATCGGCACTCCGATTGCTCCTCCCGCCACTAGTGCGAAGTCTTGTGATATTAATACTGCTTTGCTGAATCTTGTTATGAAAGACCAATTTTCCGGTACTCCTAATGAGGATGTCGCATCCCATCATAATACTTTCGTGGAATTATGCGATATGCAAAAAAAAGATATGGACAATGATGTGGTGAAGATGAAATTATTTCTGTTTTCTTTGCGTGATTCTGCAAAAAATTGGTTCTCTTCTTTGCCTCGCAATAGTATCGATTCTTGGAACAAGTGCAAAGATGCTTTTATCACTAAGTATTTTCCGCCCGCAAAAATTATCTCACTTAGAACCCAGATCATGAATTTCAAGCAACTTGAACATGAGCATGTTGCACAATCTTGGGAAAGGATGAAATGATGCTAAGGAATTGCCCAACTCATGGGTTAAATCTTTGGATGATCATACAAAATTTTCATGCGGGTTTGAATTTTGTTTCTCGTAATCTTTTAGATTTCGCTGAGGGTGGTACATTTATGGAAATTACTTTGGGGTAAGCCACCAAATTGCTTGATAATATCATGGCAAATTATTCACAATGGCATACCGAAAGGGCTCCTACTAGTAAAAAAGTTAATTCGGTTGAAGAAATTTCTTCTTTGAGTGAAAAAGTTGATGCTCTTATGAAATTGGTTGCTAGTAAAAGTGCTCCTATTGATTTTAATGATATGCCTTTGTCTACTTTGATTGAGAAAAATAGTGATGCCATAGATGTGAATTTTATATCTCGAAATAATTTCAACAAAAATGCTTATAGAGGTAATTTTAATCCTAGGCCTTTCCTAGTAATTCCTCTAATAATTATCGTAATTCCTATGGAAATCAATCTTATAATAATAATAGGAACACCTGAGAACAATATTAAAGAATTTATCAACACGCAAAAAGCTTTCAACACTTCCATAGAAGAAAAGTTGAGTAACATTGATGATTTGTCTAGAAGTGTTGATAGAATTGCTCATGATGTGGAAAATCTCAAGATGGAAGTTTTTGTGCCTAAGCTAGATGAATCAATTAAAGCTCTTTATGTTTCTGTTGATGAAAGTAAGAAAAGAACCGCTATGCTTAGAGCTAAAAGAGAGTTTTTAGAAAAAGCATTTACTAGTGATTTCTTTCGCAAAAGTGATGATCTTAAAATGATTGGTGTTTCTTCTATTGATACCTTGTTTAGTCAAGTTAAACTTGATGAAAAAGGGACTGAAGAAGATTCAACTTTAGGTAGAAGGCGTCCCAATATTTCGGAGGGTGAAAATCTTCTTGAGAAAATTGATGAAAGTGGGTTTGGAGAGGTCAACACTTTAACTAGTGATGTGCCCACTCTTTTGGATTACAAAGACTTTAATTATGATAGTTGCTCTTTGATTGATTGTATTTGTTTGTTGCAATCCATGATAAATTCACCCCATGCTTATGACAAAATAAAGCTTTTACTAAACATATTGTTGATGCTATGATGAAAGCTTTTGAAGAGAAATTGGAATTAGAAGTATCGATTGCTAGAAAATTGCATGATGAATAGTAACCTACTATCAAAGTCAAGATTAAAAATTATGAATGTTTTGCTTTTGTGTGACTTGGGTGCTAGTGTTTCCATAATTCCGAAATATTTATGTGATGTGCTTGGTCTTACCGATCTTGAAGAATGTTCTTTAAATTTGCACTTGGTGGATTCTACAATTAAAAGGCATATGGGAAGAATTAATGATGTTCTTATTATTGCAAATAGGAATTATGTGCCCAGAGATTTTATTGTTCTTGATATTGATTGCAATACGTCTTGTCCAATTATTCTTGGTAGACCGTTTCTACGCCCTATCGGTGCCGTGATTGATATGACAGAAGGCAATATTAAGTTCCAATTTCCTTTGAGGAAGGGTATGGAACACTTTCCTAGAACAAGAATTAGGCAACCATATGAATCAATCATGAGGGCATCTTATGGATCTCGAACCAAAGATGACAAAACTTAGATCCTTGCTTTATGCCTAGCTAAGGGCGTAAAAAAATAGTGCTTGTTGGGAGGCAACACAATGAATAAAATTTACTTTTGCTTATTGCTTTCTGTTCTTGAGTGTTAGCACAATTATGCTCCTGTTATGATGGTGTTTTTTGTGTTTTAATTAGTGTTTGTGCCAAGTAGAACCGATAGGATCTTCTTCGGTGATAGTTGTTTGATCTTGCTGAAAAACAGAAACTTTTGCGCTCACAAAAAAATTCTCATTTTTAACCAGAGCGTGATATAATGCCAATTCTGTTTGCAAAATATTAATATACAAATTGCTCACCTGGTCCTAATTGTTTCAGAATTTTTGGAGTTTCAAAAGTATTCGAAATTTCCAGATTACTACAGACTGTTCTGTTTTTGGCAGATTCTGTTTTCTTTGCGTTTTGTGCTTGTTTTGATGATTCTATGGTTTATTTGATGAGTTTTTGCCATAGAAAACTTGGAATTTAGTATATATAATGCAAGAATAAAATATGAATTGGTTTTGTACAGTACTTATAGTAGTGATTTTATTTCTTATACTAACGGATCTCACGAAGGTTTTGTTGAGTTTTGTGTGATTGAAGTTTTCAAGTTTTGGGTTATCTTACGATGGATGAAGGAATAAGGAGTAGAAGAGCCTAAGCTTGGGGATGCCCCGGAATCCCAAGCTATTATCCAAAAATGAGCAACCAACTAAGCTTGGGGATGCCCCCGAGTGGCATCCCCTCTTTCTTCTAACGACCATCGATATTTTACTCGAAGCTATATTTTTATTTGGCACATGATATGTGTTTTGCTTGGAGCGTCTTGTATGATATGAGTCTTTGCTTGTTTTATTTTGTGTTTTAATTCTAGATCCCTTGCTGGACACACCTTTTTGGGAGAACCAAAATTATGTCATGACTTGTTAGAATTGCTCTCTATGCTTCACTTAAATTTTTTTATGAGCTATGGACTTGCTCTAGTGCTTCACTTATATCTTTTTGAGCACGGTGTTCTTAGTATTTTTGAAGAAATGATCTCTTGCTTCACTTAGATTTATTTGAGAGTTAGTAAAATTTTCAAGAAATTCTCTCTTGCTTCACTTAAATTATTTTGAGAGAAAGAAAGAAAAATTATGCTCATGATCCTCACTTATATTTGTTTGAGCTTATGAAAAGCAACACATGAAAATTAGTCCCAAAGTGATCGATATCCAAGAAGGATATAATAAAAACTTTCATGAAGATCATTGGACAAAATAAACTTTATTCTTAGTAATAGTTTTGAGATATGATGATGTGATATGTGAGTTATGTTGATGAGTAATTATGCTTTAGTAAGAATATTGGTGTTAAGGTTTGTGATTCCCTATGCAAGCATGAAAGTCAATAGTCATGCAATGAAATTATATCCTACTTGTGGTGCATTATTCGCTGTTATTTATGCTTAATGCTTGCTTATGAGATTATCCATTTCTTGGTTGGTCGCTTCTCAATCTTTTGCTAGCTTTCGTTTTGCACTAAGTATGATCTCTACTTGTGCATCCAAAAACCTTTAAACCAGTTTTGCCACATGAGTCCACTATATCTACCTATATGCAGTATTCTTTTTCTGTTCTAAGCAAATTTGCATGTGGCATCTCTAATTTTCAAAATAAACTTCTCTTTTGTGTGTTCGTTTCGCTCGCGGAGCAGTTGAGGGGTGGCTAATATTTTCCATGCTAGATGTGTTATTCTCACGATGAGTGTTTATTCACTTGTCATTGCACGAGAGTAAGGCAAAGGTATTAGGGATGCCCAGTCCCAAAATGAAAAATGAATTTACTTTATGTTGTCAAATAATAAATTCCTTGGAAAGTGTTGGTATGGAGGGCAACCGTGGATATGGCTAGCCATGGAAAGTGAAAGTATGGTGGAAAAAGGAATAAACTTTATTTTCTGTTTGGGAACCACCTATGATATATCTAGCATGGAAAGTGTTGGGAATTCTAAGTCATTTTCGTTGGTGGGATGGATACACCTCCCAAAATGTTTTTATCTCTAAGTTTTTCGCTTTGAGCTCTGGCACCTCTACAAATCCCTACTTCCCTCTGCGAAGGGCCTTTCTTTTACTTTATGCAATTTTTATTTTGAATTTGAGTCTCCATCTTCTCTCACAAAAGCACCAACTAGGAGGCAATATGATTGTACTTAAGTATTGAGTGTAACTAATATGCGAGTGTGCTTCATGAATGGATCAATGGTTGAGCATGATGGGCTAGGGATAACTTATTTTAGCCCTGATATTTTGAAAGACATGCTTGCTTGTTGATATGCTTGAGTATTTAAATTATCATTTCCAAACTAGACTATTGCTTTGAATCACATAAAAGTCCAAATGTCCATGCTATAAAGAAAAGAATATGATATGACATGTTAGGCAGCATTCCACATAAAAAATTCTGTTTTTATCACTTACCTACTCGAGGACGAGTAGGAGTTAAGCTTCGGGATGCTGATACGTCTCAAATGTATCTATAATTTTTGATTGTTCCATCTTGTTATATTATCAATCTTAATGTTTTATAATCATTTTATATCATTTTTTGGTACTAACCTATTGACATAGTGCCAAGTGCTAGTTGTTGTTTTCTGCATGTTTTTTACATCACAGGAAATTAATATCAGACGGAGTCCAAACGCAACGAAACTTCACGGAGATTTTTTTGGACTAGAAGGAACATTATGGGCCCTGGCAGTGCCTGGGGGTGCTCAGAGGAGAGCACAACCCACCAGGGCGCGCCAGGAGGCCCAGGCGCGCCCTGGTGGGTTGTGCCCACCTCGGGTGCCCCCGAAACGCCTCTTTGCTCTATAAATACCCCAATATTCCCAAAACCCTAGGGGAGTCGACGAAATATTCATCGAGCCGCCGCAGCGTCCAGAACCACCAGATCCAATCTAGACACCATCTCGGATGGGGTTCACCACCTCCATTGGTGCCTCTCCGATGATGCATGAGTACTTCTTTGTAGACCTTCGGGTCTGTAGTTATTAGCTAGATGGCTTCATCTCTCTCTCTGAATTCTCAATACAATAGTCTCTTGGAGATCCATATGATGTAACTCTTTTGCGGTGTGTTTGTTGGGATCGATGAACTTTGAGTTTATGATCAGATCTATCCTTTTATATCCATGAAAGTATTTGAGTTTCTTTGATCTCTTCTATGCATGATCTCTTATAGCCTCGTATTTCTTCTCCGATATTTGGGTTTGGTTTGGCCAACTTGATCTATTTATCTTGCAATGGGAAGAGGTGCTTTGTAGTGGGTTCGATCTTACCGTGCTTGATCCCAGTGACAGAAGGGGCACTGACACGTATGTATCGTTGCTACTAAGGATAAAACGATGGGATCTATCTCTACATAGATAGATCTTGTCTACATCATGTCATCGTTCTTATTGCATTACTCCATTTTTCCATGAACTTAATACACTAGATGCATGCTGGATAGCAGTCGATGTATGGAGTAATAGTAGTAGATGCAAGCAGGAGTCGGTCTACTTATCTTGGACGTGATGCCTATATAATGATCATTGCCTGGATATCGTCATGAGTATTTGAAGTTCTACCAATTGCCCAACAGTAATTTGTTCACCCACCGTTTGCTATTTTTCTCGAGAGAAGCCACTAGTGAAACCTATGGCCCCCGGGTCTCTTTCTCATATATTTGCCTTTGCGATCCACTTTTCTTTTGCATTTATTTTCCGATCTATTAAATCAAAAATACAAAAATACCTTGCTGTGTTTTATTCTTATTTATTTTATTTGGCGTTCGATCTATCAATCTACTACAATTTTATCTCACGTCTGTTTAATGAAGAGGTAAAGAAGACTCCAAGAGATCAGCCTCTTCAACACCCCTTCCTGTGCACTGATTAGGGCCTACCCCGACGACTCTCGGCAGTGTGATCAGGGCAGGCCCGGGGGCTTCTGTCGGTGCAACAAACCCTGGGTCTGTTGCCCAGACTATGCACAGGCACGGGAACAAAAAAACAGCACCAACACATGCCAGTGTACAAGAGACCAAGATCATCGAAGGACCAACATGCAGATCAAGAGGACCGAGACCAAGCCAGAGAGGCAAGATATCTCCAGGAGAAAAGCCTCCCTTGCCGGGCAGACGAGCTCGGCAAGGGCGGGGTCATCCCCGGAAGAAAGCGTCCAAGACATCCTGGCAAGGCCTGCCGGGACTCACGGTGGCAAAACCACCTCACCCAACCACTTCCCCACGACCCACGTCGTCAATCAGTGCGGTGTCAAGCCGCAAAGTGATTAAGTGGCAACCATTCACCACATGGCGTCCTCTTTCTAATACCTACAGGCGACACCCGTCCTCCAACGTGTCAAGCGAGCAGGCGCGGAGCTGGCAAGACAAGCCCAGCAAGGCTTGCCGGGCAAGCAATGATGTGGCGTTGAGCGGTGCATTTAATGCGCCCTATCAGCCTGCGAAGTTAGGTATGATAGCACTGTTTGCTATCTTATCAGTGCAGAATGACTATTTTGCCATTGTGGTGACCCCTTAATCTATAAAAGGAGGCCCATGGCAACCGTAGAAGGGGTTAGAAGGTTGAACACCCACACACTCATACGCGCGTACCCACTGCCACCTTTGCCGGGCAAGTGTACTACGCTCCACCACCATTCTTCCACCATCAATCCATCAAAGCAGGAGTAGGGTTTTACGTCTCGCGACGGCCCGAACCTGGGTAAAAGTGCCTGCGTGATCTCTGTCATGCTGCCCCATGCTCCTTTGCACTTTGTGCAACGTGACATCCCCCTGCCGAACCAGCAAGGGGCCCTTGGTCCCATAGGTGGTCGTGGTTTCCCATGACAGGCGATATAGGAATGATCAAGGGGGTTAGATTGCGTGGAAGCTCTGCTGAAAAGGTCTGGTCGTCAGGGGTGTAGTCGACGTCAGGAGCATCGTCAGTCTCGGTGTCTACCGGAGAGAAGAGGGGAAGAAACAATAAATATAGAGCAAACAGATGCATCACTATGAATGACATGACACAATGCAGTGCTAGGGTGACCTAACTTAGTACTATACGCTACACATGAAGAGGGAAAACATCTAGGAATGTTTTTCCGGATTTGGTATTTTTCGAATGGATGAATCTGGGGAAGGATCCATGTTCATCATGCTAGAGGCATGTGACACATGAACGTATTGCATATTCAGATTCATTACATTTTTCTGAGCAACTTTCATATATAAATTATTTTCATCTGACTTTAGATTATTTTATATGATTTTCAAAGTTTTAAACATTTTTTGAAATTTAAATTAAATAGAAATTAAAAGTGAAAATGCTAAGTGCACACACAGAGTGTACACAGAAGTGTGCTAAAGGGGCTGACGGGTGGGGTCAGCCAGCTGAGTCAGCGGGCCAATAGTTGACCAGTTGACCCAGTTGAGGAGTCAAGAGGGCCCACCTATCATTGACTAGTTCATTAACAAAAGTTTAAATTAATAATTAGATAAGTTAAGAAGTTAGCAGGGCCCACATGTAATACTCTAGTTTATTACTAGGTTTATTTATTTTAACAAGGTTAGTTAATGGGTGGGCCCCTGGTGTTAGTGAGTGTTTAGGGGGGATTAGTGGCTAACCACCGGGTTAATCACCGACTAAACACAGGTGTTAAGCCGTGGCGACAGAGTTGGCCGTCCGGCCATTGCCGGCGATGAGAGTTCGAGTGGGTGGCACCATTGAAGAGGTGGCGAAGCGGCGCATCCAGTGGTGCCCGCAGGGTTGCTGGAGGACGCGTGTAGGGACAGCGACGGGCCAAGCGGTGACATCGGACAACGTGGCCGTGGGCGGGCGCGTGTGCATGAGTTGTAGCGACGCGGGCGGGCGCGGCCAGGGCTCGGCTGGGATGCGTAGGCGCACGTGGGACGCGACCGAGGCGTGTAGGTGCATGGGCAGGGCGCGCTGAGTACGGCAGGAGCGGCGGTCAGTCGCGAGAGCGGACGATGCATTGGGGCGCATGCTAGAGCTCCGTACCTAGCACGAGACAGGCAGGGGAGGCAGCGGGGCTCACAGTTAGACGACGGAGGCGCTCGGGGAAGAGGGGGGGGGGGTTTTCGAAGTGCTGCAAATCGACGCGATGATGTACGGCGGCCAGGGTTGGGGAAGACGACGCGGGCGACGGCGTTCGGGTGCACCGGGTCGACCTAGCCGCCGTAGTCGAAGTAGAAGACCGAGGGGGTCCTCGTGGCCTAGCCCGCGTGGAGGTTCGTCGTCAGTGGCCATGCGGACCACGAACGGCGCCGACGAGCCCACTCCGAAGCGCTCGTAAAAGTGGATCCAGAGCGGGGAACAGGGTGAGGGAGAGAAGGGAGCGAGCTAGGGTTTCGCCGAGGGGCTGCGGGGGTCGTCTAGTAGTCGTCGGGGACAGATGGATGGCTGCCGCGTGGTGATCCCCGGCCATGGACGCACTGCATCCACGGTGTGCGGTGAGCAGGGAGATAGGGGAGGAGGGGCGATGGTGGGCTGGGCCTCCCTGTAGGCTAAGGCCCAAAGTACATTAGGTTCTTTCTTTTATTCTTTTTTTCTACTTTCTTTTTTGTTTTCTATTTTTGCCACTATTTTTTGTTTTACTTTAGCACCAAATGAATTTTGTTGAGATTGGAATTCAACACATAATTTAAGCGCATTGTTTAGGGACCACCCATAAGTTTTTCAGATTATTTTGAAAGGCTTAAATATTTGTTTATTTCGAAAATGCCAAAATAATTACTGCCGGACCATTTATTATTTTCCTAGGAATTTATCTATGAGTCAAATGATGTTGGTTTCTACATCATAATTACTTAGTGAATATTTGCAACACCACCAAAAAAATTATTTATTTTTTGAAAATTTTAATTATTTGAATTGCATTTGCATCTGAATTTGAATTGGCTTTTTATCAAGGGGCAATTTGGCTTAGCAAATCTTGATGACATGGCACCATTAGTGTGAGGTCACTGTAGCATGACACTGGGGGTGTTAAAAATCTCCTCCTCTACAAGAAATCTCATCCCGAGATTTAAGAGGTGGTGTAAGGGGAATGTTCTAGTCACGAAATTCTAACGGGTCTTTTCATCTCCGGTTGTTCTTCTCAAAGAAGTTCATCCCTTTCGTTGATGTATTCATTTCTCTACATCAATGCATCATGATGAAGCTGTCGTTCTTCCTAATCTTCGTCGTAATTATGAAAAGGCTACAAGGGGGAACTAGATAAGAATGGATGTCTGGAAGGATTAGCATCCAGTAGTTTTCCGGCAACTATTACGAATAGGGGGGGGGGTAAAAGCACCAGGAAAAATATCAAGGGTGACATAAGGAGGTGCAACAAGTTTCAACCAGGTAGGCATCCAGCTGATGCCTAAAATAGTGGATAAAGGGTTCAGAGCAATGAAGAACAATGTTGCACCTGATACCAGAATGAAACATGGTAATGACATGATCGAGTACAAACTCATAAGCAATGAAGATTGCTAAGAGTTGTTGAATCGCAGTGCAGACCCGATTCAGTTAGCGGTGTCCTTCGGTGTCTAACAACTCAGAACCCATGAAAAATTTAAATCGGTGGGAAATAATACTTGATGAAGACTCATAATAAGAAACATGGTTCTGTGATATTATCGAGATACCAGAGGGTAATACTCGAAGGTAGATCAGAATTAAAGGTTGGACTAGTGTATTGATCTACAGAAGACAAGTACTTTAACTTGTCTGAGGAATGGGATCAAAAAAGAATAACATGGTCGGAACAACGGTTGCAAAGGACCAAACCTCATATACATGATGAATTTATAAGAAGGGGATAATTATTATTATGAGAAGCTTCCATGATAAGATCTTCATCATGTCCATGGGCATGAACACAAAGTT
The DNA here is from genome assembly GCF_002575655.3 of Aegilops tauschii subsp. strangulata. Taxonomy (NCBI): domain Eukaryota; kingdom Viridiplantae; phylum Streptophyta; class Magnoliopsida; order Poales; family Poaceae; genus Aegilops; species Aegilops tauschii. Next base: position 364,495,868 of record NC_053041.3, on the reverse strand, counting down.
GTTGAATATGAAGGACACCGTCGGATAATAATCCAGCAATTGGTCTAATACTTTGATGCGTAAATACAAAGGAGTTATGATTTCCAGATCGGTTTATCAGAATCAGATGCTCTGATCAAAAGATGAGTAACTTGAATAGAATTGGATGGACAATCAATTGCAACTTGATTGGCCAAGAATCAACTCATGTCCAAAATGACGTCTGAGCCTGAAGAACGGGCTCTAGGTATTAACTGATGATAGTGAGTATTCACATACCTATTGAATCAAAGGCTCAAAATGACAATGAAAAAGGATGCTAATGATTATTCCTAGACATATGGAAGTAACCATAATGCAAGCAGGCAAGACTTTCCAGAGCAATAGGTTGTAGAGGATTCTTGAAATCTCGGATAGTATTTCAAAGTATCATGTGAAACACATGAACAACTAGGAATGAACGGATCCTTAGAAAGTGTGAGAAATTATTCATAGTGGTATTCATGCGGCAAGGAGCTGCAATAATTCGAGGCATCTTGTAATAACAAGAGCAACGGGGACTGAGTTTATGATTGGCAAGTGTATGACGTTATCCATAAGGATATATTGGTGGTAGGGGATCGCAAAGGCGGTGGGCACAAGGGTCTCGGGTAAGCATCGAAGAGTATCTTCAGAATCTTCTGGTAAATCAAGCCATCACCTGGAATGAGGTTACGAGAACCTAAACTTAGAGTTAGAAAAATCTTTAACCCCAATAGAAAAGAGATCAGAACCAAGAGTAAAGGCGAGGAATGACAAATCCTAATACCACCCATTTGTGATGTGGGCCCGTAAGCCACACAACAATGTTAGTAAAATAGTTTTCAAATACTAGACTCAACTTTGGCCAAGGAGTTGGAAAGGGGGATACGTATAGGCAGTCGGCTCTGATTCAACTTGTGATGCCTCGACTTAATCGTGCACCAATACACGCAAATGCGCACGATCTAGATCAGAGACCCACAGGAAGATATCACAACACAACACTAGACACCAAATAAAATAATACAAGCTTTATACTACAAGCCAGGAAAAGCAACAATGCTTGAGTACAGACATAAGTTAAACAAGTCCACCTTCAGAAGGCTAGCACAAACATCAACGTAGATCGAAAAGGCAAGGCCTGCTGCCTGGAAGCCTCCTAACTACTCCTAGCCATCGGCGGTCTCCACATAGTAGTAGGCTCCGTCGGGGTAGTAGTAGTCGTCGGTGGTGGCATCGGGCTCCTGGGATCCTTCATCTAATTGCAATAATCGGGTATAGGGGAAAAATAGGTAGCAAAGAAAATGTGAGTACTCATCCAAAGTACTCGCATGACTTACATGGAAACTATGCTAAGTATGCATCGGTATTAGAGGAGTGCGGCTATATCTTTGGACTAAACTGCAGAAATGCGAAGAGAAGGGAAATCATAGCCTATTGAAGACTAGCATCTTGCAGCATCTTGCACCAACAGAAGAGAGTAGAGTACCATAACATAATAGTAGTAAATATGTTGTAGTAACGCCCAGAGATCCTTCCTTGACTACCTGCAAGAAAGCAATCCCGGAGCCATGATATCCATTTCACATCTCCAGTATCCAGTACTGGTTGTATCAATCTGGATACAACTCTGAGCGTTCGTTACGATGGACACGACTATTCAAATAGATAATACTTCCCTGCAAGGGTGCACTTACCCAACACGCTCGGTTAACTCCGGCCGGGCACACCATCAGATCATACCCGGTCTCGTCTGATCGACGCACTGTAGTCCTAGCTAGGCTCAACAGAGAGGCCAACACACTGATCTACCTCCTATGCACTGAGGGGTCTTGGGCCCATCGCCCTTTGCACTCCTGCGCGTTGCGTGGATGGCCAGGATCAGTCCTGGCTACCTCTACAACAAAGCAGTTGCTTAGGCAGACCACCCGGTCGCTTGCTGCTCAATCACTGACGTCCGAAGAGCTTTCGGCTGATACATACAACGTAGAGTGCCCATAATTATTCCTGCGTGGTGGTTAGTGCGAAAAGGCCAGAGGCCTACTCGGATCACACACTGGTACAGTGAGCTGCTATACAAACGGTTTTTAACCCCTTTCCGCGACGGCATTTTAAATTGTCGCCTTGCTAGTGTGGGCGATAGGGGGGGTCCTTCCCACACAACCCAGAAACCGTCGGGGACATGGAGTAGGAATGCATACATTTTCCAGAACAAAGCGTATGTGATGTGATACGTCTCCAACGTATCTATAATTTTTTATTGTTCCAGGCTATTATATTATCTGATTTGGATGCTTTATATGCATTAATATGCTATTTTATATTATTTTTGGGACTAACCTATTAACCTAGAGCCAGTGCCAGTTTCTGTTTTTTCCTTGTTTTAGAGTTTCGCAGAAAAGGAATACCAAACGGAGTCCAAACGGAATCAAACTTTCGCGATGATTTTTCTTGGACCAGAAGACATCCAGAGGACTTGGAGTACACGTCAGGAAAGCCACGAGGAACCCACAAGGATGGAGGGCGCGCCCAGGGGGTAGAGCACGCCCCCACTAACCTATTTCTTCTGCCTATATATTCTCAAATATTCCAGAACCTACCAGGGGAGCCACGAAAACACTTTTCCACCGCTGCAACCTTCTGTACCAGTGAGATCCCATCTACGGGCCTTTTCTGGCATCCTGCCGGAGGGGATTCGATCACGAAGGGCCTCTACATCAACACCATTGCCTCTCCGATGAAGCGTGAGTAGTTTACCTCAGACCTACGGGTCCATAACTAGTAGCTAGATGGCTTCTTCTCTCTCTTTGATTCTCAATACCATGTTCTCCTCGATGTTCTTGGAGATCTATCCGATGTAATACTCTTTTGCGGTGTGTGTGCCGAGATCTGATGAATCGTGGATTTATGATCAACTTATCTATGAATATTATTTGAATCTTATCCGAACTCTTATATGCATGATTTGATATCTTTGCAAGTCTCTTAGAGTAACACATTAAGTATTATCAGTTTGGTTTGGCCAACTAGATTGGTTTTTCTTGCAATGGGATAAGTGCTTAGCTTTGGGTTCAATCTTGCGGTGCTCGATCCCAGTGACAGAAGGGGAACCGACATGTATTGTATTGTTGCCATCGAGGATAAAAAGATGGGGTTTTCATCATATTGCTTGAGTCTATCCCGCTACATCATGTCATCTTACTTAATGTGTTACTCTGTTCTATGAACTTAATACTCTACATGCAAGCAGGATTCGGTCGATGTGTGGAGTAATAGTAGTAGATGTAGGCAGGAGTCGGTCTACTTGATACGGACGTGATGCCTATATTCATGATCATTGCCTTAGATATCGTCATAACTTTGCTCTTTTCTATCAATTGCTCGGCAGTAATTTGTTCACCCACCGTAATATTTTCTATCTTGAGAGAAGCCTCTAGTGAAACCTATGGCCCCCGGGTTTATTTTTCATCATATAAGTTTCCGCTCTACAATTTTAGTTTCCGATTTACTTCCTTTGCAATCTTTTACTTTCCGTTCCATAAACCAAAAATACCAAAAATATTACTTTAATTACCGTTTATCCATCTATATCAGATCTCACTTTGCAAATAACCGTGAAGGGATTGACACCCCTTTATCGCGTTGGATGCAAGTTGGTGTTTGTTTGTGCAGGTATTCGATGACTTGCGCGTTGTCTCCTACTGGATTGATACCTTGGTTCTCAAAACTGAGGGAAATACTTACTCTACTTTGCTGCATCACCCTTTCCTCTTCAAGGGAAAAACTAACGCAAGCTCAAGAAGTAGCATGATGCCCGCATCTGTCCCAAATGCGATTCTTCACACAACTGTTTGTGATATATCGAATATCCCAAACGCTCCATCTTTGCTACTCGTGTGTGCTGCCATTAGCATTGCACATGCTATTATGTGGTGCAATGTTTATTATGCGCACTCCATCACAAACAATTCATGATTGCCAAGTGTGTGCGGTCAGGAGACTATCACACACATTCACTTCTTCTGAACCGTCTGCGATCCGTAATTAAGAAGATTATCTAATCATCGTACGAGTGTCGGATAGGATTACGAAACGTCAAACCGTCGTACCAGTGTTGTACAGGATAACTATCGCGCACATTATTATGTGGTGCGGCGTTTATGATGCCTACGATATTTGAAATAGTTCATCATTGTAAACCGTGTATGATAAGGCGACTATCACAAACATTTAGTTTGCTTGCATCGTTTGTGATATTGTATGACATCACAAACGCTTCACAAATGGCAACTGTGTGCAGGGTACCACACGTTTCTTCTCTGCAAACCGTGTCGGAAGTACATGTATATCACACACGTTTGTGCTTTACAGACCGTGTGCGCCGTACGACATGCAGAGCATATTTTGACCCTAACTAAATTGCTGATATTTAAAATTGTACCGAATTTAAACTTGAAAGTTGGCTATAACTTTATTCATATTCATCAGGTTTAACAACCAATGCATTATTCGATTCACAGATACACGTGTTCAAGAATTACATAAGCACCAAATAAAGAAAGATCAACCAGGGTTGTATACTTGTACTATTAAACATGGTAAAGAAAAATGCAACAGACATTCTGGTCCCTGAACAAGGTGAAGTGGAATGCCCGTATTGTGCTCTCCTACATGTAGAAGGCACGCATGACTCAGTCCAACCCCTTGTGATGGCCGACCGCCGATCCTTCATTGTCTTCATGACTCATGAGGGCATCTAGATAGTCATTGTGTTCTGGTAGAAATACTTTAACCTTTGCATACCCACCAATCATGCAGTTTGAGAGGGAATCATGAGTAAACTACTTTGAGAACCACTGCAAAGGAAAAAGATTTAGTCATTTTCATCTAACACAACTCATTATGGGCTGTAAAAAGAAGGCTACAGAGTTCTTACTTACCATGCTGCAGTTCACTGTTGTCTTGGATAAAGTGTAAACAAATAGTTTAATTGCCATCTTTTGACCCATTTTACAAACAATCTTTATCAGTTTCCTCACTTGATGTTGGTTCATCAATATCTCATTGCCCCATACGTAGAAAGGGTCAAAGCACGGATCTTTACCAATGACATGTACCTAAAAGCACCAAGTTAACATTAGAAGCTAAACAACAATTGCAAAATGATGTAGTACAACACTCCCTCCGCCCCATTATATAAGATCCTGTAGCATCCAATATACTAACGGCGTGGATGAATAAACATCTTATATTATAGGGCGGACGAAGTTTATTACATTTTTACAAATAACAGCCGATTAACTGTAGTTAACCGTTACTGTGTTCTTGGTGTTCTTGCTGCTCTTCTATGTATATCTAGACATCATCAGAACATTAAGGTAACACTCTTTGGTTTGAGACTACATTTTCCAAAGGTTGTCACACCTAAGGTTAGGTGTGTGTTTGGTTCAAGCCACATCATAGGCAAGCCACACTACGGTCCCACATCACATACACTCAAAAAGTGTGGCAAGATTCTCTTAGGCGTGCCAACTTGTGGCTCTCGTTTTGAAGAACTAACCCTTTGGCAAGTTTGGCAACATTGTATGGCAAAGTGTGGCACTCCTAGGCCTAGAACCAAACAGCTCTTCCTTGTTGCTGTGTGGCCTAGGATTGCATATTTAGTCAATCAGTACAATGCATCTTGCTATGTAGCCTTAGATATGTTAGATATGGCCCTAGTTAACCTACCGATAAATGGGTTATAGATATATTCAATGAAATGTCCGATTCAACGATTAATCCCTTATCAGCCCCCGGCTTATATGGTACCAGCTACCGATATCCTGAACAGTGAGTATATATAAGCCATGGGATGAAACTAACCTCGATGGTAAACAACAGATATTCCAATATTTTCCTATGTAAGTATATCTAAAGGCATGTTAAGCACAACAGGCTAAACATCAGCCAAAAATAGCCATGGTAGAGAACATAATCTCCAAATGATAGCTTCATGGCAAAGGTTTAAGCACGCTAATTAAGAAAAACAAGAAGTGGAAAGGTGTGTTATTAACTGCAACATGCCTAATATTTAAAAACAAGCAAACATAGTTATTCAAACTTGTATTGTGTAGGTCTAAGTACACTAGTTATTGATAAATCAAATGGAAAGGCATGTGATGTCTACTACGCAACCTTCTTCTTGTAGACTCGTGTTGGGCCTCCAAGCGCAGAGTTTTGTAAGACAGTAGCAAATTTCCCTCAAGTGGATGACCTAAGGTTTATCAATCCGTGGGAGGCGTAGGATGGAGATGGTCTCCCTCAAACAACCCTGCAACCAAATAACTAAGAGTCTCTTGTGTCCCCAGCACACCCAATACAATGGTAAATTGTATAGGTGCACTAGTTCGGCGAAGAAGGTGATACAAGTGTAATATGGATGGTAGATATAGGTTTTTGTAATCTGAAAATATACAAACAACAAGGTAACTAGTAATAAAAGTGAGCAAAAATGGTATTGCAATGCTTGGAAACAAGGCCTAGGGTTCATACTTTCACTAGTGCAAGTTCTCTCAACAATGGTAACATAATAAAATCATATGGCAATCCCTCAACGTGCGACAAAGAGTCACTCCGAAGTTCCTATAATGGAGACCAAAAGATGAAACTGCTTGTAGGGTACGAAACCACCTCAAAGTTATTCTTTCTAATCAATCCATTGAGCTATTCCTATAAGTGTCAGAAACAGCCCTAGAGTTCGTAGTAAAATAACACCATATGACACACATAAATCAACCCTAATGTCACCTAGATACTCCAATGTCACCACAAGTATCCATGGGACAATTATATGATATGCATCAAACAACTTCAGATTCGTAAAATTCAATCCAACATAAAGAACCTCAAAGAGCGCCCCAAGATTCCTAACAGAGAAATAAGGACGAAAACGTGCGTCAACCCCTATCCCTATGCATAGATTACCCCAATGTCACCTCGGGAATCCGCGAGGTGAGTGCCAAAACATACATCAAGTGAATCAATAGAACACCCCATTGTCACCAGGGGTATCTCACGCAGGACATACACCAAGTGTTCTCAAATCCATAATAGTATTCAATCCGATAATAGTGAAACCTCAAAGGTAAAACTCAATTCATCACAAGAAGGTAGAGGGGGAGAAACACCATAGGATCCGACTATAATAACAAAGCTCGTGGTACATCAAGATCGTGCCATATCAAGAACACGAGAGAGAGAGAGAGAGAGAGAGAGAGAGAGAGAGATCAAACACATAGCTATGGGTACATAACCTCAGCCCCGAGGGTGAACAACTCTCTCCTCGTCATGGAGATCGTCGGGATGATGAAGATGGCCACCGGTGATGGTTCCCTTTTGGTAGGGTGCCCGAACGGGCTCCCGATTGGTTTTTCATGGCTATAGAGGCTTTCGGCGGCAGAACTCCTTATATAGGTTTCTTTCTGGGGTTTTTTGGATTTGTAGGAATTTTTGGCATCGGTTTCAAGTCAGGGGGTCCACGAGGCAGTGGCAAGGCAGGGGCGCGCCCTAGGGGGGCACCCTCCACCCTTGTGGATGCCTCGTGGCTCCTCTGGTCCATCTCCGATACTCCATGGGCTTATTTTGGTCCATAAAAAATCTTCGTAAAGTTTCAGCTCATTTGGACTCCGTTTGGTATTCCTTTTCTGTAAAACTCAAAAACATGGAAAAACAGAAACTGGCACTGTGCTCTAGGTTAATAGGTTAATCTCCAAAACAATATAAAATAGCATATAAATGCATATAAAACATCCAACATGGATAATATAATAGCATGGAACAATAAAAATTATAGATACGTTGGAGACATATCAAGCATCCCCAAGCTTAATTACTGCTCGTCCTTGAGTAGGTTAATGATAAAAACAGAATTTTTGATGTGGAATGATATCTAACATATTTATCCATGTAATTTTCTTTATTGTGGCATGAATATTCAGATCCATAAGATTCAAAACAAAAGTTTAATATTGACATAAAAACTATAATACTTCAAGCATACTAATAAAGCAATCATGTCTTCTCAAAATAACATGGCCAAAGAAAGTTATCCCTACAAAATCATATAGTCTGGCTATGCTCCATCTTCATCACACAAAGTATTAAATCATGCACAACCCCGATGACAAGCCAAGCAACTGTTTCATACTTTTGATGTTCTCAAACTTTTTCAACTTTCACGCAATACATGAGTGTCAGCCATGGATATAGCACTATAGGTGGAATGGAATATGGTGGTTGTGGAGAAGACAAAAAGAAGGAGATAGTCTCACATCAACTCGGTGTATTAACGAGCTATGACGATGCCCATCAATAGATATCAATGTGAGTGAGTAGGGATTTCCATGCAACGGATGCACTAGAGCTATAAGTGTATGAAAGCTCAAAAGGAAACTAAGTGGCACTACTAGGGAAAACCTTATACATAGAGGTATAGCAGTAGCGCTGGACAGAACAAAGCGCTACTACAACTTAGTAGTAGCGCACGTCAAGAAAGCGCGTGAAAATTATAGTTGTAGCAGTAGCGCGTCTGCATGAGAAAGCGCTACTACTATAATACCCACACTGTTGCCGGTAGGCTAGTAAAAGTAGTAGCAAGCTTGAGGAAAACACGCTATTGCTAAGTGCCTTGTAGCAGCGCGTTTCTGTTGTAGAGTGCTACTGCTAAGAAAAAGAAAATATGTATAAAAATAAATAGAAAAGTAAATGAAAATGAAAGAAATAGAAAAAGGAGAAATGAAAAAAAAGAAAAAGAAAAATAGAGGAGAAAGGCATAGCGGTAGCGCTTGTTCTCACAAAGCGGTATAGCTACATTAGCTGTAGCGCTTTTTGCGTTCCCGCGCTATAGCTAAGTTCCTTAGAGAAAAGGAAAAGAAAAGGGAAATAAATATTACTTCCTGTAGCACTAGCGCGTTTTGGTGGAAAGAGCTATACCTAACTTAGCTATAGCATCTTTTTTCTACCAGCGCTACTGCTAGTTTGACTTAACCACGTGCGGGCTCAAATTTTGCTAAGTCCTTTCCCCCTCACCCCCTCTCCCCCACTCGATCTATCGCCGCCTTCGATCGCCCTGCGCCCGAGCACGCCCGAGACGCCAGCGGTCGCCCGAGCCTACCCTCGGCCTCACCGCCGCCGCACTCAACCTTGCCGCCGCCGCCCGAGCCCTCCCTAGACTGTCGCCACCCGAGCCCGCCCTCGCCACGGACCGTAAGCCTCTCGCTCTCCTCTCCCCTGCCCTCCTCTCTCTCTCTCTCTGCTAGCTAGGGCAAAGTTCATAGAGCGCTACCGTGACGATGTTTATATGAACCCTAGGGGTTCATATGAACCCTAGATTTGTTTAGGATAGTAGGAATTTTTTTAGCATTTAGGAAAATGATTTAGCAATTTTTTTAGGAAATTAGCTAGGGCAAATTTGTATGAAAATGCCTAAACAGTAATTCCATTTAGCTTTAAATTAATAGAGGGTATATAAATAATAGTAGCATTTAGCTTTAAATTAATAGAGGCTATAAACAGAAAACAGTAGCATTTAGCTATAAAAAATTATTTGGACTATGGACCTGAATCTGGTCCAAATTTCATTCAAATGAAATTTGAATTATTTGGACTATGGACCTGAATATTTTTGAAGAAATTGGGTGTAGGTACTAAGGTCTTCCTGTGGAATTTTGGTGAGGTCAGAAGGGTTAGAGAAAATGGAGTTCCTTTGCAATTTCTAATAAGGTCAAGTATTGTTGGAATATTTGCTCTAATTTGTATGAAAAGAAAATAATGTGTGTGAGAGAGAGGGAGGAATAGCTAGAACAGAATTTGGGTTCTGTCCTAGGCAGAGAAGTGTTTAGTGAGGTCATTTTGCAAAGGTTTTTGTTTTGAAAAGACCACCATTTTTCAGGGAAAAGAATTTAGGCAAGTTTTATTTTAAAGATGATCCCTTCCTAGACATTTAGCTTTAGACAAAAAAACGAAAGTAACTAGCTATAAATAAAAAACAGTAGCTATGGCATTTGGCTATAAACAAAAAACAGAATTGTTTTTCCTTTCAAAAACTTGGTTAAAGTAATTGTTGTTATGTAAACGAAAAACAAGATTGATGTTATATGATATATGTCATTGATGTTCATTTGCATATTCCATTATTGTTTATTATATCTTTTCATTGAAGTGGTCATGTTATATGAAAATTCCTCAATAGTGTTTGCTCATGTTATATGCAACATTGAAGTGGTTCGATTGTGCCAAAGTGGCCTTTTGTTGTTTGCAGGGAATGATTCCGAGTGGCCTATGTTTTGCCGGAATGTTGATTCATTTCTATTCCGGCAAATTTTAGGTGCTCTATTTGTCTAGTTTGTAGCAAAGGTCATGCCAAAATTTTCCGTGAATTTGGGCATGACTTGTGCTACAAACTAGGAAGTATCGAGTGCCCGGGATTTTCCCCAACGAGAATGAATCAACATTCTTGCAAAACATTCGCCTTTTTTATGTCATTATTCATTTTATTAGGTTTAGAATTAATTGACTAGATTTAATCATAGGAAACATGGCTAGCAACGATGAAGGACAAGGTTCTGGTGATTGCAACGTCTACGCGGCGGCAGACGCCTATTTGAACCTTGTCGATGAGCAACGGTTGTTGCAGGGCCCACCTGTCACATCCGAGACTGAGACCGATACCAAGACCGACGCCGAGACCGGCGCTGAGACTGACACCGGCGCCGAGACCGGCACTGAGACTGGCAAAGCCAGTATAGAACCGAAACCGAAGAGGCAACGACGCCCAAACCAGCTCATCACTACTAGACTGGTGGTCACGGAGGTGGACGACGGCAATTTTCAGCCAAAAGAGCCTACGAAAGCGCACGCGTGCTACGACAATCAAATAGGCTGCATTCTATGAGCAACCGCCACCATCAACGATGGGAAACTAAAGAAGATACCAGATATGAAGCACTCCCTCATAACGAAGCTGCACCAGGTATTCTTGTTCCTGGGGCGGGATGAAATCAAATATAAAAATCCAGATAAAGATCCGACAATGAAGAAGATAAATAGACACGCCATGGGCAAGTTTAGCGGCGCGTTGTCTGCCTGGAAAGTAAGGGTGAAACATCGGATCATCGACAAAGAGTAACCCTACTATGAGATTGTAAAGGATAATCCGACAATTATGGAAGAGCAGTTTGAAATATTCAAGGTGGCTTGTGTTGCCGAAGCTGCCAAAGAAAAGTCGGAGTACATGAAGGGGCTTCAAGAAGGAACATGGGGTGCCACCATGTCGGAAGCCATGGTTACGCGGGGAAGAGGTCCATTTCGGCCAAGGAGGACGCGGAACCCGAAAGTCTGGGCATCCCAGACCCCTTGGCAGAGTTCACCATCCCGCAGGAGCGTGACATCATTAAGGCCCGGTACCATTGGGACCCAGTCAAGAAGGTTTTCGAGACGGACGTGGTCACGAGGGAGTTCATGAGACTGCTCGTAATTTTTAATTTACCCCCTAATTTTAGATTCCGGTCAATTCGACTACACGTTTAGTCATATTTGTAAACGATCCTTGTTCCTTTTGCAGAAAGAGCAGCACATGATTGCGGCCGAAAGCGACTCGCCGTCTGAGGCATTGGCAAGGCCCAAGTGGGACACCCCATTCAACCAGGCCTTGAACATATTGAAAGGACTCGCGGTGGACACTCGGCCGTTGTATGGACGCGTGCACGGCTTCAGAGACGGCGCCACGTGGAAGAAGTACTACCGTGAGACCACGGAGTAGAGGAAGGAAAGAGGGAGGTTAAATGAAGAAAACATCAACAAGAAGGTTGAGATTGCGGTTGAAAAGAGATTAGTTGAGACAGTCAAAGCAGCGGTAGCTGCCGCAAAAGAGGAGATTGCAGCTTCGTATAGTGTCTTGGTTCTGGCTATCGTCAGTTGGACCAGGCAAAATCCAAATAAGGATGCAACGGACTTTCCCCTTTCCAACTTCTTGGGGAGCAGCGCGACTAGCATTGCACCAGCACCTGCTCCCGCACCTGCTCCTGCACCGGCTCCCGCACCTGCTCTTGCACTGGCTCCCTCACCTTCTCATAGCAGGCCATCCTCCATCTCGGACGTGCTCGGCGGTGCTTCATCTTTGGCTGAGCTCGACGCCCTCATGGTACCTATCACACCGGCCCTCTTAAATATAGGCCTAATCTCCCATTTCCGTTGCCTTTCAGATGTCTCACGTCGCAGACATGTCTTTGCAGGCCGACGTAACCCCATGCACCATACTGTACACCATCAACGGCCAGAAGGTGGACGTGGGGAAGGCAACGATAGTGAAGCCGAAGGAACAATTGTTCCACAGCCGGCCGATCCCCCTGACGTCTTCAAGGTTTCCGTGGCCAGTGTCAGACCGGGCCACGAGAATTTGGCTCCTTTGGTACTAGGGGGAGATGACGACGAGACCCCGCGGCGGCTTGGCGATTGCAAGAGTTGGGTCCTGTTGTGGCCAAAGAGTCTGCTTCGTCTGGAGGCGGCTGGGAGCACACCCACGACCACGCAGCCTCAGCAAGGTATGAACATCAACACCCCACCTACCCAATTAGCGTCGCCTGTCGTGCCGGGTGATAGCGGACGAGGTGAGGAAGAGGCTCCATTAGTCGCTGATGACGTCGCTGTCGTCGAAGAAGCAATGCATGATATTGATCCCATCGATTAGGATGACGATGACACTCTATAGTATCTCAATACGGGCGCCTATGACGATGGAGGATTGATGGCTCAGCAGGATGAGAACTCAGGGTTTGAGCGTCATGAGTCGGTGCCTGGATTGACGGAGGATGAACGTATTATAGACAACCTTCCAGTAACAAAGAAGCATAGGAAGAGATCGAGGAAAGGCAACAAAGATGCTTCTATGATCCAGCCGCCTCGGCAGCCTCGGGTTCAAGACCGTATACCTGTCATGGGTGCGGCGAAATACCATATCCCCCGTGAACTGATCCTACCTAAGGCAGTGGTAGAGGACATATACGGCGATCTCAGGAGACTTCATGATGATGTGCTGTGAAGAGAGAAAAGCCTGACCACCTCGCAAAATCCATGATACCTGCTCTACGTGGTTAACGTGCCGCAGCAAAGGTTGTACGTCAAAACATTCCCCACGAAAAAGTTCTTCCTTCGATTCGATTACATCTTCGACATGTTTCACTTGAAAAAGCTAGATTTTATGTTTGTCCGCCTTTTCCCGTGTACATGAACTACATCATCAGGATTGAGCAGATACCTTATATCTGTGTCGCTGACCCGTACTTCATGCACGAGAGCTTCTTAGTAGTCTACGAAAAGTACCGTGAATACGCGAGTAACTACATCGCCGATTTCATGGTCGGCAATAAGGACAAGGAGACGATTCTAGTGCCTTATCATCCCATGTAAGTCATCCATGGATATCCTTCCTTCGATTTCAATCATTCATTTGCATGCGTGGAGGCTAATTTTAGGTGTACTTATTTTGCGCAGCGACGGGGCGCCGTCCTTATCATCCTTTACCCCCGATTCTCCCACGCTCTTTACTTGGACTTGTCGAAGAACATGAAGAAAAAGGATTACACCCACATCAAGTTTGTTCTCGATAGTGCTATCTTTAGCTACGGCCTACGGGGTGGAGAGATCACGCTCAAGTAGACAAGGAAGTGCGCGCCCTGCTTCGGCCATAAGACTGACTTCTGCTGCATGCAGCAACCGAGTGGTACTCTCAGTGATGGATTCTATGTCCTCCACCACATGCTGGAGTACAGACGGGATCAGTAGAACCTTCGCATGTCACCTAGATCCAGCGATGCCGATATTCTGCAATGGGCAAAGAACCTAGGAGATATCCCGGATCACCGACTCCGAGCTGAGTTCTATCACATCTAGTGTGAACTTGCCCAAATCATCATGAAGGAGGTCCTCGATAAAACAGGGATGTTCTACGAATAAGGGCAAATGTCACGGGAAGACGCCCGAACACACGTAGCCGCTCAGCGTCTCGACCTGAAGCGTTTCACTACGCTCGGGTACTATCTCCCTGACTTGGATGGATGGCACAACATGTTGGAGTGATTGACGATATATGACAATGTGTCCGTTTAGTCCATACTTTCTGTATGATGAAACTTTGAGTTATGCACGATAAAATTTTATTTGTGATGTAATTAATCCGTCCTCCTCAACTAGCGAAGATCACTCTAGTTAGGGCATTTTGGGTACGATGAACTTTGTTATTTATGCTTATGATATGTTGCTTCTATTTTTGCCAAGTCTGTCTCTTTCTGTTACTCAACTATATATGTTGCATATCATCGACTCATGTGACGATGCAGGTGCATAGATCATCGATGGCGAAGAAGTGCTACGCCAGGAGTATACGACGAGTGGCCGGAGTGTCAGGCCCAGGTGTACCAGTTTCTGAGTGACAGCCAGTAGTTAGTTTAGGTTCACGCTAGTGCGAGAGAGGGATACAAACCGACGCCTCAAGAAGTACTACATTATATATGATGAGACATGCCATGTAACTTGTATAGCTATATCGTGATTATGATGTGACGACATGATTTGTGTTGGATGATATGATGAGACTATTATGTGTATGATATGATGAGCATATTGCATGTTTATGATATGATTAGAATAATGTATAAAACTTGTACAAAAACATCGCAAATACGTAGCAAAAAAAAGATATGAGAAAATATAGTAGTAGCACTCTTTAGCGTTGGACAGGAAAACGCTACTGCTAAAGCACTTAACAGTAGCGCTAGTATGGAATGCGCTACTACTAAGTAGGTATAGCAGTAGCGCGTGTCAAAATGCGCTACTGCTAAACATTAGTTGTAGTGCCGTATTAGTAGCGCGGTGCCCCGCGCTACTGATAGCCTTTAGACCCGCACTATTGCTAGGCTTTTCCCTAGTAGTGTGGGTGTGCATCCAACTCGCTTGCTCACGAAGACCTAGGGCAGTTTGAGGAAGCCCATCATTGGACTATACAAGCCAAGTTCTATAATGAAAAATTCCCACTAGTATATGAAAGTGACATCATAGGAGACTCTCTATCATGAAGGTCATGGTGCTACTTTGAAGAACAAGTGTGGTAAAAGGATAGTAACATTGCCCCTTCTCTCTTTTCTCTCATTTTTTTTATATTTAGGGCTGTTTAGCCTCTCTTTTTTCGTCCGGAGTCTCATTCTGACTTGTGGGGGAATCATAGTCTCCATCATCCTTTCCTCACATGGGACAATTCTCTAATAATGATGATCATCACACTTTTATTTACTTATAACTCGATACTTAGAAAAAATATGAGTCTATATGAATGCCTCCGGCGGTGTACCGGGATGTGCAGTGACTCAAGAGTGACATGTATAAAAAATATGAATGGTGGCTTTACCACAAATACGATGTCAACTACATGATCATGCAAAGCAATACGACAATGATGAAGCGTGTCATAATAAACGGAATGGTGGAAGTTGCATGGCAATATATCTCGGAATGGCTATGGAAATGCCATAATAGGTAGGTATGGTGGATGTTTTGAGGAAGGTATATGGTGGGTGTAATGCATCGGCGAAAGTTGCGCGGTATTAGAGAGGCTAGCAATGGTGGAAGGGTGAGAGTGCGTATAATCCATGGACTCAACATTAGTCATAAAGAACTGACATACTTATTGCAAAATACTATTAGCTATCGAAACAAAGTACTAATACGCATGCTCCTAGGGTGATAGATTGGTAGGAAAAGACCATCGCTTGTCCCCGACCGCCACTCATAAGGAAGATAATCAATAAATAAATCATGCTCCGACTTCCTCACATAACGGTTCACCATACGTGCATGCTTCGGGAATCTCAAACTTTAACACAAGTATTTCTACCAATCCACAACTACTCACTAGCATGACCGTAATATCACCATCTTTATATCTCAAAACAATTACAAGGAATCAAATTTCACATAGTATTCAACGCACTTTATATGAACGTTTTTATTATATCCCTCTTGGATGCCCATCATATTAGGACTAAATTCATAACCTAAGAAAATTACCATGCTGTTTAGAGACTCTCAAAATAATATAAGTGAAGCATGAGAGTTCATCAATTCTACATAATAAAACCACCGCCGTGCTCTAAAAATATATAAGTGAAGCACTAGAGAAAATGAAAAACTACTCCAAAAGATATAAGTGAAGATCAATGAGTAGTCGAATAATTATGTAAATATGTGAAGACTCTCTAACATTTAAGAATTTAAGATCATGGGATATTATTCAAACAGCAAGCAAATCCTAATAAAATAAAATGATGCTCCAAGCAAAACACATATCATGTGGTGAATAAAAATATATCTCCAAGTAAGGTTACCGATGAACAAACACGAAAGAGGGGATGCCATCTGGGGCATCCCCAAGATTAGCTGCTTGGTTGTTCTTGAATATTAACTTGGGGTGCCTTGAGCATCCCCAAGCTTAGTCTCTTGCCACTCCTTATTTTGTAATCCATCGAAACTTGACCCAAAACTTGAAAACTTCACAACACAAAACTCAACAGAAAACTCGTAAGCTCCGTTAGTATAATAAAGCAAATCACCACTTAGGTACTATTGTGAACTCATTCTAAATTTATATTGGTGTTATATCTACTGTATTCCAACTTCTACATGGTTCATACCCTCCGATACTACCCATAGATTCATGAAAATAAGCAAACAACACAATGAAAACAGAATCTATCAAAAACAGAACAGTCTGTAGTAATCCAGAAACTTCGTATACTTCTGTAACTCCAAAAATTCTGAAAAATTAGGACAACCTGGGAAATTTGTATATCAATCATGTATCAAAAATTCAGAATTTTATCATGCCCAGTGAATTTTTGAAAATTCTACAACTGGATGCAAAAGTTTCTGTTTTTGCACAGAATCAAGTCAACTATCATCCACATTATCCTAAAGGCTTTACTTGGAACTTTAATGAAACAAAACTATAAAACATGATTAGTACAGTAGCCTAATCATGTGAAAACACAAAAATAGTAGGGTAAATATTGGGTTGTCTCCCAACAAACACTTTTCTTTAATGCCTTTTTAGCTAGGCATGGTGATTCCAATGATGGTCACATAAAATATAAGAATTGAAACATAACGGGAGCATCATGAAGAATATGACTAGCACATTTAACTCTAACCCACTTCCTAGGCTTAGTGATTTTGTGAGCAAACAACTTATGGGAGCAAGAATCAACTAGCATAGGAAGGCAAAACAATCATAACTTCAAGATTTTCAACACATAGAGAGGAAACTTGATATTATTGCAGCTCCTACAAGCATATATTCCTCCCTCATAATAATTTTCAGTACCATCATGAATGAATTAAACAATATAGATATCACACAAAGCATTCTTTTCATGATCGACAATCATAGAAATTTTACTACTCTCCACATAAGCAAAATTCTTCTCATTCGGAATAGTGGGAGCATCATAAGAAACTCAAATACAATAAATTGTTTCCACATTAGAATAGTAATACACAGAAAAAGGTTAATCATAATCATGACTAGTTTTATAAATATAATCATCACTACTTTTTATAACATAAGTGTCATCACAATAATCCTCATAAGTAGCAACTTCGTCTTCATCATAATCAATTGAAACCTCTTCCAAGATAGTGGAATCATTACTAAATAAAGTCATGACCTCTCCAAATCCACTTTTATCATTATAATAAGATTCAACACCCTCCAAAATAGTGGGATAATTATTATCCAAAGTTGACACTCTTCCAAATCCACTTTCATAAATATTGCAATCATCATAAATAGGAGGCATGCTATCATCATAATAAATTTGCACATCAAATCTTGGGGGACTAAAAACATAATCTTCATCAAGCATAACATCCCCAAGCTTGGGACAAACACTAATTGCAGCAAATAAATTCTCAAACATGTCATTCTCAACAAACATAGCATCCCCAAGCTTGTTGCTTTGCATATCATAAGCATAATCACTCTCATCATTAATAGTATGAATAGCACCAATAGTATAGCAATTATTATCATCACAACTTTCTGAGTTGGTGCCAAAAAGATTTTCAAGATTATAAGAAGTATCATTATTTTCCCAATCATTATCATCACAATGAGTAATAGGCATAACAAAATAATCCTCAATAGTTTCTTTGGACATTGTACCATAAGTCAAGGAATCAATATCATCATCAAGTATATCATCTTCCACATTTATTTTTGATTCACTTTAATGAGGTAAAACAATAATAGGAGTGATGTCTACTAGGCAACTTTATTCTTGTAGACACGTGTTAGGCCTCCAAGCGCAGAGTTTTCTAGGACAGTAGCAATTTTCCCTCAAGTGGGTGACCTAAGGTTTATCAATCCATTAGAGGTGTAGGATGAAGATGGTCTCTCTCAAATGACCCGGCAACCAAATACAAGAAATCTCTTGTGTCCCCAGCACACCCAATACAATGGAAAATTGTATAGGTGCACTAGTTCGGCGAAGAGATGGTGAGAAAAGTGTAATATTGATGGTAGAAATATATTTTTATAATCTGAATAAATAAAAACAGAAAGGTAGCAAATAGTAAACGGGCACAAAAAGGTATTGCAATGCTTGAAAATGAGGCCTAGGGTCCGTACTTTCACTAATGCAACCTCTCAACAATGCTAACATAGTTGGATCATATGCTTATCCCTCAAAGTGCAATAAAGAATCTCTCCCGAGTTCCTATTAGTGGAGAACAAAAGATAGAAATTGTTTGTAGGGCAATAAATACATCATGTGTTCTCATATCTGAATATTCAATCCGACAAGACAAAACTTAAAAGGGTAAAGACTCAATTCATCACAACAAGAGTATAGAGGGGAGAAACATCATATGATCCATCTATGTTAACAAATCCCATTATATAGATCACGAGAGAGAGATATTGAACACATAGCTACTAGTACAAACCCTCAGCCCCGACGGTGGACTACTCCCTCCTCATCGGAGTGGCCGCCAGGATGATGAAGATGGCCACTGGTGATGATTCCCCCCTCCAGCAGGGTGCCGGAAAGAGTCTAGATTGGTTTTCGGTGGCTACAGAGCCTTGCGGCGGTGGAACTTCTGATCTAGGTTAAACCCGAAGGGTTTTGGAATATTTGTGAATTTATAGGGTAAAGAGGGGGTGCGGGAGGCCACCGAGGTGGGCACAACCCACCTGGGCGCGCCTGGGCCCCCAGGCGCGCCCTGGTGGGATGTGCCCCCCTCGGGGCACCCCCCAGGTGCTGCTCTGGCCCATCTTGGGTGTTCTGGTCCATAAAAAATCTCCAGCAAGTTTCGCGGTGTTTGGACTCCGTTTGATATTGATTTCCTGCGATGTAAAAAACAAGCAAAAAAACAGCAACTGGCACTAGGTACTGGGTCAATAGGTTAGTCCCAAAAAATGATATAAAGTTTCTATAAAATGATTGTAAAACATCCAAGAATGATAAAATAACAACATGAATACTTCATAAATTACAGATACGTTGGAGACGTATCAACATCCCCAAGCTTAATTCCTACTCGTCCTTGAGTAGGTAAATGATGAAAGATATAATTTATGAAGTGTAAATGCTAGGAAAGTGCACAAGTTTGATCAATGACAATTTCAATCACTCTTCCTAGCATCATAACAGCAATTCTTTCTTATAAAACTTCTCATGTTATAGTAGCAACCAATTCGCATGTTAAGGTTCAAACAATAAACTCTCTTGAAACTCAACAACCTATGTTCTTAGTCACCAAGCAATTGTAATTCAACTTATTCAACAAAGTTTAAGTAAGAGCTCCACATACTCAACTACCATATAGTCTTCTATGATTGCTAATACTCACCGCATACACATGGGCAAAGCGTTTCAAACCGGACACATAGAAAGATAGGGGCTTATTGTTTTGCCTCCCAACGTATTCACCTCAAGGGTGATGTCAACAATAATAACTCATGCTACCCTTATTCAACTGGACATATGTGCCTAGATCTTGCCAAAAGAGAAAAATAAAAAGGAACAGAGAGAAAAAACTTTGACTCTTTGCATAAAAGTAAATACTGAAAATTAAAAGATAGGCCCTTCGTAGAGGGAAGCAAAGCTTGCCATGCGCTTATTTGTGTGTATGCTCAACCCCTTAGTGCAAAAGAACGTCAATGTATGCTCAACCCCTTAGTGCAAAAGAACGTCACGTTATATTGCCCCTTATGATAGCAACCTTTATTATGCAGTCCGTCGCTTTTATTGCTTTGCCATCACAAGTTCATACAATGCTCAAGTTTCTCTTACACTAAATGATCTAACACTTTTAGAAGCAATTTTTATTGCCTTATTGCACCGATGACAACTTACTTGAAGGATCTTTCTCAATCCTTAGGTAGGTTTGGTGGACTCTTGAAGATAAGATTTGGGTTTAAGGATTTTTGGATGCACAAGTAGTATCTCTACTTAGTGCGGAATTTTTGGCTAGCAAAGATGGGGGCAAGCACCACATGTTGAAGGATCTATAACAACATGACTTCTATTTGAATATGAGCAAACATAAATCATTACGTTGTCTTCCTTGTCCAACGTCAACAATTTTGGCATATAATATTTTGATGGGGGCTCACAATCACAAAAGATTTCCATGATAGTGTATTTTCATGTGAAAGTTCTCTTCCTTATACTAATTATTCGTGAATTGCTTGTATGACCAATATTGTGATTGTCAAGCCTCAAAAGGTTTCACTTTCTAAACCCAATGTGAAGCTACCACTAGGCATGATATAATTTCAACTTCATGATATTCAATTCATTCAACAATTTACTTAAAGGATATAAGTGAAGCACAAGAGCAATTCCAAAGAAAAGAGCTTCGTTGACGAGATGTGAATGCCACTTACTTAGCCTCCTTGGCAATTATTTGAGGACTTTATTTTATTTAAAAACTTTCAGATCTAAGTATTTTATTCAAACAACAAGTAAAACAAAAATAAAATGACATTCTAAGAATAGCACAACTCATGTGGAGAAGCAAAAACATAGGCTCAACCGGTACTAACCGATAATTGTTGAAGGGAAAAGGTGGGATGCCTTGGACATCCCCAAGCTTGAGCTTTTGTGTCTCCTTAATTCCTCTCATATCATGGTTTTCCTAAATCTCAAAAGCTTTATCCACACAAAAACTCAAAAAGAACTCGTGAGATAAGTTAGTAAACCAATGCAAAAACATTATCATACTCTACTGTAGCAAATCACCAAAATTATTATTCAACATTGCATACAAAATGCCTCTGCATATTTAATACTCATATCCTCAAATAGAATCATTAAACAAGCAAACATAACAACAATCTGCCAAAATAGTACAGTCTGTAAAGAATGCAAGAGTATCAATACTTCCCTAACTCCAAACATTATGAAATTCTACCACACTATGGAAAATTTCTCAGAGCTTATTATGCAAAAAGTTTCAACATTTTATCACATTCTGACTTTCCTCCGGAATTTTTGCAACATCGATAAACTTTCTGTTTTCAAACACCAACATGTATACTTGCAAGATAAGCATGGCAAAGGCTATCAATGCCACTTTTATTGAAATAAAAGATGCAAAATGTAATTATAAATAACAGTAAGCAAATTCATAAAATAATAAATTGACGCTCCAAGCAAAACACATATCAGGTGATGAATGAAAACATAGCTCCAAGTGAAGTTACCGATATTGGTGGAGACAAAAGAGGGGATGCCTTCCGGGGCATCCCCAAGCTTAGTTGCTTGGATATTACTTGAATATTACCTTGGGGTGCCTTGGGCATCCCCAAGCTTAGGGTCTTTTCACTCTTTATTCTCCTCATATCGACATCTCACCCAAAACTTGAAAACTTCAATTGTAACGCCTCGGATTCGATGCGCCAGGTGTCTACCAGTTATTCGCCGTCGTTGCCATGTCATTTGCTTGCGTGTTGCATTTTGCCATGTCATCATCTGCATTTCATATCATGTCATCATGTGCATTGCATTGGCATACGTGTTCGTCTCATGCATCCGAGCACTTTTCCCGTTGTCCGTTTTGCAATCCGGCACTCCTATCTCCTTCGGCGCCCCCTTTTGCCTCTTTTTGTGTGCGGGTGTTAAACATTCTCGGAATGGGTCGGTATTTGCCGAGTGGCCTTGGTCTAGCACCGACAGACCGCCCGTCAAATTACGTCGCATTCGGAGTCCGTTTGATAGCCCAACCGTTGAACTTATAGCGGTACCGTTGCCGGTACCTTCGTCAGACGTTTCGGTCTCCGTAACCGTCGCCGGGTCTCTCTTCCTCTCCTCTCCCATAGTCCAAGTCCAGCCCCTAGACCCAGCCTACCCCTCATCGCGTCCGGAACCGTTCGATTGCGATCGGAGGACCCCGAAACCCCTCCTAACCCTAATCCTAACCCCCTTCCCTTTATAAACCCCCCATGCCATTTTGGGCAGGCCCTAGCCTTCCCTAACCCCCAGCCGCAACTCCCCCCCTCCTCCTCGGGATCTCCGCCGCCTTCCACCTCCATTTCCGCGCCACCCGCACCCTTCTCGCCACTTGGCGCCGCCACATCTCCTCCCCGCCGCCAAGTGGCGCGCTCCCACTGGCCAGCGCCGCCTCCCAGCCTCCTGGAGCCAACCAGGGGTTGCCACACGTCCCCTGCGCGCCCCCCTGTGCCCCGCGCCGTCGCGGCCCGCTTGGGCCCGGGGCCGGCCCGCCAGGCCCATCGGACCCCGCGCCCCGAGCCGCCAGCGCTCCGCGCCTCCGCCCGAGCGCCCGACCCCGCCGCCCGCTCTCCTCGCCGCCCGACCGCTGCTCCGTCTCGGCTCCTCCGCCCCGCCGCCATCCTCTGCGGGCAGACCACCGGAGCCCCGCGCCGGTGAGCCCCTCGCCAGTTCGCCACCCCGTCGCCCCTCTCCCTTCTGGTTCTCTCTCTCTCTCTCCCTCTTGCTTGTCTCTCTCTCTCTCTCTGTGCAGGCCCGAGCGCCGCCCCCTTGCCAGCTCGTCCGCCCGAGCTCCTCTCCACCGTCGTCGTCTCCCCCGTACTCCAAATACTGTGCACGAGGTTGACCCCGTAAATATTCCCAAGTCCCCAGTTTTTATTAATATGTGTGCATGTTCAACTGTGTGTAACTTCATGCATGTGGCTCCGATTCGTGCGTGTAATATGTAAAATTGTTCGTCTCGTGATGCTCTACATTTTGTTCAATTACACCATGTTCATTAGAGGTCATCTTGATGCCCAAATCTCTGTTGGAAGAGGGCTAGTTGCTGTTATTCTCTGGTCCTTAACAGAACTTGGAGATTTGTCATTTTTGTATCATTTAATCTGTGCATCTTTTGGGCATGAGCTCTACATGTGTTTTGAAGTATGCCATGCCATATTTCCAGTGGTTTAGTCCGTGTATTTTTGTAGTCTCTTTGGTGACTAGGACAAGCATGCAAAGTAGGTCCCGTAATGTTTCTGATTTCAGGGACTTAGTGATTTCTCTAAGTCCTTGTCTGCTGTTATTTTGTTGCCATGTAAACTTGATGCTACAGAGAGATCTATGCATATTTTGGAGATGTTCAGTAAGGATGTTTTGTAGCTATAGTTGTAGTTGATCCATTCCTGCAATTGTTTGCAATTATGGAGTGCCATAGCCTGACGCAATCTTGCTCTACTTTTGCTATAAAATATTTCTGGCAGATTCTTAACATGATATGCAATTTTGCCAAGCTTATTGTAGTTGATCCGTACATGCTATGCAATTGCTCTTGCCATGGTTAGCTTCATAAAAATGTCATCTTGCTGTAGGTATACTTGGTTTGACATGCATTGCTCTGTAGTGAGTGTATCAAGCTCATAAAGAGGCCTACATATTAATATTTCTGCCATGCTCTGTTTTCTGCCAAGTCTGAAACCTGATAACGAAACTTGCTATGTTTACATGCTTGCCATCATATCTTCTGGTCATTTTTGGCTTATGGTTATTAAGGGACATTTGTTATATGCTTCTAGTAGAACACTTCCATGCCTTGTTTTGCTATGTTAAGTTCCTGTAGCATATTGGTTTCATGCTCTGAACATTGCAACCTGATGCTGTTTCTGTCATGTCCAGTAATTCTGCCAAGTCTGTGAACCTGTTATTATTTGCAATCTTGTCATGTCCTTTTGAGCATGTTCTAGTGATTTCTGGAGATAGCTCAGTGTTCATGTTTTGTTGTGCTTTACCTGTAAATCATGTCCATGCCTTTTGTTTTCATGTTGAGTTGCTGTAGCATATTGTTTTGATGCTTGCTAAATGCCTAGTTGCTGTTTTGGTCAGATTGTTGCTATGTTTTGTTTGGAGTGTATGTGTTGCACCGTTGCTCCGTTTTGAGCATGCTCTATATGAAACTTGCTTAGTTTTGTATGTAGTTCCATATTATCATGTTGCATCCTTGTTTTGAGGTGTTTGCTTGATGTTTGTATGCATTTTGCATCAATGCCATGTTTAACTTGTTTTGCTCATATCTTCTAGACCGTAGCTCCGAATCTAATGAACTTTATATGTAACTTGACTAGAATTTCGTGTAGATCATCATGGTGCTCTCTAACTTGCTGTTTAACAACTTCAACTTAATGCTTGTTCAGTTCTGGACCAATTTCTAAAGTTGCATATGAGGACTTACCGGAATTGTTATGGGTTGTTTCCGGCCTCATTTAAACTTGCTTTGATGTGTTGTTCTTGTATGCATCATCTCTTGTCATGAGTAGCTTCATATAGCCTCGTCATGCATCATACTTGTTTGAGCATCATACCTTGTTCATGCGTGGTGTGTTTACCTTGTGGTGTGCTTCTTCTCGATAGTTCCCGTGTCGTTGCGATCGTGAGGATTCGTTCGTCTTCGTGGCTTCATCTTCTTCATGGATTCGTTCTTCTTCCTAGCGGGATTTCAGGCAAGATGACCGTCACCTTGGATCTCATTACTATCATTGCTATGCTAGTTGCTTCGTTCTATCGCTTTGCTGCGCTACCTATTCACTTGCTCCTCAAGCCTTCCAAATTGCCATGAACCTCTAACCTTTGTCACCCTTCCTAGCAAACCATTGTTTGGCTATGTTACCGCTTTGCTGAGCCCCTCTTATAGCGTTGCTAGCTGCAGGTGAAGATGAAGATTGCTCCATGTTGGATTATGGTTATGTTGGGATATCACAATATCTCTTATATTATTAATGCATCTATATATTTGGTAACGGGTGGAAGGCTCGGCCTTATGCCTGGTGTTTTGTTCCACTCTTGCCGCCCTAGTTTCCGTCATACGGTGTTATGTTCCCGGATTTTGCGTTCCTTACACGGTCGGGTGATTTATGGGACCCCCTTGACAGTTCGCTTTGAATAAAACTCTTCCAGCAAGGCCCAACCTTGGTTTTACCATTTGCCTAGCCTATTTCTTTTCCCTAGGGAGTCGCTCTCTCGAGGGTCATCTTATTTTACCCCCCCGGGCCAGTGCTTGTCTAAGTGTTCGTCCAAACAAGAGCACCGTGCGGGACCATCCCTTGGCAACTTGGGTTACGTCGGTACCTGTACGCTTCGCTTATCCGGTGTGTCCTGAGAACGAGATACGTGCGACTCCTATCGGGATTGTCGACACATCGGGCGGCTTTGCTGGTTTTGTTTTACCATTGTCGAAATGTCTTGTAACCGGGATTCTGAGACTGATCGGGTTTTCCCGGGAGAAGGAGTATCCTTCGTTGACCGTGAGAGCTTATCATGGGCTAAGCTGGGACACCCCTGCAGGGTATTATCTTTCGAAAGCCGTGCCCACGGTTATGTGGCAGATGGGAATTTGTTAATATCCGGTTGTAGATAACTTGACACTTGACCTTAACTAAACGCATCAACCGCGTGTGTAGCCATGATGGTCTCTTCTCGGTGGAGTCCGGGAAGTGAACACGGTTTATGGGTTATGTTTGACGTAAGCAGGAGTTCAGGATCACTTCTTGATCATTGCTAGTTCACGACCGTTCCTTTGCTTCTCTTCTCGCTCTTATTTGCGTAAGTTAGTCACCATACATTGCTTAGTCGCTGCTGCAACCTCACCACCTTATCCATTCCTTTCCCATTAAGCTTTGCTAGTCTTGATACCCATGGTAATGGGATTGCTGAGTCCTCGTGGCTCACAGATTACTACTCCACCAGTTGCAGGTACAGGTTTTGCGATGATCATGACGCGAGAGCGATGTTTACTTGTTTTGGAGTTCTTCTTCTGCTTCTTCTTCGATCAGGGGATAGGTTCCAGGTCGGCAGCCTGGGCTAGCAGGGTGGATGTTGTTTGAGTTTCTGTTTATGTTTCATCCGTAGTCGGATGTTGATCTCATGTATGATATATTGATATATTCTTGCGGCACTTGTATGCCTTGTATGTATCTCCAAATATTATGTAATGTTGATGTAATGATATCCACCTTGCAAAAGCGTCTTCAAGATGCGCTTCTATCCTTGGTGGGACCTTCGTGTTCCTTTAGGATAGGGTCGCATCTTGGGCGTGACATCAATCACACAAAACTTAACGGAACTTCGTGAGATAGGTTAGTATGATAAAGAGCAAACCATTTCACTTTTGGTACTGTCAAAGACAAGATTCATAATTGTTCTCACACAATTCCTACTGTAGCATATCATTTCCACAATTTATATTGAGAAACTATAAGCCATAGAAACTAGAAAACAAGCAAACTATGCATTGAAAACAGAATCTATCAAAAAACAGAATAGTCTGTAGTAATCTGTACTCAAACCATCTTTCTGCTACTCCAAAAATTATGAAAAACTAGTAAGACCTGGGCAATTTGTCTATTAATCTTCTGCAAAAATAATCAACTCAAAAGTACTCTTCTGTTAAAAATAAGAATCATTTTCGTGAGCACAAAAGTTTCTGTTTTTCAGCAAGATCAAATCAACTATCACCCAACATGATCCCAAAGGCTTTACTTGTCACTTATTGAAACAAAAGCAATAAAACATGATCAATACAGTAGCATAATAATGTGAAAACACAAAAACAGTAGGTAAAAGTGTTGGGTTGTCTCCCAACAAGCACTTTATTTTAATGCCTTTTAGCCAGGCGTGATGATTTCAATGATGCTTGCATAAAAGATATGAATTGAAACATGAAAAAGATCATCATGAATCACATGACAAGCACATTTAAGCCTAACCCACTTCCTATGCATAGGGATTTTGTGAGCAAACAACTTATGGGAACAAGAATCAACTAGCATAGGAAGGCAAAACAAGCATGACTTCAAAATTTTCAACATAAAGAGAGGAAACTTGATATTATTGCAATATGTAAAAGCATAATTTCCTCCCTCATAATAATTTTCAGTAGCATCATGAAGAAATTCAACAATATAACTATCAAATAAAGCATTTTTTCATGATACATGAGCATAGAAATTTTCTCACTCTCGACATAAGCAAATTTATTCTCATGAATAGTAGTGGGAGCAAACTCAACAAAATAACTATCATCGTATTGAAAATTAAAATCATGATGACAAGTTTCATGGTTATCATTATTAAATATAGCATACATGTCATCATAATAATCATCATAGATAGCAACTTTGTTGTCATAATCAATTGCAACCTCTTCCAAAATAGTGGATTGATCATTAAATAAAGTCATGACCTCTCCGAATCCAGTTTCATCAATATAATCATCATAAACAGGAGGCATGCTTTCATCATAATAGAATTTCTCATCAAAACTTGGGGGACTAAAAATATCATATTCATCAAATATAGCATCCCCAAGCTTGTAGCTTTGCATATCATTAGCATCATGGATATTGAAAGAATTCATACTAACAACATTGCAATCATGCTCATCATTTAAATATTTTGTGCCAAACATTTTATTGACTTCTTCTTCTAACAATTGAGCACAATTTTCTAGAACCATCATTTTCAAGAAAGATATTATAAAGATGATCAATAATATGATGCAACCTCAATTCCATTTTTATGTAGTTTTCTTTTATAGACCAAACTAGTGATACACAAGGAGAAAAAAGATTCAATTGCAAGATCTAAACATATACCTTCAAGCACTCACCTCCCCGGCAACGACGCCAGAAAAGAGCTTGATGTCTACTACGCAACTTTATTCTTGTAGACACGTGTTGGGCCTCCAAGCCCAGAGTTTTGTAGGATAGTAGCAATTTTCCCTCAAGTGGAAGACCTAAGGTTTATCAATCCGTGAGAGGTGTAGGATGAAGATGGTCTATCTCAAATGACCCTGCAACCAAATACAAGAAATCTCTTGTGTCCCCACACACCCAATACAATGGCAAATTGTACGCAACTTTATTCTTGTAGAGACGTGTTGGGCCTCCAAGCCCAGAGTTTTGTAGGATTGTAGCAATTTTCCCTCAAGTGGAAGACCTAAGGTTTATCAATACGTGAGAGGTGTAGGATGAAGATGGTCTCTCTCAAACGACCCTGCAACCAAATACAAGAAATCTCTTGTGTCCCCACACACCCAATACAATGGCAAATTGTATAGGTGCACTAGTTCGGCGAAGAGATGGTGATAAAAGTGTAATATTGATGGTAGAAATATATTTTTATAATCTGAATAAATAAAAATAGAAAGGTAGCAAATAGTAAACGGGCACAAAAATGGTATTGCAATGCTTGAAAATGAGACCTATGGTCCGTACTTTCACTAGTGCAACCTCTCAACAATGCTAACATAGTTGGATCATATGATTATCCCTCAAAGTGCTATAAAGAATCACTCCCGAGTTCCTATTAGCGGAGAACAAAAGATAGAAATTGTTTGTTGGGTGCGAAACCACCTCAAGGGTATTATTTCCGATCAATCTATCCTAGAGTTCGTACTAAAATAACGCAAGCTATTCTTTCCGATCGATCTAATCAAGAGTTCGTACTAAAATAACACCATATGACACACATCAACCAACTCTAATGTCACCTAGATACTCCAATGTCACCACGAGTATCCGTGAGTTGATTCTACGATATGCATCAAACAACTTCATGATCATAATATTCAATCCACACAAAGAACTACAAAGAGACCCCAAAGTTTCTATCGGAGAAAAGATAATAAAAACGTGCACCAACCCCTATGCATAGATTACCCCAATGTCACCTCGGGAATCCGCAAGTTGAGTTCCATAACATACATCAATAAATATGATACCCCATTGTGACCTCAAGTATTCATACCGCAAGACATACATCATGTGTTCTCATATCTGAATATTCAATCCAACAAGACAAAACTTAAAAGGGTAAAGACTCAATTCATCACAACAAGAGTATAGAGAGGGGAGAAGCATCATATGATCCATCTATGTTAACAAAGCCCATGATATAGATCACGAGAGAGAGAGAGAGAGAGAGAGAGAGATATTAAACACATAGCTACTGGTACAAACCCTCAGCCCCGAGGGTGGACTACTCCCTCCTCATCATGGTGGCTGTTGGGATGATGAAGATGGCCACCGGTGATGATTCCCCCCTCCGGTAGGGTGCCGGAAAGGGTCTAGATTGGTTTTCAGTGGCTACAGAGCCTTGCGGCAGCGGAACTTCTGATCTAGGTTAATCCCGAAGGGTTTTGGAATATTTGTGAATTTATAGGGTAAAGAGGGGGTGCGGGCGGTCACCGAGGTGGGCACAACCCACCTGGGCGTGCCTGGGCCCCCCGGCGCGCCCTGGTGGGTTGTTCCCCCCTGGGGCACCTCCCAGCTGCTGCTTTGGCCCATCTTGGGTGTTCTGGTCCATAAAAAATCTCCAGCAAGTTTCGCGGTGTTTGGACTCCGTTTGATATTGATTTCCTGCAATGTAAAAAACAAGCAAAAAACAGCAACTGGCACTGGGCATTGGGTCAATAGGCTAGTCCCAAAAAATGATATAAAGTTGCTATAAAATGATTGTAAAACATCCGAGAATGATAAAATAACAGCATGAATACTTCATAAATTATAGATACGTTGGAGACGTATCAAGGAGCATCATCATTTGGGAGGGATACATTTTTACCTTTGCTTCTCCGTCTTTTCTTTTTCTTCTCCACATCAACTTTTTGGAGCTCCTTATTAATGAGATTGCTTGCATAGGAAGCTCATTCTCGTATCCTTTTTCACGAGAGACAATAGGAGGGAAAGTGGAGAGCTTTACCCTTTCATTAGTATTTCTTTTATATTCTAATGGTTTTCCCATCTTTCTGTAGTTGGCAATATAAGCATTCTCATTGCAATTTACCACGCAAAACATGTAGATTTCTTTAATAGTAGTTTCAGCATAGTCGGTGAATATGAACACTTAAAACCAAGTATTTTTATGTGACAATTCTTCACACCCCAAAAATAAACATGGTTCATTATAAAGCTCAAGGGTGATCAAGTTATTGCAATATTTGGTCACAATTCGATCATGAAAAAGTATGCATTGAAAATTAAGATGACCCACCCTATTGCAAAGTTCACAAGTAATGGGATGAAGAGAGCATAATTTTGTAGAAAAATTATCTATCACCTTAAGCCACCGATTGGTTTCATCATGTTTATGCTTCTTACAATATCTATCATCGTATAAGGCATGTCTTCACAAACTTTATTCACTCCACAAAAATTGACATGCTTATGAGAAAATTCTTTATCATGACTAGTGAAATCATCATTAGTATCATGAATATTCATAGCAAGCACACTAACAACATTGCAATCATGTTTATCATTCAAATTTTTAGAGCCAAACATTTTATTGACTTCTTCTTCTAACACTTGAGCACAATTTTCCTTTCCATCATTTTCACGAAAGACATTAAAAAGATGAAGCATATGAGGCAACCTCAATTCCATTTTTTTGTAGTTTTCTTTTATAGACTAAATGTCACAGCCCCAGATCAGCCCTTGTTTGACTTTTGCTTGTTCCTCATGTCATCATGTTTAATTTTGAAAGAAACTTGAAATGGGGATTGCCTAAACCCTAGCATTAAAGGAATTCACTAGGTTCAACCAAAATATTTCCAGTAAATCCAAATGGCTTTCAAAAATGTTCATCATTCTTGGAAAATGCTGGAAACAGTAACCAGAGGTGATGCACATCTTTCCATGTCATATTTGGG
This sequence comes from Aegilops tauschii subsp. strangulata, assembly GCF_002575655.3. Classification (NCBI taxonomy): domain Eukaryota; kingdom Viridiplantae; phylum Streptophyta; class Magnoliopsida; order Poales; family Poaceae; genus Aegilops; species Aegilops tauschii. The sequence goes on along the minus strand of NC_053041.3, from coordinate 364,464,644 downwards.
CTCTGGATTAAATCATACTCTATTTGCATTTGGGCATTTAAATGCTATTAAATATTTTAAATGCTCAAATAATCATAAACTAAAATGTTTACTGTAGGATATATTCCCAACAGTGATCATGAGTAGTTTCATGATTTTTGGAAGTGTCTAAGTATTTTTAATAAAGCCCTAAAGACTACATAATATTAGAAAAAACAAAAACAAATTAGAAAGCAGAAGAGGGAGAGAAAGTTACCTGGACCTACCTACTGTGCAGCCCACCTCGCCGGCCCAGCTGGCGGCCCAGCCCACCAGGCGCTCTCCTGTCGCCTTCCTCCTCGCGCCAGTAGGCGAGGGCGCGTGCCCGACGCGCGCCGCTACACGCCGCGGCCACCTCCTCCCTCCCTGCCTGCCTGGCTCCGCCTCGACGCGTCTGGACGATGCCACGCGACCCCCAGAGCCATCCGGCTCTCTCTCACTCTCCCCCGAACGCTCTCCCCCTCCTCTGTTCTTCCCGCCCGAACGCCTCCGTCGCCGCCGCTCGCCACCACCGCGGACACCGCCATCCCGGCGACGCCCTGAGATGCCCAAGAGCTCCGCCTAGTATCCCTCTTCCTCCTCGTCGAGCTGTGCAACGCCGGACGCCCCGAGTGTCTCCACGTCGTCGTCTTCAACCTCCCAACGCCGGAGATCCCTCTCGCCGCCCCGCTCGCTCCGGTGCTTCCCCGGGCACGCCGAGGCCACCTCTGCACTCGCCGTGAGCTCCTCTACCGATTCCCCCTTCTCCCATGTCCATTAGCTCAGCGTAGCCTTCGTTTCCGTCGAGACCGAGACCTCACCGGCGCCGGACTTGACGCCGTCGTCGTTTTGGTTCGCCTCCGTTTAAACCGAGCACGTAGCCGTGCTCAGTGCACCCCCAGGAGGCCATAGCACCCCTCCGCACCCCCTGTCATGCTCCCTAACGCCGCTCCCGTGCTAACCCGAACTCCGGCGGCCGCAAAAGAGCTCGCCGCCGTTGACTCCGTCCACCCCCACTCGAACCACGGCCACCCACAGATGCGCCTCGCTTCCCTCTTTCAAACGCGCCCGTCCGCGCGTCAAACGGTGGCCTGTAGGCGAAACCCGAGTCACTCCAGTGCGCCTCCGCCGCGTTTTGGTCGCCGCCGGCGTAACCCCGGCGAGGGTGACGTGGCAGATTAGTTAGGGCTAATGACGCACTTAGTCAACACCTAGTGACACTGACAGCAGGGCCCCACTGACTAATTAAACATAGATTAGTTTCTATTTAGTTTTAACTAATCACAGTGGCCCCACGCGTCAGCGTTGACCATGCTGACGTGGCCATTGACTGGGTCCACATGTCAGTGACCCTAACTAGCACCGTGACACCGACCAGTGGGACCCCACTGGTCAGGTTTGACCCTGGCCAGCCCGTTGACTCGCTGACGCAGTGATGACGTCAGGCTGACGCAGTATTACATTTTCTGGATTTATTTTTAATCAGGAAATTCCAGAAAATAGTATAAACTTCTAAAAATCATATAAAATCAACCGTAGCTCAGAATGAAATAATTTATATATGAAAAATGATCAGAAAAATGCAATCTATCCATCTGTATCATTTCCATGCATGTCAAACTAAGTTATACCTGCTGTATAGGTGAAAACATGATAATGCACTATTTGAATTCATAGTTTGAATTTGAATTTGAACCTTGAGTTCAAATCAACCCAAACCTTTCTGTTGCTAGTTACATTAGGCCAAATCACGTCATATTGCCATGTCATGATCATGCATCATATTGTGCATTGCATTGATTGTGTTCTTCTTTGTTTGCCGGTGATTGTCCCCTCTCGATAGCCGTGATTCCGACGATGAGTTCGATGACACCGATGAAGAACTATAATATCTTCAGAAGTGCCAGGCAAGCAAACCCCCTTGTTCATTCCGATACAATCCCATTCTCTCGCTCCTGCTCTCTTCTACTGCATTAGGACAACATCGATTCAACTGTTACATGTTGCGGTAGTTGAACCCCTTTTCCTCTGCATGACCTGTCATTGCCACAGTAAATAGATGAAACCCACTAGCATGAGTAGGAGTTGTTTGAGCCCTGATGTGCCTACTCATTCATGCTTGTTTGTCATGCCTGCTACTGCTTAGAGTTGAGTCGGGTCTGATTCATCGGGGATGAATTGGAATGGTGATGAACATGTCCTACTGTGTGTGAGCTAAGTGTGTGAACACGATTTGGTAAAGGTAGCGGTGAGAGGCCATGTAGGAGTACATGGTGGGTTGTCTCATTGAAGCCGTCCTCAGGAACTGAGTTCTGTGTTTGTGATCCATGATACAGTTACTACCACGCATTGGGCCCGAAACCAATGGACCCTCTCGGCTTCTTAATCACCCTTGTCCTCTGTCCAGGAGTTGCAAGTAGTTTCTGGTGTTTGTAGTATGCTGGAGGCCGTGGACAGCGCTGACCGAGGGGTGGGCTGTGATGCGGTAGGCACGTGGCACGGTGTACCGGGCGCCCGTTTGGTGTCTCGGGAACCCTGCACACATCGTTCGGGACCGTATGTGGAAACCTCGGCCGGACTCCCTGCGGATGGAACTTGAATAGGCGATAAACCTGGACTAGAGACTTGAGTGTTTAGGTAGGCTGTGGCCGACTCCCTCGCCAGGCTTCCGCTTGAAGGTTGCCGAGGTACACGACGTGTACATGGTGGTAAGTGGCGAGAGCGTGTGTGACGAAGTACACCCCTGCAGGGTTAATATGATCTATTCGAATAGCCGTGTCCGCGGAAATGGACTTCTGGGTTGCGTATAACAGTTCATAGACAAGTGAAAGTGGATACTTTAAAATGCGCAAGATAAGCGTGAGTGCTATGGATGGCGTTCTCGTAGGGAGACGGGAGCGGATCCATAGTGGAGTATTGATATGGTGAATATGTGGACTCGTGTGCGCCACCTCAAAAGAGTTACTTGCAGTCGTAGTCAGGATAGCCACCGAGTCAAAGCTGGCTTGCTGCAGTTAAACTCCACCACCCCCTTTGTTGATACCGATGCATATGTAGATAGTTCTGATGTAAGTCTTGCTGAGTACATTTGTACTCACGTTTGCTTATTTTATGTTTTGCAGAGAGACGTCAGTCTCGCTAGTAGTTCCGTGTGGACTTCGACGTTTAGCTTGATACCTCAGCTACGATCTTGTGCCCTCGGCAGGATCTAGTAAATAGTCAGGCTTCTCAGCCTTTTTCATTTGTAGATGTCTGTACTCAGACATGTTAAGCTTCCGCATGTGCTCTGACTTGTATGCTCTGAATGTTGGGTCATGAGACCCATGTTTGTAATATCTGGCTCTTCGGAGCCTAATGAATAAATACTCTGAGTCGTAGAGTCTTGTTGTGATGCCATGTTGTATTTGCACATATCGAGCATATTGTGTGTATGATTGAAATGCTTGGTATGTGTGGGATTCGACAACCTAGTTGTTTATCCTTGGTAGCCTCTCTTATGGGGAAATGTAGTCTAGTGCCTCCTCGAGCCATAGTAGTCCGCTACAGCCCGGTTCACCGGAGTCCTGCTAGCCCAGCACTACTGCTCCGGAACACTTGACTGGCCGGCATGTGATTCACTTCGTTCCTGTGTCTGTCCCTTCGGGGAAATGTCACGCGGTGACATCCGGAGTCCTGCCTAGCCTGCTACAGCCCGGGTTCCCGGAGTCCTGTTAGCCAGTGCTACAGCCCGGATTCGCACGCTGCTGACCGACATGTTCGATGTTGATTCATGTATGCCTGTCCCCATACGTTAGTGCCGCTCTGGGTTCACGACTAGCCATGTCGGCCCGGGTTCTCTGTCATATGGATGCTAGCGACATTATCATATACGTGAGCCAAAAGGCGCAAACGGTCCCGGCCATGGTAAGGCGACACCCGTGGGGATACCGTGCGTGAGGCCGCAAAGTGATATGAGGTGTTACAGGCTAGATCGGTGTGACCTAGAATCGGGGTCCCGACAGCATTGGTATCAGAGCCTGACTGCCTGTAGGATTACCAAGCCAAACTGGTCGAAGTTGAGTCTAGAAATGCTTTAGTTATATAAGGGAATTGATTGTGGAAGGGAACGTAAGGCTCTTTTTACTCCTTTACCTTATGCCCTTCTGATCTGAGTCATCCTCTTCTCTTCTACGGGGATTAAGAACTAGGCTTCTCATCTTTCTATCAGGATCACGTGTTACTAATCCGTAGACTCGTAGGATTGATGGATTTAAGCCTCAGTTCGGTTCCTACTACTTCCGTACGTTGACCATTGATCCCGGAAGTTTATATTGTGATGTTGAGTGGTCATGCCACTATTTTGCAGGATGTCTCAAGTATTTTTGAGCATTTACAGTCGTTATGCTATCCGAGTCATCCCAGGCTTCTAAATAATCTGATGCATTTGCAAATCCCTTCTTTCCGTTCTCGATGTTCCTTTAGGCCAGGTTAATCACACTAATTGCTGAGTTGAGGTACTCTATTGCCTCGACATATATGTTGGAGTTATTATTATGACCCTAGGTGTCTTAGGGGATCATCTAGTAACCTAGCCATGTTGTGTGTCCCAGTGTGATGATTCTGGCCATCATTCCTGAAAGCATCCTGTGATGCCATTTAGTTAGTAGGCATTCTATTTCTGGGTTCTTGAACCCAAGATTCACTCTACTTACCTCGTGTAGCTAGTGTTTGCTCGTTCCTTTAGGTTATTAGTAACCTTTGCATTAGTCCTCGAGGTCCGTGGTATATCGTTCTTCCAAATACCATGAACCATTCTTGGCAGGAGTTCTTCTGAACCAAAAGGTCACGACCAGAGTGCTCTTAATGAGTTCTCCATTCTACATTGTGACTCTGCCAGTCCTACCTTTCTGCATGGGTTATCTAGAAGAAACTTGTTGGACTTGGTTCGACATACTAATCTATGCATCCACAACTCAGAAAACCATATGTTCCTTTGGGTTGTCCCTCTTTAGTTATTTTCTGGCCCTCATCTATCAATTAATAGTCGGGAGTAATTGTGCATTTGTGTTATCGATGCCTATTATTCTTGGGGTCTGTCAAGCCACTCTAATCCGGAATGACTAAGAGAAACAAACTCCAGTACCTCGTCCATCTCTGGGATTGGGTCAAAGTAGTTGTATTCCGCAGATCAAATGCCTAACCAGCTTTTGTTCTGTTCTACCTCGGAGTATTACCCCCTTTATGTCAGAATTGTCATGAGAATTGCACCACCTCTTATGAATTCTTGATTAAGTGATACTCCTCGCCATCATCGTTCATTCCTCGGTCCCCGTGTTATTATAACCGGAATACCGACAAGTGAATTGTGATGTGTGGAATCTATACTCCTAGCAACTCCGTTGCTTGGTAGTTATGGACAATACTCTCATCCTTAGTATGCCGGTTATTGAATCGTCATCCTAAGATTTATCGTGCGACCTAGTCCATTTTCCCTGGTGCACTCCTCGATTAATGAGATAGGATTGTGTCAATCCATCACTCTCTTGGTCATATCGTCTTGCCCTGAAAAGCAAGATTGTTCTCGAGCTTAGCAACATATCGGTGGTTCGTGATGTTCCGAATATCTTCTCGTATGTATTACCAGGTTGTCGCCTGACCGCTATGTTGAGTTCGTGATCATGTTGGTTTTCCTCCAAACCACCCATTCTCCAAGAACCTATGTTGGATACCCCTGAGCTAGTTGGTCAAGCTAAACAACAACTTGGAGAGTTGGAAGATAAAAACTTGTCTAACTTAGTTCATTTCCAAAGGGATATCTTGTGTTGTGTGTTGTAGAAAGATGATTTCTTCATCGATTGGTCCTCGTGATCAATTAATGGACCTATCAGCTTAACCAAACTTTGATTTGGGTATGGGCTATCATCAAATCAAATCAGAACCAATGATGTTCGTGATGTTGTCTTACCCGTGGTTGATTCCTCGAGCATACACCATTACATCTTTTGGTCTGACCAATGCTATCACCGTGTTCACTTAATTGTGGAATTCCATCTATATGGAAGCCTAGATGGTTTGTTGTTGAGCCCATCGACAACATCCTTATCTCCTCCATGATTTGGTTGAACATCTAAGTTAGCGTTGGAAACTTTTGAAAGCATCTTCCTCGTGTTAGCTCATGAAGTTTATGTTTTGATGGAAGAAGTGACTTCCTCTAGTTCACGTGCATATGATGCAAGTTGCCGCCGTGAACTTGAGAAAGTTTGTTTCGCTTCCTCTGGAATCATCCCAAGTCAGTCATGCATACGTGTGAAGTATTCTTTGGTCTGGAGACTTGCAACCTTCGTTCTATATGAATCCCTAGCACACCAAGCCACTGATTGATTTGTTCAAGGAAAAGAAGTTCTTAAGTGCTATTCCTTAAGGACCCAAAGGTACATGCGCATGACTTCGCTCTCCGCAATGATGGCTCCTAATCAGAACTCGGTAGTGTTTTACTCTAAGACTACTATGTGGTCATGCTTGTCTGGGACAGCGTGTTCACATGTTTGTAGCAGAACCAGCTCGTGTTTTGGAGCTTGCTATCGTAGTTCATCCCCTGAGAATCTCGCAACGTCATCTCGTCGATTTGTGTTGCAAACCTTCATTTTTCCTTCTAGACTTGATGAGTCTGGAATATACTGAAACCAACTAGATCTGAATCTCAGGCAGATATGATGGTTGGAACATTTCCCAAGAATTATAATATTGCCCTCTCGATAACCGGTAAAGTGGATGTCGTGGCCAACACATCCAGCCAGAAGGCCTATTATTGTGGTATCTTGATTGAGGAAGTTGGCCACCTCCCCATAAGGATTTCGTAGGATTTACTTCCGTAGTTATTCCTTATGGATTCTTGTGCTCCCGAAGTCCGACCTTTTACTTGATGTTCTAGATACCAAACCATATCAATAAATGGGTTACGCTAGCACATCAAGGAGAACATTAGAAGCGGAGTGCTAAATGTCTCTCGGTCGATCATCCAGATCTGCTTCTTTGGCATTGCTAAGGAAAAATCTGAGAAAGTGTTGTCCTCCTTTGCACCTGCATCCTCCATCACCATTCATCATGGTAGTATGATGTGTTGCCAGGATCCTCGACACGGATGTTGGTAAAACCTTGATGAATATGGAAATGCTCAAGTTCTTGAGAGCACGCACAAGCGCTAGGTGTTTTCACCGGCACCAACTGGGATTGCCCCAGTTTCCTCGATTATGCTATAACCTTTCAAACAGTGGATTCACCCTCTACTGTTGAGCTTCTCCCCTATTACTAAAATCATTCCAGCATTTGCATTATGTTCCCAGCTTGCACCGTCATTGTGCCGTCCTACTATGGACTACCCTTCTCAGTAATTACTGATCAAGATCATCTTCAGGTGGTCTTACCATAAGTTCCATTCATTTCCGATGATATATGAAAAAAATCATCCATTTCGTTGTCTTCAACAAGGTATTCCACATCGTCCATTCTAGCCCGAGTGTGTCGTTCTCCCGAACTCCCTCGAACGATCGTTTGTGATTGCCCTAGGCTGGCATAAAGAGTTTCAATGATCTTAGGATCAAAAGTAATTCTTTTTGCCACTTAAGGAATAGTTCTATGAGTCACCTTCCCCAAGGTGCCCCGTTATAGAATCATGGCAATTATCTCCTCGCTACTTTGAAACCATGCACCGTCTTATTCAACGTGGAATTGTGTTTATCAACTTGAATCTTCGTTCTCTGTTTCACTTCATCCCTCTCTCGATGTATGTGTTGAGTCTCAGCTCAAGAGATACTCAACGTCGCATTCCGTGAGTTGATCGTGAGTTGCTCGATCTTTAAGGAGATCGATTTCTATAGAGTTTCCCTTGTCGTCATCGTGTCGGATGAAGATCTCGAAAGCAAAGACGTCAACGTTAATTGAAGCAACGGATCAACATCTTCGCGAAGAGCAATTGGATCATGAAGATCGTGTTAGCTTTGTGTACCCTCTGTCTTCTTACCTCACGTCTTGAATCTCGGGACGAGATTCTTGTTTAGTGGGGGTGAGCTGTCACAGCCCCAGATCAGCCCTTGTTTGAATTTTGCTTGTTCCTCATGTCATCATGTTTAATTTTGAAAGAAACTTGAAATGGGGATTGCCTAAACCCTAGCATTAAAGGAATTCACTAGGTTCAACCAAAATATTTCCAGTAAATCCAAATGGCTTTCAAAAATGTTCATCATTCTTGGAAAATGCTGGAAACAGTAACCAGAGGTGATGCACATCTTTCCATGTCATATTTGGGCTCTGGATTAAATCATACTCTATTTGCATTTGGGCATTTAAATGCTATTAAATATTTTAAATGCTCAAATAATCATAAACTAAAATGTTTACTGTAGGATATATTCCCAACAGTGATCATGAGTAGTTTCATGATTTTTGGAAGTGTCTAAGTATTTTTAATAAAGCCCTAAAGACTACAGAATATTAGAAAAAACAAAAACAAATTAGAAAGCAGAAGAGGGAGAGAAAGTTACCTGGACCTACCTACTGTGCAGCCCACCTCGCCGGCCCAGCTGGCGGCCCAGCCCACCAGGCGCTCTCCTGTCGCCTTCCTCCTCGCGCCAGTAGGCGAGGGCGCGTGCCCGACGCGCGCCGCTACACGCCGCGGCCACCTCCTCCCTCCCTGCCTGCCTGGCTCCGCCTCGACGCGTCTGGACGATGCCACGCGACCCCCAGAGCCATCCGGCTCTCTCTCACTCTCCCCCGAACGCTCTCCCCCTCCTCTGTTCTTCCCGCCCGAACGCCTCCGTCGCCGCCGCTCGCCACCACCGCGGACACCGCCATCCCGGCGACGCCCTGAGATGCCCAAGAGCTCCGCCTAGTATCCCTCTTCCTCCTCGTCGAGCTGTGCAACGCCGGACGCCCCGAGTGTCTCCACGTCGTCGTCTTCAACCTCCCAACGCCGGAGATCCCTCTCGCCGCCCCGCTCGCTCCGGTGCTTCCCCGGGCACGCCGAGGCCACCTCTGCACTCGCCGTGAGCTCCTCTACCGATTCCCCCTTCTCCCATGTCCATTAGCTCAGCGTAGCCTTCGTTTCCGTCGAGACCGAGACCTCACCGGCGCCGGACTTGACGCCGTCGTCGTTTTGGTTCGCCTCCGTTTAAACCGAGCACGTAGCCGTGCTCAGTGCACCCCCAGGAGGCCATAGCACCCCTCTGCACCCCCTGTCATGCTCCCTAACGCCGCTCCCGTGCTAACCCGAACTCCGGCGGCCGCAAAAGAGCTCGCCGCCGTTGACTCCGTCCACCCCCACTCGAACCACGGCCACCCACAGATGCGCCTCGCTTCCCTCTTTCAAACGCGCCCGTCCGCGCGTCAAACGGTGGCCTGTAGGCGAAACCCGAGTCACTCCAGTGCGCCTCCGCCGCGTTTTGGTCGCCGCCGGCGTAACCCCGGCGAGGGTGACGTGGCAGATTAGTTAGGGCTAATGACGCACTTAGTCAACACCTAGTGACACTGACAGCAGGGCCCCACTGACTAATTAAACATAGATTAGTTTCTATTTAGTTTTAACTAATCACAGTGGCCCCACGCGTCAGCGTTGACCATGCTGACGTGGCCATTGACTGGGTCCACATGTCAGTGACCCTAACTAGCACCGTGACACCGACCAGTGGGACCCCACTGGTCAGGTTTGACCCTGGCCAGCCCGTTGACTCGCTGACGCAGTGATGACGTCAGGCTGACGCAGTATTACATTTTCTGGATTTATTTTTAATCAGGAAATTCCAGAAAATAGTATAAACTTCTAAAAATCATATAAAATCAACCGTAGCTCAGAATGAAATAATTTATATATGAAAAATGATCAGAAAAATGCAATCTATCCATCTGTATCATTTCCATGCATGTCAAACTAAGTTATACCTGCTGTATAGGTGAAAACATGATAATGCACTATTTGAATTCATAGTTTGAATTTGAATTTGAACCTTGAGTTCAAATCAACCCAAACCTTTCTGTTGCTAGTTACATTAGGCCAAATCACGTCATATTGCCATGTCATGATCATGCATCATATTGTGCATTGCATTGATTGTGTTCTTCTTTGTTTGCCGGTGATTGTCCCCTCTCGATAGCCGTGATTCCGACGATGAGTTCGATGACACCGATGAAGAACTATAATATCTTCAGAAGTGCCAGGCAAGCAAACCCCCTTGTTCATTCCGATACAATCCCATTCTCTCGCTCCTGCTCTCTTCTACTGCATTAGGACAACATCGATTCAACTGTTACATGTTGCGGTAGTTGAACCCCTTTTCCTCTGCATGACCTGTCATTGCCACAGTAAATAGATGAAACCCACTAGCATGAGTAGGAGTTGTTTGAGCCCTGATGTGCCTACTCATTCATGCTTGTTTGTCATGCCTGCTACTGCTTAGAGTTGAGTCGGGTCTGATTCATCGGGGATGAATTGGAATGGTGATGAACATGTCCTACTGTGTGTGAGCTAAGTGTGTGAACACGATTTGGTAAAGGTAGCGGTGAGAGGCCATGTAGGAGTACATGGTGGGTTGTCTCATTGAAGCCGTCCTCAGGAACTGAGTTCTGTGTTTGTGATCCATGATACAGTTACTACCACGCATTGGGCCCGAAACCAATGGACCCTCTCGGCTTCTTAATCACCCTTGTCCTCTGTCCAGGAGTTGCAAGTAGTTTCTGGTGTTTGTAGTATGCTGGAGGCCGTGGACAGCGCTGACCGAGGGGTGGGCTGTGATGCGGTAGGCACGTGGCACGGTGTACCGGGCGCCCGTTTGGTGTCTCGGGAACCCTGCACACATCGTTCGGGACCGTATGTGGAAACCTCGGCCGGACTCCCTGCGGATGGAACTTGAATAGGCGATAAACCTGGACTAGAGACTTGAGTGTTTAGGTAGGCTGTGGCCGACTCCCTCGCCAGGCTTCCGCTTGAAGGTTGCCGAGGTACACGACGTGTACATGGTGGTAAGTGGCGAGAGCGTGTGTGACGAAGTACACCCCTGCAGGGTTAATATGATCTATTCGAATAGCCGTGTCCGCGGAAATGGACTTCTGGGTTGCGTATAACAGTTCATAGACAAGTGAAAGTGGATACTTTAAAATGCGCAAGATAAGCGTGAGTGCTATGGATGGCGTTCTCGTAGGGAGACGGGAGCGGATCCATAGTGGAGTATTGATATGGTGAATATGTGGACTCGTGTGCGCCACCTCAAAAGAGTTACTTGCAGTCGTAGTCAGGATAGCCACCGAGTCAAAGCTGGCTTGCTGCAGTTAAACTCCACCACCCCCTTTGTTGATACCGATGCATATGTAGATAGTTCTGATGTAAGTCTTGCTGAGTACATTTGTACTCACGTTTGCTTATTTTATGTTTTGCAGAGAGACGTCAGTCTCGCTAGTAGTTCCGTGTGGACTTCGACGTTTAGCTTGATACCTCAGCTACGATCTTGTGCCCTCGGCAGGATCTAGTAAATAGTCAGGCTTCTCAGCCTTTTTCATTTGTAGATGTCTGTACTCAGACATGTTAAGCTTCCGCATGTGCTCTGACTTGTATGCTCTGAATGTTGGGTCATGAGACCCATGTTTGTAATATCTGGCTCTTCGGAGCCTAATGAATAAATACTCTGAGTCGTAGAGTCTTGTTGTGATGCCATGTTGTATTTGCACATATCGAGCATATTGTGTGTATGATTGAAATGCTTGGTATGTGTGGGATTCGACAACCTAGTTGTTTATCCTTGGTAGCCTCTCTTATGGGGAAATGTAGTCTAGTGCCTCCTCGAGCCATAGTAGTCCGCTACAGCCCGGTTCACCGGAGTCCTGCTAGCCCAGCACTACTGCTCCGGAACACTTGACTGGCCGGCATGTGATTCACTTCGTTCCTGTGTCTATCCCTTCGGGGAAATGTCACGCGGTGACATCCGGAGTCCTGCCTAGCCTGCTACAGCCCGGGTTCCCGGAGTCCTGTTAGCCAGTGCTACAGCCCGGATTCGCACGCTACTGACCGACATGTTCGATGTTGATTCATGTATGCCTGTCCCCATACGTTAGTGCCGCTCTGGGTTCACGACTAGCCATGTCGGCCCGGGTTCTCTGTCATATGGATGCTAGCGACATTATCATATACGTGAGCCAAAAGGCGCAAACGGTCCCGGCCATGGTAAGGCGACACCCGTGGGGATACCGTGCGTGAGGCCGCAAAGTGATATGAGGTGTTACAGGCTAGATCGGTGTGACCTAGAATCGGGGTCCCGACACTAAACTAGTGATAAAGAAACTAAAAGATTCAATTGGAAGATACAAAGATATACCTTCAAGCACTCACCTCCCAGGCAACGGTGCCAGAAAAGAGCTTGATGTCTACTACGCAACCTCCTTCTTGTAGACTCGTGTTGGGCCTCCAAGCGCTGAGTTTTGTAGGACAATACCAAATTTCCCTCAAGTGGATGACCTAAGGTTTATCAATCCGTGGGAGGCATAGGATGAAGATGGTCTCTATCAAACAACAATGCAACCAAATAACTAAGAGTCTCTTGTGTCCCCAACACACCCAATTCAATGGTAAATTGTATAGGTGCACTAGTTCGGCGAAGAGATGGTGATACAACTGTAATATGGATGATAGATATAGGTTTTTGTAATCTGAAAATATCAAAACAGCAAGGTAACTAGTAACAAAAGTGAGCAAAACAATATTGCAATGCTTGGAAACAAGGCCTAGCGTTCATACTTTCACTAGTGCAAGTTCTCTCAACAATGATAACATAATTAAATCATGTGGCAATCCCTCAACGTGCGACAAAGAGTCACTCCAAAGTTCCTATCGCAGAGAACATAAGATGAAATTGCTTGTAGGGTATGAAAACAGCTCAAAGTTATTCTTTCCGATCAATCCATTGAGCTCTTCCTATAAGTGTCACAAACAACCCTAGAGTTTGTAGTAAAATAACACCATATGACACACATCAATCAACCCTAATGTCACCTAGATACTTCAATGTCACCACAAGTATCCGTGGGTAAATTATACGATATGCATCAAACAACTTCAGATTCATAATTTTCAGTCCAACATAAAGAACCTCAAAAAGTGCCCCAAGATTCCTACCGGAGAAACAAGGACGAAAACGTGCATCAACCCCTATGCATAGATTACCCCAATGTCACCTTGGGAATCCGCGAGTTGAGTGCCAAAACATACATCAACTGAATCAATAGAACACCCCATTGTCACCAAGGGTATCCCACGCAGGACATACATCAAGTGTTCTCAAATCCATAATAATATTCAATCCGATAATAGTGAAACCTCAAAGGTAAAACTCAATTCATCACAAGAAGGTAGAGGGGGAGAAACACCATAGCATTCGACTATAATAAGAAAGCTCGTGGTACATCAAGATCGTGCCATACCAAGAACACGAGAGAGAGAGAGAGAGAGATCAAACACATAGCTACTGGTACATACCCTCAGCCCCGAGGGTGAACTACTCCCTCCTCGTCATGGAGACCGCGGGGATGATGAAGATGGCCACCGGTGATGGTTTCCTCCTCCGGCAGGGTGCCGGAATGGGCTCCCGATTAGTTTTTCATGGCTACAGAGGCTTTTGGCTATGAAACTCCCGATCTAGGTTTCTTTCTGGGGGTTTCTGGATTTATAGGAATTTCTGGCATCGGTTTCAAGTCAGGGGGTCCACGAGGCAGCAGCAAGGAAGGGGGCGCGCTCTCCACCCTTGTGGATGCCTCGTGGCTCCTTTGGTCCATCTTCGATACTCCGTGGGCTTCTTCTGGTCCATAAAAAATCATCGTAAAGTTTCAACTCATTTGGACACCGTTTGGTCTTCCTTTTCTGTAAAACTCAAAAACAAGTAAAAAACAGAAACTGGCACTGGGCTCTAGGTTAATAGGTTAGTCCCAAAAATAATATAAAATAGAATATAAATGCATATAAAACATCCAAGATGGCTAATATGATAGCATGGAACAATCAAAAATTATAGATACGTTGGAGACGTATCAGCACGTTAAATACTCCCTCCGGTCGTTTTTACTCTGAATATAAGAATAGTCTGAATTCAAACTTCATAAAGTTTGACCATATTTATAGGAAAAAATATCAACATGTACCATGCTAAACTTATACAATATGAAAATTTAAGTCATGACACAACTACTGATATTGATTTCATATTGTGAATGTTTGTAATTTTTTTCTATAAAGTTGGTCAAACTTTACGAGGCTTGACTTTAGAAAAATCTTATATGCGAACTAAAAAGGACCAGAGGGAGTACAACATGCTTAACATCAACCAAATATAGTCATTCATAGAGCTATTGTTAAAACTGGTATTGATGAAATTGAACTACACAATTCATACTAGCACATATAGAACATCACATTGTGAATAACTAGAATAAAAAAGGCATACTACGAACAACCAAAGATGGCAATTGAAACTAGACATATGCTAACTACAAACAACCTGACAACCAAAAACTACAGAAATAAACAAGGCGTAATGCAAACAACCAAATATAGAAATAAATAGTGGACAGGTTCTCACTACAAATGGGGTTCGAGAAAACAAATCATGGGATTCCCCTGGTGAAGAGGCACGGCAAAAAAAATCATGGGTTTCCTCACTTGTCATAGATGGGCTCCTCCTCGTGGTCGCCGTCGATGAGGTCTGACTTGGCAGCTGAGGATCCCAAGCCAGCGTCGCAGAACGTGTCCTTCAGAAATGACAAAAGGGGCTCCATGGTGATGAAGGATGGCAAATTGTTCATAACGAGCCGCATGAGATCAGCGGCAGGGCCACCGATGATATCGAGGGCTGTTGAACTTGAGGGGTTGGGGGTGGGAACTTAAACTGTGACATAGCCCATGTCAAACCGTCATTGTTGATGACCTCGATGTCATAGCCGGCGTCCGCGACATGCCAGAATACTCTAGCCCACTGATTGAAAGGCTGCAGCCAGTCATCGTCGTCAACTTCCTCGGCAGCCACCTCGCCGACGTCGGGCGAAGGGGCCGCAGTAAAGCTCTTTTGGGCCATTCGTTCCTTGAACACCTCGGGAAGCGTAGCCGAGCTTAGGCTGCGATGCTCTGGAGAGGGGAGGGGGTGGGGATCTGTGGGAAAGGGGTGTTTCCCATGCTTCATCCAAGAAACTCAGGGCAGCGAGGGTATGTATATCGGTAGGTAACCTGCACGGGCAGACCCGCAGAGGTTGACGATGGAGGCGGCACGGTGGCGGCAGCCAGCTAGCTAGGTTTTTCAGCGAGGGAGAGGTGGTGTGTGTGTGAGGGGGTGATTTGGATTGAGCGACGGATTTGGTGTGTGTGCGTGTGGAGGGGGTCCAAGGTAGTGTTTGAGGAAATGCCGCAGGTGCTTCAAAGTTTACTAGGCGGGAGTAAAATGGCGGGGCTACCAAAAATTTGGATCAAGGGATTGAAGCAGAGCGGGGCGGGAGTAACAAACATTAGACACGGTTAAAACTTTAAGATTGCGTGGGTACATCGTGTGCTATCAAACAGAAAAACACTCCAGCCGAGCAGATATTTTTGAGACTGCGAGGGACCTATGCGGGAGTTACATGATGGGGCTACTTAAAATTTGGATCAACTAATTGAAGCAGAGCGGGAGTAACAGACATCACACACGATCCACACATACTAATCGTGTGCTATCAAATAGAAAAACCTTCTAGACTGATAGATATTTTCGAGATTGCGAGGGATAGATATTTTCGAGAGCAGGAGGGAAGCCTCATGGAGCCCAATTTACTGTGATGATGTGGGTGCAGGGGTAGGGGCGCGGCACACGGGTAGTCCTAGGGGAACTGTGTCTATTGCGTACCCGATCGCAGCCGCTTGTTGCGTCTGACTCGTCTGCTGTTTATAAATTTGGCAAAAAAATACGGGAAAGGGTCAGAACATGAACACACTTGCATGTGGACCAAATATATGTATGAAAAGGGTGGTTCGATGTTCAAATATGCAATGCACAAGTTTGATGTGGACCTCCCGCACACAGCGCATGTTATTATTGCAAGCCCCCCCCTAGACACACACACTTCATTTTGGCAGGAGGGGAATCCTATCTATGAACGCATGCCCCCAAATAGCTAGGTCTGACATCTCACCCTACCATAGCACAGGCTACAACGTATTATGTTGCAGAGTTTTCGGACGTAGAGTAAGGTGCGGTAGGTCATTGTCATGCACTCAGTTTTGCCGTGGAGTTGGATGGACTCTTCTACCTTCGAAGCTTCCGCTGTTATCTTATTTAGATGGCCTTCAACCATATTATTGTAATAAGTTCACTTTTGAGACATTCGATGTAATAAGTGTGTGATTGAACTCTGTTATAAATCCTAGAGTAGTGTGTGTGTCAGCAATACCGATCCAGGGATGACACTTAAGCACAGAGACTTGATCGTCTGAGGTCGGGTCGCTACCAGATGGTATGAGAGCACACGCTGACTATAGGACGCTACCACTAGGATGAGCCACATGATACTCTCCTCTACTCTTTTCTGACTCCTCTCTATTTTCTACTCTATAGATGGCGGATCCAAGGAACAAGTTTGCTCAACCGGATGACGACACGCCTTTCGGACGACATGTGAAGGAAGCCACTAGGTACCTGAGCATCGGAATACCAAGCTTCACCGGGACCTACACCGCCACTCTACCTGAAGAAGAGCGCTGGACGATTCGAGTACATGTTCCAGGAAGGACATTCACACCAGTTACTGAGCCCATAGATTTTTCCATTGACGCACCAACCCGAAGTCTAGGAAAGAGCATGGCCACCCACATTGCCATGGGACGCATTGGCAAGGTATACCACAAGGATCTTAAGGACACCATCTACCAGATATGTGGACGCCGAGATGAGCAATGGGAGATGATTTGCACCAGGAGGGATAAATCCATTGCAGCCTACATCCAGGAGTTAAACCAACACATTCGTCGTCAGGAGAACCAGATGTGCGCCAACATGATAGACATCAAGAAAGTGGTGACCAGGAACATGGAGCTAGAAGAGGAACTCAAGTCTACACGCGATGGATATGAAGAAGAAATTGCAGTACTACTGGAGAAGAATGAAGACCTGAAGAAGACGCTAGGAATATTCATGGGAGATCCCGCACCTGAGGAGGACAACCATCCCGAAGACTACATCATAATCTATGACACCATCTCCGACCTCAATAGTGATGATAATTATGAAGACGAAGCTGGAGCAGATATCATGGAGTCTTCCACCGATCAAAATTTCTAGTCGACTACCATAATATTAGTAGTATTTCCCCATGTATGTAGTAATAGTCCGAGTATTTTGCAACGGTAGCTTAGATCGATTGTATGATGTTGTTTGAATTGAGTGGTGTGAAATAAATGTGTTTGACTCATGTGCATATGGGTAGTGAATTCCTCCTTAGACCTCTCTCTATTCTGTTCTCACCCCTCTAAACCTATCAGATGCCTTCGAGACGTGACCCCGGATTTGTCTTCCCACCGGAGCTCACTCAGTTGATTCAACAACAGAATGCCTTGATGCTATTGCTAGTCGAGAACCAAGGCAACAACAACAACAACAACAATCCACCGCCACTACCTCCAGTTGACAACTTAGCCCATTTTCTAAGGTTGAATCCGCCGGTGTTCTCTAGTAGCACCAAGACGATTGTTGCTGATGATTGGCTCCGCAAGATTGGAAGGGAGCTGACCACCGCAGGTTGCACAGATGCTGAGAAGGTGCGCTTTGCCGCACACCAACTGGATGGACCCGCAACCTCATGGTGGGAGAATTACACAGCCACTTTCCCCATGGCTAATGTCACTTGGGATCAGTTTCAGTAAGCTTTCCGCACAACACATGTCTCAGCTGGAGCTATGAGTATGAAGAAGCGTGAGTCTCGCAACTACGCCAGGGAAATCGTACTGTGGCACAGTACGTGGATGAGTTTAGTAAGTTAGCTCGTTATGCCCCAGATGATGTGGGCACAGATGCCGCGAAGCAGGAGAAGTTTATGGAAGGGCTGAATGATGAGCTAAGTATGCAGTTGATGGTGGCAACATTCACTAAATACCAGGAGTTGGTAGACAGGGCTCTTATGATTGAAGGCAAGAAGCAGCAGATAGAGAGCCGCAAAAGGAAGTATGGACAGGGGAAGTACAATTCTGGAGCTCAGCAGAAGCCTCGCTTTACTCCAAAATCGGGAGGACATACCCATCATAACCATGGAGGCCATACTCACAATGGCGGAAGCTCACATAACCACAGTGGCCCTAAGAATGGAAATGGGAATGGAGGAAGCAGCAGCCAGGACCGTTCCAACCCAGCAAGACCCGCTAAGAAGGACCTGAGTCATGTCACCTGTTACAAGTGCGAGAAGACTGGACACTACGCCAATGATTGTTCTGAGTTGAAGAATGGCAACGGAAATGGAAGCTCTGGAAAGAAGCCCAATCCCTTCACCAAAGGTCAGGTGAACCACATCAACGTGGAGGAAGTTGAAGAGCAGCCCGACGCAGTGATTGGTAAGTTTCTGATTAAGTCATTTACCACTCTCGTTCTTTTTGACACTGGTGCATCACATTCATACATATCAAGGGGATTTGTGGACAAGTTTAAATTGCCAACCTTAGCCCTTAGGTCACCCATGTTAGTAAGCTCGCCCGGAGCAGAGTATATGGCCAGCCGATGGTGTGATTGGTTACCATTAACCATTGGTAGCCACGTTTTCCCCTCAGACCTAATAATTTTGGAGTCACAAGGATTGGATATAATACTAGGCATGGATTGGCTATCGAAGTATGGAGCAAACATCGACTGTGCTAGTAAGTCTATTTTACTCACCACCCCTGAGGGAAAAAGGATCAAGTATGTATCTAGGCATGCGCCAAGGAGGACCCAAGAGAATTCCCTCTCGGGAGTTGTTCAGGAAGAAGTGCCTGTTGTGAACGATTACCCAGATGTATGTCCAGAGGAATTACCAGGCATGCCACCGGATCGAGATATAGAATTTTTGATAGAGTTGTTGCCAGGCACCGGACCGATATCGAAGAGACCATATCGGATGCCCGCAAATGATCTGGAGGAAATTAAGAAGCAGATTAAAGAATTATTGGAGAAAGGTTATATTCGAACAAGTTCATCACCGTGGGGAGCCCCAGTGCTCTTAGTCGAGAAGAAGGATGGATCTTTGAGAATGGTTGTTGATTATCGTGCATTGGACGAGGTGACGATCAAGAACAAATACCCACTACCGATGATCAACGATTTGTTTGAGCAGCTACAGGGAGCCAAAGTATTCTCCAAGATCGATCTTCGATCAGGATACGACCAGCTGAAGATCCAAGAACATGATATACCTAAGACAACTTTTACCACAAGGTACGGGCTATACGAATACACGGTCATGTCTTTTGGATTGACTAATGCCCCTGCGTATTTTATGAGTATGATGAATAAGATGTTCATGGAGTTCTTGCATAAGTCTGTAGTGGTGTTCATTGATGACATATTGGTGTACTCAAAGAATGAAGAGGAACACAAGGAACATTTGCGCTTAGTTCTCGAGAAGCTCACAGAACATTAGCTATATGCCAAGTTCAGCAAGTGTGAATTTTGGCTTAAAGAAGTTGGATTTCTTGGACATGTTATATCAGAAGAAGGTATAGTAGTAGACCCTACCAAGGTTCAGTCTGTCACTGAGTGGTTGGCACCCACCTCAGTTGGAGAGATCCGCAGTTTTCTGGGACTCACAGGATACTATAGGATATTCATTGAGAATTTTCCCAAGATTGCGAAGCCAATGACTGAGTTGTTGAAGAAGGACACCAAATTCAAATGGACCGAGGAGTGTGAGGCTAGTTTGCAGGAGTTTAGGAAACTTTTAGTTACAACCCTAGTGCTAATTCTTCCGGATATACGCAAGGATTTCCAAGTTTATTGCGACGCTTCTCGCTTGGGACTTGGAGGTGTACTTATGCAAGACGGAAGAGTTGTTTCATATGCCTCACGTCAGCTTCGACCTCATGAGTTGAATTATGCCACACATGATTTGGAGTTAGCAGCCGTAGTGCATGCGCTCAAGACATGGAGACATTTTCTTATTGGAAACCGTTGTGATGTATACACGGATCACAAGAGTTTGAAGTATATTTTCACGCAGAAGGAGTTGAATCGCAGGCAGAGGAGATGGTTGGAGCTGATAAAGGATTATGATATGAAACTACATTATCATCCAGGAAAGGCCAATGTCATAGCAGACGCTTTGAGCTGCAAGAGTTATGTCAACACCCTCATAACCGGAGGATTACCGCATGAGTTAGCCGACGATCTCAAGGAACTTCATTTGGAGATAGTTCCAAGAGGTTTTGTTGGAGCAATGGAGGTTCAGTCTACATTATTGGGAAAGATTCGAGAAGCCCAGAAGGATGGTAAGGAAATTGCTGAGATAAAAGAGAAGATGAGCAAAGGAAAGGCCAAAGGTTTTCGTGAGGATGAGCACAAAACTTTATGGTTGGAAGATCGTATCTATGTGCCTAATGACCCAGAGATCAGGAAGTTAATACTTCAGGAAGCTCATTACTCACCATACTCGATTCACCCCGGGAACACCAAGATGTATTTGGATTTGAAGGAACGTTTCTGGTGGACAGGTATGAAGAAGGATATTGCGGAGTATGTAGTAGTATGTGATGTATGTTAGAGAGTTAAGGCAGAACACCAGAAGCCAGGCAGATTATTACAGCCTATGCCGATACACGAATGGAAATGGGATAAACTTTGTATGGACTTTATCACTGGATTAACCAGGACAAGATCAAGATATGACTCCATCTGGGTAGTAGTTGATCGCTTGACCAAAGTGGCTCACTTTATCCCCCTGAAAACCACTTATACGAGTGCGAAGTTGGCCAAGATATATATGACCAGGATCGTATGTCTGCATGGAGTTCCGAGGACCATTGTATCAGTTAGAGGAACACAGTTTACCTCAAAGTTTTGGAATCAGCTGCGCCAGACTTTGGGTACCAGGTTTGAATTCAGTACAGCCTTTCATCCGCAGACAGATGGATAGACTAAGAGAGTCAATCAGATTCTAGAGGACATGTTGAGAGCTTGTGCGCTAGATTATGGATCTAGTTGGGATCATAATTTGCCTTACGCAGAGTTCTCATACAACAACAGCTAGTAGGCCAGTTTGAAGATGGCCCCTTTCGAAGCTCTGTATGGAAGGAGGTGCAGGACACCATTGATGTGGGATGAAGTCAGAGACCGTCAGTTGTTTGGACCAGATTTAATCAGAGAGTCTGAAGAGAAGGTTAAGTTGATTCGCGATAGACTGAAGGTTGCTCAGTCCAGGCAGAAAAGTTATGCTGATACGAAACACAAGGAGGTAGTCTATGGAATCGGAGACAGAGCATATCTTCATGTGTCACCACTTCGAGGAGTTAAATGATTTGGAGTCAAAGGAAAATTAGCCCCAAGATTTGTAGGACCATATCGAGTTATGGAACGTATGGGAGAAGTGGCCAACAAGTTAGAGTTACCCGAAGGATTGTCAGGAGTTCATGATGTGTTTCACGTTTCCCAGTTGAAGAAGTGCCATGCTGAGATGGCTGATATTCCTCAAAGAGATACAGTGCCCCTGGAAGCAATTCAGTTGGAGAGTGACCTAACCGACGAGGAGGAACCCGTCAAGATTCTCGGGTTTGCCAGCCGAGTTACGCGCAGTAAGGTTATCAAGTTTTGCAAAGTTTAGTGGGGCCACCATACCGAGGAGGAAGTCACCTGGGAGCGAGAAGAAGACCTAGGGAAAGACCACCCACACCTATTTTCTAGCCAACCCGAATCTCGAGGGCGAGATTCATCTTAAGGGGGGTAGGTTTGTACCATCCCAATTTTCAATTTGGATGTTATACATAGGCCATCATATGCATATCATATTTTTATTTGCATTTGGTTGTTATCCTAGAAATATTAAGCAACTCAAGGACCCAAGGAGAGAGTTGGAGGTTTCACAAATCTTCCAATTTGAATTTTATTTTCAAATTTGAAAAGAGGATCAATTTGATTTTTATATTTCTCTCTCCAATAATTCCCAATAACAAAAATAAATGAGAGAAGATAAAATGACTTCTTCAACAGAAGAGCAACATTGGAGAAGAAATTAAAAAATCAAATTAATATTCTATTCATATTTTATTTGTGATTTTATTTGAATTAGAGAAAAACATGCATTTTTTAAATTGCATTTTAGTCCAGAAAAATGTTCATCTTGTCCTAAATATTTAGTTGGACAGTGAAAATTGTTTCTAGTATTTTTAGAATTTTTTTAATATTTTATTAGGATTTTTTTCCACGGCGAAATTTATTTAAAAAAAGTTTCTGGGCCGGCCCAGCCGAGCCGGGCCTTGGCCCAGCCGGCCGCCACCGCCTCCCCGCGCCGCGCCGTCGTGCTGCCGCCGGACTCCAGAGGAGTCCGAGCGTGCCCCGCCCCGCGCCGCCCGACCCCTCCTCCAAGTCGGCCGCCGGCCCGGCCTTTAAAAGCCACCCCCTGTCGACCTCCACACACCGCCGCCGCAGCCGCGCCGCCGAGCCGCGCCGTGCCGCCACCCGTCGCCGCTGCCGCTGCCGCTAGTCGTCGCCACTGCCGCTAGTCGCCGCCGCCGTCCCGCACCGCACCACCGCCTCGCCATCGCCTCGCCACCGTCGCCCCGCCACCGGAGCCGCCAGATCTCGCCGCCGCTCGCCAGATTTCTGCCGCCGGTTTTCTCCGGTTAGACGGTATAAAACCGTTTGGTTTTTCTTGGTTTATTTTTTAGATCGGTTTTTCGCTTTAGTTTTGGTTTATTTAACGAACGTTCACAAGTTAGATCGTTTTAACGAACGGTTTTCGTTCGTTAGTCTCTGTTAGCAGACGTTCATCCGATAGATTTTTCTTTTTAATTTTATTTCTGGCCAGGGACCTATCCGCGAATACTTTTCTTACAGATTAGTCTAGGAATTTCAAACCCTCGTTACTTGTTGCTCGTTTGTCCAAATCCAGTGAAACCAACGCCAAAATCTTTGTCTCAATCCCCTTTGTTCAGATAATCAACCTGAACGTGATTTTTAGAATTTAAAATTTGGTTCCAAGCAGATTTGAATTCGAACTTCTTTTGATCGTAGTTTGAGTTTCGTAGCTCCGATTCAATTGATTCTTTTTGCAAATTGAAGCTCTTCACTTGAACTTTCAGTTTGAATCTTTTCATATGAGTTTTACCTTTGCATCTTATGCTTGAGTGCTTATGTATGCTATTGTTTGTTCACGGTAGAGTTTCCGGAGTGCGAAGCGTGCTACTATGAATCACTAGGGTTTTCCGATCGTCAGCAAGGCAAGTAGCAGTTTGATCATATCCCTTATTACCCAGTTTTTATGCATTAGTTTCAACCCTCAAACATTGCATGAGTAGGTTAGATAACATGTGGGTATTGGGGAGTAGTTTATGAGGTAGAACCTATTGTCTTATATCAAACCCTGGGTATTTACTACGTACGTTTATACTGCTATGCTATGCTCGTAGACGTGGTTTTGTTTTGAGAGAATTCATGAAAGATGTGAGAGACTATTTTTAACTAAGGTTTAACTTAAGGTGGCTACTTTAATACACATCTCGGTGGATTGGTTTGTGGGCACCTGGGGAATCCAGTGTTGTCCAAGGAGATCCCGGGGAACCCGTGTGATCATCCTATGGTTTGCCACCCAGGCCCAAAGGGATCATTATGTTATTCATCCTGGAAACTTCCGTGTGCAGCCACAAGCCATTATGGGCTCTAGCATAGTTGATTATGTTGTGTGATCTCTTACAGTGGTAGACTAGCAGGTGTAGGGGATGTAGGTGGTACTGTCTACCCGTCGTAACGAGCTAACACTTCTGAAAGACTGTGTCTCGGTCATCCATTTCTCAAACATCATGTAGTGCAAGAAATCTAACGGAGGAGATCGAGTCTTGTGGGGAAAAGTGCGCAAACCTCTACAGAGTGTACAAACTAATCATGGTTAGCTGTGTCCCCGGTTATGGACATCTTGAGTATCTGGTGCTTGAATTATTATGTTGATCTCATCACTCTACTTAATTAACTTTGTTGGGTTGTTAACTTTTAATTGGGATTGAGTTGGGGTTACCTTCTCAATGTTTTCAACCAACTTTGTAGTTAAATAAAATATATTCCATTGTTGTAGGGAAAACTAGCTTTATGCAAATGATAACCGTAGAGGCTCCACCAGCCATATATGCATGTAGTGATAGCTGTTACTTGTTCATTGCTATATAGTGTTATCTTGCCAGCATATTCCATGTGCTGACCTACACAGGCTGCAACGTATTATGTTGCAGACTTTTCAGACGGAGAGTAAGGTGCACTAGGTCGTTGTCATGCACTCAGTTTTGCTGTGGAGTTGGATGGACTCTTGTATCTTCGGAGCTTCCGTTGTTATCTTATTTAGATGGCCTCCAGCCATATTATCGTAATAAAGTTCTGTCGGATCTCGGGTTCTGGCAAAACCCTTAAGGTTCGAACTTTGGGTGCGCGCGAAGATCATCCCCTCCTACCGATACACGCCCTAGCTCACTAAGGTCTCGCAGACGAACTCGACGCACTCGCAACACAGAAACACACGAGATTTATACTGGTTCGGGCCACCGTTGTCGTGTAATACCCTACTCCAGTGTGTGTGGTGGTGGATTGCCTCTATGGCTGATGATGAACAATACAAGGGGAAGAACAGCATCGTAAGGTTGAGGTGTTCTTGTGCTTGGTGAACTAGTGTGGGTCTCAATCCCTCTGGATCAGATGCCTCTACTGTGGTGGCTAGCTCTACTTATATAGGCCCTGGTCCTCTCCCCAAATATTGAGCGGGAAGGGAGCCAATAACGGCAGGCAAATTTGAAAGGGGACAGCTAGTACAAGCTATCCTAACAAAAGTGGTCTTCGCCTGCTAAAGGCTCTGGTGATGACGCCGTCTTGGGCTCCACGGTGACCTCCGTCTTGCCGTCCTGCTGGTCTTGATCTCGTTGCACCGATATGGATACCTTTGCTTGATGCCTCGGTACCCCGCGCCTGCGCCTGCCTCCTTAGCACCAAAGAGGAAACAAGGACGCTGCGCGCGCTGGCGCCCGCCCGGCGCCCGCCTGGTGTCGATCGTCATGGCTCACGTCACGAGAGCCTCGCGAGGTTTGCCCCGCCTTGATATCTCCGCTCCTCGTGAGACTGCCTGGCTAGGCCGCTCCTGAGAACGTCTCGCGTTGTCCGCCTCGGGAGGCTTGGCCCCTCGCGAGGGTCTTGGATGCCTTGTTGATGAAATGGGCCGTACGGCCCGCTAGCTAAGCCACGCCGTGGGCCGCAGGCAGGCAAGTCTGGGGACCCCCGTTCCCAGAACGCCGACAGTAGCCCCCGGGCCCAAGGCGCGCTTGGGCTTGGCTTTGAGGCGAAGCCAAGGGTCAAGTACGGAGCGCCGCGGGCCCCAAAAGCCTGCGGCCTCGGTTGATGCTCGGCGGTTGTTTGGACGTGGGCGTCTATGCTTCCCCACGCCACCTCGGCAACTGCCCGACTTGACAAAAGGCTGGCGCAGATAGTGCTCGCCTTCATTGCTTCTTCCTCGCCTCGCTCGAGATCCCCTTTCTCGCTTCTCGCCTCCGGTACCTCCAGATCTGCTCCAATCTTGTTCTACACCCGCGACAGATGGCGCCGCGCAAGGCCCAGTCCTCCTCGGCGCCGGCTTGGTATGAGCCAGCTCTTGAAGCGCCCACCGTCACAGAGAAGAGCCTTGCCTCCACGCGCTTGCTGACGGCGGGGCAGAGCAACGAATGGGGGGAGACGGAGCTCCGGCTCGCCTCCGACGTGCCGGAGCCTGAGGGGAGCAACTTTTTCCCCTTCTTCTCAAGCAGCGTCGCCGTCGGGTTGGTTCCCCCCTTTTATGATTTCTTTTATGAGGTCCTTGACTATTACGGGCTGCAGGCGCCGCACCTCCATCCCAACTCTGTCCTCCTCCTGTCCATCTTCACCTACTATTACGAGGCGTATCTAGGCGTGATGCCGTCCGTGGCGCTCCTGCGCCACTTCTTCCTCCTTCGTGTCAGTGATGGACACGTCTGCGGGTGTGCCAATTTTGTCGCGTCCGGCAAGGCCAACTCAATCTCAAGCACTGGGAAGAGGGCCGACAACATCCGGGCCAAATGGGTCATGATGGACGCTAAGCGCGCCCACCCGCGCCTGGTACTGCCGACGGAGGCGCCCCTATCCAACAAGGGGTGGCTCCACGCAGAGCTTGCCTATGAGCGGGCATTGCCAGTGTTGGCGCAGATGCAGGCGGACCTGAAGCCCGGCAACGGGAAGGCGGCGAAGGTTACAGGGGCCATGCTCCTCAGGGAGTTCCTGGTGCTACGCGTCGCCCCGCTTCCGGCGCGTGCGCGTCCCTTGTGGGAGTTCAGGGGTGATGAAGACAAGACCCGCCTGAGACATGGGGCCCTTCCTGGTGTCGAACTGGCTACTGTCCTGCGCCTCCTGGTTGGGGAGAACCATGTGTACCCGCCGAGCGCCTTCACTCCTTTGTTCCTCCGCAAGGATTGGGAGCCGCTTGTGCTTTCCAGGCCGACCTTTGACGCGCGCGGGCTGGTGCCGCCAGCGCAGGAGCCTGTGCAGCACCGAATCCAATGGAGGTGTCCCCTGATGAGTCCCGTGGGGAGGAGGAAGAAGAGGTGGACTCGGAGAAGACTCTGGAGGAGGTGGGGGAGACTCCTCCCTTGAGCAAGGCCGAGATCCTCCACGCCCTTCCTGACGACGCCGAGGCCGACGCTCGCCAGGAGGAGAGGGAGCAACCTCTCATCCCGACAAGGGGTAAGTCGTCGTTGGTTCCTTGGGATACCGCCTCCATCTTGACACCTCCTGAGGCCGGCTCCGGCCCTTCTGCCGCCGGGGCCCGCGTGCCCACTTCTCAGGCCCCGACGCTGTCAGGCTTCAAGCTCCCCAAGCAGAAATATGTCGCGGTGGATCGGTAAGTGCCTTGAGCTTCATCTCGTCCCTGCTTGTACTCGTCGTTTCCTGACGTTCACCCTTGGTTGATCAGGCCGGTGCCTTCGGCGAAGAAAAGGAAGGAGGATGCGACGGCCGCGCCTCCCTCCACGGGGAGAGGAGGCAGCAGCAGCACTCACACTTCCCGAACCCGGTCGCCCTCGCGAGGCCAAGAAGGGCATCGCCGTGTGGAATTAGCCCCCATGCCCTCACTGGCTTCGGAGGTGCCGGTGTCTGGCTTGGCTGGAGAGGTCCCGACTGCTCCGGAACCCGCAGCCTCCCAGGCCTTGGTGACGACGTCGCCTCCTCCCACTACTGCACCTCCACTCCCAGGTTCTTCTACTCCTGCTGCTGCTCTGGAACGTGCTCTTTCGGAGATGACCCAGTTGCAGGCATATCTCCTGAGCGCGGATCCATGCTTGGTGGCCGGGCGCCTGGAACTAGCCTCTGGCTGGCTTCACTCCCACTTGGCGGTTCGTGCGGCGTTGAGCCAGGCCGCAGTATCTTTCGAGAAGGAGAAGCAGAGTGCCGACAACGCTGCAGCCGATTGTGAGGCGGCGCTGAAAAACACTAAGGCCACACGCGACCGCTGCCAAGAGCTGGAGGACGAGTTGCAGAGCCTGCGCGACAAGCACGCCAAAGAAGCGCGCGGCCGCCTGGCAAAGGAGGAGGACGTGAAGGCCCGGGAGGGCGCTGTCAAGAACCGTGACGCTGAGCTGGCGGAGTTGGGGAAGACGCAGGCCCCCGAGCGCAACCAGTTGGAAGAGCTGGAGCGGAAGGTGAAGGCGAGGGAGGCTGATCTTGACGCCAAGGCGCGGGTCCTGGCCGAAGACCGCGTGGCCTTTGCCGACCTCGAGGAGAGATCTCGCAAGGCACTGAAGACGCTCTACGAGCACGGCCTGGAGAAGTCGCTGGCCACCGATGAGGACGGCCCCGCCCGGCTGCTTCCCCTCTTGGTGAAGGCACTCGAGGAAGTCGTTGATGGTGTCGATCCCATGGCGGAGGCAGAAGCTCGCGTCCTGTCTTCAGCTGCATTGACTCGCGTCTTCAGCCACCTGCACCTTCGCGACCCCAACGCTTGTCTTGACGAGCTGCTGGAGCTTGTGGCTGAGGATCACTGTGAAGCTGCCGCCGCAGCCGTGCAAGGCCAGGTGGAGGCCCTGCTAGAGAGGTTCCGCGGCTTTGCCTCCGCACCCTTGTCTGGCGATGCCGCCGATCCAGCGGCTGGTGGTGCAGGCGAAGATGTCGCTACCCGGGGTGGAGCACCTTCTGCAGGCGATGACGGTGTCCAAGGGTGACCTGCGGCTAGTTTCCTGTCCCGTTCCTGCAACATGCATTAGGCCTCGTGGAGGCGTTTAGACTTTTCATTTGATATTGTGAGGACAATATGTTTGTAATATTTGCTTCGATATTTTGCAATTTTCTTCCTATCCTCTTTGTGTTCTGCGTCGGCAGAGCCCGGCCCCGCACATACCTCAACCGCCATTGGGCCGACTGGAGATCAGGACGGACCAAGGAGTGAGGGGCTACGTGACCAGTTAGGCTCCTGAGTCGCGATGCTCAGGAGTCCCCCTTGACGCGCAAACAGCTTATAGGGAGAGTACGCGAGGATAGACTAATGTTCTACGTCGGCAGAGCCCGGCCCCACGCAAACCTCAACCGCCATTGGGCCGACCGGAGACCAGGACGGACCAAGGAGTGAGGGGCTACGTGACCAGTTAGGCTCCTGAGTCGCGATGCTGAGGAGTCCCCCTTGACGCGCAAACAATCTCCATACCTTCCCTCGCCGAGGCCTCGGGAGGGGCGTGTGACGACCAGGTTCGGGAGACCTGTTTGGGCGGCGTGCACTGGGGCGTGACTCGAGAGCAGCCCCCAGGCCCGGAAGACCTGGTTGGGTGATGTACGCTTGGGCGTGACCTGAGCGCAGCCCCCGTGTCCAGCCCCCTCATGCGGCTCTTCCGAGGGGAGGCGTTGCGGTGAGACCGGACGCTGAGCTCTGGGGCTCCCTGAGGTAGGTATGACCGTGGGGCCGCCCTCAGTTGTTTATCACTAGCGCGGAGCATAGTGCTTCCACTTGTGCACGGGCATAGCCGCTCCTCGGCAGTGTTGAAGGCCAGCGCGGAGCATGGTGCTTCCACTTGTGCGTGGGATGGGGGCCCCCCTCCGGGAGGAGCCCCCGGGGCGTGTACAGCCCCGCCCTGACACGTGGCTTGCACGACAGGGCTGCGAGGTGTATCTGGACACTCGTGAGCCAGCATGGGACTCACGAGGCCCTAGCTCAAGGCGGGTTGCGCGTGGTCTTGAGTCTTCGATGGCTGTGTGTTCCTGCGAGACGGTTAGGTGCAAGCGCTCTACGTCCTCAGGTCCCGGCCCTCGAGCGAGCTCAGCCGCCGCTGGTATGCCAGGTTGCGATGCCGTGGTCAAGGCCAGGGGGTGAGGGTTGGAGACCCAGTAAGAGCTCCTGAGTCGCGATGCTCAGGAGCCCCCCTTCTAACGCGCAAGCGAATTGCATGGGATGAATGGACCCGTGGTGGGTGGCGATCGAGCAGGTGGTAATTAGGCAGATTAAGCATGGAAAGCAAACCAGCTTAGGTAAATGCAGAAAGATACATGCCACTGGGTCAGGCCCGAGCGGTTTGGAGATGATACAGCCTGAGGGGCGCTCCCAGCAAGGTAAGCTAAAGACATAAGCAAAGGATACATGCCATTGGGACGGACCCATGCGGCCTGGGAATAATGCAGCCCGAGGGGCGCTCCCAGCTAAATAAACTTGGTAAATGTCACTTGGTTCTGTCGACGAAGATGGTTGGTGCAGCTGAAGGCGTGCGGCGAAGGAATGGCTCCTCACGAGCCACCGGGGCCCTGAGCCTCGGGAGGCTCCGGGCGTTCAGGTGGTTCCTTGAAGGCCATCTCCATCTCTATCAGGACGGCGTGGTGCCTGGCCTCTTGAGCTGCCATGATACACCGCGTGTTGCGCTGATAGGCTGACGACACGCTTGGCAGGCCGAAAGGCATGCGAACGTAGCTGTGCGGTGGACCCTCGCAGCGTCCCACGCGGGAAGGCCAAAAGAGCTCCTGAGAAGCGGCCCTGTTGAGCCCCGGGACATCGATGCATACGCGCAGCCCGGCATCCTCGCCTGGATGGGGAGCTGCGCCTGGTGAGCGGCGGTCGCTGCGCATGGCCCTTGCGTCCTGCAGTTCGTGAGTGGTCTTGGTGATGAACTCATGAGTGGTGGGCGCTCCTTGCCCTTTGTTCTCCTGAGGGAAACGTGCCGCGAAGCACGCCTCCAAGTGGTGCCCAAGCGCCTCCCCCATGAGGTTGGCAAGGTCTGAGGCCCTCCAGAAGAGAGCCCCCGAGCCCTGCCCGAGGAGGGCCCCAGGCGCGCCTTCCTATGCGACGAAGGGAGGCGCCCTTGGAGCAGGCGCTGATCCTGACGAGGTTCCAGCCGCGATGGCACCCTCCTGAGGCCCGGCGCGACATAGCTGCTTCTTCTTGGGGGCGGCCTCCGGAGGGCCCCCACTTTTGCTGTCGGGGTCATTGGTTCCTGTACCTTGGAAGGCGCGCTCGAGGGAGCACACCACATCTCTTTCTTCACATGGGACCGTGATGATTCCGCCGCTTCTCGTCATCTTGAGGACGTTGTAGTCGTGGTGGGTGATGGCCATGAACGTCGTGGTGGGTGGAGTCGACGTAGAACATTAGTCTATCCTCGCGTACTCTCCCTATAAGCTGTTTGCGCGTCAAGGGGGACTCTTGAGCATCGCGACTCAGGAGCCTAACTGGTCACGTAGCCCCTCACTCCTTGGTCCGTCCTGGTCTCCGGTCGGCCCAATGGCGGTTGAGGTATGCACGGGGCCGGGCTCTGCCGACGCAGAACACAAAGCGGATAGGAAGAAAATCGCAAAATCTTGAAGCAAAAATTACAAACATATTGTCCTCACAATATCAAATGAAAAGTCTAAACGCCTCCACGAGGCATGATGCATGTTGCAGGAACGAGACAGGAAACTAGCCGCAGGTCACCCCTGGACACCGTCATCGCCTGCACAAGGTGCTCCACCCCGGGTAGCGACGTCTTCACCTGCACCACCAGCCGCAGGATCGGCGACATCGCCAGACAAGGGTGCGGAGGCAAAGCCATGGAACCTCTCCAGCAGGGCCTCCACCTGGCCTTGCACGGCTGCGGCGGCAGGTTCACAGTGATCTTCAGCCATAGGCTCCAGCAGCTCATCAAGACAAGCGTTGGGGTCGCGAAGGTGCAGGTGGCTGAAGACGCAAGTCAATGCAGCTAAAGACAGGACACGAGCTTCTGCCTCCGCCATGGGACCGACACCATCAACGACTTCCTCGAGCGCCTTCATCAAGAGGGGAAGCAGCCGGGCGGGGCCGTCCTCATCGGTGGCCAGCGACTTCTCTAGGCCGTGCTCGTAGAGAGTCTTCCGTGCCTTGCGAGATCTCTCCTCGAGGTCGGCAAAGGCCACGCGGTCTTCGGCCAGGACCCGTGCCTTGGCGTCAAGATCGGCCTCCCTCGCCTTCACCTTCCGCTCCAGCTCTTCCAACCGGTTGCACTCGGCGGCCTGCGTCTTCCCCAACTCCGCCAGCTCAGTGTCATGGTTCTTGACAGCGTCCTCCCGGGCCTTCACCTCCTCCTCCTTTGCCAGGCGGCCGCGCGCTTCTTCGGTGTGCTTGTCGCGCAGGCTCTGCAACTCGTCCTCCAGCTCTTGGCAGCGGTCGCGGGCGGCCTTAGTGTTTTTCAGCGCCGCCTCACGATGGGCTGCAGCGTTGGCAGCACTCTGCTTCTCCTTCTCGGAAGATGATGCGGCCGGGCTCACTACCGCGCGAACCGCCAAGTCGGAGTGAAGCCAGCCAGAGGCCAGTTCCAGGCGCCCGGCCACAAGGCATGGATCCGCGCTCAGGAGATCAGCCTCCCACTCGGTCATCTCCGAAAGAGCACATTCGAGAGCAGCAGCAGGAGCAGAAGAACCTTGGAGTGGTGGTGCAATAGTGGGAGGAGGCGACGTCGTCACCAAGGCCTGGGAGGCTGCGGGTTCCAGAGCAGTCGGGACCTCTCCAGCCAAGCCAGACACCGGCACCTCCAGAGCCAACGGGGGCATGGGGGCTGATTCCACACGACGATGCCCTTCTTGGCCTCGCGAGGGCGACTGGGTTGGGGAATTGCGAGTGCTGCTGCTGCCTCCTTTCCCTGCGGAGGGAGGCGCGGCCGTCGGATCTGTCACGCCCACGATGCGGCTATATCTCCCACGTGTCGAGGCACGACTTAGAGGCATAACCGCATAGTGGTTTTGTCGCAAGAAGGGTCATCTTCGCAAAATCCCATGTAATGAACAAGAATGGGATAAAGAGTTGGCTTACAATCGCCACTTCACACAATACATAAATATCATTCATACATCATCCAAAATACAATCATATAGACCGACTACGGCCAAAATCCAGATGAAAATAAGACAACCCCAAGTGCTAGATCCCCGATCGTCCCAACTGGGCTCCACTACTGATCATCAGGAAAAGACACATAGTAACGACCACGTTCCTCGTCGAACTCCCACTTGAGATCGACGCCATCGTCTGCACTGGCATCGTCGGCACCTGCAACTGGTGTTGGAAGTATCTGTGAGTCACGGGGACTCAGCAATCTCACACCCGCGAGATCAAGACTATTTAAGCTTATAGGACAAGGAGGTGCAAAGAGGTGGAGCTGCAGCGGCAAAAGCATATATGGTGGCTAACTTGCGCAAATGAGAGCGAGAAGAGAAGCAATGGGACGGGCGTCATCTAACAATGACCCAGAAGAGGTCCTGAACACCTACTTACGTCATACATAACACAGACCGTGTTCACTTCCCGGACTCCGCCGAGAAGAGACCATCACGGCTACACACGCACTTGGTGTATTTTAATTGGGTCAAGTGACAAGTTATCTACAACCGGACATTAACAAATTCCCATCTGCCTCATAACCGCGGGCACGGCTTTCGAAAGATAATACCCTGCAGGGGTGTCCCAACTTAGCCCATCATAAGCTCTCACGGTCAACGAAGGATAAACCTTCTTCCGGAAAGACCCGATCAGTCTCGGAATCCCGGTTTACAAGACATCTCGACAATGGTAAAACAAGACCAGCAAAGCCTCCCGAATGTGCCGACAAATCCCGATAGGAGCTGCACATATCTCGTTCTCAGGGCACACCGGATTGTCCAAGCTTCCGATAGGCCAGACCAAAGTTGCCCCTGGTGGCCACCGGCGACTGACAGTTTGGACCAATACTCAGAGGAGCACTGGCCCGGGGGTTTAAAATAAAGATGACCCTCGGGCTCTAGAAAACCCGGGGAAAAAGGTATAGGTCGCAAATGGTACAACCAAGGTTGGGCCTTGCTGGAGGAGTTTTATTCAAGGCGAACTGTCAAGGGGGTCCCATAAATCACCCGACCGCGTAAGGAACGCAAACTCAAGGAACATCATCCCGGTATAACAGTAACTAGGGCGGCAAGAGTGGAACAAAACACCAGGCATAAGGCCGAGCCTTCCACCCTTAACCAAAATATATAGATGCATTAATTAAATAAGATATATTGTGATATCCCAACATGTCCATGTTCCGATTGGAACAACTTCAACTTCACCTGCAGCTAGCAACGCTATTAGAGGGGCTGAGCAAAAGCGGTACATAGCCAAACAACGGTTTGCTAGGAAAGGATGGTTAGGGGCTGACAAGGCTGAAATAGGAGACATGATATAGCAAGTGATAGGTAGCGAGCATGGCAATAGAGCGAACAACTAGTATAGCAAAGATAGAAGTGATTTCGAGGGGTGGTCATCTTGCCTGCAAGGTTCTCAGAGTTGTCGAAAGCTTGATCCTCGTAAGCGTACTCGACAGGTTCCTCGTTCACGAACTCGTCTCCCGGCTCTACCCAAGACAAGAACACAAGCAAACGGTACCACAATCAACACGAGAAATGCGCAAGCAACATGATGCAAAACATGTATGATATGCAAGATATGATATGCGATGCATATGCGTGCTCCGGAAGGAAAATGATGAACATGGCAGTAACTTGGCAAACCAAGCATGCCACTGGAAAGATGAGATGATTTCGGTCGAAATCGATATAAATATCACCGGAATCGGATGCACGGTTTGCAAATGGCAAGCAAAACAAGAATGACACTAATCTGCGATAAACAGCAAGATAGCACTTCAAATGCAACAAGTAACAATGCTACAGCACCCCAACATAGCAACAAAGCACATGGCAGTAATCTACAGGAGATGCTCGACAAAAGATGAACACTGAGCTACGGCTAGTTCACAACATAACAAGCTCAAACAAGCATGGCAAAAGTGCAAAAGATTATAGGTTCACAGACTTAGTGAAAAACTGGACATGGCAGAAATCAGCATCAGGTAGCAATGTTCAGAGCACGAAATCAACATGCTACAGGAACTTAACATTGCAAAACAACGCATAGTAGTGTTCTACTAAACGCACATGACAAAAGTCCCTTACTGAACATAAGCCAACAAGGACCAGAAGATATGATGGCAAGCATGTAAACATAGCAAGTTTCGTTATCAGGTTTCAGACTTAGCAGAAAACAGAGCATGGCAGAAATATTAATATGTAGGCCTCTTTGTGAGCTTGAAGCACTCACTACAGAGCAATGCATGACAAACCAAGCATACCTACAGCAAGATGGCATGTTTATGAAGCTATCCATGGCAAGAACAATTGCATAGCATGTATGGATCAACTACAATAAGCTTGGCAAAAATGCATGTCATGTTAAGAATCTGCCAGAAATATTTTATAGCAAAAGTAGAGCAAGATTGAGTCATGCTATAGTACTCTAAAATTGCAAAAACATTGCAGGAATGGATCAATTACAACTATAGCGACAAAACATCCTTACTGAACATCTCCAAAAGATGCATGGATCTCTCTGTAGCATCAAGTTTTCATGTCAACAAAATTACAGCAGACGAGGACTTGGAGAAATCACTAAGTGCCTGAAATCAGAAATATTACGGGGCCTACTTTGAATGCTTGTGCTAGTCACCACATAGATCAAAAAAATACATGGACTATACCACTGGAAAGATGGCATGGCATACTTCAAAACACATGTAGAGCTCATGCTCAAAAGATGCACAGAATAAATGATACAAAAATGACAAATCTCCAAGTTCTGATAAGAACCAGAGAATAACAGCAACTAGCCCTCTTCCAACGAAGATTTGGGCATCAAGATGACCTCTAATGAAAATGATGCAATTGAACAAAATTAAGAGCATCACGAGACGAACAATTTGACATATTATACGCACGAATCGGAGCTACATGCACAAAGTTATTGCATCGGGAACAGGAGCATATACTGAAACGTTTCTGGGACTTAGAAAAAATAACGGGATCTCGGGGGAAAAAGTCAACGCCTCACCACAGAGAGATCGATCCAGATCTCGATCGGGGCTGGGCCGCCGGCGGGAGGAAGAGGCGCCGGAGGGCGACGGCGAGGCAGGGCCGGAGGGAGGAGGAGCGGGGCGGCGGCGCCGGTCGCCGGAGGAGGAGAGGACGGCGGGGTCGGCGGGCTCCGGGCGGCGGGGCACGGGCGCCGGCGGCAGAGATGGCGGGGCCGGCCGGCGGCGGGCGGCGGGGGCCGGGGCGCGCGGCGGCGGGGCGCCGGCGATGGGCGGCGGGGAGGCGGAGCGGCGGCGGGCGCGCGGCGCGCGGGCGGCGGACGGCGGGGGCCCGGAGGGCCGGCGACGGGCCTGCGGGCCGGCGGCGGGGCGAGACGGAGGCGGGCCACGTGGCGCTCGCGGGTTGGCCGGGCGGCGCGGCGGACGTGTCCGGCGCGGGCGGACGCGTCCGGCGCGGCGCGGAGGGAGAGGGTTAGGGTTTCGTCTGCAAATGTATATCGGGATGTCCACCTATAAATAGGTAGAGGGAGCTAGGAGACTCCAAATGAGGTGCGGTTTTCGCCCACACGATCGTGATCGAACGACCTAGAGCATGGAAGAGAGTTTGGTGGGTTTTGGGCTGGTTTTGGAGGGGGTTTTTGCTGGACAATCAAATGGACATTGCGGAGGCCCGGTTAACCGTTGGAGTACCAAACGACCTCCGAATGGAACGAAACTTGACCGGTAGATTTCGGGTGGTATATTAAAGCCACTTGACAAGCCTCGGTCCACTCCGAGAAAGTTTGACACACGCACACAAAAGAAAACTAGAGAGGTGCACCGGAGGAGATAGGAGCGCCGGATTGGAAAACGGACAACGGGGAAAATGCTCGGATGCATGAGACGAACACGTATGCGAATGCAATGCACATGATGATATGATATGAAAATGCATGACATGACAAAATACAAAACGAAAGACAAAACCCAACAACGGAGGGAAAAACATATCACATAGCCGGAAATGGCAAGAGTCGGAGTTACAAATATGGCAAGTTACATGCCGGGTGTTACAGGATCCTCCTTCCTTTTCTTCGCCGAAGGCACCGGCCTGATCAACCAAGGGTGAACGTCAGGAAACGACGAGTACAAGCAGGGATGAGACGAAGCTCAAGCCACTTACCGATCCACCGCGACATATTTCTGCTTGGGGAGCTTGAAGCCTGACAGCGTCGGGGCCTGAGAAGTGGGCACACGGGCCCCGGCAGCAGAAGGGCCAGAGCCGGCCTCAAGAGGCATCAAGATGCAGGCGGCATCCCGAGGAACCAACGAGGACCTACCCCTTGTCGGGATGAGAGGTTGCTCCCTCTCCTCCTGGCGAGCGTCGGCCTCGGCGTCGTCAGGAAGGGCGCAGAGGATCTCGGCCTTGCTCAAGGGAGGAGTCTCCCCACCTCCTCCAGAGTCTTCTTTGAGTCCACCTCTTCTTCTCCTCCCCACGGGACTCATCAGAGGACACCTCCACTGGATTCGGTGCTGCAGAGGCTTCTGCGAGCGCTGGCGGCACCAGCCCGCGCCTGTCAAAGGTCGGCCTGGAAAGCACAAGCGGATCCCAATCCTTGCGGAGGAACAAAGGAATGAAGGCGCTCGGTGGGTACACCTGGTTCTCCCCAACCAGGAGGCGCAGGACAGCAGCCAGTTCGACACCAGGAAGGGCCCCCTGTCTCAGGCGGGTCTTGTCTTCATCACCCCCGAACTCCCACAAGGGACGCGCACGCGCGTCAAGCGGGGCGACGCGCAGCACCAGGAACTCCCTCAAGAGCATGGCCCATGTAACCTTCGCCGCCTTCGCGTTGCCCGGCTTCAGGTCCGCCTGCATCTGCGCCAACACCGGCAATGCCCGCTCATCGGCAAGCTCTGCGCGGAGCCACCCCTTGTTGGATTGAGGCGCCTCCGTAGGCAGTACCAGGCGCGGGTGGGCACGCTTAGCATCCATCATGACCCATTTGGCCCGGATGTTGTCGGCCCTCTTCCCGGTGCTCAAGATTGAGTTGGCCTTGCCGGACGCGACGAAATTGGCGCACCCGGAGACGTGTCCATCACTGACACGAAGGAGGAAGAAGTGGCGAATGAGCGCCATGGACGACATCATG
The DNA here is from genome assembly GCF_002575655.3 of Aegilops tauschii subsp. strangulata. Lineage (NCBI taxonomy): Eukaryota > Viridiplantae > Streptophyta > Magnoliopsida > Poales > Poaceae > Aegilops > Aegilops tauschii. Next base: position 364,426,979 of record NC_053041.3, on the reverse strand, counting down.
CCCAGATACGCCTCGCAGTAGTAGGCGAAGATGGATAGGAGGAGGATAGAGTTGGGATGGAGGTGCAGCGCCTACATCCCGTAATGGTCGAGGACCTCATAAAAGAAATCAGAGAAGGGGGGGAACCAACCCAACGGCGACGCTGCTTGAGAAGAAGGGGGAAAAGGTGCTCTCCTCAGGCTCTGGCACGTTGGAGGCGAGCCGGAGCTCCGTCTCCCCCCATTAGTTGCTCTCCCCCGCCGTCAGCAAGCGCGTGGAGGCAAGGCTCTTCTCTATGATGGTGGGCGCTTCAAGAGCTAGCTGGTACCAAGCCGGCGCCGAGGACGACTGGGCCTTGTGCAGCGCCATCTGTTGCGGGTGCAGAACAAGATTGGAGCAGATCTCGAGGTACCGGAGGTGAGAATCGAGAAAGGGGATTTGGAGCGAGGCGAGGAAGAATCAATGAAAGCACTGTCTGCGCCAGCCTTTTGTCAAGTCGGGTAGTTGCCGAGGCAGCGTGGAGAAGCGGAGACGCCCACATCCAATCAACCGCCACGCGTCAACCGAGGCCGCAGGCTTTTGGGGCCCGCGGCGCTCCGTACATGACCCTTGGCTTCGCCTCGAAGCCTAGCCCGAGCGCGCCTTGGGCCCGGGGGCTACTATCGGTGTTCAGGGAACGGGGATCCCCAGACTTGCCTGTCTGCGGCCCACGGCGTGGCTAAGCTAGCGGGCCATACGGCCCATCTTCATCAATAAGGCATCCAAGACCCTCGCGAGGGGCCAAGCCTAGCGAAGCGGACAACGCAAGACCTTCTCAGGAGCGGCCTAGCCAGGCAGGCTCACGAGGAGCGGAGATATCAAGGCGGGGCAAACCTCGCGAGGCTCTCGTGACGTGAGCCATGACGATCGACACTAGGCGGGCGCCAGCGCGTGCAGCGTCCTTGTTTCCTCTTTGGTGCTAAGGAGGCAGGCGCAGGCGCGGGGTACCGAGGCATCAAGCAAAGGTTTCCATATCGGTGCAATGAGACCAAGACCAGCGGGGCGGCAAGATGGAGGTCACCGTGGAGCCCAAGACGGCGTCATCACCAGAGCCTTTAACAAGCGAAGACCACTTTTGTCAGGATAGCTTGTACTAGCTGTCCCCTTTCAAATTTGCCCACCGTTATTGGCTCCCTTCCCGCTCAATATTTGGGGAGAGGACCTGGGCCTATATAAGTAGAGCTAGCCACAACAGTAGAGGCATCTGATCCAGAGGGATCGAGACCCACGCTAGTTCACCAAGCACAAGAACACCTCAACTGCAGGAGGCTGTTCTTCCCCTTGTACTGTTCATCATCAGCCCAAGAGGCAATCCACCACCACACACACTGGAGTAGGGTATTACACCACAACGGTGGCCCGAACCAGTATAAATCTCGTATCTTTCTATGTTGCGAGTGCGTCGAGTTCGTCCGCGAGACCTTAGTGAGCTAGGGTGTAGATCGGTAGGAGGGCGAGTGCCATCTGTCGGATCTCGGGTTCCGGCAAAACCCTTAAGGTTCGAACTCTGGGGTGCGCGCGAAGATCTTCCCCTCCTACTGATCCACACCCTAGCTCGCTAAGGTCTCGCGGACGAACTCGACGCACTCGCAACACAAAAAGACACGAGATTTATACTGGTTCGGGCCACCGTTGTGGTGTAATACCCTACTCCAATGTGTGTGGTGGTGGATTGCCTCTTGGGCTGATGATGAACAGTACAAGGGGAAGAACAACCTCCTGAGGTTGAGGTGTTGTTGTGCTTGGTGAACTAGCGTGGGTCTCGATCCCTGTGGATCAGATTCCTCTACTGTGGTGGCTAGCTCTACTTATATAGACCTTGGCCCTCTCCCCAAATATTGAGCAGGAAGGGAGCCAACAACGGCGGGCAAATTTGAAAGCGGACATCTAGTACAAGCTATCCTTACAAAAGTGGTCTTCGCCTGCTAAAGGCTCTGGTGATGACACCGTCTTGGGCTCCAAGGTGACCTCCATCTTGCCGTCCTGCTGGTCTTGGTCTCATTGCACCAATATGGAAACCTTTGCTTGATGCCTCGGTACCCAGCGCCTGCGCCTGCCTCCTTAGCACCAAAGAGGAATCAAGGACGCTACGCGTGCTGGCGCCCGCCTGGTGTCGATCGTCATGGCTCACGTCACGAGAGCCTCGCGAGGTTTGCCCGGCCTTGATATCTCCACACCTCGTGAGCCTGCCTGGCTAGGCCGCTCTTGAGAAGGTCTTGCATTGTCCGCCTCGCGAGGGTCTTGGATGCCTTGTTGATGAAGATTGGCCGTACGGCCCGTGAGCTTAGCCACGCCGTGGGCCGCACGCAGGCAAGTCTGGGGACCCCCATTCCAAGAACGCCGATAAGTTCCCTTTTGAGACATTTGATGTAGTAAGTGTGTGATTGAACTCTGTTATAAATCCTCGAGTACTGTGTGTGTCAGCAATACCGATCTAGGGATGACACTTAAGCACAGAGACTTGACCGTCTGAGGTCGGGTCGCTACAAGATGGTGATACAAGTGTAATATTGATGATAGATATAGGTTTTTCTAATCTGAAAATATAAAAACAGCAAGGTAACTAGTAACAAAAGTGAGCAAAAACGGTATTGCAATGCTTCGAAACAAGGCCTAGGGTTCGTACTTTCCCTAGTGCAAGTTCTCTCAACAATGATAACATAATTAAATCATGTGGCAATCCCTCAACGAGCGACTGTCGGCGTTCTGGGAACGGGGGTCCCCAGACTTTCCTGCCTGCGGCCCACAGCGTGGCTAAGCCAGCAGGCCGTACAGCCCATCTTCATCAACAAGGAATCCAAGACCCTTGCGAGGCGGACGACGCAAGACCTCCTCTGGAGTGGCCAAGCCAGGCAGACTCATGAGGAGCGGAGATATCAAGGCGGGGAAAACCTCACGAGGCTCTCGTGACGTGAGCCATGACAAACGACACCGGGCGGGCGCCAGCGCGCGCAACGTCCTTATTTCCTCTTTGGTGCTAAGGAGGCTAGCGCATGCGAAGAGTACCGAGGCATCAGACAAAGGTTGTTATATTTGTGCAACGAGACCAAGACCAGGAGGACGGCAAGACGGAGGTCATCGTGGAGCCCAAGACGGCGTCACCACCAGAGCTTTTCGCAGGCGAAGACCACTTTTGTCAGGATAGCATGTACTAGCTGTCCCCCTTCAAATATTCCTGCCGTTGTTGGCTCCCTTCCCGCTCGATATTTGGGAAGAGGACCAGGGCCTATATAAGTAGAGCGAGCCACCATAGTAGGGGGGAGATCTTAGCTTGATCCAACCCGATCGAGAGCCTACCCTAGACACAAGAACACCTCATCCTTAGGAGGCTGTTCTTCCCTTGTACCGTTCATCATCAGCCCTAGAGGCAATCCACCACCACCACACTGGAGTAGGGTATTACACCACAACGGTGGCCCGAACCAGTATAAACCTCGTGTCTTTCTGTGTTGCGAGTTCGTCCGCGAGATCTTAGGGAGCTAGGGCGTAGATCGGTAGGAGGGAAAGACTTCGCGCGCACCCTAGTGTTCGAACCTTAAGGGTTTGCCGGAAACCCACATCCGACATTTGGCACGCCAGGTAGGGGTGCGCCGTAGCTTCCCTTCCATCAGTTGTCGCTCCGTCGTCTCCATGGCGGACGCTCGCCGTGCTCGGGCTGAGCGTCGGGCTGCCCTCACTGCCCGCGTCCGTCGGCGGGCCACCTCGTCGTTGTCCGTCTCCCGCCGCCAACGTTGCCACCGGCCCGGCGGGGAAAGAGCAGCAGGCGTCCTTGCTGCATCCTTCGGTGCGGCAGGACGGCCGCACCGCCACTCCGTCGCTGACCCCCGCCGGTTCTTCGTCTCACGCGCGCCGCGCTCCCATGGAGGTGCGGGCCGCGCTCCTCGCGGCGAACGAACTCCTGCGCTACCACCCCGTCGACGGCCTCTATGAGGAGTGGCTCGACTGTGTCGCCGAGCTCGTCCGCGCCGTAGGGGGCTCCCCGGTGCCGTCCCTCTCTCTACCTCCCCCTCAACCAGCCACGGGCGACGAGGCTCATGGCTGCCTCCGCCACCTCTGCCCCAAGACGGTGCCTTGGCACCTAGGCGCGCGGCTCCGCGGCGCGATCCACCACGCCCAGTGCCCGCGCGCGAAGAGAGAAGCTGCCAAGAAATCCCGCGGCCGCAAGAAGCTGCACCTGCGCTCCCCGCGCCACCTCGTCAAGACCGTGCACCGCCCGCAGCGGCATAGCGCGGACCTCGTCAAGACCAAGCTCCACCTCCGAAGCGGGCCCCAGCAACCACGGCTGGCTGCCGCGCCTTCACCCCCGAGCTGCGTAGCGTCGCCTGGCCAGGCAAGTTCAAGACGGATCTGGCTCCTCGCTACGACGGCACCGCCGACCCCGCAGAGTTCTTGCAGCTCTATGAGCTGAGCATCGAAGCGCCCAACGGCGACGAAAAATTCATGGCGAACTGGTTTCCCATGGCTCTCAATGATGGAGCCCGCTCCTGGCTCCTGAACCTGTAGCACGGCTCGATCTCCTCTCGGGACGAAATGCGCGACCGCTTCGTCGCCAACTTCCAGGGCACTCGCAACCGCCGGCCGCGGGCGATCTACGCCGCATCAAGCAACAACCAGGAGAGACCCTCGAGAAGTACATCCAGCGCTTCAACAACACCCGCCTCAAGATCCCCAAGGTCACGGACGAAGCCATCATCTCCGCGTTCTCAGATGGCATCCGTGACGTCAAGATGATGGAAGAGCTCGCCATCCACGAGGAGCTCTGCACCTCTCAGGAGTTGTTCAACCTGGCAACCAAGTGCGCAAGAGCTGAGGAGGGGCGCCTCTCTCTCCTTGAGCTGCCGGCCGTGGGCGCAGAGGAGAAGAAAACCAAGGCTAAGGACGTGAAGTGCAAGGAGGCAGTTGTGCTCGCAGCGGAGCCCGACACCAAGCGGGGCAGAGATCAGCCCGAGTCTTCCAAGAACAGCCGACCGTTCTGCGCCTTCCACAAACTGAACACCCACAACACCAGCGACTGTCAAGAGCTCAGAGCCATATGAGAAGGACGCTTCGGTCGACGCCCCGAGCGCAGCGATCGGGGCTACGGCCGCGGAGGAGGCCGTGGAGGCGGACGCTGGGACGACCGTGGCCCGTGCCAGGAGTGGCGCGACCGGCCTCGTGAGGACCGCTGGCAGGACCAACCTCGCGAAGGCGCCTGGAGGGACCCACCCTGTGAGGATCGCCCCCAAGGCAACACCGGTCTTCCCCCGCTGCCGCCACCAAGAAGGAACGACGACCACCACCAGGACGAGGGGGCTGGGGGCTTCCAGGAGCCGCATGCAATCGCCTGCATCTTGGGCGGCGCCCAGGCCCTAGCCTCTTAGCGCATCTTCAAACAGTTCGCTCGCGAGGTGAACGCGGTGCTCCCCAAGCTCGAGGCCACGCGCCTGCTCAAGTGGTCCTAGTGCGCCATCACTTTCAAGTGCGCAGCTACCGCTGGCGCCCTCCCTATGCTGTGTTCCCCAATCATAAGCAATGTGCAGGTTACAAAGACCATCATCGACGGCGGCGCAGGGCTCAACGTCCTGTCCGTCGACACGTTCGACAACCTCCAAGTGCCATAGAACAGCTCCAGCCCACCAAGCCTTTCTCAGGAGTGACCGACGGTTCCACCACACAGATAGGGCAGGTCCGCCTGCCTGTCACCTTCGGGGAGCGCAAGAACAACCGCACCGAGCTCATCGACTTCGACGTCGCGCACATCCGCCTGCCGTAAAATGCCATCCTCGGGTATCCAGCCCTGGCCAAGTTCATGGCAGTCACCCATCACGGCTACAACGTTCTCAAGATGCCAGGAAGCGAAGGGATGATCACTGTCCCATCTGAAGAGAGGGATGCAGTGTGCTCCCTCGAGCGCGCCTTTCAAGCCGCAGCAATCGACGACCCCGACAGCAGAAGAGAAGGCCCTCTGGAGACCGTTCCCAGGAAGAAGCAGCTGCGCCGCACAGGACCTCAGGAGGATGGCGTCGCGGCAGGAGTCTCATCAGGATCAGCGTCCGTCCCAGGGGCGCCTCCCTCCATCGCATAGGAAAGCATGCCCGGCGTCCTCCTCGGGCAGGGCTCGGGGGCTCCCTTCTGGAGGGCCTCAGACCTTGCCAACCTCACGAGGGAGGCGCTTGGGCACTACCTGGAAGCGTGCTTCGCGGCATATGTTCCTCAGGAGAGCACGGGGCAAGGAGTACCCACCACCAAGACCACCCAGGAACTGCAAGACGCAAGAGCCATGCGCGGCAACCGCCGCTCACGAGGCGCAGCTCCCCATCCTGGCGAGGATGCGGGGCTGCGTGTCTGCATCGACGTCCCAGGGCTCAACCGGGCCGCATCTCAGGAGCGCTTCTGGCCTTCGCGTGTGGGCCGCTGCGAGGGCCCGCCGCACAGCTACGTTCGCATGCCCTTCAGCTTGCCGAGCATGGCGTCGGCCTCTCAGCGCAACATGCGGCATGTCCTGGTGGCTCAGGAAGCCAGGTACCACGCCGTCCTGGAGGAGATGGAGACGGTCGTCAGGGAACCTCCCGAGCCCCCAGAGCCTCCCGAGGCTCAGGGCTCCGGCGGCTCATGAGGAGTCATTTCTTCAACGCACGCCTTCAGCTGCACCAACTCTACCTCGTCTACAGAACCAGGTGACATCTTCCAAGCTCGTTCAGCTGGGAGCGCCCCTCGGGCTGCATTATTCCCAGGCCGCATGGGTCCGTCCCTGTGGCATGTATCCCTTTTGCTTATGTCTTTAGCTTACCTTGCTGGGGGTGCCCCTCGGGCTGCATTATCCCCAAGCCGCTCGGGCCAGACCCAGTGGCATGTATCTTTCTGCATTTATCCAAGTTGATCTGCTCTCCATGCTTAACCTTCCAACTGCTATCACCTGCTCAATCATCGCCTCCCCGGGGCCTCCACACAGTCACGACGCTGGTGCATGGGTCCGTCCCTGTCACGTCGACAAACTTGAGCGGTCGAGCTCTGGCTCGCGGCATGCCCCGCGCACGTCACCTCACCAGTCCCTCAGCGCCTTCACCTCATCCAGAGCAACCAGCGGCAGGCTGACAGCTGTAACGGCAAATCGTGTTTCCTCTTATGCCGGTTCACAGGGATCCCGTGGGAAGGATAGCAGGCGGCACCGCGAGTCTCCTTTTCTCTCGTGCATTTCGCTTGCGCGTTAAAAGGGGGGCTCTTGAGCATCGCGACTCAGGAGCTCTTACTGGCTCTCCAGCCCTCACCCCCTGGCCTTGACCACGGCATCGCGACCTGGCATACCAGCGGCGGCTGAGCTTGCTTGAGGGCCAGGACCTGAGGACGTAGAGCACTAAGGAGAGCATGAAGGGAGGGGAACTTGTATGGGCCGGCCTAGCTATGCCGCACGAGTAGGCGCGAAGCCCTAGCACGACGTCGGGAGTCACCGCGAAGCCGACAAGATAAGTCCCGCTCTCGGATCGGCCAAATGGTGGGGCCTGATGGTCACCCTCGCCTTGCCGCGACCCCGTTGTGGCCACGTCAACTCCCTCTCTTGCCTTACCATGGCTGCTTGAGCACTAAGGGGGACCTCCTAAGCATCGCGTCTCAGGGGCTCTTACTGGACCTCGGGCCATACACCTCCTGGCCTTGACCACGGCACGTGACTTGGCATACCAGCGACGGCTGTAGCCGCCTGGGGACCGGGACCTGTCAGCGCAGAGCAACAAGCCATCGCGAGGAAAGAAAGGGGGGACCGAGCCTTAACGGGACACGCATTCGCTATGTTTTCATAACAAGGAAGATAAGTACAAAAGACATTGCAGATCCTTACACGCCCTCATGGGGTGATTCATGATTCTTCGCAGGAAACAAAAGCTGATACTAAGGGGAATCCTATCTGCACCCTTCCGTGGCGGACGCCATCATCAACAGTGGGCCATGGGGGACCGGCGCCAACCCCATCCAGATCAGCGGCGGCGACAGCCGGACGCCGCAGCTCTGCTCCAAGCGCGGCGAGAGCTCGGGGGCACGTAGCTGTCATCACTCGTCTCCGGAGTCTCATAAAGCTCAGGAGAGCTGCTGGACTCCCAAGGGCTGCTGCTACTGGAGTAGCCGCGAGCGGAGCGCGCGTCAGTTTGGCGCTTTTCTCTGGAGCAGCACTCCAGGTGGCGGCCCTCGGCGTTGAAGACCTTCAAGAAGAGCGTGGAAGTTCTGTCGTACTCGAAGTGGATCGCGAGGGCGCCCCTCGCACGGCAGATCCATGCGATCTCCCCCCAGCCGCGGGTCATGAAGATCTTGCCGGTGGGAACCGCTTCGATCTCGGCTCCGATCGCCGGAGCACTGCAATCGGCGTGCTGCAACCAGAGCTCGAGAGGCCCCCTCAGCGGCATCACGTCGGAGAAGAACCGCGGGAAGCGGATCCAGGAGCTTGGAGGCATCGGCGCCCACAGCACCAACTCGCATGAGGAGTCCGCGGCGTGGATCCCAGGGGCGACGGCACGCGTCGCCGTGGCGCGGCAACCCCGGACACGGCGTGGGCGGCGTTGCTCGTCACTCCGTCCTCCCGAGCCCTCGGCTCGGGTGTACAAGGGTAGCGGGTACCCCGGAACTCGCACCAAGGCCTCGACACCACCTGCATCGCCGCTTCATCACGGTGATGGATCGACCTCTTCTTCGGCAGAAGTGGCCCCGGATCATCACGGGGAGCTTTTCCTTTCTCTTCGGTAGAAAACCTTCTGATAGGCGCCATTGTTGTCAATAGTGGAGCGGGGAGGAAGAAGCAAGCAAGGAAGAGATGGGCGACAGGGGCTCCGCCCCCTCCCCATTTATTGCAAGAGAAGGCCAACCGGCGTCTCCCACGATCGTAGATGGTTTTCCTTGCACGTCGCAGGGACTTGTCAAGTCATGCAATTGCCGAGGAAGCGTGGGGAAGCGGAGAGACCCACATCCAATCAACCGCCTAGCGTCAACCGAGGCCACAGGCTTTTGGGGCCCGCGGTGCTCCGAACTTGATCCTTGGCTTCGCCGCAAAGCCAAGCCAGAGCGCACCTTGGGCCCGGGGGCTACTGTCGGCGTTCTGGGAACGGGGGTCCCCAGACTTGCCTGCCTGCGGCCCACAGCATGGCTAAGCCAGCAGGCCGTACGGCCCATCTTCATCAACAAGGCATCCAAGACCCTCGCGAGGCGGACGACGCAAGACCTCCTCTAGAGTGGCCTAGCCAGGTAGGCTCACGAGGAGCAGAGATATCAAGGCGGGGCAAACCTCACGAGGCTCTCGTGACATGAGCCATGATGAACGACACCAGGCGGGCGCGAGGCGGGCGCCAGCGTGCGCATTGTCCTTATTTCCTCTTTGGTGCTAAGGAGGCCAGTGCTGGCGAAGAGTACCGAGGCATCAGACAAAGGTTGCTATATTGGTGCAACGAGACCAAGACCAGGAGGACGACAAGACGGAGGTCATAGTGGAGCCCAAGACGGCGTCACCACCAGAGCTTTCCGCAGGCGAAGACCACTTTTGTCAGGATAGCTTGTACTAGCTGCACCCTTCAAATTTGCCCGCCGTTGTTGGCTCCCTTCCCGCTCGATATTTGGGAAGAGGACCAGGGCCTATATAAGTAGAGCTAGCCACCATAGTAGGGGGGGAGATCTTAGCTTGATCCAACCCGAGCGTGAGCCTACCCAAGCCACAAGAACACCTCAACCTCATTAGGCTATTCTTCGCTTGTACTGTTCATCATCAGCCCTAGAGGCAATCCACCACCACCACACTTGAGTAGGGTATTACACCACAACAGTGGCCCAAACCAGTATAAACCTCGTGTCTTTCTATGTTGCGAGTTCGTCGAGTCTGTCCGCGAGATCTTAGCGAGCTAGGGCGTAGATCGGTAGGAGGGAAAGACTTCGCGCGCACCCCATTGTTCGAACCTTAAGGGTTTGCCGGAACCCCACATCCGACAACGACAAAGAGTCACTCCAAAGTTCCTATCGCGGAGAACATAAGATGAAATTGATTGTAGGGTACGAAAACACCTCAAAGTTATTCTTTTCAATCAATCCATTGAGCTATTCCTATAAGTGTCACAAACAACCCTAGAGTTCATAGTAAAATAACACCATATGACACACATCAGTCAACCCTAATGTTACTTAGATACTCCAATGTCACCACAAGTATCCGTGGGTCAATTATACGATATGCATCGAAGAACTTTAGATTCATAATTCAATCCAACATAAAGAACCTCAAAGAGTGCCCCAAGATTCCTACCGGAGAAACAAGGACGAAAACGTGCATCAACCCCTATGCAGAGATTACCCCAATGTCACCTCGGGAATCCGCGAGTTGAGTGCCAAAACATACATCAAGTGAATCAATAGAACACCCTATTGTCACCACGGGTATCCCACGCAGGACATACATCAAGTGTTCTCAAATCCATAATGGTATTCAATCCGATAATAGTGAAACCTCAAAGGTAAAACTCAATTCATCACAAGAAGGTAGAGGGGGAGAAACACCATATGATCCGACTATAATAACAAAGGTCGCGGTACATCAAGATCGTGCCATATGAAGAACACGAGAGAGAGAGAGAGATCAAACACATAGCTACTGGTACATACCCTCAGCTCCGAGTGTGAACTACTCCCTGCTCGTCATTGAGACCGTCGGGATGATGAAGATGGCCATCGGTGATGGTTTCCTCCTCCGGCAGGGTGCCGGAACTGGCTCCCGATTGGTTTTTTGTGGCTACAGAGGCTTTTGGCGACAGAACTCCCGATCTAGGTTCCTTTCTGGGGGTTTCTGGATTTATAGGAATTTTTAGCATCGGTTTCAAGTCAGGGGGGTCCACGAGGCAGCGACAAGGCAGGGAGGCGTGCCCTCCACCCTTGTGGATGCCTCGTGGCTCCTTTTGTCCATATCCGATACTCCGTGGGCTTCTTCTGGTCCATAAAAAATCATCGTAAAGTTTCAGCTCGATTGGACACCGTTTGGTCTTCCTTTTGTGTAAAACTCAAAAACAAGGAAAAAACAGAAACTGGCGTAGGGCTCTAGGTTAATAGTTTAGTCCCAAAAATAATATAAAATAGAATATAAATGCATATAAAACATCCAAGATGGATTATATGATAGCATGGAACAACAAAAAATATATAGATACATTGGAGACGTATCAGCACGTTAAATACTCCCTCGGGTCCTTTTTACTCTGCATATAAGAATTGTTTGAAGTCAAACTTCCTAAAGTTTGACCATATTTATATGAAAAAATATGAACATGTACCATGCTAAAGGTATACAATATGAAAATTTAAGTCATGACACAACTACTGATATTGATTTCATATTGTGAATGTTGGTATTTTTTTCTATAAAGTTGGTGAAACTTTACGAGGCTTGACTTTAGACAAATCTTATATGCGAACTAAAAAGGACCGGAGGGAGTACAACATGCTTAACATCAACCAAATATAGTCATTCATAGAGCTATTGTAAAAACTGGTATTGATGAAATTGAACTACACAATTCATACTAGCACATATAGAACATCACATTGTGAATAACTGGAATAAAAAAGGCATACTACGAACAACCAAAGATGGCAATTGAAACTAGACATATGCTAACTACAAACAACCGAACAACCAAAAACTATAGAAATAAACAAGGCGTAATGCAAACAACAAAATATAGAAATAAATAGTGGACATGTTCTCACTACAAATGGGGTTCGAGAAAACAAATCATGGGATTCCCCCAATGAAGAGGCACACAAAAAATCATGGGTTTCCTCACTTGTCATCGATTGGCTCCTCCTCGTGGTCGCCGTCGATGAGGTCTGACTTGGCAGCTGAGGATCCCAAGCCAGCGTCGCAGAACGTGTCCTTCAGAAATGACGAAAGGGGCTCCATGGTGATGAAGGATGGCAAATTGTTCATAACGAGCCGCATGAGATCAGCAGCAGGGCCATCGATGAGATTGATGCCTGTCGAACCTGAGGGGTTGGGGGTGGGAAATTAAACTGTGACATAGCCCGCGTCAAGCCATCATTGTTGAAGACCTCGATGCCATAGCCGGTGTCCGTGACATGCCAGAATACTCTAGCCCACTGATTGAAAGGCTACGGCCAGTCATCGTCGTCAGCTTCCTCGGCGGCCACGTCGCCGATGTCGGACGAAGAGGCCGCGGTAAAGCTCTTTTGGGCCATTCGCTCCTCGAACACCCTGGGAAGCGTAGCCGGGCTTAGGCTGCGATGCTCTGGAGAGGGGAGGGGGTGGGGATCTGTGGGTAAGGGGCGTTTCACATGCGTCATCTAAGAAACTCAGGGCGGCGAGGGTATGTATATCGGTAGGTAACCTGCACGAGCAGACCCGCAGAGGTTGATGATCGAGGCGGCACGGTGGCGGTGGCCACCTAGCTAGGGTTTCGAGCGAGGGAGTGGTGGTGTGTGTGTGTGAGGGGGGATTTGGATTGAGCGAAGGATTTGGTGTGTGTGTGTGTGGAGGGGGTCCAAGGTAGTGTTTGAGGAAATGCCGCAGGTGCTTCAAAGTTTACTAGGCGGGAGTAAAATGGCGGGGCTACCAAAAATTTGGATCAAGGGATTGAAGCAGAGCGGGGCGGGAGTAACAAACATTAGACACGGTTAAAACTTTGAGATTGCGTGGGTACATCGTGTGCTATCAAACAGAAAAACACTCCAGCCGAGCAGATATTTTTGAGACTGCGAGGGACCTAGGCGGGAGTTACATGATGGGGCTACTTAAAATTTGGATCGACTAATTGAAGCAGAGCGGGAGTAAAAGGCATCACACACGGTCCACACATACTAATCGTGTGCTATCAAATAGAAAAACCTTCTAGACCGGTAGATATTTTCGTGCTTGCGAGGGAGTAGATACTTTCAAGAGCAGGAGGGAAGCCTCGTGGAGCCCAATTTACTATGATGATGTGGGTGCAGGGGCAGGGGCGCGGCACACGGATAGTCCTAGGGGAACTGTGTCTATTGCGTACCCGATCGCAGCCGCTTGTTCCGTCTGACTCGTCTACTGTTTATAAATTTGGCGAAAAAATTATGGGAAAGGGTTAGAACACGAACACACTTGCATGTGGACCAAATATACGTATGAAAAGGGTGGTTCGATGTTCAAATACGCAATGCACAACTTTGATGTGGACCTCTCGCACAAAGTGCACGTTATTATTGCTAGCCCACCCCAGACACACACACACACTTCGTTTTGGCCGGAGGGGAATCCTAGCTATGAACGCATGCCCCCCAAATAGCTAGGTCTGACATCTCACCCTACCATAGCACAAAACGGAAAGGAGTACATCATGGTCACCCCGACTTTTGCTTTCCAGTCAAATGTGGACCGTGTGCGGGCCCACAGATGTGTGCTTGTGGCACGAGATGGGTGAGAACACATACGAACCACACGTGCGGGTGGCCCGATATGTGTGTGTGTCTGTGTGAAAACAGTGTGGTGTGATATTTAAATAACCAAATCAAAAATTTGATGTGGCTCATGTGCATCGCAAATTAACCAGACATCCCCGACCCCATGAAGGTTCATCTAGTGCGAAATAGTACTGTGACCCCCTGACACACACACACACTTTTAGGTGGGTGGGGGCATCTCACCAAGGTGTATTGTAACACTAACCAAGAAGAATCACCACCTTGGTCGTATAACATCTCTCGTTGTTGGGTCAAAGTCATGGACGTCCACATTCGGCCCCACAAATAGGCTAGCTTGTAGCTGATTACCATGCGAGGGAGTGCCTGAAGACAACCACTACGTGCATGTGGCCCAAACATACGTATGAAGTGTTATGTGGTCTTTGAATATACCCAATGAGCAACTTTGATGTGGCACCGTGCTTTTCGAACCGAAAAGTCCCCACACAAAGCGAGGGTTCACGACGCGTATGCTACATATGTATAGGGATTCATGTGTATGCATGCCCTCAAACTTAGGTCTAGAATCTCAGCATGATCGACGTACGACTATATGGTAACACGAACCAAGAAAAGAATAATCCACTATGGTAACCTCTCTCGTTGTTGGTCGAAGTGATGGACGTCTACGCAGGCGCATGAATATATAGGCCATCGATGATAACCAAGCAAGGGAGAGTGCCCAAAGAAAACCACTGCATGCATGTGCCCAAACATATGTATGGACATGTGATGCGTGCATATGTTTGAATACCAAAAGCACAACATTTTGATGTTGCGCATGCATGCATCAAAAATCGCACAGTCCCCACACACAGAGAGGTTCATGATGCGTCGCATGCTCGCCCCCCACACACTTCGATGCAGTGAGAGGGATTCATGCGTACACATGCGCTCAAAGTATATTATGTTATCTCACATCATGACATGCATGTACCTTACCGTATTAGAAAAACCAAAATTAATCCCCTCCCAATTATAAGTCAAATTAACCTCTATCACTGTCGGTCAAAGTGATTGACCAAGCGGGCACACACAGATGGACGAAGCATCTCGCCGATAACCCCGTGAGTGAGTGCTAGAGGACAACCGCCATCGCTTGCATGTAGGCCAAACACATGTATGGAGATGTGTGGTTTTGATGTCTGAATAACTAATATATATGCTCAACTTTGATGTAGCACCTGCCTCAGAAACCTTTAAGTCCCCCACACAAAGCGAGGTTCATGACACGCAGTATATGTTGGCCCCCCTTCCCTCTTCAACGCGTAATATATACTCCTACCGTAACACAACCCGAAAATAATCCTCGTTCGTCAAATTACCTTTCTCGTTGTGTCATATTAGACGGATGACGACCTCGCGGGCCCACGGAGGGAAGAATTGCAGGCGAGTGAGAGATAACCATCGTTTGCACGTAGCCCAAAGAGGTGTTGGTGATGTTTTTAATACCCAATATGCACAACTTCTTCGTGGCACCTACCTCAGAAACCGAAAAGTCCCCACAAAGAGCGAGATCGTTCAAGACATGTGTGTAGTATGTGCTGCCCCCTCATCCCCTCTTTGACGCGTATTATATACTCCTACCGCAACACAACCCAAAAATGAAACCTCCTTGTTGGTCAAATTAATCTCTCTCGTTGGGTCAAAGTGATGGAGGACAACCTCGCAAGCCCACGGATGGAAGCATCGCACGTGAGTGACTATCCTATATGACGCGTAGTATATGTTGCCCCCACCCTCTTCGACGCATACTATATATATATACTCCTACCATACATAACACAAACCAAAAAATGACCATCCTTGTTGGTCAAATTAACCTCTCTCACCGCAGGTCATAGTGATGGACGACGACCTCGCGAGCCCATAGAGAGAGTCACATGCGAGTGAGTATCCTAGGACCACCGCGTGCATGTGGCCCAAAGATGCATGTCAAACTTTTTCGGCAGCGAACATGTGACCAAAGGAGTCTAGTGTTAAAAATTGAAAAAATAGCATTTGTCTGTTTCTATACATTGATTGATTTCATAGGGATTTAATGTGCAAAAATCAAATTTGACCTGCATAAGACCCGTGATAGTGCACCAAAATGGATTGGAAAGTCATATGTGTACGTGTCCCTGGGTGCATGTTTAGTCCCCATGCAAGAAATTTCTAACATCGAGAATCTTGATTTTAAAATCCAATAAATCCAAAACTAAGTTGAAATTCATGAAACTTATCGTGGTGTCATATGGACACCAATAGATCGTGATATTATGTGTTTTCAAATTTGAGACAAGTTCTGATATAATCTTCTTACACACAGGAAATTATCAATAATTTGCAGCCAATATCGCAAACGAAATCTTTATTCAAACCGTGTGTGTTAGACCAACAATGTACGTGTCGTGCTTCGATTAAGCAATAAAGTGGCAGAATTAATCATCAAAAACGACAAATAAATATAATACGTGCCACCATGCATCCCGTGTGCCGTACGAGCATGCGTGAGTTGATGAGACACATTCTAGCAGTCCGCCGCGCAGGCAGACCGGAAGGCCGAGGCATGCGCGTGTTCGCTATGCAGTGTCACCGGGGGGCATGCTAGTAGCTGTGTGAAATGACGGTAGGAATGCTAGCAGTCTGCTACGCAGGCTCACCGGTAGGTGAGCCATCCCTTTGACCGCTGCCCACCTCGCTCCCACGGCTCCATATTAATGGCGCGCTCGATCCGCTAGTCATAATAGGCGGCCGCTCCCCCCGTCCAAATTTGTCACCACCACATTGAGTGTATTAGGATGTTGCCGAAGCTCACCATCGGAGGGAGTAGCGACACCGGGGCTGGTGAAACACCCGCGCAATGCATGAAGCTGGGCACAGAGGTTGCGGTCGCCGCCGACGAGGTCTCGCGCGGGTAGCAGCGCGACCTTGGCTTCGTCGCCGTTGTCGTGCCTCCCTAGCCGGAGCCGGAGGTCCACAGCTACTCTGGCAACAACTCCGACTCCGACGGAAAACCGATTAGTCCCCCCCTTCTTGTTTGGGAATAGAAATCCTATGGTTATGTTCACCCAGTCCATGAAACAGAGTAAGATTCATTAGATCCGTGTAGTGTATTGATTGTTTGAATGTAATCTATGGTTAGTGATTAATTGTTTGTCCTGTACAAATGATTTTTTTCCTAATAATCCGACTAGGGTTAGTGTTCATGCTAATTATTCATAGCCAGATCTTGAGAATTGATTTTGAATGTCCTACATGTATGTTTCTGCCATTTTTTCAGATTGGTATGTACATAGATGAGGCTCCGGCCAGCAGCGCTGCCAGCTGTAGATCCTGCACCCGGCAATGCGGGCAGAAGCGGCCACCCCCCAGATCCGAGGAACCCGTAGAATATTGAGCGAACCGCATCACCAATCTCCCGAATGCCATCCTTGGGGAGATCATCTTCCCTCTCCCCACCAAGGATGGCTGCCGCACATAGGTCCTCGCATCTCGGTGGCGCACTATGTGGCGCGTCGCGCCTCTTAATCTCGACTGTCGCCCACTATCAGTCGTTCATGATTTTGAACTCCACGGAGACATCATCTCGTCCCACCAGGGCTCCGTTCAATGCCTATGCATCCCGGCATGCTGCCTGCTGCACATGCCCTGTACGGTGGATGCCTGGCTGACCTCCCACCAATTCTAAAAACTCCAGCATCTTGAGTTCTACCATTACTATGCAAATAGTTTCCCACCAAGCGTTGTAGCTGTGCCCTCACCACCGATGTCCATCTCATGGTTTTCCTCCTCTCTCCACACCGCCACCTTGGCCCGGTGCTATCTAGCAGACAATCTGGTACAAATGCTTTGACTCCCGCTGCTAAAAAAACTCGCGCTTGTGGTGGTCGATCTGTCAGAGGCCTCACTGCACAGAATCATCCAGTCCTGCTTCCCTGCCCTGGAGCGCTTGCTGCTAGTTTTTGGAAAAGAAATCCATATCCGTTATCTCCAAATAAAGTCGCCTCACCTTGTAAGCATTGGAATTTGCTTTAGAGGAGCGGATATCATCATCAAAGACGCCCCTTCACTCCAAAGGCTGCTCCTTGATTATCGTTATGCACCTTTGCAAATAACTGTGGTCTCTGCGCCTAAACTAGAGACCTTGGGTGTAATTCCTGATCCTTTCGAAGGTTACAAGATGGTGGTTGGCTCCACACTTATTCAGGTACTGTATATTATCATCAACACTTTTGTAATCATAAGCTGCATTTTTCATTTATGTGCGTAAGATCATCAACACTTTTGTAATCATAAGCTGTATTTTTCATTTGTGCGCATAAGTTTTATATAATCTTGGAGTACACTTTTGGTAGTAATATTATGTTGTATGCTCAATGAAGAGTTTGTCGATGGATACAATACCAATGGTGCTGGATTCTGTCAAGACCTTACATGTCAGTATGTGGTGTTTTGATTTGAACTTGATTATCGGCTTGCTGTGATGCTTTCCATGTCTAGTGAATTTGTATGTAGAGGTGATGATATCAAGCACATTGATATAATTTACTAGAATTAACCGTTCAGCCGTCACTCTTTCGACATACTCTTTTTTTAGACATTAACTGTTTTCGGTCTTCATTTTTATTTAGGCAAAAGGACATGGACAAAAAGCTATAACCAATCGATGGCATAAGAAGCACCAGGATTTTCTCAGTTCTCATGACATTCGTTTGAGGAAAATAACATGGGAAGGATATGCATCCAACCATGCAAACACTAACTTTGTCACATTCTTCCTGTTGAATGCGAGAGTACTATTGTCCGTGAGGATTAAGTTTTTTAACAAAAACTTTCTGACGGATGGACAGGTTGAACATCATAAAAAAGAAGTTTTAGGTGGACAAAAGGGCTTCTGAACATGCTCGGCTTCTATGGACAACAAATTTTCTTCATTTACCAGTAGATTTTCTGGCCTAGGATCTTGATTTTATGGATCAGACCGATCCTTTTGATTATGACTGCCGAAAACTTTGGCTGAGTTAGATGTTATTCTCGTGTTCAATCTGGAATTTGTGTAAACCTGGTGAACAATTAATCCTCGTGCTTTTGGACCTTTTGTAAGCTAGAGTTAGATATTGTTGCCCTTTTCAACTCAGCTTTGACCCATATTTTCTTTCATACAAACCGGAGCTTCTCTCAAGAAGCCTCATGGTTCCGGGAGGGAACTTGGTCACCTGATCTCTGTGCGAAACGACATATGTTGTCTCTTCCCACCTTTATTTATTTTACGGAGGCAACATGCAACTATAGGAGTGTCGTGCTCAAAATATGAAATTATTCAGGGTTCCCATTGCCTTTTTATTCATTGATTTTCCTAGGTTTTTTTTAACAAATAGCCACCACGTTATTATCGCAAACGGTCGTATTATCCCAACCGTGGGCGTTCAACTAATCATTTACTATCATGGGCAGCTATTTTATTAGATGAGTCGACTGCGAGCAGTCCGCCGCGCACGCTCACCGTACCGGGAAGCGAGTCGCGGTCTCTACAATTTATTGCTGGTTTTGGACTTTTGTTTCGGCTGCCTCGAGAAGGTACGTAGAACAGTCCTCAGTTCTCATCTACAAGCACCGCCGCCGAGGATCACCGCCTACTGCGAGATGGAGGACGAGCCGGCCAACAAGCGGGGGCGGGTCGAGCCAGAACAGCAAGAGCCTCCGGCAAGCGTGGACTTCATCAGCAGTCTCCCCGACGAGATGTTGGTAACCATCATATCCCACCTCCCCATGACATCTGGCATGCAGACCACTGTCATTCCGCGGCGGTGGCATCCCCTCTGGCACTCCACCCGCTGGACCTCATCGTCGACGACGAGCTGTGCAGCAGGGAGCGGCAACGCCTGGACGCATTATCCCACATCCTCGCCACGCACCCTGGGCCGGTCAGACGCCTTGCTATTGCTATCGGCAAGTTCAGTTCCAACTCCAAGGCCGACCCCAGGTTTCACTACTGGTTCCTATCCCCAGCCTTAGATCGGCTAGATGAGCTCAGCTTTCAGGCTGGGCGTCTGCACATGCTGCCGCCGTCCACGCTCTGCCTCGCGCCCACTCTGTGCCACGCAGGCAGTGCATTTTCCCCCGGATTGATGTCACGCGCGCTCTTCATCTCCCTAAATTTAAGCACCTCGAGCTCATTGCCATCCGCATCTCCAAGGAGGATTTGGAGCGCCTGCTCGTTGGCTGTACAACACTCGAGTACGTTGGTCTACATGTGATGGATGGGTTCAGTAGCATCCACATCACCTCGATGAATGCCCATGCAATTTATGTGCATTGCTGGCGCCGCCCAAGGCTATCAGTTGAGGTGTTTCACGATATGATCATTGAGAATGTGCCTTTCCTCAAGAGATTGTATGTACTCCATAAATTAGGTCCAGCAAGAATCAGGGTCATTCACGCACCAAAATTGACAGTGTTGGGCTATTCATGTGCTGAATTCAATGAACTTGTTACTGGATCATTATCCATTCAGGTACAACAGTCTTCGTCTTCTCCTTCTTATATATTATTGGACAACACATTTTATCTAATTTTTGTTGATCTATATGTTCGCTTTTCATCCAGAAAATGATTCCCACAAGCTTGACCCGGCCTCTACACACAGTGAAGATCTTGGCACTACAATATGTTAGCCCCGATCTAGATGACGTTGTTAGATTCCTTAGATGCTTTCCTTGCACGGAGAAGCTATACATCAAGGTGATGCTCCTTTCCTGTTAATTGTTAACCACAACGGAGCTCAATTTGTTGTTACTTTTACCCATGATTACAATGAAAAATGTAGAATGATTTCTAAAGGAAATTTGGAGGATTTCAATACATATGTTTTTTGAGATGTTAATCATGAAAGATTGAAGGTGGCATTTCGTGTATTTTAGAAATCCTGCAAATCAAAGAGGCCCGGAGTGTTCAAATCTGCAGCTATGCACTAATATGTTGTCATCCTTTGCAGATACTAGCAGGCCCGAAAGTAATGTTGGGGAATATAACAATCCCATTGAATGCCTTGATCTTCATCTCACAGAAATTACTTTTAACGAGTACCGAGGTACCACACCAGAAATTAAATTCACCAGGTTCTTTGTTGAGTAAGCAAGGTTGCTCAAGGTAATGAGGTTTGCCCTATATTTACTGCGCAGAAGTGAATGGATTGCTAAAGAGCGTAGGCATCTATAGCTGAATGGAAAAGGCTCTGTAGAAGCTGAATTTCAGTTTGTAACTTCATATGACAGATTATTCGAGATCACTGTATCAAGCCGCTATATGACTTCTCGGTGGCTGATCCTTTCGCATAAATAACGCATGAAAAAAGATTCTGAAGAAGATGAATTTTATGTGTCAGAATAGTTTGAACCTTGTAATCTTTGAATTTGGGCCTTGTAATGCTGGAATTTGAATCTTGCAATGTTTATGGTATTTGTTATATAACGTAATTGGATGTTTAATTTGGTTATGCAATCATGTCCTGTTATAAGTATATATGTTGTTCTTCTATACCCAGAGCATAGATGTTGCGCAGATAGGGCATATCACATCGCACATGGACCACACTAGGGAAGTGATGAAATCATCAATCACAGACAGTTGTTGATGAGGACATCAATACCATTGTTACACCCACAACCCCTGCTACTATACATACTGGACCGATTACTAGAGCTCGCGCACGCTAATTAAATTTCTAGGTACTTTCGTTTCTTGGTAATGATTCTAATGCTCATGAGAATATGATGCTGCCTAAATTGGATACATTTGTTTTGCTTACAAATGAAGGGCCTAGCTTGGAGAAGGATGAACACTGGAGAAAGAACAAGCATGGAGTTGATGGCATGCGCAAGGGATACAAGAACAGAGTTTCAAGTGATGATTTCGGGACATTGAAGCCACCATAATGAGTGCATGAAGCCTTGGACGAAATATACAAGATGCCACTTCATAATTTTCGTCCAGAGGCTATTCTAGGTGCTGCGTCACCTTATTTTTGGGCCAGGCCCATGTAATTTTGAAATACTTCAATATAGGCTGTTTTTAGAGTCCGTATGTGTGGGGAAACAAGAGTTAGGGTGGGTTTCGGACCCCTCCTCCATGGGCCACGAAATTCCCCCCTCTTCCTCCACATATACAGCCCCTAGGGCATCGTTTAGACTTTGGGTTTTTGTTTAGATCAAAAGTTCGCCATAGTTGCAACTTCGCGTACTTTGTTTGTGTTCAACAACCAGACCAAGACATCACATAACCCCACCTTCATCAATAAAGTTTTCCTCTTATATTCGCAATATCCAGATTGCAATATTAGTTTCTTGCTTGTTCTTCATTTGCTCGCAGGAAACAGGCCCTCGTGGTCAGGTTGATCATGCTCCGGCGTGGTCAATAACCCTTGGAAGTTGGTTTAGCGATTTCTAAGGCACGATGTCTCGCACGTTCTTAGTCGGATCGTCAAGGTCGACTCCCACAGAAAACGATAGCCACCATCTCATTGAAACATCGGGACACCTTTACCTCTATCAAGTTTTTAGGCCAAAAATTCGGCGACCGAAAATATTTCTTGCCTATCCTATTTTTAGGCTTTTCTGAGTCTTTTGAGCCACTTGCCATCATAGTGATTTTTTGTCGCACTTTTTCGTTGTCGCTGCCCTGATTTCCAAAAAAAAAGTCAAAAAAATTTCGTGCCCATCCTGTCAGTTTGAACTGGGAAGAGTTTTGAGACACTCGCCATTATAGTGATTTTTTGCAAAAAAAAAAGAGCGCCAAAAAAGCGCCAAAAAATAATACAGAGCGAAAAAAATTCTAGAGTGTGCTTTTCCCTTGTTTACGTGCACCGCCGTGATTTTGTTAGTGTTCTAGGCTCACGTCTCTAGCATGGTCTAGCCTAGGACCAGCACAGTACCATCGTTGAGCGTTTATTCAACTTTGCATCTCTGTATTGATTATTGCTGGCCCTTTTTGCTACCATATTATAAGCCTTCCCAGCTCCACATACATCTACATCGTGTGTTTGACTCTCCCTGGTAATCGCTCTATCCAAGCTTTGAGAGTTTTAACTACAACGGTTGCCGATCACCGCCTACTACTGGGTAAGAACTGGTAAGAATTTGAGATTTGCTTGACGGATTTGTGACACCCACAACCACCACCACTTGTTAGTAGTCTGTAGGATCATATTCTTGTGTGTTTCTATTGCTGCGAACCATGCCAGGATCACAAGCTGACGAGATTGACTGGGAGGACTTAACGAACAAGGAGCTTCATGATAAGTTTCAGCAAATGATGGCTGAACATGTGCAAGATGTGCTGAACAATTTTGAAGAGGCCATGGACAAGATCACTGGACTTGAGAAGACGTTCGAAACAAAGCTCGATAACAGATTTAAAGAACTGCTTGCGCGTCTTCCACCACCGGCTGCACCTGCCGCACATGTGCAACAACAACAACTACTACCTCCACGTCGCTAAACAGCCCTCCGCTGAGCGAGCCGTGTCCTTCTTCAGCCTGGCCAAACTGTTGGTGCTGTTGTTGATACTTCTATGGCTCCTGCTGCTGATGCGGAGGATGATTATGCGGGAGATTACGAGGCTGAGGTTGATCAAAATCAGAACTACGTGCAACCACCATCACCACAACCACCAGGTCGTCCACATGCAAATAATGGCAATGTTAGGGCTCCCCCTCAGGTACGAGATCATGACCATCTCCCTAAACTGAAATTGAATATTCCACCATTTGAGGGTAGATATGTTCCTGATATATATCTTAGTTGGGAGTTAGAAACTGAACAACGATTTACATGTTTACAATATCCTGAGGAGAGACGTGTTCCTGCTGCTGTTTGTGCTTTCACTAGCTTTGCATGTGTTTGGTGGTCTGAACATTGTAGATTATATCCTCTTCCAGCTACTTGGGCTGCTTTGAAAACTGCTATGCGTACTCGTTGGGTTCCACCATATTATCAACGTGAATTAATTCAAAAATTGCAGTGTTTAAGACAAGGAAAAAATTATGTAGAAGAATATTATCAGGAATTACAAACTGGCATGATTAGATGTGGTATTGTTGAGGAGAATGAAGCTATGCTTGCGCATTTTATGGGTGGATTAAATAGAGAGATTCAGACCATTATAGAGTATAAGTAGTATAATAATATCACTCGTTTATTCCATCTTGCTTGTAAAGCTGAACGTGAAGTGCAGGATCGACAGGCATTGGCGCGAACTAACTTTTCTGCAGGTGCCACCTCCACTTCCACTGCACCATCACCTCCATCAGGTGCCACCTCCAGCCATGATACAAGAAAGCAGGCACAACCACCACTCTCTTCTAAGAGCACACCTGCCGGGCCTGCGCAGAGCTCTTCTTCTTCCATGGCGTCAACAGGGCACACAAGTGATATTATTTGTCGTTGTTGTAAGGGAAGAGGACATTTTGCGAGAGAATGCAAATCTCAGCGTGTGATGATTGCAACTGAGGATGGTGGGCATGAGTCCGCTAGTGACTATGATGAGGAGACTTTGGCTCTTATTACACATGAAGAACATGGTGGAGATGATTCTGATCATGAGACGCAATACAAGGCTGCTGAAGATGCTGACAGGCATGAATGTTTAGTTGCTCAACTTGTTTTGAGTGTGCAGGTTACACAAGCTGAGCAAAATCAGAGGCATAATTTGTTCCATACAAAGGGAGTTGTGAAGGAACGTTCTATTCGCATCATCATAGATGGAGGGAGCTGCAACAACTTGGCTAGCATGGAGATGGTGGAGAAGCTATCTCTCACCACAAGACCACATCCACATCCTTACTACATCCAATGGTACAACAACAACGGCAAGGTTAAGGTAACACGTACTGTTCGTGTGCATTTTAGTATCTCTACATATGCTGATTATGTGGATAGTGATGTGGTACCTATGCAAGCATGTTCCTTATTACTTGGTAGACCATGGCAATTTGATAAAATTCTGTACACCATGGTAGAAACAATCAGTATACTCTTGTTCATAAGGATAAAAATATTACTTTGCTTCCTATGACTCCTGACTCCATTATGAAAGATAATATTAATAGAGCTAATAAAGCAAAACAGGAGAAAAATAAGAGTGAACATCAGATTGTGGCAAAAGAATTTGAGCAACAAATGAAGCCTAATAATAAACCATCTAGTGTTGCTTCTGAAATTAAATTGAAAAGTGCATGTTTACTTGCCACCAAATCTGATATTGATGAGCTAGATTTTAGCAAATCAGTTTGCTATGCTTTTGTGTGCAAAGAAGCATTATTTTCATTCAAGGACGTGCCTTCCTCTTTGCCCCCTGCTGTCACTAACATTTTGCAGGAGTTCGCTGACGTCTTCCCACATGACGTGCCACCGGGATTACCACCTATTCGAGGGATTGAGCATCAAATTGACTTAATTCCTGGTGCATCGTTACCCAACCGTGCACCATACCGTACCAATCCAGAGGAGACGAAGGAGATTATGCGTCAAGTACAGGAGTTGCTCGACAAAGGTTATATACGCGAATCTCATAGTCCTTGTGCTGTTCCTATTATACTAGTGCCTAAAAAGGATGGTACGTCGCGTATGTGTGTTGATTGTAGAGGCATTAATAATATTACTATTCATTATCGTCATCCTATTCCTAGGCTAGATGATATGCTTGATAAATTGAGTGGCTCTACAATATTCTCCAAAGTTGATTTGCGTAGTGGACACCATCAAATTCGTATGAAATTGGGAGATGAATGGAAAACAGCATTTAAAAGTAAGTATGGTTGATATGAGTGGTTAGTCATGCCTTTTGGTTTAACTAATGCACCTAGTACTTTCATGAGACTAATGAACGAAGTTTTACGTGCTTTCATTGGACGATTTGTGGTAGTCCATTTTGATGATATACTAATTCATAGCAAATCTTTGGAAGAACATTTGGAACATTTACGTGTTGTTTTTATTGCTCTACGTGATGCATGTTTGTTTGGTAACCTTGGGAAGTGCACCTTTTGCACCGACAGAGTATCTTTTCTTGGCTATGTTGTTACTCCACAGGGAATTGAAGTTGATAAAGCCAAGATTGAAGCTATTGAGAGTTGGCCGCAGCCCAAAACGGTCACACAAGTGAGGAGTTTTCTTGGACTCGCTGGTTTCTATAGGCGTTTTGTGAGAGATTTTAGCACCATTGCTGCACCTCTCAATGAGCTTACAAAGAAGGATGTGCCTTTTGTTTGGGGTACCGCACAGGAAGAAGCCTTCATGATATTGAAAGATAAGTTGACACATGCTCCTTTACTCCAACTTCCTGATTTTAATAAGACTTTAGAGCTTGAATGTGATGCTAGTGGAATTGGATTAGGAGGTGTGTTATTACAAGATGGCAAACCTGTTGCATACTTTTCTGAAAAATTGAGTGGGCCTAGTCTGAACTATTCTACTTACGATAAAGAATTATATGCTCTTGTTCGGACCTTAGAAACTTGGCAACATTATTTATGGCCCAAAGAATTTGTTATACATTCTGATCATGAATCTTTGAAACACATTAAAAGTCAAGCAAAACAGAACCGTAGACATGCTAAATGGGTTGAATTCATTGAGACTTTCCCTTATGTCATTAAACACAAGAAGGGTAAAGAAAATGTTATTGCTGATGCATTGTCATGTCGTTATACTATGCTTTCGCAACTTGACTTCAAAATATTTGGTTTGGAGACCATCAAAGATCAATATGTGCATGATGCTGAATTTAAAGATGTATTGCAGAATTGTAAAGAAGGTAGAACATGGAACAAGTTTGTCGTTAACGATGGATTTATGTTTCGTGCTAACAACCTATGCATTCCAGCTAGCTCGGTTCATCTTTTGTTGTTGCAGGAGGCGCATGGAGGAGGACTAATGGGACACTTTGGCGTGAAGAAGACGGAGGATATACATGCTACACATTTCTTTTGGCCAAAGATGAGACGGGATGTTGAGCGTTTTCTTGCTCGCTGCACTACATGTCAAAAAGCTAAGTCACGACTCAATCCTCATGGTTTATATATGCCTTTGCCTGTACCAAGTGTTCCTTGATATATCTATGGACTTTGTTTTAGGTTTACCTCGAACAAAGAAGGGGAGGGATAGCATATTTGTTGTCGTGGATAGGTTCTCGAAAATGGCACACTTTATACCATGTCATAAAAGCGATGATGATGTTAATGTTGCTGATTTGTTCTTTTGTAAAATTATTCGCTTGCATGGTGTGCCAAATACTATTGTTTCAGATCGTTCAGATTGTGATACTAAATTTCTTAGCCACTTTTGGAGATGTTTATGGGCTAAGTTGGGGACTAAACTGCTTTTCAGTACTACTTGTCACCCCCAAACTGATGGTCAAACTGAAGTAGTCAATAGAACATTGTCTACTATGCTTAGGGCTGTTTTGAAGAATAATAAGAAAATGTGGGAAGAATGCTTGCCTCATATTGAATTTTCTTATAATCGTTCATTGCATTCTACTACTAAGATGTGCCCTTTTGAAATTATGTATGGTTTCCTACCTCATGCACCCATTGATTTGTTGCCTCTTCCATCTCCGGAGAAGGTTATTTTTGATGCTAAACAACGTGCTGAATTGATCTTAAAAATGCATGAGTTAACTAAGGAAAACATTGAGTGTATGAATGCTAAATATAAACTTGCTGGAGATAAGGGTAGAAAACATGTTGTCTTTACACCTGGAGATCTTGTTTGGTTACATTTGCGTAAGGATAGGTTTCCTAATTTGCGCAAATCAAAGCTAATGCCACGTGCTGATGGTCCTTTTAAGGTGTTAGAGAAAATAAATGATAATGCATATAAACTTGACCTGCCTGCAGATTTTGGGGTTAGTCCCACTTTTAACATTGCAGCTTTGAAGCCTTATTTGGGTGAGGAAGATGAGCTTCCGTCGAGGATGACTTCATTTCAAGAAGGGGAGGATGATGAGGACATCAATACCATTGTTACACCCAGAGGCTATTCTAGGTGTTGTGTCACCTTATTTTTGGGCCAGGCCCATGTAATTTCGAAATACTTCAATATAGGCTGTTTTTAGAGTCCGTATGTGTGGGGAAACAAGAGTTAGGGTGGGTTTCAGACCCCTCCTCCATGGGCCACGAAATTCCCCCCTCTTCCTCCACATATACAGCCCCTAGGGCATCGTTTAGACTTTGGGTTTTGTTTAGATCAAAAGTTCTCCATAGTTGCAACTTCACGTACTTCGTTTGTGTTCAACGACCAGACCAAGACGTCACAGAACCCCACCTTCATTAATAAAGCTTTCCTCTTATATTCGCAATATCCAGATTGCAATCTTAGTTTCTTGCTTGTTCTTCGTTTGCTCGCAGCAAACAGGCCCTCGTGGTAAGGTTGATCGTGCTCCGGCGTGGTCAATAACCCTCGGAAGTTGGTTTAGCGATTGCTAAGGCGCGACGTCTCGCACGTTCGTAGTCGGATCGTCAAGGTCGACACCCACAGAAAACGATAGCCACCATCTCATCGAAACATCGGGACACCTTTGCCTCTATCAGTTGTATACCAGGAATCGTTTGCGCACAACACACACGGCTTATTCCATCACAAACAGCTTGGATGGATCAAATGTATGCCATGTATCACACACGCAGCTCTAATAAGAATCGTGCTTGATGTTTCCGCCGTCGCTCGTAGAGTTCGTCTTATGTGCCACGTATCACTGTGCAGGCCTCTGCTCACGTCTCTCGGCGCACTCTGCTCGCCGTTAGGTGCCACGGCGCGCTCTGCTCGCGTACCTCCACGCGCTAGGCATGTGGAAAACTTTTCGTTGCGTGTTCAACTGCTATATGCATATATATGGTTGCTCGCTGTTGAGGCGACTGTGGAGCGCTCTGCTCGCGTCCCTGCGTGCGCGCTCTGCCAATGGTTGGGGCCTGCACATGATCACGTTGGGGGCCCCATATGCATTCGGTTGCACCGCGCGTGTGGCGATGATGCAGTTACATGTGGCACGATGGAGTTACGCGCTACAAATTAGAATAGCCATCCTGGCGTACCGATATTCCAGGCTGTCTAGATTCCCCAATTCCCGCGGCCATTATAACCTTAGTCTGTTCAACCTTTCGATCACGCCCCACAACACAAGAAGCACACCCACGAGAACACATACAGAGAGGATATCTAGCGGTGCTCCAATGGAGTTCCGCGAGCATAAAGTGGAGATCCACGCGAGGGAGATGGATCTCTCAGTGGTGTACACCATCGACCCGGCCATGGTGGAGGACTACATCAACACCATGGACCAGTTTCTTGCTGGAGACAAATACAAGGTGGTCGGCATTGACCTCCAGTACACCGTCGGTCATCCCGACAAAGATCAGAAGGTTGCCGTCGCGCAGTTGTGCGTGCGCCATCATGTCCTCATCTACCACTACTGGATTGCTACAGAGCCTTGCGACCATTTCACCAGGTTTGTCAAAAGCACCGACTACAAGTTCGCTATGGTGGAAACCTCCGACGATGTAAAAGTGCTCAAGGTTATGGGCTTTGCCTGCAAGAACCTTGCCGAAATCTGTGACCACAACAGGGTCTGGGGCAGCATGAAGGACTCCCTGGTTGAACTCGCTTCGGCTATAATCGACCCCTACTATGAAAAGATGAAGCAGGATGCCAACAGAACGCGTCCTTGATGTTGGCTTGAACTACGTCGGTATTTCCCCAAAGAGGAAGGGATGATGCAGCACATCAACGGTTGGTATTTCCCTCAGTGATGAGACAAAGGTTATCGAACCAGTAGGAGAACCACGCAACACCACGTAAATAGCTCCTGCACACAAAGAACAAATACTTGCAACCCGACGTAAGAGTGATAAGTTGCTGAAATGCGGCAGGCGCTGGATTGATGAGATGCCGGTGGTTCTTTGGTCCCTCCGTACGACATCGAATCGAACCACCGGCCAGACTCACTTCTCCCTAGTGTATGGGGCTAAAGTAGTGCTCCCCACGAAACTCATATACGGGTCACCTCGAGTACTTGCCTATGATGAAGTAGAGCAAGAGCAGCTTTGGCATGACGATGTCGTGCTCCTTGAGGAAGATCATCTCCGGGCCGCTGTGTGTGCTGCATGCAACCAGCAAGCCCAACGTCGCTATCATAGCCGCAGGATTCATGCCCGGAGCCTTGAGGAAGGCGACCTTGTCCTTAGGTGTGTTCAGTCCGCCAAAGGGTCCAACAAGTTGATGCCAAAGTGGGAAGGCCCTTACCGGGTAATGCAAGTCACCAGACCTGGCGCAGTCCGTCTGGAGACCGAATATGGCATTAAAGTGCAAAACTCATGGATTAGTGAGCATCTTCGCAAGTTCTACCCGTAAGGCGCGGCTGCCGGGCTCAGTTCCCGGCAGTCACCTTTTGTACAAGCCTTGCCGATGTGCATGTAACCCTTTGTACAAAGTCAGGCGTAGACCCTGTGCAACGATAACAAAATGAAGCGCCGACACCTAAAAACTTGCATGCATGTTTATTTAAAGTAGGACTTTGCTACAGTCAATAATGCATATAGATTGGATCGTATGCCACTATTTTCCCCTATACTAACAATAGGGCCCCTGTCGCGGATAGCTTCCCAAAGGGAAGAAGTGAGAACAAGCTAGCACACCGATCCCCGGCAGCATATGGCAGATAAGTCTACCTAACCATCTATATCCCCTGTATAAGAAGCTTGTGCATAGAAGAACCTTGTCACCCTCAACATCTGTGCTCCCGCCATTTTTCAAAGAATCACTTCAATCAGGGTGGTTGCAGTAGCATTTGGAAAAAGGGTTGACAAGCGGTCGGTTCTTTCCATGCTCCTAACCCGTCAGGCCAAGCCCTGCGGCGGCAACGTAAGGGACCGGCAAGGTGTCTTGCCGAAGAAACTTGTTTACTTGGAAGTAGCGATAAGTCATTCCTTAGCATGCATGCAATACATGCACAAATGCCCCTCAAGCACATCCTTTTTTCATTAATACATAGATAAACAAGCACAAACCATACATGGTACAAATATGGATGTGAGGTTACACAATTTAAGCTAAAGTTTGGCAGATGCCTACAACTTTTAAGCTAAAAAAGATAAGTGCCCCATAATGCCTTTCTTGTCCCTCTCCTCCTAGGAGCTACACTGGGAGGTAAAGATGGCAAAAGGAGTGCCTGGGCAGAAGCCCAGCCTGACCCCGTCGGGGCCTGCGGGACGCAGCCTGACAAGATCAGGAGGGCGGGGACAAAGCTGAAAGGGCAGAAGGAGCGGCTAGGCGATGCACTAGTCACCACCGCCAGGACGGAACGCGACAGGAGGGACACCGACAGGGAAGACGAAGCCGGAGTCCACGGGGAAGCCTGTCGGGGTCCAGCTGGAGGAGGCGGAGGCATCCACACCCAAACCCCTGGCAAATCGCTTTGCCGGGGAGAAGACCCGGTGTAGATGGTGGTGTTGCCGGCGCCTGGTTGACCCTGACGGTGCGTCCGGCGCTCAGCTGGAGTCCGAGCCACCATCCTCCCGCTCGGCGTCGTCGTCTTTGCCATTAGTGTCCTCTTTGTCACTATCGCTCAAAAAGGAGTTTTCGTCGTCGGTTGAGCTTTCCGCGCAGCACCCTAAGCGAGCACCCGAACGCCCGAAGACCTTGATGGAGAGCAACGTGGCCTCCATTAATTTACAATGGACAATGTGCCCCTCCGCCAAGCTATGGGCACGAGCAAAGGTTTTCCAGCCACGCCGGAGAAGCATGGCATGAGGCGTGGGGAACTCCACATCCGCCTGCATGCTGCCATTACAACAACCCCTAATGTGTAGCTTCAATCCTGGCGGCTATTCAACATTCATCACTCTTGCAAAAGGGGTAGGAAGACGAAGACGGCTGCGCAGTGGTCCGCGCAGCCTGATGATGAAGTCCAATGGCTGATCCCCGACGTGGCCCTTCATCGGCTCCAGGGCGGCTGGGGGAGGGAGACTAGGGCACCACCACATCCTCCCCGGCCCCGAGGACCTCGCCGACCGTGTCCGTGCCCCGCCGCACCACCTTGCGCGCTGGATTCTGCCCCTTGATCCCTAGATGGGGCAGGGATGTGTTGCTGAGAAGAAACCCTCGTCGCCGCCACCGAAGCTTGATCGCGTCCTCTTCCCCTCACCATAGTGTAAGAATGACACAAGAAGAAGGAGGAGATGCGTGTAGGTAAGCCCCTCGCCCACGCCTCCTTTATAGGGGAGTGTGGCTGGGGGCTGGCTCCTCACCACCCAGAAGGCAACCTCCCCACTCCACCAATCCAGTCCCTCTGCGTCGCTGACGACGTCCAGAATCAACGACCGCCCTCCTGTGCCTATCCACGGTGCTGAGCTTTCTGCCATGGCACTCATTCCCGCACCCTACACATCCGCCGCCAACCCTGCGCAATGCATGCAGCGTACGTGGTAGAAACAGCAGGAGTAGTGGGATGAGTGAAATGGTAGTTACCTCCCCGTGAACGTGGCCGGCCCATGGGCCGTTACGTGGATAACCCCACGTCGTTCCGCACAACTCACGGAAAAAGCAGAAACTGATTCAATCACAGGTTAATGAATAAGCAAGGAGGATATCAAGAGAGACATAAACCCTATCACAGCATGACTCAGGTGCTCGTCTGTGTATTTGTTGGGGCCTACCCCAACGATGCTCGACAACACGTATGGGCCAGGCCCGGGGGCTCCTGTCGGTGCAACAAACATTCACGTTTGTTACCCGAACTTATACACAGGCGTGCTGGCATCATATGTCTGCACCAACATGCAAAACAAGGCCAAGCCAGAGAAACCGCTCTTTGTGAGATCAAGGAGCGAATAAAGAAGACCTAGTCAATATATGAGACAACAGAACACCACCTTGGGAAGGCCTCCATTGCCGGGAAGGAGAGCCCGGCCAGGTCGAGACCACCCCACGGACAAGTCCAAGATTACCCCAGCAGGCTTGCCGGGGCCGCCAAGGGTAAGAACTCCCACCAAGGCACCACCGCTCCACCGCACCACAAGGCAAATCACTTATCAATGCGGTGTGAAGCCTCCAGATGATTAAGTGGCTTCCACTAAGCACGTGGTGGCCCGTTGGAAGACAGATTATCCTCATATGACACCCATCCAAAGGTGTGTCAAATAGATAAGCAGAAGAAGATTAAGCGGCACGACAGGCTTGTCCGGCTTCACCCTCAGCATGACACCTAGCAATGCATTTAATGCACTTTTTCCTAACTGCCAGAGTTAGGTATGATAGCACTGTTAGCTATCTAATGACCAGATAAAGATTGTTTTGCCACTGTGGTCACCCCTTAGCTATAAAAGGAGGTCCAAGGCTACCTAGAAAGGGATTCAGATCCTTGCACACTTGTACGCACGTAGCAGCTGTCCCCAAGGTCACCTTGCCGGGCTTGAGCGTTGCGTGTTCATTGTGTTCCTCCATGCAATCCACCAAAGCAGGAGTAGCGTATTATACTTCCCAGTGGCCCGAACCTAGGTAAATATCACCAGTGTCATCGTTGTCGTGCTGCCTCATGGGCTCCGCTCTTTGTGCAATGTGACCTCCCCCTTGCCGAACCACAAAGGGGCCGGTGGCCCCATAGGTGATCGTGATCTCCCACGACACTACCTAAACCCTAGAAACTCTATTTCACCGAGATGACATTTGGTCCCACCAAAGTGCACTGGGAAACCTTCTGTAACCTATTTGTTTCATATCAAAATTTACGAGTGAATGAATTGGTGTGACCGGAGCGTGGAAAGTGCTTAGGTGATCATCAATTGGTCCCTCCAAGTTGTTTCATCCGTTCTTACCGAAATGCCTAAAGTTCAAACCTTGGTCCCGCCGAGTTGTGGTGTAAGGTGTGTAACGGTTAGATTTTTGGTGATGGCTATGTATACCCCACTCACAC
This sequence comes from Aegilops tauschii subsp. strangulata, assembly GCF_002575655.3. Taxonomy (NCBI): domain Eukaryota; kingdom Viridiplantae; phylum Streptophyta; class Magnoliopsida; order Poales; family Poaceae; genus Aegilops; species Aegilops tauschii. Next base: position 364,393,571 of record NC_053041.3, on the reverse strand, counting down.
CACCTACTCTCGCTGAGAGCAACTAGGACGAAACTACCACTTCCCATATCCATTTTTTGAGAGAGCACCACCTACTCTTGTGTTGAAATCAAGGCGATTCCACTCCAACCTTTGATCCTTGATTTCTAGCCCCCTCAAATTGCTCTCCACTCCAATCCTTCTCCTACTACCATACCAAATCTGTGAGAGAGTTATTGAGTGTTGCGGAAACTATCTTTGAAGCACAAGAGCAAGCATTTCATCATCATCAACAACATCTATTACCTTTTGGAGAGTGGTGTCTCCTAGATTGGTTAGGTGTCACTTGGGAGCCTTCAAATCTTGTGGAGTTGAACCAAGGAGTTTTTAAGGGCAAGGAGATCGCCTACTTCGTGATGATCTACCCCGAGTGAGGCTAGTCCTTCATGGATGGAAGCCATGATGGCATAGATAGGGTTGCTTCTTTATGGACCTGATAGAGGCGAGGGTGTCCCGATCTTTCCATGATATGCTAACTATCGATTTGTGTAGTCAACTTTGATGATCCAAATACAAATGTGCATGATGTTCCGCCTTAGCAATTGCTAAACCAATCTCATAAGGTTCCTGACGATACCGGAAGCATGATCAATCTAACCATGAAGGTCTATTCCTTCATGCAATTGAAGAACAAGCAAGAATATGATAAAGCAATTTGAATATTGTGAATATATATGAAGTATTGATAAAAGTGGGGATCTGAAAGCAATCTTGGCTTGGTCGGGGGACACAAATGAAGTACATGAAGTTGCAATGGTTACTGACGATACCGGAAGCATGATTAGCCTGAGCATAAAGGTTTTCCTACATGCAATCGAAGAACATGCAAGAATATGATAAACCAATCGAAATATTGTGAATATATATGACGTATTGATAAAAGTTTGGATCCGAAAGTGGCCTTGGCCTGGTCGTTGGACACAAACAAAGTACACGAAGTTGCAATGGTAACTTTTAACTAAACCAGTCCCAAGTAAAAAGGTACTAGATTGATCTACTTGTATAGGAGTAAGGGTGGCAGCCAAGGAGGTGGGAGGATGTCCCGAGGTAGCCTAAAACTAATCCTAGGTCGTAGAAGGCCCATGGGCCCAAGTGGAGGTGATGCAACACCTTTGGACATGTAGTTTAACTGGGATTTTGCTGCAATGTCAGATTGTTTCATCAAGATCTCCACATTCCAGACGAATTTGAACGTCAATCAAATTGGGATGGAAGGTGCACGAGATAAACTTTCCATCCAAAAAAAGAATCACCCAAGTCGAAGTCCGGATTCAAAAGTTCTGGGGGCTTTGAGTCAGGTATGTGTGTGTAGTCTGAACCTAAGTCCAGAACGTGAGAGACATGGACTCTACCTTGTCTTTGCCTAAAAGTGGTGTGAGCGAACTTCTTGAATAGCACCTAATCATCTCCTTTTTATTTATCTTCACACATGGCTTGTACAAGTGTCGAACACACCTGCAATTAGACATGACACAAAAATCGGTGAAGTATTTTCGTCCTGCATAACATAAATAAATTATTGAATAGTTTCTATTAGAAATTACCTCACAAATATGCATGTATGCAATATTTTTGGTCGTATTGAAGGTAGTCATTTCATCACCATCCTCTCCTTCTTGAAAACAAAGCCGTCCTCGACATTGCATAATCTGAAATGTGGCTAACAAAAGAGACAAGGTGTACACATTGTATATGTATATGTCATCCATTTTTATTGATCTCGAATGTGGCACATGTGACACATTTAGTCAAGACAAGGTGTACATGCTGTATATGTATATGTCATCCATTTTTACTTCCCTTAGTTTTTGCACATATGACACATGTATACATGAGTAACTTTCGTACACTAGTACAACGAGGTGCTATACAAATGGTTTTTAACCCCTTTCCGCGACGGCATTTGGAACCGTCGCCAAGTGAGTGACTGCGATGGGGGGTCCTTCCCACACGACCCAGAAACCGTCGGGGATAGGGAGCCCTGATGCGAATACAGTACTCGCTACTCGTTTGTGCTCGCATTGCCATCGCAATCGGTATTCTGTGGTGCTACATTTACGATGCGCGGCCCATCACAAACGGTTCACGATTATAGAACGTGCATGATAAGCAGAAAATCACACACATTCACTTTTCCCAAACCGTATGCGATAACTAATTAAGAAGACTAGCTAATCATTGTACAACTGTAGGACAGGATTACGAAACGTCGGACCGTTGTAACATCGTCGTACATGACAACTATCACACACGCTCTTCTGTGGCGCAACATTTACGATGCATACCACATCAGAAACAGTTCATGGTTGCGAATCATGTATGATAAGGAAACTATCACAAATGTTTAATTTGCCCGCACCGTTTGTGATATTGTCTGACATCGCACACACTTTGCAAACAGTAACTGTGTGCATGCTTGCAGACATTTCCTCTCTATGAACCATGTTGGATTATGTTGTCTATCGCAAACGCTTGTGTTTTACCAACCGTGAGTGCCGTAACAACCTAGAGAGCGTAATTTCACCGTAATTCAATTGCTGCCATTTCAAATTGTACCGGATTTGAATTTGAATGTATGCTATAACTTTATTCATATCCATCAGGTTCAAACAACTAATCCATTATTCGACTCATAGGTACATATGTTCAAGAATTACATAAGAACAAAATAAAGAATGATGAAACACATTTTTATACTTGTACTATTAAAGATGGTAAAGAAAGAGGTGACATACATTCTGGTTGCTGAACAAGGTGAAGCGGAATGCCCATATTGTGCCCTCCTCCATGTACAAGGCACGCACGACTCTAGTCCAATCCCTTGTGATGGCCGACCGCCCATCCTTCACGGTCTTCATGAAAACATCTAGATAATCATTGTGTTCTGGTAGAAATACTTTAACCTTTGCATGCCCACCAATCAGGTAGTTTGAGAGGTAATCTTGAGTAAACTGCTTTGGGAACCACTTCAAAGGAAAAATATTCAGACATCGTCATCAAACACAACTCGTTATGGGCAGTAAAAAGAAGGCTGCAGAGTTCTTACTTACCATCCTGCAGTTTGCTATTGTCTTGGATAAAGTGTAAACAAATAGTTTAATTGTCATCTTTTGACCCATTTTACTAACAATCTTTATCAGCTTCCTCACTTGATGCTGGTTCATCGATATCTCATTGCCCCATACGCAGAAAGGGTCGAAGCGCGGATCTTTACCAATGACATATGTACCTAAAAGCACCAAGTTAATATTAGTAGCCAACAGCAATTGCACAATGATGTAGTACAACACTCTTTTATAATATCTTATAACATCCATTATCCTCACATATTAGATGAATTAACATCTTATATTATGGGCCAGAAAGAGTTTATTGCATTTTTACAAATTATCGGCTGATTAACTGCTGTATTCATGGGTTAGAGTTAGTTTGAGCTAGTTCGGGTTCAAATATCCCTAAAGTATATCCAAACATGATGCCTAGTTTGAGCTAGTTGCATCTAACCCACACAAAAAAACTATCCCACCCAAGAGGTGCTAATTGGAGCTAGTTCTCCTAGTGAATTTATTGTCAATCTAAACCTATAATCCAAACACCTCTTTGGATGGAGTTAGTTTAGGGTTAGTCATGAGCTAGAAACTAAGTCTAACCTCTAGCTAAGTTGAGTATCCAAACAAGGTTGTGTTGTTATTGTTGTTGTTGTTGTTGCTGCTCTTCTACGTATATGTAGACATCATCAGAACATTAAGGTAACACTCTTCCTTGTTGCTATGCAGCCTAGGATTGCATATTTAGACATTAAGTACAGTGCATGTTGCTATGTAGCCTCAGATATATTACATATGGCCCTAGTTAACCTAACAATAAATGGGTTACATATATATTCAGAACACTACAAAAAATACACTTCCGTGATGTTACGTGTTTGTCACAGTAGGTCACGTTTTCTGTCATGCATGTACATCCATGACGATTTTGTGACAGAATCAAGATAGGCATACCTGTGCTGTCTTAGAAGTGTTCCATGACATTACCAAAATTATCATCACAGAAGTGTCCACTTCCATGACGATAAATCGCACATCATAGAAGTGCTTTCGTCAAGGGTGACCGACACGTGGCATCCACCGTAACGGGTCGCCATTAAGCTATCGGGTCCGGTTTTGGATCCGATAACCCGTTAGCAGCCCAGACCAATGAGGATTTTCCATGTGTAAAATTGTCAATGGCCGGAGGAAACACGTGTTGGCTCACCATTGGGACAGATCTTATCCATTCATTGGACAGGAGGCGCCTATGATACATCGACACATGGCATGGCCCAACAGAGGCCCATTCCAATGAAAAGGCCGGCCCTTTTGACTGGGTCAAACGGTAACGGGCCGGCCCACGGAAAGCCTGTTAACGACTTGTTCGTATATAGCCCATTTACGGCTCGCTAACTCACGGCCCGTTACGGCCTACCAGAATTAAGCCCAGTAGCTTCATCTGGGCCGTCCAATATGATTCCAGCCTGTTGTAACTTCCGGCCCATGTATGGCCCATGATGTCTTTCGGCCCATACGAGGCCATTTGTAAATCTTGGCCCATTAAAGGCCCGTGGTGAATCTGGCCCGCTAGAATAGTGGACCGCTTTATACCCATTAACGGCCCATTATTCCACTGGGCCGTTTCCAACCCGTGTTATCTTTTGGCCTTCTCAGGGCCCATTTATTTTTGGGCTTATTTCCAGCATTCGGTTACTTACGGCCTGTTACTGGCCTTTTCTGCTTGTGGGCCAAATTCAGCCCGTGGTTACAATAGGCCCGTATGCGGCCCGTTAATCCGTTGGGCCATTTTCATAGCGTCATCAAATACGGAAAATTAACGATGACCCATTATGGTAGGCCCATGAACAGACAATTCCAAATCTAACCCGTTTATGGCCCTGGTCTGTTATTGGCCCATGTTTGGACGATCGATCATACGGCCCATAGAAGGCCCATTGATGCTACGGCCCATAGAAGGCCCATCATTTCTACGGCCCTTAGAAGGCCCATTGTTTCTACACCCCGTAGGAGGCCCATGGTAACTATAGTAAATATGTAGCCCACGGTTATTGTGGACTAGTTTTAAAAAATAGGTTATTGCGGCCACTAGCAAACCGCGGAAAAAGAACTGCACTGACTATAAGCAAACAAATAAATAAGACAACAAGGAAATAAATAAGCAAGCAACTTATGCTAGGCTATCACGGCTATTACACATATTACACCCACTGGGCATCAAAGTTCGCCACCAGTGCAAATATAGGGAACAAAGCCGCATATCATATACACTGGTTGTCAAACTTGGCGACCAGTGCAAATGAACGCTGCAGCAAAACAAGTCCAGAACTGAAACCACTTCAGAAGAGCTCAAGAAACAATATCCTGGGTACCCATAATGCTGGCAAGATGCTTAGCAAGCTTATTAACTTTTCTTGTTTGGTGCTTAAATCCTCCAGCACTTGCTGTTGCACAAGAAAGTATGCATCTGCATTCTGCAGGGACTTCCGCAGTCCTTCGGCTTCTTGCCGCAGCAGAGCTGACTGATGCCTTTCAGCTTGTAGCTGAGACTGAAGAAGCCGAAGTGATTCAGACAGCGAGTTCGAAGAGCTTGTGCCAGCGGTACTGTCCAGTAACTCAAACACTACATCAACGCAGGACTGTGAGGTTTTCTCACTGTCTACAAGATCGTTTTTATCACCTTTCTTGGAGACCAACAGGGCTGTCTCACTATCTTGAACCTTATCTGCATTAGTTTCTCTACCATTGCATAGTGGGGTGCTCTTCTTCAATATTTTGTTCGCATACTACAAGAGAAACAAGCAGACACATCACAGGTTTAGCATGTAGTATACGAAACTCATTTTGGTAAACCGGTTCGGTAGTAAGGTGGACAGGATAACAGCATGAAACAAACATATATCTATGTACTATGGTCACTGTATTGTCCATATCATTCTAGTTTATGTTGCCAAATCAAGATAGAGACAAAGTTCAACTCATATATTTTTAAGACACAGCAGCATAGACGGAATATAAGTGTGAGAAACTACACAACATTGGCAACACTTGTAATGTGCATCACATGAGAACATAACTGTTTATACAGCTGGAACTGAAATCAACATAGAGCAAGAAGTTAGAACAACGATCCAGTTAAAGAAATAGGTTTAAAACATACCTGTTGCGCTATTGGAGTTTCAATTGGATCCTTCAAATTCGAAAGTAGTTGGTATGAGTAAATACAGTGATGCAACAGCAAAGGAGTATGGACCATAGCTACGGAATCTGACCTGAGAACAGTTGCTCTTCTGCTTTAAACGTGGAGTTTGGGTTCGCTGTGGTGGTCTTCGTGCTTTGGGCACTGCAGTTGCTTTACAAACTGCTCGTGTGGGGGTACTCTGTGGTGGACATGGTGCTTTGTCAACTAGAAGTGGGTTACTATCCGCTGGGGTTGAGGTTAGATGGGTTGTAGCTGGTTCTCTGCCCAACGATGTAAGTGTGCAATCTGGAAGAGTCTCGATTATGTGTGGTGGGGCTAGTTTGTGGGCCAGTACAACCATGGTTCTATCTGCATCGACGAGTAGCACTGTCTTTTGTGATGAACGGGTTTTTGCTCCCTTAGATACTACCATCACCCCCTCCAATTCAAATGGCTGATAAACAAGAAAAGAAATTGAACGTACAAACATTGTATGATAGACAGATGTGGTAATTCACGTATATGTTGTCTAACCAAACAGGACAGCATAACACAATTTCACATATATGATGCCTAACTAAGCAGGATAGCATGGCACAGTTTCAGATATATGATGGATAACTTAACATGATATAATGTCATAATTCAACATATGATGAGTATCTAAACATGATGACATGACAAAATTATATGATGTCTTTCTAAAATAGGTTGGGATGAAATAATTCACATACATGTTGGTATACAGGATGGCATGATACAATTGACATAATTGATTCATATACCAAGCAGCTGGCACTCGCATGTATAATCTCTAAACTAAGCAGATGGAATTCAATATTGTGCATATGATGTCTAAACTAAGCAATGCAAGACACCATATGCATGATATGAGAAATATAAACATTGCAACTTAGAGCATACACCTCATGTGGGATATAGGACTGCTCATCTGTCTCTGAATCCTCCTCTGAGGAGCTCCCTATAACCATCGAGATATATGCTTCAACAGGTACCATTGCCTGCTCTGAAGACCTTGTTTTCACTCCTGATTTTTCCATAACCGGCTCAAATGGCTGATACACATGAAGAGTAGTTCAATATAACACAGATTGTCGACAAAATGGAATACGTAATGAAAAAAAAGATGGCATGAGATAATTCACATATATGATGCCTGGCTACATGGCTGTGCATAATTCACATATATGATAACTCGCTGAAAAACATGGCATTGCATAATTGACATATCTGATATAGAAAACAAACAAGAGGCATTCACACAAAGCATGTCTAATCTAAGCAGATGGCATGGCAATGCAAGACACCATATGCATGATATGAGCAATAGAACCCTGCCAAGTTAGAGCATGCACCTCGGGGGGGGGGATACAACTGGTCATCTGTCTTTGAATCCTCCTCTGGGGAGCTATCTGTAACCAGCAAGAAATCTGCATCGACACGTAGCACTGACTGCTCAGAAGACCTTGTTTTCACTGCAGATTTTCCCATGACCGACTCAAATGGCTGATGCACATGAAGAGTAGATGAATGTATAAACATTGTTGACAAATGGAATACATTATGAAAAAAATATGGCACGATACAATTCACATATACGATGACTGGCTAAACAGGATGGCATTGCATGATTCACGTATATGATGCTTGGCTAAAGAAGATGGCATTGCATAATTCCCATATACTCCCTCCGTTCCTAAATATTTGTATTTTTAGAGATTTCAAATGGACTACCACATACGGATGTATATAGACATATTTTAGAGTGTAGAGTCACTCATTTTGCTCCGTATGTAGTCACTTGTTGAAATCTCTAAAAAGACAAATATTTAGGAACGGTGGGAGTATGATATAGAAACCAAACAGGTGGCACTCACACAAAAGCTAATCTAAACTAAGATGATGACATATAAGATGTACAATGTAAGTAATGAGAGGCGTCGTATGCATGATATGACCAACATCAGCGTGCCATGTTAAAGCAAACACCTCAGGTGGTAAATAGGAGTGGTCGGCTCCCTCTGAATCCCCATCTGAACAGTTATCTTCCTATGGAATACAATCTGGAATGGCGGGAGGGGGCCCACTTCGCCCACCATGGAGCGGCGTCTGCATGAAATTATATTCCCACGCAACGGTCTTCTCTTTTTCTCTACATGTTCAATACGATTGTGTACAATAACTGACATGCATAAAAAAATTGTTAGATTTTGTAAGGCCTAAGGGGTGCATGCAGAAATCAAGACTGATGGTAGAAAACGAGTGGATAGATCCAAAACTAATGATAGAAGGTAGATTATAGCTTCAGTTTTAAAAAGATAGAGAATGGATCATCTACTGTTTGTTGCCCGCCCAACTCCTGTAGCTGCCAGAGGTCGTGCAGCAGCAGCAGCAGCGCGAGCGAGAGCAAGAACTGTTGGGGATATTACTACTGGGCGTAAACCGGCCAGGAAAGGCCGGGTTATCCCTATGAAGAGTTATTATACTTGAAGCCCATGAAGACAGAGATGATGGCACTTCAAGAAGGCCCAGGGACAAAAGGCTGATTAAGGCCTGTAGTCATAAACCGACCTTTATATGTAAGCTTGTATTACAAGGCAGAAATAAGTAGAGATCGGGCCGGACACGTTTATGACCCGGCCCCGGAACCCTGTAAACTGGCGGGCGTCAACCCATGTATATAAGGGGACGACTCGGCGGCGGTTTAAGGAGGACAGATAACAACTCGAGACTCAGGCAAAGCGTATTCGCTCCCTGGTCATCGAAATCCAAGCAATCCCACAACAACTGGATCATAGGCTTTTACCTTCACCGCAACGGGCCGAACCAGTATAAACTCTCTGCATCCCTTGTCCGTTTTAACCCTTTTAAGCTAACCCGTCGTGATGGCTCCACGACTAAGTCCTTTCTCTAGGACATCCACCGTGACAAAACCACGATAGTTGGCGCCCACCATGGGGCTATCGCACGATGGTTTCGAGTTCTTAGAGGGCAGCTTCGAAGGTCTCAAGGGTTACGCTGTGGGCCGGATGACCAAGAGTCATCGCGACAAGCTCTACATCGACGACGCAGGCTGGGGCCCCGAGGCCAACTCAATCGAGTACGGGTACCGGACCCCCTTCGGCGGCATCCATGTCTTCATTGGCAAGATCGGCGAACCGGGCCCTGAGCTGGACATCTGCACCGACATCATCGAGACGGCTCAGCGTGCGAGATCTGCCCGGGTTAAGCCTGTCATGAAGCGTGCCTTCGTGGGAGTCATCCACGGAGTGGAATCTGAGGATAGATCAGAATCTGGTGGTGAAACTGTCGTTTATTCCGGCGACGAGTCATCAACTGGAGAGACCGAGTCATTGTACCAGTTGCAAGATGGCCGGATTGGGGGCTGTTCCGATGGCGACAGTATTCCAGACCCCTTTGATCTGCCAAACCGGGTTGCGATCTTCATGGCCGGTACGCAGCCAGCGCTCCACTCTTCTACCGAGGTGGCGATGATTTCCGGATCAGCAGCACCGATGACGGCCGGGGCAGGAGGCCCCATGCAACCGCCGGCTCAGGTTTTATCTGATTTATTTGATGCTTTGGCAACACTGATGGCAGAGGTTAATCCGGCGAATCAAGATGAGCATAATGCGGAAATCGCGAAGGTGAAGGATCAGATAACTCAAGCCAAGGCCGACCTGGCAGCTGAGGACGCCAGGATGACCGCGGAGCGGGCCGCATTAGATGCACAGGCTTACCCGCTTATGTTGGATCAGAGTGCGTCAAACGACGTTATGAGAAGAAGATACCAATCTGACCTGCCGCCGGTTTATGAGGCCAAGAACCTCTTTAACACCCCAGGAGCGGGGACGAGTAATCCGCCAGTGGTAAACCAGACGGAGACACCTGGAAAAGGGGCGCCGGTTCAGCCACGTCCGACTGACCCGCCTCGTCAGAACAACGTTTTGTCACAGCACGTCCCAACACCACCGGGTCATTACTCTAACCCGATGGACAACATTGTCGCTGCCGCTTCGCGATTGGCGGCTCTCCCGATCAAAGGCGAGTCCCCGGTAGCGGTCGAGACGCAACGGGCTAGGGAGCTCCTCCAGACAGCCTTGACTCAGCAGCAGGCTTATTCATATAGCCGCGAGAGGATTCATTCCACTCCCCGCCCAAGCCGGAGTTACAGCAGGCATATGGATGAACCGGCCGTGTCAAGCAGTGTGCGAAACCGTAATCCGCCCCGTGGCCATAACCCGGCGGGCGGCGGTGGTGATGCTCAGGATGTGGTGGATCGCGCTAGGGTTCGTCGAGAGGCCGAGTTAGCGGTGCAGCATGAAGCCCGCCAACTTACTCCGGTTCGTCCAACCATGTCGATGGAACCAGGGGTTACTTCCAGCTCTTTGGGAGTGCCGTGTCTCGTCCCAGCATTGCGCAATGTGCGCCTGCCCAAAGATTTCAAGGGCCCGCGTAAGGTACCGAATTACACTGCCGACTTATCCCCCGAGTCATGGGTTGAAAGCTATGAGATGGCAATGGAGATACTGGATGTGGACGAAGCGGCGTGTGCTAAATACTTCACCATGATGCTGGAGGGGATAGCCCGCTCTTGGCTGAAGAACTTGCCAGCTAACTCCATTGGGTCATGGGCCGAATTAAGGGCCCGGTTTATCCAGAATTTCAAGGATACGTGCAAGCAGCCCATGTCAATTGTGGACTTAGCTGCCTGTGTCCAGGAGGAAGGAGAATCAACAACCCATTGGGTACGCCGGGTTTCGGAGATTTTGCATTCATCGGACCGCATGAACGCTGATACAGCAATTTTAACATTGGAAGGCAACTGCCGGTTTGCACCTCTGAAGTTGAAGTTGGGACGGCTCAAACGTCACTTCAATGACATGGGGACTCTCATGGCTGCTCTGGTGAAGTATGCCGACTCTGATAGTACCATGGACCCCGAGTCTGACGATGACAAGACAGGGAAGGGAAAGAAGAGCGGCAACACCAAGGGGCAGCAACACAACCCGACGGGTCATGGAAATAGTGGTAAGCGTAAAGCGGATAACAGTTTAGACTTTGTGGCTAATACCAACGCGCAGGACAAGGGCCAGCGGCGTAAAGGTAAACCGCCCCGACGTAGTGGAGGGCCAAGTCTAATCTGGAGCGCCTATCTTATCTGTTAAATCAGCCTTGCCCAAAGCATGGGTTGCAGGACAAACCGGCTACGCACCTCTGGAAGGATAGTTATATCATGCAGGAGTTCAAAAATTCCGATTTTTTAGGTATGATCATGGACCGGGTGGCGGTTCAGGCCCCGGATCTCATGGCCCGAGTTATGGCGGAGGCAGTTCCGGTTCAGGTTTTCACGGTAATCAGAGCGGACATAGCAATCAAGGCAACAAAGGTGGTTATAATCATCAGGGCAATCAGCAGCAACAGCAGTAGTCGGCTTATCAGAGCAACCCGAACCAGTTGAATAGTGCGCAGTATCATGTTTTCACCACTAGCCTGTGCAAGCGCGATCAGAAGCTTCATAAAAGGGCAGTGAACTCCGTTGAACCGGCGGTGCCCCGTTACTTGCGCTGGTCTGACCAGCCGATCGTGTGGAGTAGAGAGGATCATCCACCTCGGGTTGATAATCTGGGTCATCTGGCATTAGTGGTGGCGCCTCAGGTGGGAGGTTATAAGTTCACTAAGGTACTCATGGATGGGGGAGTAGTATCAATATCCTTTATTATGAAACTTTCCGTCACATGGGGTTAATAGATAAAAATCTTAAGCCGTCCAATACGGTTTTCCATGGTGTGGTGCCTTGCAAATCGGCATATCCTGTTGGAAAGATAGCTCTGGAGGTGGCTTTCGGAGATGAGCATGAGTCAAGATCAGAGACATTGACTTTTGAAGTGGTGAAAATCAAGAGCCCGTATCATGCCCTATTTGGACGGCCGGCTTATGCTAAGTTTATAGCACGACCCTATTATGTCTATCTGCAACTCAAGATGCCAGGTCACAAGGGAACTATAACAGTGCATGGGAGTAGCAAGATCGCTTTGGAATGTGAAGAAGGTGATGCGGCTTATGCTGAGTCGGTTTGTGCAACAGAAGAGTTGAAGTTTTATAAAGATAATGTTGATACGACAGATATGACTTCATTAAAGAAACCAACTACAGAGCATGATCCGGCCTTGAAGTTTAAATCGGCTGATGAGACTAAGCTTGTTGATTTCGTTCCTGGCGATTCGTCCAAGCAGTTTAGCATCAGCACTAATTTGGATCCGAAATAGGAAAGCGCGCTCATCGAGTTCATCCGTGAGAATCGGGACATCTTTGCGTGGCAGCCTTCTGACATGCCAGGTGTACCGAGAGAACTCGCTGAGCACACTCTCAATGTTGATCCCAAGTATAAACCGGTCAAGCAGTTTCTTCGCCGGTTCAATGAAGGAAGACGCAATGCTATTGGTGAAGAAGTCGCTAGGCTCTTGGCGGCTGGGTTTATCATCGAAGTGTTTCATCCTGAGTGGTTGGCTAATCCGGTGTTGGTACTCAAGAAGAACGGCACTTGGCGTATGTGTGTGGACTACACAGATCTCAACAAGGCTTGTCCAGCAGATCCTTTTGCCCTCCCTCGTATTGATCAAATCATTGATGCTACGGCGGGTTGCGAGCGTTTGAGTTTTCTGGATGCATATTCTGGTTACCATCAGATCAAAATGGCAGCTAAGGACTAGGAGAAGACAGCCTTCATAACTCCCTTTGGGGCCTTCTGCTATGTATCTATGCCTTTTGGGCTCAAGAGTGCCCAGGCGACATATCAGCGGTCTGTGCAGAATTGTCTTCGTGATCAGATCGGCCGCAATGTTCATGCCTATGTGGATGATATTGCGGTGAAATCAAGAAAGGAGGAGACATTGATTGATGAGTTGAAGGAGATCTTTGATAACCTTCGGGTTAATAAAATGATGCTTAATCTGGCCAAGTGTGTTTTTGTTGTACCGGCAGGCAAACTCTTGGGCTTTTTGGTGTCTAACAGGGGCATTGAAGCTAATCCGGAAAAAATCAAGGCTATAACTTCTTTGGCTAAACCGAAGTGTATCAATGATGTTCAATGCCTGGCAGGCCGGATTGCCGCGTTGAGCCGGTTTATCAGTCGCCTTGGCGAGAAGGCGATCCCTTTATATCAGATGCTGAAGAAAACTGATAACTTCGTCTGGAGTGACGCCGCTAATGAAGCATTTGAGGACTTAAAGCGGCAGCTGGCTAATCTGCCGGTTCTCGCTGCTCCTGTTGACAAAGAGCCATTGTTGCTATATGTGGCAACTAACGCCAGGGCTGTTAGCGTGGTTATTGTGGTGGAGCGCAAGGAGGCCGGAAAGGAGTATCCGGTTCAACGACCGGTTTATTATATCAGTGAGGTACTTATTGAGTCCAAACAAAGGTACCCGCATTGGCAGAAGCTGGTGTATGGAGTTTTTATGGCGAGTGGAAAGCTTAAGCAATATTTCCAAGGTCACCCCATCACGGTGGTTAGTTCTGCTCCTTTGGGGGATATAATCCACAACAGCGAAGCGACTGGCCGGATTGCCAAGTGGGCTATTGAGCTTGGGCCTCATGGGTGGAAGTATATGCCACGGACGGCGATCAAATCTCAAGCACTGGTGGATTTCATCAATGATTGGACAGAATTACAGGCGCCAGAAGAGAAGCCGGATCATACTTATTGGACTATTCATTTTGATGGGTCCAGGCAGTTGGAAGGCTCGGGGGCTGGAGTCGTGTTAACTTCCCCACGAGGTGATAAGTTTTGTTATGTTCTCCGTTTAATGTTCCCTTGCACTAATAATGCAGCTGAATATGAGGCTTTACTCCATGGTCTTCGAATGGCTAAAGAGATGAATCTAAGCCGAGTTAAGTGCTTCGGTGACTCAGACCTGGTGGCTCAACAAGTGTCTGGTACTTGGGATTCCAAGAACCCACTCGTTGAGAGGTGGATATTGTTGCAGGTCACTTCAAAGGTTATCAGGTCGATCATGTGGACCGGCGGAAGAATGAAGCGGCTGACGCTTTAAGACGTTTGGGTTCCCAGCGTAAACCGGTTCCACCCAATGTCTTCCTAGATGTGCTGCATAATCCGTCCGCCAAGCTCCCTGACGAAGAGGATTTAGCTGTTCCTGATCTGGAGCCTTAGTTGGTGGCGGCTCTTCATGTTATCCCGGATTGGACGGTTCCGTATCTGGCATATATGAACCGGGGCGAGTTACCAGAAGAGGAAACTTTGGCTAGGCAGATAATCCGGCGGTCAAAGTCCATGACTATTATCAATGGAGAGTTACACCATTGCAGTGTGACGGGGGCGTTTCAAAGTTGTGTATCTCCTGAAGAAGGCCGTGAAATTTTGCGTGAGATCCACGAAGGAGATTGTGGTCACCACGCCGGTTCAAAATCTATGGTGGCCAAGGCGTTTCGTCACGGTTTTTATCGGTTGACAGCTCATGCTGATGCCGAGGACTTGGTCAAAAGGTGTGATGGATGTCAAAAATTCTCACGACGCGCTCATATACCGTCTCAAGAATTGAGGATGATTCCAATCACTTGGCCATTTGCAACTTGGGGGCTGGATATGGTTGGGCCCTTTAAGAGGTCCAAGGACAAGAAGACCCACCTTCTGGTGGGAGTTGATAAGTTCACTAAGTGGGTGGAGGCAGAGCCAGTCAGTAAGTGTGATGTAGCTACGGCGGTTCAATTCCTCAAGAAGGTGATTTTCCGGTTTGGCTTTCCGCATAGCATTATAACTGATAATGGTACAAATCTGTCCAAAGGAGCTATGAAGGCGTTCTGTCAACGTGAGCACATCTGGCTTGACGTATCATCAGTGGCTCACCCCCAGTCTAATGGTCAAGCGGAGAGAGCCAATCAAGAGATCTTGAGAGGCATCAAGCCCCGGCTTATGGTTCCTTTGCAACGGACGCTGGGTTGTTGGGTGGAGGAGTTACCTTTTGTGTTATGGAGCATCAATACCACGCCCAACAGAACCACGGGTTACATGCCTTTTTTCATGGTTTATGGAGCAGAGGCGGTTCTCCCTAGTGACATCCGTCATGACTCGCCCCGTGTGGCGGCGTATGTCAAAGATGATAATGAGAAGGCACGGCAGGAAGCACTCGACCTGTTAGATGAGGAGCGTGACATTGCAGCGGCTCGTTCGGAAATTTACCAGCAGGATCTGCGTCGTTATCACAGCCGCCGGGTTAGAACCAGAACTTTTCAAGAAGGTGATGTGGTGCTCCGACTCATCCAGGATCAGACTGATATGCACAAGTTATCCCCCCCTTGGGAAGGACCCTTTGTGTTGAGCAAGAATCTGCTCAACGGGTCATACTACCTAATCGATGTTCGAGAGCACAAAGACTCACGTAAATCGGAGGAGGAGACCCACCGGCCGTGGAATATCGCTCATCTTCGACCCTACTATACTTGAGCCATAGGCTCTGCTTTTGTACATAGTTATGACAATGTATACATTATGATCAATATAATAAACCGGAGCCTCAACTAAAGCGGGGCATCTGTTGTTTTTCTTACATCATGTGTGGTTACATGGTGCTTCTGTTCATAAAGCGGCGTCCGGTTTACCCCTTGATTCTGCTTATCAAAGCTTTATATAAAAATCACTTGGGGGCTTGGTCGCATTTGAACCATAGCTACACCTCTTGATCGGCGCAATGCCACAATATCACTTGGGGGCTTGGTCGTATCTAAACCATAGTCACACCTCTTGATCGGCTCAAAGCCAAATTACACTGGGGCCAAAGAGTGTGTTGAAAAACAACAACTCAAACATAGGCACCCACTGAGCACTGCTCAAAATGTTACTTGGGGATTCTTTGCTGTCGCAATGAACAAAGAATCTACACTTGTAATAGGCTAACAAGCCCTGGTTTGGAAGCCTGGTGTATACACCTAAAACCCCGTGTTAGCCTGCCTTTTTTAAGTAAGTCACTGCGCCCAGGTAAACTTGGTATGACCCATCGAACATTGACAAGTTACTCTGATAAGACCCTGAACTTGTCAAGTTAAAATGATGATTGGTTAAGGATTGAGGACCATCTTAAAAGGCTTTGTAAAATTGTTTAACTCAGTGGCCTGGCAGCCCATGAAAAGCCTCGAATTTGGGGCCTCGCAGCCCGTGAAAAGCCTCGACTACAAGTGTTTCATCTGCTTTTAGTTGCTAAATTTTTTCTCCTTTGATGAGATTTCTAATGTTTTGATAAACCGGTGTTCATTAACCCGGCTTAATTTTGAACTACAAGTTGTCAGTGTATGATCAGTTATAAATCGGAGACTATCAGCCCAGTCTGGGTTTTGACTATAAGTTGCCAGAATTAAATATGGATAAACCGGTGTTTATCAACCCGGAACGGTTTTATTATAAGCCGGCATCATCTGACAGGAGTTGTTGTTACTCCAGATTCGGGTTATTACCCTCATTACTACAGTTGGTCAGCCAACATTATGACTCAAGGTCTCAGGTATCAACTATTTTCATATTTGATTATCTTTTCACAAGCCTTGGTTATAAACCCTGGCTATATATCTGGGCATCATAACCCGTCCGGCGGTAAACCGCCAGGACGCTATCAACTTCTTGTGTGCAGGAATAGCTTGAGTAAATTCCTATGGATTATGAACATATTATGTCTTAGCCATGGCGGATTAACAAGTGTCAGGCACAAATCAATATGCACGAAGGCATAACAGACCAAGTGTTTTAACTAGCCTATTACAAGGCGTTTCAGTGCCCAAAAGGATGATTCTTTCTCAATAAGCATTGCAGCACGTGGAAGACTAAATCGGCCTCCGGATCATGATTCATCTCCAGCTTGACCTGACGGCTATGGATCATCTTGCACCGGTTCATCCTCTTCGTCTCTACCCAGCGGCTGGAAGTCAATAGTTGTCCAGTCGATCCCAGTTAGGGCTTGGAACACAGCTTTGTCGCTTATAAGGGTGGACGATTCAATGTCAGGGGCATAGGTATGCTTACGAATTGGCGGGATGAGATTCTGAACCTCTGGAGTGGGTGCAGCAACCCGTTTGTTGTGGACGTCATAACTCGCCTGATAATGTGAAAGATTAGCTTCTTCAGCTAATTGGCAAGCCAGTGGATGTACTTCCCGGTTTATGGCTCGGAGGTCCTCATTTCCGAATTCCATTCCGTCTTCTTTTAAGCTCGGATAGCCTTTGCTGACATCCTCCGGATCAAGGTCAGGCACCCATGCCTTTGCCCGGGTTAGTGCGGTAAGTGCACCAGCCCTTGCAGCAGATCTCTTTAGTTCTTCTACCCGGGCAGGCAGCATAGACAGCCTCTCTAAGGTATCCTTGATTAACGTTGGGGGCGGTTTATTGTGATAAGCGGTGCAGATGATTCGTTGCGCGCCGGTATACAACTGCTCTATCGGAGTGTAGGTAGCTTTCAGCTTCTTCTGTACATCAGAGCCAGATGACTAATGCGAGTTCCTGCATCATTACAAGCGTCAGTAAACCGGCAACGTATGGGATGATATGTTAAAAGTGTAAAGCAAGGATGTTTACCGAACACAGCAGTAGTCATGGCATGTATCTGCCGCTTTACTCCAGTCAGCTCATCTACCACCGGTTTAAGAGCGTCTTCTGCATCTTCGGCTCTTTTTTGTAAAGCGGATTTTCCATATCCCAATCCGCCCGCTCTTTGTTGAAAATCTCCTTCAGTTTTTCTATAGCGGCTAAAGCACCGGACAGCTCTTCTTTGGCCTTGGAGGTTTCGGCTTGTTGGGACTTGATGTTTCCTTGCAGATCAGCAGTTTGAGCTTCCTTTTTGGTCAGCTCAGCCTATAAGAGACAGACGTATGATGAGTTGATAGTACATATTTGAAGTACCAAGCACATAACAAATTATGCACCTGATACTTGGGGGCTAATGCATATTTGCTCTGGGTAAAAAATTTCTGCTAAGTCCCAAGCGCAATACTAGTATTGCTCTTAGCACTTGGGGGCTAATGTATGTTTGCTCAAAGTGACATTGTGGGTTTCCTTCTACACAGTCCCGGTTCATCTTCATAAGTTAAACCGGCCCTCGGAGACTAAGCATGAAAAACTGAGATATTACAAAGTCCCAATTCAGATTGGTATCATAAATCGTCACTTGGGGGCTACTGGATTTGATAAATTGCAATTGGACATAAGAGAGAAACAGTTATGTAGTTACCTCATATCACTCCTTCATCAAGTTAACCAAACCGGATTCATAGTCGCGGCTGGTGTACAGACGGTTCAAGAAGCCAGAGTGAATGTCTTGAGCATTAAGATGGGCATAGCTTGACAATAGCAGAAAGTTCGTCCTTGGCAGTATGCTTTGACAAAGTGACAGGATTGCCAGGAGTGGTGTGGCCAATGCCAGTAATCATGATATCATCCTCTTTATAATCAGCAGCCTTCACTGGAGTGGGTGGTTTATCAATATCCTTAGCTGGACTGGCCAGTTTATCATCAGTTCGGACAGGGCTGGTCGGCCTATCAGCATGGCTTGTGGTGTCAACTTCTACTTGTTCAGCAAAGAAGTCATGGTCTTGAGGCGGCGGATCATTAAGCATGGCATCAGCGTTGGCTTCTTCTGGACCTGGAGTCTTTTCCGGTTTAATCACCACATTATCATCAGCCGGTTTATTTAGCTGAGCCTTCTTGCTGGGTCTTGGCTTGGTACCGAAAAGAACAGATATAAAATGTTAAGATATAGTGTCAAACATAAGGCATTGAAAATAAAATTAAAAGTATGACTCACCCAGGAATTGTCTTGAGGGGTGGAAGCTTTGTGGCTGATGACTCGCCAGAAGATGAGTGGGAAGTACCCTGATAATTTGAATCAGACGGGTTAAGAGGCTGATGGAAACAACCCGCCTTGGGGCAAGAAGTGTCAAGGGTATAAGAGACCTCTAATCGGCGTTTCCGAACCGGAGTGTTCGGTAAACCGGCGGAGGTAACTACCTGGCCACTGTGCCGGGTTGTGCGGCGAGCTTCGTGTTGCTGCGTCTTCAAAAGAAAGTTTGGGTCCATGTAAGCAAGGGGGTGAGAAAATTTTACTTTCCGGCTTGCTCGACGGATATTTGATGTTGGCAAAGGATCTGAATCGGAGGAAAGAATGATTACCTCTACGTCATCAGCTTGACTGCCTTCAGTGTCGTTCTGATAATAGTCATTGTCAATGAGGTGTATCAAAAATGAACCAAGAGAGTAAAGTTCTACCTCTGAGTCCGGATTAGCTACATCGGCATCAGCATTTGGCTCGGACGACGCGGTGGTCCTTTTCTTGGCAGGTTTTTCAACAAACTTGGTCTTCGGGCGAAGTGGCTTTGTCGTTTTGTCTTGTGGTTTTGCTGGTTTATCCTGTGGTTTTTTCTTCCAGAATGGATCATCACCCTGGCAAAGATGAACAAAGTTTACATAGTATTTTAAAAGGGATTAAACTGAAAACAAAGAAGTCATATGATTCTTACAGCTGGCGGTTTGTTGGAGGTGCAGAAAGGACTTAATCCGGTCTGGCTACAGGCAGCCTGCGGTTCATTTAGCATCTTTTTCACAGCCTCGGTAACTTCAGCATCTGTAAGCTGAAGATTAATGTGTCGTTGAGGGTCTTTCAAGCTCCCGGTGTATTCGCACATCAAACTGGGGCGCCGGCTTAAGGGAAGAATGCTCCAGCTTATCCAACAATGAGCAAAGTCAACACCTGTTAAACCGTTCGCCATAAAGGCTCTAAGCTTTGACAGCTGTGGGGCATAGTTGGCCCTTTCCTTTGCAGATAATCTCTGAGGAAAGGGATGTGTATTGCTAAGACGGTGAGGGCAGTAACCCGGCAAAGGGTTTTCATTAGTTGGAGATGTGTCTTTGTAGTAAAACCAAGTCTGGTTCCACTCTTTGGGGTGACTGTGAAGCTTGGCGTGAGGGAAGCTGACTTCCTTCCTTTTTTGAACCGCCGTTCCGCCAAGTTCGGTATTGGGTCCATCTGTGAACTCTGTGCGATGGTTTAAGTGGAAGAAATCCCTAAACAATTCAACTGTGGGCTCCTCTTGAAGATAAGCCTCACAAAAGACTTGGAAATGGCAGATGTTGGACACAGAGTTTGCACCGATGTCCTGAGGGTGAAGCTGAAAACTGGCAAGCACATCTCGGAAGAATTTTGAACCAGGAGGGCTAAAGCCTCGACCTAGATGATCAACAAAAACGACCACTTCTCCGTCCTTGGGTTCAGGAGGATTTTCCGTACCAGGGGCCCTCCAGTGGATGACCTCTTTTTTGGCTAAAGCGCCAGTTGCGACACATCTGTTTAACTGATCTTCGGTGACCCGAGAAGGAACCCAGTTGCATTCATAGACTTGCTTGGCCATTGCAATGGGAAGCTGAAACATGATTATTGCCGGTTCAAGATTCACAATGGACAAATTATAAGGCGATGCAAGGATATATGGATGTTGTTAAACTGGAGTTTGTTATTGGTAAACCGGAATCTGACAATGGAGAAAGTGCAAAGACAAATGCATTGGCGGTTCAACAGGGGACTAATGGTACCTACTGGATCATCATTTTTTATATATAAGATTAAACCGCCTAATCTAGTATTGAAGTTACAAATCTAAGATCCGTAAGTGAAGGACAAACAAGTTTCACAGCTTGGCATGGTAATTTCAGATCTGTCATGCGTTGGAAAATCAAAATATATTCTGACCTAATTTCAAGTGCTCGAACAGTTCGGCAAAGTTCAGATGAGTTTTATATAAAGAAGATGCCCTAATGAGGAAACAAGAGTTTAAATTATAAGGGCACTGGAAAGTATCAGATTAAACTAGCCATTGGTACTGCTGAAGAGGGATAAGGAAGAACAACTCCAAGAACTTCGAAGAACTCCAAGGAGCACTGACACACTAATGGTGGATCTAGAGCGAGGAAAAGAAGAACTTACTGATGCTGAGGGAACAACGCAGGAGCGCCGCGGTTTTCTGGTGCGATCTGGTTGATGCAGCGGTCGTCGTTGAGGCAGATGCGAAGATAGACGGCGGTGGCGGAACTTGAAGGTTCGGTCGGCACGAGGAAGAAGATGATGTGAAGAGGCACGAGGGGGGAAATGGAAAGCCCCCCTGTCCCTATTTATAAAGGTAGAGGGATAAGTGACAGGCGCGAAAATCGAGGAGCCTAAAATTTGGATAGGAGGCGGAGCTGTCGCCTCGATTGTCGGAGGCTCATTAAAAAAGGTGAGCTTTATGCAATTTTTAATAGCAGATGACGTCGTGACGGTTTATCATGATCTTGGAAGATGACGTCAGGACGGTTTACAAGACTTATGCGAAGGCATTGAAGAAGAAATTTTCTTAAGTATTGAAGATTGGCATGAACCAGTTCAAATCAATCTGGGGCCTAATGTTGGGGATATTACTACTGGGCGTAAACCAGCCAGGAAAGGCCGGGTTATCCCTATGAAGAGTTACTATACTTGAAGCCCATGAAGACAGAGATGATGGCGCTTCAAGAAGGCCCAGGGCCCAAAGGCGGATTAAGGCCTGTAGTCATAAACCGACCTTTATATGTAAGCTTGTATTACAAGGCAGAAATAAGTAGAGACCGGGCCGGACACGTTTATGAGCCGGCCTGGGAACCCTGTAAACCGGCGGGCGTCAACCCATGTATATAAGGGGACGACCCGGCGGCAGTTTTAGGAGGACAGACAACAACCCGAGACTCAGGCAAAGCGTATTCGCTCCCTGGTCATCGAAATCCAAGAAATCCCACAACAACTGGATCGTAGGCTTTTACCTTCACCGCAAGGGGCCAAACCAGTATAAACTCTCTACGTCCCTTGTCCGTTTTAACCCCATTAAGCTAACCCGTCGCGATGGCTCCACGACTAAGTCCTTTCTCTAGGACATCTGCCGTGACAAAACCACGACAAGAACAGAGCAGTAGCACGAACGAGAGCAAGAGCGGAGCAGCAGCGCGACCGACAGCAATAGCAGAGAAGAGCAGCAACATGAACAAAAGCAAGAGCAGCGCAGCAGCGCGACCGACATGTAACGCCCACGAAGCGGCTATATCTCCCACGTGTCGAGGCACGACTTAGAGGCATAACCGCATTGTGGTTTTGTCGCAAGAAGGGTCATCTTCACACAATCCCATGTAATGAACAAGAATGGGATAACGAGAGTTGGCTTACAATCGCCACTTCACACAATACATAAATATAATTCATACATCATCCAAAATCCACACATAGACCGACTACGGTCAAATCCAAATGAAAATAAGATAACCCCAAATGCTAGATCCCCGATCGTCCCAACTGGGCTCCACTACTGATCATCAGGAAACGAAACATAGTAACGACCACGTTCCTCATCGAACTCCCACTTGAGCTCGATTGCGTCATCCGTACTGGCATCGTCGGCACCTGCAACTGTTTTGGTAGAATCTGTGAGTCACGAGGACTCAGCAATCTCACACCCGCGAGATCAAGACTATTTAAGCTTATAGGAAAGGATGGTGTAAAGGTGGAGCTGCAGCAAGCACTAAGCATATATGGTGGCTAACATACGCAAGAGAGAGTGAGAAGAGAAGCAACGCAACGATCGCGAAGCTAGAAATGATCAAGAAGTGATCCTGAAACTACTTACGTTCATGCATAACTCAAACCGTGTTCACTTCCCGGACTCCGCCGAGAAGAGACCATCACGGCTACACACACGGTTGATGTATTTTAATTAAGTCAAATGACAAGTTCTCTACAACTGGACAATAACAAATTCCCATCTGCCTCATAACTGCGGGCATGGCTTTCGAAAGATAATACCCTGCAGGGGTGTCCCAACTTAGCCCATTATAAGCTCTTAGGTCAACGAAGGATAAACCTTCTCCCAGGAAGACCCGATCAGTCTTGGAATCCCGGTTTAGAAGACATTTCGACAATGGTAAAACAAGACCAGCAAAGCCGCCCGAATGTGCCGACAAATCTCGATAGGAGCTGCACATATCTCGTTCTCAGGGCACACCGGATGAACACTACGTACAACTCAAACCAATCCTCGAGTTTCCCCAAGGTGGCGCTGCAAGTGGCTCTAGTTTCGACCAGCACTCAGAGGAACACTGCCCCGAGGGTTTAAATAAAGATGACCCTCGAGCTCGCGAAAACCCGGGGGAAAAGGCTTAGGTGGCAAATGGTAAAACCAAGGTTGGGCCTTGCTGGAGGAGTTTTATTCAAGGCGAACTGTCAAGGGGGTCCCATAAATCACCCAACCGCGTAAGGAACGCAAACTCAAGGAACATAATCCCGGTATGACGGAAACTAGGGCGGCAAGAGTGGAACAAAACACCAGGCACAAGGCCGAGCCTTCCACCCTTTACCAAATATATAGATGCATTAATTAAATAAGAGATATTGTGATATCCCAAAATATCCATGTTCCAACATGGAACCAACTTCAACTTCACCTGCAACTAGCAACACTATAAGAAGGGCTGAAGAAAAGCGGTAACTTAGCCAAACAATGGTTTGCTAGGAAAGGAAGGTTAGAGGCTTGACATGGCAATATGGGAGGCATGATATAGCAAGTGGTAGGTAGCGCAGCATGGCAATAGAACGAACAACTAGCAAAGCAAAGATAGAAGTGATTTCGAGGGTATGGTCATCTTGCCTGCAAGGTTCTCAGAGTTGTCGAAAGCTTGATCCTCGTAAGCGTACTCAACAGGTTCCTCGTTCATGAACTCGTCTCCTGGCTCTACCCAAAACAAGAACACAAGCAATGGAACCACAATCAATCACGGGAGATGCACAAGCAACATGATGCAATACATGAATGATATGCAAGATATGATATGCGATGCGTATGCGTGCTCCGGAAGGAAAAATGATGAACAAGGCAGTAAATTGGCAAACCAAGCATGCCACTGGAAAGATGAGATGATTTCGGTCGAAATCGATATAAAGATCACCGGAAACGGATGCACGGTTTGCAAATGGCAAACAAAACAAGAATGACACGAATCTGTGATTAACAGCATGTTAGCACTTAGAATGCAACAAGCAACTATACAAAAGCTCTCCAACATAGCAACAAAGCATATGGCCGTAATCTAAAGGAGATGCTTGACAAAAGATGAACACTGAGCTACGGCTAGATCACAACATAAAAGGTTCAAACAAGCATGGCAAAAGTGCGAAAGATATCAGGTTCACAGACTTAGTGAAATTACTGGACATGCCTGAAACAGCATCAGGTAGCAATGTTCAGAGCAAGCAATCAACATGATACAGGAACTGAACATAGCAAAACAAGGCATAGCATGAATCTAGTAAATGCATATGACAAAAGTCCCTTACTGACCATAAGTCAAACAGGATAAGAAGATATGATGCAAACCATGTAAACATAGCAAGTTTCATTAACAGGTTCCAGACTTGGCAGAAAACAGAGCATGGCAGAAACAGACATTATGAAGGCATTTTTGTGAGCTTGATGCACTCATCACAAAGCAATGCATGACCAAACAAGCACACCTACAGCAAGATGGCATGTTTATGAAGCTATCCATGACAAGATCAAATACATAGAATGTATGAAACAACTACAACAACCTTGGCAAATTTGAATATCATGTTAACAATCTGCCAGAAATATTTTATAGCAAACGTAGAGCAAGATTGAGACATGCTATGGCACTCTATAATGTCAAACAGGGGCATGGATGGATAGAGCACAACTATATCAACAAAACATCCTTACTGAACTTCACCAAAAGGAGCATGGATCTCTTTGTAGACACATGGATACATGGCAACAAAATAACAGCAGTCACAGACTTAGTAAAATTACCAAGTCTCTGAAAACAGAAACATCACGAAGCCTAGTTTGCATGCTTGTGCTAGTCACCACAGAGATCACAGAAATACATGGTATACACCTCTGTAAATATGGCATGGCATACATCAAAACACATGTAGAGCTCATGCTCATAAGACGCACATATTAAATGCAACAAAAATAACAAATCCTCAAGTACTGATAAGTAACAGCAGTTAACAGTATATAGCACTCTTGCACCAGAGATTTGGGCATCAAGATGGACTCAAATGAACATGGCATAATTGAACAAAATGAACAGAATCTAGAGACCAACATTTCTATATATCACACTCACGAAACGGAGCCATATGCAGAGAGTTATGATGCGATGAACATGAGCATGTATTGCAAATATTTCATGACTTGGAGAAAAACGAGAGGGAAGGAAAAGTCAACCGTCGTCTCAGATCGGATCGGGGCGTGGCCAAGGCTCGGGCTGCCGGATTCCCTCGCCGGAGAGGAGGCACCGGCGGGGAAGATTGATAGGAGGCGGCGAGGAGGAGCGGCCGGAGAGGGGGGGGGGCGCGGTCGCCGGAGACGTGGGGACGCGGCGGCGCGCGGTGGAGGCGGGCGGCGCGTCCGGTGGCGGCGGCGGCTCGCCGGTGACGACGGAGGATGACGAGGCGGCGACGACGAGGGAGGATGGCGGCGGCGCGCGGTGGAGGCGCGGGCGACGAGGGAGGACGGCGACGAGGGAGGAGCGGGCCGGGAGGACCCCGCACGGGCCCCGGGCGGGCCGGCGGCGATGTGAGCGCGGGGCGCTGACGTGTCGCGACGTGAGTGGCTGCGGGCAGCGGCGGAATTTTGCACCGCGAATATTTCGGAGGGGGAGGTGTATTTATAGGTAGAGGGAGCTAGGAGACTCCAATTGGAGTGCGGTTTTCGCCCACACGATCGTGATCGAACGACCTAGAGCACGGAAGAGACTTAGAGGGGTTTTTGGGCTGTTTGGAGGGGGGTTTTGCTGCAACATACAAACGGACTTTGCGGTTACCCGGTTAACCGTTGGAGCACCAAACGACCTCCAAATGGAATGAAACTTGACAGGTGGTCTACCCGTGGTATACCAAGGCCACTTGGCAAGCCTCAGTCCATTCTGAGAACGTTCAAAACCCGCTCATGAAACGAAACAAGAGGGGTGCGCCGGAGGAGGTGGGAGTGCCGGATTGCCAAACGGACAACGGGGAAAATGCTCGGATGAAAAAAAAACGAACACGTATTGAAATGCAATGCACATGATGAGATGATATGAGATGCATGACACGAACAAAATGCAAAACGAAAAACAAAACCCGACCATGAAGGGAATATCATAACACATAGCCGAAAATGGCAAGAGTCGGAGTTACAAATATGGAAAGATACATCCGGGATGTTACAACACTCCACCACTACGAGAGGATCTCGTCCCGAGATCTAGGACTGAAAGAACTCCGGATATTCGGAACAGAGATGGTCCTCGCGTTCCCAGGTGGCTTCTCGATCGGAATGGTGCCACCACTTCACTTTCAGGAATTTGATAGACTTGTTGCGAGTCTTGCGCTCAGTTTCTTCAAGAATAGCAACGGCGTGCTCATGATAAGACAGATCTTCTTGGAGGTCAATCTCTTCGAAGTTGATGGTGCGCTCAGGCGTCTTGAAGCACTTGCGAAGCTGTGACACGTGGAACACATCATGCACGTTCGCGAAGTTGGAAGGAAGCTCAAGTTGATAGGCGAGGTCGCCTCCTTTGCCAATGATCTTGAAAGGACCCACGTATCTAGGGGCAAGCTTCCCTTTGATACCGAAGCGACGAGTGCCTTTCATTAGAGAGACGCGGAGGTAGACATGGTCTCCGATCTCGAAAACCACATCACGGTGCTTACTATCATAGTAACTCTTCTGGCGCGATTGCGCGGCTTTGAGATTTTCACGGATGACTTTACACATTTCTTCAGCCTCTGTGATTAAGTCATTGCCAAGAAGTTGGCGTTCACCAGTCTCTAACCAATTGAGAGGAGTACGACACTTTCTGCCATAGAGGATTTCGAATGGGGCCTTACCCGACCTCGCTTGGAAGCTGTTGTTGTAGGAGAACTCGGCATATGGAAGACAATCTTCCCATTTCATGCCAAACGAAATGACACAAGCTGTCGTGGAATTGTCACGGCAGATGTTCTCGTGTGAGGACTTAGTCGTGGAGCCATCGCAGCTAGGAAGCTTAAAGGGGTTAAGCGGGACAAGGGACACGAGGATTATACTAGTTCGGCCCCTTACGGTGAAGGTAAAAGCCTACGTCCAGTTGAGGTGATATTACTTAAGGTTTCGATGACCGGGGAGCTTAATCGCTATGCCTGGCTATCGATCTGTTGTCCCTTGTCCTGAACGGCCGCCGGGTCGTCCCTTAATATAGGGAGGTTGACACCCCGGCGGCTCTCAGAGTTCCGGCTGGCTTATAACAGTGTCCGGCTCAGAGTCTTAGCTATTCTTGCCTTACACTACAAGTCTTGCCATAACGGCGGTTCATCACTACGGGCCTTGAGCCGCCTCTGGGTCTTAAGCCCATTACTGACCCGCCTTCCGCAAGCTTGGTACTGGGCTTCACGTGATGATCATTATAACATAACCCGGCCCCTCCTGGGCGGGTGACTCTAATGGTTATATCCTCAACATTAGGCCCCAGATTGATTTGAACCGGTTCACGTCAATCTTCAAAATCTTCCGGCTTCCGCTTGGGCAAAGGTTATAACCCGCCATGACGTTATCTTTTGATTCTTGGTAACCCGCCATGAGGTCATCTTCCATTAAATTCATTTTTTATTCTGTCATATCCCAACGGATCTTATCTTTAATGACCATCCCGAAAATCGAGGCGTTTCTGCGGCAAGATAATCACGTCTTCAGCCTCCTCGTTTCTTGCGCCCATTTACCAACCGTCCCTTATAAGTAGGCCCGGCCCATAGGCCTTCGTCACTCTTCTCCTCCATCGTCTTCCTCCTCTGACGCTCCAGAGCCCGAGCTCCGCCGCCGTTGCCGCGCACCTCGTCTTCACCGACCAAGGCCGCTGCATCAACCTGTCTTGACCAGAAAACTGCGGCGCACCTTTTGCTGCTCATCAGCACCAGTAAGTCCTCGCAGTCCCGTACCTTAGATCCGCATTAGGGCTCGCGAGTTCTCTGTGTTCTTCGTAGTTCATCGCGATTTCTTCACAGTTCGGCCACCGAGGTTCCTTTTGATCCAAAAACGGTACAGACTCCCTGCGGTAGTAGTTTCTAACTCATCTTTATGCTAGTAGATCCCTTTTGTCCGCAAAAAGATCCCGTTTAGAGCTTATGAACTTCTCTGTATCAGCTTTTTAGGTGTAGAAATTTTTCCTTTCCGGACGACCGTTTGATCCAAAATAATCCCTGCAATCTGTGACACTTGTTTATGCAACACTTAGACAAAAAAACTGCATCTATTAGCCATGGCGGCTCATATCGCCGGCTTAAAAGAGGCCATGCTTTGTGAAATTTCCGGCTCATTCATAATAGAGTTTTAAACAACTTGAATTACTTATGATATCCACAGCGGCTTAGATAACCCGACATAATTAGCCATATATCATTAGGCCCCTTCATAAGCCGCCATCTTGAATACTGAACGGAAATCTTCCTTCGGCTTAAATTTGAACCGGAAATTTTCTTTTGTCATAGGCTTCCGTCTTTCACAATGCCGCCCAAGGCTCCCAAGGCACCCATTACGTGCAACTGGGTGAGATCCAACGTTACTGATAATACCTTAGATGACTTCGTGAAGACGGGTTACCTGCCTAAGAAGGAGGTCATGTCCTATCGTGCCCCTGACCCGTCCGAAGAAAGACCTCAACCAAGAGACGGAGAGGTTGTTATATTTGTTGATCACATGAGTCGGGGCTTTGCACCTCCCGGCTCAAAGTTCTTCAAAGATGTTCTGCACTTTTTCGATCTGCGACCTCAAGACATTGGACCCAATTCCGTGTCGAACATTTGTAACTTCCAAGTGTTCCGTGAGGTGTACCTTGGAGAAGAGCCTAGCCTACAGCTCTTTAGGGAGCTGTTTTATCTGAACCGCCAGAACGAGTGTGCCGATGGGCCTAGCTTGGAACTTGGCGGAATCTCAATCCAACAACGGAGAGATTGTCTTTTTCCTTATGCTGAGCCGCCAAGCCACCCAAAAGACTGGAACCAGACATGGTTCTACTGCCAGGACACCTCTCCGGCTAACGAGAACCCTCTGCCCGGCTTTCGCGCCCTGCGTCTGGAGTCAAATCACCCCCTGCCAGAAAAATTATCTCAAGCTGAGCGTCAACCACTTATCCCCACCATCAACAAGATTAAAGCTCTTCTGGGAAACGGCCTTAACGGCGTTGATCTGGTCCGGGTCTGGATTGCTTGGTGGGTGATTCCTCTAAGCCGCCGCCCCGGCTTAATGTGTGATTACACGGGCCGGAAGGATGATCCTCTTCGGCACAGCCCCAACGACTTACCTGAGGACGTCGTTGACGACATGACCAAGTCCCTTCTAAACGAGAGCTTAGCAGATTGCGGGAGGACAGGCTTAAGTCCCTTCTGCAAAGCTAACCCGGCTCCGGCGGTAAGCTACTGATCTGAGCACCTTACTTTCCATTTTAACAATTTTCATCTTAACTTCAAGAAACCTTTGTTGTATTTTTCAGGCTAATGATAAGTTCTGGAAGGTCAGGTATGACCATGAGGCTGCTAAAAAAGCCAGGAAGGTTAAAAAAGCCGCCAGGAGAGCCGCTCCCCGCAAGAAGGGGAGTAAGCCTAGCGCCTCAGACCTGCTTCAGCTGGATGATACCTCCGAGTCAGAGGTAGCCCTTGATTCTTTAGGCTCTTATTTTGTTTTTTTGTCTGTTTTTAACCACCTTATTGACACTGATTATCAGCAGGATGATACCGGAGCGAGTAACCCGGTGATTGAAGAGGTAACTATACTTACCTCCGACTTGGAGCCCTTGACAAGGCTGAAAGTCCGAAGAGTAACCCGGAAAGTAAGATTTTCACATCCTTTAGCTTAT
This sequence comes from Aegilops tauschii subsp. strangulata, assembly GCF_002575655.3. Taxonomy (NCBI): domain Eukaryota; kingdom Viridiplantae; phylum Streptophyta; class Magnoliopsida; order Poales; family Poaceae; genus Aegilops; species Aegilops tauschii. The sequence continues at coordinate 364,363,367 of NC_053041.3, read as the reverse complement.
CAAGATCCTCAATTACTTTTGAAGCGACAGATTCATGAGAGCCGGAGGCAAATCCGGACCAACAAGGATGCATACCTCTCCTCCGACTTACCTGAAGCATCAAGGAAGCGCCGGACCGAGGTTATCTCCAACTTATATCCTTTTCATCATTTGGCGGGCGTCACTCGTCAACCACTCAATTCTTCTGATTCAAACTATCAGGAAACTTCACCTTCCTCCGGGGACTCCATGCAATCTAACTTGCCGGCTTTCAAGACCGCACCCGGGTAATGATGATCAGCTTATTTTGTGCTTATCTTACTCATGTTTTTGTACTAACCTTTTGACTTTCAGTGCACAAGCAAAGCTCAGCAAGAGGGCAAAGAAAAGTAACCCGGTCGAAGAGCCGGTCTTGACTGAACCCAACGCCTCTGCCTTTGAGCCGCCGTCTGCACCAGCTCCAAAAACCACCGCTCCAACTGAAGAACAAGCCATGGAGGGTTCTGACAACCCGGAGATTCCCAGCCCAGCTCAACCGGCCGATGACCCGGATGTGGTGATTACCCGGACCGAATTTGTTGAACCGGGAAGACCCACCGTGCTGGCTAAGTGCTCTGCTAAGGAGGAACTTCTGGAACGCCGCAGAGCCAGGCTGGACATTACTAACTATGCCAATCTGAGCATTGGAGATATTGTCGCTAGTTATATTGGTCAAGTGCACAACAGCCGGGACCTGGAATTTGACATGGTGAAGCAGATACAGCAAAAATCTGAGGTACAACTCTCTTGCTTATTCCATAGTCATCCTTACCATGCTAGCCCCCAAGTCTATTACTTATGATAGAATATGTTGTAGACTTAATACCGGCTTACCTGGTAACACTCAAGGGCCGGCTTAAACAGCATAGTTCACCTGATTCTTTCCTTACTTTAACCAAGTAGTTGAGCAACTTGACACATTAGCCCCCAAGTGCCAAGTACCTTTGCCTGCAAAGTGCTTGGGACTTATTTTCATGAACCGGCACTGTAAATAAAGCTTCTCAGCCTACATTAGCCCCCAAGTGCCAAGTGTCTTTGCTTGCAAAGTGCTTGGGACTTTAATGTTGCATGATAATCACTCAAACTGTAACCCGGAATTTGTACAGGCTGCCTGCAAGAAACTTGAATCGGAAATCTCTGATCTGAAGAACCGCCTGAAGACTCAGGAAAATGAGACCCAGAAGGCCAATGCCAAATTTGAGTTCAGTGTCTCTGCACAAGAAAAACTGAAGAAAAAATTTGAAACAGAAAGAAAAGCCTGGGCCGATGAGAAGACTGCCTTGCTCAGCCGGGCCGAACAAGCGGAGGTTGCTCTTACTGAAAGAACCGCCGAACTCTCCGGCTAAAAACGCCATGTATCGCAGATGGTCTCCGCAATCTTCGGTAAGTTACTCTGTAAGCTTTAAATAAGTTTACATCATTCATGTCTCATAAGCCCCACCCTTGCCATCAGCTCACCTGACTTTGTTATATAGGTCCCAGAAGCTCCAATCTCAATCAGAACATGCTGACCAAGCTGAAGGCTGTTTACACCTTGGTGGAGCAACTCTACACCGGGTCACAGCGTGCTTTAGCCGTTGTGGCTCTGTCCAATGAGGTTCCCACTCACCTGGCAGACGTACTCAGGCGGCTTGCCGTACTTCCTCAACGCTTCCAAGAGCTGAGATGGGCTTCTGCAAGAGCCGGAGCTATAGCTGCTCTGAGCCGGGCCAAGGCGTTTCTACCGGAGCTAGACCCGGCCGACATCGCTCTTGGATACCCCAGCCTGAAGGAAGACGGCACCCCCTTTGACCAGAAAGACTTCGCCGCCTGTGTGAAGAGCGTGCGCCTAGTGGCCACCTTGATTGGGAATGACACAGACCTTACCAAGTATTAGCCGGGCTATGACGCGGAGAATCAGAGGATCCCAACTCCACGCTATGAAGCAGTCAGCCTGATCCCTCCGACTCGTAAGCATACCTTCGCCCCAAAAGTTGACCCGGCCGGGTTAATTGATGATGAGGCTCAATTCGAAGCTTTGAGTGGCATTGACTGGAAATCAACAACCTTCCAGGTCATGGAAACAGCCGGAGGAGCGGAGAGGGATGAGCCGGGAGCTTCAACCCAACAAGCACCTTGACTTCTTAGGCGGCTCATGGTTACGCCTTAAAAACAATGCCTCACCTTTTGGACTCGGGGAGTCCTGTAATAGAGTAGGACAAACACTTAATTTTGTCGTGCCATCGTGCACGTGTGCAGCGCTTAACTCTGTTGAAGCTGCTCTTTTATATTCCTCCGGGTTATGTTTGATCATTTACTTTCCTTAATTGTCCTGCATAGAAAAACAAATCACAAGTCTCTAGGCGGTTTACCGCATGGAGAGTCATATATTTTACACATAACCCGGAATATGAACCAAGGTCATAAAAGACCGGCTCTCAATTATATCTTCGCGATAACCATAATAGCATACCTGCAAGCCTTCAAGTACACTTTCGGGTTATGTAACCCAAATAATAAGTTTGAAAACTCAACTCCGGTTCACCAGCACCTATAATGCTTATTGTGTGCTATCAACATTATTAATCGAAGTTAAGCCAGTGGAGTAAGAACCACCCGTGCACACTTTTGATATGACCAAAAGAACTTGTTGCAAACCAAAAGATCAAAAACTTATGGGCTTCTGATTCGAATACGACCAGAGAACCGTCCCAAAGGGGTTAAGCTAAGATTCGAATGCGATCATATACCCCCCCAGTGGCTTTGGCGTTGCCGATCAAGAGGGTACCGACAACTATGTTCTCTTTGGTTCGAATACGACCTATGTTTGAATAGGAAGCCCCCAAATGACCTTGAGAGTTGTTTAACGATGCTGATTCGAATACGATCCACGTCGGTTCCCAAAGGGGGTTGAACTATGATTCAAATATGATCAAGAAAAACTCCCCAATGAGCTCGGCAATTTGCCAATCAAGTGGGTATCGACAGCTATGTTCTCTTTGGTTCGAATATGACCTATGTTTGAACAGGAAGCCCCCAAGTGATCATATTGTTAACGGCTAGATTCGAATACGATCATAAGCCGGATCAACCTCCAAGTGACCATGTAATGTTGTAATGGAAATAACAGTAACACATTTACCTTTGGAGGAGAAAAGGACAGAGGTCCTGCTTTATTATTTATCATAATATATACATGGCTATAGAAATATGTACATTATGGGCGCCGGTGGCTCAAGTGTAATAAGGCCGAAGCTGAGCTATGTTCCACGGCCGACGGGTCTCTTCCTCCGACTTACGTGAATCTTTGTGCTCCCGAACATCGATAAGGTAGTATGACCCATTGTGCAAGTTCTTGCTGACCACAAAGGGCCCTTCCCAAGGCGGGGATAACTTGTGTGCATCTGTTTGATCTTGGATGAGCCGGAGCACCAGCTCACCTTCCTGGAAGACCCTGGACTTAACCCGGCGGCTGTGATAGCGGCGCAGATCTTGTTGGTAAATCGCAGAGTGAGCTGCTGCCATATCATGTTGTTCGTCCAACAAGTCAAGAGCATCTTGGCGCGCCCGCTCATTATCCGCCTCAACACAAGCCGCCACTCGAGGTGAGTCATGAAGGATGTCGCTAGGAAGGACCGCCTCTGCTCCATAAACCATGAAGAAAGGCGTATAACCCGTAGACCTGTTAGGAGTAGTATTGCTGCTCCATAACACGGAGGGTAACTCCTCCACCCAACAACCCGGCGTCCGTTGCAAAGGGACCAAAAGCCGGGGCATTATGCCCTTCAAGATTTCCTGATTGGCTCTCTCAGCTTGACCATTGGATTGAGGGTGAGCCACTGATGAAACATCAAGCCGAATATGCTCTCATTGACAAAACTCCTCCATGGCGCCTTTAGACAGATTGGTACCATTGTCAGTTATAAAGCTGTGTGGAAAACCAAAGCGAAATAGCACCCTTTTCATGAACTGAACCGCTGTGGCTGCGTCACACTTACTAACTGGCTCTGCCTCAACCCACTTTGTGAACTTGTCGACTGCCACCAAGAGGTGGGTCTTCTTATCCTTGGACCTTTTAAAAGGCCCAACCATATCAAGCCCCCAGACCGCAAATGGCCAAGTGATTGGAATCATCCTCAATTCTTGAGCCGCTACATGAGCCCGTCGCGAGAACCTCTGGCAACCGTCACATTTACTGACCAAGTCCTCTGCATCAGCATGAGCCGTCAGCCAATAAAAACCATGACGAAAAGCCTTGGCGACAAGGGATTTTGAGCCGGCATGATGGCCACAATCCCTCTCGTGAATCTCACGTAAAATTTCTTGACCTTCCTCAGGGGAAACACAACGCTGGAAAGTTCCAGTGACACTGCGATGATGCAGCTCGCCATTGATAATTATCATTGACTTAGACCGCCGGGTTATTTGTCGGGCCAACGTTTCATCCTCAGGCAATTCTCCCCGGGTCATGTAAGCCAAGTATGGCACAGTCCAATCTGGGATAATGTGGAGAGCCGCCACCAACTGCGCTTCCGGGTCAGGAACAGCCAAGTCTTCCTCTGTAGGCAACTTAACAGAAGGGTTATGCAGAATGTCCAAGAAAGTATTAGGCGGCACCTGCTTTCGCTGAGAGCCCAGCCGGCTTAATGCATCAGCCGCCTCGTTCTTCCTGCGATCGATGTGCTCTACTTGGTAACCCTGAAAATGGCCAGCAATGGCATCAACTTCGCGGCGATAAGCCGCCATGAGGGGGTCCTTGGAATCCCACTTGCCCGACACTTGTTAGGCCACTAAATCTGAATCGCCAAAGCACCTTACCCGGCTTAAGCTCATCTCCTTAGCCATCCGAAGACCATGGAGCAAGGCCTCATCCTTAGCTGCATTGTTAGTACAAGGAAACATCAACCGTAGCACATAGCAAAACTTGTCACCTCGACGGGAAGCTAATACAACTCCAGCCCCCGAGCCCTCCAATTGCCTGGACCCGTCGAAGTGAATAGTCCAGTATGTATTATCCGGTTTCTCTTCATGCACCTGCAGCTCTGTCCAATCGTTGATGAAATCCACCAATGCTTGAGATTTGATAGCAGTGCGCGGCTCGTAATTTAGACCATGAGGCCCAAGTTCTATAGCCCACTTAGCAACTCTTCCTGTGGCTTCTCTGTTTTGGATAATATCTCCTAGGGGAGCAGAACTAACCACAGTGATAGGATGACCCTGGAAATAATGCTTAAGCTTCCGGCTTGCCATGAATACACCATAAACAAGATTCTGCCAATGTGGATACCGCTGCTTGGACTCAATGAGTACTTCGCTGACATAGTAAACCCGCCGGTGAACCGGATACTCCTTACCCGCTTCCTTACGCTCCACCACCACAGCCACACTGACGGCTCGTGTGTTAGCGGCCACATACAACAATAAGGGCTCCTTGTCAACGGGAGCAGCAAGGACTGGTGGCTCAGCTAGCTGTCTTTTCAAATCCTCAAAAGCAGTATTAGCAGCATCATTCCAGATAAAGTCATCTGTTTTCTTCATCATCTGGTACAGTGGCATGGCCTTTTCGCCCAATCGGCTTATAAACCGGCTCAAAGCAGCGATGCGACCCGCCAGACGCTGGACATCGTTTATGCACGCCGGCTTAGCTAGAGAGGTGATTGTCTTGATCTTTTCCGGGTTAGCTTCAATGCCTCTATGAGAAACCAGAAAACCCAAGAGCTTGCCTGCAGGAACACCAAAAACACACTTGGCCGGGTTAAGCATCATTTTATAGACCCGGAGATTATCAAAGGTCTCTTTCAAATCATCTATCAAGGTCTCCTTCTCCCTGGATTTAACCACGATATCATCCACATAGGCATGAACATTGCGCCCAATCTGGTTATGAAGACAATTCTGCATGCAACGCTGGTAAGTCGCCTGTGCACTCTTGAGCCCAAAGGGCATAGACACATAACAGAAGGCTCCAAAGGGAGTGATGAACGCCGTCTTCTCCTGGTCCTTAACTGCCATTTTAATCTGATGGTATCCAGAATAAGCATCCAAAAAGCTTAAGCGCTCACAACCTGCCGTAGCATCAATAATTTGATCAATACGGGGGAGAGCAAAAGGATCAGCCGGACAAGCTTTGTTTAAATCCGTGTAATCCACACACATCCGCCATGTGCCGTTCTTCTTGAGCACAAGCACCGGGTTAGCTAACCATTCTGGATGAAAAACTTCAACAATAAACCCGGCCGCCAAGAGCCGGGCTACCTCCTCACCAATGGCTTTCCGCCTCTCCTCATTAAACCGCCGGAGGAATTTCCTGACCGGCTTAAATTTCGGATCAATATTGAGAGTGTGCTCAGCGAGTTCTCTAGGTACACCCGGCATGTCAGAAGGTTTCCATGCAAAGATGTCCCTGTTCTCACGGATGAACTCGATGAGCGCGCCTTCCTATTTCGGATCCAGATTGGCACTGATGCTGAACTGCTGAGATGAGTCACCTGGAACAAAGTCAACAAGTTTAGTCTCATCAGCTGACTTAAATTTCATTACCGGCTCATGCTCCGTGGTTGGCTTTTTCAAAGACGTCATATCTGCCGGGTCAACATTGTCCTTGTAAAACTTCAACTCCCCTGTTGCACAAACGGATTCAGCGTAAGCCGCGTCACCTTCCTCACACTCCAAGGCTATCCTTCGCCTGCCATGAACCGTAATGGTCCCATTGTGACCCGGCATCTTGAGCTGCAAATACACGTAACACGGCCATGCCATGAACTTGGCGTAAGCCGGCCGCCCAAATAAAGCATGATATGGACTTCTTATCTTAACCACCTCAAAGGTTAGTTTTTCTGCCCTATAGTTGTACTCATCTCCAAAGGCCACTTCCAGCTCGATCTTACCGACTGGATATGCCGACTTGCCGGGCACCATGTCATGGAAAACAGTATTGGACTGGCTGAGGTTTTTATCAGTTAAACCCATACGACGGAAGGTCTCATAATAGAGGATGTTGATCCTGCTGCCTCCGTCCATGAGCACTTTAGTGAATTTATACCCCCCAACCTGAGGAGCCACCACCAAGGCCAGGTGACCCGAATTATCAACCCGGGGAGGATGATCTTCCCTACTCCACACAATAGGCTGCTCAGACCATCTTAAATAGCATGGAACCGTCGGCTCAACAGCATTCACATCCCTTTTATGGAGCTTCTGCTCTCGCTTGCACAGACTGGTAGTAAACACATGATACTGCCCGCCATTGAGCTGCTTTGGATTGGTCTGGTATCCCCCCTGCTGCTGTTGCTGATGACCCTGGCCGGACTGCTGATTAAAGCCCCCTTGAACATTCTCAGAATTGGAATTTGAACCGCCGCCCGGGCCATGAAAGCCGCCGGTGCCTGAGCCGCCGCCCGAGCCACTGTTGCCATTGAAAGCATTGGAATTTTTAAAGGCTTTCATGATTGCGCAGTCCTTCCATAGATGAGTGGCCGGCTTTTCCCTAGAGCCATGCCTTGGACAAGGCTCATTCAACAACTGCTCTAGCGTCGGGCCTGACCCGCCGGCACGGGGAGGTGGTCTCCCCTTACGCCGGTGGTTGTTACCCTGTGAATTGGCGTTGGCCACAAAGTCCATACTGCCATCAGCCTTACGCTTGTTACCTCCCTGGTTTGCCGGGTTATGCTGGGGGCCCTTGCCATTGCCATTCCGTTTTCCCTTCCCTGTACTTTCATCATCCGATGCGGGATCCTTGGTACTTCAGAATTGGCGTACTTGACCAGAGCCGCCATCAGCGTACCCATATCATTGCAATCGCGCTTGAGCCGCCCGAGCTTCATCTTCAGGGGCGCAAAACGACAGTTCTGCTCCAACACTAAGACTGCAGAGCCGGCATCCATCTTATCAGATGAATGTATTATCTCTTTGACCCGGCGAACCCAATGGGTTGTAGACTCACCCTCCTGCTGCTTGCAGTTAGTCAAATCCACAATTGACATAGATTGCCTACATGTATCTTTGAAGTTTTGGATGAACCGGGCTTTTAGCTCAGCCCAAGACCCGATAGAGTTAGGCGGCAGTCCTTTCAACCAAGTGCGGGCAGTCCCATCTAACATCATGGTGAAGTACTTGGCCATTGCCGCTTCACTGACCTCCAGAAACTCCATAGCCATCTCATAACTCTCGATCCATGCTCTGGGTTATAAATCAGCCGTGTAATTAGGCACCTTCCTAGGCCCTTTGAAATCCTTGGGCAAACGTTCATTACGGAGAGCCGGCACTAGACAAGGAACACCTCCAGTCCTCGTAGGTACACCCGCATCGATAGAAGCCGTCGTATAAGCCGGGGGTGGCTGGTAAGCCGTCACCTGAGGCGCCTGCTCCGCCTCTTGCCGTGCTCTGTCTTGGTCTACCGCGTGAAAGGCTCCATTATGAGCTGGGCCGTGGCCAGGAGGCAAGTCACGGCGTCGGACATTGCTTGAGCCGGTCGCTGAGACCATGTGTCTGCTATAACTCGGGCTCCGGCCTGGACGAGGGGTTGAATGAATCCTGTCCCGGCTATAAGAATATGCCTCATGTTGCGCCAGAGCCATCTGAAGGAGTTCTCTGACCCGGCGGGTTTCGACCGCCGTTGGAGAGTCGCCCTCGATTGGGAGAGCCGCCAGTCGCGCCGCCGGGGCGACCATATTTTTCCAATGGGTTGGCATAATGACCCGGCGGTATCGGCACGTACTGAGGCGGGGTAGTGTTCACCCGGGGAGGTCCCATCACTTGGGGCTGAATTGGCGTTCCAGCCCCGGGCGCCGTGATCTCTGGCGGGTTACTGGGCCCTGCACTAGGCGTGTTGAAGAGGTTTCAAGGATCGTAAACCGGAGGGATTCGAGATTGAGCCTTTTGATGCCTCCTTCTCATGATCTCATTGCACGCGTTCTGATCCATCGTGAGCCGGAAAGACTGTGCTTGAATCAGCTGAGTCTAGGCGTCGAGAGCCGCCCTCTCTGCAGCCATCCTGATCCCTTCCGCCGCCAGGTCCTCCTTGGCTTTTGCTAGATCCAGCTTTAACTATGCCACCTCCGCATCATGCTGAGCTTGATCTGCTGGGGCGACCGTGGTGGTTAACAGGGCCGTCATCTTGTCTGTAAGATCCATCAGCACCTGAGCCGGCGAGTGCACATGGCCTCCTGCCCCAGTGGCGGAGTTTTGAACAGGATGTGCGCCGTCCATGAAGATTCCAACCTGGCTAGGCGGCTCAAAGGGGTCCGGAATACTGTCGCCATTGGAACAACCCCTGAGCCTGCCATCTTGAAGTTGATATAACGAGTTTGTCTCATCCGTGGATGACTTGCCGTCAGAGCGGGCGGCCGTCTCATCGCCAGATCCAGATCCTTCAGAGAGTCCTCCATGGACGCATCCCACGAAAGCACGCTTCAAGGCAGGCAGAGCCCGGGCGGGTCGTGCACGCTGAGCCGTCTCGATGAGATCGGCGCAGAGGTCCGGCTCAGGGCCCGGCTCACCAATCTTGCCAATGAAGACATGGATTCCGCCGAAGGGGACCCGGTACCCGTACTCGATTGAGCCGGCGTCGGGGCCCCAGTTTGCATCGTTGATGTAGAGCTTGCTGCGGCGACTCTTGGTCATCTGGCCCACAGCGTATCCCTTGAGCCCTTCGAAGCTGCCCTTCAAGAACTCAAATCCACCGTGCGCTGGCCCCACGGTGGGTGCCAACTGTCGTGGAATTGTCACGACAGATGTCCTCGTGTAAGGACTTAGTCGTGGAGCCATCGCAGCTAGGAAGCTTAAAGGGGTTAAGCGGGACAAGGGACACGAGGTTTATACTGGTTCGGCCACTTACGGTGAAGGTAAAAGCCTACGTCCAGTTGAGGTGATATTACTTAAGGTTTCGATGACCGGGGAGCTTAATCGCTATGCCTGGCTATCGATCTGTTGTCCCTCGTCCTGAACCGCCGCCGGGTCGTCCCTTTATATAGAGAGGTTGACGCCCCGGCGGCTCTCAGAGTTCCGGCCGGCTTATAACAGTGTCCGGCTCGGACTCTTAGCTATTCTTGCCTTACACTACAAGTCTTGCCATAACGGCGGTTCATCACTACGGGCCTTGAGCCGCCTCCGGGTCTTAAGCCCATTACTGACCCGCCTTCCACAAGCTTGGTACTGGGCTTCACGTGATGATCATTATAACATAACCCGGCCCCTCCTGGGCGGGTGACTCTAATGGTTATATCCTCAACACAAGCCCTGAGCATATCTTCAAGAATTGGATTGACTCGCTCGACTTGGCCAATAGTTTGAGGATGGAAAGCTGTGCTGAAGCGAATGTTGGTGCCCATGGCCTTCTGGAAGGAGTCCCAGAACTTAGAAGTGAAGATGCTTCCACGATCTGAAGAAATCAATTGTGGAATGCCGTGCAAGTAGACAATCCTAGAGGTGTATAGCTGTGCCAACATCATTTCCACGCTTGGACTTTGGAAATCCAGTCACGAAGTCCATTCCGATATGATCAAACTTCCATTCTGGGATGGCAAGAGGTTGGAGGAGACCAGCTGGTCGTTGGTGTTCTGCTTTCACCCTTCTACAGACATCACATTCATTCACGAATTGAGCGATTTCTCGCTTCATTCGAGTCCACCAATACGACTGTTTGAGGTTATGGTACATCTTCATACTTCCAGGATGAATGGAAAGAAGAGAATTGTGCGCCTCGTTCATAATGACTTTCCTTAGATCACCTTTAGGAACGACAATCTGGTCCTCGAAGAATAAAGTGTCTCTGACATCAATGCGATAGCACTTGTATTTGGAAAGACCCTTGTCGATACCACGTTTCACCTTCTTCACCATGGTATCCAGGAGTTGTGCCTCACGAATTTGATCTTCCAAAGTAGGAGAGACTATGAGGTTGGCAAGAAATCCTTGAGGAACAACTTGGAGATTCAGCTTGCGGAAAGCTTCACAAAGATCCGTTGGAATGGCTTGAGAATTAAGCTGTTGCAATAAGCCTTCCTGCTCAAAGCATCTGCAATGACATTGGCTTTGCCTGGAGTATATTCAATACTCGGATTGTACTCTTGAATCATTTCGACCCATCAAGTCTGCCTGAGGTTGAGGTTGGGCTGAGTGAAGATGTACTTGAGACTCTTGTGATCGGTGAATATGTCCACTTGTCTTCCCAACAAGAGATGTCTCCACGTTATTAATGCATGGACAACTGCCGCCAACTCAAGATCGTGAGTGGGGTAGTTCTTTTCGTTGGGTTTGAACTGACGAGAGGTATAGGCCACAACTTTCTTCTCTTGCATTAACACAGCACCGAGACCTTGAAGAGAAGCATCACAGAAAACTTCAAATGGCTTGGATTCGTCAGGAGGAGTTAAGACAGGAGTTATGACTAGTTTCTCTTTGAGAGTGTTGAAAGCAACGTCACACTCAGGAGACCAAACATACTTCACATGCTTCTGGAGAAGGTTGGAAAGAGGTTTTGCAATCTTAGAGAAATTCTCAACGAATCTTAGGCAATAGCTTGCAAGACCAAGAAAACTGCGGAGCTGCTTGACATTCTGAGGAGGTTCCCAATTCACAATTGCGGACACCTTCTCGGGATTAACAGCGATGCCCTTGGCAGAGATGATATGACCAAGGTAAAGAACTTCATCGAGCCAAAACTCACATTTTGAAAACTTCGCATAGAATTGATACTCTCTGAGCTTGTCGAGCACCAATCGCAAATGTTTGGCATGATCCTTCTTATTCTTGGAGAAGACCAAGATATCATCGAGATACACCAGGACGAATTCATTGGTATAGGGGTTGAAGATGAAATTCATCATTCGAGAGAATGTTGGAGGAGCATTGACAAGGCCGAAAGACACGACAATATATTCATAAGAACCAAAGCTTGTTCTGAATGCTGTCTTGGGAATATCTTCTTCACGAATGCGAATCTGATGATAACCCATACGAAGGTCAAGCTTGGAGAAGACTTTAGCACCTTTAAGTTGCTCGAATAGCTCATTGATGTTGGGAAGTGGATACTTGTTCTTGATTGTCTTCTTGTTCAATGGACGGTAGTCAACACAAAGTCGGTCCGTGCCATCCTTCTTCTGGACAAAAAGAACACCACAACCCCATGGAGATGAACTCGGTCTGATCAAACCCAAACGCTCTTGTTCATCGAGCTATTTCTTCAATTCCTTCAGCTCCTTGGGTCCAAGCTTGTATGGACGCTTGCAAACGGGTTCAGTGCCAGGCTCAAGATCGATAACGAACTCAACTAGCCGGTGAGGAGGCATACCCCAAAGCTCTTCTGGAAATACATCTTGGTACTCACAAACGACTGGAATTTGAGAGATGGCATTCAACTCGCCCTTCTCATTGAGAGAAAACAACCGAATGGTTTCATCACGAGCGGCATAAATGATAACATCCTCAGAAGAGTGTGTCAATTGAATTTCCCTGGCAGCACAATCAAGTTGAGCCTTGTGCTTAGAAAGCCAGTCCATGCCGAGAATAAGATCAATATCCGTGTCACCAAGAACAATTGGTTTAGACAGAAATTTATAGTTTCGCATCTTGATGGAAACATCCGGGACACAATTATTAGATGTCATTTGCTTACCCGGGGACACAATCTTCAACGGGATAGGAATCTTTTCCGTCACAAACTCATGCTTGGCAACAAAAGGTCTTGAAATGAAAGAAAGAGATGCACCAGTATCAAATAAGACTTTTGCAGGAATATCATTAACTGAGAGATTACCCATTATCACATCAGTAGATTCCTCCACTTGAGCTGCATTCATCATGTTCACCTTTGCAGACTTGGGATTATGCTTGACCACTGCATGGCTGGAAGATCTCACAGGAGGAGGAGGCGGAAGGCGTCTTTGGTTGAAGCATTTGTTAGCATAGTGACCTTTCTGCTGACACTTGTTGCAAGTCACCTCTGAGAGTGGACGATGATAAGGAGCATTCGACTTTGGAGCTTGATTCTGAGACTTGTTCTGATAGCCAGAGTTGGATGAGTGGGAAGATCCATGACCACCTTTGTTCTTCTGGTGTAAAGGCTGACGAAACGGAGGAGGAGGAGGCAACCAGAACTTCTGTTGCTTAGCAGCCACTAGTGAGGAAGAAGAAGACTGAACTGCGTCCCTGACTCTCTTCTTAGAAGCCTCACACTTGAGCTGAGCAGCCTCTTGCTTCAGTTCCATATTGTAGAATTGATCAAACTGAGTAGGCTCAACAAGAACGAGAGCTAACTGCAGATCCTCTCTAAGGCCACCTCTGAAGTGATAGATCATGCTCTTTTCATTAGGAACGTCTTGTTTAGCGAAGCGAGCAAGTTTCTGAAACTGGATGTTGAATTGATACACAGACATGTTGCCTTGCTTGAGATTGCGGAACTCCTCACGCTTGCTCTCAACAACACTTTGTGGAATGTGGTGAGCTTTGAAGTCCCGACAGAAGTCAGTCCAAGTGATCACACGACCTCCTCTGGAATCTTTGTATTGTTGATACCAATCAGCAGCTTGGTCCTTGAGTTGAAAAGAAGCAAACTTTACATAGTCCACAGGCCTGACATTGCTACATTCAAAATGCTTGTTGATGTCCACGAGCCAATCATCGGCATCCGTGGCCTCGGCACAGTAGCTGAAAGACTTGGGCTGATTTGCGAGAAACTGGTTGAGGGTAGCGAAGTGAGGCTGATTGTTGCCTTGACCTTGATTTCCTTGATTGCCTTGCCCTTGGGTTCGTTCTTGCAAGAGTTGCAAAATCATCTGAGCATTGGCGTTGGTGGCTGCCATGATAGCTTGCCATGCCTCTGGAGGCGGAGGTGGTGGCGGAGGGTTCGCCTGACTCCCTTCATTGCGTTCCGGATCCTGACGCGTTGGCGGAGCCATCCTGAAGAGGGTGACATCCGTTAGCATCTTGATAGACAAATAGATAAGTAGAATCAACGGATAGAAATTGCAACATATAGTCTTCACAATAAACATTCGAACGAGGATGAACGAATGAATTCCATAGTAAATCATCACACTTCCATTAAGTTGAGAAGACACTTAGAAAAAAGGTATGGAATCAACATTTGACTTCGAAGCAACTCGAATACCACAATTCAAAACAACACAAAGTATTGGCTTGCAGAATAAGCCGGAACAAACATATGATAGAGATTTCGTCCGAAGTTTTTGTGGTGGGGCCCACACGGACTTGATCGTACAACAACAGCATGTACAAGGCAGTGCACATGACATACGAAGCGTCCCCGAGTCGGCATAGCCAAGGACTCTTTAAGACACTACGAGACCACTCTAAAACCAACCGTGGAAAGGCGGACCACTAGACGTCGAACCCCAATCTCATATCATGCGTCTGTCGGAAAGATATCCTAGGAGCTACTTGAATTCCCACTTATAAACCCCCGAAACTTTCTGGTTATGCAATCTGGTTTTGGGGATACAGGGGACACAAAATATATCACCCAAACTAGCAATCCCTAGATCCAGCTGTATCCATCCGTCAACACATAACCAAGAAACCTTCGGAAATAGTGTACCTCAACCTTCGAAAAGCATCCGTTATACGAGTTATGGCAATACTCCCGAACTCCCACCCCAGTATTGGGTGGCGTCGAGGTGATCACACCAACAACTGCATAAAAGAGATTTCGATGTCGGCAGAACTCAGGTATTCCAGAACTGCAACGATAAAATTGTGATGACAACACCTCGGAGCTCAACTCCCCGGGACACTGCCACAACCCCTAAATGTCAGGAGGCATCAAGAACAATGTTCTTGTCAGAAAACCATCGGAACGATTCTAAGATACCCGCGTGATCCTAATTTTTTTTAGTGAAATTTGAGGAGAGAAGAGTCAAAACTTCTACGTCAGGAGGCCTCACCAGAGCGACGAAGGGACTGACGAGTAAAAAGAATCCTACTCTCCGATATATATAATCCTAAGACTCAAAACATTTTTGTTCTAGACTCAACAACGCCAGCGATTCGATCAAGCAGGGGGCTCCTAAGTCGGAGATGGCTCTGATTACCAACTTGTAATGCCCACGATGCGGCTATATCTCCCACGTGTCGAGGCACGACTTAGAGGCATAACCGCATTGCGGTTTTGTCTCAAGAAGGGTCATCTTCAGACAATCCCATGTAATGAACAAGAATGGGATAACGAGAGTTGGCTTACAATCGCCACTTCACACAATACATAAATATAATTCATACATCATCCAAAATCCACACATAGACCGACTACGGTCAAATCCAAATGAAAATAAGATAACCGCAAATGCTAGATCCCCGATCGTCCAAGCTGGGCTCCACTACTGATCATCAGAAAACGAAACATAGTAACGACCACGTTCCTCGTCGAACTCCCACTTGAGCTCGGTTGCGTCATCTGCACTGGCATTGTCGGCACCTGCAACTGTTTTGGTAGAATCTGTGAGTCAGGAGGACTCAGCAATCTCACACCCACGAGATCAAGACTATTTAAGCTTATAGGAAAGGATGGTGTAAAGGTGGAGCTGCAGCAAGCACTAAGCATATATGGTGGCTAACATACGCAAGAGAAAGCGAGAAGAGAAGCAACACAACGATCGCGAAGCTAGAAATGATCAAGAAGTGATCCTGAAACTACTTACGTTCATGCATAACTCAAACCGTGTTCACTTCCCGGACTCCGCCGAGAAGAGACCATCACGGCTACACACACGGTTGATGTATTTTAATTAAGTCAAATGACAAGTTCTCTACAACCGGACATTAACAAATTCCCATCTGCCTCATAACCGCGGGCACGGCTTTCGAAAGATAATACCCTGCAGGGGTGTCCCAACTTAGCCCATTATAAGCTCTCACGGTCAACAAAGGATAAACCTTCTACCAGGAAGACCCGATCAGTCTCGGAATCCCGGTTTACAAGACATTTCGACAATAGTAAACCAAGACCAGCAAAGCTGCCTGAATGTGCCGACAAATCCCGATAGGAGCTGCACACTGGATGAACACTACGTACAACTAAAACCAATCCTCGAGTTTCCCCAAGGTGGCGCTGCAAGTGGCTCTAGTTTGGACTAGCACTCAGAGGAACACTGGCCCGGGGGTTTAAATAAAGATGACCCTCAGGCTCGCGAAAACCCGTGGGAAAAGGCTTAGGTGGCAAATGGTAAAACCAAGGTTGGGCCTTGCTGGAGGAGTTTTATTCATGGCGAACTGTCAAGGGGGTCCCATAAATCACCCAACCGCGTAAGGAACGCAAACTCAAGGAACATAATCCCGGTAGGGTGGCAAGAGTGGAACAAAACACCAGGCATGAGGCCGAGCCTTCCACCCTTTACCAAATATATAGATGCATTAATTAAATAAGAGATATTGTGATATCCCAAAATATCCATGTTCCAACATGGAACCAACTTCAACTTCACCTACAACTAGCAACGCTATAAGAAGGGCTGAGCAAAAGCGGTAACTTAGCCAAACAACGGTTTGCTAGGAAAGGAAGGTTAGAGGCTTGACATGGCAATATGGGAGGCATGATATAGCAAGTGGTAGGTAGCGCAGCATTGCAATAGAACGAACAACTAGCAAAGCAAAGATAGAAGTGATTTCGAGGGTATGGTCATCTTGCCTGCAAGGTTCTCAGAGTTGTCGAAAGCTTGATCCTCGTAAGCGTACTCAACAGGTTCCTCATTCACGAACTCGTCTCCCGGCTCTACCAAAACAAGAACACAAGCAATGGAACCACAATCAATCATGGGAGATGCACAAGCAACATGATGCAATACATGAATGATATGCAAGATATGATATGCGATGCGTATGCGTGCTCCGGAAGGAAAAATGATGAACAAGGCAGTAACTTGGCAAACCAAGCATGCCACTGGAAAGATGAGATGATTTCGGTCGAAATCAATATAAAGATCACCGGAAACGGATGCACGGTTTGCAAATGGCAAGCAAAACAAGAATGACACGAATCTGTGATTAACAGCATGTTAGCACTTAGAATGCAACAAGCAACTATGCTACAGCACTCCAACATAGCAACGAAGCATATGGCCGTAATCTAAAGGAGATGCTTGACAAAAGATGAACACTGAGCTACGGCTAGATCACAACATAACAGGTTCAAACAAGCATGGCAAAAGTGCGAAAGATATCAGGTTCACAGACTTGGTGAAATTACTGGACATGCCTGAAACAGCATCAGGTAGCAATGTTCAGAGCAAGCATTCAACATGCTAACCGAACTGAACATAGCAAAACAAGGCATGGAATGAATCTACTAAATGCATATGACAAAAGTCCCTTCCTGACCATAAGTCAAAAAAGACCAGAAGATACGATGCAAACCATGTAAACATAGCAAGTTTCGTTAACAGGTTCCAGACTTGGCAGAAAACAGAGCATGACAGAAACAGACATTATGAGGGCATCTTTGTGAGCTTGATGCACTTATCACAAAGCAATGCATGACAAAAAAAGCACACCTACACCAATGTGGCATGTTTATGAAGCTATCCATGGCAAGAGAAAATACATAGCATGTATGAAACAACTACAACAACCTTGGCAAAGTTGAATATCATGTTAACAATCTGCCAGAAATATTTTATAGCAAAAGTAGAGCAAGATTGAGACATGTTATGGCACTCCATAATTGCAAACAGGGGGATGGATGGACAGAGCACAACTATATCTACAAAGCATCCTTACTGAACATTACCAAAAGGAGCATGGATCTCTCTGTAGACACATGGATACATGGCAACAAAATAACAGCAGTCACAGACTTAGTAAAATTACCGAGTCTCTGAAAACAGAAACATCACGAAGCCTAGTTTGCATGCTTGTGCTAGTCACCACAGAGAACACAAAAATACATGGCATACACCTCTGTAAAGATGGCATGGCATACATCAAAACACATGTATAGCTCATGCTCATAAGATGCACAGATTAAATGCAACAAAAATAACAAATCCTCAAGTACTGATAAGTAACAGCAGTTAACACTATATAGCACTCTTGCACCAGAGATTTGGGCATCAAGATGGACTCAAATGAACATGGCATAATGGAACAAAATGAAGAGCATCTAGAGACGAACATTTCGATATATTACACGCACGAAACGGAGCAATATGCAGAGAGTTATGATGCGATGAACATGAGCATGTATTGCAAATATTTCATGACAGAGAAAAACGAGAGGGAAGGAAAAGTCAACCGTCGTCTCAGATCGGATCGGGGCGCGGCCGAGGCTCGGGCTGCCAGAGTGCCTCGCCGGAGAGGAGGCGCCGGCGGGGAAGATGGAGAGGAGGCGGCGAGGAGGAGCGGCCGGAGACGGGGGGCACGGTCGCCGGAGACGTGGGGACGCGGCGGCGCGTCTGGTGGCGACGGCGGCTTGCCGCCGACGAGGGAGGACGACGAGGTGGCGAGGACGAGGGAGGACGGCGGCTGCGCGCGGTGGAGGCGCGGGCGACGAGGGAGGACGGCGACGAGGGAGGAGCGGGCCGGGAGGGCCCCGCACGGGCCCCGGGCGGGCCGGCGCCGATGTGGGCGCGGGGCGCTGACGTGTCGCACCGTGAGTGGCTGCGGGCGGTGGCGGAATTTATCCGGCGGCGGCGGACGCGTCCGGCCGCGGAGAGGGGAAGTGGACTAGGGTTTTGCACCGCGAATATTTCGGAGGGGGGGGTGTATTTATAGGTACAGGGAGCTAGGAGACTCCAATTGGAGTGCGGTTTTCGCCCACACGATCGTGATCGAACGACCTAGAGCATGGAAGAGACTTAGAGGGGTTTTTGGGCTGTTTGGAGGGGGGTTTTGCTGCAACACACAAACGGACTTTGCGGTTACCCGGTTAACCGTTGGAGCACCAAACGACCTCCAAATGGAACGAAACTTGACAGGTGGTCTACCCGTGGTATACCAAGGCCACTTCGCAAGCCTCGGTCCATTCCAAGAACGTTCAACACCCGCTCATGAAACGAAACAAGAGGGGTGCGCCGGAGGAGGTGGGAGTGCCGGATTGCCAAACGGACAACGGGGAAAATGCTCGGACGCAAAAAAGACGAACACGTATGCAAATGCAATGCACATGATGACATGATATGAGATGCATGACACGAACAAAATGCAAAACGGAAATCAAAACCCCACCACGAAGGGAATATCATAACACATAGCCGAAAATGGCAAGAGTCGGTGTTACAAATATGGCAAGATACATCCGGGGTGTTACACGACAGCAACAAAAGAGCCGCAGCGCGAGCAAGAGCCGGAGCAGCAGCATCAGCACGCGCGAGACCCGGAGCAGCAGCTTGTGTCGGTGTGGAACTCGCCACCGAGGAAGCACCGACATTGGGGAGAGACACCGTGGATGAAGTGGCCGGCGATGGCGCCGTCGATGGAGACCCGCCATGGCTGCTTGGTATCGAGCACTGGCAGCCTCGTGAGATCAAATAAAGATAAAATGCAGCGGTGAGTGCAGATGCTCCTTGGTGGCGCTGAGTGGGCCTCAGCTTCATCGGAGGAATTGGTGAGGGTGTTGCGGTTCCGGTGGGGCAGGTCAAGACAGCGCTGTGGGGATGGAGGTGGCGTGATAGACGAGGCAAACGTCGGGGCAGCTCCTTGGAGGTGGAGGACGGGGCGACTGATCCGTCGAGACGATGAGATCGACGACGAATCCTCATCCCATGTGGTGGATGAGGAACGACGAGCTGTTGCGGTGGACGACGTTGTCGGGGAAGAGTCTCCAGCTGGGTGGCGGTCGGGAGGCCGACGGAGGCGCGTTGGATTTCACGGGTTTTGGCTGCCTCGGTGTACAAATGGGGGGCGAAGGGGAAGGTAGGGGGATCCATGGCTTAGGGACGGGCTTGTCCGAAATGTAGGGTAAGTTACCAGCGTACCCCCACTGGTTCTGACACCGTGACATCGAGCCGACATTTCCGGCTGAGGTGTAGAAGGGGGATTTCATGTGTCTGGGCTGCGGGACCGATTTCGGATGAGGAGGGAGTTTTCGCGCGCATCGAAATTTCGGGATAACAAGGCGCGGAGCGGGTTGAAGAGGCGGGAGTTTCAAAGCAGATTAGACAAAAGATACTCGAGCTTGAAAATTTCGGGATAAGAAGGTACGGATTCCTTGTTTGCCAGAACAAACTTAACGTGTAGAAAAAAACAATTCATACAAGACACAAGAGAGTTATGTCCCCTTTTACTACAAGAAAAATGTAAAAAAAATCGGGAGAACAAGATTACCCTGTACAGTACCAAATCGATTCGCACTTCCCTCAACAAAAACAAAAAACAAATCAATTCCCACCAAAATAAAGAGTCATGTCCCTTTTTATATGATCACAAATGCCAGGATCTCGAATTTCAATTTTTGAATCCATGTTATGTTGAATTCGAATATATCGTTAGGTGACCTTGCGGTTTATAATAGATGTAGTCCTACATTTTGATCTTCCATCATATATGAACATTTTACTCCACCCTATGAACATATATATTGTCGTCTACCATATGGACTAAATTTGAATGAATTTTCCTTATTTGAATACGATTGCTGTCAAGTTATGCAATCATTTAAATATTATCTTGATAACAAAAAACATGCATATAGCAGTAATCATATTTTACTATGAACTACATCTACCATATGATCTCCAATTCAAATATTTATATCCATTTTGTCGGGGATATACTCCGCGGTATGACCCGGCCGGACTTGGCGCTTCACCGATGACCCGCCGGGGGACTGACGACTCACGAGCCTGACGACACATGGATGGCCCCGATGGCGGGTCAGATAGAAGACAAGGCCCAAGGCCCAGAAGGCCGGCTCACGTTTATGATGGGCCAGCTTAATAAGAAAGGGATGACGAATGTTTCCTTTACGAGGAAGTAAGACCCGGACTAGTATTCAACTTGTAAGAAAAGATAGACTAGTCCTAGTCCTACTAGGACTCCACATGTAACCCGCCCCTCTAACTTATATAAGGAGGGGCAGGGCTCCCCAAGAGGGACGAGCAAGAAGAAACAATCTTTAGGGCTAGACACAAAGAGCCGGCCAACCCGGCGACTCCCTCATGAGCATAATGAGACCTAGCCACAAACAGTATGTAGGGATTTTACCGGATGATGTTTCCCGGGGCCCGAAGCTGTCTAAATTCTTGTCTTGTGTGTTGCGTCTCTCGTCCCGATCAACCCCTCTCAAGCTACCACATAGATGCGTTGGCCTCACGACTAAATCCTCACACTAGGACATCGGCCGTGACAATTCCACGACAGTTGGCGCCCACCGTGGGGCTCGCGCACGATGGTTTGAGTTCTTGGAGGGATCTCTCCCAGGGATCGAGAAGCTTGTAATCCTTCGGATGAACCAGTTTGGAGGGATTTAGATCAACTTTGCAAATCACTAGCCCAGATTCAAGATCTATGAGATTTAGGGTTCAAGAACAATTAAGGTTGCATCCGTGCGTCACCATAAGCCGCCGAAGAAAATCAGCCTCCGCTGTGCGCTGTGGTGCCGCTTTGTGGCGTACATTATTTATCACCTCTTGGCGTTTGTATAAACATGCATGCCTGATCATCTGCTAGGCTCATTCAACTACGTATGGCTGTGTATACGCACCAGTCCAGAGGAAATTCACTGCGGCGGCGGCAGACAAAACCAAGGCGTTTTGTGTTGGGATTTTTCTAGTTGAAGGCACAATTATCCAATTGGACTTTATGGAGTACTACTCCCTGGCGTAAAGACGGAGTTGTGCACTTTTTAAATACCCGTTTTGCTGCAAGGAGAGGCAAACCTACAAAGGCACGAGTTCCCTGGCCAATTATTGCCTCACGTGAAGGGCAAGACTGGTTCACTATTGCCAAAGCTGATGTACGTGGACAATACATCTACACTACTGCCAAATTATCCTCAATCTGAGAAGGGAAGGAGACCACGACAAGGGTTCGGACGGGAGTCAACCAAACTGACCGTGACCCGGAAACGAATGGGGACACGGCCTTTGTTGATGCACCGCAACAACTACGGCCGATGGTCGTTCCAACGTGAACCTGCCGTTTCACTAGTCGCAGGCCATCTTAAGCCGCCAAACTGCGTTGAGACGCCTCTGCCGTGTTAACGGGTCATCCGTTATCCGAACAAATCAGGTGATATCCATCCAAGTTTATTTTTCTTAACACATATTATTTTCATCAAAGAACAATTACTTGGTCTATGGTATTTTTTCGCAGGATTATTATTCATTATAAAAAGGTATTGCAAAAGGGACGTGAGCAAATATTCTTTTTTGCACCAGCGCTCGTTCTGCGCAAAGGGGCCGCCCCCGCTACATCAACACACACGATTGACTTATTGCCCATGCCCATGGCCGACTTGCCTACGTCCGGGCCGTTTACCATGCCACGGCCGACTCCCGTCCGCACCGGCTTACAACGCCACAGACGGCTCGCCCGTCCGCTTTCGCGGCCAGTTCACGCGTCCACACCGGCTTACAACGATGAGGATAACTACTAGCCTGACGTATCAGGACAATTGTTCACTGCAAGAGCGATGGTCATGTCATGGACATCATGCACTAGCATCTGACCCGCCATAATGATCAACGAATATCCATGCAAGCCACGGCCTCTGCGCCCAGTCCACATCAACACGACACGGCTGGCTCACCCGCCTGCGCGGTTTACTGCGCCTGCGATTGACTCGCCCGTCCTCACCGGCTTACAATGCCGCGGCCGACTCATCTGTCTGTGCCACCTTTAATACTATGGTCGTCTTTACCGTCTGTCTCTCGCGGTCTGGTCTATATCAACATACCGGGCCACACCTGTCTGCGTGAGCTGATTATTGAATATGAGCAAGTCACTGCTTGGGAAGCCCGGTTTTCTTCCAACAACTTGGAGGAAAATTATCATGTGTTATCAGCCGCCGTCTGCACTGGACGGCTCAATGGGCAGGCGCACAAGTCGCCGCCACTACGGTTTGGTTAACTTCAAAACATCCAGTTGGAAGGAACCATTGGCCGAGTTGCTTACACGGCTCATATGGGATCCTTTATAACCCGCCGCAGTCACCTCAACCTTCTACGGATTTACATCGTGTTATCAACACCAATGATATACACCTGATGTTATGGTCAATATGGAGAATCTCAAAGCCAACTCCTCGAGTCATCTTGAGACTCGGGGGCTACAATGATATAACTCGGCAGCATTGGTCGGTTTCAATGCATTCAAGAACTCCTGGTCATTGGAGGGAAAAAATAATTCGGTCCCGGAGGCTACCGCCATATTGGTGAAAATTTTAAAGGTCGTCAGAAAATTTCCGGCTTAAAAAGAAGGATTCAGGTTTAGATCTGGCTCAAGAGACTTGACATCTCCCACAAAGCACTGAAGCTCTTAATATCTGGTTTAAAATCCGGTTCAAGGGAAATTTATCTGCCACAAGATTTTGAAGCTCTCACATCCGGTTCAAAATCCGGTTCAAGGTAAATTTTTCTATCACAAAGCTTTGAAACTCTCAATATCTGGTTTTTCCGGTTCAAAAAGAATTTATCTCTCGCAAAGTTCGAGTTCTCAGGAAAAATTAAAGGGACCAAAAAGGAGTCTATTACAAAGCACCACCCAAACATAGGTACCTTGCTTTAATAACCCTTTTTGTGTGACCCTGATCGTATTCAAATCAGCGTTGTTAAATACTCTCATGATCACTAGGGGGCTTCCTGTTCAAACATAGGTCGTATTCGAACCAAAGAGAACATAGCTGTCGGTACCCTCTTGATCGGCACACTGCCAAGCTCACTAGGGGGCTTCTTGATCGTATTCGAATCATATCTCAACCCCTTTTGAGAACCGACGTGGATCGTATTCAAATCAGCGTCGTTAAACAACTCTCAAGGTCATTCGGGGGCTTCCTGTTCAAACATAGGTCGTATTCGAACCAAAGAGAACATAGCTGTCGGTACCCTCTTGATCGGCAACGCCAAAGCCACTTGGGGCTATATGATCGTATTCGAATCTTAGCTTAACCCCTTTGGGACGGTTTTCTAATCGTATTCGAATCAGAAGCCTCAAAATTTTTGAAGTCTCTTTTTGCAAACAATTTTTTGGATTTTATTTGAAGTTCTTTTGATCATATCTGAAGTGTATATGAGTGGTTTCTATTTAACCCGGTTTGATTTTTGATGAGAAATCGCGAGCTTATGACAATCATCATCTATGTGGAAACATTGGCTTCTAAGGATTGGGTTATCGCCCTTACTGCACAGGTCATGTAAACCGGCAGTACAAATTCAATATCACAGTGGTTATATGTGAGATATTATGACCCGCCTTGCGGTAAACCGCCAAGGGATCTTGTGATATACTTGTGTGCAGGATAAGACTACATTTGGGTGGTTACCCGCCCTGGCTTTTGATATTAAGTCGCCAGGGCGTATGTTGTTTAAACTCTGTGCAGGATTTGCAGAACTGTGACTTATACAAATGCTTAAGTTCAAGCTCATCATTAAAATTGATGCTTCAAAATGATTATCGGTTCTGGATTTTCTCTAAGGCTATAAGCCGCCGGGTTCTAAAAATTCCGGCTTACAATGGAGCCGTATTAAATCGCCATCGGCCAAGAGCCGCCGGGTATTTAAACTCCTTATTTACTTATCAACAGATCAGGTATTCAAAGTCGCTTTGGTGCAATGGCTATTATTTTATCAATGGATATGATTTATTATACAATGGAAGGAATAGTCCCGAGTCGCTGCAGGCTTATGACCTGGCACTTGGAGGCTACATTATTCAAATTGATATAACATCGAATATGCAAGTCCCATGTTACTGCCAGCATGTACCATGGCATTTGGGGGGCTAATGCAAAGTCATTTTTTGCTCAGCTTATTGAAGACCCGACTCATCACATTCTAAATGAGCCGGCCCTTGGGGGTTACCAATTGCTCCTGTCAAACAATTCAAGGTACTCAAATTTTCATATATTATTGAAGGATCCACTACTCAATTGGTAAAGCACAAAGCTCTTAACCTCGTGGACGTGGGTTCAAGCCCCATGATGGGGGATTATATTATATGGTGTTATTTTCAATAAAGTATTTATAAAGTCCTAGCTCAATATTATCTTCTACTGAGCCGGCCCTTGGGGGCTACACATTGCTGGTCAAGTTTACATGATCATATTTACAAAGTCCCTGCTCATTATTACATAATGACCCAGCCCTTGGGGGCTACACTGGTTGAAGTTTTTATGAGCATAAGGCAATTACAAGTCCTAGGTTGTTGCGAGCATGACAACCCGGCACTTGGGAGCTACATATGTGGAATATTCAGTTTGTGACTAATGATTGAGATGAATAACTCGGATTTCTTCAAGGTTGCAACACTTATATTGAAGCAAGTCTTAAGTTATCGCTATGTTCTCCTCTTAAGACTTGGGGGCTACAGGTGATATGTATATATAGGAGAGAAAATCTCCAAATTCTCAGTTTGGAGTAGACCAGATTAACCCGGTGTCTGCAACAATCATGACCCGGCATCATTTGTTTATAACCCGACAATTTTGGCAATCATCGGCAAGATTTACATCTTTAAGCCGGCTGAATATTAGTTGAATATTTCAAGACCAATATTTTTGTCAAATCAGAGCATTGAAGGTCGACTCAAATGGATTATTTCTTATAATATTTTTTTACAAGAGCCAATGTCAGCAAATGGATTATGAAGCTGGCCTATTGACCCGGATTTTCCAGGAGAAAACGTCAAGGACTTAAGGATGATCAGGTGCCGCTTACAAGAATATTTAACCCGGAGCGCAACCTGTCAAATTTGTTCTTGTGTTTGTAAGTAAGTATGACCCGGCCGTAAGTATGACCCGGCCGGACTTGGCGCTTCACCGATGACGCGCCGGGGGACTGACGACTCACGAGCCTGACGACTCATGGATGGCCCCGATGGCGGGTCAGATAGAAGACAGGGCCCAAGGCCCAGAAGGCCGGCTCACGTTTATGATGGGCCAGCTTAATAAGAAAGGGATGACGAATGTTTCCTTTACGAGGAAGTAAGACCCGGACTAGTATTCAACTTGTAAGAAAAGATAGACTAGTCCTAGTCCTACTAGGACTCCACATGTAACCCGCCCCTCTAACTTATATAAGGAGGGGCAGGGCTCCCCAAGAGGGACGAGCAAGAAGAAACAATCTTTAGGGCTAGACACAAAGAGCCGGCCAACCCGGCGACTCACTCATGAGCATAATGAGACCTAGCCACAAACAGTATGTAGGGCTTTTACCGGATGATGTTTCCCGGGGCCCGAAGCTGTCTAAATTCTTGTCTTGTGTGTTGCGTCTCTCGTCCCGATCAACCCCTCTCAAGCTACCACATAGATGCGTTGGCCTCACGACTAAGTCCTCACACTAGGACATCTGCCGTGACAATTCCACGACACATTTTATGTTGAATTCAGATAAGAGTACATTGGTCTAGGTAGCGAGATGTTCGGGATAATCTAAACCCTGTTTTCATATGTATATTTTTTGGCTGAATTGGGACAAGTTTTGGTATAAGCTTCTTGCAAAACCGGAGATTCTCTCAACAAGCCTCGTGGTTCCGAGAGGGAACGTGTCACCTTATCGTGCGAAACGATATACGGTGCCTCCCCCGTGATTTTCTTTACAGAGGCAACATAGAACTATATGAGTGCCCTGTTAAATTTTGGAATTATTCCGGGTTCGTTTAGCCTTGTTTATACATTAATTGAGTTTTTGGACATTTAATGTGCATAACCCAAATTTGAACTGCAAGCACAAGCTGCGGTGCACCAAAGTTGGTTGAAAAATCACATGTGTGTCCTTGGGTGAATTTCTAGGTCCCATGCAAGAAATGGGAATCAAATTCAAACATCTTGGCGTCGTGACTCGGCCGAGAATATCAAGAAACTTGGTTTTAAAATTCATGTAAATCCAAAACTCGTCTGGAAATCACGAAACTTGGCATGGTGTCATGTCATGGCACTAACATGTTGTGGTAAAATTGTACGATTCGGAACAAGTTTTGGTATAAGCTTCTTGCAAACTGGAGCTTCTCTCAAGAAGGCTCGTGGTTCTGCGAGGGAACGTCTCACCTTTGAGTGTGAAATGATATATGCTGCCCCCCTTGAGTTTCTTTATAGAGGCAACATAGAACTACATGAGTGCCCTGTTAAATTTAGGAATTATTCTGGGTTCCTTTGGCCTTTTTATATATTAATTGAGTTTCTGGTCATTTAATGTGCATAATTCAAATTTGAACCACAAGCACATGCTCCCGTGCACCAAAGTTGGTTGAAAAATCACATGTATGTCCTCGGGTGAATTTCTATGTCCCATGCAAGAAATGGGAATGAAATTCAAGCATCTGGGCATCATGGCTCGTCCGAGAACATTGAGAAACATGGTTTTAAATTTTTTGTAAATCCAAAACACGCCTGAAAATCATGAAACTTGCCATGGTGTCATGTCATGGTACTACCATGCAGTGGTAAAAAATTGGCCGAATAGGAACAAGTTTTGGTATAAGCCTCTTGCAAACCGGAGCTTCTCTCAAGAAGGCTCGTGATTCTGAGATGGAATGTGTCACCTTTGAGTGCGGAACAATATACGCTGCCTCCCTTGAGTTTCATTAAAGAGGCAACATAGAACTACATGAGTGCCCTGTTAAATTTTGGAATTATTCTGGGTTCGTTTGGCCTTTTTTATACATTAATTGAGTTTCTGGTCATTTAATGTGCATAATTCAAATTTGAACTACAAGCACATGCTCCCGTGCACCAAAGTTTGTTGAAAAATCACACGTGTGTCCTCGGGTGAATCTCTAGGTCCCATGCAAAAATGGGAATGAAATTCAAACATCTGGGCATCGTGGCTCGACCGAGAACATTGAGAAACCTGGTTTTAAAATTCTTGTAAATCCAAAACACGCCTGAAAATAATGGAACTCGGCATGGTGTCATGTCATGGTACTACCATGTTGTGGTAAATTTTTTAGCCGAATAGGAGCAAGTTTTGGTAGAAGCTTCTTGCAAACCGGAGCTTCTCTCGAGAAGGCTCGTGGTTCTGCGAGGGAACGTGTCACCTTTGTGTGCATAATTCAAATTTGAAATACAAGCACATGCTCCAGTGCACCAAAGTTGGTTGAAAAATCACATGTGTGTCCTCGGGTAAATTTCTAGGTCCCATGCAAGAAATGGGAATGAAATTTAAACATCTGGGCGTCGTGGCTCGGCTGGAAACATTGAGAAACTTGGTTTTTTAATTCCTGTAAATCCAAAACACGCATGAAAATCATGAAACTGGGCTTGGTGTCATGACATGGCACCAAAATGTTGTGGTAATTTTGCTGTCCGATTTGCGAAGGCACACACATTAGCAATCAACAAACTCATTTTGGAACAAGTGCTGTCACGTTACAATCAGAAACACAAGTATTATTGAAACTGTGGGCGTTCTATTTACCATTTACGTGCAACCACGCGTCCCCTTTTTTTATTAGCTAGGAGGCACCGTGCAGGGTAGCTATTTGAGTATGGGAGGCGTGCGATCAGACCCCTCGCGTGCTTATCGGGAAGAGAGCCCTTTGACCTCCATCTACCGTCCACCTCTCTCCCAAGGTCTCCATTAATGGCGCCCGACCCTCAGTTTAATGGCGTGGCTATGTCTCCCTCGACTGAAATTTAAGAGAGAAAAAAGAAAATCTGAAAAGAAATTTTTGCACGGATCTTGATGTAAGATCCGACGGACCTATATAGCATCTACTGCAACTTATAGCAAGACTGATGAATATATAAGGACGACGAAAGTGGATAATAATTGTCTTACATAATTCGGAAGATAATTAAAAAAGCCACATGCGGCTACACCCGAAGGGCAAAAGAAGACGGAAGACAACGATCTGGCTCGCTGATCTCTACTTTCTTGATGCGTTCTTGTAGGCCGCGGGAACTAGTCTCCGCGGCGAGCGGCGATGAGCTCTGTCGTGTCCTCAAGACGCTGCTTGAGAGCATCCACGGATTCCTCCACCAGCCTTTGGCTCTCTTTGCGGAGCATGTCATTCTCGTCCAGAAGTTTCTTGATGATGACATCAGTCCTCTTGAACAACGGACTGGTCTCCTCCTGCTGCTCTGCACTTTAGACGATCTTCGCCCTCAGCAGGTCGCACTCGGCCCGGAGCCTCTCATTGCCCGCCCTTAGTTGCTAGATGACACCGGTAGCCTGTTCAAACGAGGCTTTCATGTTGTCCTGCAACCTCGCCCAGCCGGAGATCTGATCCATCTTGCTATGGACGATCGCATCCATGCCCCTGTAAGAGTCGTCGCCTGCCCCCGAGACATTTTCCCAGGCCGTCGCGGCGCGGCGGGACATCTCAGCTGCATTCGCGGCGCGGCGGGACACCTCTGCTGCTTCCGCGGCGCGGCCGGAGCAGTCTGCTGCATCGACGGCGCGGCGGGACCTCCGTGCTGCTTCGGCGGCGCGGCAGGACCTCTGTGCTGCTACTTCCACGCGGCGGGACATGTCGGCTGCTTTCGAGGCAAGGCGGGACATCTCTCGTGCTTCTGCTTCCATGCTCGCCTCTCCCTGGTGGTAATCTCTCGACCCTGAACTCACGTTGGCCATGGCAGACGCAAGGGAAGGATGCTGAGTGACTTGTTTGTTTTTGTGGATGAGGAGTTGAGGAGGAATGTGCAGTCATCTTGGCATAGTAGTGTTTATAACCGAGTACTAATACGCTCCTAAGTGGGAAACCGTTTACTCCCTCTGTCTAGGTGTGCAAGTCATCTTACGAAAACCAAATAATCCCAAAACACTTAGGCGCGGTGCATTAACTTCTACCTCGTTTCTTGTTTCTTGACATATCAACTAATAAGAGATGTGGGTGTGCATGCTTTTAATGACTTGAGACTACCAAACACAACATGGAGTGGTTAGTTCATTGCATGCAATGCTATTAATTAGCAAATAAACATTAAGTTCTCCTGTTTTGCCCTCCTCCTTGGTCACGGTGACGACAGAGGGATTAGGTTGTGATCGGTGTGAACAGGTTTGCAAATATAGTGTGGTAGTAGTAGTAATTTGGAATGTTACGAGACGCGCTCAAAATTTATTGACGGTTTAGTTTCGAAGTGCGGCACTATTCCCGGATGGCGTAACGTGGGCACGTGTTCTCAGCCGTGGTGTAGCATATGCCATGGTACTAGTTCCTTTTCTACTGTTGTGTACGTGCAATAACTGGCACCGTTGGATACATATGTTACGCTTATTGGGGCGTTCGACAGGAATAGCCTCGTGGCGAGCTATAGACTAGTCATTTTTTCAGACGCATTACACCTATCTCTCGGGACTTCTCGCACGCACCATCTCTAGCTCCCTAGGTTGATGCCACCCACATACACTTGTACTCTGAGTTTAGTACGTCATACATGAAGAGAAGAGGTGCACGCACGCACTTGTCCTCTCTAACACACACATCTGTAGCTACGAATTGTAGTGTTCTCAACCATCCGATTGGCTCTATCATAGGTTCACGTTGCTCCTTGGCCTTGAGATTGAGAAGTTTAAAATGCGGAGGCTAAGCTGGAGGCGCGAGGTTTTGGTTAATGTGCGGGCCACACACAGCACCAACACGACACAAGCTTTGTCTGCCTGGTGCGCAGTCGGGTGAGTTGTCCAACAAAAACAGGCCCTGCTTGGTATCTGCGCCTCGACTTATGCGCAGTGAAATTAGGATCGGAGGGAGTACTACCAGTAGTACTACTCTGATGTGTCGTGTCAACTCACATAAGTATGAAACACTTCGTGAACAAACAAGCATATAAGCTCCCTCCGTCCGAAAATACTTGTCATCAAAATGGATAAAAATGGACGTATCTAGAACTAAAATACGTCTAGATACATCTCCGTTTATCCATTTTGATGACAAGTAGTACTTCTTACCCAATGGAACTTTATATCCAACAGACACAAAATATCCGTTCGACTGTTGGAAATTACTGATCTGATGTCGAAGTAATTGCTGCATCGCCACCAAAACCCACCATCTCTTAAGCTAAAGTAGACCGAGCTAACCCCTATATTAGCATATTACTAAGATAAACAGAAGGCACTGTAGAAACATTCAGGACGTGAGCTTGTCAATCTGAATGTGGAGGGCACCAGCTTAGCCCCGGCCAGCAGGTTGGGCGGAACTGTGAAGAAGGTCAGCTCCTGCACAGCGACGTCGCCGGGATCCTTGCTGCTTGTCACCTCCATTTCCACCTTGACGGCGTCGGTCCTGCCTTTGGGCTCCCCCGACGGGTCGTTCGCCCACAGCTTGGCCACGTAGTGCGGCAGTGGGGACGCCCCCGCTCTGATGCAGATGACCGACATGGCGATAGGCGCGCCAATGTCGAGCACGCCACCGATCAAGAAAAACGCGCAACCGTCCTCCTCCGCGAACAGCAAGAGCCGTGGCTCCGACAATGGAACTTGTAGCTGGAGCACCTTGCCGTACTGGATCCTGTGCACGGGCATGGGATGCGCGGTGCTGATGTGGTGGAGAGCGTCGGCGGCAGGCATTCGTAGCCGCAGACGGGCACGGGGCATTTGCAGGGCGCGAGCAGACACACGCTCTGGTGATCGGCGAACTTGTGGTAAGTGACGTAGAGCCCACATCCTTAGTGCGGGCACTCCACCCTCACCGACGAGAGGACGGCGTCCACCGCCGTGTTCCGCACATCGAAGCCACCGCCGCGCTCGCACTTCTGGCACTGCCGCTGGTTCCCGGGGCGCTCGACGCGGCTGTCCGCGCAGGCCAGGTGCCCTCCCTTGCACTGCACAAATCAATCAAACAACACATCAATCAAGAAACCTGCACCTTGCTCGATCAGCCGAACGGACGAGGTGTATTTGAACCTCAGACACTGGAGCCTTCAAGGGGCGGAGGCACAAGGGGCAGTGGAGCGAGGTGAGGTCCGTCGAGACCATAGAGAGCTCCATCGTCCGGTCCTGTTCCGTCTGCATGATCTTGCCCTCCTCGTGCACAACCATCTCTTGCTTTAGGGCCGGGGCATTACAAAGCTTTACCGTCACATATTCATACTACTTAAAGGTGCATTAAATCAACACATGCAAGTATCAATAGGAGAATCACGGCATGCATGCATGCGTTGTAATTAATGCAACGGTAAACGCAAATCATTGAAATATATTGAGTGCAGTGCTTTGATGTGTCGCGTCAACTCGTACAAGACCGAGAAGTTTGATTACTACAACGCCCTCTCGCCTTAACCGCACATGCCTTTGGTTGCATGACAGGTGGGCCACCCACCTGTTGGGCCCACCTGTCATACACACAAAGGCAGGAGCAGTAAGTCAATGAAGCTGCGTCCCTCGCTCGCCCATGAGCGTGGTGGCTGGCAGGACTAGGAGAAGCTTTCGTTTGCTACACGCTTTCCCTCCCGCACGCGGTGGACATGCAGCAGTTCAATCGGTGTCAGATGGCCAGAAGCATACTGTAGTACTCCTCCACTGCAGTAGTACTCCATCAGTGTTCGACTTCCCGAAGAGGCGAAGAGCCAAGCGCAGCCCGGACGCTCGTGTGGAAGTTTCATGTGTAGAGTAGTCTAGGATAGCGTGTACCGTGCCTGTAAGCTTAAATTCGTTGGGTCGGCTCCATGCTTTTTTTGGATTAAAATAATCTTCTGGCCCTACCTGTCATCTTGGTGATTGTAGTTTGCATGCTCATCTGGTCAAGACAGGAATATATATTTTAATTTGTGGTGGGGTAAATGTTAGAGGTTGCAGCAAATGGAGTATTGTACACTGCGGGTCTTTTAGCCAAGTTTAGAGGCAACCATGTCGGGCCAGTGCTATGATGTGTCCCGTCAAATCGTACAACAAGGAGAAGCTTGATTTTACTACTACACGCCTTCTCCCTCGCCCATGTGCGCGGTGGCTCGCAGACGAGGATAGGCTTTTGATTTTTGTACTAGAAAAAGCTATCCCTCCCGCTTGCGGTGGACGGACATGCAGCAGTGGATTCAATACTATAGAAGCAGTAGTAGTACTATCATTGTTCGTCTTCTCGAAGAGGCGAAGAGCCAAGTGCAACCCGAACGTGGCAATTATGAACCTTGGAGCACGCATATAGCCAGGCTCTTGCATGAGACAAAATTTCTATGTGAGCCCACTATTACTTGCTA
Organism: Aegilops tauschii subsp. strangulata; assembly: GCF_002575655.3. Taxonomy (NCBI): domain Eukaryota; kingdom Viridiplantae; phylum Streptophyta; class Magnoliopsida; order Poales; family Poaceae; genus Aegilops; species Aegilops tauschii. Next base: position 364,330,132 of record NC_053041.3, on the reverse strand, counting down.
GTATAGCCCTGTAAATAGAAAGGAGTATTTGCCTTTCTAGAGATTTCAACAAGTGACTGGACTACACCGAGATGGAGTACATATGGAGCAAAATGAGTGAATCTACACCGTAATAAATACGTAGTTCTCTCGTTTTCCTCTCCGCCTTGGTCGCGGTGCACAATATTGAGTATACTAGTACTATCATCTTGAAATTTACGAAGTCACCATAGGCACCTCATCGTTGACGGGAACGTCTCCTGACACGTGATAGACGCCAGCGGTAGTCGCCTCCTTAGGTGCTTGAATGCCAAGGAGGGAGAGGGTAGCGGTTCCCGAGACGTTGAACGATCAATGATGCATCCTCAAATTACATGCAGAAGGAATTAATTGGAGAAGCAGAATAGAGCCAGGACGATGTAATGCAACAGTGTTTGGATTCTCATATAAAGGCGCCACACCACTCCAATCTATCTACTCCTAGTCTCTGCGCAACACTGCTCACTCCAATCCAAGACCTAGTGACCAGAAGCCAGAAGCACCTATGGAGGCGACGGACGCGAGCGGCAGTCGGCTGTGCCAAATCATCCAAGGCGCCGGCCTGCGGCCCCACACCGTGCAGCGTTTCCAGATGGTGCTGGTGACCATCGGCGTCGTAGCCCTCACCGACACCGGCTTCGCCTCTCGCATGGACGACATGATGGTCAACTCCATCCGCAAGTTCACCGCCGTCAAGAAGTGCGCGAACGAGCTTGCCGTACTGCTCCAGCCCGCGCGTCCAGGCTCCTCATTGCTTGCCACCCTCATCGGCCTCCATGGTGATGAACTCTTTCAAGCCCTGGTGGCCCTACAGGTGCCGGAGGTCACGACGAAGAATGTGCACCTCGAGGCCGCGCTCGTCGCGCAGCACCTTGCCATGCAAGAAACCGTCGACCTGCACATCCACGTCTACGAGGAAATCGTCTACAGAGGCCACTACAAGGCCAGCGAGGACAGAAAGACGTTGGCCTTCTTCTAGCGGCTGGAATCTTTGGACGCCATTGTTCAGAAGCACGTCGACCTGGCCACGAAAGCCGCTGCTACTTAGCCGCCGTTCGGTGGGCCGGCGCCATGAGTCGAGGAGGTGGACGTCGTGGATGGATGCATCTCTTCTTCTTGCCTCCTGTAACCAGCACTGCATCGCCTCGTGGCCTTAATGTTTTATTAGTATAGGAGTATATGGCATTTTTATTCCAGTCGTAATGTTTGCACTATGAGGTGGGGCCGCAGTTGAGCAAACCGACCATCGTCAAATCCCCACCCCGCCCACCGGGCGTCGGCTGAGTTTAGAATTAGAAGAGAGAAACGAGGGAGAAGTGCTAGTTGTAGCACGGACGCCGTTGTCAGATGGGACTCGCGTTGATAGAATAGGAGTACTGAGCACTCATACCTCTTTTTTTAGGGAAAAAGTAGTCGTATGTCTAGTACTACCACTAGTTGGGTGCGTGCGACCTATACCTGTCATCACTTTATGTCTCCTTTTCGAACCACAGCTACGCTTCACCGTACATATTTTTCACGCATTCATCCTCCTATATGTACTCCTAGGCTATTTCCACGTGCTCCCTTTCGCCGACATGTGGGACATAGAGATTCTGGGTCGAGTGCATGCACGACTCGGAGCATATGCCGGGGTACTTTACATTTCAGACCTCACGAATTACATGCAAACCCCCCGCAGAAGAATAAATAAATAAATGAATTACTACATGAAAACCGAATTATTTTCGTAGAAACCGGAGCACGTTCATTAAATTTTGGACATAACACGTTTATAAAAAACTACCGGACCTAAACCAGTCTAAGGGCCTCTTTGATTTGCAGGATACTGAAAACACAGAAATGGGGAAAGTATGATGGCGTTGAACCGAGACGAGGAGAACTCTAACTCAGTTAGAGGTTAGAGTTAGATTCTAAACCTGAACTAATTCTAAACCAAAGAGGTGTATGGATGGCAGGGTTAGATTGACAATAAATGTTCTTTCTCAATCATTTGACTACTTTGGACCCTATTTCCTGCCGGATTTGGTGTGTCCGGCTCTTGTGTGGCCTCCTCCCGCTCACAATTGACATAAATGAACCATCTTTGCAAATCAAGCATGCAAAACATGATAAATTTTACTTTGTCCATACAATTGAGATATCCCACTTAAACCTACAAGTCCTCAATCAAGCTTCACAAAAAAATACACTCCATGAAACAAAGCATGAGCTAACTCATCACGGAAGTCATTCAAGATAGGGAGGGAGCCTGGAGCCCCTCACGCACCCTGGGAGGAGCTCGTCATCATTGCTCTGGAGGAAGGCTCTGTAGAGCCTAAGCCCTGGGAACCCCTCCGACGCTGGCGCTTGCGAGTTGAGGTCAACACCGGCATCGGTAGCAGGGCCACTTGCCGACGACTGCGAACCGAATCTTTGGGCCTCTAGAAATAATGCAAGCCGGAAACTGAAATACCTAGAAAGGTGAACTGAATCTTTGGGCCTCTAGAAATAATGCAAGCCTGAAACTGAAATACCTAGAAAGGTGAACTGAATCTTTGGGCCTCTAGAAATAATACAAGCCTGGAACTGAAATACCTAAAAAGGTGAACTGATACTTTGGGCCTTTATAAATAGTGCAAGCCTGAAACCGAAATACCTAGAAAGGTGAACTGAATCTTTGGGCCTCTAGAAAGATTTATTACCTCCTCAAGCAGCATCAAACAATTCCATGCGTGCACCACAAATCTATACCAAGTTTAATCAGGATCTACTTTTCCAAATCAGAATTAGCGCTAGAGTGAGCAAGATCAATGATATGGCTGTGAGATAGAGAAGGAACGAACAAACTCACCCCTCTCGCGACCTCCCTGGTAGATGCGCCGCCGCCGCGCACGACCAAGGGAGAAAAACGACTGGTGAAGGGGGAGCGGGGCGAGCTTCAAAGGCCGGAGGGAGAGGGCAGACAGAGGAGGGCGGGGTAGGCCGAAGGGAGAGGGCGGCCGAAGGAGAGAGAGGGCGAGCGGCGGAGCGACGCTTGGGCGGGCGGCCTGATGGGGAACACAGAGGAGTCGTGCGAGGGGGGGGGGCGGCAGAGGGAGCGATCTGGTGCGAGCAGGGGATATTTTTTTAGTTCTTTTTTAGTGGGCCCAAGGAGAACTAACCCAATTAGAACCTCTCCACCGGGCTAGTTTTTTTAGCTGGGTTAGAGCAAACTAGCTCAAACTAACCCCTCCTATTTGGTTAATTTGAGGCCATTTCAACCCAAACTAGCTCTAACTCAAGGATCGAAACAAAGAGGGGTAGTACTGTACATGCTACAGTCTGGACCGTAGCACATTGTTTTTTGTGGCCATATCAGCACATTGTTTTCTACTGCTGATTCACTCGGCTGCCGTGGTTCGCACTCCTCCAACGTGAGTAGTAGTACTACTACTCCCTCCATTCCTAAATATAAGTCTTTTTAGACATTTCAAATTGACTACAACATATGGATGTATGAAGACATATTTTTGAGTGTAGATTCACTCATTTGGCTCCGTATGTAGTCACTTGTTGGAATCTCTAGAAAGACTTATATTTAGGAACGGAGGGAGTAGTATATACCGCATGATTCTTTGCTCCTTCTTACTACTATGTACTACTTTGTCGACATGTGAGAGAGCCAGCATCCGGGTCGATGTGTCATGCACCATATTAGAGTGCGGAACGGAATGGGGGCATCACCCCGGTCGTACCGCCAGTAATTCAGGAGTATAGTGAGTAGTCATATCACAAGTCTTTCCAGCAGTAACGTGCCGTCAAATCGCACAGCCCGACCTTTCCACTAGTAAGTAAGTTGAATCCGCTACTCCCTCACCATCCTCGCCTCTTTGTCAAACTGCCTATGCGAAAACTGCCACGTGTACTGCCCGGGAAAAGCCCCGCCCTCAACTTTTAACTATGCAAAAATAGTTCGAGCTTGTTCGTTCTATATAAATACTAGTACTGTATGTTTATTCACACGTGGGGTTGTTCAATGAATGGAGGGCCGGGGAGCACAAGTGAACAATACTACTACTAGTAGTAGTAAGTAGGAGTCGTACAGTTAGTCACCTTAAATAGAGAGTTTCTTTTCTTTAATGCCACGTACACAAATTGAAACGCTTGTTGTGGAGAAAAGATAATCACTCCACTATATATGTACGCAGGGGCCTGAGCGCTTGCTTTACTAGCGTTGCTCTCTTCATTCTCTCATCCTCTCTAGATCTAAACAACACAGCGGTAGCGACATTTTCTCTCTGCTCACCGCTGGTCACAGATCCAGCCGGATCCCTTCGGATGGTGTGTGTAGAGGACTAGGTACATCATTCACGCGGTCATCACCGGCGAGGGAGGAAACCCACAGCTGCCGGAGGGGCCCGATCCTCTGCCCGTGCCATTCTCTCCAACAGAGCGCCAGCTCGGGAGGTCCTCCGACCCTTCTTGCTCCCTGCCGTATTGTGCGTAGATCCGACCTGCCACCACCGACATCCCGACGACCCTTAGGTATAAGTTCTTTGAAAGCAGACTTGCTCTACCGCCCCAGCTCCCCACGTGTCTGCATGTGCATCTTTTTCTACTCCAATCAGCTCTTCCAAAGCCACCTAATTTTTTGGTATTATTAGAGGTAAAGCTACTTCATGCATTCGAATCTAGGACTTGGTTCAAACAAGGAAGAAAGGGGGAAGTTGTAGCATGAATCTAGGACTTGATTCAAAGAGGAAATAATATGGTGAAAGTAGTAGAGACCGGATACCGAACCGGTCTCTTGGTTGAAAAGGGAAATAATGGGAAAACGTAGTACAAACTGATAAGGAACAGATCTATTATTGGTTAAAAAAAAGGATAGAAAGTCGCGGCTGGTGGACAAGTCAACAGAGTATGTCCAGGATTAGATTTGTTGCCCTCACATAGTGAAAGGTCTCCAGGATTAGAATTGCTGCCCTCACATAGTGAATGGTCACCAGGATTAGATTTGCTGCCCTCACATAGTAAAAGATCTCCAGGATTAGATTTACTGCCCTCACATAGTAAAAGGTCTCCAGGATTAGATTTGCTGCCCTCACATAGTAAAAGGTCTCCAGGATTAGATTTGCTGCCCTCACGTAGTAAAAGGTATCCAGGATTAGATTTGCTGCCCTCACAGGGCATGAACAAACTCGACATTACCACTTTATGCCTCCTTGTAGGTACATTGTGCTGATGCGTCCACTGTCGCATGTCCTTATACCAACCTTTTGCTGTTGTTAATGCAAGGGCACATGTAAAATGAAGCGATCACACTGTTACCTTAGGGACATGTGTAACCAGTGTTATTATTAATCTAATGCCTCCAATGATATGATGCAATTAAACTGTGTTACAAATGGTACTCGTGTTGTTTTCCCTAGTATGATTAGTAAGTTGCTCCTTTACGCTGCTGAGTGTCCTGGTGTGCCCACGGTCCCATGCCCTTAAACCAACTCTTTAGCTGCTGTTGATTTACTGTATCTGGTAAACAAGCAATGCCACCATTACAGTAATCCCATATTTGACGAATGTCATTGTTGATCGTAATGCTTCCGGTAACATGAAGCATTGCTGAACTTCTAAAATTTCTACTGTCCTTGCGTGATTGCCATGAACATAATTAAGATGCTTCTTTTCATTTGGCGTATGTTTCGTATATTCTTATTGACCAGGAACTGTTTACTTTCTATCTTTTTGTGCAGATATGGATATCCATTTCACCTTGTTGCTATTGTGACCTTTTGGTGAACTGCACAAAACACTTTTCTTTTGGAATGAGTGTCTTGTGCAGTTCAACTAAAATGTCACATGGGCAACATCTCTTAATTTTAGTGGAACTGCATAGAATGGTGATTGGAGTTTCCAATATCTCCGTTAAATTCTGCTGGTAATCTCGTGCAACATTTTATTAGCCTTTGCAAGATGAGCCGTCACTGTCACCACAATGGCACTTTATTTTAGTGTAACTGCATAAAAGGATAAGCAAATTATAGTTGCACCTTACATGAGCCGGACAGCCAACCTTAATGTTTCTCAATTTTAGTGCAACTACTAAAGAAGAACCTGCCAGCTCACGAGAGCAAGTACTTCTTGCTAGCTGAATGATGCAATCTTTGCTTCATTTCAGGTGAACTGCAGAAAAAGGCGCATGAATTGAATCATGGAACTCCATGCATGCCTCATCCGAGTGGAGCTGCAGGTTGAGTTCAAGGAGTGCCATTATTATAGTAATCAGGCTCTTCTTATTTGTGCTATGCAAACAGGAATACTCAACTACAGATGTTGTGACGGTCAAGAGCATTCGCCAAGTACTTCGGTTGCATGACACGGCTAGCCAAGATGGATTTAATCCCGATATTCACTTTATCAAAAGGCTCTAATGGGTTAGTTCTGAATCTTGCGAGCTGGGAATCAATGAGATGTGTAGGCATATTTATTGTACTTATTATTTTAATCTTATTTGTTGGTTATGAATCTTAAAAGCTGGGAATCAATGAGATGTGTAGTTATCTTTGTTGTACTTATTATTTGGATCTTATTGTTGGTTCTGAATCTTGCAAGCTGGGAAACACGACATGATGATGTAGAGGACAACAACCATAACAAACAATTCAAACTTGGTAGTAGTATCTGTGTGAAAGTGCAACAAATGTGCTGATCGTGTGCAACCTGAGAATAATAATTCTAATTGTTGTGCATGTTGATCCTGTGGCACTGATAGAACGAGCCAATGCATTGCTTGTTTTAAGTATAAATTTCTATTAAAGCTAATTAAATTTATGTAAAGTGACCACTAACTCTTGTTATTACAGTACCAATACAGACCTGCTCGTGAACCGACGTGTAACATCCCAAATTTTCAATTTGGTATGTTATACATAGATCATCATTGGATATCATGTTTTATTGCATTTTGACAAATCCTCGACAAATCCTAAGCAACTCAAGGACCCTCGGAGAGAGTTGGGGATTTTTCTCGAATTTTCATATTTGATTGTCATCAAATATTAAGACAAGGATTTTGGTTTTAATTATTATTTTCTCCGGAAAAATATTTCATTTTAAAAATAAACGAGAGGAGAAAATATGACTTCTCCAAAACAATTGAAATACTGGAGGAAAAATGTTAAAATCATTTATTGGAATTTATTTGGATTTTATTGCAATTTTTATTGCATTAAAAATATTGCATGTTTTCAAAATATTTATTTTGTGTTAAAAAAATGTTCACCCTATTCTAGATTTTATAACTAGACGGGGAAAATTTATTTTATATTTTTCTGACTTTTATTTATTTATTTTTCTGTGAATTATTTTCCTCGATACATTTAAAAAAAACAACGCGCGCCCGCTGGGCCGAGCCCAGCCGAGCGCCAGGCCGCCGGCCCACCACGTCGCCCTCTCCTTCCTGCGCACGGGAGAGCGCCGCCGCGGTGTCCATGGTGGACACGGGAGTCCGACCCCGCCGGAGCTTGCCCCCTCCTCCAAGCTTGCTCCCCCCTCTTTATATACCCCTCAACCCCCCCTCTCTCTCATCCCGCCGCCGCCCGCCTTGCCCGCCGCCGCCGCCGCACTTGCCGCCGCCACCGCCGCACTCGGGAGCCGCCGCCGCCGCCGTTGGCCGCTGCCGAAGCCGCCCCTTGCACACCCCCGAGCCCCGCACCCCGCACCCCCCTCGCCGCCCCTCGCCCCGAGCGCCGGAGCCCCGCCGGAACCCCCGCCCCGAAGAGGTACTGCCTGCCCCGTTCAACGCCGGTTTTGTTTAAAAAAAACCCTTCGTTTAAAAAAAACCCTAGATCGGTTTTTTTCGGTTTTATTATTTTGCGAGCGTTTACCGAACCGTTCGTTTTAACGAACGCGTTCGTCGGTTTTTTCTCTGTTAACGAACGTCCGTTCTTTAACCGTTCGTCCGTTTTTCTTTTTCGCCGGATTTTTTCTACGATTATCTCAGATTCGATTTCTGATCGAATCTTCGTTTCTGTTTAACTTCTCGCTTGTTTATCGGAATTAGGCGATTCAAGCGCCTAGAGTTTCGTCTCGAAATTCTCTTTCCGTTTAACCTACTCAAACAAGTTTTTGCTACAGTAAAATTTGACCTAGATCCAGATTAGTAAACAAAGCTTCTTTCTTTCACCGTTTGACTTTCGTTGTTTCTTTCGAGTTGATTCTTTTTTCAAACCAGAGTTCTTAAGTTGAACTTTCTGGTTGGATCTTTCATTCGAGTTTTACCTGTGCATTAGATGAGTACTGATTGTATGTTTGTTTGTTTGCGATAGAGTACCCGGAGTGTGCCGCTTGTTACTTCGAATCGCTAGGTTTTGCGGATCATCAGCAAGGCAAGTAACACTTTGATCATACTTTCCATACCCAGTTTTATTGCATTAGATCTATTCCTCAAACAATTGCATGATTAGGATCTGATTAAATTGTGGGAGCTGGGAAGTAGTTGAGGTAGTACCTATTACCTGTTTTCTTATCAAACCCTTGGGAGTTACTTCTACGTTGCTTTTATTATTGCCATGCTATGCTCGTAGACGTGGATTGGGTTTGAGAGATATTCATGACAGATGTGAGATGTTTATTAATGGTTCAACTTAAGGTGGCAACTAAAACTCACATCTGGGTGGATTGAGGCACCTGGAGAACCCAGTGTTGTCTGATTTTATAAGGTCCGCCACCTAGGCTCAAAGGGATCATAAGATTATTCATGCTAGAAACTTCTGTGTGCAGCCACAAGCTATTATGGGCTCTAGCATAGTTGAGTAGGTTACATGATCTCTTGAAGAGGTGGGCTAGCAGATGTAGGGGAAAGTAGGTGTACCGGTACACCCGGAGTAAAGAGTGATTGTTCCTGAAAGACTGTGTCTCCGTCATCCGTTTTTCAAACATCATGCAGTGCGAGAATCAAGCGGAGGCGATCGAGTCTTGTGGGGAAAAGTGCGCAAACCTCTGCAGAGTGTACCAACTAATCATGGTTAGCCGTGTCCCCGGTTACGGACAACTTGAGTATCTAGTACCTGGATTATCATTTGAATCTCATCACCATGTTACTTTTAATTAATTTTGTTGGGTTAATGATGACACTTAACTGGGATTGAGTTGGAGGTACCTTCTCAATGTTTAACAACCACCATGATAGTTAAATAAAATTATTCCTTTGTAGTAGGGAAAAATTGGCTTTTCGCAAAACTTTAACCATAGAGCTTTCCACCAGCCATATATGCATGTAGTATAGCATTATTGTTGTTCATTACTCTTTATGTGTTACTTTGCCAGCATATTTTATGTGCTGACCCGTTCTCGGGCTGCAACGTTTCATGTTGCAGACTTTTCAGACGACAAGTAAGGTGCCTTAGGTCGTGGTCTTATACTCAGTGATGCCGCTGGAGTTGATGGACTCACTTATCTTCCAAGTCTTCCGCTGTTATCGTTATTAGATGGCCTTAAGCCATGTTTATCATACTTAATCTCTTCGGAGATATTCGATGTAATAAGTGTGTGATTGCTACTCTGTTATAAATCCTCCATTTGTACTATGCGTGTCAGCATTACTGATCCAGGGATGACACTGGTGCACAGCAGCACAGATCATTTGAGGTCTGGTCGCTACACGACGTGTGGCCGGAGTAGGTTTCTTAATGGAGGCGTTTGAATGCGCCGACGGTGCATTTTCTGCCGGGCGTGCAGCGGACGAGGGAGGGGTAGTAACTGTTGTCGCTTGTACACACTCAGTTTACTGTTGAATCCAGTTCCCCAAAAGCTGAAAAACGAACAGCTGTCGCTGCCTACCCACTCATTCACTTGAAGAGACTCCAATGGCGATATGAGGGGTGAGCCTGCTGGATATGGACTTCAGCAAGGAGTTCCCCTTTGAGTTTGTCGTTCAGTCCTGTGGTTGCACCAAGTTAAATGTGATGTTCACCAACGATCCGGACTCGGTGAAGCTCCGCCTCGCCGAGTTCAAGCAGTACCTACAGGACGAGCAAGCACAAGGTCGCAGGACTAGACCTTTTGCCCATCCATTCGTCTCCTGACAGGGACCAGCGGATCGCCATCGCCCAGGTATGTGTGCGGGACAAGGTTCTCGTCTACCACTACTGTAGGGCCATCAGAGGTTCTGGAGCATTCACCCGTTTCATCGGCAGCGCTGACTGCACCTTCGCTACGGTGGAGAGAAGGAAGAACGCGACGATTCGGCCATCTGGTGCAACAAGCTTGTCAACATCCAGAAGCAATACAAGATCATCGGCAATGGCTTGGAGAAGGACTCTGTGGTTGACCTCGCCGAGACCATCATCAACCCCTGATACGCCAACACGAAAGAAGACCACGATAGCAAGGACCTGAACACGTGGGAGGTACCTCTGAATCTAGCCTACATAACCTACGCGGCCAAGGCCGCATACGCATGCTACGACATGTACAGGCGGATCTTGGATATGAGGGCGTGTCTGCTTCCCGTAATCGACGAGTGCACAGACAGCCGCAGCGTCATGATCAAGCATGCCAGGAAGGTCTAGATGTTGTACTTTATCTATTTATATGCACCTTTATCATCTGAGTGTTTCAAGCATTAGCCTATGTGTCGTAATTATCTGTTTTCTCCGAAATATTTCTTTTAAGAACCCATTAACCTGTTTGCTTTTTTAGTGGCTATTTTCTTATGTATGTAACTAGTTCACTTGTCCGTTTAAAAAAAACTAGTTCACTCGGCTGCCGTGCTTTGAATCTCCTTCCTCCCAACATATTCCCCTTCTCAAGTGGACCCAGCAGGTCTCGTACACAAACATATGGGACCCACCACCTATCCATTTGTATTTCTTTATTTTGTTCAATCTTTTGTCCTCTTCCTATACAACAGCTGGCAATCATAGCCTATGGCGTTGGCCAGGCCATCCCTCTACCCTCACACATTGTTCGGCGGCGGCAGCTCCACTAGACCACCCTACACCCGAACAAGTCAAGCCTCGGACTCCCCTCCGCCTGCGTCTTCCCCCGCTCTGGTTCATTCGGTCCGAGGTCTCGACGTCGTCCTCTGCCTTGGGGCTCTTGCCGCGGCGCCACCGTCTATCGTTCCCAACATGGTCAGCAAAACAACAGGAATCGGGAGACAACTGTTCGTCGAGAGGCTGATAGTCCCGGGCCCACCAGGTCCATGTCCTAGGTTTTGTTGTTTAACATGGGCAGCCCACTACATGTTTCAACATTTTTTGGATCCAGCAGGTATCAAGCGGCCTCTGGGCCTCCCAACCTAGCTTGTCTATAACATCAGTAGCCCAAGTTATGTTTGTTTTTTCAAGACGACGCGCAGCTCAGTTTTATTTTTCTATAAGAATGCAAAACTGAACCTATGTTTTCTATCAGTATGCAAAATTGAACCTATATTTATATCTTATTTTATTACATATATATATATTAGAAACAACATAAGGTTCCATTAAACCTGTCGTTCGTCCAACCATTTTATTGAACTTCCCACTTCCTTTATTTTTCGTTTTCATTAATCCTATATCTGAATTTTCTCCCACTTTCTTTTTCGATGTAAACTGGGTTTTCTTCCCAGTACTTTTCACTAGAACCAACTCAACTGTCCCACGTCTAGCCTAAAAAATAATAATACCCCACGTCCTGTTAACTCATGAAATTAAAATGATATTTTATTTCGTAAGTTGAAAGTTCTTACAAAATAATAATAATAATTGTTTATATATAACTTGGCAAGTTAACTCCTAGTGATTGCGTACAAAAGCTTGCAAAGATTTTACTAACCAATGCAGTAATAGACGTGCAATCATGTGTTTATGTTTTTATAACATTTCTCCGTCCAACCAAACATGATATTTTCACCCAGCCCAGCAAGTCCGCAGATTTTGAGAAAAATGCAAATGGGCTTTAAATTCTACCATATATATAAACGGATGCATAGATGCTACATCATTGTTTTACCCAACCCACCAAATGGACTAAAAAAACAAATGGACTGGCTGACATGTGGGCCAGTAGGTCGAAGCCTAAGAAGGCGTTGGATTTACATCCAACAGCCGGCATTCTTCTTCAATCTCCCGTCTTCTTCCCCCAGCGCTGCAGGTACTGCCTGCCCCAGCCTCCGGCGTCCAGCGGCGTTGTTTTGCGCGCCTTAGCGAAACGCTACCCTGCCGACGGCCAGGGCATCACTGCCGTGTCTTCCCCATCTCCGAGTCGTTCTACTCTGGGGCCTCGCCGTCGTTCACCGGCCTTGGTGCACTTGGCACGGTGTGGTCAACATGGTCAACAACCGAGAGTCATCGGAAGATGACTGACAGTGGGGACGCACCACGCCCATGGACACATCCATGAAACTGCATCCTTTTTACCCTGAAAAATAATGTTTTCTCCCCCTGACTGCTGGGACCCACCAGCTACATCTTCGCACGCAAGGAAGTGCGTCCATATTATGGGAAAAAGATGATTCGCCCCCTAACTGCTGGGACCCACCAGCTACATCTTCGCACGCAAGGAAGTGCCTGACAGTCGGGACCCACCTGGTCGAAGCGTACGTAGCGTTGTCATTCTAGTCGTGAACGTGTACGTACATACTGGTCGATGTAGACGTGCGCACGTGTCGTAGTAGAGGCGTGCACGTGTCGTAGTAGAGGCGCGCACGTAGCATGTACACGTAAGTACAACGGCCAGGGTGCAAGAAAGAAAATATGGCCACGTACGTACATACGGGCGAGGTCTCGAACTCCTACGCGTGCATACGTATGGCCAGGGCTCGTGTACATGGCTAGGTTGGAACGGAGAAACTGCGTCGTCATCGTGTTCGTAGGGAGGCAACGGAATGCGTCATGTTCATCGGGAGGCAACGGACGCGTTCTGTTCATCGGGAGCCAACCGGCTTGGACGGAACAGCCGATGGAAACGAGGCCTGGCATACCGTAGAATGGAGGAAATGGCCTTGTGTTCGACCAGCCACGGTCGAAACGGGATCTTGTTCATCGATAGGGGTCTGGCGTACCGTAAAACGGAGGAAACAGACCTCCTACGGTCGAAACGGGGTCTTGTTGATCGGGAGGGGTGCGGCTTACCGCAAAATGGAGGAAACGGACTTGTGTTGGAGCGCTACGGTCGAAACGGGGGTCCTATTCATCGGGAGTGGTGTGGTGTACCGCAAAACAGGACTCCACGGGATAGTGTTCATATCCACCGTCGATTGCCTCCACGGGCTACTATTCAACCACCGTCGACCTCCTCCAGCCTCCACCTGCGCCTGTTCATCCATGGGCTCCTGTTCATCCAGCCTCCACCGCGCGCTCCTCCACCGGCTACTGTTCAAACAACCCTCTCCATGGGGTCCTGTTCAACCACCCCTCCTGGGGGTCCTATTCATCCAGCCCTCCACCGGCTACTGTTCAACCAGCTCTCTACCGGCTACTATTCAACTAGCCCTCCACGGGGTCCTGTTCATCCAGCCCTCCATGAGGTCCTGTTCATCCACCGGCTCGATCAATCGAGATCTTGTTCATCCACCGGCTCGATCGATCGGGGTTCTGTTCATCCAAGCCCCCGCTGGAAACTGTTCATCCAACCCCCCCAACAACGCTCACTGTTCATCCAGAGGCAGCATCGATCGGCTTCAGTTAGCAGCAGTAGTGAAGGAATCACTTGGGTTCAGTTAACAGCAAGGGATTGATCGATCGCTCGGGTTCAGTAACGCGTAGCCTGCAGTGCAATCGCTCGGGTTCAGTAGGCGAATGTCTCGCTCGGGTTCAGTTAGAGCCCAATGCCTCGCACCCATGCACGTACGTGTACGAGAGAAACGCGCATCTCTCGGCCCCCGACCACCCACCGTAACCGGGAACTCCCAGATATTTTCCTCACCCTCGCTTCTACCATGGTTTCTTCCGTCATGGACGGCCCAAAGAATGTCATGCAGCTGCGTCTCTGGCCCGCCCAGGAGGAAAAGCCCATTTTCTGTCATATTTTTTGTCATAGAAGTAGGAGCCCACCACATCTATGATGATACCGGGTTTTGTCACAATTATCGTCATAGAAGTGTCATAAGTATGACAGAAAAAATTCGTTCGGCCCAAAATGTCACGGATGTGTCTTTTTTTTGTAGTGTAAAAGTCTGATTCACTGATTAGTCCCTTATCAGCCCCCGGCCTATATGGTACCAGCTACCGATATCCTAAACAATGAGTATATATAAGCCATGGGATGAAACTAACCTCAATGGAAAACAACAGTCGTTCCCAAAATTGTCCTGTATAGGTAAATCGAGAGGCATGTTAAGCACAACAGGCTAAACATCAACCAAATATATCCATGGCAAAGAAAATAATCTCGAAAAGATAGCTCTAGTGTGCAGGTTTAAGCATGCTAGTAAAGCAAAACAAGTGGAAAGGTGTGTTAACTACAACAGGCCTAACATTTAACAACAAGCAAACATAGTCATTCAAACTGGGATTGTGCCGGTCTAAGTACACTGGTTATTGTTAAATAAAAATGGAAAGGCGTGTTAACTACAAGATGCAGCAACCAAATGTAGTCATTCATAGTGGTATTGTTGAAACTGGTATTGATGAAATTTAACTGCACGGTTCATACTTGCACGTATAGAACATCACGTTGTGAATAACTAGAATAAACAAGGCATACTATGAACAACCAAAGATACCATTTGAAACTGGACATATGCTAACTACAAACAACCGAACAATCAAAAAACTTTAAAAGAGGCATATGCTAGCTATAACAGGCTTAACAACAAGCAAATATATGCATTCCTATCGGTATGTTTATAACTGGATTGATGACATGTACTGCACAGTAAATAATTGCACATATAGAGCATCACATTGTGAACGATTGAAATAAACAAGGCCTACTGCAAACAACCAAATATAGCAATTAAAAGTGGACATATTCTCACTACACTACAAAAGGGACTCGACAAAACAAATCATGGGTTCCCCCCTGTGAAGAGGCATGCCAAAACAAATCATGGGTTTCCTCACTTGTCATAGATGGGCTCGTTCCCATGGGAAGAGCACGGACCCTAGATGCGCTCCATGTTGTCGCAGATGGGATCCTTCCCCTTGGAAGAGCACGACTGTTGGATACCCTCCCCGATGTGGCAGACGGGATCTTTCCCCTTGGAAGAGCAGATGGGATCTTTCCCCTTAGAAGAGACGGAGAGGTTGCCCTCCTCGTGGTCGCCGTCGATGAGGTCTTACTTGGAAGCTATGGATCCCAAGCGAACTCACAGAACGTGTCCTTCAGAAATGACAAAAGGGGCTCGATAGCGATGTAGT
Organism: Aegilops tauschii subsp. strangulata; assembly: GCF_002575655.3. Taxonomy (NCBI): domain Eukaryota; kingdom Viridiplantae; phylum Streptophyta; class Magnoliopsida; order Poales; family Poaceae; genus Aegilops; species Aegilops tauschii. The sequence goes on along the minus strand of NC_053041.3, from coordinate 364,314,809 downwards.
ATGGCAAATTCTTGATAGTGAGCCAGAGGAGATCAGCGGCGGGGCCATGGATGAGATCAACGGCGGTGGAACCCGAGGGGTTGGGGTGGGCCACTTGACCTGTGACATAGCCCACGTCAGGTCGTCGCTGTCGACGACCTCGATGTCGTAGCCGGCGTCCATGACATACCTGCATACTCTAGCCTGCTGATTGAGTGCTTGCGGCCAATAATGGTCGTCAGCTTCGTCGGCAATGTCAGGCGAAGAGACCGTGATACACCTCTTATGGACCAGTCGCTCCTCGAGCTCCAAGGGAAGCATATCCAGGCTTTGGCTGCGACGCTCTGGAGTGGGGCATGGGGATCTATGGGAAAGGGGGCGTTTGGCAGGTGTCATCTAAGAAACTCAGGGCGGCCTAGGTATGGAGATCGGTGGGTAAGCTGCACAGGCAAACCAGCAGATGTTGACAATGGAGGCCTTGTGGCGGCGGCGACCTTTCTAGGGTTTCGAGTGAGGGAGGGGTGTGTGTGGAGGGGGTGTGGGGGGTGTGTTTGAGGAAATAACGCGGCTACTAAAAATTTTACTACACTGGAGTCAAACACGGGAGTGAAATGCCGGGGCTATTGAAAATTTGGATGATGGTGCATCGCACACGGTCCGGAAATAACAATCGCGTGTTATGAAACAGAAAAACCCTCGAGGTGGGCACATATTTTAGAGGGATGCAGGAGGGAGCGGGAACAAGAAACATCACACACTGTCGAAACATAATAACCATGTGTTATCAAACAGAAAAAAGTGCAGGTGGGTAGATATTTTTGAGAGGGGAAGGCTCGTGGAGCACAATGTACCGTGCGGATGTGCGTGACAGGGGCACCGGCGTGGTACATGGTTAGTGTGAGTGAACTGTGTCCGTTGCGTCATCCGACTTGTCTAATGTTCATAAATTTGGCGAAAAATGACGCGGGAGAGGTCAGAACACGAACACACTTGCATGTGGACCAAATATATGTATGAAAAGGGTGCTTTGATGTTCAAATACCAAATGCAACTTTGATGTGGCACCTATCTCGCAAAGCGCATGGTATTGCTTGCCCCCTCGTGTCAGTAGGAAGGGAATCCTAAGCTATATATGCATGCCCCCCATGAAGGTTCACCTAGCAAAGTGCGAAGTAGCAGTCCCCCCCCCCCACACACCCACTCTTAGTCGGCGGGCCAGAGAGGCATCTCACCAAGATGGATCATAAAACGGACCAAGAATAATCCACCTTGGTCGTACAACCTCTCTCTTGTTATTGGTCAAAGTGATGGCCGTCCATGCGACCCCAGAGATGGGCTAGCTCGCCAATAATCACGCAAGTAGCTAGTCCCCGAAGACAACCACTGCCTGCGTGTGGCACAAACATATGTATGGAGAGGTGTGTTTGAATACACAATGGAACAACTTTGATGTGGCACCATGCTTTTCAACCAGAAATCCCCACACCGAGTGAGGGTTAGTTGACGTGCATATGTATGTCACACCACACTTCAAGCCGATGACGGGGATTCATGCATGTGTGCATCCATAGTATGCGCCCAAACTTAATTAGGTCTGAATCTCACCATGACCTATACCACGATAACACAAACCAAAGGAAGAATCCGCCATGGTAACCTATCTTGTTGTCGGTCAAGGTGATCATGGATGTCCACGCGGGCCCATGAATATATAGGCTTGTCACCGATAACCACGCGAGGGAGTGTATCGTCCGAAGACAACCACTACATGCATATGTATGGAGGTGATGCGTGCATCCATGTTTGAAAACCATTTCACAACATTGATGTGACGTGTGCGTCGAAAATCGTACAGTCCCCACACAGAGCGAGATCGGTTCATGACGTGTCGCGGTACTAGCCACTTCGACTCGATGGGAGGGATTCATGCGTACACATGCATGTGTGTGCTCAAACTGTATCATGTCATCCCAGAGCATGACCTATATTACACCATATTACAAACAAAAAAATAATCCCCTCCTAAGTCAAATTAACCTCTCTCGTTGTCAGGCAAAGTAGTGATGGACCTAGTGGGCCCATAGATTGAAAGCATCGATATAGCTAATAACCGCCTAAGTGGGTGCGAGAGGACAACCACCATCGCTTTGCATGTGGGCCAAACATATGTTGAATACCCAAAATGCACAACTTTGATGTGGCACATGCCTCGAAAACCGTAAAGTCCCCACACAGAGCGAGGTTCATGAAGCGTACTACATATGATGGTCCCCTTCCCCCTCTTCGATGCATACTATATGCTCCTACTGTAACACAACCCAAAAAGAATCCTCCTTGATGGTGAAATTAATTAACCTCTCCCGATGTAGGTCAAAGTGATGCATGCATGCATCGACGATGGCCTCGTGGGCCCATAGATGGAAGTGTCACACGTGAGTGTCCTAGGATAACCACTTCCTTCATGCATGTGGCCCAAAGAGGTGTTGTGTGATGTTTGAATAGCCAATTTCACAACTTTGATGTGGCACGTGCCTCGGAAACCGAAAAGTCCCGACACTGAGTGAGGTGTACTTGTTCACGGACGCGTACGTATAGTATATACGCTAGTCCCCTCCCACCTCTTCGACACATACTATATACTCCCACCATAACACAAACAAAAAAGATTCTACCTTGATGGTCAAATTAACCTCTCTGCCGGTTGTTCGTCAAAGTGATGGACGACGACCTCACGGGCCCATAGAAAGCGTCACAGGCGAGTATCGAGTGTCGTGTAGGACAACCACCGACTCTGGCCAAAACATGTATGTATGAAAGGGTTGTGTAATGTTTTAAATAACAAATTCACAACTCTCATGTAGCACCTGCCTCACAAAACGGCCAACCTACACAGTGGCTCATGACTCGTAGTGTACTGCCAGCCACCCGCCACCCCCCAGACGTACACACACACCGCGAATCCACCGCAACTATGATGCATGTTAAATTACCCCGCGGTGAACATATGTTACCGAAGGAGGGACGTTTTAATTTTTAAAAAAGACACAAAGATCATTAAGACGTTTTAGTACATTGATTGATTTTCTAGGGGTATAATCTGCAAAAATAAAATTTGAGCTACATGCACACGTGACAGTGCACATAGATGGGTTGCAAAACACATGTGTCTCACTAGGTGCATGTGTACTCCCCGTGCAAGAAATTTCAAACATTGAGAATCTTGATTTTTAAATTCTAGTACATCCAAAACATATTTGAAATTCATGAAACTTATCGTGTTGTCATATGGACACCATTACAAAGTGGCTTTGTACTTTTTTGTCAAATTTGAGACTAGTTTTGATGTAATATTTATCTTCTTACAAACGGGAGATTATTAATAATTGGGAACCAATATCCCAAATGGATTATTTATTCGAACTGTGAGCGTTAGACCAACAATGGATACGTGCCATGCTTCGGTTAAGCAATAAAGCAACAACATTAATAATCCAAATAGAAAAACAATATACGTTTCGACACGCGACCGGTGTGCCGTGCGAGCAGGCATGAGTTGACGGGACGCATGCGAGCAGTCCGCTGTGCAGGCAGATCGGGAGGCGTGCGTGCAGGTGTGTGAGTTGATGGGAGGCGTGCTCACTGCACAGTGTCATCAGGAGGCATGAGAGTAGCTGTGTGAAACGACGGTAGCCGTGCCAGCATTCCGGTATGCAGGCTCACAGGGAGGCGAGCCAGCCGTTTGACCGCCGCCCGCCTCTCTCCCACTACTCCATATTAATGGCGTGCCCGAGCGGCCACACCCCGCATCCTCGCCACACACACAATCCTCTCTCTCCGCTTGCATCCTCGATGCCGCTCTCAGTCCTCAAAGTCGTCAGTGTATGAGGATGCCGCCGAAGCGCCCCATCGGAGGGAGTGGCGACGCCGGGGCTGTTGAAGCACCGGAGCACGGCATGGAGATGGAGACAGAGGTTGCCGTTACAGCTGTCGAGGTATCGCTGCACCCTGACATCGTCGATGGCGTTGAGCTTCGATAGCCGGAGCCAGAGGTCCACACCGACTCCGGTGACGACTCGGGCGACGACCCCGACGACGACTCCGGCGCCGACTCCGATGACAACGGACAATTGGTTAGTCATCTAAACCCATTTATGTATCAAATAGATCCAAGGGTTTCTCTGGTTACTCCTGCCTCCTCCTTTTTGGAATAGAAATCCTATGGTTATGTTCTCCCGATCCATGAAATCTGAGTAAGTTTCATTAGATACGTGTAGTGTATTGATTGTTTGAATGGTACAAGTGGTAAGTGATTAGCTGTTTCATTTGTGCAAATGATTTCTGCTAGTAATCCGACTAGGGTTAGTGTTCGTGCTAATAATTCCGAGCCAGGACTTGACAATTGATTCTGAATGACCTACATATATGTTTGTGCCATTATTTACTTCAAGATTGGTCTGTACATAGACGATTGTGCTTAAAAATCGAACCATAATCTCTGGATATGTATAAAAAATAGCCATAATTTCTAATCCTACTTCACAACATGTAAACACTGATTTGATGCCAAATTTTGGCAATTGCCAAATGTTCGCTAGATATTAGTTTGTAAACATTAATTTGACACCACACTTTTTTTACTATTTGTATCGGTTCTGTCTGGCGATGTGGACAACGAGGATGAAGATGGCCAGAGGAGGTACAAGAGGCAAATCCTGAGGGAGATTTATGCGGGAAGCATAACCGGCGTATTAGGACCTGGGACGGCGGCTACCGATGCCCATTTTGCAACCACAAGCTTCATGACGCGTATGAAAGTGTTTTGGCGCATGCAAGAGGATGAGCCGTTGGCTCCGTCAAGCAGAAGTATTCTGGCAGGGTGGCGCACTACCCGTATGCCGAGTACCTGGAGAAGCTTCGGGATCATGCTGGCAGATGAGATGAGATGTGGGATCGAACTATGTACGCTTGATTATGCTTAAGGACGGTTGAACTATGTTCTTATGGTTGAACTATGCTTGTGTATGCTTATTTTCTATGTCTGAGTCTGTTTAATCTATGTTTACTTATGTCTAAATGTGGGATATGGATGCAATCAGTTCGGTTGATGGAATCTACCCCCGTCCTGGTTTATTGGTCCCCTTTGTAATTTGTGTTAAATTCTGACCAAAGATTTAACTGACAAAATGTTAGTGCATGTCTACAAAAATTATATAGTTGGATGAGTATTTGAACATAGTGTTCAATTATATAATTTTTGGTGACATGCATAAACATTTGTTAGTTAAATATTTGGTCAAAATTTGGTACAAATTACAAAGGGGACTAACAAACCAGGACGGAGGTAGTACGTCAATCACACACGGTTCCCAAAATTGGAACCGCGTGCAATGACTTTCATTTTGCCTCTTACGTCAACACACACGGCTAGCTCTAGCAAACCGTTGCCTGCGAAACTCTTTGTAGTATAGAAAACCGTCACCGCCAACACACACGGAATGGTTTCGGAGTGGTTCAGGTATTTTTAAGAGTACCGAGGGGTTACTGGAACCCCCTCGGGGAAGTAATGGGCCTACATGGGCCATAGGGGAGAGGGGAGGCAGCCCACAAGGGGTGGACGGCCCCCCTCCCATGGGGAGTCCGAATTGGACTAGGGGAGGGGGCGCGCCCCCTTTCCTTCTCCTCTTCCCTCTCCCGTCCCCTTTCCCCTCCATAAGAAAGGAAGGGGGGCCGAATAGGCATTGGATTCCTATTCGGTTTCCCCCATGGCGCGCCCCTCTAGGCCGGCGGACTCCTCCCCTCCTCCTTTATATATGGGGCAGGGGGGCACCCCATAGCACATCAATTGTTCTCAGCCGTGTGCGGTGCCCCCTCCATAGTTTACTCCTTCGGTCATCGTGTCGTAGTGCTTAGGCGAAGCCCTACACGGATCATATCACAATCACCTTCACCACGCCGTCGTGCGGAAGAAACTCTCCCACGACCCTCTGCTGGATCAAGAGTTCGAGGGACATCATCGAGCTGAACGTGTGCTGAACTCAGAGGTGCCATATGTTCGGTACTTGATCGGTTGGATCGCGAAGACGTTCGACTACATCAACCGCGTTAACCTAATGCTTCCTCTTTCGGTCTACAAGGGTACGTGGACACAATCTCCCCCTCTCGTTTCTATGCATCTCCTAGATAGATCTTGCATGATCTAGGAAAATTTTGAAATTGCATGCTACGTTCCCCAACAATAATGACGGGCCCACTCTTATTCTACCATGACTGAAGCACCTCGAGCTCGTTTTCTTCTGCCTCCCAAACGGTGACATGGAGCGCCTGCTCCGTGGCTGTACTGCTCTTGAGTACCTTCTTCTTCACGCGATCAATGGTTGAGTAGCTTCCGCATCACCTCCATGACTCTCAGGACTATTTCTGTGTGGTGCTGGTGTGGCAAGAAGACATCACAAGATGTGTACCACGGCATGGTCATTGAGGACACACCTTCACTTGAGAGATTACTTGTAATTGATCAAGAAGGTCCAACAAGAATCAATGTCATTTATGCGCCAAAATTGACAGTGGTGGCCTACTCGTCTGACAAATGCTCTGAACTTGTTATTGGATCAACATCCGTTCAGGTACAACAACCGCCTTCTACCTCTCCTTCTATAAATTAACATTATTTCTAATTTTGAAGATGTATGTTCGTCTGCCATCCAAAAAATGATTCCGAGAAGCTTGGCCCCGAAACTGCGCACAGTGAAGGTCTTGGCACTAGAATCTATAGGCCCCAACCTGGAGCAAGTTGTCAGTTTCCTGAGATGCTTTTCGTGCATGGAGAAGCTATATATTGAGGTGATGTTCCTTTGCTGTTAAATGTTAACCATAAGGGAGTTCAATTTGTGGCACCTTTTTCCAAGTTCACAATGACAATGTACTATGATTTCTGAATGATTTTTTGGAGGATTTCAGTACATACATCACTACAAAAAGACACATTCGTGACATTTTGGGCCAAATGATTTTTTTCCCTGTCATGCTCATGACACTTCTATGATGATAATTGTGACAAAACCTGGTATCATCATAGATGTGGTGGGCTCCTACTTCTATGACAAAAAATGATGACAGAAAATGGGCTTTTCGTCCTGGGTGGGCCGGGGACGCACCTGCATGACATTCTTTGGGCCGTCCATGGCTGGAAAAATCTGGTAGAAGCGAGGGCGAGGAAAATTTCAGGGAGTTCCCGGTTACGGTGGGTGGTCGGGGCCGAGCGATGCACAGATGGATTGCGCGTTTCTCTCGTACACGTACGAACGTGTGTGCAAGAGGCGTTGGGATCTAACTAAACCCGAGTGAGGCGTTCACTTACTGAACCCTAGCAATTGCACTAGCTACGTTACTGAACCCGAGCGATCGTGTGGGGACCCTGACTCATAAGTCATGATCACCGAATGCACGTGTACAGTGATCCTAGAGATGAATGCTCACTGAACACACAGAAGCTGAATAACAAGAGTCTTAAATCCATACATACCATCTTACACAAATTATGACCATTATGGTCAAGTCTTACATAGATAAAGCCTTAAGGGTTGAACACCAGATAAAAATCAAGCAGTGGAAACCTTCATTGATAAGTAGAACCCATGCCATCTTCCTTAACCCTACAAGCATTCTGACTGGGAAAGCGTCCTAGTTCGCATATTCGTCACCAAAGAACTCCTCTTCGAACTCCTGCTCTTCCATGCCTGGCCAATTAAATAACCAGTGACAAGCCAATGAGTACTTTGAATGTACTCGCAAGCAACCCATATTTTGGATCAAGGTACAACAATGCATCATGTAGGTAAATTTTTGCAGAAAGCTAGTTTTGAGTGTTATGTCATGTTCAACAATTTGTAAATCATGCATCATAAGAATTTAAGTAACCATGAGGACTGGTTACAGATATCAACATAAACAGAGTTTGTATCAACTCCAGCTTAATCAACATGTCAAGTCTTTTGACTTGACCCAAGTACTCTTCCATACACACACCAAGTTTCGTAAACATTTGGATGTAGCCCAAGAGCGGTTACCGAACTATCCTTGACCATGGACACGGCTATTCGAATAGTTTGACACTCCGCAGAGGTTGCACACTTTACCCACAAGATCCGGGGAACTTCCGTGTCATCCACGACCCGCGGTACCTCAACTACCCGGGGTAAGCACCCAATCACTACCTTTCCCTAGACGCCACTAACATGGAGTCCACTCAATTCATATCAACCCCCCGTGCCACAATCGTGCTCACATGTTTAATTCTGTGGAGCCATGCTCGCATATTCAACACATAGCACAGGCACGGGGGTACCAACGGTGTGTCCGGTGCCCTGTGAAATAGTCATGGCCGCCCTACCTGGCATGACCCCATCCCGAGAGTGACCATGACACTCCCGTCACTAGTAATGTGTCCTCCTTCCTAGCGCGTACCAGGTAATCAATAATGCCCTTTCCCATATAAGGGTATAGTGGTTGTGCATGTAAGGTTGGAGTAACAGTGCAACTTAAACCACTCTGCTTTCGAAAACAACACACTCACTTGCCTCGGTACACCACTTCGTCATCAAGTGATTACTTAGCTCAACATCTCCCTCGGGCATTAGTGGTACCCAACGGGGTTTTCAAAAAGTCTTTGAAAATAATTTTTATCTCCATCACCATGCATACACCCGTCCCTTTTTGCATAGAATCTACTTTAGCATCCTATCTACTCCCACCTGCATCACCCTCATAGGAAGGTAGGGTCATGCACAATTCAAGTATCAACTAGGAACTAATGGAGGCAACCCACCAAAGTGGTTACCACCTCAACATGATTCCGATGCAACAGTAATGAAGTGTTATATAACATGCATAAAATGGGTTTCATAAACATGGTCAAAGGGCTACTTGACTGGCTCCGCAAGGTCTTCAATCCTTCTGGTCCATCTCTGAGTATTCCATCTACTTCGTCAACTAACGTCGGAAACAAACACAATAAGCAACACAACAAGGCAAAAATAAAAGTGCTCTAAAAATATGAATTTGACTTTTCTAGGACATCTCTGGTTAAATGAAAAATAACTAGGGTGGTTTCATTGGAATTGGATCGGTGCATTTTTCTGAACATTTCAGTATCATGGAATCAAGGGGTTCAATGGACCTGCAAGGAGTCTATAGAATGCCTTTTTATAAAAATGGGTAAAAGTACCCATTAAATCAGGCATGATTTTAGGAATATTTAGAAATTGGTTTCACTGGATTTGGAGTCCAAATGAATATCCTATGTATTTTTGAAGTGGACTTATGTGGATAAATGACCTATTTAATGGATACAGTGAAAACCACGCACAGTAAAAATGTTCACTACGGCTCATTAAATAGAGAGTTACTGGAAATTTCAATCATCAAATTTGGAGTTCATTTGAATTCTCTAGATATTTTACAAATTTATATGGAAAAAGATAAAAGAAAAAGGCATCAACCTTATTAGGTGCACGGGGCGTAGGAGAGATGCTAGGCTGGCCCAGCAGCTCAGCTGTGCGCGGGGCTCGGGTGACGTAGGAGGTGTATTCGGAGAATACGCCTTCCTGCATGGAAGACGTCCACGAGCTTGACCCGTGTCCACTTAAACGTGATAGGCCCACCTATCGGTGGCTCAGGCCCTGCGCTGAGCCATTGACAGGCGGGGCCCGCTAGCCGACGTGGCGCCGCCATCCCCCCCCCACTCGGAGCAGAGGAGATGAGGCAGAGCGCGCGCTGGCGCACATCCCCGGTGACTCTGGCCGTCCCCGGTGGCGTCCGGCGCAGCGACGGACTAAGGAGGCCGAGCCGCGTCCATCCAGGGGCCTCACGCGGGCTGGGAGGAACCAGAACGATGGTAACCTTGACGCCGGCGGGTGGCTTCAGGAGAAGATGGGCGCGACGCCTTGCGGCACCAGGGTAGGGGAAGAATGAGTGGGAGGGCTCCAACAGTCGGCGACGCTTCTCCTAGTGGTCAAATGAGAGGAGGAGGGGCTCTGGTTCACCAGAGCCGGGTGGAGACCGACGGTGAGCATGGAGGCCATGGAGGGGGCAGGAGGGCGCGAGGGGAAGATATGGCTTGTCCGGGAGCTTTCTTGGAGCGAGAGAGAGCGAGTGGAGGCCATATGAGAGCTTGAGAGAGCCTCTAAATAGAGGGGGCGTTGGTGCGCCGTGGGCGCGGTCTAGGGCACGCTCGGTGAGCTCCGCAGAGGGAGAAAGAGGGCAAGGGAGGAGGGGACCAACATCATTGCATGTCATGGAAGTCGAGGGCCTCGACTGGCGCAAGGGGGAGGCTCGATGTGGTCGGGGAGCATTGGGCAGGGGCGGCTATAGTGCATTGGCACATGGCCGACATGGCCATTTTTGTGGCGCTCTGGGCTTGGCCTCAACTGTCCAGTAGCTCTAGGGGAAGTAAAGAAGTGGGGTGGAGGATTGGATGCCCTAGAGTGGCCCTGGTGAGAGAAGGGTGGTGAGAGAGAGAGAGAGGTTGAGCTTGTCCAGAGAGGTACATGGGGTTTTTTACCCACTATTGCAGGATGCTGCTAACGCGACACTATGATCAGAGACCCTTCGACGAAACTCTGTGCAATGCAATAATCGCAAACGATGGTGTAAAATAACTGTCAAAAAAGGTGCAAAAAGTTTACAATGGCAGGCACATCAAACACGGTTCGGATTTTAGTTGCGTGTGCGATGTAGGGCATACGGTTCAGTTCAATTAATTGTTTGCGATGAGGAAGAAGAAAAGAAATGGGCAGCCATATGAAGGTGTGTGCGATATACAGCATACGGTTCACACGGATGAACTGTTTGTGATTAGGCAACACAAAAGAAACGGTCAGCCAGATCAAGCTGTGTGCGACATACGACACACGGTTCACTTGGATGAACTGTTTGCTTTGAGCCAAGAGAATAGAAACGGTTCAATTTAACAAGATGTGTGCGATACGCGGCAAATTGGTCTGTAAACAGAAATGTGTGCGAAGACCGATAATAACACAGATGATTGCTTCTTATAAGATGAATGTGATATGCATTGTCTACACAACATCTATTAGCCATAAGGATGCGAAGAGGCAACCTATATCAGCAAGGACTAGCTGTTCCACCAATAGCTCATCTAAGAGAACTCTCAAGTTAACTGTGCTCAGGCTGGAGCAGCCATCAGATGGGTGACTGGATGGGAAGTTGTCTTGATGTTAAATTAACTGATAGGATGGGTCATAAAGGTCAAATTAAATGACCTATATGATCCATCCCATCAGTTAAATTAACCTCGAGGTCCTTGTTTTTTTAACATGTTAAAGAAGGTCTACCACATTACTTTTTGACAATGTGCGATACATGGCATACAGTTGATCCATCCGACCTGTTTGTGATGGAATAAGCCGTGTGTGTTGTGGGGTGGAATTAACCTCAAGGTCCTTGTTTTGAAATTATTTATTTTTCTTAACACATGCGCATTACTTTTTGACTATGTGCGATACGTGGCATACAATTGATCCATCCGACCTGTTTCTGATGGAATAAGCCGTGTGTGTTGTGGGCAAACGCTTTCTAGTATACAACCGTTTGCGATCGATGAATTCATCACCGACGGGTTCCGTAGTGTGGCCCGTGTTCATCTGATCATCATCTACTTCTTGTGCTAGCTCGATGTTCCTTATATGCTAAGTTTCCATTAATTGATGGCATTTTATGAAAACGCCACCGTTTCCCGCCACCCAGCGATATTGCACATAAACCTAGGCGGCGCGCGACGCACGGAGGCAACAAGCGCAGCCTGTAGCACTTCCACCTTTCCACAAGCATGCCAACCCACCAAAGCGCCACCTCTGCCATCAACATCGTCGACGAGGAAAACGAGAAGGCGCCACCGCCCATCGAGCCCGCGGTGCTCCCCGGCAACGTGATGGACGATGCCATGATGCGCGTCATCGCCAGGGTTGAGCAGACCCTTCGCGCATGGCGCTTGAGCACAGCAGATCAAGATAGGCATGTTAGTGCCAAGAGGCTGCAGCTCGCCGCACAACATGATCGATGGCGAGCCGCAGAGCAAGATAGGCGCGTCCGCACCGAGAGGGTGTGGCTCACCGCACGGTGAGACCATTGGAGCGCCGCAGAGCAAGAGGCGCGGCGCGCCGCACAGCAAGAGCGGATCCATCGGCGCTTGCCTGCTGTCGACACAGTGTCGCAGCTGGGTACACGTCTCGTCAGTACCCCCATTCCTCGCCGGAGTGGGGAGAGACCCTCTGCGCCGTACTTGCACCGGATGCCCGCCACGCTGTACACATGGGTCGCACCATTTTCCTTGTCCGCGGCCCGCTCGATGCCAACGCGCTGGTCGGTAGGCTCGACCGCCTCCCTGCCCAGGTGTCCACCTGGGCGCAGTAGAGGAACCTGGCTGTCGCATCCTCAAGCCGGTGATCTCCGATAATAACCAATTTGCAGCTCGAGATTGCGCTCCAGATGTACCGCGAGAGTGTCGACCGCTTGGATGAATGCCTACAAGAGTTCAGGCAGAGCCAAGAGCTACCTCCTTAAGCTTCGCCGGCTTGTGATGAAAATTCTGGGTCTATTTAAGTCTTCCTCCTTAAGCTTCGCCGGCTTGTCTGCTCTAGTGCCGGCAACCCCCAAATCCACGAATCCTGATCCCCATTCCCGCACCCCCTTCTTGCAAAGATGACGCCATGGAAACGCTTCGTGAAGGCCCGTACGATGGCCGCGTCCCCCCCCCCCCCCCGAGCGCGGCCGCCTGCGCCGAGAGCGCGGACGCCTAAACCGAGAGTGCCACCGCATCCACATTGAGCGCGGCCACTTCTGCCGAGAGGACGTCTGCGGCAGTCGACAGGGTAACTGGAGCAGCCGAGACGGCTGCAAACACCGAGAGTGCTCGAGCTGCCGTCCATGCTGCCGATGTCGCCCTGGCCCGGGTCGAGGCCATCCATGCCAAGATCAAGAATGCACATGCCAAGATATTCCAGGCCACCTCGGAATCCAGCACGCAACCCACATCCGAAAAGCTGGCGGTGGCCATGGAGCACCTGCTTCCTCATGAGGTCGCGGAGCGGGAGCTGGAGATGCAGGAGGCGGCGGAGATCTAGGAGCGCCTGGAGGAGGAGTTGCGCGTGGCCGAGGTCGAGGTAGAGAAGAGTCTGTCCGTCGAGGAATCGGCGGTGGAGTACCAACGCGAGCTCTTGCGCAGCCACTACTATGAGTACTTCAACCTTGAGGGTGGCGTTGAGACAAGGACGAGCACAAGGACGCGGTCGACTACAGCAGGGGGGATGCAGATTCCACCAACGGCGGCATGTCGCCAGGACAAGTCATCGACGTCTCATCTCACACCGGCGATGCATAGGCCGGCGCGGCGGCGGATTTGTTAAAATTATGCGTACTTAGGCTTTGTTTTTAATGCTGGTCTTTTGTTAGAGCAATGTTTAGGTCAACTGGCTCTGTTTAATTACTAAAATTGCTCGATTCAGTAAGTGTGGTCTGTCTGCTGTATGCTTTTTTGTGTGCCCAAATTAGCACGCGATGTTAAATTATGCAATGACGTGCCCGGGGAAATTTCCACCAAAATTTGAATTATCAAACTCATCCCATGGGCGTAAAGCAGATGAATCGTTTGCCATGCACACAATCGTTCAAAGTGAATGGTCCGGTAGCACCGCGCGCAAAGTTTCCCTCCACATTTCCAAAACTTTGGCCTACTGCCAAAATATCTACCCCCGTCCCCCTCCCCCTTCCCTACCCCCTTTTCTCCCCGACCACAGGTCACATTTCCCCTGTTTCCTCCTTCCTTCCTTCCTAAGCTATAGCCGCTTCCTCGCTTGCTTCCTCGCTCTCGCCATCTCGCATCCTACTGCCAGGGTCGCCATGGTCTTCTTCAAAGACCTCTCCAGCGGTTCCTCCTCCTCTGATGACTCCTTCACCACCCGGGTATGCCTCTCTTCTCTCTCTCGGGCTATGACTTGGAAATGAAGGATTTTTACCCGACGGTCGATTTGAGCCATTTCTTCCTTTTGTAGCTCCCTAGGACCATAAGTGGCAATGAATGGAGCAGGGTGGCTGAAGATCTATCTGCTCGTTGTCACCATCAATCTCCATGCGTGAAGCTAGTTGCGTTTGAATATGTGGACAGTGGGAGGATGTTTCTGGCATGTGTAGAGAAGGTTAGACCCTCTTCCATTATTACAAATCATTTGTTATATGTGATTCAGACACTGTCACGGTCCCAACCCATTCATACCACACCTTCAACCAAGCGCATCCTAAGACAGTGTCACAGTTTGTACCTAGTATCTAAAATTGTTGCCATCTCATCAGCGGTGCCATTAGAAAGTTATTTGGCACCGTTGCAGCAGTTTGTGCAGCAAACTTTGGTCCACACATTCGAGCAGCCAAGCAGTAAAATACTAAATCTTTATGGCAGGAAGGAACTGGGCATGGGAACAACAAGGTGCTGTGGAGTCCGGGTCCCTGATTTTTTTCCGCTGGATCGGCTCGCGAGTGCAGGGCACTGGTGTGAGATGTAGCAATAGTTGTCTTTACACCAGTTTTGGTATACATAGTGGACGGACTTAGTGCTATTAGTACTATGTTACTAAATTTGTGCATGTACACACCTGTTAGTATCAATTTGCTGTCGTCCAAACACTGTCGCTATGCTGTTGTAGTTATATTTACCTTCCTCATAAAATGTTCAATTTGTTATTTATTGTACATGAGTAAGAACTTGTAGTGTTGTTGTAGTTAATTATAGCTTCTGATGTTTCGGAATTTGGTTGTTGTCTCAGTAGAAATTAATTCATTTGCACATTGATCTTTTTGAGAAGATATGTCATAATTAACATGTTTCTTCAGTTTTTCAAAATAAGCATTGGTGATTTTCTATGTTGCTATAAACCTATTTCCCCTCCAATTGTTATTGATCTAGTTTTAAATAGTATAGGATGAACGGAAGTGTTCTTACTTGGAGTGGGTTGATCAAGAGTGGCCACATTCTTTGAAGATGTGCCTAACAAAGCTCTGGAGCATGTATGAGGAAGAGAATAGAGGTAGGCTTAGAGAAAGTGTTGTCAACACTGAAGAATATTTGAAGATGCAGGATAAAAAGAGGAAGGTGGAGAATGAGCTTAGATTTTTTAAATCAGACTTTGCTAAGATGGTGTTGGCGAAGGAGGAGGCACTTTCTCAATTGGCCAGTGCGAATCAGGTTCTTACTGAACTGAAAGCAGAGGTGGATAAGACAAGCCTGGATGATCTCGACTAGGGAAATGAATATATTGTTCTTATGAAGTTGAACTAGCTATATGTTGTACTGTGCTGTTTTCAGGTAGCTATCATACTGTGATGTTAAAATATATTTATGTACCTGATATGAAATTGGCAAACAACTGTTCGATATGAAATGTGAATTTGTGTAATACTGGAATTATTAATTGTAAACTAATAAACCTACTAAAGGAGTCATGGAACTTTGCAAACGGTTCTAGCAGTAAAAGCGCTTGTGATGGATAGCCCAATGCCACACAGTTTTTTTCATCAAATCGTGTGTGATGTAGTTGATAAAAGCAAACGGTTAACCAAGGCAGAGCGTGTGTGATAGTTACACCTATTACACACGAGCCTATACATAAACCTGTGTGGGATGTACATACGAACGAAAACGTTTTCCCTGGATTGACTCTGTGCGATGTACAATCGAACGGAAACGTTTTCCCTGGATGACTGTGTGGGATGTACGTATGTAACGCCCCGAGACCGACGCTTCAGACGCCTTCCTTGTTTTTTTCGTTATCGTCGTGTGTATTTATTTGTTTGTTGCATTTCATCATGGCATCATCCGCATTGCGTCGGTACTCGTTGTCGTCATTGTTTTTAAAACTTGCAACCGCTAGTAGTTGCCGCTCCTTCCGTGTCTCGGTTGACCTTCTCTCAGATCAACCACACCGCCCTCTTCTCTCTCTTTTCTGAGCTCATCAAATCCCTTGTTCTTCGTTTTCCCTCATGTCTAAACCATAGTCTCTCTGTACAATACTCAAACCCCTCGCGTGCGTGTCCGAAACTTCCCCGAACCCGAACTAGACTGTCGTTACCGATGGGTCTGGATCATCCCCAAACATCTATAAAACATCTCCGTTTTCTTAATTGAACTTCCCAACCTATATTTTTCTCGACCGTCCGATTTAAATCGAAGGGTCCTAACCTAATTCTATTTCTCTTTATATAGTCCACCCACCTACCAAATCAGTCTAACCCTAGACTAAACCTATTCCCCCTTGCGCCGCCACCCACTCTCGCATGTTCCTCGGGATCCTTCCCTGACCAGCCTCCTCTTCCTCGGGATCTCCCCCACTCCAAATCAGCAGCCACCACCTTCCCCTCCTCGATGTTGCGACCGAACCAACCAGCCACTCCTCTCGATCCACCAACCACAGCGCCTGCAGCCTCCTCCCGGCCTCCGTCCGGCCGGCCACCCCGCCGTGGGACCCAACAGATGAGGCTCGTCCCTGCTCCTTCCTTCCTCCTCCGATTCTCTCTCTCACTTCTCATCTCTCCCCCCTGTTTCTTCCTCTACGGGAACGCCCACGCCATGGCACCTTGCTCAAGCTCTGCCTCATCTTCCAGGTTGGCCGCCTCCATGGGATCTTCTCCGACCATCCCCGTCGTTCGCCGGCCTCCCCTGCCCGCCGAGCAAGTTGCTGCTTCATCTTCGCGCCGCAGCCCAAGCTCTGCTCTGGCCGCCTCCTCCTCTGCTTCACCCTGCGTCGAACGACAAGCCGCAGCCATCGTCACAAGGTTCAGGCCAACCCCGCGACCTCTCCTCCTCCTTTTTTCCCCTCTCCCTCTCACGGTGGCCCCCTCTCCTTCCCAGGAACGAGCCGGATCTACTCGAGCTCGCCTCGCCCCTACGCCTCAATTCCCATGCCGCCGCTCCTGCTTCATTCCGGCGAGGCTCCGCCCGGATCCGTTCGCCTCCATGCCGTCCGCGTCGCCAAGCCCGGTCGCAGCCGTCGACCCCTGCATCCCCTGCTTCACGATCGACGACGACCAGCGCCAAGTCCCGCTCGTTCTGGAGCGTTGACCGCGCCCCTCCACCTCGTTTGATCCGGGCAGCGTGGACGAGCACCATGGCCTCGCCTCGGCCCAGCTGATCTGCCTGCCCCAAGCCTCTACACCGACCGGGCCAAGAGCCCATGTGAGCAACCCTTGCCCAGATCCAGATTCAATCCGTGTAGCATTTTTTTTCCAGTCCGTGCGATTTTTTTCCATTTATCCAGTGCATGCATAATTGCAGGAGGATGCCATTATTTTAAATTGCCCACAAGTAAATAACCGTGGATCGGATTAAAATGTTTTATATATGTAAAATGCTTAGAATTTCATCTAGTTTCACATTATGCAACTTTCATCCATGTTAAAAATGTTTAAAACGATGTTTGCATATAATTTGCATATTTGTCATGTTAAAATGATTTATTTTATAACTAAATAACCATAGCTCCAAATTTAATAAACTTGATATGTAAATGGGGTAGAAAAATGCATAGATTAACTTGGTGCACATTGTTTTACTGTTTAACAACAATAAAATATGGTTTTAGGCAGAACAGTACCATAACCAAAATATGCATATGGGGGTTTTCTGGAATTGTTGTTTGTTATTTCCGGCCTCATTTAAACTTTCCTAAATAGATAGTTTATTTATGCTTCACCCCTTGCAATGTTTAACAACATTTAATATTGTTGGGTACATAAACGAGAGCGAACTAAATAATTGATGTGGTGTTTCTTCAATATGCAACTTGTTGCATATTGAGCTTCACTTAATTTGTAGTATTGTTTGTGCACTTTGCCATGCCATGCCTCATTAAATCGGACACGCATCATACTTGATTGTGCATCATGTCATGTTTATGTGATGGTTGTTTACTATGTTGTTTGCTTCTTTCCGGTTTGCTTCTCTCGTTAGCTTCGGTTTCGTTCCGGAGTTGTGAGGATTTGTTCGACTACGTTCGTTTGTCTTCTTCATGGACTCGTTCTTCTTCCTTGCGGGATCTCAGGCAAGATGACCATACCCTCAAAATCACTTCTATCTTTGCTTGCTAGTTGTTCGCTCTATTGCTATGTCGCGCTACCTACCACTTGCTATATCATGCCTCCCATATTGCCATGTCAAGCCTCTAACCCACCTTCCTAGCAAACCGTTGTTTGGCTAAGTTACTGCTTTTGCTCAGCCCCTCTTATAGCGTTGCTAGTTGCAGGTGAAGATGAAGTTTGTTCCATGTTGGAACATGGATATGTTGGGATATCACAATATCTCTTATTTAATTAAGTCATCTATATACTTGGTAAAGGGTGGAAGGCTCGGCCTTATGCCTGGTGTTTTGTTCCACTCTTGCCGCCCTAGTTTCCGTCATACAGGTGTTATGTTCCTTCATTTTGCGTTCCTTACGCGGTTGGGTGATTTATGGGACCCCCTTGACAGTCCGCTTTGAATAAAACTCCTCCAGCAAGGCCCAACCTTGGTTTTACCTTTTGCCAACCTAAGCCTTTTTCCCTTGGGTTCTGCAGACTCAAGGGTCATCTTTATTTACCCCCCCCCCGGGCCAGTGCTCCTTCAAGTGCTGGTCCAAACCGAGTGATGTCCGGCGCCCCCTGGGCAACTAGGGTCTATGCCAACCCGACGTCTTGCTCATCCGGTGTTCCCTGAGAACGAGATATGTGCAGCTCCTATCGGGATTTGTCGGCACGTCGGGTGGCTTTGCTGGTCTTGTTTTACCATTGTCGAAATGTCTTGTAAACCGGGGATCCGAGACTGATCGGGTCTTCCCGGGAGAAGGAATATCCTTCGTTGACCGTGAGAGCTTATAATGGGCTAAGTTGGGACACCCCTGCAGGGTATAAACTTTCGAGAGCCGTGCCCGCGGTTATGTGGCAGATGGGAATTTGTTAATATCCGGTTGTAGAGAACTTGACACTCGACTTAATTAAAACGCATCAACCGCGTGTGTAGCCGTGATGGTCTCTTTTCGGCGGAGTCCGGGAAGTGAACACGGTTCTTGTGTTATGGTTGTGCGTAAGTAGTTTCAGGATCACTTCTAGCTTCTTGATCATTGCGTTGCTTCTCTTCTCGCTCTTATTTGCGTATGTTAGCCACCATACATGCTAGCGCTTGCTGCAGCTCCACCTCACTACCCCTTTCCTACCCTTAAGCTTAAATAGTCTTGATCTGATGGGTGTGAGATTGCTGAGTCCTCGTGACTCACAGATTCTACCAAAACAGTTGCAGGTGCCGATGACACCAGTGCAGGTGACGCTACCGAGCTCAAGTGGGAGTTCGACGAGGACCATGGTCGTTACTATGTTTCGTTTCCTGATGATCAGTAGTGGATCCCAGTTGGGACGATCGGGGATCTAGCATTTGGGGTTGTCTTCTTTTATTTTGGTTCCGTAGTCGGACCTTGATTGTATTCTGGATGATGTATGTTTAACTTGTTATTTGTGTGAAGTGGCGATTGTAAGCCAACTCTTTGTCCCATTCTTGTTCATTACATGGGATTGTGTGAAGATGACCCTTCTTGCGACAAAACCACAATGCGGTTATGCCTCTAAGTCGTGCCTCGACACGTGGGAGATATAGCCGCATCGTGGGTGTTACAAGTTGGTAATCAGAGCCATCCCCGACTTAGGAGCCCCCTGCTTGATCGAATCGCTGACGTTGTTGAGTCTAGAACAAAATGTTTTGAGTCTTAGGATTATACATATCAGAGAGTAGGATTCTTTTTACTCCTCAGTACCTTCGTTGCTCTGGTGAGGACTCCTGACGTAGATGTTTTGACTCTCCTCTCCCCAAATTTCATTAAAAAAAATTTAGGATCACGCGGGTATCTTGGAATCGTTCCGACGGTTTTGTGACGAGAACATTGTTCTTGGCGCCTCCTGACATTTAGGGGTTGTGGCAGTGTCCCGGGGAGTTGAGCTCCGAGGTGTTGTCGTCACAATTTTATCGTTGCAATTCTGGAATACCTGAGTTTCGTCGACATCGAAAATCTCTTTTATGCAGTTGTTGGTGAGATCACCTCGACGTCACCCAGTACTGGGTGGGAGTTCGGGAGTATTGCCATAACTCGTATAACGGATGCTTTTCGAAGGTTGAGGTACACGATTTCCGGAGTTTTCTTGGTTATGTGTTGACGGATGGATACAGCTAGATCCAGGGATTGTTAGTTTGGGTGAGATATATTGCATCCCCTGTATCCCCAACACCAAATTGCATAACCAAAAAGTTTCGGGAGTTTATAAGTGGGAATTCAAGTATCTCGTAGGATATCTTTCCAACACACACATGATACGATATGGGATCTATCATATGTTTGTTTCCGGCTTATTCTGCGAGCCAAGCCTTTGTTTTGTTTTAATTTGTGGTATTCGAGTTGCTTCGGTGTCAAGTGTTGATTCCCTACCTTATTCTAGGTGGTGTTCTCATATTTCTATGGGGATACTAATCCTTCTTGACCATCGAGATTGCCATGTTAATTCTTTTTCCAACCGGTGCATTTCTCTTCGAGATGATCCCATCATTCTTCCCATCCGGAAGATCAATTATAAGTTTTCTCAATGGTGTTTATTCCATCTGCCCCAAGTTGCCTTTGTTTTTCCCGCCTCCCACCCTTTTCTTTAAGGACTCAGATTTCTCAATCATGTATCCTTTTATTGATGGGAAGCCTCTCCATCCTTTTCCGTCAATGTTCTTACCCGGTGGTTCTCAGGAAGATGTTCTTCAAGTTTATCATTCTTCATTCTTTTTCTTCTCCGGTGGACTAAATTCAAGCCTTCAATGTTGGTCACATTCCTTTCCTTGTTTCAAATGCTTTCTCATGCCGATGTACCTCTTAATCATCCACTTCTTGCCATTCATTTGTTCTGGAGTGCCGAAGATATCTCACAAGATTTGTGTCTCCATTGTCAATCCGTTCAAGCTATTTCGAGGTTGTTATCACATTCAAGCCATGTAATTCAACTGGCGCAATCTCTCTTCCAAGCGACCTTTTTAATGGTGTATCTTTTGAGTGGGCCCTAACCCACAGGTCTTTTCCCAGGATCTTACCTGACTCTTCTAATTTTTTCCGGTGTTATTTTCAAATTCATTTCAAAGTTTGACGTAAGAATGGGTAATCATCAGTCATATGTCTTTCTCCAAGATCTTTCAAATTCTTTTCATCGTTGGTTCAACCTTTCTAATTTCATTCCCGAGTGCCTCAACAATTCATGGTTGTGTTTCTCATCGTCATTCTCTGCATTTGAAGACCGAAGAAGAGTTTTCCTCTAAATCATTCCTCTAAATCATATCCGTTCTCTTAAAGATTCATGGATCTAACTTCTTGTCATCCTCATAATTGTTCTCGATTGTGAGAATTCTTTTCATACCCATCCGAAGCTTTTCAGGAGTATTTTTCAGTTTGATTCTTCGGAGCCCATCATCTCAGAATTATTCATTCCAGCTTTCAGCTCTCGTTCTCCAAAAGTCTTACCGGTGCATCGTTCAAATATCCTCTAATCAGTTCATGATCTTTTCGTTCTCATGTGTCTAAATTCTGTTAAGTATCTTTATTCGTTTTCTAATTCTTCCCGGTGAATTGCGCCTTTGCTACTTTCATTTCCAATTCTTACGGTGGTTCGTTCAAGAGTTCTCTTCCTTGGTTATCATATCAATCCATTCGTTCTTTCCAAATCCTACCGGCGGATCATTGAAGACTTTTCTCAAGTTTGCGCCATATATATCTTAATCCTTTCTACGAGAATAAGTAGTATGCCAAATCCATTGCTTGTCATCAATTTTATTGGTGAAGGATGAGCATAATGTAATTCTTATTCTTGTTTCATCGAGTAAATTCAATTCCTTATTCCGGAGGTTCATCAAAATTCTTGTTTTCATTTGTTCATCTTTGTTTCCGGAGTTCCAAGTTTTCTCGGTTATATCATTTGAAAGCTCCACCCAAATCATTGCAAGGCTTCACCTTGTGTTGTCAAGTTCTCTTTCTTTTTATCATCCTTTTATTGCCGGAGTTCTTCATGGAGGCTCTACATGGTGCTTCGTCAAGGATTCCTTTCATTCTTCAATTGTTCTTCAAGATTTCTCTCGGAGTCAAGATCCGTCAAGCTATACTCTAAAATAAACATGGTGCTCAACACATGTTTGTCTTGAGGAGTTCAAGCATTCTTCATCTCGCATTCCGAAGTGCAATTCTTTCTACCTTATCTTTTGAGGTGGT
Source organism: Aegilops tauschii subsp. strangulata (assembly GCF_002575655.3). Classification (NCBI taxonomy): domain Eukaryota; kingdom Viridiplantae; phylum Streptophyta; class Magnoliopsida; order Poales; family Poaceae; genus Aegilops; species Aegilops tauschii. The sequence continues at coordinate 364,292,514 of NC_053041.3, read as the reverse complement.
GCTATGTCATTCTGGATAATTTCCCTTCGGGTTCATGATTCACAAAGTTTTCAAGAGTGACATATTTAAATCCATCATTTTATCTTCGTTCAAGAGATCTTTTCAACCAATCAATCTTTTTGTTGGGGTTGTATTGGGTTATATTTCACCTATAGCCTTCCCTAAGGAATGTAGCTATTTGGGTGTTTATCAATGATCAAATTTTCTCCTTCTCATCTTGGTGAAGAACTTTTCTTCTCCTTGTTGATCTCAATCCAATCAACTGTTTCTGTAGTGGAAGAATTTCGCCTCTATCTTGAGAAGTTTTCTATAAGCCCACTACAAGCTTATTCGTTTCGTTGTTGGTTTTTCCAACAACTCCGTTCTAACCTTCTTGGAAGGGTGCTTTCCAAGATCATTGGTGGCAGAAGTTGGCATTTTCTTCTCCATTCCTTTATTCCAATGATGTATCTTCTATTTTTTCTTCTGGAGGCATTGTGATGTTGCTCTCTTCCCTCATCATCTCGAATTGTGAGGATCATGTTCTTTTCTTACTAATCCATTTAACCGGAGTGTTGTGTATATCATTCCTCTTTTAACCGAAGTCTCATCCAAGTGCTTTCATTTTGCCAAGTTCATATTCTATCCCTCCCATTTTCCATCCGGAGCGTTATCGTAATTGATCATTATCGTTCCTTGTACATCTCGTTTCAACCGGAGTGCTTGCATGTACTTCTCGTCCATTGTTCTCGTCATTCATAGATTTGCAAACTCCAAGGTTCACATGGAGTTCCTTGTTTCTCTTTTCTACCGGTGTGCTTTCATATTCCTTTTGACCCGTTAAGCTCTTGTTCCATATTCTTCAACCTACAAAGGTTCTCGCAATGTTCCTTGTTCCTCTTTGATAACGGTGTGTTTTCAATCTCGTTCATCTCCCTTGTATTCTCTCTTTTCGTTCGTTCAATCTCTCAAGGTTCGTGGTTTCACTCGTTTGTCAAAGAAGCAACTTAGCTTTACCTCTTCTCTTCCTCTTCCGCTTTTCTCCGGTGCCGTCCTTAGATCTCGGGACGAGATCCTCTTGTAGTGGTGGAGTGTTGTAACGCCCCGAGACCGAGGCTTCAGATGCCTTCCTTGTTTTTTTCGTTATCATCGTGTGTATTTATTTGTTTGTTGCATTTCATCATGGCATCATCCGCATTGCGTCGGTACTCGTTGTCGTCATTGTTTTTAAAACTTGCATCCGCTAGTAGTTGCCGCTCCTTTCGTGCGTCGGTTGACCTTCTCTCAGATCAACCAGACCGCTCTCTTCTCTCTCTTTTTTGAGCTCATCAAATCCCTTGTTCTTCGTTTTCCCTCATGTCTAAACCGTAGTCTCTCTGTACAATACTCAAACCCCTCGCGTGCGTGTCCGAAACTTCCCCGAACCCGAACCGAACTGTCGTTACCGATGGGTCCGGATCATCCCCAAACATCTATAAAACATCTCCGTTTTCTTAATTGAACTTCCCAACCTATATTTTTCTCGACCGTCCAATTTAAATCGAAGGGTCCTAACCTAATTCTATTTCTCTTTATATAGTCCACCCACCTACCAAATCAGTCTAATCCTAGCCTAACCCTATTCCCCCTTGCGCCGCCACCCACTCTCGCATGTTCCTCGGGATCCTTCCCTGACCAGCCTCCTCTTCCTCGGGATCTCCCCCGCTCCAAATCAGCAGCCACCACCTTCCCCTCCTCGATGTTGCGACCGAACCAACCAGCCACTCCTCTCGATCCACCAACCACAGCGCTTGCAGCCTCCTCCCGGCCTCCGTCGGGCCAGCCACGCCGCCGTCGGACCCAATAGATGAGCCTCGTCCCTGCTCCTTCCTTCCTCCTCTGATTCTCTCTCTCACTGCTCATCTCTCCCCCCTGTTTCTTCCTCTACAGGAACGCCCACGCCATGGCACCTTGCTCGAGCTCTGCCTCATCTTCCAGGTTGGCCGCCTCCATGGGATCTTCTCCGACCATCCCCGTCGTTCGCTGGCCTCCCCTGACCGCCGACCAAGTTGCTGCTTCATCTTTGCGCCGCAGTCCAATCTCTGCTTTGGCCGCCTCCTCCTCTACTTCACCCTGCCCCGAACGACAAGCCGCAGCCATCGTCACAAGGTTCAGGCCAACCCCGCGACCTCTCCTCCTCCTGTTTTTCCCCTCTCCCTCTCACGGTGGCCCCCTCTTCTTCCCAGGGACGAGCAGGAGCTCGCCCAAGCTCCATGGCGCCGCCGCGTCGTCCTGCTTCATCCGGTGACCTCCGAGCAGTGCCACCTACCGGATCAGCTCAAGCTCGCCTCGCCCCTGCGCCTCAAGTCCCACGCCGCCGCTCCTGCTTCATTCCGGCGAGGCTCCGCCCGGATCCGTTCGCCTCCACGCCGTCCGCGTCGCCAAGCCCGGTCGCAGCCGTCGACCCCTGCATCCCCTGCTTCACGATCGACGACGACCAGCGCCAAGTCCCGCTCGTTCTGGAGCGTTGACCGCGCCCCTCCACCTCGTTCGATCCGGGCAGCATGGACGAGCACCACGGCCTCGCCTCGGCCCAGCTGATCTGCCTGCCCCAAGCCTCTACACCGACCGGGCCAAGAGCCCATGTGAGCAACCCTTGCCCAGATCCAGATTCAGCCCATGTAGAGTTTTTTTTCCAGTCCGTGCGGTTTTTTTTCCATTTATCCTGTGCATGCATAATTACAGGAGGATGCCATTATTTTAAATTGCCCACAAGTAAATAACCGTGCATCGGATTAAAATGTTTTATATATGTAAAATGCTTAGAATTTCATCTAGTTTCACATTATGCAACTTTCATCCATGTTAAAAATGTTTAAAAGGATGTTTGCATATAATTTGCATATTTGTCATGTTAAAATGATTTATTTCATAACTAAATAACCGTAGCTCCAAATTTAATAAACTTGATATGTAAATGGGGTAGAAAAATGCATAGATTAACTTGGTGCACATTGTTTTACTGTTTAACAACAATAAAATATGGTTTTAGGCAGAACAGTACCATAACCAAAATATGCATATGGGGGTTTTCCGGAATTGTTGTTTGTTATTTCCGGCCTCATTTAAACTTGCCTAAATAGATAGTTTATTTATGCTTCACCCCTTGCCATGTTTAACAACATTTTAATATTGTTGGGTACATAAACGAGAGCGAACTAAATAATTGATGTGGTGTTTCTTCAATATGCAACTTGTTGCATATTGAGCTTCACTTAATTTGTAGTATTGTTTGTGCACTTTGCCATGCCATGCCTCATTAAATCGGACATGCATCATACTTGATTGTGCATCATGTCATGTTTATGTGATGGTTGTTTACTATGTTGTTTGCTTCTTTCCGGTTTGCTTCTCTCGTTAGCTTCGGTTTCGTTCCGGAGTTGTGAGGATTTGTTCGACTACGTTCGTTTGTCTTCTTCATGGACTCATTCTTCTTCCTTGCGGGATCTCAGGCAAGATGACCATACCATCGAAATCACTTCTATCTTTGCTTGCTAGTTGTTCGCTCTATTGCTATGTCGCGCTACCTACCACTTGTTATATCATGCCTCCCATATTGCCATGTCAAGCCTCTAACCCACCTTCCTAGCAAACCGTTGTTTGGCTAAGTTACTGCTTTTGCTCAGCCCCTCTTATAGCGTTGCTAGTTGCAGGTGAAGATGAAGTTTGTTCCATGTTGGAACATGGATATGTTGGGATATCACAATATCTCTTATTTAATTAATGCATCTATATACTTGGTAAAGGGTTGAAGGCTCGGCCTTATGCCTGGTGTTTTGTTCCACTCTTGCCGCCCTAGTTTCCGTCATACCGGTGTTATGTTCCTTGATTTTGCGTTCCTTACGCGGTTGGGTGATTTATGGGACCTCCTTGACAGTCCGCTTTGGATAAAACTTCTCCAGCAAGGCCCAACCATGGTTTTATCATTTGCCTACCTAAGCCTTTTTCCCTTGGGTTCTGCAGACTCAAGGGTCATCTTTATTTACCCCCCCCCCCGGGCCAGTGCTCCTTCGAGTGCTGGTCCAAACCGAGCGATGTCCGGCGCCCCCTGGGCAACCAGGGTCTATGCCAACCCGACGTCTTGCTCATCCAGTGTGCCCTGAGAACGAGATATGTGCCGCTCCTATCGGGATTTGTCGGCACATCGGGTCGCTTTGCTGGTCTTGTTTTACCATTGTCGAAATGTCTTGTAAACCGGGATTCCGAGACTGATCGGGTCTTCCCGGGAGGAGGAATATCCTTCGTTGACCGTGAGAGCTTATGATGGGCTAAGTTGGGACACCCCTGTAGGGTATAAACTTTCGAGAGCCGTGCCCGCGGTTCTGTGGCAGATGGGAATTTGTTAATATCCGGTTGTAGAGAACTTGACACTCGACTTAATTAAAACGCATCAACCGCGTGTGTAGCCGTGATGGTCTCTTTTCGGCGGAGTCCAGGAAGTGAACACAGTTCTTCTGTTATGGTTGTGCGTAAGTAGTTTCAGGATCACTTCTTGATCACTTCTAGCTTCTCGATCGTTGCGTTGCTTCTCTTCTCGCTCTTATTTGCGTATGTTAGCCACCATACATGCTAGTGCTTATTGCAGCTCCACCTCACTACCCCTTTCCTACCCTTAAGATTAAATAGTCTTGATCCCGCAGGTGTGAGATTGCTGGGTCCTCGTGACTCACAGATTCTACCAAAAAAGTTGCAGGTGCCGACGACACCAGTGCAGGTGACGCTACTGAGCTCAAGTGGGAGTTCGACGAGGACCGTGGTCGTAACTATGTTTCGTTTCCTGATCATCAGTAGTGGATCCCAGTTGGGACGATCGGGGATCTAGCATTTGGGGTTGTCTTCTTTTATTTTGGTTCCGTAGTCGGACCTTGATTGTATTCTGGATGATGTATGTTTAACTTGTTATTTGTGTGAAGTGGCGATTGTAAGCCAACTCTTTATCCCATTCTTGTTCATTACATAGGATTGTGTGAAGATGACCCTTCTTGCGACAAAACCACAATGCGGTTACGCCTCTAAGTCGTGCCTCGACACGTGGGAGATATAGCCGCATCATGGGTGTTACAACATACGAACGGAAACGTTTCCCCTGGATTGACTATGTGGGATGTACATAAGAACGGAAGTGTAGTCCTTGGATTGACTGTGTGTGATATACATACGAATGGAAATGTTTTTCTGGGATTCACCGTGTGGGATGTACATACAAACGGAAATGATTGGGAATCGATGCCTTGCCCGATCGCACACAAGATCATTTTGCCCCAGCCTGTGTCCCAGGAGGGCCTATCCCCGACGGTTTCTAGGTCGTGTGGGAAGGACCCACCTATCGCCCACACTCACTTGGCGACGGTTCCAAATGCCGGCACGGAAAGGGGTTAAAAACCGTTTGTATAGCACCGACGCATACCGGTGACCCCACAATCATTGAGCTGTTGAAGGGGGAAAATTACTGGAGGTAGAAGATAATCAGGGGCAGCTGTGGTAAAAATGAGCTCATGGCGAATAGTGGAAGGGGTCAAAATGATGATTCTAGCAAAATGGCAGAAGGTGTTTGATGCTGGTTTGGACAAGTGAAATGATTCCACTTGCCATGAGATTTTACAGGATGAAATAACACATAGAAATGAGGTCTTTCACCAAGTTTGAGCTCATTTTAAGAAAGTTGACAATGCAACTTTACCAAACCCTAGAAATCAACAGAAATGGGTTTTCCTAGATCTTGTTATGCAGAACTATTCTCCTTGATGCACCACTTGGTGTAGTGTCATAATTTATGGGTTATATAATGTCCACAAAAATTGAGATCAAAAGGAGACAATTGGCAATGTAGAGTTGCTCAAATTTGGATCTGGTCAGGAATGGTTTTTGGGCACTTTTGCGAACCAAAACTATTTTTATTGGGATGAAACTTTGCAAGATCATCACTTTTGGCATATGTGACTTGCTAGAATTTTCATGGATTTATTTGACAATATTTCTTACAGAAATATTTCAAATGTTTGAAATATGCAGAAATGGTCTTGGTGGGTTTTGTCCAATATTTTTAACATCATCATCTGTTGAAAATATTATATATGGAAAATATATGTCCAATGAGTTTCCCTACATTTTCTTAAATAATTTTGAAACATTAAAATAATTTTAAACTATTAAAGACCATTTTTCTGGCCTTATGAAAAAGCGTTTAAATAAAATAGAAAAATAACTCTTAAAATAAGCTATTAAATAGAATAATTTTTGAAAGATTTTTCACATCCCAAATTAAGAACTTGTAGTTGAAGCCTCAATTCAAGGGTTTTTGGAAAACCTAATTTAGAAAATAATTGTTGGCCAAATTATTTTTGCAAGAAAATATTTTTATGTCCTATACACATGGCATGATCATTGGGCAAGGTTTTGGATCAAGGAGATGAAGTATAGGGATGGAAGTTACTATATGACTTTTGGAGCACTTTGAAAATAGCACAAAAATCCAAATCAAGGCAAATAACAAAACACTCCAAAGTTTTTGTCAAACCACAATTTATCAAGATTTATTATCTTAAGTGTTGTGCATGAAAATCAGGGTGTGATAGACCTACCCCCCTTACAAGAATCTCATCCCCGAGATTCCCAACTAGGCGCAGAAAGGAATACGGAAACTTGGATCTTGTGTAGTCTTCACGCTCCTATGTGGCTCCTTCCTCGGTGTGGTTGCTCCACTGAACCTTGAATTGCTTGATGGTGTGGCTTCATGTGTGACATTCTGCTTGATCCAGGTTGCATATCGGTCTCTTACGGTAGGTCAGATTGGACTGGAGGTCGATGGCTCGATGATCGATGTTCTTGCAGGGATCGTGCTTGTCAGGAAGTTGGAAAGTTTTTTGGAGTTGTGACACGTGGAATACGTTGTGCACAGTGTATAACTCAGGTGGTAATTCTAGCTGGTAGCCGTCTACTCTTCGTATTGCAGTGATCTTGAAGGGGGCGATAAAGCTTGGGGGTGAGCTTTCCTTTGACATGGAAATGCTTGGTTCCTTAGAGAGGAATGGCTCGCAGTTACACATGGTCTTCGATGCGGAAGATTACTTCTTGACGACGGTGGTTGGTATAGTTCTTCCTCCTTGACATGGCGGTCTTCAGATGTTCTCTGATCAGCTGAACGACTCTTCTTCCATCTTCGGGTAGATGAGAAGGTCACCAAGTAATGATGACACCCAACTTGTCCAAGTACTCCATGAAGACTTTGTTCACGAGGTACATAAAGTAGGCTGGGGCATTGGTGGTGGTCACGGTTGAGTGTTGGCCAAGGTCTTCTCTATTTAGAGTCAAGGCTCAAGGTCATGATCCGACCATGTTGTGGCTTGGTAGGGCTTAAGGGTTTCAAGGAATCTAGAGTCATGAGGGTATATGATTTTGTTAGACCTCCTCTCGGGAGTCATGAGGGTATGAATAGCATGAAGATCTCTCCTCCCCCTAGCTCACGCCCTCACCGCGATCTCAAAGCTCAGCATGCTGAACTCACAGAACGGGAGACATGAGGCTTATACTAGTTCGGGCCACCAATGTGGTGTAATACCCTACTCCAGTGTGGTGTGGTGGATTGCCTCTTGGGCTAAGGATGAACAGTTACAAGGGGAGAACAGCCTCCTAAGGAGAGGTGCTCTTGTGCTAGGTAAGCTTATGAGGTGACTAGTGGTCTGAATGATCCGTCCCCTTGCTAAGGTGGTGGCTAGTCCTATTTATAGAGGCCCTGGTCCTCTTACCAAATATTGAGCGGGAAGGGATCCCACAACGGCCAAATTTGAAGGGAGAGAACTAGTACAAGTTATCCTTACTAAAGGTGGTCTTCGCCTGCCAAAGGCTCTGGTGGTGACGCCGTCTTGGGCTCCACAATGACCTCCATCCTGCCGTCCTACTGGTCTTGGTCTCGTTTAACCGATATGGAAACATTTGCCTGATGCCTCGGGACTCCTCACCTGCGCTTGCCTCTTTAGCACCAAAGAGGAAACGAGGACACTACGCGCGCTCGCGCCCGCCGGCCCCAGTCGTCATGGCTTATGTCACGGGAACCTCGTGAGGTGCCCCTGGCCTTGATCTCTCCGGCTCTCGCGAGCCAGCCTAGTGAGGCCGCCCCCGAGGAGGTCTTGTGTCATCCGCCTCGCGAGGCTTAGCCCCTCGCGAGGGTCTTGAGTGTTTCTGATGAAGATGGGCCGTATAGGGCCGCGGGTGGAGCCACGCCGTGGGCCACAGGTAGACAAGTCTGGGGACCCCCGTTCCCAAGACGCCGACAGTAGCCCCCGGGCCCAAGGCGCGCTCGGACTTGGCTTCGAGGCAAACCCAAGGGGCAAGTGCGGAGCGCCGCGGGCCCCAACAGCCTGCGGCCCTGCTTGACGCGTGGCGATTGATTGGACGTGAGCGTCTCCGCTTCCCCACGCTTCCTCGGCAACTGCCCGACTTGACGAGTCCCTGCTGCATGCAGAAAAAAATCACCATTACCTGTGATTGTGGGGATCGCCGGTTGGCCTTCTGTCAGGACCCCGATTCTAAGTCAAACCTATCTAGCATGTAACACCTCATATCACTTTCCGGCCTCACGCATGGTATTCCCACGGGTGTCGCCTTACCTGGCCCGGGGCCGTTTGCGCCTTTTGGCTCACGTATATGACAGTGTCGCTAGAATCCATATGACAGAGAACCCGGGCCGACATGACTAGTCGTGAACCCAAAGTGGCACTAACTTACGGGGACAAGCATACATGAAACAACATCGAGCATGTCGGTGAGCAGCATGTGAATCCGGGCTGTAGCAACTGGGCTAACACGACTCCGGGAACCCAGTCTGTAGCAGGCTAGCAGGACTCCAAGGAGCCAAGTATTACAAACATGGGTCTCATGACCCAACATACAGAGCATACTAGCAACAAGCACATGGGAAAGCTTAACTTGTCTGAGTACAGACAACTACAGATGAAGAAGGCTGAGAAGCCTGACTATCTACAAGACCCTCCCAAGGGTACAAGATCGTAGCTGAGGTAACAAGCTAAACATCGAAGTCCACGTGGAACTACTAGCGAGACTGAAGTCTCTCTGCAAAACATAAAATAAGCAAACGTGAGTACAAATGTACCCAGCAAGACTTACATCAGAACTATCGACATATGCATCGGTATCAACAAAGGGGTGGTGGAGTTTAACTGCAGCAAGCAAGCTTTGAATCGGTGGCTATCCTGAACTACGACTACAAGTACCTCTTTTGAGGTGGCGCACACGAGTCCACATATTCACCATACCAATACACCACTATGGATCCGCTCTTGTCTCCCTACGAGAACGCCATCCATAGAACTCACGCTTATCTTGCGCATTTTAGAGTATCCACTTTCACTTGTCTATGAACTATACAGGCAACCCAGAAGTCCTTTTCCGCGGACACGACTATTCGAATAGATGATGTTAACCCTGCAGGGGTGTACTTCTTCACACACGCTCTCGCCACTTACCACCATGTACACGTCATGTATCTCGGCAACCTTCAAGCGGAAGCCTGGCGAGGGAGTCGGCCATGACCTGACTAACCACACAAGTCTCTAGTCCAGGTTTATCGCCTATTCGGGTTCCATCCGCAAGGAGATCCGGCCGGGGTGTCGCTCACGACCCCAAATGATGTGAGCAAGGTTCCCAAGCCCACCATCCGGGTGCCCCTTGGTACACCGTGCCACTGTGCTTAGTCTGTCCCAAGCCCACCTGTACCGGGTGCCACTTGGTAGACTACAAACACTACCTACAAACACTAGAAACTAGTTGCAACTCCTAGACAGAGATCGAGTTGATTAATAAGCTGAGAGGAGCTGAGTTACCGGAACCCAATGTGTGGAAGTAACTGTTCATGGATCACAAACACAGAATGAGACAACCCACCATGTACTCCTACATGGCCTCTCACCGCTACCTTTACCAAATCGTGTTCACACACTTAGCTCTCAATGGTAGGACATGTTCACCACATTCCAATTCATCCGCGATGAATCAGACCTGACTCAACTCTAAGTAGTAGCAGGCATGACAAACAGGCATGAATGAGTAGGCATATCAGGGCTCAAACAACTCCTACTCATGCTAGTGGGTTTCATCTATTTACTGTGGCAATGGCAGGTAATGCAGAGGAAAGGGGTTCAACTACCGCAGCATGTAACAGTTGAATAGTTGTCGTCCTAATGCAGTAAAAGAGAGCAGGAGCGAGAGAGTGGGATTGTATCGGAATGAACAAGGGGGTTCTGCTTGCCTGGCACTTCTGAAGATAGCATAACTCTTCATCGGTGTCATCGAACTCATCATCGGAACTACGTCCACTGAGAGGGGACAAACACCGGCAAACAAGAGAGAACACAATCAATGCAATGCAACAATATGATGCATGATCATGACATGTCAAGAATGTTATGATTTACACTAATGCATCTAGCAATAGTTTAAATGAAGTCCATATGAACTAAGGGTTCATATGCAAACTTCATATTTAGCATTTAAAATGCCATTATCATGTTCTCACCTATATAGCAGGTAAACTTAGTTTGACATGCATGAAAAAGATACAGATGGATAGATTGCATTTTTCTGGTAATTTTTCATATATAAATTATTTTATTTGGAGTTACGGTTGAATTTCTATAATTTTTAGAAGTTTTAGCTATTTTCTGAAATTTCCTGAATTTTTTTAAATCCAGAAAATGGTTAACTGCGTCATCATGACTTCGGTGTGATGTCATCAAGTCAACAAGGGCGGTCCAGGTGAAACCTGGCCAGTGGGCCTACTGGTCAGTGACCCAATTAGTTAACATTTTGTATTTAGCCTAACTAAAAGGATTAGTGGGCGCTGGGGCCCACTGTTAGTGTCACCGGGTTAAACTAACCACGGGGTTAGTGGCTAACCTAATCCGCCACGTCACCTAACTGGCGATTAGCCGCTGGTGCTAAGCAGAACGTGGCGGCGCTCCTCGTTCGGCCCATCTCCGGCGACAAGAGCTCGCGTGGCTGGGCTCTACGGGCTCAGCGTGACGCAACGCGTCGAGTGGTGGCTGCGGCAGGTGCGGAGGTGGGCTTTAGTGGTGGCGGCGGCGCTCGAGCTAGCTCGTGGTCGGGGCTGCAGCTTGTGGGCAAGCGAACTAGGCATCTGGGCATCATCTACGGCGCTCCAAGAGCAAGATGGAAAGAGCCACAGGTCGGAGGGGGCTCGGCAAGGACGAGCTCGTCATCCAAGGCAGACGGCGGCTTCGGTCACGGCGGGAGGAGTGGCTAGAGGATGCGAGGAACATCGGGGAAAAGGGGAAACAGAGCAGGAGCTCATAGGGGGTCAGTTGGAGTAGACAACAAGCTCGGAGGCGTCCTGTCGGCGACGAATCGGTTGGCGGTGACCTACGACCGTGCTCGGAGAGGACCCGTCGATGGCGATGTTTTCGGGCACCCGAGGGTGCGTTCTTCCGCGGGGAGCTTCACGGTGTCGATGCGGATCCGCTGGTCATGACGGAGAGGCGAGGCGTGCACGGTGGCCACGTGGGCGAGCGGCGGTGTGGTTTGGCCACGGACACGGGAGGCGAGGGAGAGAGCAGGGAGGGCGAGTGAGGAGGTCGGGTGGATCAGGACGGCACCGAGGAGACGACCAGCGGCGTTGCGCTGTCCTCGGACGTAGGCAAACTGCCTGGTGGCGTGGCGTCCGCGCGCATGTGCGCTGTTCCCCCGGCCTACTAGCGCGTGTTAGGGGATGACTAGCATCGGCCAGTCAGCTGGGGCGGCCTGCTGGGGTAGGACAGCTGGGCCGCCAGGTGAGCCCAGGTAAGGATTTTTCCCTTTTTTGTTTTCTTTTCTATTTCTAACATTTGTTTGATTTAGTTTTAGGCACTAAATCATTTTATTTTCTTCCGATAAATTTTTATAGGGAGTATTTGTCACGACGGGATTTTTGGGATATAAATTCCCAGAAAAACGGCCTGTGCGCTCATCAGCCCCAGGATTACTGTTAGCTGATGAGGTACCAACTTGATACAAGAATTCCAAGCAAGTACAAAAAATATGTAGTACAAGACCATTTAGGCTTAAGAGTACAACACTTGGTTACTAGTGGTTGAGGGCGGAAGCGGTTGGATACATCTGCGTCTATGGGACTCCATTTCCCACAAGAACAGCTGACCAGGATAACTCCTATCTTCGCGAGGCTGCAAACGTCAACGCGTAGGTTCCGAGGTTGTCACCGCGATGCTCATCTCCAAGCAAGGAATCTGGCCAAGACAATAGCCAGGGACAAGCCAGTGAGTACGTTTAAATGTACTCGCAAACATTAAGAACACGGGTATAATATATCAAACATGCTCCGGGTTAATTAGATAATCACACGTCTGTCACGAAATATACGAAAGACCAAGATGCACACATATGGTTAAAAATATACCAAAACAAAATACTGGGTGCCAAACGAGTGTCTGAATGACTCCTCGAGCGGAAAATGCAGAATAGTAATACTGGTGCCAAACGAGTGTCTGAATGACTCCTCGAGCGGAAAATGCAGAAATAATAATGCCGCAGTCGGGCGTCGGGGCGACACCACATAAAGGGCTTATAAGAGAATAAACACAGTGAATATCCAGGAGGTAGAACCATACCAGGGATACTCAATAATATACGTAATATAAATGGTTAGTCCAAAAATAAATAAGGATCAAAATCCACATGTGCCACAATCATAAACAATATATAGTACAGTCGTTTCTCCATCCAAAAAAAACCGACAATTTAGTCAAGCCGTATCTCCATCCGAACACCGTTACTACGTTCCAGTTAAATCGTTCTCCATCCGAATACCTTTACTGAGTTCTAGTAAAATCGTTCTCCATCCGAATACCGTTACTGAGACTCAACTCAGACTGTGGTTTTTACTCAAGGACATGACTATCCAACAGGATATATCCTCTGCAGAGGGAGTACCATTTTCCACGAGTAACGGGATTACTCAGTCCCTTGGGACTAATTCCGTCTACGGTCTTTTGATTGAAAACACGCCTGACCTGCACACACCAGCTTAACTCACCAGTGTCTGGAATCACCCACGACACCTGCCAAGCAAAACTCTAAGTGGGGAGGCTACAACCTCGACGTAGCATGGGATCACAAAATTTATACCGCGTGCAAACTGGGGAGCTACCCCTTCGGCTACAACCGAAACACCCATGCCCCCGGACCGGATTACTGGCTTTAATCCATGGCCATGGGACCCTCATCACGGCCTCTCTGTACGGTGTGTGCTTTGGAAAGGGGTTGACAACCTACTGAACCATACCCTGTCCCCTACAGGGACAAGTGGTGGTACCGACAAAGAAGGAAGCTATTGATCAAGACTCAGTCTACAACCGACTCGGGTGGTCCAAGTATCCACACCCAATATTACCACTAGTGAAATAAATCACCACTCCTCGAGCCTCACCATGCTATGCCGGGCATACTCGTCTCGACGAGGGATTAGGGACAAGCTCGTGTCTACCCAAGACCACGACTTTCCCGGCTTCCTACCGGTGTGCAAGAGAAGCTCACGAGGATGACCCAAATCACTAGTGTATCCATTGCTGACCACAAAACAACTCCAAAGTGCACTCCTGCACGAGACCATATCGATACATAAAGCTATCACATACTCCAAGTCAAAAGGTGTTGTGATCGCATCCAAACACCACAACAAAATATTATGCCAGAGTTCATAAATGCTTGCCTTCAAGAGTATGCATAGGATGCACTTTTTGGAAGCTTCCCTTTTCCTCCAAAATCCTATTTTGCAAATATACAAATAACAAATATTTCAAACACAGTACCAAAAGTTGTCTCAAATATTTTTGAAATAAATCTTAAAATAAACAAGATGAAAATTGAGAGAGGTAGGAAAAAGAATCAACTCATTTGGAGTTTTATTTTAAAAGTTATAGCCAGTCAAAGTTTGTCAAATCTCTGTTTTTAAATAAAACCAGAAAAGAAAACGATTCAGAAGAAAATACGCTTTCGCAGTAGAGGAGACGCACTCGGGAGTTTGCGCCTTCACTTAGAGAGAGGGAGCAGTCGCGCGGGTCACTGACAGTGGGTCCAGAGGGCCCACTGGTCAGGTTTGACCGTTTCTTCCCTCCTTCTCCTCTCTTCTGCCCGACGGGAGCGGGGCTCCGGCGATCGCCGTCGACGAACGGCAGCGCCTCACGGGCATCCAAGGGCGGGGTTGGAACGGCTAGACCGAGGCGGTCCTTTGAGTGGTTGATGGGTCGTCGGAGGTGGAAGGAATCGCCGGCGGCGAGCTCCGCGGCGGAGAAAAGCTATGGTGGTGAAGTGACTTTGGTGCTCCGGTGGTCTCCGATCGAAGTTGAGTAGCTGGGCAGCTCCGCAAGGACCGGAGGGAGCGACTGGTGGTGTTGGATTGGTGGGGGAGGGCTTGGCTGCGACGAACGGCACTGGATTGCGGCGGCGACCGAACTTGCCGGAGTTGAGGAAGATGGCCACTACGGGTCGATCTACTGCGTGGGAAGCTCTACGGGGAGTGTCTGATGTCGCCTGAAGCCATGAACGAGCTCGGGGTTCCCTTTTATAACGTGACGAGGCTGGCTCCGCGGCGGCAGAAGATAAGATCGCCGGCGACCACTTTCCTGTAGTTGCAGGGTATCGTGGCGGCGACGAACGCGTTCCGACGAGCGGGAGGATAAGCACGGCCTGTGCTCCGGGGCAGCTGGCGTGCACTGGTGGTTTGGGCGGCGCCGCCCGCGGCGGAATCCGCTGCCGACGCCGGCGTGCTGCCAAGGCGGCGCTGCAGAGTGCCAGGGGGAGCTTGGAGGGTACTGGAGAGAGGGCGAGTGCCTGGCGGGGTTCGGCAGGCGAGCAGGGGTAGAGATGGGACGCGACGAGGGCGACAGTGCGGCGTGTCGGCGTAGTGCGCGCGCGTGCAAAACGTGCGCTCTGGGCGCGCCCAGAGCACGCATGGCACCCGCTCGACGAAATGCCAGCGCGCTCTAGAGCTCGAGGGTGGAGCTGGCACTGCACAGGATGGAGGTAGGGGTAAGAAGGCACTCAGTGGACAAGGTGGGTAGGTCAGGGGTTCAAGTCCACAATGCAAACCCGAGAGCTTGCCAAAAATGACTGTGCACACCAGGTGTTCGACAGAATGTCATATGCACTTCGGCAACTCTTGGAGTGGCCAAAATCTCCAGATCAGTGTCTCTTTAGATGCAGGAGATGGTGGTAAGATTAGTTTGGCAAAAACGGAAAGTTGATAGTGCAAGAATTTTAGAAAACCAGTTTTGGGCAGAAACTAAAGGCTGACATTGCATGCACCAAAAATATGCCAAAGGGTCCAATCTCCTGGACTTAAGAGTTTGGTAGGGAGGACTATAGGTAGGAAAAAGCTCAAAGGTATTAGAGCAAAAAAAAAATGGGTTGCAGTACAAATCACCAAACTGGACCAGAATGGAAATGAAGATGATTCACTTAAATTTTTCAAAGAACATTACTGGGTTTTTGCTTGAAGATGAACTGTATGCATCCATTGACATCTTCAAACCCTTGGAAGAAATTTTAAAGAAATATTTAAATGGGTTGTAGTGTAAAATACCTGCTGGACCAGATTTGAAAAAATTGATGTGGAGCTCAAAATCTCCAATGACCAAAAAAATGTTTTTGCATAAAAGTGATGGGGAAAACTCACATGACATCCCCAAAATTTGGTGAAATTTTTAGAAGCATTTATCAAATGGTTGCAGTGCAAAAAGGAGCTCCAAATTTATGAAAGATCATTTTAAAAGAATTAAAACTCATGAAAAATAATTATGCAAATAAATCCACTGATAAAGGATTGATTTTATAAAGAGGGCACACAAGTCCAAAAATACTCTTTGAAGGTTTTTTCCCACTTGAAGAAAAAATCCAAAAATCATAAAAGGTAAAACTGGACAAATGGAAAAGTTTTATTTCCTGGCAACATTTTAATAAATAAATAAAAACAAGGCCAAAATTTTGGGTGTCACAACACTACCCCCCCTTAAGAAAAATCTCGTCCTCGAGATTTGTAAAAAGTTGTTTTGAACAAGAATTGTTTTGAAACAAATTTGTTTTTATCAAAGAAATCCTTCAAATGCACAAAAACAAAACGGCTACAGTGAGAGGGTAATAAGTGGTGTAAAACCACAGTGTGTTGCACTGGCGCAGCGTGGAAAAATCCACGGTTAGGGAAAACGAGATATTTCTACGGGGATACAAAAATTTATAATAAATTCTAAATTACTAGAATACGCTGGTCGCACCCGAGAGCACAGTGCTCTCTCTGGCTGACAGGTGGGCCCAGGGCCCACTGTCGGCCTCTTCTCCTTCCTCTGGCTCTCTCTCTCTCTCGCGTTCTCCCGCGCTTCCTCCACCGGCGATGCCTAGCTCGTAGGGCATCGAGGCCGTACCGTGGTAGTGCGCGGCGTGCTAGCTGCCGGTGCAGCGTGCACTCACCTCGCGGGCCAGGGCGCTGTCGGCACTGCTCGCGGACTCGCCTCCGAACACCGGCGGTCGAGCGACTAGTGGCGCTGATGTACCTCGCCCACCGTACACCGATCTCGGGCTATAAAACGATCGCGGTGCTCCTCTCTTCTTCCTCACACCCGGCCTTGTTCCCACTCCTCCTCCCTTCTCCTCCATTAGTGCTAGCAAGAGCTCGAGCCGAGGCTCTAATGGCGGAGGCAATGCCGGACTGGTATGTGGTCCTGGTGTGTGGAGGCTTGGCGGTGCTGCTGGGGTTCTCCGTGCTCCTGTGCGCGATGATCCTGGATGATCGTCCTGATGCTGCCGCACGAGTGTTAGCTCTTCGCGGTGGCGGCGATCACGTGGATTAGGCGCAGCCTCGGGGCTAACTGCTGTCGGAGTGCTGGGGCAGCTCGCGCTCGAATGAACGCTCACAAATCTCTCTTACTGAGACTGTGGTGTCCTCGAGTGTGGTTAGATAGGCGCAAAAATGTGCTCAAGGATTTGTAATAGTGCTCGAGGTCGAGTGGTGGCTGCGGAGAGTATGCTGCTACGATGCTGCGCGAATAAAAAAATCTATGTCGTGAAAATATGCATATACGCAGCGATAACTCGGGGAAAGGAATCTCCTCAAAACATGTTGCGAGAGACAAAAAAATAATTAACACAAAACTAACAGCAGTAAAACTGCTCACAAAACAGGAACTAAGGAAAATCGGATCCGTCGCACAAAATTTTTACGAACGTGTTGTGATACATAAATACACGTACTGGGACAATAAATACATCGGAGGCGTTTACATGGAAAACGGTAAAAAGACAGGGTCCTGAGAAAATGCCTCTGGCACTGGGGCACACTCCTCTTCTATCGGGGGAAGCGGGTTGACCAGTCGATGAATGCGCCCTTCTTGGTCGGGCCTCAGTGGTCTGCCAATAGCGATCCGAGGATTTAAATCAGCGAGGCTCTGGAGATAACCCATTACTCGCTGAGTTAAACGCTCCTGAGCGATGACGTACTGGGCAAGGTTGGCCAGTACCGGATCTCTGTCAACACTACTAGAAAAAGGGCTATAGATGGGATTGACACTAATGGCGCACCAGACAAGCGGTGCGCCATTAGTATATACTAATGGCGCACCACCTTCTGATACGCCATTAGAGTTGAAACTACTAATGGCGCACCAGGCGCAGGGTGCGCCATTAGTATAAATTTTTTTTTAACTAGTGCGCCTGTCCAAACATACTAATGGCGCATCCAGACACAGTGCGCCATTACTAGTTGTAACTAGTAATAGCGCACCTGGCCCAGGGTGCGCCATTAGTATCAAAAAAAAAATTAACTAGTGCGCCTGTCCAAACATACTAATGGCGCATCCAGACATAGTGCGCCATTACTAGTTGTAACTAGTAATGGCGCACCT
The DNA here is from genome assembly GCF_002575655.3 of Aegilops tauschii subsp. strangulata. Classification (NCBI taxonomy): domain Eukaryota; kingdom Viridiplantae; phylum Streptophyta; class Magnoliopsida; order Poales; family Poaceae; genus Aegilops; species Aegilops tauschii. The sequence continues at coordinate 364,274,578 of NC_053041.3, read as the reverse complement.
GTCCTAGGGTGCGCCATTAGTATAATTATTTTTTTAACTAGTGCGCCTGTCCAAACATACTATTGGCGCATCCAGACACAGTGCGCCATTACTAGTTGTAACTAGTAATGGCGCACCTGGCCCAGGGTGCGCCATTAGTATCAAAAGTTTTTTTTAAACTAGTGCGCCTGTCCAAACATACTAATGGCGCACCACCAGAAGGTGCGCCATTAGTAACCTGGATTACTAATGGCGCATCTAGAGTTGGTGCGCCATTAGTAAGTGGGCAGCAACAAGATATTTTGGACAGCCTTTCCTACCCACACTCACTTTCTCCCCACTTCATTCTCTCCACCTCCTCCTTGTCTCGGGTGCCTCCTCTTTTTCACCTCATTTCCACCATAGATTCATTCAATTTAAGTGGTTAAATTACCTTGCTTTGATAGGTAAGTAAGGGGGGAAGCTATATTTATGTTGTTCTCCCTACAACAATGTGCACATGCACTTTTTATGGCTTAGCTAGATCTATGTATGTTCGTGGTGTTGCATATGTTTGTGGTGTTGCATATGTGTTTGTGTTTGGAGCTGTACCGGTATTTGAAATGCGATAGTTGCCAATATTTTGCCGGAATGTTGATTCATTTCCGTTTCGGCGAGAATTTTGTCATTAAGCATTCTTTTTGGTCCTATTTTTAGGGAAAGTCATGCCAAATTTTTTCTTGGTTCTAAAATATCGTTTTGCTCTACCCCGCAGGCGACCATGGTCCGCATGATGACCGAAGGCATCGTGAATAGGTTTTTGAGGTCCGCGAAGGGCGAGATGCTTCAGAAGAACGAGACGGAGATAAGATGTCCGTGTCGAAGATGCAAGCTGAAGAGCCTTATTGCGGACCCGGAATCCTGGCAGGTGCGGGACCACCTGCTCTTGCGTGGTTTCATGGATGGCTATCGGTGGCAAGGTGATGAAGATGACTACGAAGTCGTCCATGGGGGCCGGGCAAGAAATGAGGAAGGGCAGCAAGACAACCACCGCGGCTCGGGCGGGCGAGAAGACGAAGAATCCCCAGGCGATGATCACGACGGTGATGCTGTACACAGTCATCATGTAGAAGATGCAGGACATGATGATGAGGAAGATGCCGGAGCAGACGACGGGCATGATCATGAAGATGATGATGCCGGCGGAGCAGACGACGCTGGACCATCGATGGGCTGGGTGCAGGACCCTCATATTCAAGAGCTGCTTCTCAAGCAGACGGATAACGCAAGAGCTGCCGCCCGAGAGAAAGCCAAGATGGATCAACTTGAGTTAGACGCGGTTACTCCATTGTATGAAGGATGCAGGCCCGAGGATACCCGCCTGAAAGTAACGCTCATGGCTCTGGAGATGAAGGTAAAACACAAAATGACCGACGCATGCTTCGATGAGAACATGTCATTCTGGCACGAACGTCTTCCCAAGGGGAACAAGTGCCCGACCAATTTGGAGGAGGTGAAGAAAATCGTGTGTCCTCTGGATTTACCGCACGTGAAATACCATGTGTGCATGAACAATTGCATCATTTATCGGGACGAGCACGCGGAGTCTACCATATGTCCGGTGTGCGGCGTCACTCGATACAAGAAGAGGAAGAAAGCTCCTCGAAAAGTGGTGTGGTACTTTCCGATCACTCCTCGTCTGCAGCGGTATTTTGCGGACCCTAAGGTAGCAAAGCTCCTGCGTTGGCACGCGGATAGGGAGGAGAAGAAGCGAGAAGATGACGCAAATGATCCAGAGATAGATAAAAAAGACAAGATGCTGAGTCACCCTAAGGATGCGAGCCAGTGGCAAGCGTTGAACTTCGAAGACCTAGAATTTGGGAACGATCCAAGGAACATCGTGCTGGGCGCGAGCACCGATGGAGTCAATCCGTTTGGCAGCCAGAGAAGCACACATAGCACCTGGCCTGTGTTTGTGTGGATGTACAACCTTCCCCCTGGTTGTGCATGAAGAGGAAGTACATTCACATGGGTATGCTAATTGAAGGACCGAAACAACCAGGGAACGACATCAATCTGTATCTGGGGCTGCTGAAAGAGGAGCTTGACACGCTGTGGAAAACGCCAGCCAATACGTGGGACGCCGCAGAGAAAGAATATTTCCCTATGAGAGCCGCGCTACTCACGACGGTGCACGACTATCTCGGTTACGGATATCTCGCGGGGCAGGTGGTCCACGGATTTTCTGGATGCGTCAGGTGCATGGATGACACAACGTATCGCCAGCTAGATAGAGATCCCGGGTCTTCGAAAACCGTGTTCATGGGACATCGAAGGTGGCTTCGCGACGATGACCCGTGGAGAAAACGCAAGGATCTATTCGATGGTGAAACCGAACCCCGAGGACACCCGCGTACGAGGAGCGGTGAGGAAATAGACGAGCTGTTGAAAAATTGGAAAGACTGCCCACTGCCGGGAAAGAAGCAAAAGGCGCCAGAGCCGGGAAAGAAGCAGAAGGCGCCAGAGCCGCTGCTGAAGGTATGGAAAACGAGGTCTGTTTTCTGGGACTTGCCGTACTGGAAGATCCACCGAGTGCCTCACAGCCTTGATGTCATGCATATCACGAAGAACGTGTGCGAGAGTCTGCTTGGTACCCTGCTCAACATGCCAGAGAGGACCAAAGATGGGACGAAAGCAAGGGCAGACTTGAAATCAATGGGCATCAGGCAGGAGCTTCACGCTATATATGATGATGATGATGATGATGATGATGAGGCGAAGCAGGACACAGAAAGTCGTCGCAAAGGCAAAAAGGCCAAGAAGACCGGAAATGACTACCCTCCCGCGTGCTTCACTCTAAGTCAGGAGGAGATTGAGCAGTTTTTCACCTGCCTCGTAGGAGTAAAACTTCCTTACGGTTACGCGGGGAAGATAAGAAGATACCTAGACCTAGCGAAGCTGAAGTTCAGCGGGATGAAGTCTCACGACTGCCACGTGCTGATGACGCAGATACTTCCAGTTGCAATCCGTGGGATCATGGACGCGCACGTCCGTGAAACGCTATTTGGCCTCTGCAACTTTTTCGATGTCATCTCTCGGAAGTCTGTTGGCGTGAGGCAACTCAGAAGGCTACAGGAAGAGATCGTGGTGATACTATGCGAGCTTGAGATGTACTTCCCGCCCGCATTCTTCGACGTTATGGTGCATCTGCTGGTCCATATCGTGGACGATATCATCCAACTCGGGCCGACGTTCCTACACAGCATGATGCCGTTCGAAAGGATGAATGGTGTCATCAAAGGATACGTTCGCAACATGTCACGTCCAGAGGGAAGCATAGCCAGGGGCTTTCTGACCGAAGAGTGCATCTCCTACTGCACGAATTATCTAGGCATCGAGAACCCCGTTGGTCTGCCCGTCAACAGGCACCTCGGCAGGCTCGCTGGATGGGGTCACCGTGATGGTCGCCGCGAAATGCATGTCGACTTTGAGGGTCGACTCGCCGACTTTGAAAGAGCAAACCTAGTCGCGCTACAACACATAGACGTGGTCGATCCTTGGGTGGTAGAGCACAAAACCTTTATTAAGAAGACGTACAATGACCGAGGCCAACAGAGGACGGACGGAGATATACTCAAAGAGCACAACTCATGTTTCACGCGTTGGTTCAAGCAGAAGCTTCTGTCGTACCCTTTACATGAGGATTCTTCCGCGGAAGAACAACTCATATTCGCCTTGTCACAGGGCGCCGAGCACAACCTGATGACCTATGAGGCGTACGATATCAACGGCTACACATTCTACACCGAGGCCAAGGACATGAAGAGCGATGGTTATCAGAACTCCGGGGTAACGATGGAATCCTACACCGGTAACGACAAGGACAGATACTACGGAAGGATCGAGGAGATCTGGGAGCTGAGCTACGCTGGAGAGAAGGTCCCGATGTTCCGTGTCAGATGGGCCAAGCGCGTCCTAAAAGAAGACCGGTATTTCACCACCATGGTTATACCCGAAGCCAAATCCAAGACCGCAAGCGCAAACGTCACCGCGAAAAATGAGCCATGGGTACTGGCTTCCCAAGTGGACCAATGCTTCTTCATTACCGACCCGTCAAAGCCCAGTCGTGTTGTCGTGAGGAGAGGCAAAAGGAAGATCATCGGAATGGATGGAGTAGCCAATGAGCAAGACTTCGACAAGTACGGCGACCCGAGAATCGAACATGACGACGACGATGAAGTAGCAGCATACACCACAAGAAGAAGCAGGACCACCCTACCTAAAGGACGTCCGTTCCACAGAAGAACTCCATTTGCGAAAAAGAAGGGCAAGAAGATTGTGAACAGATAGCTAGCTAAGAGATCGATTGTATTTAAATCGTAGCCTTCATTTCTCGATTGTATTTCCTGGGCACTTTTTGAACTATCATGAATATTTTTAAATTTCATGGACACTCGATCTCGATCCCCCTCCATCTCGATCGCTATCCCACCTCGCCAGATCCGGTCCCCCTCGCCGCCGAGCACCCCCCGGTCCACCGCCCCCCCGCACCCTCCCCCGCTCCACCGGCATTACTGTTTGATGATATTTTTAAAAAAATTATTACTGTCTTATAAAAAAATATTACTGTTATGATTTAAACAAGTTTGAACATATTTAAACACAAATAAATATGAAACAACATTTTAAATGCATAAAAAAATTTGTGGACCCTGGGAATCGAACCCAAGACCTCCTGGTGTGAGAACTGGCTGCTGACCAGTCGAGCTATTAGAGGGAACTTGGTGTGGATCAGGTCAGGTGGAAGATAACCTGTTGGCTCGAGCAGAAATCAAAAAAAAATACTAATGGCGCACCAGGGTGAGGTGCGCCATTAGTATGGATGTACTTATGGCGCACCGAGGGGTGGTGCGCCATTAGTATTGTGCCCTCGCCCGGCCCTCGATCCCCTTCCCCTCTCCTATCCCCGGCCCAAACCTATCCCCTCTCTCTCCCTCGCCCTCGCCCTCGATCCCCTTCCCCTCTCCTCTCACGACGCCGCTGCCCCGCCGCCTCGACGCCGCCCCGTCGTCCTCGTCTCCGCCCCGACGCCCCGACGCCGCGACGCCGCCCTCTCCTCTCCCGACGCCGCTGCCCCGCCGCCTCGACGCCGCCCCGTCGTCCTCGTCTCCGCCCCGACGCCCCGACGCCGCCCTCTCCTCTCCCGACGCCGCCGCCCCGCCGCCCCGTCGTCCTCGTCTCCTCGGCGTCGCGCCCGTGGCCAGCCCCGTCGACAAGTTCGTGCTCCTCCCCGCCTTCCTCCAGGTACCCCGCCACCCGGCCTACTCTACAGCATTCTATACTGTGTGACAATGCTACAAACCCCATTCTGTTTGTCAAGTACCAACTTATATCATCACAGCCATTCATGAACATGACACGAAAGAATCAGTAATCTTGACATCTGAACTTGCCCTATACGTCCCTTAAATTGAAACCAGTAAAGAGTAACCAAAAGTACAAACTGATAAGTAGATAAAGAGTAGGGTAGAAAAGAATGAAATTATCAAGTCAAATAGCAATTGAAACAGGCAAACTGACCCAGCACCAAATAAGATAGTTGGAAATACTATCCAAGGGACTTAGGAACAGCAGAATCAGCATAGCAATTCAAGAAAAAGGAAGAACAGAAGACAAGAATAAGTGCAGCTGCAGTACTATTTGATGAATCCTTGCATCCCTCTTTGGATTTTTATTTACACTTTCTGTTGGAGTTAATTTTGTTCAGCAGTCTTAAGATGCTCTGCTTACCATCTAAGATATAAGATAAATATTTGATCTCACCGTCCAAGGTCACGGATGAATATTTTAGTCAAGATTTGAAGTCAAAATGAAAATAAGAACCATAGCTTTGATGTGTAGTCTAGCCAAATAGAAACCTAGATAGCATTAGTTAAAATTATATCTTTATTTATTTACCATTGTGCTTTAATGGCAATATATGATATACCTTCTCATTTCAACAGCCCGCAAAAATTAACGGCTAATATTAACTCAGTAGTGTCTTAAAATTTCTCAATTTTGTTTGCCAAAAAATAACCTCTGGGTGTAATGAGCAGATAATGAAGAACATATTTGTGTTTCCAAGTAAATACAGTACCTCCTGCTGTAACTGCTGAGTTCTGAGACAGCACTCTTTTCTTTTAATTTTCAGAACATTTACAGTCTTGCTCACTACTCTGATTCTTCTTTATCAGTGGATGCAAAGTCAAAAACAAGAGCTTTTAGGACTTCATGTTTTGAAACCAGTTAAATCATATAGTTTCTGTTATTTTTTCTCATGCTCCTGTTCTCTGAACATATTAGCTGGAAGCATCACATAGTTTGTTAGCTTTTTACAGACAAGTGTGCTTTGATTTTTGTTTAAGATTGCAGCTATCTTCATGTTGTTTGTTCCATAAATATTCTTATATACCATCAAAATAACTTCTGTTAATTATGTTCAGTACTGATGAATTTTTCATTGACTATTTTGAACACTGTCATTCTCAAGTTAAGTTTGTACTCTGTAACCTCATAACCTCATAAAGAGCAATATATTTGTTTGGCTGTCTTCTGTTAACAATATTTACCCCTGTTCTTTCATGTGCAATTTGTAATCATCTATCTAACCATGTTTTCCATTAGAAGTTAGAACGTGTCTGTTTGTCTATTCTAAAACTAAGGTGTAGCATCCAAGAGCTTGTGTTCATTTAGTATGCTTCAGTTTATCTATTGTGGATTACTCTCTCCATTCCAAATTAATTGAAGTTCTAGCTTTGTCCTTATTCAAATTTGACCAAGTCCATAAGAAAAATATATCAAGACCTACAACGCCAAATTAGTTTCATTACACTGAAAACTAAGTTTCTGATTTATTTTGTTATAGAAGTGTATTTAGTTAGTTACTTACTCCTGGTAGCTAATAAGTGGTTACTCTTTGGACTTTGGTGGTGTATGTATAAAAAAACAGTAGCAAATAAAAAAAAGCAGTAGCAAATTAAAAAAAAGTAGCAAAAAATTAGGTATAAAAACAGTAGCAAATATAGCTAGGGCAATTTTGTTGAGGTATAAAAAACAGTAGCTACAATTTGTAAAAAGCATGAGCAACTGAAAAATCATCCTGAAATATAGCTAGGACAAACTTCAGTCTTTTTTTTGTTTGTAACAGAAACTACAGTAGTAAATATTTCCTGAAGTAAATATTTTCAGTCATTACAAATATGATGATGCAGCCTCAGGTTTGTCAGGTTCAGCTAAGAAAAACAAACACATGTAAAAGCGACAAGGATGGCTCTCAGCCAAACCAAAGCAAGCATTCTCTTTGATTGTTAATATATTTGGGTACCCTTCTTGACGATGGAGTGCCAGCATTGCTGTTACCGTGTGACTTGTTTGCTTATCACCTCTGTTTCCATGGAGGATTACTTTTTTGTGCCCTTCTTCGTTGATTTCAAGTTACTTGTCAAACTCTCTCTTTGTTAGTTTACTTAGTTGTAGAATATATTACTTTTGTACTCCCACTTATACTGCAGTTGGCCGACTTACTTCATGTTTTTGTGTGCAGATTCGTGCTGTGGTTTGACAGCTTTGGGCCAGTTTTCCAGTTACCAGAGTAAGTAAGCTCTGTTTTCATGTCTTGTGCTGCTTTAATTATTGTTCTCTTGGTATGGTTATGCTGTTAATATATCTCATGCCTAGGAGATGATAGGCTTGGTAAGTTTGTGAAACATGTTCTTTTCTCTTATGTGATTGTTGTTGTCAAATTTGCATGCCTGGTTATTTCCCCTATGTAAAGATTCACTTACGTACGAATTTACTGAGTCCCTCACTGGAGTATCTTGTTTCTTTCCATACTCAGAAGGATGTAGTTTGCCCCTTCCGAAAAGTCTTACCAGTCAGTGCTTAGTTTGCTTAAGATAATCATTAACAATAATTAACCAGCTAAGATTCTAACTAAGAATAAAGTTGGTAGGCCTTCCTTGTTTGCCTATCGATTTACTTATGACTAAATTTTTTTGGTCTATCGATTACTATGTGGACTGTGGTTTCTCAAACCATAGGTCCAACATGTTGCTTGTAGTGTTTTGTCCAAAATGTTGAATGATACTGCTTGGAGATGCATATATTGTTTCACCTCTTCACATGCCAATGTATTTTCCATGTTGTGATGGAGGCCTTTTTTGCCTTGTCCACCCGAGAGGCCCTTGAGTTTGCCGGAATGTCGATTAACTTCCGTTCCGGCAAATTCGGGTACTCCATATGTCCTATTTTCAGCAAAGGTCATGCTGAAATTTTCCGTGAATTTTAGCATGACTTTGCTAAAAATAGGACATATGGGGTACTTGTGACTAATGCATGGGCCGGGGTATCTTAGTAGTTAATTAAGTAGGATCAAGTGCCCCGGCGTACTTGTGACTAATGCATGGCTTTTAGGGTGCCTCGGTGTCGATAAAAACCGAAATGATGAAAGCTTAGGCTTTTAGGGTGCCTCGGCGTGGAAAAACCCTCAATGATAAAAGCTTAGCTTTTAGGATGCCTTGGTGTCGACAAACCCTAAATGATGAGACCATGATCTTGTTCCTTGACAATAACCAACTTTTTGACCAAACTTTGTTCCTATTTAGAGAGAAACATGGCCAACAACGATGAGGCCGGGGGTTCGGGCGTCGACAAGCCATTCTGGAATCTGTCCCAGGAGATGGAGGAACAACCTCACTTGTATGAGGACGCCGCCTTCCCCACCGATCCAGACACCACTGATGGTACCGCCGAGGATGACCCCACTGATGCCACCACTGATGGTGCCGCCGAGGATGCCACGACTGATGATGGCGGCGCACGCACAGATGGCAGCCAACCGAAGAGGCAACGGAAGGACCGGCGCCCGACCGTGCTCCGCACCCTCAAGGAGGAAGTTACTAAAGTGGACTCCGACGGGAATCCAACGGCGCCCGAACGAATAGTCAAGGGGTACTCGCTTCAGCTCGGGTGCATTCTCCGGAGCACCGTCTCGATCAACACCGAGAACCTGAGGCATCCTGACCGAGGGAATTTGCGCAACCTCCTCTTCACGAAGCTGCAAGAATGATACAAGTTCCCCGCTGAATTTGAAAACACAAGCCTCAAAGGGAATAAAGTGAACAATGCTGCCCTCACGAAGATGAGCAAGGCCCTGTCTACTTGGAAAAGCAATGTGAAGAGAATGATCGAGAAAGGTGAGAGTTATGAGAAGATCAAGGAGAAAAATCCTTCGATCACCGAAGATGACTACAACGACTTCAAGATCATTTGCTCGAGCACCGCAAACTCCGAATCAAGTAAGTGGGGGAAAGAAATGCGGGAGCTGAACTTAGGGGAACACACACTCGGTCCCGACGGTTACAGAGTGGCGGAGCCTATATGGGACAAGGAGGAGGCGGACCGTGCCGAGCAAGGCCTACCGCCCCTCTTCGATAAATACGGTGACAAGCAGACCAGGAACTTTGTCAGGGCCCGGTACAAGAAGGACCCGAAAACAAAGGAGCTTACCACGGATCCGAAGACCAGGGCGCTTGAGCTTGTTCTGGTAAGGAATACACCCCCTCGTAATTAGCTCCATATGGTTGCATTCTAATTAATGAAGCCAAATTTCTAAATGGTTCACATTCCTTCCGCAGGCGACAGAAACAGTAGCGCGGGGTCGACTAAGAGCAACCCTTGGGACACCACTCTAAATAGGGCGTTGAATGTAATGAAGAACAAGGATAAGCTCAGTAAGCCGACGTCAGCTGGTCGTGTGGCCGGCAAAGGCTTGTCGACAAAATGGTCGTCATACTATGACACTGCTGGGCGAAAGGAGAAAAAGACCAGCTCGGAAAGCCAGGCGCGCGAGGTTCAAGAACTCAGGGCACAGGTGGCGCGGATTCCGGAGATTGTCCAAGAGCAAGTGCAACAACAACTCGGAGCGACGATCACCGCCATTGTGCAAAATCGTTCAACCGGGCAACCCCTTTTTCCACGGTACCCAGATGCCACCCAACTTGTTTAGGGTTCAACTGGTTCGGGTGCTGCCAGGCTGCGACGAGGTGTTACCTCCGATTCGACCCATCGGGGCTGACGATGATGACGTGATGAACCTCAGCGCCTGCCTGAGCTGGCCCCTGCTTTGGCCGAAGAGCCAGATTTGTTTGGGGGCGGGGGACACCACCCCAAAGACAACACCGCCAGTCGTGCCGGCGCCAAGTCGGCCCCATGGCAAGACCGCTGCAACGGTGCCGGACATCCCTATGCCACTGGATCCAAACATGCATATGGCACAGGATCAGAACGACGACGACGACGATACATTTGCCAACGTCGATCAGTACTTTGCCGATCATGGGGATGGTGGCGACTTCATGGGGCCTCCGTCTCAAGAACCCAACCCAACAAAAGACATGTGCGATCTAGCTGGTACCACGGAGAAGCCAAGTTGCAACAGGCGTCGTCTGCAGTTCAGCTCTCAGGAGACGCCTCCAGCTGCCGACTTCACCGAGCCTCATATAGGCGAGGTGCGAAATATGATCAGCCCCAACACACTCAAGAAGGCGGTCTGTGAGTAGAACTCGGTCCCCTTACAGGAGATCAAGAAGAAGGCACGCAAAAGAAAGACTAACAAGGGTGCGGGCCAGCCGGCACCGAGTACGATCCGTGCTCAGGACGGGCCACCTTCAACTGCGGATATCTCGAGGAGGGTGCATGTGGCGGGTAGGCCGATGCTACCGAGAAATATGCTCGATGCTGCAACCGGTGCTATGCGGAGTATGCATGACAGTGTTCTTTCTTTGGAGAAGCGGCGTCTCCGAGAGAAGGATGTGGCATACCCGGTTTTCGCGGCCAAGGTGCCAGAGGGCAAGGGCTTTGTGGATAACTCCAACGGGGGTACGATCGTCCTGCGGTTTGATGACATCCACGCTATGTTGAACCTTCATCCGCTGCACTACACCTTCGTTCGGCTATTTTCGCTGAGTATGGAGATGCGGATCATTCGCGACAAGACCCCGGACATCGTGATAGTCGACCCCTTCTACATGTGTGCCAAGATCTTGGGCAGCGCTGGGGACCGGCAAGTCGCGAGTTCTTACCTCGAAGGCGTCATTCTGGCAAACCAAGATAAGGACAACTTCCTCGTGCCTTACTTTCCCGAGTAAGTCCTCCCCTCAATCGCCCCGTAACATATGAATTCTTAGATTTCGATCGTTTTTCTTTTAACATTCTGTGTTTTCTGCAGTGACACACATTGCACGCTCATCGTATTTCGACCCAGACCGTCAGTCGAACGTAGACTACACAAATGTCAAGAAGGTTCTTGATGATGTTCTCCCCGGCTACGTCAAATCTGGAGGCACCTTCACCAGGCCTATTCGTAAGTACGGCAAGCACGTGTTCTCCCACAACACGACGTTCTACTGCGTCAAGCAGCCGCCTGGCGGTCAGAAGGGTGCCTACTATGCCATCCATCACATGCGGGCGATCGTACGGGACCATCATCAACTACTGCTACCGAGTAGACTCAAAGATTGGGCCGCGAGCGTGTCGGCAATCCAGGACGCGGACATCAGACAAGAATTCTTTCGCATCCAGTCGGAGTTTGCGGAAATCATCCATCAAGATGTCCTTCCTACCTCGGGGCAGTTCTACCTCAGAAATCAACCGTCCAACAGTGACATCGACACAATCCTACAAATGCAGGCTGACAACGCCCGTTGTTTCATGATTCCCACGATAGACGGCGGCTTCATCCACGCTCCGGTCCCTTGAGTCGAGTCGAAAGCAGCGATGCTGTGTCTAGTTCTGAAACATCGATTGGCTCATGTTGTAATTAAACTTTAATGAACTTGTAGTATGTCTCTTTGGTTTCGAGAGTCCTTCAACTTAGATGTAATCGATGCTATTAATGTCTTGCTTTTCTCTTCCGATCATTCTGTTGCATACTTATATATTGCTTATGTATTGTCTGTGAATTGGTACTAACGTTTCGTTTGGCTACTGCATAGCGATGCCGTGGTATGTCGTGTACAAGGGTAAGGTTCCCGGAGTCTACGACGACTGGGAGGAGTGTCGGAGACAGGTTCACCGATTCAGCGGTAACAGTTACAAAGGGTACGCCACTAGGGCCGAGGCCGAATCTAGATACGCCCGCTATCTAGCGGGAGAGGGGAGGGAGCGTTGGAGGAACCGGATGAAGACGAGTTTCATCGTGATGATGCTCATCGTGATGACCGCAGCTCTCTTCTATGTGTTGGTAGTTTAGATGATCGATATCGACTTGTAATGTGAAGACAAACTCGCGGTCTCGAGACTTGTAATATAATGATTCATACTTATACATTTTGTTCGGTCTTTTCAATTCGGAGACTAATACGATGAATTGTATTCGGAGACTAAAATGATGAATTGTATTCAGAGACTAATCTTGTATTGTATTCGATGAATCTATTGTTGATGTGTGCTGTCTATATTTTGTCCAATTATACATTTTGTAACCTGTGCAAGAAACAGAAAAATAAAAAAACCTAATATTCATACTAATGGCGCATCACATCATAGTGCGCCATTTGTATGCCAGAGGATACTAATGGCGCATCACTAAACAGTGCGCCATTAGTATGCCGAAGTTACTAATGGCGCATCCAGTTGTTGTGCGCCATTAGTATGCCAAAGCACCTGGGTATAGATGGCCCCCTGGGAGGCATACTAATGGCGCACTGTTGTATATACTAATGGCGCATCTGGGGTGCGCCATTAGTATACCAGATACTAATGGCGCACCAGTGGTGCGCCATTAGTAAAATATACTACCGGCGTGCTACTAATGGCGCACCACTAATGCGCCATTAATAGCCAAATTAGGTGCGCCATTAGTAGGCCTTTTCCTAGTAGTGCAATGCACCCACCAGGAAAAGATGCAACTTCTCCGGGTGCTGCACGGCTCCGAAAATAATAGTACCCTCGCTCACTGGCATAGGGCACTGCGAATCGAAGACGAGCGAGCGCCTCGTACGCAGCAACTTCTATAGCCATATGCGGAGTCGGCATGGATTTCCCCACGAAGGAGACTTCCGTTGGGTCTTGGTTTGGGTAGGCGGGAGGGATGTGCACCACTGCCCAATATTTCGACGTGGAAGGAGTGATCCTCGATTTGAGTAACTCGTACTGGGGTGGATGGGTGGCACTCATAGTACTGCAGGTAAAGTCCCACAATAACTTGACAAAACTGCCCGGGGTCGCGTCTGGGGTTCTCAGATAAATACTGGGGGTCGACATGGCAAGGAATGGCTGTGGGTGCTGCGCACAAAGGTGAGGGGTGCTCGGCAAGGTCACGAAGTGGCCTTTATATAGCACCGGGGCTGGGATATCTACCGGGGTGAAGGGTAACTGGCTGCCGATCCTGTACTCGGGTCAAAGCCACAGATATACACATCACATAAAGGTGACGCATTACTGTGGGCGCTGACGGGGTTGGTCTTGGCAGCTGTGCCCGAAATATAAAAATGCAACTGTACGCCAACGTACACATGCATAGCTACTACTCCAAAAATAAGAGCGCTCAAACAGACAGCGTGCAACAAAAGCGATACAAGGCCACACATTACAAAGCGTAGGAAAACTAAGGCTCGATACAACTTTGAGCGACTTAGTCTACTTCGTTAATGTCAAAGTGGGCTGGCCTTGCGGACGCCGATGCTTCTCCACGGTTCTCACCGTCGGGATTTGCTGGTTGAGGCTGAGGTGCTGGAGGGTCGGGGAAATGGTGATGACCATCCCGGGGGTTGTTGGCCCAAATGCCGTTGGAATGGGTTTCCAAAAGGCGACGAAGCGCTTCTGGGGTCACCAAAGTGCTCTGGTTGATGGCTGGCGCAGACCTCAAGGGATCGATCGGGTGTCCGAACAGCACGACTGGGTTGTCGGTGTCGGGCTCCGCTTCTCTCCTCGCCGGGGCTCGGCGAACCAGCTCTCCACGAGCTGCGATCAGATCAAGAGTGACCTGGTCGAACAGTTGCTCTAGTGCGCTTACATAGCGCACCAGATGCAACAGCGCAGGATCCGTCTCGTGGTCTCCGTTGGCAACTTGGGGCAGCCTACCATACCCGTCACGACTGGGGTAGTAGTAGAACGAGCGACAGTTAACTCTGGGCGACAAGTGCCGGAGTTGAACTATAGCTTCGCGGGCTGCCAGTTGGATGGCTTGCGGCTCGAAGGAAGTTGTCCTTCCCGTGAACCTGTAGGGGCGCTCTGGCGACAGACCCCTACCGTAGATGTGCACAGTGGCCCAGTACTGACGGCTCTCACCGTACATGGGTCCCTGGTACACAACATACTCAGGAGGCTCTTCTAACGCATAGGCACGGCGGGTGAGGTTTGCGAGCACGGTCACAAAACCTCCAAGGTTGGTCGCTGTGGTCTCATTGTGAACAATGGGGCCAGGCATCGTGGCTCGGTTTGGGGGAAAGAGGCTGTGTTGTGATTGAGGCTAGCGTGCCCTTTTTATAGGGAAAGGGGATGGAGTCTTCCTCCGCACGCTTGTGATAGAGACGGGTTGGGTGTCGGTCACTGGCGCGTGATCGACGGGCTAGGCTGATAGGTTGGGCACCGTCCGACGAAAAGGGCGTCGGGTCACTGTGGGGCTACCTTACGTGGGAAGCTTGACCAGGGTTAGGCTAAGGTTTGGTGGTTTGGGTTAACCTAGGTTTATTGACCTGGCTAGGATAGGATTAGCCAATGGTCAGCCTGGCTCTGATACCAAGTCTGTCACGACCGGATTTTTGGGATATAAATTCCCAGAAAAACGGCCTGTGCGCTCATCAGCCCCATGATTACTGTTAGCTGATGAGGTACCAACTTGATACAAGAATTCCAAGCAAGTACAAAAAATATGTAGTACAAGACCATTTAGGCTTAAGAGTACAACAATTGGTTACTAGTGGTTAAGGGCGGAAGCGGTTGGATACATCTGCGTCTATGGGACTCCATTTCCCACAAGAACAGCTGACCAGGATAATTCCTATCTTCGCGAGGCTACAAACGTCAACGCGTAGGTTCCGAGGTTGTCACCGCGATGCTCATCTCCAAGCAAGGAATCTGGCCAATACAATAGCCAGGGACAAGCCAGTGAGTACGTTTGAATGTACTCGCAAACATTAAGAACACGGGTATAATATATCAAACATGCTCCGGGTTAATTAGATGATCACACGTCTGTCACGAAATATACGAAAGACCAAGATGCACACATATGGTTAAAAATATACCAAAACAAAATACTGGGTGCCAAACGAGTGTCTGAATGACTCCTCGAGCGGAAAATGCAGAATAGTAATACTGGTGCCAAACGAGTGTCTGAATGACTCCTCGAGCGGAAAATGCAGAAATAATAATGCCGCAGTCGGGCGTCGGGGTGACACCACATAAAGGGCTTATAAGAGAATAATCACAGTGAATATCCAGGAGGTAGAACCATCCCAGGGATACTCAATGATATACGTAATATAAATGGTTAGTCCAAAAATAAATAAGGATCAAAATCCACATGTGCCACAATCATAAACAATATATAGTACAGTCGTTTCTCCATCCAAAAAAACCCGACAATTTAGTCAAGCCGTATCTCCATCCGAACACCGTTACTACGTTCCAGTTAAATCGTTCTCCATCCGAATACCGTTACTGAGTTCTAGTTAAATCGTTCTCCATCCGAATACCGTTACTGAGACTCAACTCAGACTGTGGTTTTTACTCAAGACATGACTATCCAACAGGATATATCCTCTGCAGAGGGAGTACCATTTTCCACGAGTAACGGGATTACTCAGTCCCTTGGGACTAATTCCGTCTACGGTCTTTTGATTGAAAACACGCCTGACCTGCACACACACCAGCTTAACTCACCAGTGTCTGGAATCACCCACGACATCTGCCAAGCAAAACTCTAAGTGGGGAGGCTACAACCTCGACGTAGCATGGGATCACAAAATTTATACCGCGCGCAAACTGGGGAGCTACCCCTTCGGCTACAACCGAAACACCCATTCCCCCGGACCAGATGACTGGCTTTAATCCATGGCCATGGGACCCTCATCACGGCCTCTCTGTATGGTGTGTGCTTTGGAAAGGGGTTGACAACCTACTGAACCATACCCTGTCCCCTGCAGGGACAAGTGGTGGTACCGACAAAGAAGGAAGCTATTGATCAACACTCGGTCTACAACCGACTCAGGTGGTCCAAGTATCCACCAACAATATTACCACTAGTGAAATAAATCACCACTCCTCGAGCCTCACCATGCTATGCCGGGCATACTCGTCTTGACGAGGGATTAGGGACAAGCTCGTGTCTACCCAAGACCACGACTTTCCCGGCTTCCTACCGGTGTGCAAGAGAAGCTCACGAGGATGACCCAAATCACTAGTGTATCCATTGCTGACCACAAAACAACTCCAAAGTGCACTCCTGCACGAGACCATATCGATACATAAAGCTATCACATACTCCAAGTCAAAAGGTGTTGTGATCGCATCCAAACACCACAACAAAATATTATGCCAGAGTTCAGAAATGCTTGCCTTCAAGAGTATGCATAGGATGCACTTTTTGGAAGCTTCCCTTTTCCTCCAAAATCCTATTTTGCAAATATACAAATAACAAATATTTCAAACACAGTACCAAAAGTTGTCTCAAATATTTTTGAAATAAATCTTAAAATAAACTAGATGAAAATTGAGAGAGGTAGGAAAAAGAATCAACTCATTTGGAGTTTTATTTTAAAAGATATAGCCAGTCAAAGTTTGGTCAAATCTTTGTTTTTAAATAAAACCAGAAAAGAAAACGATTCAGAAGAAAATACGCTTTAGCAGTAGAGGAGACGCATTCGGGAGTTTGCGCCTTCACTTAGACAGAGAGAGCGGTCGCGCGGGTCACTGACAGTGGGTCCAGAGGGCCCACTGGTCAGGTTTGACCGTTTCTTCCCTCCTCCTCTCTTCTGCCCGACGGGAGCGGGGCTCCAGCGATCGCCGTCGACGAACGGCAGCGCCTCACGGGCATCCAAGGGCGGGGATGGAACGGCTAGACCGAGGCGGTCCTTTGGGTGGTTGATGGGTCGTCGGAGGTGGAAGGAATCGCCGGCGGCGAGCTCCGCGGCGGAGAAAAGCTACGGTGGTGAAGTGACTTTGGTGCTCCGGTGGTCTCCGATCGATGTTGAGTAGCTGGGCAGCTCCGCAAGGACCAGAGGGAGCGACTGGTGGTGTTGGATTGGTGGGGGAGGGCTTGGCGGCGACGAACGGCACTGGATTGCGGCGGCGACCGAACTTGCCGGAGTTGAGGAAGATGGCCACTACGGGTCGATCTACTGCGTGGGAAGCTCTACGGGGAGTGTCTGATGTCGCCTGAAGCCTTGAATGAGCTCGGGGTTCCCTTTTATAACGTGATGAGGCGGGCTCCACGGCGGCAGAAGATAAGATCGCCGGCGACCACTTTCCTGTAGTTGCAGGGTATCGTGGCGGCGACGAACGCATTCCGACGAGCGGCCTGTGCTCCGGGGCAGCTGGCGTGCGTTGGTGGTTTGGGCGGCGCCGCCCGCGGCGGAATCCGCTGCCGACGCCGGCGTGCTGCCAAGGCGGCGCTGCAGAGTGTCAGGGGGAGCTTGGAGGGTACTGGAGAGAGAGCGAGTGCCTGGCGGGGTTCGGCAGGCGAGCAGGGGTCAGAGATGGGATGTGACGAGGGCGGCACTGCGGCGTGTCGGCGTAGTGCGCGCGCGTGCAAAACGTGCGCTCTGGGCGCGCCCAGAGCACTCACGGCACCCGCTCGACGAAATGCCAGCGCGCTCTAGAGCTCGAGGGTGGAGCTGGCACTGAACAGGATGGAGGTAGGGGTAACAAGGCACTCAGTGGACAAGGTGGGTAGGTCAGGGGTTCAAGTCCACAATGCAAACCCGAGAGCTTACCAAAAATGACTGTGCACACCAGGTGTTCGACAGAATGTCATATGCAGTTCGGCAACTCTTGGAGTGGCCAAAATCTCTAGATCAGTGTCTCTTTAGATGCAGGAGATGGTGGTAAGATTAGTTTGGCAAAAACGGAAAGTTGATAGTGCAAGAATTTTAGAAAACCAGTTTTGGGCAGAAACTAAAGGCTGACATTGCATGCACCAAAAATATGCCAAAGGGTCCAATCTCCTGGACTTAAGAGTTTGGTAGGGAGGACTATAGGTAGGAAAAAGCTCAAAGGTATTAGAGCAAAATAAAAATGGGTTGCAGTACAAATCACCAAACTGAACCAGAATGGAAATGAAGATGATTCACTTAAATTTTTCAAAGAACATTACTGGGTTTTTGCTTGAAGATGAATTGTATGCATCCATTGACATCTTCAAACCCTTGGAAGAAATTTTAAAGAAATATTTAAATGGGTTGTAGTGTAAAATACCTACTGGACCAGATTTGAAAAAATTGATGTGGAGCTCAAAATCTCCAATGACCAAAAAAATGTTTTTGCATAAAAGTGATGGGGAAAACTCACATGACATCCCCAAATTTTGGTCAAATTTGTAGAAGCATTTATCAAATGGTTGCAGTGCAAAAAGGAGCTCCAAATTTATGAAAGATCATTTTAAAAGAATTAAAACTCATGAAAAATAATTATGCAAATAAATCCACTGATAAAGGATTGATTTTATAAAGAGGGCACACAAGTCCAAAAATATTGTTTGAAGGTTTTTTCCCACTTGAAGAAAAAATCCAAAAATCGTAAAAGGTAAAACTGGACAAATGGAAAAGTTTTATTTCCTGGGAACATTTTAATAAATAAAAAAAACAAGGCCAAAATTTTGGGTGTCACAGTATTTGGATTATTCAAGAGCCCCTCACCTTTACCCAGAATTATTGGACATATATGAAATATATAACATATATATATCCAATGCAAATAATTATTGCATTAGTTCCAAATGCCCAAAATAAATATTTGTGAGATCCTAAAAATATTGGTTTGAATTTTACCTCTGACCAATATTTTCAGAGAGGAACATGAACATTTTCTTAGACCTATTTGGAGCAATTTTTATCTTGGTCATTTCCAGAAATGATTTCTAAGGCTTTCACATGTCCCCATTTCAAGTTCATTGAAATATAAACATGATGCAAACAACAGTAGCTAGCCTAGAGCATACCAGAACTAGGGATGTGACAACTCACCCCCACTAAACAAGAATCTCGTCCTGAGATTCAAGACGTGAGGTAAGAAGACAGGGGGGACACAAAGCTAACACGATCTTCATGATCCAACTTGCACTTCATAAGAACGTTGATTCGATCATCATCTTGATCTTGACATATTTGCTTTCGAGATCTTCATCCAACACGACGACAGAAATAAACTCTACAGGATTCGATCTTCTCGAAGATCGAGCAACTCATGATCAATTCAAGGAATGAGACATAACAACATCTCTTGAGCTGAGACACATATCACACACCAGGGGTGATGGAAAAGTAGATGACGAAGGTTCATGTTGGTAGGCAACGATTCCACGCTTGAGTAAGATGGTGCATGGTTTCAAAGTAGCAAGGAGATAATTGCCATGATTCCATAACGTGACACCTTAAGGAAGGTGACTCGCACAATTATTCCCTTAAGTGGCAAAAAGAATTAATTTTGATCCATAGATCATTGAAACTCTATATACCAGCCTAAGGCAATCACAATCGATCGTCTGAAGGAGTTCGAAAGAGTGGCATAATCGGACTAGGATGGATGATGTGGACTACCTTGTTGAAGACAACGTAATGGATGATTTTTGCCTATCATCGGAAATGGATGGGACCCATGGTAGGACCACTTTTGAAGATGATCCTGAACAGCAACTGCTGAGAAGGGCAGCCCAAGGGAGATTGGCACAATGGCGGTGCAAGCTGGGAACAAAATGGAAATGCTGGGAATGTTCCAACCATCATATCTACCTGAGATTCAGATCTGCTTGGTAACGGGATATTTCAGACAGCATGTCTGGAAAAGAAAGTTTGCAACACAAATCGACGGGATGACGTTGCGAGATTCTCGGGAAATGAACTACGACAGTAAGCTCCAAAACATGAGCTGGTTCTGCTACGTACATGTGAACACGTTGTCCCAGACAAGCATGACCACGTAGTAGTCTTACAACAAACACTACCGAGTTCTGGCTGGGAACCATCATCGAGGATATCGAAGTCTTGTGCATGATCTAGAATTAACATAACAGACTCCTTTTCCTTGGGCAAATTAATCAGTGGCTTGGTGTGCTAGGGATACATATATAATGAAGGGTGCAAGTCTCCAAACCACATAATACTTCGCACATGTGCATTACTGACTTGGGATGATTCCAGAGGAAGCAAAAACAAACCTTTCTCAAATTCATGGCGGCAACTTACACCTAATGCACGTGAACTTGGAGAAAGTCACTTCTTTCACCAAAACATATACCTCATGAGAGGAACACGAAGGCAATGCTTACAAAGTTTCCAACACTAGCTCAACGTTCAACATGAATCATGGAGGAGACAAAATGTTGCTGATGGGCTCAACAACAACTCATCGGAATTTTCCATATCACTCGACTTCCACCATTATGTGAAAATTGTGATAGTATTGGTTAGATCAAAGGATGTAATGGTGTATGCTCGAGGAATCAACCACGAGTAAGACAACATTACGAATATCGTTGGTTCTAACTTGATTTGACAATGGCCCACAGTCAAATCAAGGTTTGGGCAAGGCGATAGGTTCAACAACTGATCACGAGGACCAATCGATGAAGAAATCATCTTTCTACAACAAACACACAAACACAAGATATCCCTTAACATGAACTAAGTCAGTGTAACACCCCGGATGTAACTTTCCATATTTGTAGCTCCAACTCTTGCCATTTTTGGCTATGTGTTATGATATTCCCTTCGTGGTTGGGTTTTGTTTTCGTTTTGTATTTTGTTCATGTCATGCATCTCATATCATGTCATCATGCGCATCTCATTTGCATACGTGTTCATCTCATGCATCCGAGCATTTTCCCCATTGTCCTTTTTGCAATCCGACACTCCCACGTGCACCGGCGCATCCCCTCTTGTTTCTTTTCGTGAGCGGGTGTTAAACGTTCTCGGAATGGACCGAGGCTTGCCAAGTGGCCTTGGTATACCATCGGTAGACCACTTGTCAAGTTTAGTTCCATTTGGAGGTCGTTTGATTCTCCAACGGTTAACTGGGTAACCGCAAAGGCCTTTTGTGTGTTGCAGCAAAACCCCCCCTCCTAACAGCCCAATAACCCATCTAAGTCCCCTCCATGCTCTCGGTTGTTCGATCACGATCGTGTGGGCGAAAACCGTGCCTCATTTGGACTCTCCTAGCTCCCTATGCCTATATAAACACCTCCCCCTCCGGAATTTCGGGTCCAAACCCTAGCCTCTTCCTCCTCCGCGCGCCGGACAAAACGTCCACCCGCCGCCGGACACGTCCGCCGCCGCCCTCGCCCAATCCGCCGCCGCCACGTGTCCCGCCGCAGCCACCCACCGCTCGCGGCCCGGAGAGCCCGAGTCAGGCCCTCTCGGCCCTTCTCCCCGTCGCCCCGCGCCCCGCGCGACTCCCGCCGCCGCCCGCCGCTCCGCCTCCATCGCCGGCGCCTCCCGCCGCCGCCGTACGCCTCCACCGACCGCGCAGCTGCCCGTGTCCCCGCTGCCTTCTTTCCTCGCCGCCGCTCCGGCCTCGTCCCCTCCGACGTCGCCGTCCTCGATCTCCGGCGAGCTCGCGCTGCTGCCTCGACTTCCGTGCCAGCTCCCGATCCAGATCTGGGATTAGGTTGACCCCCGAAATCCTCCAAGTCCCGAATATTTCACATTATGTGCTCATGTTCATTGCATCATATCTCATCGCATACTGCTCCGTTTTGCGTGCATAATATATCGAAATGTTCGCCACGAGATGCTCTTCATTTTGTTCCATTGTCCCATGCTCGTTTGAGTCGATCTTGATGCCCAAATCTCTGGTGCAAAAGTGATATATGATGTTTACTGCTGTTACTTATTAGAACTTGGTGTTTTGTTATTTTTGCTACATTTGATGTGTGCATCTTATGGGCATGAGCTCTACAGGTGTTATAACCTATGCCATGCCATCTTTACATAGGTGTATGCCATGTATTTTTGTGATCTATGTGACTAGCACAAGCATGCAAACTAGGCTTCGTGATGTTTCTGTTTTCAGGGACTTGCGATTTTCACCAAGTCTGTTACTGCTGTTATTTTGTTGCCATGTATCCATGTGTCTACGGTGATATCCATGCTTATCTTGAGTATGTTCAGTAAGGATGTTTTGTAGATATAGTTGTGCTCTATCCATCCATGCCCCTGTTTGCAATTATGGAGTGACCTAGCATGTCTTAATCTTGCTCTAGTTTTGCTATAAAATATTCCTGGAAGATTGTTAACATGATATTCAATTTTGCCAAGGTTGTTGTAGTTGATTCATTCATGCTATGAACATTCTCTTGCCATGGTTAGATTCATAAACATGCCATCTTTCCGTAGGTATGCTTGTTTTGTCGTGCATTGCTTTGAGATGAGTGAATCGAGCTCACAAAATTCCCTCACAATTTCTGTTAATGTCATGTTCTGTTTTCTGCTAAGTCTGAAACCTGTTAACGAAACTTGCTATGTTTACATGGGCGCCATCATATCTTCTGATCCTTTTTGACTTATGGCCAGTAAGGGACTTTTGTTCTATGCATTTAGTAGATTCATCCCATGTCTTGTTTTGCTACGTTAAGTTCCTGTAGCATGTTGATTGCTTGCTCTGAACATTGCTACCTGATGCTGTTTCAGCCATGTTCAGTATTTTCACTAAGTCTGTGAAGCTGATATCTTTTGCATTTTTGCCATGCTTGTTTGAATCTGTTATTTTGTGAACTAGCCGTAGCTCAGTGTTCATCTTTTGTCAAGCATCTCCTGTAGATTACTGTCATATTCTTTGTTGCTATGTTGGGGTGTTGTAACATAGTTACTTGATGTATTCTAAGTGCTATCTTGCTGTTAATCGCAGATTCGTGTCATTCTTGTTTTGCTTGCCATTTGCAAACCATGCATCCGTTTCCGGTGATCTTTATATCGATTTCGACCGAAATCATCTCATCTTTCCAGTGGCATACTTGGTTTGCCAAGTTACTACCTTGTTCATCCTTTTTCTTCCGGAGCACGCATATGCATCGCATATCATATTTCGCATATCATGCATGTTTTGCATCTTGTTGCTTGTGCTTTTCCCGTGATTGATTGTGGTTACATTGCTTGTGTTCTTGCTGTGGGTAGAGCCGGGAGATGAGTTCATGAACGAGGAACCTATTGAGTACGCTTACGAGGATCAAGCTTTCGACAACTCTGAGAACCTTACAGGCAAGATGGCCATACCCTCGAAATCACTTCTATCTTTGCTTTGCTAGTTGTTCGTTCTATTGCTATGCTGCACTACCTACCACTTTCTATATCATGCCTCCCATATTGCCATGTCAAGCCTCTAACCATCCTTTCCTAGCAAACCGTTGTTTGGCTAAGTTACCGCTTTTGCTCAGCCCTTCTTATAGCGTTGCTAGTTGCAGGTGAAGTTGAAGTTGGTTCCATGTTGGAAGATGGATATTTTGGAATAGCACAATATCTTTTATTTAATTAATGCATCTATATATTTGGTAAAGGGTGGAAGGCTCGGCCTTATGCCTGGAATTTTGTTCCACTCTTGCCGCCCTAGTTTCCGTCATACCGGGATTATGTTCCTTGAGTTTGCATTCCTTACGCGGTTGGGTGATTTATGGGACCCCCTTGACAGTTTGCCTTGAATAAAACTCCTCCATCAAGGCCCAACCTTGGTTTTTACCTTTTGCCACCTAAGCCTTCTTCCCTCGGGTTTTCGCGAACCCGAGGGTCATCTTTATTTTAACCCCCGGGCCAGTGCTCCTCCGAGTGTTGGTCCAAACTAGAGCACCGTGTGGGACCGTCCCTTGGCAACTTGGGTTACGTTGGTACCTGTACGCTTAGCTTATCCGGTGTGCCCTGAGAACGAGATATGTGCAGCTCCTATCGGGATTTGTCGGCATAGCGGGTGGTCTTGCTGGTCTTGTTTTACCATTGTCGAAATGTCTTGTAAACTGGGATTCCGAGACTGATCGGGTCTTCCCGGGAGAAGGTTTATCCTTCATTGACCGTGAGAGCTTATAATGGGCTAAGTTGGGACACCCCTGCAGGGTATTATCTTTCGAATGCCGTGCCCGCGGTTATGAGGCAGATGGGAATTGGTTAATGTCCGGTTGTAGAGAACTTGACACTTGACTTAATTAAAATACATCAAGCGTGTGTGTAGCCGTGATGGTCTCTTTTCGGCGGAGTCCGGGAAGTGAACACGGTTTGAGTTATGCTTGAATGTAAGTAGTTTTAGGATCACTTCTTGATCATTTCTAGCTTCGCGACCGTTGCGTTGCTTCTCTTCTCGCTCTCATTTGCATATGTTAGCCACCATATATGCTTAGTGCTTGCTGCAGCTCCACCTCATTACACCATCCTTTCCTATAAGCTTAAATAGTCTTGATCTCGCGGGTGTGAGATTGCTGAGTCCTCGTGACTCACAGATTCTACCAAAATAGTTGCAGGTGCCGACGATACCAGTGCAGTTGACGCAACCGAGCTCAAGTGGGAGTTCGACGAGGAACGTGGTCGTTACTATGTTTCTTTTCCTGATGATCAGTAGTGGAGCCCAGTTGGGACGATCGGGGATCTAGCATTTGGGGTTATCTTATTTTCATTTGGATTTGACCGTAGCCGGTCTATGTGTGGATTTTGGATGATGTATGATTTAATTTATGTATTGTGTGAAGTGGCGATTGTAAGCCAACTCTCATTATCCCAGTCTTGTTCATTACATGGGATTGTCTGAAGATGACCCTTCTTGCGACAAAACCACAATGCGGTTATGCCTCTAAGTCGTGCCTCGACACGTGGGAGATATAGCCGCATCGTGGGCGTTACAGTCAGACAAGCTTTTATCTTCCAACTCTCCAAGTTGTTGTTTGGCTGAACCAACTAGCTCAGGGGTATCCAACACGGATTCTTGGAGAAACAGTGGTTTATTCGAAAACCAACTTGATCACGAACTCAACATATCGGTCAGGTGACGACCTGGTGATACTTCAGTGAAGATATCCAGAAAATCACGAACCATCAAAATGTTATTAAGCTCGGGCGCAATCTTGCTTTCGAGGAAGATGATATGATCAAAAGGGCGAGGGATTGACACAATAATAACTCATTGATCGAAGAGTGCACAAAAAATAAGGACTAGGAAGCACGATCATTCTTAGGATGATGACTCAATAACCAGCACTCTAAGAATGAGAGTATTGTCCATTAACTACCAAGCAACATGGTTGCTAGGAGTATTGATTTCACACATCACGATTCACTTGTCGTCATTCCGGTTACAATAACACGGGAACCGGGGAATGAATAGCTATGGCGAGAAGTATCACTACGTCAAGAACTCATAGAAGGTTGTGCAATTCCTATGATATTCCCGACATACAGAGGGCAACACTCCAATGTATAGCAGAGCAAAAGCTGGATTGGCATTTTGATCTGCAGAGCACAACTACTTTGACCCAATCTTGGATATGGATGAGGTACTGGAGTTTGTTTCACCTAATCATTCCGAAATAGAATGGCTTGACGGACCATAAAAATAATAGGCATCGATGACACGAATGCATACATACTCTTGACTATCAATTGATAGATGAAGGTCAGAAGACAACTAAAGAGGGACAACTCAAAAGAACATATGATTTTCTGAGTTGTGGATGCATGGACTAGCATGTCGAACGAGTTCAACATATTTTCTTCGGATAACCCATACAAAGAGGTTGAACTGGTAGAGTTACAATATAGAACGGAGAACTCATCAAGATCACTCCTATTGTGATCTTTTGGTTCAAAAGAACCTCTACCATAAGCAGTTCATGGCATTCGGAGGAAGGAAATACCACGGACCTCGAGGACTATCGCAAAGGTTACTAATATCCTAAAGGAACTAGCAACACTATCAACAGGAAGTGAGTAGAGTGATTCTTGGGTCAAGAACCCAGGAGTAGAATACCTACTACTAAATGGCATCACGGGATGCTTTCGAGAATGATGGCTAGAATCATCACACTAGAACACAAAACATGGCTAGATTACTAGGTGATCCACTAAGATGCATAGGGTCGTAATACTAGCTCCAACATATATGTCAAGGCAATGGAGTACCTCAACAGACCGTTTAGTGTGCTTAATCTGGCCCAAAAGGACATCGGGAACTGGGAGGAAGGATTTGCAAATACATCAGACTATTTAGAACCCTGGGATGACTCGGACATCATAACGACTGTAAATGCTCGAAAAAGATTTGAGACATCCTGCAAAATGATGGCATAGCCACTCAACATCACAGTAACAAGGTTCTGAGGCCAGCTATGAACATACGAAAGTAGTAGGAACAAAACTGAGGCTTAACCAACAATCCTATAAGTCAACGGATTAGTAACACATGATCCTCATAGAAAGATGAGAAGCCTAGTTCTTAATCCCCGTAGAAAAAAAGAGGTTGACTCATATTTGAAGGCATAGGGTAAAGGAGTAAAAAGAGCCTTACGTTCCCTTCCACAATCAACTTCCTTATATAACTAAAGCATTTCTAGACTCAACTTCGACCAGTTTGGCCTGGTAATCCTACAGGCAGTCAGGCTCTGATAGCAAGGCTGTCAGGAACCCGATTCTAAGTCACACCGATCTAGCATGTAACACCTCATATCACTTTGCGGCCTCACGCACGGTATTCCCACGGGTGTCGCCTTACCTAGCCCGGGGCCGTTTGCGCCTTTTGGCTCACATATATGATAGTGTCACTAGCATCCATATGATAGAGAACCCGGGCCGACATGAGTAGTCATGAACCCAAAGTGGCACTAACTTACGGGGATAGGCATACATGAAACAACATTGAGCATGTCGGTCAGCAGCGTGTGAATCCGGGATGTAGCAACTGGGCTAACAGGACTCCGGGAACCCGGGCTGTAGCAGGCTAGCAGGACTCCGGATGTCACCGCGTGACATTTCCCTAAAGGGACAGACACAGGAACAAAGTGTATCACATGCCAGCCAGTCTAGGTGTTCCGGAGCAGTAGTGCTGGGCTAGCAGGACTCCGGTAAACCGGGCTGTAGCGGACTACCAAGGCTCAGTGGACGCACCAGACTACATTTCCCCATAAGAGAGGCTACCAAGGATAAACAACTAGATTGTCGGATCCCACACATACCAAGCATTTCAATCATACACACAATATGCTCAATATGTGCAAATACAACATGGCATCACAACAAGACTCTAGGACTCAGAGTATTTATTCATTAGGCTCCGAGGAGCCAAGTATTACAAACATGGGTCTCATGACCCAACATACAGAGCATACAAGCAAGAAGCACATGCGAAAGCTTAACTTGTCTGAGTACAGACAACTACAAATGAAGAAGGCTGAGAAGCCTGACTATCTACAAGACCCTCCCAAGGGTACAAGATCGTAGCTGAGGTAACAAGCTAAACGTCGAAGTCCACGTGGAACTACTAGCGAGACTGAAGTCTCTCTGCAAAACATAAATAAGCAAACGTGAGTACAAATGTACCCAGCAAGACTTACATCAAAACTATCTAGATATGCATCGGTATCAACAAAGGGGCGGTGGAGTTTAACTGCAGCAAGCCAGCTTTTACTCGGTGGCTATCCTGAACTACGACTGCAAGTAACTCTTTTGAGGTGGCGCACACGAGTCCACATATTCACCATACCAATACACCACTATGGATCTGCTCCCGTCTCCCTATGAGAACGCCATCCATAGTACTCACGCTTATCTTGCGCATTTTAGAGTGTCCACTTTCACTTGTCTATGAACTGTACAAGCAACCCAGAAGTCCTTTTCCGCGGACCCGGCTATTCGAATAGATGATGTTAACCCTGCAGGGGTGTACTTCTTCACACACGCTCTCGCCACTTACCACCATGTACACGTCGTGTATCTCGGCAACCTTCAAGCGGAAGCCTGGCGAGGGAGTTGGCCACGACCTGATTAACCACACAAATCTCTAGTCCAGGTTTATCGCCTATTCGGGTTCCATCCGCAAGGAGATCCGCCCGGGGTGTCGCTCACGGCCGCAAACGATGTGAGCAGGGTTCCCAAGCCCACCATCCGGGTGCCACTTGGTACACCATGCCACTGTGCCTAGTCTGTCCCAAGCCCACCTGTACCGGGTGCCACTTGGTAGACTACTAACACTACCTACAAACACCAGAAACTAGTTGCAACTCCTGGACAGAGATCGAGTTGATTAATAAGCCGAGAGGGGCCGATTTACCGGAACCCAATGTGTGGTAGTAACTGTTCATGGATCACAAACACAGAACTCAGTTCCTGAGGATGGCTGCAATGAGACAATCCACCATGTACTCCTACATGGCCTCTCACCGCTACCGTTACGAAATCGTGTTCACACACTTAGGTCTCAATGGTAGGACATGTTCACCACATTCCAATTCATCCCCGATGAATCAGACCTGACTCAACTCTAAGCAGTAGCAGGCATGACAAACAAGCATGAATGAGTAGGCACATCAGGGCTCAAACAACTCCTACTCATGCTAGTGGGTTTCATATATTTACTGTGGCAATGACAGGTAATGCAGAGGAAAGGGGTTCAACTACCGCAGCATGTAACAGTTGAATCGTTGTTGTCCTAATGCAGTAAAAGAGAGCAGGAGCGAGAGAGTGGGATTGTATCAGAATGAACAAGGGGGTTCTGCTTGCCTGGCACTTCTGAAGATAGGATAACTCTTCATCGGTGTCATCGAACTCATTGTCGGAACTACGTCCACTAAGAGGGGACAAACACCGGCAAACAAGAGGGAACACTGAAAGAACATGCGGTGCCCCCATGTTTGGTTTTGGTAATTGATGACAATCTCTATGGACTAATGGTTGCCTTGAGTTATATTTGAAGGATTTGTCCATAGGCATTTCTTGAAGTCCATGTGTTGGTTTCAAGGAGTTTATGTGGTGACCAAGGTGTTATTAAGGAATTATCCAAAGATTGGTCATGTGAGAGTAGAGCTTATTGCAAGCATGTCTTGAAGAAGAAGATTGTGTGATCATTCATGTTTACCTTCAAGACATCATCCAAATGAAGAGAGTTGGAAAGAGTCAAGGTTGATCAAGACTAAGTCAAGAGTGAACAAGTTGATCAACACACAAAGCGCACAAGATGTACCGAGAGGGATCAAGCGATCCCATGGTATGGTAAGCATTGTCAATTACGCTTTGTGTACTAACCCATGGTCTTCGTGAGAGTTCTTTGTGGGGTTAGGTTGCGGTGTGCAAGTTCAAGTGAAGCATCATGAAGAGATCAAATGCTTGAAGCTTGCCGTCCATTGTGGTGACAATGGACTTGTGAAGATGTTGCGGTGTGCAAGTTCAAGTGAAGCATCATGAAGAGATCAAATGCTTGAAGCTTGCCGTCCATTGTGGTGACAATGGACTTGTGAAGATGTGCGGAAGAGTGGCTCACCCATAGTGGAGCATGGGGGAGCAATCAACTAGTCTTCATCGAGCCAAAGAAACCAAGAAAGGTGGTCCAACTTGAGGGAGTCAAGATCGTCATCATCTAGCTCAAGTGGACCATGTGCAAGGCAAAGGTTTGCTCTTGATAGGTTTTCTATTTTACCGGTCTCATGATGGTAGTTGGGAGACCGGGTTATAGGATCGATTGCCGTACTATCAAGGGGGGCTCTCGATGAGTAGCTTGATCGTATCGTTCATAGAGAGCTCAAACCATTGCATCCTTGCATCATCTTTATTGGTTCTTGTTTGGTTCTTCTCTTTGTGAGTTTTGGAGCTTATGGTCATCTTGATGACAAGCTCGAGTTCATCGAAAACGGAGTTCACTCGCATCTTCTATGATGTTTTCGATGTTGAAGGTTATGCCGGTTCTTCTCGGTTGGAGGTTTCACTCCTCTATTTGTTGGCATACCTCCCCTGCCTCCCCTAACTTCCACCTGTTTTGATGCTACTCATCGTCTTGTATCCAACAAGCTTGAGTTTGCTCAATTCGGAGCTCATATGAAGAAGTTATGGCAGTTCTGGTTTTCTCCCTGCGGTAGTACCGCGGCCAGAGCGGCAGTACCGCTTATCGCCCCAAGCGGTAGTACTGCTGTCCAAAGCGGTGGTACCGCCTATGGCCATAAGCGGTAGTACGGCTACGGTTCCGCGCTGGTACCGCCTCGATTTTGGGTCTTGCATTTTTCGTGTCGAGTTTTGCAGTAGTTGCACGGCAGTAAGGCACGACAGTTCCGCCTATAAGCGGTAGTACCGCCCCGATGGGCGGTAGTACCGCTCCGGTCGGGCGGTAGTACCGCTACTACATTTTTGGTCCCATGTTCTGCTCCTCCAGCGGTAGTACCGCTGGGGTGCGCGGTAGTACCGCTTATGAGCGGTACTACCGCCCCAAGGTTCATGTTTGGTTGCTCCTTTTCCCTGCTTCTTCCGCCAGAGCGGTAGTACCGCTCGTGGAGCGGTAGTACCGCTCGTGTGCGGGCTGAGCACATAACGGTTGGATTTTTCCCCTTCTATAAAAGGGGGTCTTCTTCCCAATGAACCTTATCCTTTGAGCTCGTGTTCTTCCCCCATTGTTGACCTTCTTCAAGCTTGCTAACTCTCAATCCCTCCATGGATTCTTGCTAGTTTTTGAGGGAAAGAGAGAGGAGATCTAGATGCACATTTCCACCATTCACTTTCTCCTCTTTGTGAGGGGAACCCCTTGGATCTAGATCTTGGAGTTCTTGGTGTTCTCCTTCTTGTTCTTCTTCTCATTTTCCTCCCTAGCATTAGTTGCTTCGGTGGGATTTGAGAGATAAGGACTTGGGCACTCCGTGTGCCCTTGCCATTGCATTTGGTGCATCGGTTTGAGTTCTCCACGGTGATACGTGGAAGTTACAAGTTGAGAAGCTTATTACTCTTGGGTGCTTGGTGCCCTTGAGCTTGTTCCTCTTGGGTGCTTGGGCTCCCTAGACGGTTGGTGGTGTTCGGAGCTCAATCATTGTGGTGTAAAGCTCCGGGCAAGCGTCGGGGTCTCCAATTAGGTTGTGGAGATCGCCCCGAGCAATTTGATGGGTACCGGTGACCGCCCCCAAGGGTTGCCAAAGTGTACGGGTTCGGTGACCGCCCCCAAGGGTTGCCATTTGTACGGGTTCGGTGACCGCCCTCAAGGGTCCCTTAGTGGAATCACGGCATCTTGCATTGTGCGAGGGCGTGAGGAGATTACGGTGGCCCTATTGGCTTCTTGGGGAGCATTGTGCCTCCACACCGCTCCAAACGGAGATTAGCATCCGCAAGGGTGTGAACTTCGGGATACATCGTCGTCTCCGCGTGCCTCGGTTATGTCTTAACCGAACCCTTTACTTATGCACTTTACTTTGTGATAGCCATATTGTTTCTTGTCATATATCTTGCTATCACTTAGTTTTTTATCTTGCTTAGCATAAGTTGTTGGTGCACATAGGTGAGCCTAGTTGTTGTAGGTTTTGTGCTTGTCAAATTAACCGCTAGGTTTATTTCGCGTTTGTTCAAGCCTAAACCGTAATTATTTTAAAGCGCCTATTCACCCCCCCCCTCTAGGCGACATCCACGATCTTTCAAACCAATCAATGCAATGAAATAATATGATGCATGATCATGACATGTCAAGAATGTTATGATTTACACTCATGCATCTAGCAATAGTTTAAATGAAGTCCATATGAACTAAGGGTTCATATGCAAACTTCATATTTAGCATTTAAAATGCCATTATCATGTTCTCACCTATACAGCAGGTAAACTTAGTTTTACATGCATGAAAATGATACAGATGGATAGATTGCATTTTTTGATAATTTTTCATACATAAATTATTTTATTTAGAGTTACGGTTGAATTTCTATGATTTTTAGAAGGTTTAGCTATTTTCTGAAATTTCCTGAATTATTTTAAATCCAGAAAATGGTTAACTGCATCAACATGACGTCGGTATGACATCATCAAGTCAACAGGGGCGGTCCAGGTCAAACCTGGCCAGTGGGGCCCACTGGTCAGTGACCCAATTAGTTAACAATGGTATTTAGCCTAACTAAAAGGATTAGTGGGCGCTGGGGCCCACTGTCAATGTCACCGGGTTAAACTAACCACGGGGTTAGTGGCTAACCTAATCCGCCACGACACCTAACCGGCGATTAGCCGCTGGTGCTAAGCAGAACGCGGCGGCGCTCCTCATTCGGACCATCTCCGGCGACGAGAGCTCGCGTGGCTGGGCGCTACGGGCTCAGCGTGACGCAACATGTCGAGTGGTGGCTGCGGCAGGTGCGGAGGTGGGCTTTAGCGGCGGCAGCGGTGCTCGGGCTAGCTCGTGCTCGGGGCTGCAGCTTGCGAGCGAGCGAACTAGGCATCTGGGCATCATCTACGGCGCTCGAGGAGCAAGATGGAAGGAGGCACAGGTCGGAGGGGGCTCGGCAAGGACGAGCTCGTCATCCATGGCGGACGGCGGCTTCGGTCACGGTGGGAGGAGCGGCTAGAGGATGCGAGGGACATCGGGGAAAAGGGGAAATGGAGCAGGAGCTCACAGGGGGTCAGTTGGAGTAGACGACAAGCTCGGGGGCGTCCTTTCGGCGATGAATCGGTCGGCGACGACCGACGACCGTGCTCGGAGAGGACCCGTCGATGGCGACGTTTTCGGGCACCTGAGGGCGCGTTCTTCCGCGGGGAGCTTCACGGTGTCGATGCGGATCCGGTGGTCATGACGGAGAGGCGAGGCGTGCACGGTGGCCACGTGGGCGAGCGGCGGTGTGGTTCGGCCATGGAGACGGGAGGCGAGGGAGAGAGCAGGGAGGGCGAGTGTGGAGGTCAAGTGGATCACGACGGCACCGAGGAGACGACCAGCGGCGTCGCGCTGTCCTCGAACGCAGGCAAGCAACCTGGTGGCATGGCGTCCGCGTGCGTGTGCGTTGTTCCCCCCGGCCTACTGGCGTGAGGTAGGGGATGACTGGCATCGGCCAGTCAGCTAGGCCAACCAGCTGGGCCGCAGGTGAGCCCAGGTAAGGATTTTTCCCTTTTTTGTTTTCTTTTCTATTTTTGACATTTGTTTGATTTAGTTTTAGGCACTAAATCATTTTATTTTCTTCTGATAAATTTTTATAGGGAGTATTTGGATTATTCCAGAGCCCCTCACATTTACCCAGAATTATTGGACATATATGAAATATATAACATATATATATCCAATGCAAATAATTATTGCATTAGTTCCAAATGCCCAAAATAAATATTTGTGAGCTCCTAAAAATATTGGTTTGAATTTTACCTCTGACCAATATTTTCAGAGAGGAACATGAACATTTTCTTGGACCTATTTGGAGCAATTTTATCTTGGTCATTTCCAGAAATGATTTCTGAGGCTTTCACATGTCCCCATTTCAAGTTCATTAAAATATAAACATGATGCAAACAACAGTAGCTAGCCTAGAGCATACCAAAACTAGGGATGTGACACCTTCTCCCGCTATAAATGAGGAGGGGGCCCAGCCCCCGTCGCTCATCTCTTCCTGCTCTGCTCGCTTCTTCTTCCTTGCTTCATTGCTAGTAGGGACACCCATGGCGCTTGCGAAGAGGTTCTCGACCGCAGAGAAGGGGAAGACCCGCTAGGAGGAGCCCGTCTTACCGCCGCCCAAGAGGGGGCTCGGCCGTCCCCGCAAGCACACCGCGACCCCCGCCGCGGCCCCTCGCGGTCGCGGCGGCGCCTCTTCACGTGGTGCGAGTCGCCCAGGTCGTGGCAGACCCGTCAACGAAGGGAGGCGTCCATGGTCGCACGGCCTCCCCGGCCATGCTTCCACTCGGAGGAGGTGCTGCCGGAGTTCGTCGTGTGGTCGGAGAACCCGGCCGGCACCTGGCTTCAGCTCCCACGCTTCTTCGTCGGCAAGCTGCCGGCCACAGGTCCAGGCGGGCTCTGGTTGCAAGCTGATGGCTGCTGCAGCAAGGCTTCGTGGGTCGTGGTCGAGGTCTCTATCGCGGGCAACGCAGCCCTGGCCCGTGGCTGGCAGACGTTTGCCCGCACGCGCGGCCTGGGCCGGCGGTGCACCCTCCACTTCAAGTACGATGGCAACGCGACCCTCTATGTGAGGGTGTTCCGGGAAGATGGTTGCCGCGTAGGGTGCTGCCCTGAGGAAAACGACGGCGGCGAGGTGCTCAGCCTCGGCGACGACCATGACGAGGGCGAAGGCGGGCTTGTCCTCGGCGACGCCCGTGCCTCGCCCAGCTACGGCGACTCTTTTTCTGGCGACAGCTCCAGCAGCGGCGGCTACGACCCGGTGTCGCGCCCGCTTCGAGGGCGGCAGCGGGTCGTCTCGTTGCCGCGCCCCAGTGAAGCGCGAGTAGGGGTCTGGCTGAGCCCGGGATAGCGCCATGAGCCCATCATCACGAACTGCTGCTGGGGCATGCGCCACTTTTGTTTCGTTCTTCCTTTTCTTCCTGCATCAAGAGATAGACAAGTATGGGGCCCCGTAGGGGCGTGCAATGAACCATGATTTCCAAGTTGCTATGCTATGTTTATTGTTCATGTGTTATGTTGCAGCATCGACGTTGTATGTAGGCGCGTAGGAATAACTTAGCTTGATGTGCTCGAAGTAGTTTCCGCCTCATGAGGTGCGCATTTCCCAATACCTGGCGAGGCCTCCTTGGCTTGGGAGGCGCCTAGGAACTGCAAAAATTCGTTAGGAAACTCTTATTCTTCCAATCCCTGGTCGCAGGCACAGCCGGCCATGACCCAGCGCTTCGCATCACGGTAACCGAGGGGCATGGATTGAGAGAGGTGCGCCAGCTTGCGAGCTTGAGCGCGGGTGCCTCGTGAAGAACAGGAAAAAGCACTCACGAGGGCCTGTCCAGCCCCCTCGCGAGGCATGCAAGGAAGAGTACGGGTCAAAACAAGGAACCGAGGGCAGAAAAGAAGGCAAAAGGCGATGGAACCAAGCAGGTAGAGAACACCAGAAAGCAATTTTTCATTAAAGAGGGCAAGCCAACTGCGGAAAGCAAATGAAAAGCCGTGTCCCGCACCTAGTCTAGTTTTCTCACCAGCGCAGAGCTAAGTGCTGCCACTAGGACGTGGGAGGGAGCCCTCGAGGCCTGAGGGCGGCACTCCTGAGACTCCGGGGCGTGTACAGCCCCACTCATTATTACGTGAGAGTGTCACGAGCGGAGACCTTCACAGGCACTGGGCCTTGCTTCACAGGTGCCGTGCCATGCTTCATGGGTAGAACTTCCGGAGGTGCTGGATGTTCCTGGCGTTCTGGATGGGGACCCCATCCTGCGTCTCCAGGCGCGCGGCGCCAGGCCTAGAGACGTGGGCGACCCTAAATGGGCCCTCCCACATGGGTGAAAGCTATTGCAGCCCTTCCCTGGAGAGCACCCGCCTTAGGACGAGGTCACCCACCTCGAGCGTCCTGGAGCGGATGCTGCGGTAGTGATACCGCCGCAGCGCCTGCTAGTATCTTGCTGCTCATAGCGTGGCTTCATGGCAGCATTCCTCCCCCGGCACAAGGTCCATCCCCCGCATGGCGTCCTACTACGTCTCATCAAACGCCAGGACCCGCGCGGAGCGATGCTTGACCTCGTGAGGGAGAACCGCTTTTGCTCTGTAGACGAGGAAGAACGGGGTCTCGCCTGTTGGCTTGGTGGCGGTGGTGCGGATGGACCACATCATGGACTGGAGCTCGCCGTGCCAGGCCCTGCCGCAGGCCTCGAGCTTCTTTTTGAAGGTCTTGATCTTGAGGCCTCTCAGGAACTCCGCGTTGGCGCGTTCGGCCTGGCCATTGCTCCTGGGGTGTGCCACCGAAGCGTAGCTGATCTGCGTTCCAGGGTTAGCCCAACATGTCTTGAAGAGATTCCTAGTGAACTGCGAGCCGTTGTCGGTGATGATGCGATTAGGGACCCCGAACCGGCTCACGAGACCCTTGATGAACTTGACCACGGATCCGACCGGGATGGTGCGGACAACTTGTACCTCCGCCCACTTGGTGAACTTGTCGATGGCGACGTAGAGGTAGCGGTAGCCCCCAGGCGCTCGGGGGAATGGGCCCAAGATATCGAGTCCCCAGACTGCGAATGGCCACGAGAGCGGGATGGTATGGAGGCCCTGAGCCGGCTGATGGATCTGCTTGGCGTGGAATTGGCAGGCCTCGCAGGACTTCACCAGCTCAGTCGCGTCGTTGAGCGCCGTAGGCCCGTAGAACCCGCTGCGGAATGCCTTGCCGATGAGGGTTCGTGACGACAAGTGGTGCCCGCAGTCTCCGCCGTGAATGTCAGCTAACAATTCTTTCCCCTGTTCCCTGTTGATACAACGTAGAGGAACGTCATTCGGCTGCTTCCTGTATAACTCACCGTCCTGGATGCAGTACGCCGTGGCCTGCCGGGTCACACGCTCGGCGCCCTCCTCTTTCTCCGGTAGTGTACTTGCGTCAGGTATTCCTTGAACTCCTTGGTCCAGCACCCTTCCTAAGGCTCAAGCGCCAAGAGTAGGCGCGTTCCCGAGGTCGGGCCGCAGGCTGGGGCTCCCGAAGCTGGTGGCTAGGGGAGCTCCTCCCGAGGCGGCGCCGGCCTCGAAAGCGGAGGTGCTGCCGACGGCTTGAAGAGCCGCTCCTCGAAGACGCCAAGTTCTTGGGGTAGTCGCTTGGATGCCCTTTTGGCGATGTCCCCAGCCTCCTTGTTGGTGCCACGGGGCTCGTGCTGCAATTCTAGACCCAGGAAATGCTTTTCCATTTTGCGTACCTCCGCGAGGTACGCCTCCATGTGCTCGTCCCTTGGCTCGTACACATTGTTGGAGAAGTTGATGAGGAGCTGCGAGTCGCCCCTGATGGTGAGGCGCTTCACCCCGAGGGCCACCGCAGCCTTAAGGCTAGCAATGAGGCCTTCGTACTCTGTGATGTTGTTGGAGACCTTCTCGCCATGCTGGAAGCAGAGCTACACGGCGTAGTAGAGCTTGTCCTGAGGAGGCGAGATGAGCACTGCTCCAGCTCCCGCGCCCTGGCGTGCGAACGCGCCATCGAAATACATGACGCAGCCATCTGGTGCTTCACTTCCTGGTGAGAGGAATCGATCCTCGCCCGCTTCAAACCATGGAGCATCGGTCCATTCTGCGACAAAAACGGCGAGCGCGGCTCCCTTGATGACCCTGGTTGTGCTGAGCTCCAACTGGAAAGCTTGCAGCTTGATGTTCCACTCGGCGACGCTTCCAGCAGCGTTGGGGCTCCTGAGTACCCTCTCCAGTGGGTAGGCTGAGACGATCTTGATTGGGTGACCTTGAAAGTAGTGCCGTAGCTTACGATAGGCTACCAAGAGCGCGAGCAAGAGCTTCTGAGGCATGGGGTATCGTGCCCTTGCATCCCGCAGAACCGTGCTAACAAAATACACTGGGTGCTCGACGAGGGCGGGCGCGTCGACGGGGCCTACATCCGTCGGAGGTTGAGGCGCCCCTGAGGCGATGGAACCCTCGAAGCCTGGTCGCTCATTGGGGCCTCTGCAGGCCCGAGGGCACCGTCTTGCAAAGCTTGGTTGTCCGTTGGCGTCGCCGCAGCCTTGCGGTGCCCTCTGGGTCTTGTATCACCCCAGCTGGGGGCGCAGCTCGGCGCGACACATCTTTGGCTTGGCGCTCTTCTCGGACCGCCACCAGAGCTGCGCTAGCAGAGTAAGGAGTGGCGGCGAGGTAGAGCACCATGGGCTCAAGAGGGCGGGGCGCCACCATCACCGGAGGGCTGGTCAGGTATCTCTTGAGGTTTTGAAACGCTTGGTCAGCCTCCGGGGTCCACTCCAATGGGCCCTTCTTCTTCATCAGCTTGAAGAATGGTAGGCCCCGCTCTCCCAGCTTGGAGATGAAGCGCCCTAGTGAAGTCACGCAGCCGGCAAGCTTCTGCATGTCCTTGAGGGTTTGCGGTGGGCTCATGTCGTCGATCGCCTTGACCTTCTCTGGGTTGGCCTCGATCCCCCTGTGGGACACGAGGAAGCCCAGCAGCTTGCCTGAGGGGACACCAAACATGCACTTCTCTTGGTTGAGCCGCAAGTTCACCTGGCGCAGGCTCGCGAAGGTATCCTCCAGGTCATGAATCAAAGTTCTCGCCTCTCGAGACCTTACCACAATGTCGTCGACGTAGGCCTCAGCATTCCTCCCGAGCTACTGACCCAGGGCGATGTGCATCAGACGTTGGAAGGTCGCGCCTGCGTTGCGCAGCCCGAACGGCATGCAAGTGTAGCAGTACACCCCGCACGGGGTTAGGAAGGTCATCTTCTCCACATCCTCTACCGCCATATTGATCTGATGATAGCCTGAGAACGCATCCAGGAAGCATAGCAAGTCGCACTCGGCGGTGGAGTCAACGATCTAGCCGATGCGTGGAAGCGGGAACGGATCTTGGGGACATGCCTTGTTGAGGTTGGTGAAGTCGACACACATGTGCTCCTTCCCGCCTTTCTTTGGCACGACGACGGGGTTCGCCAGCCACTCGGGGTACCGAACCTCGCGGATGACACCTGGTGCCTCCAGCTCGCGGGTTTTCTGGACGATGAAGGACTGCTTCTCCGTGGACTGTCGCCGCGCCTTCTGCTTCACAGGCACATTGGGGCACACCGTTAAGTGATGCTCGATCACCCCTCTCAGGACCCCTACCAGCTGCTTGGGTTCCCAGGCGAATACCTCCTTGTTGGCGTGCAAGAACTTCACCAATGCATCCTCTTGATCTGGGTCGAGGTTGGCACCTATGGTGAAGGTAGCTCCGGAGGACCCATCTTCCTCGACCGGCACCTGCTTGGTTTCCGCCCGGTCTTGAGTGAACAACTTCTTCTTCTTGGCTGGTACGGCCTCCTTAACTCCGGCGGCGACCTCGTCGGCCGGCCGCGCTACCGCGGCGGTCTTAAGGGCAAGCTTGAGTGCTACCAGAGCTTCCTTGGTATCTCCAACTACGGTGAGGACGCCCTTGCTCCCGGGCATCTTCATGAGGTTGTAGGCCGGATGGGTTGCCGCCATAAAATGAGCCAGAGCCGGGTACCCGAGGATGGCATTGTACGGGAGGCAAATTTGGGCGATGTCGAAGTTGATCAGCTCAGTGCGATAGTTGTCGCGGGTGCCGAAGGTCACGGGAAGACGGGTCTGCCCAGGGAGCTGGAGGAGCCGCCGCCGACCCCGGAGAAGGGCTTGCTGGGGCGGAGCCGCTCGAGCGGTACGTGGAGAGGCTAAAAGCCTCCATAGAGAGCACGTTGAGGCTGGCGCCGCCGTCGATGAGGGTCTTGGTGACGGCTACGCTGCAGATGGTGGGCGTGCAATGCATCGGGAGCACGCCCGAGCCGACGGTGGTGACAGGGTGATCCCCCGAGTCGAAGGTCAGGTCGGCCTTGGGCGCCACCCAACCCGGCGGAGCCCCCTGCCGCGCGGAGGTGGCGCCGATGTGGCAAAAGAACGGCTTGGTGTGACGACCCGAGGGCGGCGCTTGCGAGTCGCCGAGGAGGGCCGCAACGGCAGGGGCCGCCGGTGCCGCGAAGCACGCAGCAAAGAGGCTGCGCAGCTCCTCCCAAGATGCCACCGTGGATCCTGGGAGGTTGAGTAGACAGGCGCGCGGTGCACCAGTGAGGGCCACGGGAAGCCAGTTGGCCATGACCTTGTCGTCGCCCCCGGCCTTCAGGACGGCCTCCTCATACGCCAGCAGGAAGCCGATGGGTCCGCCACGCCGTCGTAACGCGGCGACATCTCTGGCTTGAATTGGGTGACCACTGCACCCGCCGCAAAGCGGGGGCTAAGGCTTTGAGCCCCCTGGCCCCGCCATGGTCATCCATCATCACAGCTGGAAGAGCAACACCGGCCATGGGGGCAAGGTGTTGCAGTGACAGAGCATGGATTGACGGAAGGAAAGCTTCGACGCACCCCTACCTGGCGCGCCAAATGTCGGATTTCGGGTTCCGGCAAAACCCTCGAGGTTTGAACACTGGGGTGCGCACGAAGATCTCTCCTCCCCTAGCTCACGCCCTCACCGCAATCTCAAAGCATAACGTGTCGAACTCACAGAACGAGAGACACGAGGTTTATACTGGTTCGGGCGACCAATGTGGTGTAATACCCTACTCCAGTGTGGTGTGGTGGATTGCCTCTTGGGCTGAGGATGAACAGTTACAAGGGAAGAACAGCCTCCTGAGGAGAGGTGCTCTTGTGCTTGGAAAGCTTGCGAGGTGACAGGTGGTCTGAATGATCCGTCCCCCTACTAAGGTGGTGGCTAGTCCTATTTATAGAGGCCCTGGTCCTCTTCCCAAATATTGAGCGGGAAGGGATCCCACAACGGCCAAATTTGAAGGGAGACAACTAGTACAAGTTATCCTGACTAAAGGTGGTCTTCGCCTGCCAAAGGCTCTGGTGGTGACGCCGTCTTGGGCTCTGTGGTGACCTCTATCCTGCCGTCCTGCTGGTCTTGGTCTCGTTCCACCGATATGGAAACCTTTGCCTGATGCTTCAGGACTCCTCACCTGTGCTTGCCTCTTTAGCACCAAAGAGGAAACGAGGACACTGCGCGCGCTGGCGCCCGCCTAGCCCCAGTCGTCATGGCTTACGTCACGGGAACCTCGCGAGGTGCCCCTGGCCTTGATCTCTCCACCCCTCGCGAGCCAGCCTGGTGAGGCCGCCCCCGAGGAGGTCTTGCGTCGTCCGCCTCGTGAGGCTTGGCCCCTCGTGAGGGTCTTGAGTGTTGCTGGTGAAGATGGGCCGTACAGGGCCGCGGGAGGAGCCACGCTGTGGGCCGCAGGCAGGCAAGTCTGGGGACCCCCGTTCCCAGGACGCCGACTTTATCCTCATGTAAAATCCATACAAACTGTTAAGCTTGAACTAAACATCACAATCCATGTACTCAGCTTATCCATCCAGGGTCCATGATAGTGCATCTATATCCTAGGGAAACACGTCGTATACCAATTGAAGATCTTGTTTCCTTCCTATGAATCAAATCCAATAACCCATTAACTACACCAATTATTAGATGATCCATTAATTCTACAAATCCAATATCTATGGCGTTCCACACGATCTTCTAACGTCCTAAAATCCCCAAATCCTTGAAAGGCTATCCTTACTATAGTAAGTCCACCAATTTCCATTATCACGATCTAATAAACTCCAATGTCAAGTTCATATAGAACCCTAAATCAACTTTGATAACAATCCAACTTTCCTAGTTTATTGTCCACCGAGAAACATGGTATCACAATCGAGATTATCGGACTAAATCCAATCTAATCGAAACCATGTAGTCCCATTTATCATCAATTCCCTAGTAGGATCACCTATTTAAATCCAAATCTCATGTCCAACGAGAATTTCTACTATTCCTCCAAGTCATTTTCTTAACATTACTACTTCCTATCAATATCCCCTAGTTGAGTCAAATCCTTATGCTACCAAGAATTTCAGCTTGTGATCATAATGGTCCTACTAAATCCAATTTACTCAGGGTAACGAAAGCTATGCTACTCTATTAACATGATCCCACCAAGTTCATCTACAAACATGAAAGCCTCATAATCCACCCAAGAGTCTCTGATATTCCTTAAGGTACCTATTATAGCCTCGTCAAGTCATTTGTCCTCAATTTTGTCTTCCCTATGGCATCGTCAGTTCTGGTGCTATCTTAGGATGATAATGTGCTCATTCACTATGCCCACTAGTTCCACAATGAACCCGGTGATGAGCAAAGGTTACTTAA
Organism: Aegilops tauschii subsp. strangulata; assembly: GCF_002575655.3. NCBI lineage: Eukaryota > Viridiplantae > Streptophyta > Magnoliopsida > Poales > Poaceae > Aegilops > Aegilops tauschii. Next base: position 364,232,685 of record NC_053041.3, on the reverse strand, counting down.
GCTTAACTGGTTCTCTTGCAATTTCATAGGTTAAGCACATGGTTATGGATTCGAGTTGGCATATCTCATGAAGTCTCGAAGGGTCTAGGGATGGGTTTCCAGTCTTGAGGGGTAACATAACTCTACGGGGCTAGACTTGGCCTAGGAGGCCGCAACAAAAGTCTTCAGTGCTAGTGGGTTGCCGAGGGGGGATCCTTGGTGCATCTTGTCTTGCTGGTCTTCAGTTGATGAAAGAGACGAGAGGTAAAAGTAGCATAGAGGAGGGGGGAATGCCTAAAGGGGGTTCTATAGTGCAAGTGCAAACAAACAGGTGCCAAAAGGGCCAAACACTAGCAACGAGGTAGGTGATTTAGTCGCGTACTTGTTGCTTAAGGAAAAAAGGCGACCTATATCCAAACAAAAACAAATAAGACAAGCAACACCCAATCATGGTTCTATTTGAACCATCATATGAACACGACTTCGCATAGGGGACACACGACTCATCCTACCCTAGGGGTTCTCGGACTCAGTAGGCGTGCTTTGCTTCATGTCTCGAAGGGAAGGACGTGCAGTCTTCTGGGTCTTCCTCAGGTGTCGCTAAGTTTCTTGTCGTTGTTCGATAAAACGATTCGGGTCGAGCCTGAAGAATCTTCAACAACTTCTCGCCTGATGAGGTGATGGGGTGAAGGTGGCTCCTCGTAGCCGGCATTGACTCGGTCTTCTGTTGTCTTCTTAATCATGATGATCCCTTTTGCCTTCTAAGGCATCGACGGTACCAGGTAGGCAATCCTTTATGCAATGACATTAATAAGGCATAGTAGAGGTCCAACATGTGGGTTATATGGATGACTATCGACACCAAGGGAGGGGGATGAAGAGAATCGTTTTCCTACTATAGTGAGGTGGACCAAATGGCGAGGTTCTTATCCACCGGTGGTTGCCGATGCAACAATGGTAAGGACATGGTTGCTCTATTAGCGATTTATATCAAGAACATGCACATCCTATACCCTGGTCATCTTAGGCCAAAGTTACATCATCCTGGGGCACTGTCAAGGGTTTCACCATCTTCCGAGTCTTGATTTCCTCATCCCTCGAGATGGTTGAGGGAGTCCTGGATTAAGGGGTCCTCGGGCGTCCGGCCTGTTGGACATGGGCTGGACTGATGGGCTGTGAAGATACAAGACAAAAGTCTCTCACCGGTGTCCGGATGGGACTCTCCTTGGCGTGGATGGCAAGCTTGGCGCTCGGATATGAAGATTCCTTTCTCTGTATCGACTTTGTACAACCCTAGTCACCTCTGGTGTCTATATAAACTGGAGGGTTTAGTCCATAGGGGCAATCATAATCATACAGGCTAGGCTTCTAGGGTTTTAGCCATTATGATCTCGTGGTAGATCAACTCTTGTAATACTCATATTCATCAAGATCAATCAAGCAGGAAGTAGGGTATTACCTCCATAGAGAGGGCCCAAACCTGGGTAAACATCGTGTCCCCTGTCTCCTGTTACCATCGACCTTAGACGCATAGTTCGGGACCCCCTACCCGAGATCCGCCGGTTTTGACACCGACGTTGGTGCTTTCATTGGGAGTTCCGCTGTGACGCTGAAGACAGGATTGATGGCTCGCCTTGTTATCAAGGATAGTATCACCTCCGGAGGAGCCCTGGCCTCAGGCCAAACCCTCCGGTTGGGCGGCTTTACCATGACCGCCCGAACGGCCGTCAAGCCGACAATGACTTCTCGGGTCATGGAAAATCACCTCCGTGTTGACCCCGAATACTCCAAACGGATAGATCCGACGGAGTTGTCATCTTTAAACGAACTCCTAGATTGCATCGCCGCCTTGGGGGTCGCTACAGACTACGATCGGATTGGGCTTAAACCCGATCAGAGAGAAATCAAATCTCCGCCGATCACCCACCAGATAGTGGTAGTAGAGTAGCAAGACAAAAAATCTTTCTCTATATTGAAGATGAACTATGTTCGGATTTCCGAGCTCGAATAGCCGGATACCTGTCCGTGGAACGACGTGCCCTGTCCTCCAAACCTAGAATTGGATGATGGGCCTGAAAAAGCAGTTGATATCCCGGAGCCTGAACCATTAAGCTCGGAGATTTCTCAAACTCCGGATCACAAATTGGGTAAGGGTTCGGATTTAAAACCACCCACCCACTCAGATATACGCGATCTCATGTACATACGGCAGCTGTCTCAGGATACAGTCCATCACTTTTGGGCCAGATTCCTCCTTGTCAAAGACAAGATGAAAGATTGCCGTGATGAAGACGCGATCTCAGCATTCTTCAATAATTGCACGGACGTAGGAATCCTCAACGCCATCAACCGACGTCGCGTATTACACTTCGCTGACTTGGCAACCATCGTACAGAAGTACTGCGCAATGGAAAGCGCCTGGAAAACTCAGGTAGCTCGCTGGGAACCACCGGTTTCCACTCAACCCTTCGTCCGGGCAAAAAGGATGCACCCTCGCGGGGCACCCGAACCAATAGTAAAGAAATCTAAGCCCATTACGAGGCGCGGAACCGTTCTGGAGGGATCGCTCGATAGGCCATGCAAAATACACACAACACCGAATACCATACGAACCCACAGCCTTAGAGCATGTTGGATACTCCGTCAAGTGGCCAAGAGCGGCGAGGATATCCTCAGCAAAAATATCCCAGAGAAACACCCCCCGAAAGACGACGACCTCAATGTATTGACGGTCTTCAAGACTTTTGCTTCAAACAACCGGCGCAAAAGGGCCCTCCGCGAGCTCGCCGAAGTCTGCCAAGTCACAGCAACAAACCCTTGGAACGACACGACCATAACCTTCAATGGAAGTGACGAACCAAAATTCTGGACAGTCCGGGCACCGGCCGCCTTGTTCCTCAATACAATTGTGGACGGTTTTCGGCTCACCAAAGTGCTCATGGACGGCGGCAGCGGACTAAGCCTCATCTACGAGGATACACTCAACAGAATGGAAATAGACAGGAGCCGCATCGAGCAAAGCAGCACGACCTTCCGAGGAATCATTCCCAGTGGGGAGGCGCGATGTGCGGGAAAAATCACACTTGACGTGGTATTCGGCACGCTAGAGAATTATCGGTCCGAAGAGATAACCTTCCAAGCGGCCCCTTTCAACAGTGGATATCACGCCCTATTGGGGCGAAATGCATTTAAACGCTTCCAAGCTATACCTCATTACGGGTACATGAAGCTCAAGATGCCTGGCCCAATGGTATCATAACTCTTGCCAGTGATGCGGACATAGCACTCTGTGCCGAAAACAAAACCACATCCCTGGCCCTCGAGGCACTGCCTGAAGCCCTCGCGGTCGAAGAGCTAACTGCGTCACGCTCTACTGTGGATAGGGATGATGTAATCCTGGACAAGCGACCCAAATCCACCTCCTTGAAACCAGCAGATGAAATAGTCAAATTTCAAGTCCACCCGACGGACCCCAAGAAGATAGCATCCATCGGGGCACAGCTCGACCCAACGGTTGACGCCGCGCTATGAGAGTCCCTGCACGAGAACTGGGACATATTCGCCTGGCACCATTCTGATATGCCAGGAATCCCACGCAGGTTGGCCGAACACAGCCTCAACATATTGAAGGGATATAAATTGGTCAAGCAAACACTGTGGCGCTTTTTCGAACCCAAATGACAAGCTATGGGGGAGGAGCTAGCCAAGTTAATCGAGGCCGGATTCATCAGAGAAATAAAACACCCGGACTGGCTAGCAAACCTGGTGATGGTGCCAAAGAAGGATAAATCCTGGCGCCTATGCATCGATTTCAAAGACCTCAACAAGGCCTGCCCTAAGGATCCCTTCCCCCTCCCTCGCATAAATCTGATTATTGATGCTATTGCAGGACCCGGTTCACTGTGTTTCCTCGACGCATACTCCGGATACCATCAAATCAAAATGAAGGAGTCCGACCAAGCCGCAACGGCATTCATCACCCCATATGGGCCGTTCTGCTTCAACACTATGCCCTTCGGGCTCAAAAACGCCGGGGCCACCTACCAACGCATGATTCAAACATGCCTCGAGAAACAGATCGGCAAGATAGTTGAAGCATATGTGGATGACGTCGTCATCAAAACTAGGCACGTCGAGTCATTGATAGACGATCTGCTTCTCACATTCGACAACCTCCGTTCATATGACATCAAGCTCAATCCGGAAAAGTGTGTTTTCGGCGTCCTCGCTGGAAAACTACTGGGCTTCATCATTTCCAAAAGAGAAATTGAAGCGAACCCAGCCACAATCCGAGCTTTGTCTCAATTGGCTACGCCAACAGACCTTAAACAGGTCCAAAAACTAGCCGGGTGCGTGGCAGCTTTAAGCCACTTTATCTCCAGACTAGGAGAAAAAGCAGTGCCACTCTATCGCCTTCTCCGATGCACCGAGCCCTTCGAGTGGACGGATGCGGCAATGGCCGGACTGGAGGAAATAAAGGTTCTTTGAGCGAGCAACCCAATCCTGGCCGCACCCAACGTCGGCGAACCCAGGCTGTTATACATATCGACAACGCACCAAGTGGTGAGCGCGGTGCTCGTCGTCGAACGAGAGGAGGACGGACACAAATTCCCGCTTCAGAAGCTGGTATACTACGTATCCACTGTCCTCACACCATGCAAATCCTGGTTCCCTCATTACGAAAAGATAGCATACGCGGTCTTCATGGCATCCCGGAAGCGGCGACACTACTTCCAAGAGTGCTCGATCACGGTGGCTTCCGAAGTACCACTGAATGACATAATAAACAACCGCGATGCCACAGGCCGGATTGCCAAGTGGGCCATTGACCTCCTTCCATTCGACGTAACATACAAACCGCGCCGGGCCATTAAATCCCAAGTACTGGCCGACTTCGTCACCGAATGGACAGAGGCCGAACTCCCTAAAGAGTACGGCACATATTCCAACTGGGTCATGTACTTCGATGGCTCCAAAATGCTGGCGGGCTTAGGAGCGGGCGTTGTCTTAACATCCCCCGCTGGATACACAGTTCAGTACGTACTCCAAATATATACACAGACTCCAACAATGCAGCCGAATACGAGGCCTTACTGCATGGTCTTCGGATGGCCGTCTCCATGGGCATACAACGCCTGGAGGTGCGCGGGGATTCAAACCTCGCAATATCCCAAATAAATGGAGATTTCGACGCCAAAGATCCGAAGATGGCGGCCTATCGTAACGCCGTTCTCAAAATGTCAGCTCGGTTCGAGGGGCTCGAGTTTCATCATGTGGCTCGAGAAAGTAATCAAGCGGCGGATGTCCTTGCTCGCATCGGAGCCAAGCGCGACCCTGTCCCGCCTAACATATTTCTGGAAAGGATCTTCAAGCCATCCGTGGTGTGGCAAGGGGAGAGCGGCAACACCACTCCAGACCCGATTATACCCCCATATTCCGAACACAATACTGATATTATCGGGGGCTCAGCCACCGAAATAACACCATCGGCCCATCTTATCATGGCAGTCTTTGCCCCATGGACCGAACCCTTCTTGGCCTACCTTAATAGGCAAGAGCTCCCTGAGGATCAGAATGAGGCTCGCTGCATTGTCCGGCGCTCGAAAGCCTACAAGGTTCACGACGGAGAGCTCTACAAGAAAAGCGCTACTAGAGTACTTCAAAGATGTATCTCCGAAGAAGAGGGACGGCAGCTCTTGGCTGAAATTCATGCCAGTCTCGGTGGTCACCACGCCGCGGCTCGGGCCCTTGTAAGTAAGGCCTTTCGTACAGGCTTCTATCGGCCGACGACCCGAGCAGACGCACAGGACCTTGTCCAACGTTGCGTCGGATGCCAGCTTTTCGCCAACCAAAGTCATATGCCACCCACCGCTCTACAAACAATCCCCATCACTTGTCCTTTTGCGGTCTGGGGGCTTGATATGGTCGGACCCCGTAAAGGAGGAAGCCATAAGAAAAAATATCGGCTGGTCATGGTAGATAAGTTCACTAAGTGGATAGAGGCCAAACCAGTTAGAACGGCCGAAGCCGGACCAGTGATAGACTTCATATCCGGTGTCGTGCACTGTTATGGTGTCCCACACAACATCATCACCGATAACGGCTCCAATTTCACAGCCAATGAGGTGAAAACCTGGTGTGCTAATCTGGGCATTAAGCTCGATTACGCCTCCGTCTATCACCCGCAAACAAACGGTCAAGTTGAACGAGCCAATGGTCTTATTATGAGCGGCATCAAGCCTAGACTAGTGCGGTCTTTGAAGGAATCAGACAAGCACTCGGTTGAGGAGCTCGACTCTGTACTCTAGGGGCTGCGAACCACACCCAATCGCACTACCGGATATACACCCTGCTTCATGGTGTACGGCGCAGAGGTTGTGTTGCCCTGCAACATTATTCATGACTCACCTCGAGTGCGCATGTATGAAGAGAGAGAGGCCGAGCTTGATCGGTAGGACAGCTTAGATGCCCTGGAGGAGGAGCGCGACGTCGCAAAAGCCCGTTCCGCATTTTATCAGCAGCTGGCTCGCAGATATCGAAGCAGAGAAGTGCGGGCCAAGACTTATAATGTTGGCGAACTTGTTCTATGCTTGCCAGAGAAGAAAAAGGACAAACTCAAGCCCAAGCGGGAGGGTCCCTTCATCATTAATCAAGTTCTCACCGGAGGAGCGTACCGCCTGCGTGATGCATCAGACAACCGCCTAGAGCCGAACCCATGGAACATGGCCAGACTCCGAAGATTCTACGCCTAGAGCCGAACTCTTTGTTCGTCTTCTTCTCCCTTTTGTTTCCATTACTTTTTCATCTCTTTTCGTTTTTTTAGCTTTAAAGCTCTCGTGCGGCTAAACCGCGCACCTACGACGTACACATCCTTAAATATGTACGCCCATAATACCAGGGGGCTTCTTGTACAGAAGCTTATTATTATTTTTCGGGCACCAAGCTCACCACATATGTGTTTTTTCCTCATATGTACCTTTTCTTCGCCATTATATGCATCGTTATGACTTAAGTTTTGGCCAAGCTGGGTTACCTGGCTCCTGTGCTTATGCCCTACGTTCCCGTTTGTTCGGCTAGGGCATAAAGGGAGCACCACTGCGATTGTTACTGCCGGGTGATCCGGATGTGTACCTCAGACTGGGTGAAGCCAAAAGCTAGCGTTCATAAGGGAATATTCGGTCGGCGGAGTAAAGATGTTTTCACACTCATTACACTATGAACCCCCAGATGTTACGTATAATGTGATTTTTCAATCACAGTTCGGACATGCATATTAACGCATGTTCACCCAGGGAAATGAACCCTTAACGGAACTATTCTCTCTGGAATATGTTTCTTACAATTACAATTTAATATAACATAGCTAGCCGTATACAACTTGTCTGTTTAAGCAACTATGACCCGTACGCCTGGTTTCCACGCATACCCCGGTCTATCTTGCCGCTCGGGTATTCGGAAACACTCTGTACCTTCGGGTACAAAGGTCGAAGCGAAAAGGTCTGCCATGACGATCGTTTTACAATCTGGCTAGGGAGAAATATGTCAAGGAAAGTACATAGTCACTGGGACTCAAAAATTTCCTCCTCTATACCATCTAACAGCCTGTCTAACTTAAAATCCTATTGGGAATATTTTGCGGCCACTTTTACCTGGTCATATACCAAACTAACGGAATTTCTTTTCCCTTCCGACCCTAGAGGTCCAACCGGGCCATATGATTCGGATCAAGCTTGGTGTACCGTGTCTTCACCATGGCCCAGGCCTCTCGCGCACCTTCTCAGCAGGCTGATATCTTCCATAATCGAATACGCCGCTGGGCTCCTTTGAATAGCTCCACGAGCTCCGCCATACTTCCTGGAGGGGAGGCGGATGGCCATAAAGCCTTGGCAACACTCCGCATTGCTTGCCGAACTTGCTCGTGCCTTTGGGAAAGCTCTTGTAGCAGGTCTCCTTGAGATCCGGACATTTCCTCTTCGGGACGGCCAGTCAGCATACCTGCAGACATAAATCTGTCAGTTCCTGCCCTCGCCGAATTATAGGGAGACAGGTTCGAAAAGTATACTGAATATGCCGCCTCGCAGTCTCTTATTCTCCTTCACGGAGTCGGCCAGCTGGGCTCGCACGTCTTTTAGTTCCTCACCCAACAGGGTGTTGGAATCCTGCAGCTTATTTTTCTCATCCCTGACCCGTGTTAGCACAAGGTTGCCTGCGACTAGTTGCCTTTTGGCCTCTTGTTCACCCGCTTACGCGACTTTCAAGGCCTCCTTCAGTTGATCCAACGATCCTACTATGGGAAATACAAAAAGTATTAATATTGCTGGTACATGATTATATTTTCTCGATGGAGGGGAACATTACCAGACGATGCCTCCTTGGATTTCTCCAGTTCGGCGGTAGCAGCAGCCAGCTGGGTCCAACATTTTTCCAGCTCTTGAGACAACATGTTGTTCTTCTCTGTGAGCACCTGGTTATACAATGATCCTTAAAACAGTCGTATCAACTGCTTCATGTCTCGGGGGCTACTGGTATATAATTATCAGATTTGTAAAATGTGTACTTACCCGCATATCTTTCAAATGCTGGTCTGTGGCTCTAGTAAGCCCATCTCGAGCAGCTCGGATGTATGCATCAGCCGAGCTGAAGGCGTTGAATGCCTCTTTTGAAAAGCCGGGGTCGCTAAGAGCGGCCCGCCGGCGCCGATGATTCATGGCGCTTTCCACTTCAGAGTTTGTTACGGACACATCATCCGAATCCTCTGCCGAAGGACAATCCGGCGTCACTCCCATATCAACCCTTGCCTTTAAGGCAGGGTCGGGAACCAGACTTGTGGAGGCGCGGCCGGTATGATCCCCGGACATAGTCTGGCGAACGCTTTTCCTGATAAGACACAGCGGATAATGTCACAGTTCGATGTGACTGCCAGGGGGCATGATCACAAACCATACCTCTTTGATGAAGGCTCTGTCGTGTTGTCGTTCGCCTTCCTCTTCGAAGATTTGCTTGGTGCGGGCGCCGTTCTCTTAGGAGATGCCTCTGGCGCATGTCGAGGCGTCAGGCGCCTCCCCTTTGGAGCACGAAATAGTGCAGTGGGTGTGGTGTAATGAGGAAGCTCTCTCGAAGAAGGTGTCTCTTGATCACTTACATGCGAGGCAGGGAGGAGACCGGGATAGTCGGCGGTGATGGCCACTTCCGTGCCGTCATAGCTCGCCTGGTAGAACACTCCATCCTCGAGTACCACGAATATGTCTGGATCCTCTTCGAATCCGGGGTCAAGGTCCCGGTTGTGATCCTCTGGCTATGGGGCGGGGCTATGGATCCCCTCGGTAACCTTCCACCATTCCTGTTACAAATGGATGGGTTAATCTCCATTAAAAGTGACTCAGGGAGAGGATTGAGTAAAGTGGTGGGATTAGAACTCACCCAGCTAGGAGGATTGTACATGGAAAATCCATCTGGACGTTTAATACGAGTGAACTCCTCTTTCTTCCCTTTGTACAGTTCGGCCAATATTTTGGCGGGGGTGTCCAGACCCTTCCGACCGCAGCGGGAGGCGTCATCTTCCCCATTATAGTGCCACATGGGAAGCCCTTTGTATTGGAGTGGCTGAACCCCCCGCACTATGGAAGTCTCCATTACCTCGACTATTGATAGTACGGATTGGGCAAGTGTCCTTATCTTGCTCATGAATTGACGGACTTCCGCACTATCTTCCACCTCGAGGATCCGAGGGCGCCAGCTGTGGCGTTTCTTCAACGGAGCATTTGAAAATTCGGGAAGACCCATTCGAACTGGGTTGGGGAGAGCGACGTCCTCAATATAGAACCATTCGGAAGGCCACTCTTCGGATGCCTTCTTCGGCTTGCCGGACAGGTATCCGGTCTTGGCGATGCGCCATACCTCGGCTCCACCCACTTCGAATATTGATCCCTCTTGGTTACGGGGGGCGAGGCAGAATAGTTTCCTCCATAATTCAAAATGGGCCTCACAGCCCAGGAATAGCTCACAAAGAGCAACGTAACCCGCGATGTGCAAGATGGAGGCAGAAGTGAAATTGTGCAGTTCGAGGCCATAATACTCCAGAAGTCCTCGGAGGAATGGGTGGATTGGAAATCCGATGCCTCTTAGCAAGTAGGGAACGAAGCACATTCGTTCCCCCCTGGACGGATTGGGGAAATTCTCCGCCTGAGACCCGCCGTTGAAGGAAGTCAATCCTGCTCGAACGGGGACTAGATCCGCGGGGGGAAGAAATCCCTGTGTTTGCAGCTTCACCAGCTGACCGTGGGATACAGAACTTCTCTCCCAATCACCTTTTTCGGAGACTTGGGGACAGGAGGAAGAGCTGGGAGCGCTAGCCATGTTGGAGTGGTTCCTCCTAGCAAGCTCTGAGGATTTTCCGCGTTGTGCGGAATGGATCTGAGATCCAATCTCTTTAAATAGACGCCTTTCTTGTATGGCCGGGGTGTTGTGTGCAAAAAATACCCTTACCTCTCGTATTCACTCGACATGTGGAAGCTGAAGCCGTGGATACACAGAAACCGATGGGTACGACATTAAATGGAAGGCCGAATACATCTCTTTGAGGTCATCGGAGGAGGAACCCGCCTTGCAATGCCGAAGATACTCTGCGCGCCGGACACATCGTCATTGAAAGCCTGGTTCAGGGGCTACTGAGGGAGTCCTGGATTAAGGGGTCCTCGGGCGTCTGACCTGTCGGACATGGGCCAGACTGATGGGCTGTGAAGATACAAGACCGAAGACTCTCACACGTGTCCGGATGGGACTCTCCTTGACGTGGATGGCAAGCTTGGCGCTCGGATATGAAGATTCCTTTCTCTGTAACCGACTTTGTACAACCCTAGTCCCCTCCGGTGTCTATATAAACTGGAGTGTTTAGTCCATAGGGGCAATCATAATCATACAGGCTAGACTTCTAGGGTTTTAGCCATTACGATCTCGTGGTAGATCAACTCTTGTAATACTCATATTCATCAAGATCAATCAAGCAGGAAGTAGGGTATTACCTCCATAGAGAGGGCCCGAATCTGGGTAAACATCGTGTCCCCTATCTCCTGTTACCATCGACCTTAGACGCACAGTTCGGGACCCCCTACCCGAGATCCGCCGGTTTTGACACCGACAACGGTCTCTTCTGTTGGTATTGTCTTGTTGTGGTGTCGCCAAACTTGTGTTCCGAAGATGTGGGCAAATGTCTGGCAAGGCATATTCCTCCTAGGTTGTCCACGAGGATTACAAGGAATCCAGTGGTGAGGGGCATAAGGGTTCTAGCGACCATTTACAAAAGTTTTGAAGGGGAAGAGATCAATAAGGAAAATATACCTCGGCTTTCAGAATACTCAGAAGGGAAGAGAAGTATAGATAGTTTTGAAAAAATTTAATAGTTTTGAAAATAGTTTTACCCTAACTAATGACCATACTAACTAAGGCTTCCTACAGTCAGGATGGCTCTGATACCAGCTCTATGGGGACCCCGACTCATAAGTTGTGATCACCGAATGCACATGTATAGTGATCCCAGAGATCAATGCTCACTGAACACATAGAAGCTGAATAACAAGAGTCTTAAATCCATACATACCGTCTTACAGAAATTATGACCATTATGGTCAAGTCTTACATAGATAAAGCCTTAAGGGCTGAACACCAGATAAAAATCAAGGAGTGGAAATCTTCGTTGATAAGTAGAACCCATGCCATCTTCCTTAACCCTACAAGCATTCTGACTGGGAAAGCGTCCTAGTTTGCATGTTCGTCACCAAAGAACTCTCTTCAAACTCCCACTCTTCCATGCGTGGCCAATTAAATAACCAGTGGCAAGCCAATGAGTACTTTGAATGAACTCGCAAGCAACCCATGTTTTGGATCAAGGTACAACAATGCATCACATAGGTAGATTGTTGCAGAAAGCTAGGTTTGAGTGCTATGTCATGTTAAACAATTTGTAAAGCATTCACCATAAGAATTTAAGTAACCATGAGGACTGGTTATAGATATCAACATAAACAAAGTTGGGATCAACACCAGTGCTACCTCTTGAGCACTGCGTTGGTTTTCCCTTGAAGAGGAAAGGGTGATGCAGCAATGTAGCGTAAGTATTTCCCTCAGTTTTTGAGAACCCAGGTATCAATCCAGTAGGAGGCTACATGCGAGTCCCTCGCACCTACACAAACAAATAAATCCTCGCAACCAACGCGATAAGGGGTTGTGAATCCCTACACGGTCACTTACGAGAGTGAGATCTGATAGATATGATAGGATAATATTTTTGGTATTTTTATGATAAAGATGCAAAGTAAAATAAAAGCAAAGTAAAAAGCAACGGAAATAACTAAGTGTTGGAAGATTAATATGATGAAGATAGACCCGGGGGCCATAGGTTTCACTAGTGGCTTCTCTCGAGAGCATAAGTATTTTACGATGGGTGAACAAATTACTGTTGAGCAATTGACAGAATTGAGCATAGTTATGAGAATATCTAGGTATGACCATGTGTATAGGCATCATGTCCGAGACAAGTAGACCGACTCCTGCCTGCATCTACTCCTATTACTCCACACATCGACCGCTATCCAACATGCATCTAGAGTATTAAGTTCATAAGAACAGAGTAACGCCTTAAGCAAGATGACATGATGTAGAGGGATAAATTCATGGAATATGATAAAAACCCCATCTTGTTATCCTCAATGGCAACAATACAATACGTGCCTTGCTGCCCCTACTGTCACTGGGAAAGGACACCGCAAGATTGAACCCAAAGCTAAGCACTTCTCCCAATACAAGAAAGGCCAATCAAGTAGGCCAAACCAAGCTGATAACTCGGAGAGACTTGCAAAGATAACCAATCATACATAAAAGAATTCAGAAGATTCAAATATTGTTCATAGATAAACTTGATCATAAACCCACAATTCATCGGTCTCAACAAACATAGCGCAAAAGAAGATTACATCGAATAGATCTCCACAAGAGAGGGGGAGAACATTGTATTGAGATCCAAAAAGAGAGAAAAAGCCATCTAGCTAATAACTATGGACCCGAAGGTCTGAGGTAAACTACTCACACTTCATCGGAGAGGCTATGGTGTTGATGTAGAAGCCCTCCATGATCGATGCCCCCTTCGGCGGAGCTCCAGAACAGGCCCCAAGATGGGATCTCGTGGGTACAGAAGGTTGCTGCGGTGGAATTAGGTTTTTGGCTCCGTATCTGATTGTTTGGGGGTACGTAGGTATATATAGGAGGAAGGAGTACGTCGGTGGAGCAACATGGGGCCCACGAGGGTGGAGGGCGCGCCTTGGGGGGGGGGGGGGGGGTAGGCGCGCCCCCTACCTCGTGGCTTCCTGGAAGCTTCCTTGACTTAGAGTCCAAGTCTCCTGGATCATGTTCGTTCCAAAAATCACGTTCCTGAAGGTTTCATTCTGTTTGGACTCCGTTTGATATTCTTTTTCTGCGAAACTCTGAAATAGGCAAAAACAGCAATTCTGGGCTGGGCCTCCGGTTAATAGGTTAGTCCCAAAAATAATATAAAAGTGAATAATAAAGCCCAATAATGTCCAAAACAGAAGATAAAATAGCATGGAGCAATCAAAAATTATAGATACGTTGGAGACGTATCAAGCATCCCCAAGCTTAATTCCTGCTCGTCCTCGAGTAGGTAAATGATAAAAACATAATTTTTGATGTGGAATGCTACTAGGCATAATTTCAATGTAATTCTTCTTAATTGTAGTATGAATATTCAGATCCGAAAGATTCAAGATAAAAGTTCAATATTGACATAAAAATAATAATACTTCAAGCATACTAACTAAGCAATTATGTCCTCTCAAAATAAAATGGCCAAAAAAAGTTCATCCCTACAAAATCATATAGTTTAGTCATGCTCCATCTTCGTCACACAAGAATGCTCTCATCATGCACAACCCCGATGACAAGCCAAGCACTTGTTTCATACTTTAGTAATCTCAAACTCTTTCAACCTTCATGCAATACATGAGCGTGAGCCATGGATATAGCACTATGGGTGGAATAGAATATGATGATGGGGGTTATGTGGAGAAGACAAAAAAGGAGAAAGTCTCACATCAACGAGGCTAATCAATGAGCTATGGAGATGCCCATCGATTGATGTTAATGCAAGGAGAAGGGATTGCCATGTAACGGATGCACTAGAGCTATAAATATATGAAAGCTCAACAAAAGAAACTAAGTGGGTGTGCATCCAACTTGCTTGCTCACGAAGACCTAGGGCACTTGAGGAGGCCCATTGTTGGAATATACAAGCCAAGTTCTATAATGAAAAATTCCCACTAGTATATGAAAGTGACAAAACAAGAGACTCTCTATCATGAAGATTATGGTGCTACTTTGAAGCACAAGTGTGGTAAAGGATAGAAACATTGTCCCTTCTCTCTTTTTCTCTCATCATTTTTTGGGCCTTTTTTATGGCCTTTCTCTCTTTTTTTTATTCCTCACTTGGGACAATGCTCTAGAAAATGATGATCATCACACTTCTATTTATTTACAACTCAATGATTACAACTCAATACTAGAACAAAGTATGACTCTATATGAATGCCTCCGGCGCTGTACCGGGATATGCAATGAACCAAGAGTGACATGTATGAAAGAATTATGAACGGTGGCTTTGCCACAAATACTATGTCAACTACATGATCATGCTAAGCAATATGACAATGATGAACGTGTCATGATAAACGGAATGGTGGAAAGTTGCATGGCAATATATCTCGGAATGGCTATGCAAATGCCATAATAGGTAGGTATGGTGGCTGTTTTGAGGAAGATATAAGGAGGTTTATGTGTGAAAGAGCGTATCATATCACGGGGTTTGGATGCATAGGTGAAGTTTGCACCAACTCTCAATGTGAGAAAGGGCAATGCACGGTACCGAAGAGGCTAGCAATGATGGAAAGGTGAGAGTGCGTATAATACATGGACTCAACATTAGTCATAATGAACTCACATACTTATTGGAAAAATCTACAAGTCATCAAAAACCAAGCACTGCGCGCATGCTCCTAGGGGGATATATTGGTAGGAAAAGACCATCGCTCGTCCCCACCGCCACTCATAAGGAGGACAATCAAAGAACACCTCATGTTTCAAATTTGTTACATAACGTTTACCATAAGTGCATGCTACGGGGTTTGCAAACTTCAACACAAGTATTTCTCAAATTCACAACTACTCAACTAGCACGACTTTGATATCACTACCTCCATGTCTCAAAACAATCATCAAGCATCAAACTTCTCTTAGTATTCAACACACTCATAAGAAAGTTTTTACTAATCTTGAATACCTAGCATATTAGGATTATTTAAGAAAATTACCATGCTATTTAAGACTCTCAAAATAATCTAAGTGAAGCATGAGAGATCAATAGTTTGTATAAAACAAATCCACCACCGTGCTCTAAAAGATATAAGTGAAGTACTAGAGCAAAACTATATAACTCAAAAGATATAAGTGAAGCACATAGATTATTCTAAAAATTTCCGAATCATGTGTGTCTCTCTCAAAAGGTGTGTACAGCAAGGATGATTGTGGTAAACTAAAAAAAGATTCAAATCATACAAGACGCTCCAAGCAAAACACATATCATGTGGTGAATAAAAATGTAGCTCCAAGTAAAGTTACCGATGGAAGTAGACGAAAGAGGGGATGCCTTCCGGGGCATCCCCAAGCTTTGGCTTTTTGGTGTCCTTAGATTATCTTGGGGGTGCCATGGGCATCCCCAAGCTTAGGCTCTTGCCACTCCTTGTTCCATAATCCATCAAATCTTTCACCCAAAACTTGAAAACTTCACAACACAAAACTCAGCCGAAAATCTCGTGAGCTCCATTAGCGAAAGAAAACAAAAGACCACTTCAAGGTACTGTAATGAACTCATTCATTATTTATATTGGTGTTAAACCTACTGTATTCCAACTTCTCTATGGTTTATAAACTCTTTTACTAGCCATAGATTCATCAAAATAAGCAAACAACACACGAAAAACAGAATCTGTCAAAAACAGAACAGTCTGTAGTAATCTGTAACTAACGCAAACTTCTGGAACTCCAAAAAATCAGCCAAAATAGGACGACCTATAAAATTTGTCTATTGATCAGCAGCAATTGGAATCAATATTTTATCACGTTCTGGTGATTTTTAACAATTATATTTGTGAACAGAAAGTTTCTGGAATTTTCTGCAAGATCAAATAACTATCATCCAAGAAGATTCTATAGGTTTAACTTGGCACAAACACTAATTAGAACATAAAAACACATCTAACCAGAGGCTAGATCAAATATTTATTCCTAAACAGAAGCAAAAAGCAAAAAAAGTAAAATAAAATTGGGTTGCCTCCCAACAAGCGCTATCGTTTAACGCCCCTAGCTAGGCATAAAAGCAAGGATAGATCTAGGTATTGCCATCTTTGGTTTTCAACTTTTTAGCGGAATCAAGCTCGAATCCGGGAGGTTCTTTATGTTTCCCTTCATATTCTGAAATTTTTAGATCTAAAGAATCCAACCGCTTTTTGCAAAGAGTAATCAACATATTCATGCGGTGAATATTTCCGCTAACGTTCTTAAGAGGTTCAAGAGACTTCTGTAAAATCTTAGTTACTTCGCAATTTTTTTCAAAAACTTGTGTCTCTTCCTTGGTAGGATGAGGCCCCTTTTGTTGAGGTAGTGTTCCCACTATACCTTCTATAACTTCATGCGCAATATGGGGATTAATTTCAATAAAATTGCCTTTGGCAACGCAATCCAAGAGTTGTCTATGAGACATATTTAATCCAGCATAAAAATTGCGAAGCAAAATTCTCAAGTTCACTTCAAATGTACAATTACGGTAAGACTCCATTATTCTCAACCAGGCATCTTTTAAGTTTTCTCCTTGTCTTTTTTTGAAATGAAAGACTTCAAACTCAGGGGACAACGGAGTAGATAAGGGACTAGCCATAACGACAAGCAAACGGAAAAGAGGCGAACGAAAAAGAGAGGGCCAATAAAACGGCAATGGTGAAGTGGGGAAGAGGAAAACGAGAGGCAAATGGAAAATAATGTAATGCGGGAGATAAGGGTTTGTGATGGGTACTTGGTATGTTGACTTTTGCGTAGACCTCCCCGGCAACGGTGCCAGAAATCCTTCTTGCTACCTCTTGAGCACTACGTTGGTTTTCCCTTGAACAGGAAAGGGTGATGCAGCAAAGTAGCGTAAGTATTTACCTCAGTTTTTGAGAACCCAGGTATCAATCCAGGAGGAGGCTACGCGCGAGTCCCTTGCACCTACACAAACAAATAAATCCTCGCAACCAACGCGATAAGGGTTGTCAATCCCTACACGGCCACTTACGAGAGTGAGATCTGATAGATATGATAGGATAATATTTTTGGTATTTTTATGATAAAGATGCAAAGTAAAATAAAAGCAAAGTAAAAAGCAACGGAAATAACTAAGTGTTGGAAGATTAATCTGATGAAGATAGACCCGGGGCCATAGGTTTCACTAGTGGCTTCTCTCAAGAGCATAAGTATTTTACGGCGGGTGAACAAATTACTGTTGATCAATTGACAGAATTGAGCATAGTTATGAGAATATCTAGGTATGATCATGTATATAGGCATCACGTCCGAGACAAGTAGACCGACTCCTGCCTGCATCTACTACTAATACTCCACTCATCGACCGCTATCCAGCATGCATCTAGAGTATTAAGTTCATAAGAACAGAGTAACGCCTTAAGCAAGATGACATGATGTAGAGGGATAAATTCATGCAATATGGTAAAAACCCCATCTTGTTATCCTCGATGGCAACAATACAATACGTGCCTTGCTGCCCCTACTGTCACTGGGAAAGGACACCGCAAGATTGAACCCAAAGCTAAGCACTTCTCCCATTGTAAGAAAGATCAATCTAGTAGGCCAAACCAAACTGATAATTCGAAGAGACTTGCAAAGTTAACCAATTATACATAAAAGAATTCAGAAGATTCAAATATTGTTCATAGATAAACTTGATCATAAACCCACAATTCATCGGTCTCAACAAACACACCGCAAAAGAAGATTACATCAAATAGATCTCCACAAGAGATGGGGAGAACATTGTATTGAGATCCAAAAAGAGAGAAGAAGCCATCTAGCTAATAACTATGGACCCGAAG
The DNA here is from genome assembly GCF_002575655.3 of Aegilops tauschii subsp. strangulata. Classification (NCBI taxonomy): domain Eukaryota; kingdom Viridiplantae; phylum Streptophyta; class Magnoliopsida; order Poales; family Poaceae; genus Aegilops; species Aegilops tauschii. Next base: position 364,214,503 of record NC_053041.3, on the reverse strand, counting down.
GTCTGAGGTAAACTACTCACACTTCATCGAAGAGGCTATGGTGTTGATGTAGAAGCCCTCCATGATCGATGCCCCCTCGGGCGGAGCTCCGGAACAGGCCCCCAGATGGGATCTCGTGGGTACAAAAGGTTGCGGTGGTGGAATTAGGTTTTTGGCTCCGTATCTGATCGTTTGGGGGTACATAGGTATATATAGGAGGAAGGAGTACGTCGGTGGAGCAACATGGGCCCCACGAGGGTGGAGAGCGCGCCTAGGGGGTAGGCCCGCCCCCCTACCTCGTGGCTTCCTGGAAGCTTCCTTGACTTAGGGTCCAAGTCTCCTGGATCATGTTCGTTCCAAAAATCACGTTCCCGAAGATTTCATTCCGTTTGGACTCCGTTTGATATTCTTTTTTTGCGTACCTCTAAAATAGGCAGAAAACATCAATTCTTGGCTGGGCCTCCGGTTAATAGGTTAGTCCCAAAAATAATATAAAAGTGAATAATAAAGCCCAATAATGTCCAAAACAGAAGATAATATAGCATGGAGCAATCAAAAATTATAGATACGTTGGAGACGTATCAGCCAGCTTAATCAACATGTCAAGTCTTTTGACTTGACCCAAGTACTCTTCCATACACACACCTAGTTTCATAATCATTTGGACGTAGCCCAAGAGCGGTTACCCAACTGTCCTTGACCGTGGACATGACTATTCGAATAGTTTGAAACTCTGCAGAGGTTGCACACTTTACCCACAAGTTCTGGGGAACTTCCGTGTCATCCACAACCCGAAGTACCTCAAGTACCCGGGGTAAGCACCCGATCACTACCTTTCCCTAGACGCCACCAACATGGAGTCCACACAATTGATATCAACCCCCCGTGCCACAATCGTGCTCACATGTTTATTCTGTGGAGCCACGCTCCCATATGCAACACATAGCACAAGCACGGGCGTACCAATGATGTGTCCGGTGCCCTATGAAAATAGTCATGGCCGCCCTACCTGGCACGACCCCGTCCCGAGAGTGACCACGCCACTCTCGTCACTAGTAATGTGTCCTCCATGCTAGCACGGACTAGGTAATCAATAATGTCCTTTCCCATATAAGGGTAGAGTGGTTGCACATGTAAGGTTAGAGTAAGGGTCATAACTTAAACCACTCCATTTTTGAAAATAACACACTCACTTGCCTCAGTACGCCACTTCGTCCGCAAGTGGTTACTTAGCTCAACATCTCCCTCGGGCATTAGTGGCACCCAACGGGGTTTTCAAAAAGTCTTTGAAAATAATTTTTGTCTTCATCACCATGCATACACCCGTCCCTTTTGCGTAGCATCTACTTTAGCATCCTATCTACTCCCACCTGCATAACCCTCATAGGAAGGTAGGGTCATGCACAATGCAGGTATCAACTAGGAAGTGACAGAGGCAACCCACCAAAGTAGTTACGACCTCAACATGATTCCGATGCAATAGTAATAAAGTGTTATATGACATGCATAAAAAGGGTTTCATAAACATGGTCAAAAGCCTGCTTGCCTGGCCCCGCAAGGTTTTCAATCCTTCTGGTCCATCTCTGAGTATTCCGTCTACTTCGTCAACTAACGTCGGAAACAAACACAATAAGCAACACAACAAGGCAAAAATAAAACTACTTTAAAAAAATGAATTTGACTATTCTAGGACATCTCTGGTTACATGAAAAATAACCAGGGTGGTTTCATTGGAATTGGATCGGTGCATTTTTCTGAACATTTCAGTATGATGGAATCAAGGGGTTTACTGGACCTGCAAGGATTCTATAGAATGCTTTATTAAAAAAATGGGTAAACGTACCCATTAAACCAGGCATGATTTTAGGAATATTTAGAAATTGGTTTCACTGGATTTGGAGTCCAAATGAATATCCTATTGATTTTTCAAGTGGACTTATGTGGATAAATGACCTATTTAATGGATACAATGAAAACATGCACAGTAAAAATGTTCACTATGCCTCATTAAATAGATCTTGATTTACAGAGTTACATGAAATTTGAATCATCAAATTTGGACCTCATTTGAATTCTCTAGATATTTTGCAAACTTATATGGAAAAAGAAAAGAGAAAATGGCATCAACCTTATTAGGCGAACGGGGCGTAGGATAGCTACAGGGCCGGCCCAGCAGCTCAGCTGTGCGCGGGGCTCGGGTGACGTAGGAGGCGTATTCGGCGAATATGCCTTCCTGCACAGAAGACACCCGTGAGCTTGACCTGTGTCCACTTAAACGGGACAGGCCCACCTGTCGGTGGCTCAGGCCCTGCGCAAAGCAGTTGACAGGCGGGTCCCGCAGGCCGATGTGGCGCTGTCATCTTCCTCCGCTCGAAGCAGAGGAGGCGAGGCAAAGCGCACGCCAGCGCACATCCTTGGCGACTCCGACCGTCCTCGGTGGCGTCCGGCGCACCGAAGGACTCAAGAGGCCGAACCGCATCCATCCAGGGGCCTCACGCGGGCTGGGAGGAATCGAAACGACGGCGACCTTGACACTGGTGGGCGGCTTCGGGAGAAGATGGGCTCGACACCCTAGGGCACCAGGGTAGAGGAAGAAGGAGTAGGAGGGCTCCGCTAGTCGGTGGTGCTTCTCCTGGTGGTCAAAGGAGAGAAGGAGGAGAGGCTCTGGTTGGCCGGAGCTAGGTGGAGGCCGACAACGACCATGGCGGCCAAGGAGGGGGCAGGATGGCATGAGGGGGATATGGCTTGTCCTGGAGCTTTCTGGGAGCGAGAGGAGGCCATAGGAGAGCTTGCGAGGGCTTCTAAATAGAGGGGGCGTTGGAGCACCCTGGGCGCGGTCGAGGGCACGCTCTGTGAGCTCCGCAGAGGGAGAAAGAGGGCAAGGGAGGAGGGGACCAACGACATTGCGTGTCATGGAAGTCGAGGGCCTCGACTGGCGTGAGGGGTAGGCTCGAGGTGGCCGGGGAGCATCGGGCAGGGGCGGCTACAGTGCCTTGGCACATTGTAGCGCACTCCAGAGTGTGCATATAGCCGGCATTGCCATTTTTTGGCGCTCTGGGCTTGGCCTCCAGTGTCCAGCAGCTCTAGGGGGGAGTAAAGAAGTGGGGAGGAGCATTGGATGCCCTGGAGTGGCCCTGGTGAGAGAGAGAGGTTGAGCTTGTTCAGAGAGGTAAATGGGGGGTTTTAACCCTCAATCATTGAGCTGTTGAAGGGGGAAATTACTCGAGGTAGAAGGTAAGCAGGGGCAGCTGTGGTCAAAATTTGAGCTCATGGAGAATAGTTGAAGGGGTCAAAATGGTGATTCTAGCAAAATGGCAGAAGGTGTTTGATGCTGGTTTGGACAGGTGAAATGATTCCACTTGCCATGAGATTTAACAGGATCAAATAACACATAGAAATGAGGTTTTTCAACAAGTTTGAGCTCATTTTAAGAAAGTTGACAATGCAACTATGGTAAACCCAAGAAATCAACAGAAATGGGTTTTCCTAGATCTAGTGATGCAAAACTATTCTCCTTGATGCACCACTTGGTGTAGTGTCATAATTTATGGATTATAGAATGTCCACAAAAATTGAGATCAAAAGGAGACAATTGGCAATGTAGAGTTGCTCAAATTTGGATGTGCCCAGGAATGGTTTTTGGGAAGTTTTGTGAACCAAAACTATTTTTATTGGGATGAAACTTTGCAAGATCATCACTTTAGGCATATGTGACTTGCTAGAATTTTCCTGGATTTATTTGACAATATTTCTTAAAGAAATATTTGAAATGCTTGAAATATGCAGAAATGGTTTTGGAGGGTTTTGTCCAATATTTTTAGCATGACCATGTGTTGAAACTCTTATATATGGAAAATATATGTCCAATGAGTTTCCCTATATTTTCTTAAATACTTTTGAAACTTTAAAATATTTTTAACCTATTAAAGACCATTTCTGACCTTATGAAAAAGCCTCTAAATAAAATAGAAAAATAACTTTTAAAATAATAATTTTGTGGTTTTAGGGAGTCCTATATGTAATAGGATTCAAATATAGTTTTTGAAAGAATTTTCACATCCCGAATTAAGTACTTGTAATTCAAGCCTCAATTCAGGGGTTTTTTGAAAACCGAATTTAGAAAATAATTTTTTGCCAACTTTTGTTTGCAAGAAAATATTTTTATGTCCCATACACAAGGCATGACCATTGGGCAAGGTTTTGGATCAAGGAGATGAAGTATAGGGATGGAAGTTACTATATGACTTTTAGAGCACTCAGAAAATAGCACGAAAATCCAAATAAAGGAAAATAACAAAACACTCAATAGTTTTTGTCAAACCACATTTTATCAAGATTTATTATGTTAAGTGTTGTGGCATGAAAATCAGGTTGTGACAGATCGGTCGATCCCTGGCTATTAACTGAACCCGATCGAGGGATTCCTTCGCTACTGCTACTAACTGAAGCTGATCGAACCTGATGCCTCTTGATGAACAGTGATCGTGGGTGTTGGTTGAACGAGTCGAGACGTATGTGGTTGGGGTTGGATGAATAGTTACCTATGGGGGTTGGATGAACAGGACCCTGTGGTAGTAGTAGTAGGCTGTTGCCGCTGGATGAACAGGACCCCAAGAGGAGGGCCGCCACAGTCGAGCTGGTTGGGGGTGGATGAACAGGACCCCGTGGAGGGCTGGTTGAACAGTAGTCAGTGGAGAGCTGGATGAACAGTAGCCCATGGATGAACAATAGCTGGTGGATGCAGGAGGAAGATGTGGTGGATGAACACTGCAGGTGGAGGATGAAGCAAGTCGATGGTGGGTGAACAGTAGCCCGTGGTGTCCTGTTTTGCGGTACACCACACCCCTCCGATGAACAAGACCCTTGTTTTGACCGTAGCGCTCCAACACAACTCCGTTTCCTCTGTTTTGCGGTACGCCACACCCTCCTATGAACAGGACCCCCTGTTTCGACAGTAGCGCTCCAACGCAAGTCCATTTCCTCCGTTTTGTGGTACGCCACACCCCTCCGGATGAACAGGACCCCCGTTTCAACCGTAGCCAGTCAAACAGGAGTCCGTTTCCTCCGTACCGCGGTATGCCAGACCCTGTTTCGGCTGTTCCGTCCAAGCCAGTTGGCTCCTGTTAAACAAGACGCATTCCGACCCAGTCTGTTGCCTCCCGATGAACAGGACGTTGTTTCTCCATTCTGACCCAGCTAGTTGGCTGCCCGATGAACAGGACGCCGTTGCTGGCATCCATTGCCTCTCCATGTACACGAGCCTTGGTCGTATGAATGTGCGAGTAGGCGCTCGAGACCCCACCCGTATGTACGTATCTGGCCGTATTTGTTTGCATGTGGCTGTACATATGTGTACACAGTTTACAAGGGACTGACTGAACTGCTACGTCGGGGCTCTACTACTACACGTGCCACTGCTTGCTTGGCCATGGTTCATCGTTGCAGAGAGACTGATCGACCAGTATGTACATACACGTTCGCGGCAACGCTATGTACACTTCGACCAGGTGGGTCCCGACTGTCAGGGAGGATAAAGAGGCGCTTCCTTGCATGCGAAGATGTAGCTGGTGGGTCCATCTATCAGCCTCTGCGCGTACACTACTCTTCCGATGGCTGACGTTCCTTGCCCATGCCGTGCGGATAGCACCCAGGCGTTGGGCGACGGCGAGGCCTAGGAAGGGAACGATGCTGAGCCGGGGAAGATGAGGCAGGTGGATACCCACGCGGAGGGGAGTGTGAGGGTTCACTCGTTCGGCTGCTGTGTAAGGTTGCCGTCGCCAAAGAATAACAGGGGGTGTGGGGGAGTAGAGGGAAAGGCCTGGCCAGTAGTAGTATGGTTGGGCGGTGAGGCCTGTGCGGCAGCACAGCCGGCCACGGGAGGCTAGAGCAGGCGGTACGTCGGGTGCAGTTTTGGGCGGCTAGAGCAAGAAGACCAGAGGTTGAAGACGCAGCTTCGCCATTGGATTAACATCCAACGATTAGTGCAACTAGAATCGTTTATTGACTAAGTTGACAAAGCCCTGCGTACATGTTAAATTAGTAGGCCCACAAGTCAGCCTCCAAATCTGGTAGGTCCCAGCTAGTAGGGGGAATCAATTTTTTTCCCGCGTAATAAAGTGGCACTTCCTTGCATGCAAAGATGTTTTCTGGTTTTTTGAATTTCTTCTTTTTCGAGTTAGAATAAAAAGAAAACAATTTAGCATCTTCGGTACAATCTATATTTTCACGAAAAAGATCATAATAAAGCTGGTGGGTCCCAGCTGTCATGGAGAGGAAACTTTTTATTTTCGCGTAATAAAGGAAGCACTTACTTGCTTGCGAAGATGTAGCTGGTGGGTCAAACCTGTCAGGGGAGAAATTATTTGTTTTCGCATAATACGGGGGCACTTGCTACGTGCGGCCATGGGCCATGTGGGTCCCTATTGTCAGCCACTCCATGTACATGCCTATGCCGATGGCTATCATTTGTTGATAAAGTTGACCATGCCACGCCAAGAGAACCAACGCAGTGAACGATGGGAGTCCTAGGAAGGGAATGAACCGGAGTTGGCGAAGACACATCAGTGGATGCCCATGCGAAGGGGAGTACAAGGGTTCACTGGTTCGGCTGTGGTATGAGGTTGCCGTTGCCGGAGAAGAACAGGAGGTGTTGGTGAGTAGAGGAATGGCCTAGACGACGTTTGGGCGTATGGTGGGCCGGTGAAGCCTGCGCGGCAGCACAGCCGGCCACGGGAGGCGGTAGCAGGCGGTACCGCCGGCGGTGATTTGGGCGGTTGAAGCAAGAATATCTGAGATTCGAGAAGCACTACAGCCATTGGATGGACATCCAACGACCACTATTGCTAGAATTGTGTCCTGACTATAAGTTGACAAAGCCTTCCGTATGCCTGAGTAGGCCCACAAGCCTTCTGTAGGCATCACTGACTATAATTCTCAAAAAAAATAGTAGGCCCACAAGTGAGCATCACATCTGTGGCAGAGAACATATAGCCCATTTGCGATTAGTAATAATGTACAACCCATTTTTGAATTCTAATGGAATTTAGTACAACCCATTTATAGTATGTTAAAATTACAGCCCATTTTCTAGACAGGACAACGATTAATAATTTCCACCAACCGCTCAAAATAGTATTCAACCAAAAATCCCACATTTTGATGGGATCCGAAATATTTTTATCCTGAAATTTTGAGTCAGATTAAATATAATTTCAAAATGTATTTGTATTAGGTAAAAAATCTAACAAAATATTGCGTGCGCAATAAGTAATGAAATAAAAAAATCAAATTCAAAAAACAATTTTTTTGAAACTAATTACCTGTTTGGTGCGTTTTTGTATATTTATAGCCTAGTTTTTATAATTACACCCCATTTATTATTTCTTAAAGCACATTTTGTTGTTAGGTCTAATGCATCCCTCCCAGGAAAGATTTACAGCCCACCGGGGCGGAGAATAACAAGTTGACCTGGGTTGGGTATTCCGCAAAAAAAGTATAGCTGGGCTAGCCATTTTCACCTTGAAAAATTAATATCTGAGCTGGATATTTGGTCAACATAAAATAATAGCTTGGGCTAGACGGGCCACAGCCCGCCCAGTTGATACCCTGCTCCTCTGAACAACAACAAAAACATCGCTCAAGAAAAACTCCGCTTACACCTAAGAAAACAAATACTGCTCGAGCTGCTGGGTCCCAGCCGTCGGCCGCTCCTTCTGCAATTCTCTTGTTTATTGACTATATAGGTTGACAATGGTGTGGGACCGTGATGTCAGGAAACCAGGAGGAAGCAAAAAAAATTATAGTTGTATATAATAAGGAGGAACTTGCGTCCGTACGGCTATGGCCCTGGTGGGTCCCTACTGTCATCCTCTCCAAGTAAAGTCATCTCCTGATTCCTCATGTTCATTGACCATATGGACAATGCTCGGTGCCACGGCGAGCGCAACAACTCAAAGGACGATGGAGTGGGCCTCGCGGGCCCTACAGATGGTCTGATACAGCACCGCTGCTCATTCCGGAAGACAAGATCATTGGACACCTATGAGCACCTTCGAGAGACTGAGTCGGCATGAAGCAGTATGGCCGCGCTTGGGAGCTCTGGATTGTTTCACACCTGTATTAAGATACAAGTGTAATTTACTCATCACCGAAAACAACGCATAAAATACAGGCGTAATGAAACCGACGGCCCGAGGTCTGTAACGAAAACCGGCGAGTTACGCATGTAATTTGAGAGACTAGTGCATTATTCTCAGGAGGCACGGTGAATAGCTCATGATGCCGCGTGCCACAGCATTCCAAGCTCAACTTTGCAATCAAACTCACAAGGCCTGGCATTACATAGACAACATTCAGAACAAACTCTTAAAGTACCTTACATAAGTCAACATTCGTGTGACTATGTATCTCAGCAGAGTAAATATTTACTTTTGAACTGAACACAGGAATAGGAAAAAACGATCGACGTTGCTCACAGCAAAGGGCATCCCACTCCAAAATATCGAATGCATGTCTTCTGGCTAACATCAATGTGCAAAATTTGACAAGGTTTTCCAATTACAATATATTAAACTAATGTCTTCTTGCTAACATCAATGATTAAACTTTGACAAGCTTTTCCCATTCAAAATATGTAATGCCTATGATTGTAGAACGGGCAGGGTTTTTCATCAGTTTGCACATTGAAATGGCACATGGAGCCGGATCAACCAGCGTATATTTTTGTGTAGTTCCACTGAAATCAAACAATGTCTTGTGTATCACGGTGGATTTCATATTTTTACGTTGCAAGAAAACAAAGACACATCAGCACACACATGAATATTGGCCCCAGTGTCAACCTACCAATTGGTGGATTGACAAACTGAAAGTACGGTAAACAGATTACCATACCCAGATGCCCCATCATTGTTGCTTAGAGTGACATTGGCAGACTTGGAGTCCTGTCCTGGCTTCTTGTTCTTGTTTGGGCACTTGTTTGCCCAGTGTTCCTCTGAACAAGAAGTAAAGCAGCCATCTCTATTTGTCTTTCTTCTTACCCTTCTTCTTAAAGGTAGTATTCTGCTGGACAGAGTTCTTTCCCTTGAACTTGTGGGAATTCTTCTGCCTTGAAGACGTTGGTAGATCCATTCAGACGGGTAGGGTTTGTCACCAGTTTGCACATTGAAATGGCACATGGAGCCGGATTAACCAACGTATCTTTGTGTGCAGTTCCACTGAAATCAAACAATGTCTTGCGTAGCATGGTGGATTTTGTATTTATATGTTGCAAGGCGTTGAACACGTTGGCAGCTCCATTCAAGTAGATAGTCCGGTGGCTCAAGGCAACAACAAATGATTAGAGAACCATTCGATGTATTGTGCATGACGAAGTATTATGGAGGACACGAACCATCTGAAAATTTTGTGCAGTTCCACTATAATCAAGCTGAGCATCCCTATATACATAAATACAAAAAAGGGTGATGAATATAATAGTGGTACTAATTGATTAAACATACGCTTAGAACTATAATTATCTTCATTATCTTAACAGGAAAAGATAGCAATACAATAGATTCAATTAAACATTTATTCAAAACAATATAACAATATAAGTAGCACAACATAACAAAGCACAATCATGTGGATGAAGGCCGAAACTGACCTCATTTGTTACAGCTGCGTCGGCAACTTACTTGGTCATACCTTTGCTTGTGGAGTGAATTTTGCACTCCACGTGTTGTTGAGTTTCCCATGCTCTCAGCAGACTAGTCATGTCACCAGCATCTACTAATACTATGTAAAGCTTCTCGATCATTCCTTGTCTAATGTAGCACAAACAGTGACTGCTTCTTTCTGCAAAGTGGAAAGACCAACTGGGCCCAATAATGCAACAATTTGCCTTAAAGACATTGGCTCCTTTTGGCAATTCTACTAAAATCAAAGTCGAAATAGAACCGAGCAGCAGTTTTGATCCCTGTATGCAACAATAGATATAAAGGAAACAACTACTGAGAAATAACGGTTGATGACTTATACTCCCAGAAGAAAAAACATCTACCTTATCTTAATGGGAAACAAAGCAGGAGAGTAGCAATTCTTAAACAGTGTGATTCATTCATATTAACTGAGACATTATCTTAGCAATACCTTGTTTCAACATGTATAAAGAATGACAAAGGAAAAAAGTACCATTCCTAAAACAATGCAACTGATTCATATTAACAGTGACATTATCTTAACAATACCTTGGTTAAACATGTAGAAAGAAATACAAAGAAGGATAGTACCATTTGTAAAACACCGTAACTGATATACAATAACAGAGACATTATCTCAACAATACATTTGTTAAACATGTACTCTGGCTGATCCCTAACAGAAATGGTACTCCCGCCGATCCCTAACAAGTGTTGCAGTTTTGAACTAAGATTCAGTAGTTAATTCCGAGAGTGGCATTGCTTAATTTTACCAGTGGCATTAGATTAATAAAAAGCATAAAAAGTTCCAGGGGAGAGTGTGCACAACAACACCATATGCTTCCATCTACTTATAAAGGGGGTGATGCAGAGTTTGTTGTAACAAAGCAACAAGCATCATGTCTGGGTTGGTCCCATTTTTGTTCACTTAATGGGAAAAGACAACAATTCAATAGCTTCAATTCAACATCTATTTAAAACAGTACCAATAAAAGTAGCAGCATCTCAAAGCACACTACATGATCATGTGGATGAAGGCCGGTACTGACCTTTCATGACGCAATCAAGATCACCTATGAATCTGCCAACACGAATAGGAAATCCAATCTCGCTTTGTGTAGTTCAACTAAATCAAGCAAACTCGCAGGTGTGACATTCCAGTTCGCTATAGCAACAAGTTGAAAATAGATATCCCTATTTTGACAGAGGCGAAAAGGAAACAATTACTGGCCAATAAAGGAGGATGAAACATACGGCGACAAAAAGAAGCATCTACCTTATCTTGATGGAAAACAAAGTAGGACAGTAGCACTTCTGAAACGGTTGCATTGATTCATATTAACAGAGACATTCTATTAAAACAACATTTATTAAAAATGCAATTTACTTTTAACAGTGGCATTGCTTCAATTTTCCAGCGGCATTCTTAGATTAACAACAACAAAATAGTTCTATGGGACATGGGACATGCCAGCACCATGTGCGTCCACACGTATAAATGGGTGATGCAAAGTATGTTGCCAAGCAGCATATCTGCGTTGGTCCCATATTTGTTCTCTTTGAACCTTTTTCCTATGTGAGGGCAGCAAATCTATTCATGCACAAACTACCCGACCTCCCCCAGTTTCTTTCCTTTTTCAACAAAGAGATCGGTTCCTTACAGATGTCTGTACCAGGTTACCCCATTTTTCCCTTTTCGACAAACAAAGCGGCTGGATAGCCAGTCTATGCTACTTTCCCTCCCTCCTTTCCTCACTGAACCACGTCCTAGATTCATGCTCCACCCCACCCCACCCTTCTTTCCTCTTTGAACCAAGACCTAGATTCGACAACAGAAACGAAAAAGGTCCGCATGCAGCTAGAGCAGTGACGGTTTCAAAGAAAGTTATACCTTAGGGTCGTCAGGATGTGGCTAGGTGTGCGGCCGGAGGCTAGATCTGCCCACACTACATACGACAACAGGGAAGAAGGGGTCGGAGGCCCTCCCGCACAGGCGCTGGGTGAAAGAGAACATCGGAGCCCGAAGTAGATTGCCTCCCTCGCCGATGGCAACAGAGTGAACGCCGCACCTCCCCCCTTCCCGGAGCGACGGGATCCGGACTGCTCCTTCACCAGCTGTGAGCGGGGAGAGAGACAGAGGCCAACATAGTCTTGTTTAGATCTGGTGAAGAGGGTGAGAGATTGTGAATATAGCAAACCCTAGCAAAGGAACGCTGAGCCTCGAGTGTGTGTGTGTGTATATATATATATATGTAGTGCAGCGAGAGTGTGGAGAGTGCAAACCCTAGCGAACAAGCGCTGAGGCTCCACCTTATATAGTACTCATGTATACTACTAATATAGTAGAGTGGTTTTTTTCTCTCTCCATAACAATCGTTTTAAATTGTGTAAGTACGAAACGAAACTCTTAATTTTATGTACCAGTGAAGAAAACTACTCACGATCAACTAATGATCCATGCGTCCTGGTCGCACTTCCTGTACTTCACGGGCGGTACACTACCCTCCGTTAAGTGAACAACCACACACGTGCCAAATTATCGAAAAGGTGTGAGAGTGTGTACAAATAAAGAATTTTAATTTCAATTATCGAAAAGGTTTGAGAGTATGTACAGTTTTCCCTCTCTCAGTAATTATAGTTTGTTGTGTTCGGCCTGAACTTGGTCAAACTTTACAAAGTTTGACTTCAGTCAAATCTAATATGCAAAGTAAATAAAAATGGAGGGGTACTACGTCCATCCGGGTTTTTGGTCCACGCCATATTTTTAATCAAAGTCTCACCACATGTTTAGTTAATAGCCGGACAAATAAAATTACAGGGGAGATGATGACAAAGTCGTGAGAAGGCTTAGAAATCAATACAAAACTTATGCTCTTAGTACAAACGTTGATGCTTCTTCGAGGAAACATTTGGTTCATAGCCAATTGTGTGTTAAAATTGCACCAACATGAAAGACGACTGCGTCTCCAACCCAACCAAGGTGCACTAATGAAGGATATCATCTTTATGGGTAACAAGCAAAGAGCACTAATGGAAGACAACTTGTTTTTCGTCAAAAATCGATCAGCCTCACCAGCCGATGCAACCATGAGATTAGATAGGTCATCGTGGTGATGCATCATCCATTTGGCATCAAGTTTGGGTGAGGCGCCAATGAAGTTTGACAAATCCTCACTGTGGTCTGTTTCTTCTCGGTAATAAAGATCGAGGAAGGGAGAACCACGTGGCAGAGGACAGTGAGGCGGAACAACAATGGCCATCCAATTTTGTGCAGTTCCACTAAAATTGAGGAAGACATGCCCGGTATGGAGATACGCATCGCTGTTTGCAAAAATATAAAAAGGAATACTGTGTTGTTACTTTGTTTTGGCAGTGGTACAGGATTAAGAGCAACATCTCAATTGTCAATAAGAATTAATAAAAAGTACACCAACAAACAGAAGCATCATGATTATCTTGATGGGAACTAAAGCAGGATACCCGAGAAAAAAAGCAGGACAAAAGCATTTATCGACGCCTCTGGATTGACATCAGCATTACTTAAAAGGGTCCTCACTTTAACATGGGCATTGCTTCATTTAACCAGTGATAGTATTAGATTAGCAACAACAATAGGAGCATATGGACAATGAATGCACAACCACCATGTACTTTTTGTCGAAAAAACATATATACCTCCACTGAGGCACAAACCAGGACAACTTTTCGAGTGGCCTTTCCTCTATAATAGTAAAAAATAGGTGATGTTGGACCAGCCGACGAACCCTAGCTACTGTACATGGGGAGCTGGGGAGTAGTGGCATAGAAGAAAACCCGCATGCAGCGACCTGGGGAGCTGGACCGGTACAATGAAGCATGAAATCCAAAAGAAGTTATGCATCAGGTGGGCAAGATGTCGCTTAGGCGGGCGGGCGGGGTCTACCCACACGACAGCAGCAAACAAGGGCGCGAAGGACCTTCATCCGCGCCAGCACCGGATCAGAGAGGATGGTGCGCATCGGCTTCTCCATTACCGACGGCGACAACGTCAACGCTGCACCTGCTCACCTCCCGCAGCAGACGGGATTCGGCCGGATCTGTGACCACCGGTGGGAAGAGAGATAGAGTGGACATTGTCATCTTGTTTAGATATGGAGAGGGTGAGAGAGTGAGAAGCGAGAAAACCTATCAAACAAGAGGCTATATATACAATGGAGTAAAAAAATCTCTCCATAGCAGCGGTTTTAAATAGAATACGCGCGTTCTCGGAAAAATGAAACGAAAATTGGTAGACAAATCAATTTTTAACGTACCAAGAAAGAAAACTTGATCAAAAACACGCCCCGCTTCTAGGTCGCAGTTTGTATCGCTAACATGTGGTCCCCGTCCCTCCATTATTAAGTGAACAAATTAAAGGGTCAAATTATTACGTACGTAAGCTGCCTCTTCGTGTACAAATGCGCTCCATCGTGTACTCGCGGGTATCTCGGAGGCAGAGTGAGTGCATGTACATTTGTTCTTGTTCGTCGTACTCCATTTATCTCACGTCATATTGTTCCCACTCCTATGATATTCCTATCCTAGGAACAAAATGAGGCGGTACTAAGTTTGTGTGTGTAGGGAGAATGAGACATTGATGATGTGTATGAGTAGTCGTGAGAGTTGTCACGCACAGACACATAGACATAGACATGCATATCCGTGCTTACGTAAAATTCCATCTCCATCTCAATTTCCATCTCCAATCATATTTGTCCAACTGGCACATTATTTACATTATTGATTATATACGCAACATCTCTTGTTTGCGAGCGTCCGGACCGCTGCCACACCCGCTCCTGACCGCCCTAGCCAACCCGAACCCTCTTCATCACACGCGCGTGCTTCCCACCCAAAACGGTCGGTGCCGCATTCATGTCGGGCCAGAGCATATGCGACCTCTCACTACCACCGGCATTGAAGCGGCACGCCAGTCGAGAGAGCGCTGCCCGTGCCGCTTCCTAGTGCACGCGACTGCTCCTGTCGGTGTAGAAAAGTAGGGGCCCTTCTGTACCCCTTTAACTTGTGCACGGGCAGTTGTAGCCACGCCTGCGGCCACGCTCGGCAGGGCAGAAGGAGCAAAGATACAAGACTATCAGAGCAACGCCCAAGCCAGAGGCGCGAAGAGCAAAGGGGCAAGATGGGCTTCCCCCTGCAAGAGCCTTGTCGGGGCGGCCTACGCAGCCCTGGGAAGAGTCTTGCCGGGGCAACTTGCCCAACACCAGGAAGGCCACCACCCTTGAGCCTGAGAGTCCTGACACCATCGACAATGTCAGGACCAAGGCTCGGGAGCGCCTACGTGGTGGCGTGCAGATCTTTGTGAAGACCAAGGGCCTGCAAATCTAGATAAGAACCAGAAGACAAAGACCCCCGGCAAGATCCTTGCCAGGGATAAGACGAAGGCACCCAGCAAGATCCTTGCCGGGGACGAGCGAAGACCCCCGACAAGACCCTTGTCCGGGACATCTGTCGGGCCACAACCAGGCCCGCACCTACAAAGAGTTTCACTGCCCCGCACCTGCTCCGACGGGGCGGCCAGCCTGCCAACTAGGCGAGCGCCTACATGGCAGCATGCAGCTTCTAGGCCAACTAGCCAAGCACCTGCGTGGTGGCATGTAGATCTTCGTGAAGACCCTGCCACCGCACCAGCTCAGCAGCCAGCCAGCCAGATGGTGCTGCATGCCTTGTCGGCTTGGACGCACGTCAAAGCAAGGCGAGGCGGCGACAGATGGGACGAGCTTCCTTGCCATCCCTAATAAAGCAAGAGGAAACGTCGGCAGTGCATTAAATGTGTTTTGTCCCATGATGTCAGGAGATAAACTTGTACACTGTAGATACTTTCCACCTCCTGTGTGCCGCTGTGGCAATCCCTTTGACATATAAAAGGAGGCCCGAGGCGTACTGAGAAAGGATTCAAACTTTTTGGACTGGGCATGTGTCGGTGTCAAAACTGGCGGATCTCGGGTAGGGGGTCCCGAACTGTGCGTCTAAGGTCGATGGTTGCAGGAGACGGGGGACACGATGTTGACCCAGTTTCAGGCCCTCTCTATGGAGGTAATACCCTACTTCCTGCTTGATTGATCTTGATGAATATAAGTGTTACAAGAGTTTATCTACCACGAGATCGTAATGGCTAAACCCTAGAAGTCTAGCCTGTATGACAATGGAATGAGTATATCCTTTCTGGACTACGCCCTCCAGTTTATATATACACCGGAGGGATCTAGGGTTACATAAAGTCGGTTACATAAGAAGGAATCTTCATAGTTGATCGCCAAGCTTGCCTTCCATGCCAACAAGATTCCTATCCGGACACGGGTACAGTCTTCGGCCTTCATGTCTTCACAGCCCATTAGTCCGGCCTATGGATAACAGGCCGGACGCCCGAGGACCCCTTAGTCTAGGGCTCCCTTAGTAGCTCCTGAACCTGGCTTCAATGGCGAGGAGTCCGGCGTGCAGATTGTCTTCGGCATTGCAAGGCGGGTTCCCCTTTTTCCTGAACTCCAAGATAGTCTTCGGATGCGATGATAGTATCCAGACCTGTAACACGTACCACACACAACCGCCGAGAGAATATAATACTTGCACGAGTCCCATCCGCTGACTGCTTTTTACAACATGACATTACGTCAGCCCGGTCATAACTTTGGACCGTTTTGTGTTCACCGTTCCACGTTTCGAGACGCGGTTGCCATTGGCACGTCTTGTCAAAGCAGAGATCGTGTCCCTTTATTGCGGGATTCTCATCAATGCGGGTATGGGTAACCCAACCGTGCCATTTATACAGCCCTTGGGAATAGGCGAATTATAAGGCGAGTGGGGAGGCGCTAAATATTTACTGCCTTTATAAGGGGACAAGGACTCACCGTTCTTATCCCACGCCCTCTTTCTATCTCCGCCCTTCCAATCTCGAGCTCCACCGCCCAAGTTCTCATCTCCTTTCCACTCGAGCGAGCACTCAACCATGTCCGGATCCGGAGGTCAAGGCAAGTGGATGGTCTCCTCCATCAAGGAAGAGGACATTACTGAGCTTCGGGCGGCCGGATACTTGTCGAAGCAAATCGTCCACCGCCTTCCGGCCGAGGGACAAGTCATCCCCACGCCGGAGCCCAACGAGCGGGTGATATTCCTCCCTCATTTCTTCCGCGGACTAGGGTTCCCACTCCACCCTTCCGTTCGCGGGCTGATGTATTATTACGGGATAGATTTCCACGATCTGTCCCCGAACTCCTTCCTCAACATCTCGGCGTTTATCGTCGTGTGTGAGGCCTTCCTCTGCATCCAACCCCACTTCGGGCTATGGCTCAATGTCTTCAATGTGAAGCCAAAGGTGGTGGATGGCCAGCACGCGGAGTGCGGGGGAGCCATGGTGAGTAAGCTGTCGAACGTCTCCTGGCCGAAAGGCACTTTCGTGGAGACGGTAAAGGAGTGGCAGAAACAGTGGTTCTACATCACAGAACCCCGCGGCACCACCTGGGCCGCAGCTGCCGAATTCCGCTCCGGCGCTCCCATGCGACTCACCTCTAGGGTCGAGAAGAGTCCGAACTAGTATTCGCCCGATGAGCTGATAGCGCTGCATTCGCCCGTGCAGAGTATGATAGCCAAGAACGTCAAGCTTGTCGATGTAATCCAGGTGATGCTAGTTCGTCGGATCCTCCCGTGCCAGCGCAGAAGTCGCCCTCTGTGGGAGTTTAATCTAAAGAAGCACCAAACCCTAGAGAGGCTCTTCGAAACTACTCACGAAGGTGTCTGGAAGTTGCTCTTTAAGGGCAACGAGAAACCGCTGTCCACGGATTTAGACCGTGGTCACGATTGTAAACACCTCGCCAGCGAGGTATGTTATTTTTGACGTATCCCTGACTTAATTGTTTCGAGGATGATGTCTGAGTGTTATCATTGCTTTTTCAAGATTGGATGGAGAGGGCGAAGCGGATCCAGTGTCCGGCTCCGCTGCCTGAAGAACCACTCATCCCGCATTTGGCAAAGATGCTGGTGCCGGCACCGTATAAGGCGCCGGAGAAGAAGGCCAAGAAGAAGGTCAAGGGGCCAAAAGTGGCCCCCGTCGCAAGGGCACTTAGGACGTGGCGTCCGAACACGAGGAGGCCCATTCCTCCGTCCCTGAGGACAACGACGAGGAAGAGGAGGAGGAGGAGGAGAAGAAGCCTCCCCCTAAGGAGAAGAAGAGGGGGGCCTCCACGAATCTCGAGGCGGGAACGCCCAAGAAGGGGAAGGGCGCCCCTGCGGTTGACACCGCGTGGGACGTCGACAGTAGTCCGGAGCGACACCCCCGCACTAAACCCCAGCCCGCATCATAAGTACTACGACTCACATCTACTCGTATATCTGGCCTCTCCTCTTTATCGTCTTAACAAGGTTAATTGCGCTATTGTAGTCCGGCCTGCGACAGCATCCAGCGAACCTCATCTGGAGGTTCGTTGGATCCGGCAGAAATGGCCAGTGCGTCACCGCCGACCGCTCACTCCCACGAGGCCCAGGATGACACCAAAGTGTTGTCCCGGAGGACCGTTCCGAGCTGGGGAGGAGCCCAGGACGCTGTCCGGGAGGCGCCACAGGGCAAAACCTCCGCTGCCGGACACATGGGGGAGCGGATCCCCTTGGAGACTGGCGAAGAGGGCCGTATTCAGTTCGGCCCACAGCCGGATACGATTCCGGAGACCCATGTGGCTCCAGAATCAGGCGAGAAGCCTCCTTCGAAGGAGGGGGTGCGCTGATTCCACCGGTGGCCCCTATCCAACCAGGGGCACCAGATAACCTGATGGAGGCGCTACGAGGCGCCTCCATTGTGGACGAGCACCGTGTCCTTATGGGTACGGTGATCGAGAAAATTTAGTCCACCAAGAACGGACTAAACGAGGCCTGCAACAATCTATTGACAGGTTTTGAGGTAAGTCACGTAGGAAGAGAACACCCCGTGCTGACAGTAGCCCCTGAGACACTGTCCGGTGTTCGGAAAGAAAGACCGGACAGGGGATCAACCCTTTGTAGGAGACTAATTATGTGATTAAACAAGCGTCGCTGTTGGCTGTGACTTCGCATGCTGCTGAAATATCTGAACTGAAGCAGAGGTTGGAGCGGACCGAGAATGAGCTCGGCGAGGTGAAGATTCAGCTCCGCAAGAAGCAAGGTGAGTAACGACATGCTGTGTATTCGGAAAGAATAAGTGGTGAGTATTGACCGGGGTGTCATAATGTATGTAGGGGCGGCGACCGAGGTCGAGGCCCTGAAAAATGCCCTGACCGAAGGCGAGGGGAAGGCTGTCCAGTAGCAAGCCGCCCGTAAGAAGCTCAAGGCCCAGGTCGACGAGATCCAGCAGGAGCTCCAGGACGCGGTGAAAAAGTGTGAGGCCTTGGAGCGCGAAGCGTCGGTTCGAGAGACCGAACTTACCAAGGCTCGCCAGAGCGCGGAGGCCGCACAGAATGAGGCCCGGGGCGCTCTCAAAGAGGTCCAGGAGGCCAAGAAGATCGCGGCTTGTAAGGCATTTAACATGCAAAGCAAGTATGTGGAGAGAAAGTACCTTTTACTAACCCGGATTCGGAGTTGCCCAGGGGCTTTTGCGGATCTACCATGTAGCGTATCCGATGCGGCGGAGTTCTTCCGAGCCAAAGAAGGGAGCTCCACAGAGAAGCTGTTCTGACGCAGTACGCTGTGCCAGAACATCCGGTGCCCTTTACCGATCAGCTAAAATGGCTGGTCGAGGTGCACACGGTGATCGAACTAGCCATGAAGGACTTAATAATCCGGCTGTGGCCAGCCGAGGTGATACCCAGCAGTTATATTAGCGTCGTGAAGCGGGTGATGGAGGCGTGTCCGCCACTAGACATCGTCAAGCGATCAGTCCGCATCAAAGGTGGCCGCATGGCCTTCACTCATTGCAAGATGTCGTGGGCGAAGATGGACGCCGTCGAGGTGGCCAGGCGGCAGCCGGAGGGCAAGGAGCACCGCACACCCGAGCGATATTTTGCGGATGTCCTGGAGGGATCTCGACTTGAAGCTGTGCAGTGCGGGCAGGACCTTATTTTCGAATGAAGACATTCATTTTTTTGTCTTTGCCGTGTATGATGAAAACAAATCCGGTTTGTAATATAATGTTTGTTATGGTTTGATTGTTTCCTCCTGTGCGGCCGTGTTATATTAAATCTGAGGGTTGGCTAGTCGTCGCCTTCTGCCCTCACGTAGGTAGTACGGAGGTGTTCGGGATGGAATCTAAATAATCTTGATCCAATTATATGGTCCTTGAACGAGTTGTTTAGCGCAACGAACCAGGTAATCAGACTATGCGGCTTAAACGCCCTCACTTAGCCATAGGAGTTATATAATAAAACATAGGCGCAGCCCCTGGTATACAAATCAGGGTGCTGTCAGCGTCTGATCGGGAAGTACCGATCCTTCGCGAAATGCGGAAAATATCTCCAACGATTTGTGACCTCCGAACAGCTGACCGGCTCTCGCCGCATCATGACAGATAGTTTTCGGCTTTCTCTACGGAGGTGCTCATCCGGTTTAGACCAGGGCACAATCGCAGTAGTTCTCCCTTTACTACCCTTGCCGATGTAGCAGAACGTAGGGTAGCAAGCACAGGAGCCGGGCAACCCAACTATTGACCAAAGACATGATTCGGAGCCAATGCATATAATGCTAAATTCGAGGTGCTGAACTTATCTATAAGAAGTGTTCGGATTTGTTGCCGTATTGTGGGGCGATATGGAGCCCCTGGCGAATATGAAATGTACCAAAGTGCACGGGTGCGAGGATATAAGTATTTAATAGCAACGGGAAACAGAAAAAGAGCAGAGGTAGTATCTGGGGCCCCTTGACTTGGGTCGTGAACTGTTTCCATTATAGTTGGGTTAATGCGTCAAAGCGCATTTATACAAATAATGCAATAAGCAACCGGCTATTTAACATGCCAGAACCAGAGGAGATCTGCATTTGGGTACTTGAAAAAATAGTTAGAGTAGTCGTTAGATTGTCCTCTAGGGCTTCTCCTGTATGCGTGTGTTCTACGCCAATCTGGTGTACTTGTCCTTTCACAGGACCAGTAATCAGGCCCTCGAAGGAGGCATGTGTAAAACCTGAAAAGGGGGAGGAAAATAGTGAAGGTATATGTGAGTCCGGGATCGGTCTAGCCGAACTATGGATCACAAGCTAGCTGTTCCTCCGTCGTGCGCATGGAATTTTGAGTGCGTAATTATGTACGCGTGGTACAAATGCCACTTCTTCATCGGGACTGGGACGGAGGCCGAATTGCTAATCGAGCTCCTGACGAGCCGAGCTGTCCTATTGCAGTGTGGTCCGGACCCTCTTAATGATGTCCAGGGTCTCGGCAGCCGAATTATTGTTTTGCTTGAGAAGGCTGCTCTGTACCTCTGCTGCCAGGGCGGCAGCGTGCTCTTCTGTACGGAGAGAGCGTTCCGTGTTTCCATTTACTGTTATGACGCCGCGTGGACCAGGCATCTTGAGCTTTAGATAAGCATAATGGGGAACCGCGTTGAATCTAGCGACCACAGTTCGTCCGAGCAGTGCGTGGTGGCCGCTGCGGAAGGGGACAATATCAAAGATTAAATCTTTGCTTCAGAAGTTATCCAGAGAACGGAAGACCACCTCCAGCGTGATTGAGCCCGTACAACGGGCCTCGACGCCTGGTATGACTCCTTTAAAGGTAGTCTTTGTGGGTTTTATTCGTGAGGGATTAATGCCCGTCTTCCAAACTGTATCCTGATAGAGTAGGTTGAGGCTGCTACCACCGTCCATTAGGACTCGTGTTAGGTGGAATCCGTTGATGATTGGGTCATGGACCAGTGCAGCCGAACCGCCATGGCGGATACTAGTTGGGTGATCTCGATGATCGAAGGTGATCGGGAATGACGATCACAGATTAAATTTTGGGGCGACTGGCTCTACCGCGTAGATGTCCTTGAGTGCTCGCTTACGCTCCCTTTGGGGGATGTGTGTAGCGTATATCATGTTCACCGTCTTGACTTGAGGGGGAAATTTCTTCTGCCCCCAGTGTTCCGCTACCGGGGCTCTTCATCCTCGTCCTCACTTTGTGATCCCTATTCTATGCTCTCGGCATTTAACTTGCCAGTCTGTTTGAAAACCCAACAATCTCTGTTGGTATGATTGGCTTGTTTGTCTGGGGTGCCATGTATCTGGCACGGACGGTTGAGTATGCGGTCCAAGCTGGATGGTCCCTCATTGTTCCTTTTGTAGGGCTTCTTCCGCTGGCCGGACTTGGAGCCGCTGAATCCGGCGTTAACTGCAGTGTTATCGGTGTTATTGCCATTACTTCGGTGTTTGTGTTTATTGCGTCGCAGCTTGCCGGTGCTATTTTTTGCCTCAGAGGGGCCTGCCTTGTTGGTTGTGTTTGTACTACAAGCCAGCCAACTATCCTCACCCGCGAAAAAGCGGGTCAAAAGCGCGGTGTGGGCTGCCATGTATTTCAGCTTTTCTTGGCCGAGGTGGCGGGCAAGCCATTCGTCGCGGATGCTGTGTTTGAAGGCTGCTAGGGCTTGGGCATCTGGACAGTCAACGATCTGGTTCTTTTTGGTTATGAACCTAGTCCAGAATTTTCTGGTTGATTCTCTAGGTTGTTGAACTATATGACTTAAGTCATCGGCGTCTGGTGGCCGGACATAAGTGCCTTGGAAGTTGTCAAGAAAAGCTTCTTCCAAGTCCTCCCAGCTGCCGATAGAATTTTCAGGCAGGCTATTTAGCCAGTGTCTAGCTGGTCCTTTTAATTTTAGTGGGAGGTATTTGATGGCGTGGAGGTCGTCTCCTCGGGCCATATGGATGTGGAGAATAAAATCTTCGATCCACACTACGGGATCGGTTGTTCCGTCGTATGATTCAATATTGACGAGCTTGAACCCCTCGGGGAATTCGTGATCCAGTACTTCATCCGTGAAGCAAAGAGGGTGTGCGGCGCCTCTATATCTGGCCGCATCACGGTGCACCTCCGATGAAGTCTGTCTGCGGTTATCGGTCCGGGCGTGACGAGGTTTGTTAGGTCCGAATAGGTAGCCGTCATCCCGAGTCGCGAAGCGTCCTCGCGATCCGTGGATTGATCTGGTGTGTCCTGCTCTACTGTCCAGGTCCTGCCGAAGGTCGCATGTATGGTCCCGAGCTGTTCTGTCCCTGTTTTTGCGAGGCAGTGGGGCGGGCTGTTGTTCGGCCTGAGTTGCCGTTTTATCCCGACCGTGGGTTGGTGGGTCCGCCGCACTATCCTGACCATGTGGTGGTCGTTCCGCATTACGCGAGGGGGTATGGGATCTGGTGCCTCCTCATCGAACTGAGGTAGCAGTCTGCGCTTTGGGTAACTCTTGGCTGGGTGCTTGAGGCCATATTCTTCAGCTCCCAGGACATCGGTCCATCTGTCAATTAGTAGGTCTTGATCAGTTTGGAGCTGCTGCTGCTGCTTTTTCTTCAGGCTTCTTGCAGTAGCTATTAGCTGGCGCTTGAAGCGCTCCTGCTCGAGGGGTGCCTCGGGCACGATGAAATCCTCGCTGCCGAGGCTCTCTTCATCCTCAGAGACTGGACGATGACTAACGTCATCCGGGTCATTGGGCATGGCCAGTTTATCAGGGTTAACTTGCTCGTTGTCTTGTTCCTCCTGTTCGGATGCTACTCCAACAGGGTCTTCATTGTTTTCGGCATTGCCCGGAGTACGATTTTCTCCGGTGCCAGTGTTGCCATCTTTTGAGAGACAAGGCTTAGAACGGCGTTTAGGGTGCCGGCACTTGGACTGTGTATCAGAAGGTTTATCCGCAACTGGATCGTCGCTAGCTTTTTTAGGTGTGTCCACCATGTACACATCATACGAAGAGGTGGCCGTCCAACATCCAGTGAATGGCGGGTCTTGGCCTTGCTCCTTGTCGGCATCGTCGTCCATACCGTCGATGTCTTCGGAGCCATAACCAACACGTCAGTTAAGCCATCGACAGTGGCTATGAAGTGGGTGGCGGGTGGGAAGCAAAATTCCCCATCATCAGCCTCTAGCTCGAACCGGACATAGTTCGGCTGTGAGTCCTTCTCCAAGGACAAATTCTTTAGAGAGTTTAGCACATCACCCAAAGGTGAGTGCTGAAAGATGTCTGCGGCGCTGAATTCGAAAATCGATAACCGATCCAGCTCGGTGTCCACAGGCGTACATGGTCCGGAACTTGTAGCCGGAGACGAGTCCGGAGTTCCGTTGACGCGCGTATTGCAGGGTGTCGAGTCTGTGTGCGGCTCCAACGCTGCAGACTCTGAGGCCTCGGACGGCACGATCTGCTCCGGTTCTAAGGCCGTTGCAGCAACAGGAACCATCTCCTGGATGTGACCCGATGACAGATTTAAGTCATGTTCATCGGAGCGAGGGGGAGCGATCGTCGCGGTCTCGAATCCGTCGAAGACCATGTCTCCGCGGACGTCCGTGACGTAGTTCAAGCTTCCGAATCTGACCTGATGGCCAGGGGCGTAACTATCGCTCTGCTCCAGATGGCCAAGCGAGTTGGCCCGCCGTACGAAGCCACCAAACACGAAGATCTGTTCGGGGAGGAAGGTTTCTCCCTGGACAGCGTCACTATGGACGATCGAAGGGGCCATCGAACCTTTCGTCGACGGCATAGTGGAACTCTCAATGAAAGCACCAATGTCGGTGTCAAAACCGGCGGATCTTTGGTAGGGGGTCCCGAACTGTGCGTCTAAGGTCGATGGTTGCAGGACACGGGGACACGCTGTTTACCCAGGTTCAGGCCCTCTCTATGGAGGTAATACCCTACTTCCTACTTGATTGATCTTGATGAATATGAGTGTTACAAGAGTTGATCTACCACGAGATCGTAATGGCTAAACCCTGGAAGTCTAGCCTGTATGACTATGGTAATGAGTATATCCTTTTCGGATTACGCCCTCCGGTTTATATAAACACCGGAGGGATCTAGGGTTACATAGTCAGTTACATAAGAAGGAATCTTCATAGTTGATTGCCAAGCTTGCCTTCCACGCCAAGAATAGTCCTATCTGGACACGGGTACAGTCTTCGGCCTTCATGTCTTCACAGCCCATCAGTCCGGCCCATGGATAACAGGCCGGACGCCCGAGGACCCTTTAGTCCAGGACTCCCTCAGCATGCACTGCAGCTAGTTCAAGAGCTCAAGAACACCAAATATACACCAAAGCAGGACTAGGGTATTACGCATCGTTTGCGGCCCGAACCTAGCTAAAAATTCCCCCGCGTTGACCTTCTAGACCCGCTCTTTGCACAGCTGCGCGCCCCGCCAACCATAGAAGGGATTCCCCGTGATCCCATAGGTGTCGTCCCTGGGCCCCGACATCTTTGGCGCGCCAGGTAGGGGGCGCAAGCTGTGAAAATCTGGTCTAGGGGTGAACGCATTTACTCCTTAGTCGCGATGGTCCCCAAGAAGGGGATCACAGCGATTGGGTCGTCCGGAGCTGGCCCGTCCGCACCAGCATGGGCGAGCGACGGGGTGGCCGCGGATGGTGCCGGAGGTGCGGCCCGCCAACATCCACGACACTCTAGCAATCGGAGCCAGGCAGGCAGCGTCGTTCGGGCCCAAGATGACGAGCCACACGCTGCTGGGTCCAGGGGCGGGGTCGTGCTGCCCGCGGGCGGCGCGGCAGCCTCTATGACGCCCCAGCCGGCGCCCGCACCGCGACCTTCCTAGGCCGCACGCGATGAGCAACACTGCGACGTCGGTGCCCCCGGGCGCCACGGGAAGAGCCCTTTGCGTCACTCTTAGGACGCGCCGGGCCGGCATGCGCACCTGGACGTTGGCGGAAGCGGCGCGCGACCGCGAGAGCGTGGTAGAGCTCCTTCTGACGTGGTTAGAAGTCGGAGCGCGTCAGGGTCCACACAGCTTTCGCCGCCACCCACACCACGCTGCAACTGCTCCTCGACTTTCCTCCCGCCGCAGAAAAGCTCGACGACTGGAGAGCCACAATTGGGAGTCTCATCAGCTTCGATGAACCACGGCCAGCGGAACCCTCGTGCCGGCGCTCTGTAGAGCTGGTGCATGCTGGTGGTGGGAGGACCGGAGGTGCTGCGACCACGGTGCACTCTCCTCCCCCCACGACAGCAACAGCAGCCGCCGGCTCGTCGAGCCAACGCCTGTGACAACATTTCCACAACGTCGTCCGACCCACGAGCCCGCTGCGACCAATGCCAAGTTCTTCGGGAGCGAGCCCAGGACGGTGCTTGGACCACTATCAAACGGCGGCAGGAAGCACGCTATCAGTCAGATAGGCATGCGGGGCCCACTATGGACCGCCCAGCGCCGGGGGTTTCCGGTGACTTGCCTTACGAGGTGGGTTGTCCGGCCTATACCCGTGAGCTGCGGCAGTTCCAGTGGCCCTCCCACCGCACGTTCCATCCCAACGTTGGAGAGAAATCCAACGGCAAGACTCACCCGTCGGAGTTCCTCAGCATCTACACCATCGCGATGCAAGCTGCCGGGGCTCGTGACGATAAGGTGCTTGCCAATTGTTTCCCATTGGCACTTAAGCCCAACGTCATGCCATGGTTGATGCACCTGCCAGTGGATTCCATCTCTTCTTGGTTGGATCTGTGCCACGAGTTTGTTGGCGCCTTTACCGGAGGCCACCAAGCTCCTGGCCAGGTGAATGATTTACATGTCATCCCCTAGAAGGACGGTGAGTCCCTGCGCAAGTACATACAAAGGTTCAGTTGTGTGTAGTACAACATCCCAGATGTTCATCCTGCCGCTGTCAACAGTGCATTCCATCAGAATGTGCACAACCGCAAGATGCGCGAGGAGCTGGCGATGAACCAGGTCAGGGATGTAGCCGAGCTGTATGTTCTGGCCGATAGGTGCGCTCGGGCTGAAGAGGGAAGAAAGTACCCCAGCGAAGAAGGGCCGACGCCGCAATAGGAAGCGTAAGGGCAAGACCGTGCTTGCCGTTGAGGGATCCAGCGACCCCGGCGCCGCCAAGAAGGCCAAGGTGGACGACCCCGGCAAGGAAGTTGCTGGGTACGCCACCTGCCGGGCCTTGGCGGGTACTGACAAGCTAGGAGGCTTCGACAAGCAGTATTGCAAGATCCATCGCACCAAGGGCCATGACCTCCAGAACTGCCGACAGGTTGAGCTGCTTGTAGAGAAGCAGAAAGTTGAATATGAATGGCGGGACAAGGAGAAGGGTCAGGATGGTGCTGAGGGGTCCGGCAAGAAGCGTGACGGCCAAGGAGGTCACCGCGGCAAACATAATCAACAAGAGAAGCCCGCTCGGGGCCGTGATAAGAAGGCGAAAGATGATGACCATGATGAGGACGACGGGTCCACCAAGCAGGCGTTCCAGAAAGCTACAGAGGCCATGTGCGTCGACGGTGGAGCCTCGTTGCATACCTCTCACTGCCAACTGAAACAGTGGGCGTGTGAGGTCAGTGCGGCAGAGCCATCGTTCGACGCCCAGAAGCCGCTGAAGTGGTCCAGCACGCCTATCATTTTTGACACCGAGGACCACCCTGATCGCACAACTTTGGACAGATGTTTGCCATTGTTGGTTTCACCGACAATACGCAACCTCAAGGTGACAAAAGTGTTAGTTGACGGTGGGGTTGGTCTGAATTTGATCTCACCCGCCGTGATCGAGAGGCTGCAAATCCCCGATGAATATCTCGAAGAGACAGGCACGTTTCAAGGGGTCAACCCAGGGAGGAGTTAGGCGAAGGGTAAGGTCACGTCGCCCGTTATGTTTGGAGGCGAGCTGAACTATAGGGAGGAGAAGATCATTTTTTATGTCGCCAAGATCCCCTTGCCCAATAATGGGATACTTGGCCGCCCAGCGCTGGCCAAGTTCATGGCGGCATCACACTGCGCCTACAACACGTTGAAGATGCCCGGGCCAATGAGCATCATTATCGTCCCCTCCGACAAGAAAGACGCGCTCATTTGCGCCGACCAACTCTACCGGGAGGCAGTTGCAGCAACCGCCGCCAAGGCACTTGCTCCTACCGCTGAAGCCCCGAGCGAGAAGAAAACCAGCAAGACCTCTTCCGGCAAGACCTCCTGCACCCACTCCAGCAAACACACCTCTTCGGAGTGTTGTGCTCCCGTCGAAGACGTGCCAGAGAGCTCCACTGGCAAGAGCAAGAAGTCCAAGGCAGCACCACCTGATACCAAGAAGGTTCCCTTCAAGGAGGACGGCACGGGCGGGGCTTTTACTATAAGCTCCACCCTCGACAGAAAATAGGAAAGCGCGCTCGTCGCCTTCCTGCGGGCGAATGTCGATGTGTTTGCATGGAAAGCATCCAAGATCCCCGGCGTTTCTAGGGAGGTGATTGAGCACCACCTTGTTGTCTGTCCCCATGGGAGGCCCGTCAACCAGAAGGTCAGGAAGGAAGTTTTGGAGCGACAAGAGTTCATCATCGAAGAGATCAGGAAGTTGGAGGCAGCGGGTTTGCTCAGAGGAGTGCTCCACCCCACGTGGTTGGCCAATCCAGTGGTAGTGCGTAAGGCAAATGGGAAGTGGAGGCTGTGTATTGACTACATAGATATAAATAAGGCCTGTCCAAAGGATCCTTTCCCCTTGCCACGCATTGACCAGATAGTGGACTCCACTGCCGGGTGTGACCTGTTGTCATTCCTCGACGCCTACTCAGGATACCACCAGATCTTCATGATGAAGGAAGACGAAGAAAAGACCGCGTTCATCACCCCATGTGGTACGTACTGTTTCGTACGGATGCTTTTCGCGTTGAAAAGCGTTGGTTCGACATTTGCCCGAGCAGTCCAAATTGGTTTTGAGCCGCAGCTGCATACAAATATGGAAGCCTATATGGATGATATAGTAGTCAAAACCAAGGACAAGGCCACGCTCGTGCAGGATCTGGAGGAAACATTTGCCAACCTGCGCAATATCAACCTCAAGCTCAATCCAGAGAAGTGCGTGTTCGGCGTCCCATCCGGCAAACTTCTTGGGTTCTTTGTGTCTCAGCGCGGAATCGAAGCAAATCCTGACAAGATCAAAGCAATTGAGCAGATTGAGGCGCCAAGACGTGTCAAAGACGTCCGTAGGCTTGCCGGCTGTGTTGCTGCTCTAAGTAGGTTCATCTCCAAATCTGCTGAGCGCGCCCTCCACTTCTTCAAATTTTTGAAGTAGGCGGGTCCAATGAAATGGACTCCGGAGGTAGAGGTGGCGCTGCAAGATTTGAAGAAGTACCTCTCCTCCACACCAATACTAGTCGCACCTAAACCGCAGGAGCCGTTGCCGCTATATCTAGCAGCAACGAATCAAGTGGTTAGTGCTACGCTAGTGGCACAGAGAGAATTCGAGGGAGAAGCACTGGTAGCAGCAGAGCCGTTAGATGATGAGCCAGGGCTCTCCCCGGCAGGGCCTGATGCCGGCAAGGCAGAACCCCCGGTAGAGCCTGGTCCCGGCAAGGCGGAGTCCACGCATGCGGGCGAAGTCGAACAGAAGAAGAAGGTGGTACAACACCTGGTTTATTTTGTCACTTCCCTCCTGCAGGGGGCTATATCTAGATATTCTGGCATGCAAAAGCTACTTTTCGGCCTCCTCATGGCCTCGACAAAGCTGTGCCACTATTTCCAAGCACATGAGATCACTGTCGTCACCCGCCTCCTATTGCAATGAATCTTGCACAACCCAGATGCGGCTGGGAGGATTGTGGAGTGGGCGTTGGAGCTGTCAAGCTTTGGCCTCAAGTTTGAAAGTACTTCAACGATCTAGAGCCGAGCCTTGGCAGAGTTCATAGCAGAATGGACCGCAACGCCCAACGAAGAGATTCAAGAAACCACCCTTCCCGGCAAGGAGACGTGCCGCGATTGGATTATGTACTTTGATGGAGCTTTCTCCCTGCAAGGTACCGGTGCCGGTGTGCTACTCGTCGCACCCACCGGAGAGCACCTCAAGTACGTAGTCCAGATGCACTTTCCTCGGGAAAAGTCAACGAACAACACGGTGGAGTACAAGGGATTGCTTGCCGGTCTCAAGATCACGACAGACCTCGGAATCAGGAAGCTCATCATCAGAGGTGATTCGCAGCTCGTCGTTAAGTAGCTTAACAAGGATTACCAGAGCCCGTTGATGGAGGCCTATGTGGATGAAGTGAGGAAGTTGGAGGACCGTTTTGACGGGCTACAAGCAGAGCATGTTCCCCGAGCAGAGAGCAGCATTGCCGACGACCTGTCGAAACGCGCTGCCCTCAAGTTGCCTGTCAAACCAGATACCTTTTTGCTTCCATTAACTCAGCCATCCATTGAGCCATCAGCAGGACAAAACAAGCGAAGGAAGGCAGGCCCCGGCAAGTACTTTTCCGCTGAGCTCCCAGGACCCGCCGGCAAGGAAGTTGCTGGGTATCCCAAGCTTGCCGAGGAGCAGAAACCTCCGGCAGGGCCCCAGGCCCTGACCGTAGAGGCAGTTGCCCCTACGGCCGAAGATGAGCCTTTGGTCCTTGCCGTCGAGCACCAGGCTCCGGCATAGGCGCAGCGCACCGTCCATTTCCTCCAAACGGGGGAACTCCCTGAGGAACAGGAAGAAGTAGAGAAAGTAGCCTGTCGGTCCAGCATGTACCAGTTTGTGGATGATACCCTATACAGAAGGAGACCAAACGGTGTGAAATTGAAGTGCATTCCTCAGGAGGACGGACTTAAGCTGTTGGCAGAGATACATGGAGGCATATGTGGCTCTCACATAGGATCAAGGGCCCTTGCCGGCAAGGCATTCCGGCAAGGTTTCTTCTGGCCGACCGCTCTCCAGGATGCAACTGCACTAGTAACCAAGTGTGAGGCATGCTAGTTCCATTCAAAGAAGCTTCGTCAACCAGCCCAAGCCCTTCAAACGATTCCTCTTTCCTGGCCATTTTTGGTCTGGGGGCTCGACATACTGGGCCCCTTTCCCCGTGCTGTCGGGGGCTTTGAGTACTTGTACGTCGTGATCGACAAGTGCACAAAGTGGCCAGAAGTGGAGCCGGTGAGAAAGGTGACAGCACAATCAGCTGTCAAGTTCTTCAGGGGACTAGTCTATCATTTTTGTGTGCCGAATAGAGTCATCACCGACAACGGCACGTAGTTCACAAGCTGCACCTTTATGCAGTATATCCAAGACCTCGGCGGCAAGATTTGTTTTGCTTCTGTTGCTCATCCCAGAAGTAACGGCCAGGCTAAGAGGGCAAACGCAGAAGTGTTCCGAGGCTTCAAGACCAGGACTTTTGACAGGCTACACAAGTGCGGAAGGCGCTGGATTAATGAGTTGCCAACGGTTCTTTGGTCGATCAGAACGAAGCCAAATCGAGCCACTGGCCATACAACATTTGCCCTGATATACGGGGCAGAAGCAGTTCTCCCCACGGAAATCATATACGGGTCACCTCGAGTGCTCGCCTATGATGAGCTTGAACAACAGCAGTTGCGCCAAGATGATACGACGCTCCTTGAGGAAGATCGTTTTGGCCTGTTGTGCGAGCCGCTCACTACTAGCTAGCCTTGCGCCGCTACCATAGCCACAAGGTTCATGCCACAAGCCTTGAGGAAGGTGACCTTTTTCTTCGGCGAGTCCAATCCGCCAAGAATTCCAACAAGTTGACGCCAAAGTGGGAAGGCCCTTCTCGGGTAATACGAGTCACCAGGCCCGGCGTAGTCCGCTTGGAGACCCAAGATGGTATTCTAGTGAGCAACTCCTGGAACATCGTACATCTTTGCAAGTTTTACCCATAAGGCGCGGTTGCCGGGCCCCCCGGTAGACCACTTTTTGTACAAGCCTTGCCGGCAAGGCATGTGACCCTTTGTACAAAGCCAGGCGCAGACCCTGTGCAACAGATAAATAAATGAAGCGCTCGCGCCCTAGCATTAGCATGCATGCTAGGTGGAATCTCCCTCTCTGGTAGGGTTGATAGTGCTTGGCAGCAACTAACCCCTAGCATAGAGGTCGAGTGCGTGTCTTTCTGTCTCTTCCAATCCTTTTCGGTTTGCAGGTTGCACCAGTGCTTCTACAGAACTGTTTGGGGAAAAGAAGACAGACCGACACCCCCGACGCCGGCAAGCCAAGGTTGCCCGGGCTACATATCAAGATAAGTTTTTCTCCCTCGCTATGCGGTTCCGTATGAAACTTGAACGTACGAAACTTGAGCCATTCCTAGGCCACCGTGCTCCTTCCTTCCTATGCCCGAAATCCCTTTCAGGCTGGAATTTGATTATCGTTGTGGTGGAAGGGGAACAAACGAAGGGCCCAATCCTGCTTTACCCCTGCTCCCGCCAAGGGCGTGGATATAATCGTGGTATAAAGCGGGAGGACGGCAAGGTTTGTTGCCGGGCAACGTTGTTTGCTTAAAATAACAAGGACTCACTCCTAAGTGTGGGCCTCGCTCACGCACAAAAGAACTCGGCAAACACCCTTTTTCATTAATACGTTGATTAAACAAGTACAATTCATACGAAACGTAAACATGAGCAAGGGGTTACAAGGTATAAATTCAACAAGTGCCCGCAGGCTTAAAATCTAGAAAAGGATAAGATGCCTGTAATCCCTTTCCTGTCCCTCTCCTCGGGAAGCGGATCAGGATAGCAGGAGGGAAAAGGGAGTGCCTAGGCGAGGTACGAGCAGCAGAAGACACCAAGAGAGCGTCTCGGCGGCCGCCCAGAAGAGGGTTGGTGATGACGGTGCTGGGGAAGAAGCCGAAAGATGAGGTAGCGGGCCGGCAATACGAGACGAAGGTGTCTATGCCATCGTACTCCGACTTGACGGCCCACCACCCGCCTTATTCATCTTCTCCGGCCTTCCAGCGCCAGCCGCCAGAAGCAACGACCCCGAGAAGTTCAAGGAGCTAGCTCGAGGAGCCGCCACCAAAAACTACCCCGCCCCCGGTAGATCATTCTGCCGGGGAGAAGGCCAGGTGCAGACGGTGCTGCTGCCGGTGTTGCCTAGGGACGGGGCGTCCGACGTCTAGTCAGACTCGTCCATGTCGTCCTCCCCACTGGTCCCCTCCTCGCCGCCATCACTCGAGGAGGAGCTCTCGTCGTCGGTCGAGCTCTCCGTGCAGCACCCTAACCTGTGTCCCGAGCGCCCGAACACCTTGGCGGAGAGCAGGTCGCTCCACTAATTTGAAGAGGAGAACATGCCCCTTCATTAAGAAGTGGGTGCGTGCGAAGGTTTTCCGACCCAGACGAAGGAGCATTACATGAGGGACGGGGAACCTTGTGTTCACCCACATGTCACCATTGCAACACCCCTTCAGGTGAAGCCTCGGCCTCGGCGGCTGGTCGATCTCCAGCACCCTCGCGAATGCCTCAGGAGGACGAAGGCAACTACGCGGCGGCTCGTGCAACTTCAAGATGAACTCCAGCGCTGTGTCTCCGACGTGGCCGCTCGATGAAGCGGGAGGAGATGGTGGCGGAGACGGCGGTGTTGCAGGTGTCCCCCTTCCGCGCCCACCTCTGCCTCGACCACCTCGTCGACCGCGACCCCGTCCGACGCCTCCGCCTTGAGCGTCTGGCTCTTCCTTAACCGCCGCGGCCCTCTGGCAGGAGGAATACCTAGTCGCCTCCGCAGAAGGACAGCCGTGGCCACGCCCTCTCACAATGGCGAAGGGACGAAAGAGACCAGGCGAGGAGAAGACGAATGCTGACAGACGCTGCCCCTCTCCCCTTTTATAGAGGGTAGGGGCCCAGGCTCGGCCCCACCAACCTGAGGGCGGCCGCCCCAATCGACCAATTCGGCCGCCTGGGGCGTGAGGAATCAGGACTGACCCGCTGCTCCAATCAGCGACGCCCGGCCTCCCGCCTCGGCGCTAAAACCCGTACCTTCCGTGTTCACCACCTACCCTCCCGAGGCATGAGGGACACGTGGCGGGCGGGCCAGGATTCGGGAGGCAAGTGGAACGGCCACTCCCCACCCCGTGATCGTGGGGCGCGTGCGCCATAATGGCCATGACCCGAGTCTGCTTAGTAAATAAGCCGCGCCCCTGCGGCTTCCTCTTTTTTATGGGGAAGGCGTGGGACGCCTCTTTACTATTCACCGCGGGGTGATGCGAGCGTGCTGCAAACGTCCCACGCACGACCCCACGTCACGCACTCAATGCGGGTCGTGGGGAAGCGGAACTGGCGAGGGAGTTACCGCGGTTAAAACTCTGCCACACGTGCCCGCGCACCGCTCTGGGCCTGGCCCAACAACACTTCGCGCTTATGTGTGGCCCAGGCCCGGGGGCTCCTGTCGGTGTACAAAAGTAGGGGTCCTTATGTACCCCTTTAATTTATGCACGGGCAGTTGTAGCCACGCCTGCGGCCACACTCGGCAGGGCAGAAGGAGCAAAGATACAAGACTACCAAAGCAGCACCCAAGCCATAGGCGCTAAGAGCAAAGGGGCAAGATGGGCTTCCCCCGGCAAGAGCCTTGCGGGGGCAACTTGCCCAACACCAGCAAGGCCGCCACCCTTGAGCCTGAGAGTCCTGACACCATCGACAACGTCAGGACCAAGGCTCGGGAGCGCCTGCCTGGTGGCGTGCAGATCTTTGTGAAGACCAAGGGCCTACAAATCTAGATAAGAACCAGAAGACAAAGACCCCCCGGCAAGATCCTTGCCGGGAACAAGACGAAGGCCCCCGGCAAGATCCTTGCCGGGAATGAGAGAAGACCCCCAGCAAGACCCTTCCCGGGGATACAGACGAGACCCCGGCAAGGCCCTTGCTGGGGACATCTGCGGGGCCACAACCAGGCCCGGACCTACCAAGAGATTCGCTGCCCCGCACCCGCTCTAACGGGGCGGCCAGACTGCCAACTAGGAGAGTGCCTGCGCGGCAGCATGCAGCTTCTAGGCCAACTAGCCAAGCACCTGTGTGGTGGCATGCAGATCTTCGTGAAGACCCTGGCACCGCACTAGCTCTACAGCCAGCCAGCCAGCGTGGTGCTGCATGCCTCGTCGGCTTGGACGCGCGTCGAAGCAAGGCGAGGCGGCGATGGACGGGACGAGCTTCCTTGCTGTCCCCAATAAAGCAAGAGGACACATCGGCAACGCATTAAATGCGTTTTGTCCCATGATGTCAGGAGATAAACTTGTACACTGTAGATACTTTCCACCTCTTGTGTGCCACTGTGGCAACCCCTTTGACATATAAAAGGAGGCCCGAGGCGTACTGACTAAGGATTCGGACTTTTTTGGACTGGGCATGCACTTCAGCTAGTTCAAGAGCTCAAGAACACCAAATATACACCAAAGCAGGACTAGGGTATTACGCATCATTTGCGGCAAGAACCTGGGTAAAAATTCCCCTGCGTTGACCTTCTAGACCCGCTCTTTGCACAGCCCCGCGCCCCGCCAACCGTAGAAGGGATTCCCGTGATCCCATAGGTGTCGTCCCTGAGCCCAGACAGCTCCGCGTTCAAATGTCTCCACGACCGGCCACAACATGCATGTAAAAAGTTCTTGGGAGTCGGTGCTACAGCTAGCTGTCCTCCCCCTCCTTGTCAATCTCTTCCAGTAGTGCTAGTACTCCATGGCGCGATCCATCAACAAGCAGGCGGGAAAGTTATCGTATACTCGGTTTGTGGTGAGTGGCATGCCGAGCGACCGTGTGGGGTGGAGCCATGGAGGAGGGTGAGATAGGAACGCGACAGACGTGAGTTAAACATTGGTTTTGCTCAATGGCGCGATCCAATGAAACGAAACGTTGGTTTCCAAAAGAATATTGTACTGCATGAGATAGAGAGAGTGATGGTTTGCTTCTTCCCTCCAATAACTATATCGGGTCTATGTGATTTGGCGGCTCATTGGTCACTATTACTATGGTGGTAGAGCGTCGTTGAGCGCCTGCACTCTTATTTATTTATTTATTTATTCTGTGATAAAACTAACTTTCTCCACTCTTACAGCGGAGGAGTATGAAACACGGCAGCCCGGTGACTACATGGCCCACCTCCCAATATCACCATGTTCCTTGGACATCGTGTGACAGCTCCGGTCCTTTTTTCTTTGCGTAGTAGTATATTTTACCACATGACCCACCATACACTCTCACTTACTACCTCCGTCCCCTATGTAATTTATGCGTGACACTAGTATATGATACTCCCCACTATGAGTAGCCTTATACGCATACAAAAAAGGACCGGAGGGAGTACGAAGCTTTATGATTTTGTTTCATGTATGTATCCTGACTCCAAGGTTGCCCCGTTACAACATTCCATCAAATACAAAGGAAAACTTACACGCATGCTGATGCATCTCAATGATTCACAAATCATAGCCAATATTTACTTCACAACTAAAGACAAAAGTTGTGAGAGCGTGTACAAAAAAAACTATTGATGGGGTCACTACGCCGTAAACCCTAAACCCTAAATAGGATGTAATTTCATGGCTAGGTAGAACCTGTCGAAGGAAAGTTGGCTGGCACCCTCGGATCATACGATGCTTTTGTGCAGCTCCACTTAAATCGAGCTGAGCATCCCTATTGGCATAGATATTGTAGAAGTGTGATTAAAATAATAGTACTGGCACTAGTTCATGAGACATAAACTCATCACAAATAGAAGCCGGTAGAAGTAGAGAAAGATCCACATGGTGATGGAGCTACGTGTGGAGCTGCGGCAGCGGAGCAAGCCGGCTCCAAAAGGAAGTTGTACCTAGGATGTCGATGTGTAGCTAGAAGGGCGGTTGGGAGGCGGCATCAGTCCCATACCACGGGGACCCCCGATCGGGACGTATCGACAGTGGGTTTTGTCCCTCGTTGCTGTCAACCGCGTCTACGCAGAACATCGTCCCCTTCCCCCAGCGGCGGGATCAGGCTGGATCTGTGACCACCGCTATGGCCACCGTCGTTCTATGCTTGAGAAGAGAGCAACCCAAGCAAGTAGGATTGTAGCTTAGACTCCTGCTAGTGTATATATAGTGCATCAGTTTTCTTTTACTCTCCATATCAACCATTTTATATTGCGTACGTGTCATTGAAGAGTGAAATGATGGTTGCTTCGTCCGACTAACTTACTGTTTGATTTGACTGCTCTTGAGTGGCCCCTACACATACTCCCCCAACGTGTATGATCGTTCCCGAGTCTCACTTGTACTTATCTCTATTTTCTTGCATGACATGTAGACAGGATGCGCATAGAGGAATTGTGTTACTGCACATTGTTACGTAGTACTACTAGTACCTACTCCCTCCTTCCGGTTCAGTACTAGTACTGCCTCCGTCCTGGCTTATTGGTCCCCTTTGTACTCAATTCATGGGCTTGTTTTCCTCAAGAAATTGTCTTTACCAACGTATTAATATCGGGAATGCATTTTAGAGAAAAGGCGCCGGCCGAGCCCGAGAAGAGCTCGAACCTAACCCGGCTTTGTATTAACAAAGCCATCAACCAGCCAGGATTACATGGAAGCAACATGCATCAAAGGAGAAATTGGAAAATGGATACAAGGTGCAAAGAGGAACAACTCTAAGGCAACAACTAGCAGGAAAGAACACACCACGCCATTGCCAATGACCGCCGCTGCACTTACACCAGCTAACCTACTAAGGCTACGGGAGGAGGGTATCACCATGCGAGTATTGTGCTCGCTGACTGCCACCAAAGGGCCAGACAAGGCAGCCAAGATTTGTCTGCCGCCGCAAAGGGCCACTACCCTTTCACCCAATCTCAATGGGTGTCGCACCGGCGACCAACAAAGTGGTTCCCAAGAACCAAAATCAAGGTGACCAAGCTGCCCAAGGGGAGACAATAGGAGCAAACCCACACGCAATAGGGACCCAACCACCCAAGCACCATCGCCGGGAGCGGAAAGAGAGGACGTCGGACGAGAGAAGTCAAACAAAGGCGCCGACCACAGAGAAGGCCGAGAATGGCAGCACACTACATCGGTCATGGTTAGGAATTGGCGGAGACCACAAGCACTGAGAGGGACAGCGATCCCCTCACATCAATTGTCGGGACCGTCCACACCAAAACTGAGCAGGCTGCCGAAGATGAAGCCTGGCCGCCACATGATGTCAATGAACTGCCGCCAACACCACCACCGCTAGAGCATCCCCCAAACGATGACTTCAGGAAGGGTTGGGAGGAAGGGGATCCTCGCCGAAGCCTTCAACAAGGGAGCAGCACCAAAAGGCGCCGCCTTCGGAGTGACCGCCGCGCCGGCCAAGGGATTCCCCCGGACCCGCCTCCAGCCACCAAATCCGCAGCACCAGCACCTGAAGACGAAGGCCGGAGCCACTAGGGGCCAGATCTGCAGCAGGTCAGGGTCGAGGACGAGCTTCTCCATGGTGATCCAGCAGCCAGTGCGGGGCCGCCACGGCAGCCGACGCCCACCGCTTCTCCGCCGCCAACACGGCCGAGGAAGACGCCGTGCTATAACTACCAATGCTATTTTTCAGGCCAATCGCTAGTCACCTTGGTCCTAGAGATTGTTGAAGCATGCTCTATAAAGAGTGACAGAGGGAGTAGTATGAGCGAATTCAATGAAGAGCATATTGATGGTTGCTTCTTCCGAGCAACTTACAGGTGGAAAGGTGGGGCTTATAATTTGACTTCTCATTACTCACTATTAGTGCGGCGCAACGACCGGGCTGAGTCTCCCACGCGGTTGTGCACTACTCCCTTCGTTCTTAAATATTTGTCTTTCTAGAGATTTCAGTGAGTGAATCTACACTCTAAAATATGTCTATATACATCTGTATGCCATTTGAAATTTCTAAAAAGGCAAATATGTAGGAACGGAGGGAGTACAATTTTGTGCATGGCACATGGACCAGGATGCTGATGAGGCTTCTGGCAATGCTATCAAGCTTCCAGCATTTGTTTACATAATTGACGTACTATACAATTAATTTTTCAGCAACATGAAATTGTATAATGCTATAAGCTTTCAGATTTTGTTTCGTGTGTCTTGCCATCCATGCTCTTTCGGAAAAAATAAAAAACTAACTTCCTTGCTAATGCATCTCAATGATTAGTAGATCAGAGTTAATATTTACATCACAACTGAAGACAAAGCTGTGAGAAGGTGTTAAATTAAAATTGATCCATGCTTTCATTGGCAACAACTTCCCCCAGCTCTGTCTAAATCAACAAGGCATGTTGGAAAAATGTAGCTGTCAGGAGCATGCAACATTCCAATCATTTTGTGCAGTTCCACTAAAATAGAGCTGAGCATCCCTGTTCCAAAGATATTAAGGGTGATTACAATAATAGAGGATTGTTCATGAAAAAATAAACACACAAATAGAAGCCGATCATCTTTGCAGTCTCTCTTAAGACTAACTAGTTGGAGAAGATTAAGCAAATAGTTCGAGAAGATTAGGCTCGGAGTTGGATGAGGAGGATATAGAGCAAAACCAATCTCCCATTGTGCAGTCGCAATGAAATGTAGAGAGGTTTCCCATGTGACATTTTAGTAGAACCGCACAAAACACTCTTAAAAAAAGTGATTTGTGTAGTTCACCAAAAGGTCGCAATAGCAAACAGGCGAAATGGATAGCCCTGTTTGCAAAAAAAGAGGTAGAAAGGAAACAATTATTGTCCAATAACAGTTGGTGACACATACGACGACAAAAAAGAAGCATATTCCTTGTCCTAAGGGAAGATAACATCACAGTTGTGTCTATCTTAAACGGTGTGAGGACGAGATTGCAATATGGAAAGTACGCCGGACGAACTACGTTTTGGGCAAAGAACTAGGGAAGATCCGCATGCAGCTACGTGGGAAGATGGGCAATGGAGCAAGTCTAGAGGGGATACCTAGGGGTCACCGGAATGTAACTAGGAGGGCTGTGGCGGGCGGGATCTGCCCATACTGCGGCAATGAGCAAGTGGCGTAGGCTCTACCGCGCCGGAGCTTGGTCAGAGAGAATGGCGGGTACCGCAGATCGGGACATGCTGCCTCGGTGTCGTTGAACAGAAAAACGATGCACATCCTCCATTTCCGCTGGCGGACGGGGTGCGGCTGGACCAGTGACCAAATGTGTGTGTGTGAGAGAGAGAGAGAGGCAACCGCCGCCTTGTATGAGATACTCTGAAGAGAGACAAACCCCGGCAGGC
Organism: Aegilops tauschii subsp. strangulata; assembly: GCF_002575655.3. NCBI lineage: Eukaryota > Viridiplantae > Streptophyta > Magnoliopsida > Poales > Poaceae > Aegilops > Aegilops tauschii. The sequence continues at coordinate 364,174,808 of NC_053041.3, read as the reverse complement.
AGGCTCCATGGTATATAGTGGAGCGTACTACTTTTTTCTCCATAAAAATCGTTTTATATTCTGTGTACGTGCCATTGAGCGATATAACATTATTTAAAAATAACGCGCCAACGCATCAAGTCGAACTTTGTTTCGTGCACGCGTGGTACACGACCTCTGGAGGTAAACAACCGCTACACGCGCTCAAATTAGCACGTGGGCTGCCATTTCATACAGAAATGAGCTCCACCGTGTATCGCGCGGGTGTGGCTGGGCATGAAGCGTGAGTACGTGCACTTATTCTCTTCGTGTACGTACATCACTTATGTGGGTTTGTGTGAGAGAGATACAAACATAGAGAGAGATAGTGTGTGGGTTCATGAGTGTTTTGGGGGGGGGGGTGGGCGTGAGAGATAGACAGGGAATATGTGTCGATGATATTTCAATCAAAAAATGTAACATATGCAATGTGTGTGAAACAGAGGCCTGGATATATCATATATATAGAGGGGGAGATCCACGAGAAGAGAGTGGAGGTATCATCAGCGTGAGGTATCCATAGAATCGAAGGGAGGGATGATGTGTGTGTGCGCGCGATCGATAAAGAGTGGCATCGAATTTGTGTGTGCCCACGTCAAAGATATAGGGTGGCTGGCCTACTGGAACATGAGAGGGGACAGGTGCAGTTTGTCTCTGTGGCATGGATACCTACCTACAATGCTTGACTATCAGTGTGTTTGGGGGGGCGGAAGAGACCTAACTATTGAGGTACAATGGCTGGTATACGTGTGCAGGAGGAGAGAGACCTACCTTATGTATTGTGGGAGATCAATCGGCATCCATGCATATGTGTAGGAGAGGAATACGGTTGGGAGAGAGACAGAGCTAAAGTGTCGGAGGGGTTGGTGGTGGAGTTGCTTCTCACAAATGGTGGGAGAGGCTTTCTAGACAAACGGAGGGCACGCCTGCAATATCAATAAGAGAGGGCATGCCTGCCTGTGTGTGCACGTGCATGTGAGAAACGGGTCAAGAGGCATGCATGAATGATGAGGGGGGACGATATGGCTGTGGTAAGAAGACGTAACTACATAGTAAGTTCAATCGTCCTTTGTCGGAGAAAGGGATAGAAATAACTTGTGAGGTACGTCGATCGATGCATGGGAAAAAAGAGTTAAAGTCGAACTAGGTATATGTAGGGAGATCGATCGGTATACAAGCATGTATGTGTTAGAAGCAAATAAGGCCTAGAGGGAAGGATAGAGAGAGAGGGATGCAGCTAGGAGGTGGTGTCAGAGGCATACTATATCGAGGGGGGAAGAAGTGTGTGAGTACGAGATCGATGAAAAGAGGGGCGGGAGTGAGGCATGGACGATGAGAAGAGAAGAGGGAAAACTTGTGTTTGTGGTAGGCACACCTGGCTAGAGAGGCATATCGATCGGTGTGTGCCGGAAAGAAGGAGCTGGGGGGCCTACACACACTATGGGTGAATGACCTAAAGCGAAAAGACGAATGTGCGCGATGGATCTAGAGAATGCTGAGGGAGGGAGGGAGGCGGGCATGTGCATGCATGAGAGAAAGTTAGTGCTAGCTACAAAGATAAGAGATTGTGTGGGTGTAAAAGACGAATAGAGATCATAATTCTTTATAAAAGTGAATTTGGATATTTGAAGAATATATCATAGTGTTTTAAACAGACGCATGCATGAATATATATAACAGTGATACACATGGTGTGGTTATGAACATGTTATACTACATATAATATATAGACCATTTATTTGAATTTGTGATAATGTGTGGCTTTTCTGGCTCAGGGCTAAATACATGTCATAATGTAGGGGGTGGGGCACTATACTTTGTGTGATAAACACAATGTACATATGAAACATGGTTTAGATTATGAAGATCTAGTTAGCACATCAAAATGTACTATTATTTGGAATCAACATCAAGTGTATTCAAAATTTCGAATTCGAGTTCATATAGTACACATAGTTCATATCTATCTCTATAGTAATCATGTGGTGTGTTGTTAAGATAATACCCGAATGATGGTTTAAGTTTGCAACAATCATGATTGTAGATTCTTATCCAAATAGAGAAACGAATACAAATTTAGTTCGAATAGCAGCGGTAGTATAGACATTTGGAATGCACTAAAATGTTGGTATGAGTAGGTTACATGCATTATACAGCCAGCGAAAAAAATTAATTGGACATAACATGGATTCATAGCTTTATTTTTTTGTTTTTTTGCCGAGGGACGTGCGAATTGATTTGGTACGTACAATATTACATGTTAGGCTTGTCCCTAAAATTCAAGTTGCATCTTGTTATATCATGAAAATTCATATATCGTGCTCCCAAAACTCGCGCCTTCAAAACATGTGCCTTGTAATCCCGAAAGTACAACACGCGCAAAAACTCCCTCCAGCTGCCAAATCCTGACACGCGAATGCCCCTTCTAACCCTGAGCCGAAAGGGCCACCAGTTCAAATCGGTGGGGGTACTTTTGTAACACACCCTACATTTTGGACAAGCGCGTCCCTAAGTCATAGTTCCCCCTCCCATCGCCTCCTTTTCGCCATTCGAAAGCCCAGGCCGCCATAACCTCTCTGCTCTTGCCGCAAAACCTCACCCTTCTCACCGCTGCCCAGCCGGAGCCTCTTCCCCTACGACATCGTCCACCGCAACAGCTCAACGTCCCTCATCTACCTCCCCAAATGAGGATCCGTCGTCGATCTCGTCGTCCCGCTGGTTCAGCCGCCCCATCCTCCACCTCCAAGGAGCTGCTCCGACGATCACCGCGGCTGCTCCATCCCCACAGCGCCACCTTAACCTGCTCCACCGGAACCGCAACATCCTCACCGACTCCTCAGACGAAGCCGAGGCCTACTTGGCGCCACCAAAGAGGTTGTACACTCATCGCATTGCACCTTCTCCTTAACTCGACCTCCCGACCCTGACGGTGCTCCATCCCGCACCCCCATGGCGCGGCTACCTCAAAGCCGGCGCAACGGGCGTCATCTCCACGGTGGCTCCTGCCAGTGCGAGGCCCCTTCGGCGGCCGCGTCCATACCAGTCTGATCTGCTGCTGCTGCTCCGGCTCTAGGTCGCTCGCTCGTGCTGCTGCTCTGCTCTCCCCCTCGCTCATGCTGCTACTCTGCTCTTGCTCTCGCTCGCGCTGCTGATGCTGGTACATGGGCTACTGCATCTACACGAGTTGCGGCTCTGGCTCTAGTTCGTGCTGCTCCTTAAGGCGCTGTTGCTCCGGCTGCTATCTGCTACTGTGTTCCCCGTTGATCACCTGCTGATTCAGATCACTATTACTCTACTACTAGTGCTCGAGTGGCCTAAACTACATGTGAAGTGCCTCTCTGCTACCAGTGCATTCAGTTTTGACAGTAACATTCAGATTCCACAGTAAATTTCAGTTTCGATAGTTAAGTTTAGAGTCAACCGTTTTAACCTCATCTGTTGTAGTCAGGTGTTTTCTGGTGATGTAAATTTTACATCTATTACTTTTTTGGTAATGTATTTTACATCATCTATTAGAGAAGCTATTAAAATCCCACTTGAGATTAACGATGTCTGTCTTGTATTGCTTCAGCCTTGAAGTCTTATGGCTCACCGGAGCTGCTCCAATGACGGAACCATCCATCACAATAGAGCAGTGCCTTGGACGCTGTCTACAGATTCCTCAGATCTTCCTCCACACCTCCAACAGCCACCTGTGCCTCAATTTCTTCAACGACTAACCCAATTATGCAGAGGTCGACATAGCTACGACAAAGAGGTTGTACACTTGTCGCATCACTTATTACTCTACATTCATGTCGATCCATTAGGGCTATTTTGGTTGAAAGGAAAAACTGAAGGAAAAACATAGCAATAGGAAATTTTCCTATGGCACTCTACTATTCAATTATTCATGCATTTTGTTGAAAGGAATGAAGCAAAACATCCACCTGGACCTACTTTTCAAAATCATATGCATGAAAACAAGAGCAAGTGCATTAGTGGCAGAATAACATTCTAACTGTACACGCTTTCATATGGTTTCACTTTAATTTGGTCATGTTTCTTTGCATTCCTCCGCTCTTCCAATTCCCATGAACCAAACGCCCAAGTTGATAGAAACCCTGTGTTTACAGATGCTCTATTTCCCACATGCATTCCTATCCTATTCTAGTGTTTTCCCTATCCCTACATTTTAAGAATCCTGCAAGCCAAAGGAACCCTTACAGAATTACTTCAGTTACAGGTAGGTGTCAAAGAAAACTTTATGGTTTGTCCTGATCCTGCTGCGATGTCGGCCACCTCACTTGAGCTGCTCCATCGACAGAAGCATCCACCAAACCAGACATCATGACTCTTGACCTTCTTTCGCCGCCTCAGATCTCCTTCCCTACCGCTGGCACCCACTACAACTGCATCACCATCATCAACTCAGCAGATGAACCTGAGGAGTACACGGGTCCACAAGAGAGGTCGCACTCTTTTGTTTCTTCTTATGTTATGCATTGCTTAATATTACCTGCTACTTTATCGTCCTGTTCACCTCTTAGACTCCAAGTCAAGACGAAATTAATGTTCAAACTTGAGTTTTAAAATTACTTGCGGGGCACATATCGAGGCAGCAATGAATAGTATCTCTGTCTACTATATGGTTCACCATCATCTGTCTTTTTATTAAATTAAAGCTATCATCAGCCTGCTATCAGTATTTTTGGATCCATCCACTGGTTGTTACCATCACTCTAGATTTCTGCATGCTCTCCTTACATAATCTCACTGGAAGATATTTGTTTTGAGACAGATTCAGACGCAGCTGACCACTCAAGGTGTTTGCTCTAACTTGGCATGATGATGTTGGTCATATCATGCATATGTTGCCTTGCAGTGCCTACTTTCGACATCATATATGTCATCTGCTTAGTTTAGACATGTTCTGTAATGCCACCTATTTAGTTTCTATATCGTATATGGGAATTATGCAGTCTCATCTCTTTTAGCCAGCCATAATATATGTGAAATATGCAATGCCATCCTATTTAACCAGGCGTCATATATTTGAATGATATATTGCCCATCCTTTTCTTCATTACATTTCCATTTGTCGACAATGTTTGTACATTAAACTACTCTTCGTGTGAATCAGGCATTTCAGTGGGTGATGGAAAAATCTGGAGTGAAAACAAGGACTTCAGAGCAGACAGTGCTACCTGTCGAAGCAGATCTCTTGCTGGGTCCCGATAGCTCCCCAGAGATGGATTCAGAGATAGATGAACAGTCCTATTCCCCCACCGAGGTGTATGCTCTAACTTGGCACGGTTATACTGCTCATATCATTCATATGGCGTCTTGCATTGCATAGTTTAGACATCATACTACCACGTCGAACCCCAACTCCACCAGTTAGTACACTTATTCCTGTGGAGGAACACAACCATCCATTCGTAGTTTAGCATCTATCGCATTTGATGTTGTTAAATCCTATGTCCGTATCCTCCCATCATGGAAATATTATACTGAAGATGAAGGAAAAATGCCAGTTGCAGGTGTTTGTCCAGGAGTTATGTGTAAGTAATGTTATTCATGGTAATTACTTTGCTTTGTCCCATACATGCTACCTCCATGATGGTTATAATACAGCAAATTTTCCCATTTTTGTCTATAGAGAAGGACCGATTTGGACACTCAGGATGAGGTAACCTGTGCTAATACCTCTGCTATCTTCAAGAATGCTTGGTGGCAGTATCAGAATTACCTGAAGAAAACGTACTTCACTGGCAAAGAAACTCATCAAATTCCCTTACATTCTCCCGAGACACATTTATTGGATGATGACTGGGAATGCCTTATTCTGTACTGGTCCCGAACCAAGAATGTGGTAAGGTCTATGAGCTCATTTTTTATTTTTAAGTACTATATGCCTGCGTCTTATTGTACTCTGTTCATGTAGAACAAGTGCTTAAACCTGAAGTACAACTTTTCTCATTTAAGATTCCATTCTATCGTGCATACTGCTTTGCTCTTGTATCACTGTATTTACTCATACGTACTTATGTTAAAATTGATGGATCCAATCGAAACTCCAATGGACAACAAGTATGTTTACGCATGTTTCTTTAACAGGTTTGCTCTTATAAATAGCTATGTTGATTTCAATTTCAATTGTGTATACAGTTGACTTCTCATATCATGCACATTACTAGCATCACAACAAAGGCAATAGTGTTGTTGTACATGTAGACCCATGGTACCCATCTGAAATCTTGTTGTGCCGTGTAGTTTCCCACGCTTTGTATTCTTTCAGTGCTGCTTTGTCTTGAACTGATATGATTTGAACCGTGTCTCTATTTTGATTTGGCAAGACAATGCGGTGACCATAGGACATAGATACATGTTTGTTTGATGCTTTTATTATGTACTACTTGGCAATAGAAGACTTGGTAGTTTAATCCTGTCCACCTTACTAATGAGCTGGTTCACCGAAATGAGTTTCGTATATTAGTACATTCTAAACCTGTTATGTGTCTGCTTGTTTCTTCTTTTAGAATGCTGACAGAATATTGGGGAAGAGTACCTTATTAAGCAATGGTAAAGGAAGTAATGCAGATAAGGTTCATGACAGTGAGACATCGTTGTTGCTCTCCAATAAAACTATCTTGAAGACAATGAGACAACCCCAAAGTCCTGTCTTGGTGTAGTGTTTGAGTTACTGGCCACTACCGCTGACACAAGCTATTCAAACTCACTATCTGAATTAGTTCAGTATCTTGAGTCTTAACTACAAGCTGAAAGACATCGATCAGCTGTGCTGCGACAATAAGCCTAAGGACCGCGGAAGTCCCTGGAGCATTCAGATGCATACTTTCTGGTGCAACAGCAAGCGTTGGAGGATTTTAGTTCTGAATAGGAGAAAGCTAATAAGCTTGCTAAGCTTATTGCCAGCATGGTGGATACCCATGATAATGTTTCTTGAGCTCTTCTGAAGTTGTTTCAGTTATGGACTTGTTTTGCTACCGCGTTTATTTGCACTGGTGGCCAATTTAGACGGGCAGTGTATGTAATATGTTGCTTTGTTGCCTATATTTGCACTGGTGGCGAACTTTGATGCCCAGTTGATGTAATCTGTGTAATAGCCGCAATAGCCTAGTGTTAGTTGCTTGCTTATTTATTTCCTTATTGTCTTGTTTAGTTGTTTGCTTGTAGTCACTGCAGTTCTTTTTCCGCGTTTTTCTAGTGGCCACAATAACCTATTTTTATAACAAGGCCACAATAACCATGGCAGCACACAGACTGTTGTAACATGGTCCTTCTACCTACTGTAGTGACCATGGCCCTCCTACGGGCCGTAGGATCCATGGGCCTCCTATGGGCCGTAGGATCCATGGGCCTTCTACGGGCCGTAGGATCCACGGGCCTTCTACGGTCGTCTAATCTATGGACCTTCTATGGGCCGTATAATCGTTTTGCCAAACATGGGCCCTACTATTCGTGCACTAATAACGGTCCGCAAAATGGGCCGTAAATGGGCTAGAGTGGAAATCGCCTGTTTTATAGCCCGACAATAACGGGCCGTCAATAGGTCGTATTTGATGACGCTCAGCCAAACAGGCTAACGGGCAACAAACGGGCCGACTGTAACCACGGGTTGAATTTGTCCCACAAGTGGAACAGGCCAGTAACGAATTGTAAGTAACCGAATTCTGGAAATGAGCCATAGATTCAATGGGCCCTTAGAAGGCCGAATGTTAACACGGGCTGGAAATGGCTGACGGAATAAGGTACCGGTAATGGGTATAAAGTGATACACTGTTCATTATGGGCCAGTTTCATCTCGGGCCTTTAATGGGTCCAGAGTTCCAAAGGGCCTCCTATGGGCCGAAAGATGACATGGGCCATACATGGGCCAGAAGTTACAATGTGCTGGAATCATATTGGACGGCCTAGATGACGCTACTAGGCCTAATTCGGGTAGGCCGTAATTGGCCATGAGTTAGCGGGTTGTAAATGGGCTATATGCGAACAGACCGTTAACAAGCTTTCCTTGGGCCGGCCCGCTACCTTTTGACCAAGTCAAACGGGCCGGCCTTTTCATCGGAATGGGCCTCTGTTGGGCCGTCCACGTGTCGACGTATCATAGGCGCCTTCGGCCCAATGAGTGGATAACATCTGTCCCAACGGTGAGCCGACACATGGTTCCTCTGGCCATTGAGAAGTTTACACATGGAAAATCCCAATTGGTCCGGTTTTCTAACGGGTTATTGGATCCAAACCGAAACCCGATAGCTTAACTGCGACCCGTTATGGTGGATGCCACATGTCGGTTACCCTTGACAAAAGCACTTCTATGACACGCGATTTATCGTGATGGAAATGGACACTTCCATGATGATACTTTTGGTAATGTCATTGAACACTACTACGACAACACAGGTATGACCATCTTGATTCTTTCATAAAATCATCATGGATGTATATGCATGACAGAAAACGTGACCTACTGTGACAAACAGGCATAAACACGGAAGTGTATTTTTTTGTAGTGCATGCCCCCCCCATATTGGTTGCTTGATCTATATGGTTACCATAAGCATTTCTCCTTTGGATTCATCTGTACTAGTTTTCTTAGGGAACTTTTCATCCACTCCAACCTCTTGTGAAGAAGGCTACAATTTTCTAGATTGTAATCAAATGCCCATGTTAATCATGTCGGATCGAAGATGGCATGTTAGTGCATTTTACAAATCCTGCAAACCAAATAGGCATGTATTACTGTTCAAAACTGCATGTAGGCACTAACATGTTTTCTTCTTTTGCGGATAAGATTAGGCCCGGTGGTGGATAATGTGATACAATATAACAATCACGTCGAATGCCTAGATCTGCATCTCTCAGAAATTACTTTGAACTCCTATCGAGGGACCTTACCGGAGATTATATTCGCTGGGTTCTTTACTGTCAGAGCAAGGGTGCTGAAGGTAATGAGGTTTTCCCTACATTTATTTCGCAAAAAGGAATGGTTTGTTGATCAGCGCCAGTGGCTGCGGCAGAATGGAATAGGCTCCGAAAATGATGAATTTCATTTTGGAACTTCAGATGGCAGAGTAATCGGAAGTCATGATGTCAACCCTATACATGACTTGTTAGTGGCTGACCCCTTCGCCAAAATTATGAGATTTCGAAACCAAACTTAGAAGTGGTAATGTTTGAACCTCTCTGATATCCAAGTTCAGTGGATCAACGCGAGCGTTTGCAGTTGATGAGTTGAATTTCATTTCTAATATCAGTTTGAACCTTATAATCTTCGTATTTGAGCCATATAACTCTAGAATTGGAACCTTGTAATAATTCGAGCTTTTGTGGTACATTCTTGAAATAGCATCGTATGAGACACGTATATTGGTAGCACTATTTTGACCTTAATATGAAATGGATGTAGATTTTATTAACCATTCTCGAATCGGTTTACCTTGTCGATCTCATAGCACACGATCTGTATAGCTAACTCGACTGTGATCTTCGACATTATTGCACACCATTGGTTTCTTCAACCGTGTGCCCTGTAGAGCGCATAATTAATTATTGCACTCGAGTGTCCATCATCACCCTTCTGTGTAACTTTGACCTAATCACCCATGGGTAAATTTATGACTGAAGTCATTCCACACACTTCATTTTTACAAAGCTTTTTGCGAATAAATGCCCATGATTTGTCCCTCTTCTAGCCGACGCGTGGCCAAACTAGCCGGGCGGGAAGCTTGCGGGTTAAACTGTGCGGTAGCGTAGGAACAGGCTCACCAACGATACATTTGGTGCCTCTTCGAGCACACGCGTGGTCAAACAAAATGCGTGCGGTGCGTCGTTGTCAAGTTTGCACTGGAATCCTCCGCTATGAACGTGGTGACAAGGTGACGATTACAGGCCGGCCGGCCCCCATTTATTACAGCGGCCATTTAACCCCTGTGTCTCTTCAACCTTTCGATCGCGCCCCACCATTGCATGAAGCACACCCACCACGACAAATTCTTAGAGGGTATCTTGCGTAGGTCGAATGGCGCTCCGAGCGGCTACCGCCGATGAGCAGCAGTTCACCATGCATGCTGTGGTGGAAACCCACAGAAGGTTCATGGAGCTCTCGGTGGTGTACACCAACAACCCGGTCTGGGTGGAGCACTCCATCCACATCATGGAGTTGTTGCTTGCCAAGGAGAAGTAAAAGGTGGTCGGGTTCGACCTCGAGTACACCCGCGCTCGTGCTGGGTCTCTTCCTAAGGTCACCGTGGCCCAGATGTGTGTGCGCAACCACGTCGTCGTCTACCACTACTACCTGTCCAGAAGGCCTTGCGAGTGTTTCGCCGGGTTTTTAAATAGCCCCCACTACATGTTCACTACACCCCACTACATGTTCACTATGGTGGACATCACCAAAGATGTAAAGATGCTCAAGAATTTGGGCATCGCCTGCCAGAATCTTGTCGACATCCAGGGCCAATCCAAGATCTGGGCAGCAAGGATATGAGAAGGACTCACTGGTTCACCTCGCCGAGGCCATCATGGACCCCTACTACAGTTACATGAAGGATTCCTACGACAAGGACAAGCGTGCCTGGCACTCGGCCTAGATGTAGAAACTCGACAAAGCTCACGTCGTGTATGCGGCCTAGGAGGTGTACACGAGCTACGACATGTACAGGCGGATCGTTGACATGAGAAGTGCCTCCTTCCCCAAAACGGCCAGGGAACCATCCGGAAGCAGAGCAATAAGTAGATGATTAGATCCTCGTTTCTCCTAGTTCAGTATGCATGTAATTGCTTACTTTGGTGTGTGGAAATGTTATGTGTGTAGTCACTTGTGTAATTGTATGCTTAATTTGGTTTTGCAATTGTTAGTGCATCTAGTGCCCCTTAGTGATTTTGGTGTATTGAAGACTTATAGGTTAAGGGACTAATGTGTTTGTGAGTGTACACAGGTTCTATAAGTCTATGAGGAGTTTGATATTTACAATGAAAGTCGACCCCTAAAAATGAATGTCTTCAGTTGAAGACTTTGGTTTTCTTGAAGACTTTGAAAGTGAGGAAATTGGTGTGACCTTGAAGACTTCGATATTCATGTGAGGATTATCAAGCGTGAAGACTTTTGTTTTCGTAGTTTCATTTTCTCTTTCTTGAGTCATAGGAAACACCGTACTGTTAAAGGGGGTCGAGGTAAAACCAAGGAAACACTTTCCAAGTGATGCTCATATAAAAATACTACACCTACCCAATCCTTTCGAGTGAAGCCATTGGAAGTCTCATACAGTTCAGTCAATTTCTTCAATGACAGAGACAAAGTTCTTCTGGTCTCTGAGGAATTGGTTCTGATTGAGGAGTTAGGAATTCGCCAGTGCAGATTGCGTACAAGTGAGGAACATGATAGCCCTGAGGAATTTGAGAGCTCAAATATCCGACCATTGTTGTGCTACGCGCCAGCTGTCCCAAAATATCCTACCCACCTAACGGTCATATCATTGAAGGGCATTTTATGTCTTATCATGTCGGGCTGCTCCTAGGCTATAAATTGCCGCCCCCTACAACCACTAGTTGGTTGGCTGCTCCGAGAGAAACTGACACTTGTCATTGAGAGCATCCCAACCTCCGAGGACTTTGAGTGAAAATCATCAGTGAGGAAAACCCAAACCCAAACACCTGCAAACCCAAAGTGATTGAGCATCACTGAGGAGATTGTTCCTGTGTGGAACCGATGCTTGTTACCTCTGAGCACTGTGCATCCTCAAGACGGTTAGGCGTCATGGTCTAAAGCATCCAAGAAGAATTGTGGATCGCCGACTGACCGAGTCTGTGAAGGTTTGGAAGTCACCTGAAGACTTACCACGAGTGATTGGGTGAGGTCTGTGTGATCTTGGCTCAAGGAGAATACGACGAGGACTGTGTGTCCTCAGGTTTAAATACCTAGCCACTCCAACCAGACGTACGACAATCACAGCAGTTGGAACTGGTCTACCAAATCATCGTCTTCACCAAGCTACTGGTTCGATTTCCTCAACCCTTACATTTCCTCATTCCTGTGTTGATGAACTTCACTGTTACTGCTTGAAGACTTTGACTGAAGACTTTCTCAATTTCCTCAATCCTAATTCTTCACTCACTTTGTCTTCAGCCTGCTTATCCTGTTTACACGCTACTTGTGCTCCGTGCTTGTTTCATTTCATCATGTTGAGTGCGTTACTGCCATGTTACGCTTGCACCTGAGTACTTATTCCGCTGCTAGTAGTTCGTTACATAGGAAAATCCTCACCTAGAATTTCCTTAGTGACGAATTTGTAAAAATCGCCTATTCACCCCCCTCTAGTCGATATAGCGCACTTTCAATTGGTATCAGAGCAAGGTACTCCCTTGTTCTATGTGATTTTGGTTTAACCACCTGGAGTTTTAGTTATGTCGACTGCAGGCATGATCAAGGTCTCAACTGGGTGTCCTACCTTCGATGGGACGGACTACCCCTACTGGAAGAATAATATGCGCATGCATCCTGAGGCAATTGACAATGATCTCTGGTACGTTGTGGAAAATGGCGTTCCCTCCATCACTCCTTCCGTGAACGCTATTGATGTGAAGAGATTCAAGCAACTCAACTCTCAAGCGAATAATATCATATGTGTCCATCTGAGCAAAGGACAGTATGGCAGAGTGAGTGCTTTGAAGACAACAAAGCTTATCTGGGATAGGCTGTCCAAGGTCAATGAAGGAGTTTTAACTCATCGTGACTCTCGAGTTGACATTCTTCGCAATCCCTTCAACCGCTTCAAAAGACTCGACAACGAAAATGTTCAGCAAACCTTTGATCGCCTCACTGACATCTCAAATGAGCTTCAAGCACTTGGTGCCATTGACATCACCGACCATGAGGTGGTGAAGAATTGCTGAGATTGCTTGATTGCTCATTCGACACACTTGCACTGATGATTCAAGAACGTGGAGACTACAAGTCACTTGATCCTGCTGATATCCTCGAGAGGCTAAATACTCATGAGTTCCAACTTGCTGAGAAGAGAGATCTCTGCGGACCAAGCTATGGAAGATCATGCGCACTGAAGGCCAAGGCAGTTTCCGAATCTGAAGAAGAGGATTCTGGTAGTAGCCTTGGTGATCCTGAAGAACTGAGCCAGAAGCTAGTAATGCTCGTGAGGAAATTCCATAAGTTCTCAAGACGTGGTCGCTTTGGAAAATCTTCAAGAGGTGATGACATGAGATGAGATTCCTCATCCCGCGATTACAAGAAGAAGACTTCCACAAATGCAAGAAACCTGGCCACTACATTACTAATTGTCCACAGTGGGCGAAGGAATCAAAGAAGAAGAAGTACAAGGATAATAATTCTGATGACTCGAAGAATAAGAAGAAATCTTCAAAGTCCTCATCGTCCAACTTTGTAGCGACCAGACCTCAAATGGTCTGTGCTGCTGTGCACCAGTGTCATCCCTGGATCAGTAATGCTGACACGCACAGTACAAATGGAGGATTTATAACAGAGTAGCAATCACACACTTATTACATCGAATATCTCCAAAGAGAATAAGTGTGATAAACATGGCTTAAGGCCATCTAACAACGATAACAGCGGAAGACTTGGAAGATAAGTGAGTCCATCAACTCCAGCGGCACACTGAGTATAAGACCACGACCTAAGGCACCTTACTCGTCGTCTGAAAAGTCTGCAACATGAAATGTTGCAGCCCGAAAACGGGTCAGCACATAGAATATGCTGGCAATGTAACACATAGAGAATAATGAACAACAACAATGCTATACTACATGCATATATGGCTGGTGGAAAGCTCTATGGTTACAATTTTGCGAAAAGCCAATTTTATCCTACCTCAAAGGAATAAATTTTATTTAACTATCATGGTGGTTGTGAAACATTGAGATGGTTGACAGCATCTCAATCCCAATTAAATGTCATCAATAACCCAACAAATTAATTAGTAGTAACATAGCGATGAGATTCACATGATAATCCAAGTACTAGATACTCAAGTTGTCCATAACCGGGGACACGGCTAACCATGATTAGTTTGTACACTCTGCAGAGGTTTGTGCACTTTTCCCCACAAGACTTGATCTCCTCCGTTGGATTACTCGCACTACATGGTGTTTGAGTAACGGATGACCAAGACACAGTCTTTCAGAAGTGCTTGCACCTTACGTATGGGTAGACAGTTACACCTACTTTCCCCTACATCTGCTAGTCTACCACAGTAAGAGTTCACACAACTTAGTCAACTATGCTAGAGCCCATAATAGCTTGCGGCTGCACACGGAAGTTTCTAGCATGAATAATCTCATGATCCCTTTGAACCTGGGTGGCGGTCCAAAAGAAAAACAGGCAATCCTGGAATACCCAGGTACCTCAATCCACCCAGATGTGAGTTTTAGTTGCCACCTTAAGTAAACCATTAATTAACAAATCTCACATCTGTCATGAATTTCACTCAAACCCAATCCACGTCTACGAGCATAGCATGGCAATAATAATAGCAAACGTAGAAGTAACTCCCAAGGGTTTGATAATAAACAGGTAATAGGTTCTACCTCAACTACTACCCAATACCCACAATTTAATTAGATCCTAATCATGCAAGTGTTTGAGGAAAACAGATCTAATGCAATAAAAACTGGGTATGGAAGGTATATGATCAAAGTGTTACTTGCCTTGCTGATGATCCGCAAAACCTAGCGATTCGAAGAAACAAGCGGCACACTCCGGGTACTCTATCGCAAACAAACAAGCATACAATCAGTACTCATCTAATGCATAGGTAAAACTCGAATGAAAGATCCAACCAGAAAGTTCAACTTAAGAACTCCGGTTTGCAAAAAGAATCAACTCGAAAGAAGCAACGAAAGTCAAACGGTGAAAGAAAGAAACTTTGTTTACTAATCTGGATCTAGGTCAAATTTTACTGTAGCAAAAACTTGTTTGAGTAGGTTAAACGGAAAGAGAATTTCGAGACAAAACTCTAGGCGCTTGAATCGCCTGATTCCGATAAACGAGCGAGAAGTTAAACAGAATCGAAGATTCGATCAGAAATCGAATCTGAGATAATCGTAGAAAAATCCGACGAAAAAGAAAAACGGACGAACGGTTAAAGAACGGACGTTCGTTAACAGAGAAAAACCGACGAACACGTTCGTTAAAACGAACGGTTCGGTGAACGCTCGCAAAATAATAAAGCCGAAAAAAACCGATCTAGGGTTTTTTTTAACGAAGGGTTTTTTTAGAAGAAAACCGGCAACGACGAACGGCATCGAGGCAGTACCTCGTCGGGGCGGCTCCGGCGAGGGCTCCGGCGGGGCTCCGGCTCGGGCGGCGGGGTGCGGGGCTCGGGGGGGCGCGAGGGGCGGCGGCTCCCGTGCGGCGGCGGCGGCGGGCAAGTGCGGGCGGCGGCGGCGCTCGGCGATGAGGGCGGCGGCGGCTTGAGAGGAAAAGAGAGAGGGGGGGTATTTAAAGAGGGGGGTCCGGGGTGGCTTGGGGAAGGGGGTGGCCGAGCGGGAGGTGAGTTCCGTGGCCATGGCGGACTCCGGCGGCGAGCGCCGTGCGGGAGAAGGAGAGAGGCGCGGGCGGGCCGGCGCTCGGCTGGGCTTCGGCCCAGCGGGCGTCGCGCATATATATATTTTTTAAATAAGTTCCGTGGACAATAATTCGTAGAAAAATAAATAAAAATCAAAAAAATATAAAATAAATTTTCCCCGTCTAGTTAGAAAATTTAGAATAGGGTGAACATTTTTATAACACAAAATAAATACTTTGAAAACATGCACTATTTTTAATGCAATAAAAATTGCAAATAAAATCCAAATAAATCCAATAAATGATTTTAACATTTTTCCTCCAGTATTTCAATTGTTTTGGAGAAGTCATATTTTCTCCTCTCATTTATTTTTTTAAATGAAATATTTTTCCGGAGAGAAAATAATTAAAACCCAAAATCCTCGTCTTATTATTTGATGAAAATCAAATGCGAAAATTCAAGAAAATCCCCAACTCTCTCCGAGGGTCCTTGAGTTGCTTAGGATTTATCGAGGATTTGTCAAAATGCAATAAAACATGATATGCAATGATGATCTATGTATAACATTCCAAATTGGAAATTTGGGATGTTACAAACCTACCCCCCTTAAGATGAATCTCGCCCTCGAGATTCGGGTTGGCTAGAAAACAGGTGGGAGTGGTCTTTCCGTAGATCTTCCTCTCGCTCCCAGGTGGCTTCATCCTCCGTGTGGTGACTCCACTGAACTTTGCAAAACTTGATAACCTTGCTGCGGGTAACTCGGCTGGCATACTCAAGAATCTTAACTGGTTTCTCCTCATAGGTCAAATCACTTTCCAGCTGAATCGCTTCCAGTGGCACAGTATCTCTGAGTGGTATCTCAGCCATCTCTACGTGGCACTTCTTCAACTGCGAAACGTGAAATACATCATGTACTCCAGACAATCCTTCGGGCAATTCCAGCTTGTAAGCAACTTCTCCCATACGTTCCAACACTCTGTATGGTCCGATAAAACAGGGCGCTAACTTTCCCTTAACTCCAAAGCGCTTTACTCCACGAAGTGGTGATACTCGAAGATACACTCTGCCTCCGACTTTGTGAACTGTCTCCTTTCGTTTAGAATCAGCATAACTCTTCTGCCTGGACTGGGCTACCTTGAGCCTATCGCGAATCAACCTCACTTTCTGTTCAGACTCCTTAATCAAATTTGGTCCAAACAACTGACGGTCTCCAACTTCGTCCCATAACAACGGTGTTCTACACCTCCTTCCGTACAAGGCTTCGAAAGGGGCCATCTTCAAACTAGTTTGATAACTGTTGTTATAAGAAAACTCCGCATATGGCAAATTGTCGTCCCAACTGGATCCATAATCTAGTGCACATGCTCTCGACATGTCCTCCAAAATCTGGTTGACTCTCTCGGTCTGTCCATCTGTCTGTGGGTGAAATGCTGTACTAAATTCCAGCCTGGTTCCCAATGTTTCATGTAACTGCTTCCAAAACTTTGAGGTAAACTAGGTTCCTCTGTCTGATACAATGGTCCTCGGAACTCCATGCAAACATACGATTCTGGTCAAGTATATCTTTGACAACTTAGCACTGGTGTAAGTGGTCTTTACTGGAATGAAATGAGCCACTTTCGTCAAACGGTCGACTACAACCCATATTGAGTCATAGCCTAAACGAGTCCTGGGTAATCCTGTGATAAAATCCATGCCTATTTTATCCCACTTCCATTCGGGTATCGGGAATGGTTGTAGCAATCCTGCTGGCTTCTGATGCTCTGCCTTCACTCTCTGACATACATCACAAACTGCTACATACTCTGCAATATCCTTCTTCATTCCGGTCCACCAGAAAGTATTCTTCAAATCCAAATACATCTTGGTATTCCCTGGGTGAATCGAGTACGGTGAATCATGGGCTTCTTGCAAAATCAACTTCCTGATCTCCGGATCATTTGGCACATATACGCGGTCCTCAAACCATAAGGTATCGTGCTCATCCTCACGAAATCCCTTGGCTTTTCCTTTGCTCATCTTCTCCTTTATCTCTTCAATCTCCTTGTCTATCTTCTGAGCTTCTCTGATCCTTTCCATCAAGGTAGACTGAATCTCCAATGTCGCTAAATAGCCTCTTGGGACTATCTCCAAACATAGCTCGCGAAGGTCCTCGGCTAACTCCTGAGGTAACTCTTCTGTCATGAGGGTGTTGACATGACTCTTGCGGCTCAACGCGTCTGCTACTACGTTAGCCTTTCCAGGGTGATAATGCAATCTCATATCATAATCTTTAATGAGCTCCAGCCATCTCCGCTGTTTGAGATTTAACTCCTTCTGCGTGAAAATGTACTTCAAACTCTTGTGATCCGTGTACACCTCACAATGGTTTCCGATGAGAAAATGTCTCCATGTCTTCAATGCATACACCACAGCTGCTAATTCCAAATCATGCGTAGCATAATTCTTCTCATGGGGTTTAAGTTGTCATGAAGCATATGACACAACTCTTCCTTCCTGCATAAGCACTGCTCCAAGTCCTCGACGAGAAGCGTCGCAATAAACTTCATAATCCTTGCGTTGATCTAGCAGAATCAACACTGGTGATGTAACCAATCGTTCCTTCAACTCTTGGAAACTAGCTTCACATTCCTCAGTCCAATTGAATTTGGTGTCCTTCTTCAATAGCTCAGTCATGGGCTTAGCAATCTTCGAGAAATTCTCGATGAATCTCCGGTAGTATCCTGCAAGTCCAAGAAAACTCCGGATTTCTCTAACTGTCCTGGGTGATTCCCAACTTGTCACTGTGTCAACCTTGGCAGGGTCTACTGCTATTCCTTCACCATAAATAACATGTCCAAGGAATCCAACTTCTTTCAGCCAAAACTCACATTTGCTGAACTTGGCGTATAATTGGTGTTCTCTGAGCTTCTCAAGTACCAGTCGTAAATGCTCCTCATGCTCTTCTTCATCCTTGGAAAAGATTAAAATATCATCAATGAACACCACGACGAACTTATCCAAAAATTCCATAAACACTTTGTTCATCGGGTTCATGAAATAGGCAGGTGCGTTAGTCAGACCAAATGACATAACGGTATACTCGTATAATCCATATCTGGTGGTAAATGCCGTCTTGGGTATATCCTGCTCTCGAATCTTTAACTGATGGTATCCTGATCGTAGATTGATCTTGGAAAATACTTTAGCTCCTTGTAGGCGGTCAAAGAAATCATTTATCATCGGCAGCAGGTACTTGTTTTTTGATGGTCACTTCATTCAATCCACGGTAATCAACAACCATCCTCAATGATCCATCTTTCTTCTCCACTAGAAGTACTGGTGATCCCCAAGGTGACGAACTTGGGCAAATATAGCCTTTATCCAGTAACTCCTTGATCTACTTCTTAATTTCTTCCAAATCTTTTGCGGGCATCCTGTACGGTCTCTTAGATATTGGCCCTGTCCCTGGCAAAAGTTCAATCAAGAACTCAATGTCTCTATCCGGTGGCATGCCTAGCAACTCTTCTGGAAATACATCCGGATAATCTTTCACCACTGGTACTTCCTCCTGTACAACTCCTGATAAGGAATTTACTTGAGTCCTCTTCGGCATATGCCGGGATACATACTTGATCCTTTTTCCTTCTGGGGTGGTAAGCAAAATCGTCTTGCTGGCACAATCGATGTTTCCTCCATACAACGATAGCCAATCCATTCCAAAAATCACATCCAAACCTTGCGATTCCAAAACAATGAGGTCTGAGGGGAAAACATGCCTACCAATGGCCAATGGTATCTGAAAACATCCTTGGGTGGCCATATACTCTGCTCCTGGCGAGGTTACTAACATAGGGTTTCTGAGAACTTTGGTGGACATCTTAAACTTATTCACGAATCCCCTTGATATGTATGAATGCGATGCACCAGTATCGAAAAGAACGGTTGCAGTAAATGACTTAACCAAAAACTTACCTATTACTGCATCAGGCTGAGCTTCAACCTCTTCCACGCTCACGTGGTTCACGTGTCCTTTGTTGAACGGGTTCGGCTTCTTCCCAGAGCTTCCATTGCCATTTCCATTTTGGGCTTCAGGACATTCATTGGCATAATGTCCATTCTTCTGGCACTTAAAGCAAGTGACTTGGCTCAAGTCCCTCTTGGCTGGGGTAGATGGGTTGGTGCGGTTCTGTCCGTTGCTTCCTCCATTCCCATTACCACTCTTGGAGCCATTATGGTTGTGCGAACTACCTCCTCCATGGGTATGCTGAAACTGTCCACCCGGCTTTGGGGTAAATCGAGGCTTCTGCTGAGCTCCTGAGTTATACTTCCCTTGTCCATACTTCCTCTTACGGTTTTCAATTTGCTGTTGCTTCCCTTCAATCATGAGAGCTCTATCTACCAGCTCGACCTGGTAGTTGTTGAAAGTTGCTACCATCAACTGCATACTCAGCTCATCATTCAATCCTTCCAAAAACTTCTCCTGCTTGGCTGCATCTGTAGCAACATCATCTGGTGTATAACGTGCTAACTTACTGAATTCCTCCACATACTGGCCTACGGTGCGTCCTCCTTGGCGTAGGTTGCGAAACTCACGCTTCTTCATAGCCATAGCTCCTGCTGAAACATGAGCTGTACGGAAGGCTTGCTGAAACTGGTCCCATGTGACAGTGTCAATAGGGTGCGTGGCTGTATAATTCTCCCACCATGATGCTGCGGGTCCATCAAGCTGATGTGCGGCAAAACGCACTCTTTCCGCATCTGTGCATCCTGCAGTGGTCAACTCCCTTCCAACTTTGCGGAGCCAATCATCTGCAACAATCGGCTCGGTGCTACTGAAAAACACCGGCGGGTTTAGCCTCAGGAAACGGGCTAGGTGATCAGCAGGTGGTGGTGGCGGTGGGTTGTTGTTGTTGTTGTTGTTGTTGTTGCCTTGGTTCTGCACTAACACTTGCATCAGGGCATTCTGTTGCTGAATCAACTGGGTGATCTCTGGCGGGAAAACAAATCCGGTGTCGCGTCTCGGAGGCATCTGATAGGTTTAGAAAAGATGAGAGTTAAGAATAGAATGAGGTCTAGAGAGAAAACACTACCCCTATGCTCATGAGACAAATTCAATCAATATCACTCAATCAATTCAAACAAGGCAAAACAATCGATCTAACTAGCGTTACAAAGTGCTTGAACTATACTATTAAATGGGGGAAAACTACTACTGATATGGTGGTCTACTAGAAATTCTGCTCCGTTGAAGACTCCATGATGTCTGCTCCAGCTTCATCAACCCAGTCGTCTTCACTTGGTTCTGAGTCGGTGTCGTCGATGATGATGTAGTTATCCGGACAAGTGCATTCGTCGACTTCTGCTTTTGGCATTGGATTTCCCATGAATACTCCAATCTTCTTCTCCAGGTCGTCATTCTTCCCTACTAGTGCGTTGATTTCCTCCAAATAATCTTCGCGTGTAGCCTTGAGTTCTTCTTGGAGCTCCTTGATCTTCGTTAATGCCTTCTTCAGTTCTTCCTTGTCCGTGCACATCTGATTCTCCTGGCGACGAATATGTTGGTTTTGCTCCTGGATGTAAGCTGCAATTGATCCATCCTTCTTGGTTCTGATCATCTCCCATTGCGCGTCTCGGCGTCCACAAATTTGGTAAATTGTATCCTTAAGCTCCTGGTGATAGACTTCTCCAATGCGTCCCATGGCGATGTGTGCGGCCATGCTCTTCCCTAAACTCCAGGTTGGTGCTTCAAAAACCAATCTTATGGCACTAAACATCCTTCCTGGAATAAGAACTTGAATCTTCCAGCTCTCCTCTTCAGGTAATGTGGCGTTGTAGGTTCCGGTGATGCTTGGTATTCCTATGTTCAAGTACTTGGTGACTTCCTTCAGGTGTCGACCAAACGGCGTGTCTTCATCTGGTTGCATGAACTTGCTCCTTGCATTCGCCATTCCTAAAAGAGTAGAAAGTGGAGAGGGGTCAGAAATGAGAAGAGAGAAACTTTCTAGGGCTTAAGCTTAGTGGTCGTGTCCTACAGTCAGCGTGTGCTCTGATACCAACTTTGTAGCGACCAGACCTCAAATGGTCTGTGCTGCTGTGCACCAGTGTCATCCCTGGATCAGTAATGCTGACACGCACAGTACAAATGGAGGATTTATAACAGAGTAGCAATCACACACTTATTACATCGAATATCTCCAAAGAGAATAAGTGTGATAAACATGGCTTAAGGCCATCTAACAACGATAACAGCGGAAGACTTGGAAGATAAGTGAGTCCATCAACTCCAGCGGCATCACTGAGTATAAGACCACGACCTAAGGCACCTTACTCGTCGTCTGAAAAGTCTGCAACATGAAACGTTGCAGCCCGAAAACGGGTCAGCACATAGAATACGCTGGCAATGTAACACATAGAGAATAATGAACAACAACAATGCTATACTACATGCATATATGGCTGGTGGAAAGCTCTATGGTTACAATTTTGCGAAAAGCCAATTTTATCCTACCTCAAAGGAATAAATTTTATTTAACTATCATGGTGGTTGTGAAACATTGAGATGGTTGACAGCATCTCGATCCCAATTAAATGTCATGAATAACCCAACAAATTAATTAGTAGTAACATAGTGATGAGATTCACATGATAATCCAAGTACTAGATACTCAAGTTGTCCATAACCGGGGACACGGCTAACCATGATTAGTTTGTACACTCTGCAGAGGTTTGTGCACTTTTCCCCACAAGACTTGATCTCCTCCGTTGGATTACTTGCACTACATGGTGTTTGAGTAACGGATGACCAAGACACAGTCTTTCAGAAGTGCTTGCACCTTACGTATGGGTAGACAGTTACACCTACTTTCCCCTACATCTGCTAGTCTACCACTGTAAGAGTTCACACAACTTAGTCAACTATTCTAGAGCCCATAATAGCTTGCGGCTGCACACGGAAGTTTCTAGTATGAATAATCTCATGATCCCTTTGAACCTGGGTGGCGGTCCAAAAGAAAAACAGGCAATCCTGGAATACCCAGGTACCTCAATCCACCCAGATGTGAGTTTTAGTTGCCACCTTAAGTAAACCATTAATTAACAAATCTCACATCTGTCATGAATTTCACTCAAACCCAATCCACGTCTACGAGCATAGCATGGCAATAATAATAGCAAACGTAGAAGTAACTCCCAAGGGTTTGATAATAAACAGGTAATAGGTTCTACCTCAACTAGTACCCAATGCCCACAATTTAATTAGATCCTAATCATGCAAGTGTTTGAGGAAAACAGATCTAATGCAATAAAAACTGGGTATGGAAGGTATATGATCAAAGTGTTACTTGCCTTGCTGATGATCCGCAAAACCTAGCGATTCGAAGAAACAAGCGGCACACTCCGGGTACTCTATCGCAAACAAACAAGAATACAATCAGTACTCATCTAATGCACAGGTAAAACTCGAATGAAAGATCCAACCAGAAAGTTCAACTTAAGAACTCCGGTTTGCAAAAAGAATCAACTCGAAAGAAGCAACGAAAGTCAAACGGCGAAAGAAAGAAACTTCGTTTACAAATCTGGATCTAGGTCAAATTTTACTATAGCAAAAACTTGTTTGAGTAGGTTAAACGGAAAGAGAATTTCGAGACGAAACTCTAGGCGCTTGAATCGCCTGATTCCGATAAACGAGCGAGAAGTTAAACAGAATCGAAGATTCGATCAGAAATCGAATCTGAGATAATCGCAGAAAAATCCGACGAAAAAGAAAAACGGACGAACGGTTAAAGAATGGACATTCCTTAACAGAGAAAAACCGACGAACGCGTTCGTTAAAACGAACGGTTCGGTGAACGCTCGCAAAATAATAAAGCCGAAAAAAAACCGATCTAGGGTTTTTTTTAACGAAGGGTTTTTTTAGAAGAAAACCGGCAACGACGAACGGCATCGAGGCAGTACCTCATCGGGGCGTCTCCTGCGAGGGCTCCGGCTCGGGCGGCGGGGTGCGGGGCTCGGGGGGGCGCGAGGGGCGGCGAGGGGCGGCGGCTCCGGCGGCGGCTCCCGTGCGGCGGCGGCGCTCGGCGATGAGGGCGGCGGCGGCGGCTTGAGAGGAAAAGAGAGAGGGGGGTATTTAAAGAGGGGGGTCCGGGTGGCTTGGGGAAGGGGGTGGCCGAGCGGGAGGCGAGCTCCGTGGCCATGGCGGACTCCGGCGGCGGGCGCCGTGCGGGAGAAGGAGAGAGGCGCAGGCGGGCCGGCGCTCGGCTGGGCTTCGGCCCAGCGGGCGTCGCGCATTTTTATTTTTATTTTTTTAAATAAGTTCCGCGGAAAATAATTCGTAGAAAAATAAATAAAAATCAGAAAAATATAAAATAACATTTCCCCGTCTTGTTAGAAAATCTAGAATAGGGTGAACATTTTTTGAACACAAAATAAATATTTTGAAAACATGCAATATTTTTAATGCAATAAAAATTGCAAATAAAATCCAAATAAATCCAATAAATGATTTTAACATTTTTCCTCCAGTATTTCAATTGTTTTGGAGAAGTCATATTTTCTCCTCTCGTTTATTTTTTTAAATGAAATATTTTTCCGGAGAGAAAATAATTAAAACCCAAAATCCTCGTCTTATTATTTGATGAAAATCAAATGCAAAAATTCGAGAAAATCCCCAACTCTCTCCGAGGGTCCTTGAGTTGCTTAGGATTTATAGAGGATTTGTCAAAATGCAATAAAACATGATATGCAATGATGATCTATGTATAACATTCCAAATTGGAAATTTGGGATGTTACAAAATCTTCAAAGTCTTCATCTCCAAAGAAGAGCAATTCCAAAAAGGCTCGGGCATTTATTGGCAAGGAAATGGACTCTGAAGTTGAATCTGAGGAAAATTAGGAAGTGGAGGAATCTGAGGAGTCAGACTCTGGTGTGGCGAGCCTAGCCCTCGCTACTGCTTTCGTCAGCAAGTCCATCTTCAACACCGCTGACGACGGTGACGATGACTACGCTCCCACCTATTGCTTCATGGCAAAAGATGCCAAGGTACTCAAAGATCCCTCCTCTGAATCAAGTGAGGATGAATCTGATGAAAATCTCAAACCTAGCTATTCCAAACTTGCTAAGATTATCGTAAAACAGCAAAAGGCTTTTGAAAAGGTTCAAAATTTGCTAGACAAAAGAGAACCTCTTGGGTGAAGAAATGGATCGAACTCAAACTCTGACTGAAAATCTTCAGAGACTTCAGTCTAAGTTTCATAACCTTCAGAGTCATCATAAGACTCTCTTGGCCGATCATGAGAAGCTTTCTTATGAATTTCTTCAAAGAAAGCAAGATCTTTAAAAGCTAAAGGTGAGTTATGAAGATCTGCAAAAGGAAAATGATTCATTGCTTGCTCAACAGATCAGTTCTGCTCAGGATGAATTCATTCCACCATGTTTGAAATGCATTGAACGTGAATCTGCTAATTCTTCACCTGAAAGTTTAAATGCTTCTATTGCTGCAAATTCTTCAACTGTCTCTGTGGTCACAAATTCCTCATCTGAGGATACCACAAGTTTCACTAACAATGCAGGGTTGAAGGAATTGTATGTGACAGGCATGTACAAAAGCTTCAAAGGGCATCATGCTCTTTGTGATGTGCTTAAAAAGCAGATCCTCAAGAGGAACCCTAGGAAAGAGGGTATTGCCTTTGAGAGGAAACTCAATGCTGATGGGACCTATTGAAAACCTGAGCAGTATCCCAAAACCTCATGGCTTTACATGTGAATCTTCATATTCTTCTGATGAGATTGACTCCAACTATAAACTGTTCAAAAATAAGAATGGTGAAGTATTTGCTAGATATGTTGGAACTAACTATAGGAAGGGTCCCCCTATGAATAAAATCTGGGTTCCCAAAAGGTTTCTTGAAAGTCTTCAGGTGAATGTCATCATGACACCACCTGCGAAGAATAGGAACCCCAGATCAAATTCCTCATAAGGATCAAAATCCTCATATGAACATCATCGTGCTAACACTTCTGTTTCGCAGGGAAAATCCAAGGGCTATGAATATGTGCATTATTCTTCAAATCATTATGTTCATAAGTCCTCGAAGAATTTCTCTTCTTATTCATATGCTTACTCTAACCCCTATTCTGTGAAACGAAGTGGACTGGCTTCAATGCCACCTTTCTCTTATGGAGCTCGCAGAATGATGAACTCTTTGCCACCCCTCCATATGTGGGTGGTGAAGAAAAAGAACTAATCTCTTATGCAGGGTCAGGTCTCCAGACGAACTTGAACATTTGATGAATTTGCTGGAGACCTGAATTGCTTGAAAGGACGCAAGCTAATCATGAAGAAATGAATATTCATTTCTCACATCCATATAATATTATTTCTGTTGTACTGCTTGATGAAATTCAATATGATGAATTTGATGTCATATTCTTGACTGATGAAGTATATGAGTTTGTAAGATGCACTAATTCATCTTCTGGA
This sequence comes from Aegilops tauschii subsp. strangulata, assembly GCF_002575655.3. Classification (NCBI taxonomy): domain Eukaryota; kingdom Viridiplantae; phylum Streptophyta; class Magnoliopsida; order Poales; family Poaceae; genus Aegilops; species Aegilops tauschii. The sequence continues at coordinate 364,148,783 of NC_053041.3, read as the reverse complement.
TGATCAACCCAAAGCTACAGAGTGGGTCCTGGACAGTGGATGTACAAATCACATGACCGGTGACAAGAGCTTATTGATGAATATTGCTTTATCTCCATCACATCTGAAGCATATCACTTACGCTCACAAAGGCAAAAGCAAGGTATTGGGTCTAGGTAGGGTTGCAATCTCAAAGGATCGACACATGTACAGAGTCATGCTTGTCAAGTCCTTAGGATACAACCTCATGTCTGTGTCAATGCTTTGTGATCTTGATATGGTTGTCGTCTTTGGCAAATATCGTTGCATTGTGCTCATGGAATCTGAAAATTCCAAAGTCTTCAAAGGCTTTAGGAGAGGAGACTTGTATATTGTTGATATCTCTGTAGGACCACAACCTGCGACATGTCTACTTGCAAAAGCTTCAGAAGGCTGGTTATGGCATCGACGACTAGGTCATGCTGGCATGAGGAACTTACACACACTCGCGAACAAGAAGCACGTCATTGGCATCAAAGGTGTCAAATTCTCCAAGGACCATCTGTGCGGAGCATGTGAAGCTGGAAACATGACCAAGTCCAAGCATCCCTCAAAGACTATCATGACTACCACTTGTCCATTCGAATTGCTTCACATGGATCTCTTTGGCCCTACTCATTATGCCTCACTAACAAATGCAGCATCTCTATATGGCTTTGTTATTGTTGATGACTATTCTCGTTACACCTGGGTGCATATCATCACTTAAAAACTGAAGTGCAGGAAGTCTTCAAATGATTTTCCTCGAGGGCCTCGACGAATTTCGGTGTGAAGATCAAGCACATTAATTAGGAGTGACAATGGGACCGAGTTCAAGAATACTAGTCTTGATGACTATCTTGATGAACTTGGTATTACTCACGAGTTATCTCCCCCTTATACTCCTCAGCAGAATGGCATCGCGGAGCGCAAGAACATGACTCTTGTTGAGATGGCTTGCACTATGCTTGATGAATACAAGATGCCTCGTCCCTTCTGGCCTGAGGCTATTGATACTGTGTGCCACATCATCAACAGGGTATATCTTCACAAATTTTTCAAAAAGACCTCATATGAACTCCTCACTGACAAGAAACCCAATGTGAGTTATTTCAAAGTCTTCGGTGTTAAATGGTTGATTAGTGATCCTCATCACAATTCTAAATTTGCACCAAAAGCACATGAAGGTTTTATGCTTGGTTACGGAAAGGACTCGCACACCTACAAAGTCTTCAACACCTTTCATCAAAAGGTTGTTGAAAATGTAGATGTGCGGTTCGATGAAACTAATGGCTCGCAAAGAGAGCACCTACCTCCTGTGCTAGATGAAATGTCACCTGAGGAATCCATCAAGTCCAAGGCTACTGAGGATGTCATACCCACTGAGGAATCTGCTGAAGAAGTCATTCCAGATCGTGAAGAAAATCATGCTGGTGCACCTGAGGAAAATGACTCTGAAGAAAATGTTGAGCCCACTCAAGGTCATCAACCTACTCATCCTCGCATTGCAAATGAAGTGCAGATCGAGAAAATCATTGACGACATCAACGCACCAGGTCCTCTCACACGCTCAAGGGCTTCACATTTGTCTAACTTTTGTGGGCACTTTGCTTTTGTCTCTATCACGGAGCCCACTAAAGTTGATGAGGCATTTCCGTAGCCTCAGTGGATTCAAGCGATGCAAGAGGAATTGCATCAATTCAAGCGCAACAATGTCTGGGAACTTTTCAAGTGACCAGACCCACGCAAGCACAATATCGTTGGTACCAAATGGAACTACCGAAACAAGCAAGATGAAAATGGCCTGTGGTGAGGAATAAGGCTCGTCTTGTAGCTCAAGGCTACACACAGGTTGAAGGAATTGATTTCGATGAAAATTTTGCACCTATTGCTACACTTGAAGCTATTCGCATATTGCTTGCTTATGCTAACCATCATAATATCATCTTATATCAAATGGATGTGAAAAGTGCATTACTCAATGGTAAGCTTTAGGAAGAAGTATATGTTGCTCAACCCCCCAGGTTTTGAAGATCCTAAGCATCCTGACAAAGTCTTTAGACTCAATAAGGCCCTCTATCGCCTCAAGCAGGCCCCTCGGGCGTGGTATGATACTTTGAAGGAATTCCTCATGAAGAAAGGCTTCAAACCCAGTTCACTTGACCCAACTTATGATGATGAATTATTCGTGTGTCAAATATATGTTGATGATATTATCTTTGACTGTACTAGCCAACGTTACAGTGACGAATTTTCCTATATGATGAGTGAGGAATATCAAATGTCTATGATGAGGGAACTCAAATTCTTCTTAGGTATTCAAATTCGTCAAAAATGCAACGACATCCTCATATCTCAAGAGAAATACCTCAAGGATGTGTTGAGGAAATTCGGCATGCAAGATTGCAAAGGCGTCAAAATCCCTATGCCCACAAATGACCATCTATGCACTGATGACAATGGTTTAGACTTTGATCAAAAGGTATACTGCTCCATGATTGACTCTTTATTGTATCTATGTGCATCTAGGCTAGATATTATTGTTAGGGTTTGCATGTGTGCCCGTTTTCAAGCTACACTGAAGGAATCACACCATAAGGCTGTGAAGCATATTCTTCGATATCTAGCTAACACTCCAACACTTGGATTACGGTATCCCAAGGGCTCGGCTTTTGATCTCATTGGATATTCTGACTCTAACTATGCTAGTGATCGAGCGGATCACAAGTCAACATCAGGCACATGCCATTTCCTTGGACGATCCTTAGTATGTTGGTCCTCGAAGAAGCAGAACTGCGTATCACTCTCTACTGCTGAAGCTGAGTACATTGCTGCTGGTTCTTGCTGTGCTCAATTGCTAAGGATGAAGCAAACCCTCAAGGATTACGGCATCAATGTGAGGAATGTGCCACTCTACTTCGATAACGAGAGTGCCATCAAGATTGCTCATAACCTAGTTCAGCGCTCGAAGACAAAGCACATCCAGATTCGTCATCATTTTCTTTGAGATCATGTGTTGAAGGGAGACATCTCTATCGAGCACGTGAAGACTGAAGAACAGCTAACGGATATCTTCACAAAGCCCTTGGATGAGAAGAGATTTAGCAAGTTGCGGTGTGAGCTAAATATCTTAGAATGTTCGTATGTTCTTTGAAAAGGACACACATCCTAACACTTATGCAAAAATTAATGACTTAGATGTACAACACACGAAGTAACGTTTTTCTTCAATCAATGAAGACAAACCCTCTAAGTGTGAAGAAATTAATGAAGAATTTGATTCTCAGAGCCCTACGACATTTGTATGCGGCGTCTGAAATCATCATTCTTATACGGTGGGTCACGTCACCAACAAAAGGCGAAAATCTTCAATTTGAGTTTTTTTCTTTTTTTTTTAATTTCCTCAAAATGTTCAAATTCTTCAACTTTGCAAAGTCTTCATCTTTTCGATTGTTTTTCTTCATTGACTATACATACATATATATATATATATATATATATATGAGTTTTCATGTCCTCAACAACATTCACTTGTTGCTAATTCTTCAAGTTGATTTTTTGTTTAAGTGAATGTGATCGGACCCGTTCCCCCTCTATGCTAAACTCAACCCAGTCTGTTCACAAATTCTTCATATGCGTTATATTTGAAACCCGTTCAAAATCTTCACTGGATCCTTGTCAGCTGAAGAATTTGCGAACGAAACGTTAAAATTTTCATATCCAAATTTTAGGCATTTGCCGCTCAAACCGTTCCATATCCCACGATAAGATTAAACAACTCACCCATGATCTACCACAATCTCTACCTCTCTGTACATGGGTGACACATGTCGCTAGGATGGCAAGGGTCAGGGGAACATTCGTACAATTTCTTCGGACGGACAGTTTTTCACCTCGGCTATGAATACACCTCGCCCTCCTCAGACCTCATTTACTCCCTCGATCTCACTCCCCTCGCTCGAGCTCTCTGACCTAGCGTCGCCACTACTCTCCATCGTCGCCGATGAGGAAGAGCTTCACTGCTTGGGCCTCATCGCCATCGTACTCGCGCCGGCCGCGGAAACCTTCACTCCGCCGCCACCGTAGGTGTCTCCCGCCACCAAGTTAGGGCATGGGAGATCTGAACGGACGAACTTCTCCACTTCAACTCCCAGTTCATCATGATCTTCATCCAGGGTAATTAGAATATGATACTGTCCTTGTTGATTCTGATGATTTCCACAAAATCTTCAAAAGGTGTTTATTCTTCAACTTCCATATCCTTAAACACCCTATTGCATCTGTTCTTGATGTGTTTCTCTAAGCTATGTTTTTCTTCAAGATTCCTCAATTGTGTGGATTTTCAAATCTATAAGACTCTTGAACCTAAGTCAAGAACACTTAGTGAAATTCCTCAAGACACCCATGGTCAAATTCCTCAAACTTGATTCTTTTGAAAAAAATCTGAGAATGCATATGACCTCTCCAAATTATTCGCACCTATACTCTGTTCATAGGTACACATGTCCACTGCTGAATCACTAGGTTCTAATCAACTTAACTCATTTGCAGTGTTCCTCAAAGATAAATTGCATACCTCCTCAGAAACTTCAATTGTTCAAAATCCTCAAGTGAAGAAAATGGCTGATGGTAAAAGACCTCAGAAAGGAGGAAAGAGGCCAAAAAAATACAGCGTTTGAAATCCGTGAAGACATCTGTGATGAATAGTGTACTCCTGATGAAGCCACTCATGGCAAGGAGAACAAAAATCAGCGCAAAGTGCGCATTCAGAGGATTGAGAAGAGATGGGCAAGAGGATGGAGGGAGTATCGATATGTTACTCCAAAGTACATGAAGAAATTTGCTGTACACCCTCCATGCCCAATACCTCCATTGGCTCCAGGACAAGAAGCTGATCCCTCTAGCATCAGGCGAGGTGAGGATTTTCCCAAGGAATGGGCCAAGCGCCAAGCCAAGTTGGCTAAAATGGAAAAGGAAGCAGTGAAGAAATTCAACAAAGATTCTGCTGCTGCTGCTACTGAGGCCTCTGCTAGCAAGCCCAAAAAGGCTTTGCAGAAGAAATCTACTGTAAAGCCGAGTTCCTCAACTGCAATGCCCTCATGGCCAAGTGCAAAGCCCTCACGGCCAATTCCTCAGGCAACCTCTTCAAGGGCAGCTCCAATTCCCTCAGCTGCCACAAAGTCCTCAACTGCAGCTGCAAAGTCCTAAGCACCTGTGCATCTTGCCTCATGCCAAAGGACTACAGGAATCTCAATTGCTTCAGGAGCCTCTGCAACTTCCTCAGCTCCACAACAGTCCTCAATAGGTCCAACCTTCCTGAAGAAAAAGGCCACTGCTGGACAAGGCTCAAGGCCAAGTCCTCACAAGAAGCAAGTTGCCTTTCAAGTTCCGTCAAGTGATGATGAGGCTGATAATGAAGAACTCACTGAGACCATCAGAGACAGGCAACAAAGGTCTGCTAGAGCCAAAGGGAAGTGATGTGCCTCTCTTACTGGATCCTAAGAAGATCCTTGATTTCATTCACCTATGGCACAAGGATCCCAACACTCCTCTGCCTGACTTAAACGTCACACCTGGCCAAAGTCATATGTTGACGGCCTTCATAAATGAAGAAAAATGGAAATTTGAACAGGGGAGGAAAGTCAAGAAAGATCAGTACAAGAAGGAGTGTTTTCTGAAGAATAATGTTCTGAACTTATCTCCTGATGAACGTGTTTCTCTGCAAACGGAAATCAAAGGCCTTAGTGATGAATTTGACAAATACTATATATGCTGATTGGCTAGGTGCCAAAGTCAGATTTGTCAAGTTGTCCAAGACCCTCAAGCCAAATGTTGCAGATCCATCGCAATGTCAAATTCCTCAGGCTGAAGCATCTACTCAGCCTACTGAAGAAAATGCTAGCACAACTGATGAAATTCAGACTGTTGAAGAAACTGAAAGTACCAGGGCTGCTGAAGAAATTCCAGCTCCTAAAGAATCTGCCAGGGCAATCTCCAATGTTGCACCTGAAGAACAACGCAGGCCAGCTGAAGAATCTACTGCTGCGCGTGAAGACACTGAACAAGCCAGGGCAATTGCATCAGTTGTGCCTGAAGAAATACAACCCACTTCAACTGATCCTCCTCCAAAGTCATCGCAGATGAAGAAGATCAACCTTCCTTCTGCATCAGAAGCAAAGAAGACTAAAGCTGCAGAGAAGGCAGCTGTGAAGAAAAGGAAAGCATCAGCAAGCGCAGAGTCTTCAGCTCCCAAGAAAGTGAAGACTCGGACGAGCTCATACACCAACCCCATAGATGTTGTTCCTATCTCAAGCATGCCATCAAAGGAGATTGTTCCCTTTGGTGAGGAATATGTCATACCTGATGACACTAATGAAGAGAATCCCTCTTCTGCTTCTTCAGAGCAGTTGGATGAAGATATTGAAGTGGATGATATGCCTTCAACTCCGCTGGTATCATCGCCCATGCCTCAGTTCATAGCTGAAGAGGCAGCCTTTGAAGAAATAGATGAAGAAGATGAGGATGTGGACATTGGGTCTACTACACCAGTTCTGAATGATGATAACTAGGAAAGACATCATCCAAATTCACAATTGACCACTCCTCTGCATAAAATTCCCCAGTCCCCTATTCAATCTGAAGAAATTCATACAGGATCTGAAGGACATCAAACTTTACTTCATTCTATTCCAGAAGAAGTTCCAGCAACTAATGCTAAAGAAATGGACACCAAGACTGCTGCTGTTGAAACAACCGCTGAAATTCCTCAGTCTGTGGCTCCAGAGGATGTGAGCCAAGAGGCTGTGAAGTCTCCAACTGTAAATCTTCAGCCCAAGCCACTAAATCCTCATACCAAAAAGCAGAAATTCAAAGCTAATGATTTGTTTGCTGAGCATCATTTCTTCACGGACTACAATCCCTATGACTCTGCTAGACTTTAACGCAAGCGTTTATGGACAGCCAGTCAGATAAACTTTTACTCTTCATTCCTATTTCATAAGGAAAAGGTATTTGAGCATCTTCAAATTCCTCATGTGGATGGAATCACTTCCTTGCTTCCAACCTGTTCTGAGTGTTCTTCATGACCATGGGCTGCTAAACCTCTGCACTGACATCTGCGACTGGAATGAATAACTCATTCTTCAATTCTACGCCACATTGCACCTCGCTGGAAACGTGGAAGACATGAATTCATGGGTGCTCGACTGGATGACTGAAAATACCCATTACAAAGCACTGGCCTCTGAATGCTTCACGCCATCCCAGTCAGTCCTCCGGTTGAAGGTGCAAGACTCATTTAAGAGGAACCTGAACTCTCAAATCACTTGATGCAAGTGTTGATGAAGCCATTGAAGCTTGGCCAAGCTCCAAGAACCACATTCCTCATGAAGGAATTGCTCTATGTGTGATAGAGGCGAAGGTGTCTCGTCTTTCGATGAGATGGTAGCTATCATTTTGGAGGAAGTCGACTTTGACGATCCGACTACGAACGTGCGAGGACGTTGCGCCTTAGCAATCGCTAAACCAACTCTGAGAGGGTATTGACCCCGCCGGAGCACGATCAACCTGACCATGAAGGTCTGTTTCCTGCAGGCAAACAAAGAACAAGCAAGAAACTAAGATTGCAATCTGGATATTGCGAATACAAGAGGAAAGCTTTATTGATCAAGGTGGGGTTCTGTGACGTCTAGGTCTGGTGGTTGAACACAAACAAAGTACGCGAAGTTGCAGCTATGGCGAACTTTTAATATAAACAAAACCCAAAGTCTAAACGATGCCCTATGGGCTGTATATATGGAGGAAGATGGGGGGAATTTCGTGGCCCTTGGAGGAGGGGTCCGAAACCAACCCTAACTCTTGTTTCCCCACACATACGGACTCTAAAAACAGCCTATACTTAAGTATTTCGAAAATACATGTGCCTGGCCCAATAATAAGGTGACGCAGGACCTAGAAAATCCTCTGGACGAAATTTATGAAGTGGCATCTTGTATATTTCGTCCAAGGCTTCATGCACTCCTTATGGTGGCTTCAAAGTCCTGAAATCATCACTTGTAACTCCGTTCTTGATCCCCTTGCGCATGCCATCATCTCCATGCTTGGTCTTGCTCCAGTGTTCATCCCTCTTATCCATGCCAGGCCCTTCATTTGTAAGCAAAACAAATGTATCCAATTTAGGCAGTATCATATTCTCATGAACATTAGAATCATTACCAAGAAACGAAAGTACCTGATAATTTAATTGGCGTGCGCGAGCTCTAGTAATTGGTCCAGTATGTATAGCAGCAGGGGTTGTGGGTGTAACAATGGTATTGATGTCCTCATCATCCTCCCCTTCTTGAAATGAAGTCGTCCTCGATGGAAGCTCATCTTCCTCACCCAAATAAGGCTTCAAATCTGCAATGTTAAAAGTGGGACTAACCCCAAAATCTGCAGGCAGCTCAAGTTTATATGCATTATCATTTATTTTCTCTAACACCTTAAAAGGACCATCAGCATGTGGCATTATCTTTGATTTGCGCAAATTAGGAAACCTATCCTTACGCAAATGTAACCACAAGATCTCCAGGTGCAAACACAACATGTTTTCTACCCTTATCTCCAGCAAGTTTATATTTAGCATTCATACGCTCAATGTTTTCCTTCGTTAACTCATGCATTTTTAAAATCAATTCAACACGTTCTTTAGCATCAAAATTAACCTTCTCCGAAGATGGAAGAGGCAACAAATCAATAGGTGCACGAGGTAGGAAACCATACACAATTTCAAAAGGGCACATCTTAGTAGTAGAATGCAATGAACGATTATAAGCAAATTCAATATGAGGCAAGCATTCTTCCCACATTTTCTTATTATTCTTCAAAACAACCCTAAGCATAGTAGACAATGTTCTATTGACTACTTCAGTTTGTCCATCAGTTTGGGAGTGACATGTAGTACCAAAAAGCAGTTTAGTCCCCAACTTAGCCCGTAAACATCTCCAAAAGTGGCTAAGAAATTTAGTATTACGATATGAAACGATAGTATTTGGCACACCATGCAAGCGAATAATTTCACGAAAGAACAAATCAGCAACATTAACAGCATCATCGCTTTTATGACATGGTATAAAGTGTGCCATTTTCGAGAATCTATCCACGACAACAAATATGCTATCCCTCCCCTTCTTTGTTCGAGGTAAACCTAAAACAAAGTCCATAGATATATCCTCCCAAGGAACACAAGGTACAGGCAAAGGCATATATAAACCATGAGGATTGAGTCGTGACTTAGCTTTTTGACATGTAGTGCAGCGAGCAACAAAACGCTCAACATCCCGTCTCATCTTTGGCGAAAAGAAATGTGTAGCAAGTATATCCTCCGTCTTCTTCACGCCAAAATGTCCCATTAGTCCTCCTCCATGAGCCTCCTGCAACAACAAAAGACGGATGGAGCTAGCTGGAATGCATAGCTTGTTAGCACGAAACACAAATCCATCCTTAACGACGAACTTGTTCCATGTTCTACCTTCTTTACAATTCTGCAATACATCTCAAAATTCAGCATCATGCACATATTGATCTTTGATGGTCTCCAAACCAAATATTTTAAAGTCAAGTTGTGAAAGCATAGTATAACGACAAGACAATGCATCAGCAATAACATTTTCTTTACCCTTCTTGTGTTTAATGACATAAGGGAAAGTCTCAATGAATTCAACCCATTTAGCATGTCTACGGTTCAGTTTTGCTTGATTTTTAATGTGTTTCAAAGATTCATGATCAGAATGTATAACAAATTCTTTGGGCCATAAATAATGTTGCCATGTTTCTAAGGTCCGAACAAGAGAATATAATTATTTATCATAAGTAGAATAATTCAGACTAGGCCCACTCAATTTTTCAGAAAAGTATGCAACAGGTTTGCCATCTTGTAATAACACACCTCCTAATCCAATTCCACTAGCATCACATTCAAGCTCAAAAGTCTTATTAAATTCAGGAAGTTGGAGTAAAGGAGCATGTGTCAACTTATCTTTCAATACCGTGAAGGCTTCTTCCTGTGCGGTACCCCAAACAAAAGGCACATCCTTCTTTGTAAGCTCGTTGAGAGGTGCAACAATGGTGCTCAAATCTCTCACAAAACGCCTATAGAAACCAGCGAGTCCAAGAAAACTCCTCACTTGTGTGACTGTTTTAGGCTGCGGCCAACTCTCAATAGCTTCAATCTTGGCTTTATCAACTTCAATTCCCTGTGGAGTAACAACATAGCCAAGAAAAGATACTCGGTCGGTGCAAAAGGTGCACTTCCCAAGGTTTCCAAACAAACGTGCATCATGTAGAGCAATAAAAACAGCACGTAAATGTTCCAAATGTTCTTCCAAAGATTTGCTATAAATTAGTATATCATCAAAATAGACTACCACAAATCGTCCAATGAAAGCACGTAAAACTTTGTTCATTAGTCTCATGAAAGTACTAGGTGCATTAGTTAACCCAAAAGGCATGACTATACAACTCATATAAACCAAACTTAGTTTTAAATGTTGTTTTCCATTCATCTCCCAATTTCATACGAATTTGATGGTATCCACTACGCAAATTAACTTTGGAGAATATTGTAGAGCCACTCAATTCATCAAGCATATCATCTAGCCTAGGAATAGGATGACGATAAGGAATAGTAATATTATTAATGCCTCTACAATCAACACACATACGCGACGTACCATCCTTTTTAGGCACTAGTATAATAGGAACAACACAAGGACTAAGAGATTTGCGTATATACCCTTTGTCGAGCAGCTCCTGTACTTGACGCATAATCTCCTTCGTCTCCTCTGGATTGGTACGGTATGGTGCACGGTTGGGTAGCGATGCACCGGGAATTAAGTCAATTTGATGCTCAATACCTCGAATAGGTGGTAATCCCGGTGGCTCGTCTTGTGGGAAAACATCGGCGAACTCCTGCAAAATGTTAGTGACAGCAGGGGGCAAAGAGGAAGGCACGTCTTCGAATGAAAATAATGCCTCTTTGCACACAAAAGCATAGCAAACAGATTTGCTAAAATCTAGCTCATCAATATCAGATTTTGTGGCAAGTAAACATGCACTTTTCAATTTAATTTCAGAAAGCAACACTAGATGCTTTATTATTAGGTTTCATTTGTTGCTCAAATTCTTTTGCCACAATCTGATTTTCACTCTTATTTTTCTCCTGTTTTGCTTTACTAGCTCTATTAATATCATCTTTCAAAATGGACTTAGGAGTCATAGGAAGCAAAGTAATATTTTTATCCTGATGAACAATAGTATACTGATTGTTTCTACCATGGTGTACAGAATTTTTATCAAATTGCCATGGTCTACCAAGTAATAATGAACATGCTTGCATAGGTACCACATCACAATCAAGATAATTAGCATATGTAGAGATACTAAAATGCACACGAACAGTACATGTTACCTTAGCCTTGCCGCTGTTGTTGAACCATTGGATGTAGTAAGGATGTGGATGTGGTCTTGTGGTGAGAGATAGCTTCTCCACCATCTCCATGCTAGCCAAGTTGTTGCAGCTCCCTCCATCTATGATCACGTGAATAGAACGTTCCTTCACAACTCCCTTGGTATGGAACAAATTAAGACTATGATTTTTCTCAGCTTGCGTGACCTGCACACTCAAAACACGTTGAGCAACTAAACATTCATACATGTCTGCGTCTTTAGGAGCCATGTATTGCGTCTCATGATCAGAATCATCTCCACCGTGTTCTTCAGGTGTAATAAGAGCCAAAGTCTCCTCATCATAGTCACTAGCGGACTCATACCCACCATCCTCAGTAGCAATCATCACACACTGAGATTTGCATTCTCTCGCAAAATGTCCTCTTCCCTTACAACAACGACAAATAATATCACTTGTGTGCCCTGTTGATGCCATGGAAGAAGAAGAGCTCTGCGTAGGCCCGGCAGGTGTGATCTTGGCAGATAGTGGTGGTTGTGCCTGCTTTCTTGTATCACGGCTGGAGGTGGCACCGGATGGAGGTGCTGGTGCAGTGGAAGTAGAGGATGCACGCGGTGTCCATGATGAAGATCGACCTGCAGAAAAGTTAGTTCGCGCCAATGCCTGTCGATCCTGCACTTCACGTTCAGCTTTACAAGCAAGATGGAATAAACGAGTGATATTATTATACTCCTTATACTCGAGAATGGTCTGAATGTCTCTATTTAATCCACCCATAAAATGTGCAAGCATAGCTTCATTCTCCTCAACAATACCACATCTAATCATGCGAGTTTGTAATTCCTGATAATATTCTTCTACAGAATTTTTTCCTTGTCTTAAACGCTGCAATTTTTGAAGCAATTCACGTTGATAATATGGTGGAACCCAACGAGTATGCATAGCAGTTTTCAAAGCAGCCCAAGTAGCTGGAATAGGATATAATCTACAATGTTCAGACCACCAAACACATGAAAAACTAGTAAAAGCACAAACAGCAGGAGGAACACGTCTCTCCTCGGGATATTGTAAACATGTAAAACGTTGTTAAGTTTCTAACTCCCAAGTAAGATATATATCAGGAACATATCTACCCTCAAATGGTGGAATATTCAATTTCAGTTTAGGGAGATGGTCATGATCTCGTACTTGAGGGGGAGCCCTACCATTGCCATTATTTGCATGTGGACGACCTGGTGGTTGTGGTGCTGGTGGTTGCACGTAGTTCTAATTTTGATCAACCTCATCCTCGTAATCTCCCGCATAATCAATCTCCTCGTCATCAGCAGCAGGAGCCACAGAAGTATCAACAGCAGCACCAACTGTTTGGCCAGGCTGAATAGGAACACGGCTCGCTCGGCGGAGGGCTGTTTCGCGACGTGGAGGTAGTCATTCTTGTTGTTGTTGTTGTTGCAGAGGTGCGACAAAGTGTAGCCGGTAGTGGAAGACGCGCAAGAAGTTCACTAAATCTGTTATCGAGCTTTGTTTCGAACGTCTTCTCAAGGCCAGTGATCTTCTCCATGGCTTCTTCAAAATTGTTCAGCACATCTTGCACCTATTCAGTCATCATTTGCTGAAACTTATCATGAAGCTCCTTGTTCGTTAAGTTCTCCCAGTCAATCTCGTCGGCTTGTGATCCGGGCATGGTTAGCAGCAATAGAAACACACAAATATGATCCTACAGACTACTAAAAAGTGGCGGTGGTGGTGATGTCACAAATCTGTCAAGCAAACCTCAAATTCTTACCAGTTCTTACCCAGCAGCAGGCGGTGATCGGCAACCGATGTAGTCAAAACTCTCAAAGCTTGGATTGAGCGATTACCAGGGAGAGTCAAACGCACGATGTAGATGTATGTGGAGCTGGGAAGGCTTACAATATGGTAGCAAAAAGGGTCAGCAATAATCAATTCAGAGATGCAAAGTTGAATAAATGCTCAACGACGGTACTGTGCTGGTCCTAGGCTAGACCGTGCTAGAGACGCGAGCCTTGAACACTAACAAAATCACGGCACTGCACGTAAACAAGGGAAAAGCACACTCTGGATTTTTTTCGCTCTTTTTGTTTTTGCAAAAAATCACTATAATGGCGAGTGTCTCAAAACTCTTCCCAGGTCAAACTGACAAGATGAGCACGAAATTGTTTTGACAATTTTTTTTTGGAAATTAGGGCAGCGACGACGAAAAAGTGCTACAAAAAATCACTATGATGGCGAGTGTCTCAAAACGCTCCGTGGGACCTAAAAATAGGATAGGGAAAAATATTTTTGGTCACCGAAATTTTGGCCTAAAACTGCCCGGGGGTCTCCAGACTTTTTTTCCGAGACCTACTCAGGCAAGGAAACAGAAAACGAAAACTAGATGGATCTCGAAAACAAACCTAATATGAAAAGAACTTGGATTGGTGGTGGACAGGCAGATGTATATTTGGACTCGGATTGGTGGTGGACAGGCAGATGTATATGTGGACTCGGATTGGTGGTGGACAGGTCGATGTATATGGCAGCGGCTATTATGATGATGCGGTTGTGATATATGGCAGCGGCTACATGACAACCTGTGAACAGAACTCAAAACTCTAAAGGACTAGACGCTAAGACCAGCAACTTGACACGACGATGCAACCGCAAATTCAACAAAGCAAATACAGAAAAGATTATGCAAAGGCTCAGATTGGATCAGATATGATGAACTAACCCTAAATTTTTTTGGCTTTTTCGTGGACTATAGGTATGAAGAACAGACGATATAAACTATGAAAAACTGTAAAATCTCACCGAGCAACCTGGAAATCTGATACCACTTGATAGAGGCGAAGGTGTCCCGTCTTTCGAGGAGATGGTGGCTATCGTTTTGGAGGAAGTCGACTTTGACGAACCGACTACGAACGTGCGAGGACGTCGCGCCTTAGCAATCGCTAAACCAACTCCGAGAGGTTATTGACCACGCCGGAGCACGATCAACCTGACCACGAAGGTCTGTTTCCTATAGGCAAACGAAGAACAAGCAAGAAACTAAGATTGCAATCTGGATATTGCGAATATAAGAGGAAAGCTTTATTGATCAAGGTGGGGTTCTGTGACGTCTTGGTCTGGTCATTGAACACAAACGAAGTACGCGAAGTTGCAGCTATGGCGAACTTTTAATCTAAACAAAACCCAAAGTCTAAACGACGCCCTAAGGGCTGTATATATGGAGGAAGAGGGGGGAATTTCGTGGCCCTTGGAGGATGGGTCCGAAACCGACCCTAACTCTTGTTTCCCCACACATACGGACTCTAAAAACAGCCTATACTTAAGTATTTCGAAAATACATGGGCCTGGCCCAATAATAAGGTGATGCAGCACCTAGAAAAGCCTCTGGACAAAATTTATGAAGTGGCATCTTGTATATTTCGTCCAAGGCTTCATGCACTCCTTATGGTGGCTTCAAAGTCCTGAAATCATCACTTGTAACTCCGTTCTTGATCCCCTTGCGCATGCCATCATCTCCATGCTTGGTCTTGCTCCAGTGTTCATCCCTCTTATCCATGCCAGGCCCTTCATTTGTAAGCAAAACAAATGTATCCAATTTAGGCAGTATCATATTCTCATGAACATTAGAATCATTACCAAGAAACGAAAGTACCTGATAATTTAATTGGCGTGCGCGAGCTCTAGTAATTGGTCCAGTATGTATAGCAGCAGGGGCTGTGGGTGTAACAATGGTATTGATGTCCTCATCAATGTGCCAAGGACAGTGTATCGCATATTGACCAAAACCCTTAGTCCAATCAAGGGCCACAACTCTGATGAAGAAGAGGTTGTTGGCATCATGAAGAATTTGTTGTTCGACATTATTCATTGCATTCCTATCAACTACCATGATTTCTTCATGAGGACTTTGGCCTATGCTGCTCTGTCACCTTTTGAGTTGAAGCCTTATGCTCCAAGGATTATGAGATTCATCAGATCAAGGTCTTCAATTCATTATCATGCTGATGTTCAAAATCATCTCAGCTATTTGCCGCCTATTGAAGTCCTCAAAAGGACTAATTCCTCAGCTAATGAGAAGGGCAAGGCTGCTGTAATTGATGAAGGCACTCGTCCATTGGATGGACAGCTTCGCAAAGTTGCATCCTATTCCACCAATGATGACTCTACAACACAAGATTCTACTGCAAAAGCTTCTAAGCAAAATCCTCAAGCCACTGCTCCACGTGTGATGACTGATCATGAACTTCTCCTCAGTATTCATCAGAAGGTCGGTCGCAACTACAAGTGGGTCAAGCGTCAGTTTGGTGCAATTCTTCAGAACATGACTGTCACACAAAACACTGTGAAGAAGAACCAGTACTACTTGCATGAAGTTTTTGATCGCACTTGGGCCATATTCTCTCACCTCTATGGTGATGAAGATCTCAAGGATTTGGGCTTCCAACAGGACTTTGACTGGTCTCAGCCACCTTCGAAGAAATTCAAGAAGGTCAAAGTTCCTCAGCTGGTCGCCAATTCATATTCTTCATCGCGCGTGACGGATGAAGCCGAAGACTTGAACGACACCGCGGCAGGCCCTACCTCAACGGACGACCCCAACGACGCTGGCGCTCCTCCATCGACATCATGATGACATTCTGCAGGGGTGTTAGTCCTCATTTTTCGTCCCTTTTGGTCATTCGATGACAAAGGGGAGAAATTTTAGTTAGTCTTCAAGCGGGTCTCTTATATATGGGCTTTTTTTGTTAAGTTGCAACTCTTGCTCTTTTGATGTGTTTGCTCTAATGAGTTGTAAACTTAAGTCCTATGGTGGTCTGACTCTTTTGAACTGCTTTCTGCATGCTTATTTCCTCAAGCACCTTAATGCACGCATGATGAATTCGTTAGAGTCCATATTTCATCATGCATTTCAAATTCTTCATATTATATGTTAAATGCGTGTATGAATTACTAGATATAGGGGGAGATCTCCATGATTCTTCTCAACAATGTGCATTTGCTATCAAAGCAAATTCCTCAAATATGCACATCTTCAGGGGGAGTTCTTCTATATCTTGCAATCAAATTCCTCAATATCAGTATTTACTCTTCATATGTTTATCCTCGTTGAAAACTTAACCTATTTGTCATCAATCACCAAAAAGGGGGAGATTTTTAGTGCATCTAGTGCCCCTTAGTGATTTTGGTGTATTGAAGAGTTATAGGTTAAGGGACTAATGTGTCTGTGAGTGTACACATGTTCTATAAGTCTATGAGGAGTTTGATATTTACGATGAAAGTCGACCCCTAAAAATGAATGTCTTCAGTTGAAGAATTTGAAAGTGAGGAATTTGGTGTGACCTTGAAGACTTTGATATTCATGCGAGGATTACGAAGCATGAAAATGTTTGTTGTCGTAGTTTCATTTTCTCTTTCTTGAGTCATAGGAAACACCGCACTGTTAAAGGGGGTCGAGGTAAAACCAAGGAAACACTTTCCAAGTGATGCTCATCTCAAAATCCTACACCTACCCAATCCTTTAGAGTGAATCCATTGGAAATCTCATACAACTCAGTCAATTTCTTCAGTGACAGAGACGAAGTTCTGGTCTCTGAGGAATTTGTTCTGACTGAGGAGTTAGAAATTCGCCAGTGCGGATTGCCTACAAGTGAGGAATATGATAGCCCTAAGGAATTTGAGAGCTCAAATATCCGACCGTCACTGTGCTACGCGCCAGCTGTCCCAAAATATCCTACCGACCTAATGGTCATATCATTGAAGGGCATTTATGTCTTATCATGTCGGATTGCTCCTAGGCTATAAATAGCCGCCCCTAGAACCACTAGTTGGTTGGCTGCTCCGAGAGAAACTGACAATTGTCATTGAGAGCATCCCATCCTCCAAGAACTTTGAGCGAAACTCATCAGTGAGGAAAACCCAAACCCAAACACCTATAAACCCAAAGTGATTGAGCATCACTGAAGAGATTGTTCCTATGTGGAACCGATGCTTGTGACCTTTGAGGACTGTGCATCCTCTAGACGGTTAGGCGTCATGGTCTAGAGCATCCAAGAAGAATTGTGGATCGTCGAGTGAACGAGTCTGTGAAGATTTGGAAGTCACCTGAAGACTTACCACGAGTGATTGGGCGAGGTCTGTGTGATCTTGGCTCAAGAAGAATACGGTGAGGACTGTGTGTCCTCAGATTTAAATACCTAGCCGCTCCAACCAGACGTACGACTGTCACAACAGTTGGAACTGATCTACCAAATCATTGTCTTCACCAAGCTACTGGTTCTATTTCCTCAACCCTTTCATTTCCTCTTTCATGTGTTGATGAAGTTGACTATTACTGTTTGAAGACTTTGACTGAAGACTTTCTCAATTTCCTCAATCCTTATTCTTCAGTCACTTCGTCTTCAGCCTGCTTATCCTGTTTACCCGCTACTTGTGCTCTGTGCTTGTTTCATTTCATCATCATGACTGTGTTACTGCCATGTTATGCTTGCACCTGAGTACTTATTCCGCTGGTAGTAGTTCGTTACTTAGGAAATTCCTCACCTAGAATTTCCTTAGTGACGAATTTGTAAAAATCGCCTATTCACCCCCATCTAGGTGATATAACACACTTTCAGCAATGCTATCTTTTTAAGTATATATGTTGATGCTCTATAGACAGAGCAAATCACATAACACACGGACTAAACAATGGAACCCGTCGGCGATTAATTCATCAATCACTGACAATTGTATTCCAGGAATCGTTTGCTCACAACACACACGGCTTGTTAACAAGAATTGTTTGTGTTGTTATTGGTCTTCCCACACATTTCCGATCACAGACCTGTTAGCCGCATATCACACAAATCATGTTAAGTTGAACCGTTTCTGTTCTCTTGGCTCAACGCAAACAATTCATCCGAGTGAACTATATGCCGTATATCGGACACACCTTCAGCTGGCTGCCTGTTTCTGTTGTTCCGCCTCATCGCAAACAGTTTATCCTTGTGAACTGTATGCCATATATTGCACACGCCTTCATCTGGCTGCCCGTTTACTTTGTTCTTCCTCATCGCAAACAGTTCATTGAACTGAACCGTATGCCCCACATCGCAGACGCAACTAAAATCTGGACCGTGTTTGATGTATCCTTCATTGCAAACACTTTGCATCTTTTTTGACGCTTATTTTACATCACCATATGCGATTAATGCATCGCACACAGTTTCGTCGACGGGTCTCTGATCATAGTGTCGCGTTTGCAGCATCCTGCAATAGTGATATTTCATGAAATATAAAGCCAAAATATTATCACAAGAAGTAGAAGGCATGCAAATATTGCAACTCAGTTTGCACATATAAGTGAAGCTCTGATTCATATTAAAAGATTGAAAATGTTCATCATTAAACCATCCCAAAATTGGTTAATAAACTTTAATAGTTTCATAATTACATGCTAAAACATGCTTAAATAAGCAAACATGCAACAAGTCTTTCGACACAGAATCATCACTAGGATTACAGGTCATATCAAAAACATTCACTCAATTATTTTCTTTTCTTTGAACCTAGCATGGTCATCACTGGTTATGCAACTCCTATGCACCCAAAATTCATTGTCTACGCCAAACTCTCCAATCAAGTTAAAAGTAAAATTAGGGGCGTGAAAACTATGCAAAGATTTTGAATATGTGATTTTAGATAATTTATTTTTTACATGTGACAAAGGCATGGGTGAATTCAATACTACAGAATAAAGAGAATTGGCATGCCAATTTATAGATAACATGTCCTCATGGCCAATCAATTGTACATGATCCAAAATAGGTTTATTTTCTGAGTCACATGGTTCTTTCTCATCAACAATTAATTCAATGTGTCCACCATTTTTTTTGATATTTCAGTTGTTTCATCACATGGCACCTTCATAATAGTAACACGATTCTCTAAAATAAGTGGTGTGCTCAAATCAACAGGTAACTCAACACATGATGTATTCAAGTCAACTAGGCATGCATCATTCTCATGTGAAATTTTGTCATCAATACCTTTACAGTTACCTTAACATGATGTCACTCTCACAATCTTAGGTGTGGCTGCTCTAGTAGGTGCAACGGTGGAGGAAACAACCAGCGGTGGTGAGCATGAACCGGAATAGTAGTTCTCATAGTCGCACAATGCATCCTCTTGTATTTGTCTCTTAAAGGTACAAGCGGGAACATACATACCAGTAATGCAGTGAGGAATATACTAAAATCTTGCGCGAATGTTATGGTTCAAACCACCAAAAAATCTATTCTTTGTGTCATTCTTGGATTCTTCTATTTCACAGTGATGCACGTAAGATTTGAACTCTTGTTAGTAAGCATGAATAGTGTTACTGCATTGTTTTTAGTTGTTTCAGTTTGCGAAGCAATTCACGACGATAGTAAGGAGGAACAAATCGATGTCTCATTACCACTTTCAAATCTTTCCAACTTTTGGGATGTTTATCAAAGTTTTTCTTACGATGCTCACTCCACCAAATGGAAGCAAAACCAGTGAATGCTTGAGTGGTAGCTCGTACTCAAGTTCAGAAATATCATAGTGACTAAAAACTTCCCCGACCTCAAGCTCCCAATCAAGATATATAGCAGGATTAAATCTACCCTGAAAAGGCAGTATAGAGATAACCTGATCATATGCTTGTGTGTGTAGTCGTACCTCTTGTGGTGGTGAACACATGTCTATCATCCAAGAACTTCTATCACCGGAACCTGTCATAATTAGTAGAAACAAGATTCAAAATTCGAGAATCATGTTCCAATAAACTACTAGGATGTGGTGGTAAAACTCTCATAGTAAAGCAAATATCAATATCTTACAAGCTATTACCATGCAAAAGGTGGTGACAGGCAACCAGTGGTGTCAAATAACGCCAAAGATTGAGTGACGTTATTGCCACGAGAACGTACATATACACAATGATGTAGGGTGGAACCCTATGGTGTCAATCTTTCATGATTTGGAGGGAAACGAGGAAGAACATGAAGAACACAAGAGGAGAAACCACTCAAATAGACAAGACACAGTCACACATGTGCTAAATACACATACACACAGAGAGATACACGATACAAAGTCAAGACAAGAGGATAAAACAATAGCTAGTTTATCCCCATCAGTGAGGAAACAGGTCTCGACTCCTAGGAGGATCTTCCCATGAAGGGGTCTTGAATCCACTTGGGGGGATCTTCTCACATGGAGGCCTTTTTCTCCATGGTAGTAGCCCTCCAACTCATCCCAACTTGTACTAGCACTATATATATACCTCTCCCTTCTCCATCTAGGGTTAGCAAAGGATTAGCTCACTGAGATAGAGCTTTGCTCATCCACTTACGTACATGGGTCGTCGACTCGTTTACTATGCGCAGATAGGGGCTGGATGTCCGAGCTGGTTGCCGGATGTCCGGGCCTTTGCGTCAGGCCAGATGTCCGGCCTCGGGGTCGGATGTTTGAGTCGGCTTTGCTTGTTTTCAGATGCTCTCTGGATAGAGGGGGCAGGTTTTCGGGCATCGGGCCGGATGTCCGGGGCTGGGCCGGATGTCCGAGCCCTGTAGCTTTCCTGCTGTAGGGCTGATGCTATCGGTGGAGTCAACAGAGACAAGATGTCCGGGTCTTGTAGCCTTTCTCTGGTTCCTCTCGTTGTCCTCCTTTGCATATGTACTTGAGTACTTGTCCATCATCACGAGCATCTCTGAGAGAGTCTTCTTAGTATCTAAGCAAAGATAGCATTCCGAATTGAGGTAGTAGCCATGTCTGACATGGGTCATACAGAATGTCAGTAAGGAGAGATGTCACCTCGGTCTCGAGAGCTCTTGCATGTGCTTGTGTCATTGGTCCACTTGGCGCCTGGGGAGACGGAGGTTGGTTCATGGGGATGACCGTGGGATTCTCCGCCTCATCTCCCCCCTTGGGAAAGATCCGACCTCAGATCAAAAACCTCATCACCATGTGTTGACATCAGATTTTGGCTCGGTCAAGAACTTAACTAAGATTGCCTCAAATGGATAAGTGATCTACATTAAAAAGTTCCTTATTGTTGACACGAACATCTTTGAAATTTGGGCCATCGCCATCCGATCTCATCTGGAGGGCCGAAGTTCTGCTCGAAGTACTAGGATTTTGTATGCAGTGTACTGTTCAGCCAATTAAGCCTCCAGAACAGCCTCATATGAGAAATTTTATACATGCATTATTTTTGTCTCATCGAAACAACCGATTTAGATATAAAAATCGTTTAATACGAGGTCGTATGCAAAAATTAGAGCAAAAAATGCGCGGCTGCATCAGGATGGCCGGACACTCCGGGGACAATCATTCTGTTCGTCTTTTACCACCTCAAAAGGGACCCACAAGGTACCGCCAGGTTTAGACCGAACAGTATTGGAAAGTTCGGACAAAACCATCCGAATTTGACTAGGGTTTTGGACGTGAATCCAATCCTTTTCCTTGCACGTGAAGTCCAGCCGTCTCTTATATAGCTAGGAGGTGACGGCCTATTGAACAATACACAATCGAACAAATCAATCTACTACTTTTTCGTGTTCATCTACTTTTTATCTCTCTACCTTGTATCTTTCTTCTCATTCTTCAATAGTTCTTCACACCAGAAGGCTGTGGATCCACAAGGCTCTAGGGGTAAGCGAATCGACCTGGAGCATCCCATAGCTGCCGTGACCTCTGACGGGGTCCCTCCCGGGCAAGAGGGGCTTCGGATCTACAAAAGCATCTGCCTGATGTCCTGCGTATCGCACTGCCGGTCGGATGTCCTTCGATGTGAACTGCGGTGTGTCACCCCTGGCGTCGAGGGTACACGGTGACGTGTTTGTGTGCGAACACACTTTTTGGTGACTCCGCTGGGGACGAAGCTTCGAACGCTCTCCAACCTATTCTTGCTACGAAGAGATCGTCATCAAGTTGTTGCAATCTACAAAGGTAATATGAATACCCAATTCCCCTTTGTAGATGCAAATAATCCATATGTTGTTGCTAGATCGCCTAATGAGCATGGGACGTGTTTGGTTGGGTGGATAAACCCCACTTCCGATTATAGCGCTTTCGGAAAGAAGTAGCAGTCGTTTGGTTCGGTCATTCTGTTTTCTGTTATGGTGTTATCCGATACAATGCTTCACATCTGCGAAAACGTCCGATCCGTCCGGATACAGAATCCTCTCTACTCCGCATCCGCTCATGCCCAAACCAAACAAAACGCGTATTCAGTAGAGAATATCGGAGGCAGTGCTTCCTGATACTAAAATCATAAATGATACCAGAGTGCAAACCAAACTCCTCAATAATGTATCGACTACCCTAGTTTTATCAATCATGCATCTAATTATGTGAAAGGGCCAATGCAAAATAATCTTCATGTTTCAAATTCTTATGATTTTAGCAACATAAAACATAAGTATCCTAACTCTCATGCATCGGCAACCCCACAAATCCATATAGCGATGAACAACATGATGGGTTCGGTTGATCAATTTGAAACACCTCATGTTAAAATTTCCAATGGAATATAAGAAAGTGTTTCACCCTTTTATTCATCGGCAACTAATTTGCAATATGTGAATCCAACCTTGCCGATGGATGGGAGAATTGGCCATGCTACTACTAGCTATTCGGCCTCTTACTCTCAACCATCATATGTTACACCTCCTGTTAGTAATTTTTCAGCACCATACGCAACTGTAGATGTTCATAATTCAGCCCCACACCTTCATGGTCATAGCCAAATAAGTGAAAATTTTGCAGGAACACATGTGTCATCATCTAATACTGTAGCATCTAATGCATCATCTATGCAATTCGATAATTTTGGCAACAATCACAAATCGTTGCCGAAAGAATCTGAAAGTATTATGGAGCAATCCCTTCGAGAAGCGGTTGTGGCTGCATTAAAAAAGAACTTGGAACAAAACAAGAGGATTAGTGCTCTTTTCTTTGAACAGTATGAAAAGGGTTGTTTCCTGATTATGCTGCAATAAAGGCTAGTATTTTGCAAGAAGATGAAACTTCATCAATTGATAGAATTGGCGAAAGATCATACGGTTATACATTCACGCATACATCTCCACCTTGTACCGCAACATATTATATAGCCCCCTACACAATTGCAAAATTTCGGCAACACTAACAATTCATTACCGAAAGATCCCAAAAGCATTGGGGGGCAAACTGGTCAAGAGTGGGCTGCAATTGAGAGGGGAGTGAAAGCTTTGAACAATAGGGTGCAAGTACACCGCCAGGAGAGAATTTATAGGGAATTGGCTCAAAGAAAACAAGCCTTGCCAATTTGTAGAATCAATCGAAAGAGGGATGATTCGGAACATGAAAGTGCTTTGATTGAAAAAGCTGAATCAAGTAGTATATATTATGAGTCCATCAAATCAAAAGAGGAAAGCATTATTGAGAAAGGGCATCGCAATAGAAAAATGACCATGCTTGATTTTTCTGAAGTTAATGGAACCTACTTCTTGCCCTATGAGTTCTGTGCCGTATAATTTGACAAGCCTTGAGGACAAAAGCGCAAAGTTCGGCTGACAATGATCTTCAAAGTAATGATGCACGTAATCAAGAGAAATATGATGACGAGGCGTTGGGGAGCCATCCAAAGACATAGCAAGATATGTTCAAGTCACACCACCATCATGCTCTCCCAACATATTTGAAGAGGTATTCCTAGCAAGTAATTTACCTATTTCTAGATTTGGTCGCAACATCATAGTTGACGCATCTATTAGAAAAATTCTCATAAGTAATTCTGAAAGACCAATGAATAGGGGTAATATAAAATTGTTAGCAATAAAATTGTTCTAGAGCATATCGGTCAACCCATTGCGCCATTTATAAAGACCGATAGTGAATTATTATTGCAGCCAAGGCCTTCCCCATTGCTTTATCTAAAGTTCATATCAAACTGGGTAGCTTTTCTTATTTCTTACTTGGCTTACACTTGGTATCAATTGAGATATGAATGTTCTAACTATATTTGTTTCAGAAATTTAATGCCAAGATTAAAATCTTTTGAGAAAACTAATGCTATTATAGTTTCTTATTTAAAGACATCAGAGATAGAGTGCAAAACTCAATGCATGGCCGAATGGGGGGATGCCAAATCTGAACCAATTGTTTGCTTACTTCCAAAGTCGTTCTCACAACAAGATCGACTAGAAGATAAAAGGCGTACCATCAATTCAAACATGTGTGATCAAATCTTTGATTTGTTGTTGAGAAATAATTATATTAGAATTCTTGATCACCATGTCGAGCAACCTATCAAAGATGAATGTATTGTAGGTTGCATCATTAGGTCAAACATAGTTTTGAGGATTGCAATATGTTTCACCAAATACTCAAATCGGTCATTGATGAAGGACGATTGAGATTTGTTGAAACACCAAAGGATGACTAGTCTATTCTGACTGGTCCTAATGGCAAAAAGTTTTTGCATCGCTTCTTCAAGCTGATTCATTAAATAATGAGAAGGTAAAAATAGCAGATGATGGGATCAAGTTTTCAAGTAAAGAAGTTGTTCAAGAGCTCAATAAAGATATTCTTGAAGGCGGTAATTCCATGAAGGTTGCATAGAAGACGCCAAGTACTGGGGGGGCAACAAGAAAATTCAGAGATCGGTGCTAGCACAACCAAAGAAAACAAAGGCCAAAATAAGTACAAGGCTAAGAGATCGAAAATCACTTTCGTAGAGTTACTAGCTAAATATCAAAAAGCAAGTGAACAAAAAAGTGCTTATCAGCTAAGTACTGCAAAAGCACCAAGATCACCCCCTAGGCGCAAATATAAGGATTGGTATTGGCAAAGTGAGAATCTCAATGCAGCGTATTCATATCCTTACTTTGGGCCACCAATGCCAATGTTGTGGATACCTCCCTATGCTCATGTAAATCCATATCCATCATGGGACAAGTATGATACAAGGGAACATTCTCCATCTTATTTTAGACCATATCATCAATATTATGCAGCTCCAAAAAGATCAACATTTAAACAATAACGCGTCAAAGACCGTTTCAATCATAAGGAATCGGTCCGAGCTCAAGGAAGAAGAAAGAGGTGGTCAAGCAAGTTTACCGTGTGAAAAGAGATGATCGTAAGAGTGCTACTTCAGATTGGACCTCAAATGAAAAAGAGCCAACTAAAGTGTTGACAATGAGATGAGTCAATCAAGTGCCAAATCTGAAGAGAAGAAGCTGAAAGTGCAGAAAGTAAAACAAGAATTTCCATTGCTTCAAACAAAATAACAGCTGGGGTGCCCACTCAGCTTATCGTATTGGCAAAAGAAGAAGTTGCAAAAGCCTAGCACACAAGAGCAGGAAAAGAAGAACATGGCATGGGTTCCCAAAGGAGGCACTCAAAACAAGAATGATGTGCAAGCTTCCATTGCAAGAAGTGCAGCAAAGGTGAAAAAAGAGAAGAGTGAATGCTATGAACAACCAAAACGAAGGTTTCAACATGTTTGGTCCACACATTATCAACATTCTCCAACTACATCACTGATGCCAATGCCATGGAATTCATCCTCGGGTATGATTGGTTTCCTCCATGGGTTTATTTTGATCGATAGATCTGAAATAATTTCCTACATCATGCCAGGGTATTACCACATTATCATACATTCCATTAGCTAAACTTTTGTTAGTAATCTAAATGGCTGATAAGCAATTATCGCCCTAAGAGTAAAGATGGCCGATATATACTTATCGTCCTAAAAACATGCGAATGGCTGGTGGAGTGTTAACATCGTGTTTAGAACAAACTCTGTGCAGGTTATTTTTTGCACGCAAGTTTTACCGAAAACAGGGGGCATGTGTTGACACCAATTTTTGGCACGGTCAATAACTTAACTAAGATTGCCTCAAATGGAGAAGTGATCTACATGAAAAAGTGTGTATTGTCGACATGAACATCTTTGAAGTTTGGGCCATCACCACCCGATCTCATCTCGAGGGCTCAAGTTGTGCTCGAAGTACTAAGATTTTGTACCAGAGTACTGTGCAGCCAATTAGGCCTCCAAGACAGCCTCATATGAGAAAATTTTATACATGAATTATCTTCGTCTCGTCAAAGAAATCGATTTTGATATAAAAGTCATCTTAATCAAAGGTCGTATACAAAAATTAGAGCCGAAAATGCGCGACTGCATCAGGATTGCCGGACACTCCGGGGACAATCATTTGGGTTTTGGATTTCTCTACTGCAGACTTCGGAAAACAGCCAAAAACCCCTCAAGATGGTCTGTAATAAAAATCATTCAAGATGAAAGTGTTCATATCACTGAAATGGTCAAATTTGCTTCTGGGCTCGTTTCCATCCGAGGTCATACCACCTCAAAAAAGACCCGCAAGGTACATCCAGTTTTAGACCGAACAGTATAGGAAAGTTTGGACAAAACCATCTGAATTTTACTAGGGTTTTGGATGTGAATCCAAGCCTTTTCCTTGCATGGGAAGCCTAGCCGCCTCTTATATAACTAGGAGGTGACGGCCAATTGAAGAACACACAATTGAACAAAGCAATCTACTACTTTTTGTGTTCATCTACTTTTTATCACTCTTCCTTGTATCTTTCATTCGTTCTTTGCTACTTCTTCAAATTGGAGGGCTGCGGATCCACTAGGCTCTAGGGGCGTGTGAATCGAGCTGGAGCAACACATAGCCGCCGCGAGTCCTGACGGGGTCCATCCTGGGAAAGCGGGGCTTCGGGTCTACAAAAGCATCCATCGGCTGTCCTGCGTATCGCGCTGCCAGTCGGATCTCCTTCAATGTGAGCTGTGGTGTATCACGATGCTGAGGGTACAAGGTGGTGTGTTCATGTGCGAATGCCGTGGAAGGGAGATATATCCTTCATGTTGAAGATGTCACTCACGTTGTACTTGTCGCATGGAATGTCGATCTTGTTGGCGTTGTTGTTGTAGCGTGCTAGCACCTTGAAGGGTGTGTCAATGCGTGGTAGTAGCATGGACTTGCGCTCATTGGTGAAGCGTTCCTTGCGAAGGTGTAAGCACACAAGATCTCCAATGTTGAATATCATGGGTTGCTTGTTGATGTTGATCTTGGTTGTGAGTCATTGTACTTGACGCTCGATGGTGTGCCTTGTATTTTCATGCACCTTCTTGAGATAGCTTGCTCGTGCACTCGCGTCCATGTTGATGCGCTCTTGTAGAGGTAGAGGTAGAATGTCCAACGGGGAAATGGATTGAACCTCAAAGGGGGACTTTCCATTAGTAGAGTGTCTTGCTCAATTGTAGGCGTAATCGACGATGGGCAAGCATTCCTCCCACTCCGTGATGTTCTTCTTTATCAAGACTCGAACAAGTGTAGATAGCGTTTGGTTTGTGACCTCCATTTGGCCGTCGGTTTAACGATGGTATGCTGATGAGAAGAGTAGCTTGATTCCGAGCTTGGTGCATAGGGTCTTCCAAAAGTAGCTTAGGAACTTGACGTCGCGATCTGACACCATAGTCTTGGGCACTCCATCCAGTCTCAGGATTGCCCTAGAACAGACATTTGCAACATGTGAAGCATCATCTATATTGTTGCATGGAATGAAATGTGCCATCTTAGAGAAACGGTCCACGACAACAAATACCGAATCTTTTCCGTTTTCAATACGTGGAAAATGAAGCACAAAGTCCATACTAATGTCTTCCCATGGGTGACACGGAATAGGAAGTGGCATATAGAGACCATGCGATTGAGATTTTGACTTAGCTTTGGGACATTTAGAGCACCGGTTAGTGTAGTGTGAGACATCACAAAACATCTTGGGCCAAAAGTAGTTCTTGAGAGTGTAGCGAAGGTCTTCTCGCATCCAAAGTGTCCCATAAGTCCTCTACCATGAGCCTCTTGCAAAAGCAACAAACAAAGAAAAGACTCAGTGATACAAAGCTTGTTAGCTCACATTAGATAGTCATCCTTGATATAGTATTGCTCCCAAGTTTTATGCATTAGATATTTTGCATAAGGAATGGCAAATGAAACATCATGCACATACAAGTCTTTTAGGCATGCCCAACAATTCATACAATCCAAATTTGGTTTTGACAACCTAAATATTGATACCACTTGGTAGAGGCGAGGGTGTCCCAATCTTTCGATGAGATGATAACTATCGATTTGGTGGAGTCGACTTTGATGATCCGAATACAAGCATGCACGAAGTTGCACCTTAGCAATCCCTAAACCAATCTCCTGAGGTTACTAAGGATACCGGAAGCATGATTAGCCTAACCACGAAGCTCTACTCCTACATGCAAGCAAAGAACAAGCAACAATATGATAAAGCAATCTGAATATTTGGAATATATATGAAGTATTGACAAAAGTGGGGATCCAAAGGCAGTCTTGGCCAGGTCGTATGACACAAACGAAGTACACAAAGTTGCAATGGCTAACTTTTACATAAACAAATCCCAAGGAAAAAACCTACTAGATTGATCTACTTATACATGAGCAAGGGGTGGCGGCCAAGGAGGTGGGAGGACGTCCCAAGGCAGAGTAAAACTAACCCTAGGTCGTACAAGTCCCATGGGCCCAAGTGAAGGAGATGCAACACCTTTGGACTTGTAGTTTGACTCGGATACTACTGCAATGTCCGATTGTTCTGTCAATATCGAGAGCAACTAGTTGAGGAGAGCTCCTTCGGGAGCCTCCCCAACGATCCCATGGGGTGGGCTAAGAGCGCGCAAAGTGGCGCGCTCTCCGCCGCGCCACGTGTAGCGCTCTGAGCGCTCCCTCTGGATTTTTTATTTTTCTGCATGTATTTACGGCTTTTTATATGTTTTTTTTGGTTTTTTAACTTTTCGCTTTTCCACCAGTCTTTGTTAAATGGCTTCCGAAAAGGGAAAAACATGCACCGGATTCGGTCTTTTCGTCCTGTTTTTTCATGAAAAAAAGGTTCGTCAAAACCTATCAACATGGGATCTAGTTTTGAAGATATCGGCACAGGGTATCCAATGGTGAAAACGGTTCGAGATTTGGACGCACGGTTAAGAGATAAAATGTTTTGAATAAACGGATCTATTAAAAAAGGGAAAACTTCCAGGTTGCACCAAGTGGCACACATGCAGCCCACCACTTGTCACAACCTAGGAAGGTGGGACTGATCTTTGGAAAGAGTACTCCTCAATTACTGATTGCAGTCAATATCGCCATGTTCCGGACTAATTTGAAGGTGGATCCAACTGGGTTGGAAAGTGCACGAAATAAAATTTCCAACAAAAAATAAATCACCCAATTTGGAGTCCGGATGCAAAAGTTCTTGGCGTTTTGAGTCAGGTATGTCTGTGTAGTCTGAATGTGAGTCCAGAACATGAGAGACTTGGACTCTATCTCCTCTTGGCCTAAAAGTGATGTAGAGAACTTCTTAAATAGCACCTAATCATCTCGTTTTTCTTTATCTTCACACATGGTTTGTACAAGTGTCCATTACACCTGCAATTAGACATGACACAAAAATTGGTGAAGTATTTTTGTCCTGAATAACATAAATAAATTTTTGAATTGTTTGTATTAGAGATCACCTCAGAAATATGCATGTATGCAATATTTTTGGTCGTATCCAAGGTAGTCATGTCCTCATCAGGACCCTTTGTAGGTGGATGCCTCCATGGACCCGTGCAACCATTACCCTCCGCCGGTTGAAGTCTCCATCAACGTGGACGTACGATAGCACCACCTATTGGGACCACGCAAAAACCATCATGTCTTCATTGCATTTGATCTTCGATCAATACCCTCATTTACATTCTTGCACTTGTATGTTGTCATTTATCCGCTGCCTATACTCTAGATATGCATGTGTAGATTGTATTAGTGGTCATTTAACTTGTGCTCAAATCTGTCTAAATTCTAAGAAAATTTAAAACTATAACTTTTCCTTGTTAAGTGTCCATTTAGCCCCCCTCTTTACCTACCTTCTCGATCCCTCACATATGAAAAGTTTCAAACTTCACTCAGTTTCAATCAATATCATAATAAATCAATCATTATTACTTAATTTATAGCACACTCGAAAATTTAGAATTTTGGGATGTTACAATGGGTTTAATCAAAACGTGGTCTAACCTAAAATCCATGACTTACAAGGGTATATAAAGACCCCTAGGCATCCTTCCTAGTGTCGGGGTCGAAATCAACCATATCTCTAACTTTCCTAACTTAAACGACTCTATCTGAAAAACTAGTGGAAACAACTGATGTATTGTTTTGACGAATGCAACTCAGTCACCGTGAACCAGGGGCTGTAGATATACAGTTTGAAAAGCACATGAGTCAAGCTTTCCAAATTGTATGTACATGCCTTATTTGAAGCACAGACACATATTCTGTAGGTATATCAATTTCAGGCCTCCTGATAGTCAATTCGAGTCTTGTTGGGGATATAGCTATTAGATATGACCCGCCGAGGAGGGGCCGGGTCATCCCTATGGCGGTTCATCTCAATGAAGCCCAAGAGTATGTTATTATGGCGGTTCATAGACAGGCTTGTTAGAGGGCCCAAACCCAAAGGCTGCTTAAGGCCCACAAGTATACACCGCCATGTATACGTAAACTTGTATTGTAAGGCATGTAAGATAAGTCAACGAGCCGGACACGTTGTATGAGCCGGCCGGGACTCTGTAGGCCGCAGGGTGTCAACCAGTGTATATAAGGGGACGACCCGGCAGCAGCTTAGGGCAAGAAACAACAGATTGAGAGCCAGGCAAAGCGTATTCGCTCCCTGGTCATCGACACCCTAGCAATACCACCTCAACTGGAGTAGGCCTTTACCTTCACCGCAAGGGGCCGAACCAATATAAACTCCTCGTGTCCTTTGTCCCGTTTTAACCCCTTTAAGCTAACCTCATCGCAATGGTTCCACAATTAAGTCCTTCCATGAGGACAACTGCCGTGACACTTCCACGACAGTTGGCGCCCACTGTTGGCCCAGCACAAGGTGGTTTTGAGTTCTTAAAGAGCAGCTTTGAAGGGATCAAGGGATACGTCGTGGGCCGGATGACCAAGAGTCATCGTGGCAAGCTCTACATCGACGACGCAGGCTGGGGCCCCGAGGCCGGCTCAATTGAGTACGGGTACTGGGTCCCCTTCGGCGAAATCCACGTCTTCATCGGCAAGATGGGTCACGGAGACGGCTCAGCATGCGCGACCCGCCCAGGTTAAACCCGCCGTGAAGCATGCCTTTGTTGGATGTATCCATGGGGCAGAATTGGAAGGCTCTGTATCTGGCGCTGAGACGGCCATCTACTCTGATGGTGAGTCATCCACAGGCGAAACCGACTCATGTATCCGTTGCAAGACAGACGACTTGGGGGCTATTCCGATGGCGACAGTATTCCGGACCCCTTTGAGCCGCCGAACAGAGTGGCGATTTTCATGGCTGGCACCCAGCCGATTCTTGGTTCAACAGCCGCCACAGCCATGACCTCCAGCGCGGCGGCGGTGACAGCGGCTGGTGTTGGCGGGTCAGTTCGCCCACCGGCTCAGGTTCTAACAGATCTGTTAGACGATCTGGCGACTCTAATGGGAGTGGAAGTAACCGCAGACAACCAGGAACAGCATGAAGTGGATGTGGCTAAACTGCGTGATGAGATAGCACAGGCTAAGGCGGAATTGGCAGCGGAAAACACTAGGATGGCTGCAAAGCGGTCCGTCTTAAACGCCCAGGCACAGCGGAGTCAAGCAGATTCGTACCGGGTCATGGTGGATCAGAACGCTTCAAACGAAGTCTTGAGGAGAAAGCGCCAGAGTCATCTGCCCCCGGTTTATGAGGCAAGGGACCTTTTCAGCACACCCGGAGCGGGGGCCAGTAACCCACCAGTGATAAACCCGACGGTTGAGACACCAGGGGGTGGAGCATCAGGACAGCCGCGCATAGCAGGTTCTCCGCATATTAATAATACCCCGCCTCAGCACGTAGTGATGCCGGCGGGTCATTACGCTACCCCTCTAGATAACATGATTGCTGCAGCTACGCGATTGGCGGCTCTGCCAGTCGAGGGTGAAACTCCCGCGACGGTTGAAACCCGGAGGGCTAGGGAGCTTCTTCAGATGACCCGGCGCGCCGGCTTGACTAGATTGATGCGACCCCTCGTCCAAGCCGGAGCTACAGTAGGCACATTGACTCGCTAGCAGTCTCGAGTACCGAAAGGCGTTGTAACCAACGTCATGGTCATGACCCGGCGCGCCGGGAGGCCGAGATGGCAGCTCAACTGGCGGCTCATCAGCATGCGCCGGCTTACCCGACGACTTTGGTTGAAGCGGGTGTAACGTCTAGAGCTTTCGGTGTGCCGTGTCTAACGGCGGCTATACGGAACGAGCGCTTGCCAAAGGACTTCAAAGGCCCTCGCAAGGTGCCCAATTACACAGAGGA
This sequence comes from Aegilops tauschii subsp. strangulata, assembly GCF_002575655.3. Classification (NCBI taxonomy): domain Eukaryota; kingdom Viridiplantae; phylum Streptophyta; class Magnoliopsida; order Poales; family Poaceae; genus Aegilops; species Aegilops tauschii. The sequence goes on along the minus strand of NC_053041.3, from coordinate 364,115,920 downwards.
TCAGCCCCTTGAGGCCTGGGTTGAGAGTTATGAGATGGCTATGGAGATGTTGGACGTTAGTGAGGCTGCGTACGCCAAGTACTTCACCATGATGCTGGAAGGGACGGCTCGTACGTGGTTGAAGGGGCTGCCGGCCTATTCCATCGGGTCATGGGCGGAGTTGAAGGCCCGGTTCATCCAGAATTTCAAAGATACATGCAAGCAGCCCATGTCGATTGTGGACTTGGTTTCTTGTGTTCAAGTCGAGGGCGAGTCAACAACCAGCTGGGTACGCTGGGTCTCGACTATCATACATTCTTCAGATAACATAAACGTCGGTTCAGCGATTCTGATGTTAGAGAAAAATTGTCGTTTCACTCCACTCAAGCAAAAGCTTGGACGGCTCAAGCGTCATTGTGATGACATGGTACCCTAATGGCGGCTCTTGTTAAGTACGCCGACTCTGATGGTACCAAGGACCCCGACTCTGAAGATGAAAGATCGGGAAAGGGAAAGAAGAGTAGCGGCATGAAGGGACAACAGTACAACCCTGCCAATCAGGGCGGCAACGGTAAGCGTAAGGCTGATGATTTTGTGGCTAACACTGGGGCACGCAATTATGGCCCGCGTCGTAAGGGGCCGCCGTCTCAAGGGCCCAGGTTTGAGCTTGATGCAGTGTTAAATCAGCCATGTCCGAAGCACGGAACGGATCAGAAGCCGGCTACCCATGCGTGGAGAGATTGCAGCATAATGAGAAGCTTTCGGGAGTCCATCCGCAACCCCGACCCAAATGGCGGTTCAGGGTTTGGTTCTCATGGTCCGGGTCACCGAGGCAGCGGTTCAAGTTCCAGGTTTCAAGGCCACGATAACCAAGGTGGTTACCATAAACAGAGTAATCAGGGGAATCAACAGCAGCAGCAGTCTGGTTATCAGAGCAACCCAAAGTTGTTGAATAGTGGACAGTACCACGTCTTCACCACTAGTTTGTGTAAGAGGGATCAGAAGCTTCGTAAGTGGGCAGTCAATGCTATTGAGCCGGTAGTGCCACGTTATTTGCGGTGGTCGGAGCAGCCTATAGTGTTGAGTCGTGAGGATCACCCGCCTCGGGTTGATAATCTCGGTCAGCTGGCTCTTGTGGTGGCGCCTCTGGTTGGGGGCTATAAGTTCACTAAGGTGCTCATGGATGGAGGTAGCAGCATTAACATCTTGTATTATGAGACCTTCCGTCGCATGGGACTGACAGATAAGAACCTTAAGCCGTCAAACACTGTCTTCCATGGTGTGGTGCCGGGTAAGTCAGCCTATCTGGTGGGTAAAATATCTTTGGAAGTTGCCTTTGGAGATGAGCATGATTCCAGGTCTGAAAACTTAACCTTCGAAGTGGTCAAGATCAAGAGCCCTTACCATGCTCTGTTTGGGCGGCCGGCTTATGCTAAGTTCATGGTGAGGCCTTGCTATGTTTACTTGCAGCTTAAGATGCCGGGTTACAAGGGCACCATCACGGTGCATGGGAGTCGCAAGGTGGCCCTGGAGTGTGAAGAAGGAGATGCGGCTTATGCTGAATCAGTTTGTTCAGTGGAGGAGTTGAAATTTTACAAGGATAATGTTGACCCGGTAGACATGACGTCCTTGAAAAAGCCAACAACGGAGCATTATCCGTCGCTCAAGTCTAAGTCGGCGGACAACACCAAAATGGTTGACTTCGTCCCTGGCGATTCATCAAAGCAGTTCAGTATCAGTGCTAACCTAGATCCGAAATAGGATAGTGCGCTCATCGAGTTCATCCATGAGAACCGGGACATCTTTGCATGGAAGCCTTCAGACATGCCGGGTGTACCGAGGGAACTCGCTGAGCACACTCTTAATATTGATCCGAAATTTAAGCTGGTCAAGCAATTTCTTCTCCGATTTAATGAGGAGAGGCGGAAAGTACTGGCGCTTAAGAAGAATGGCACTTGGCGCATGTGTGTGGATTACACGGACTTAAATAAGGCGCATGTGTGTGGAAAGTACTGGCGCTTAAGTACATGCCGGGTGTACCGAGTTGGCTAACCTAGTACTGGCGCTTAAGAAGAATGGCACTTGGCGCGTGTGTGTGGATTACACGGACTTAAATAAGGCTTGTACGGCTGATCCATTTGCTCTCCCACGTATTGATCAAATCATTGATGCTACGGCGGGTTGCGAGCATTTGAGTTTTTTGGATGCTCATTCTGGGTATCATCAGATCAAGATGGCAGCTAAGGACGAGGAGAAGACAACTTTCATTGCTCCGTTTGGAGCCTTCTGCTATGTGTCTATGCCTTTTGGGCTCAAGAGTGCCCAGGCGACTTATCAGCGGTGTGTGCAGAATTGCCTTCACAATCAGATTGGGCGCAATGTTCATGCTTATGTAGATGACATTGTGGTGAAGTCAAGAGAGAAAGAGACCCTGATTGATGACTTGAAGGAGACGTTTGACAATCTCTGGGTCTACAAGATGATGCTTAACCTGCCTAAGTGTGTCTTTGGTGTGCCAGCAGGGAAGCTCTTGGGCTTCCTGGTTTCTAAAAGAGGCATTGAAGCTAACCCGGAGAAGATCAAAGCCATTACATCATTGGCTAAGCCGGCGTGTATTAATGATGTTCAGTGCCTGGCGGGTTGTATTGCGGCTCTGAGCCGGTTCATAAGCCGGCTGGGTGAGAAGGATATTCCTCTTTATCAGATGATGAAGACATATCACTTTGTTTGGAGTGATGCTGCTAATCAGGCGTTTGAGGATCTGAAGAAACAGTTGGCTGAGCCGCCCGTGCTGGCTGCCCCTATTGATAAGGAGCCTCTGTTGTTATATGTGGCTGCTATTAGCCGGGCTGTCAGTGTAGCTATTGTGGTGGAAAGGAAAGAGGCAGGCAAGGAGTACCCAGTTCAGCGGCCAGTTTATTATATGAGTGAGGTGCTTATTGAGTCTAAGCAGAGATATCCACGCTGGCAGAAGTTGGTGTATGGGGTTTTCATGGCAAGCCGGAAGCTTAAGCAATACTTTTAGGGTCATCCCATCACTGTGGTTAGTTCTCCTCCTTTAGGAGACATCATCCAAAACAGGGAAGCCACAGGACGGGTTGCTAAATGGGCCATTGAGCTTGGACCACACGGTTTAAAGTATGTGCCACGTACGACCATCAAGTCCCAAGCACTTGTGGATTTCATCAATGATTGGACAGAGTTACAGGCACCTGAGGAAAAGTCGGATAACACATATTGGACTATTCAATTTGATGGATCCAAACAGTTGGAGGGCTCGGGGGTTGGAGTTGTCTTGACTTCAGCACGAGGTGACAAATTTGCTTATGTTCTCCAGCTAATGTTCCCCTGTACTAACAATGCAGCTGAGTATGAGGCTTTTCTCCATGGTCTTCGGATGGCTAAGGAGATGAACTTAAGCTGGGTGAGATGCCTTGGCGATTCAGATCTGGTGGCTCAGCAAGTTTCTGGTACTTGGGATTCTAAAGATCCGCTCATGGCGGCTTATCGTCGAGAGGTTGATGCTATTGCGGGTCATTTCAAGGGTTATCAAGTCGAGCATATTGATCGCAGGAAGAACGAGGCGGCTGATACTTTAAGCCGGCTAGGATCTCAGCGTAAGCCGGTGGCACCTAACACATTCCTGGACATCTTGCTTAACCCTTCTGTCAAATTGCCTACAGAGGAAGATCTTGCTGTCCCTGATCCAGAAGCGCAGTTAGTGGCAATTCTTCACGATATCCCCGATTGGACAGTTCCGTATTTGGCTTACCTGACCTGGCGTGAGTTGCCGGAGGATGAAATCTTGGCCAGACAGATAACCCGGCGGTCTAAGTCAATGACAATTGTCAATGGGGAGTTGCACCATTGTAGCGTCTCAGGGGCGTTTCAGCGTTTGCGTCTCTCCTGAAGAAGGCCGTGAGATCCTACGAGAAATTCATGAAGGAGATTATGGTCATCATGCCGGCTCTAAATCTCTTGTAGCCAAGGCTTTTCATCATGGATTCTATTGGTTGACGGCCCATGCTGATGCTGAGGATTTAGTAAACAGATGTGACGGCTGTCAGAAATTTTCATCACGAGCTCATGTGCCGGCTCAAGAATTGAGGATGATTCCAATTACTTGGCCGTTTGCAACTTGGGGGCTTGATATGGTTGGGCCTTTCAAGAGATCCAAGGATAATAAGACCCACCTTTTGGTGGCGGTTGACAAGTTCACCAAGTGGGTTGAAGCAGAGCCAGTCAGTAAGTGTGATGCAGCAACGGTGGTTCAATTCATTAAGAAGGTGATCTTCCCTTTTGGCTTTCCACACAGCATTATAACAGATAATGGCACTAATCTTTCTAAAGGGGCCATGAGAGACTTCTGTCAACGAGAGCATATCCGGCTTGACGTTTCATCTGTGGCTCACCCTCAGTCCAATGGTCAAGCAAAACGAGCAAATCAAGAAATTTTGTGAGGTATTAAGCCCCGGCTTATGGTCCCTTTGCAAAGGACGCCGGGTTGTTGGGTGGAGGAGTTGCCTTCGGTGTTATGGAGCATCAACACGACCCCTAACAAATCTACGGGTTACACCCCCTACTTCATGGTTTATGGAGCAGAGGTGGTTCTCCCTAGTGACATCTGTCACGATTCACCATGGGTGGCGGCTTACGTGGAAGCTGACAATGAAAAGGGACGTCAAGATGCACTTGACCTGTTGGATGAGGAGCGTGATCACGCGGCGGCTCGTTCGGCGATTTATCAGCAATACCTACGTTGATACCACATCCGCCGGGTCAAAACCAGAACCTTTCAGGAAGGCGACTTAGTGCTCCGGCTCTTCCAGCAACAAACAGACATGCATAAGCTCTCGCCGCCCTGGGAAGGACCTTTTGTGGTCAGCAAGAATCTGCATAATAGGTCATACTATCTTATCGATGTTCGAGAACACAAGGATTCACGTAAGTCGGAGGAGGAGACCCATCGGCCGGGGAATATTGCTCATCTTCGGGCCTACTATACTTGTGCCACCGGCTCTCATGATATACATAGTTCAATGATGTATATATTATAAACAGTATAATAAAGTCGACATCCCTGATAATTCAGGGCCTCTATCGTTTCACTTCCTCGAAGCTGAGTCTTTATCATCATCTTACATATTCATTTAAGCAGCTTTATGCCTAACTTCAGGGACCAAAGAGGGTTAGATGCATGGCACAACTCAAACTTAGGTCCCTGACGAGTGCGGCTTACTTATATGATCACTTGGGGGCTTCCTGCTCATCGAGCATAGCTGTCAGTACCCTCTTGGTCGGTGCAATGCCAAAACATATGTGATCACTTGGGGGCTTCCTCCTCATCGATCATAGATGTCAGTACCCTCTTGATTGGCGCAATGCCAAAATTTATATGGTCACTTGGGGGCTTCCTGCTCATCGAGCATAGCTATCAGTACCCTCTTGATTGGCTCAACGCCATGCTTGTCAGTATGTCACTTGGGGGCTTCCTGTTCAAACATAGGCGTATTCGACCAAAGAGAACATAGTGTTACTACCCTCTTGACCAGGTTTGTCCAAACATAGGCGTATTCGACCAAAGAGGACATAACCTTTCCGGGTCATCCTACCTGTAGCCAGCTGCTTCAAGTCCATCGGGTAATCCCGATTGACCCGTCAAACTCTTAAACGATCAATCTTACGGCGTATTCGACCAAGATCTAAGCTTGCTAAGGTTCAAACGGCGGCTTGTCATGCGAGAGCACGGTTTATAGATAGTCAAGATAGATCCAGGCTTCATAAGCCGCCTTCCTTGAAACTTGGATAAATCGGCCCATTATGTATGTTGTTTCTCTGGCCCCGCGTACTCCTGATAAGTCTTTTAGCAAGACCAAACTTTATCTAGGGTTCAAATGTCGATTGGGCACACTGTGAGTCAGGCTCACGGAATGCACGAATAATCCAGTGGCTCTGGTTGAAGAAGACACTTTGGCTTGGCAGCCTACAAAATCCTCAAATTTCTTTTGATTTTTCATTTACATTCGAAGTTTCTTCTTTGACTTCTGGTTTTTTACAAGTCGGGCCCCGCTGCCCTACTTATGGCTCATAATTGAAGAATCTTCCAGGTCTCTATCACCCACCAGGACGGCAGACTCTAAATCGCCAGAGTATCATACACTTATGATTATAATTACAGCTCTAACTGTACGAAGCCGATAAGCCGGCACTCCAAGCATATATTACAGGTATGATATCTTATTTAACAAGTATCTGAATGACCCTGGTTATGGACTATTCGTACCCAGCCGCTTCAATCGGGCATTATGACCCGCCCGGCGGTAAGCCGCCAGGGCACTTGTATTTTCTTTGTATGCAGGACAATCGTTCAGATCTGCATAAATCAAAGGCTATCATACCCATAATGGTTTTTAAACTGGCGGGTTGGCAGTATTGAGTAAGAGCAGAAATGTGCACGATGGCATGACAGATTTATGTCTTACTACCCTATTACATGGCTTCATGAGCCGAAGGAGATCAAGTGTTTTCAAAATATCAAGTATCTAAACGGCCCGGCGGTTCAATCTTCCTGGCCTTGCTGATTGGAGGCTTCTGCATCATCCCTTGCCGATTCTTCGTCCTCTTCCGCCGTCTGAAAAGTTGGTGATGACCAATCGATGCCAGATAAAGCTTCAAATTTAGCCTCGTCATCTATAAGCTTAGACGGATCAACTTCAGGGGCAAAGGTGTGCTTATGAATTGGTGGAATTAAGCCCATCACTTTATAAGCCGGAGTTGGCATCTTCTGATTCTCCTTGTCATTAGTCGGATGATACTTGGAAAGATCCGAGTCATTGGCAATCAGGGTAGCTATTGGACGAATTTCTTTTACGCAAGCCGAGAAGTCCTTTTCAGCAAAAGGTGTACCATCTTCTTTTAAGCTTGGGTAGCCAGTAGCTATATCAGACGGGTCAAGCTCTGGTACCCATGCCTTGGCCCGGCTTAAAGCCGTCACAGCACCGGCTCTTGCATAAGATCTTTTCATCTCATCAAATCTAGCAGGCAGTATAGACAGTTTCTTCAACACATCTATCAACATAGTAGGCGCTTGATTTGTTGGAGAGATTGCAGCCAATGCACGTTGAGCTCCGGTGTACAGCTGTTCGACAAGCGTGTAAATAGCTTTGAGCTTCACAAGCATATCTCGGTTGAGGTTGTTGCTCCTGGGACCTGGATACATCACAGATTGGTTAAATGGCGGGTCATATGATCACAACAAAAATTCACCTTTGATGACCAGCAAGGCGACTCACCAAATATAGAAGAAACCATCTGAGATACACGGCATTTTAAGCCGGTGAGCTCAGTGGTCAGCTCCTGTAGTGCTGCCTCTGTTTTCTTAGCCCGCTGCGTTAAGGCAGTCCTTTCTTCAGCCCAAGACTTTTTCTCCGCCTCAAAACTGGTCTTCAGCTTTTCCCACTCAGCCAAGCTAAACTGGAACTTTGACTCAACTTTCCGGGTTTGAGTTTCTTGAGTCGCCAGCCGGGACTTTACATCATTCAATTGAGACTCCAGTTCAGCAGTAGTAGCCTGTATGAAGAACCGAATTATCAACATTTATATCAAGGTTACAAGAATCTAAGTCCCAAGTCTTTTTGCAAGCAACAACACTTGACACTTGGGGGCTAATGTCTGTCACGGAAATTTTTCAAGGCAACAGCTCTTATAACTAAAGTCCCAAGCACTTTGCAAGCAAGACTACTTGGCACTTGGGGGCTAATGCATATCGCTTATATCTTCTTCATAATGAGCCGGATGTGCTATAAAAAGTCCCAACCGACTAATCGGGGCTATGCAGTTAAGTTCTTTTTTCCTACATATGATAAGCAGGACCGGCTCATCCATACTGATTAACCCGGCCCTTGGGGACTACGGATGCAAAGTTAAAGCTGGTTAAGCATCCGATTTATATTTAAACCGGACCAGGAGGGATTCTAGGATAGAAGTTTACGGATTCTTCTAAGTCTATAGCTCATTCACTCTTATCATAACCAGTAGACTTGGGGGCTGGCAGGATATACATGAATTATTCAAAAATGGAAGTCATACCTCATACTTTTGGTGCATTTGTTTCGCCATATCAACTTCCAGATCACGGCTGGAGTGTACATGGCTGAGGTAACTGGACAGGATTTCACTCCTGCTCAAGTGTGTATAATGGGAGACCTCAAGCTTCATCTTCCGCCTTTCAATAACTAATTTCTTGGCTGTATGCTTAGCCAAGGCTATTGGATTTCCGGGCACTACAAAGCCGGAGCCAGTAATCAACACGTCATCATTATGAGTTTCCGATGGCTTAAATGAGCTTGATGATGCAGGATTTAAAGCATCAGTAGTAGTATCATCAGCACGGAGATCCGGAATCTCAGGCGGAGTGTTAGTAACAGTTTCTTCTGGTTGTTTGTCCGAAGCCTCAGGTGTAGGGACTTGTTGTTCCGGCTCAGCAACTTCAGGCGCCTCAATTGGTTTGGTCACCTTTGCTTTTTTGTTAGGCTTTGCTTGACCACTACACGGGTTATGAAAAATCAGTATAAATGTAAGCAGATAAAGAGTTACAGAGTGAAAGTAATTATCATTACCCGAGGGCAGTTTTGAAAGCCGCAATTCAGTTTGCAAGGAGTCGCCGGAGGAAGAACGGGCAAGTTGCTGATCAATGGTCATCAAACAGAGTTAAATGATAGATAAATAAGACCCGCCAGCAGATTAGAGGAGTAATTTAACAAGAACCTCGTTTCGCCGTTTTCGAGGAGCAGGAGTGTTTGGTAAGCCGGAAGACAACTCTTCACCACTGCTTGTCTAGGTCTGATGTCGACTTTCATGTTGCTGTTGCTTCAAAAGAAAGTGAGGATCTAAATAATCCAAGGGGTGTGAAAACCTTACTTTCTGAGTTACTTATCAAAGTTTCTTTCTTGGCAAGGGTTCTGAGTCGGAGGAAATAATAGTTACCGCTTCTTCAGCTGCTTGGCTAGCTCCCATTTCAGCCTGATAATAACCAGTGTCAATAAGATGATTGAAAAATGAGCCTAGAGAATCAAGGGCTACCTCCGACTCAGAGGTGTCATCCAGATTCAGCAGTTCAGAGGCGCTGGGTTTCTTTTTCCTCTTGGTGGTCTTCTTGGGGGCTTTCCTGGCGCCTTTCTTGACAGCCCTGGCCTTCTTAGCAGCTTCATGGTCATACACCGTTTTCCAAAAGTCAGACTTAGCCTGCAAAGGTTATTAAGGATTGAGTTAATAAGGTATTTGAATGATGAGGTAAAGATAAATAAGTTCAGAGGCTTACATCTGGTGGCGGGTTAAGTTTGCAGAAAGGGGCCAGACCCACTTTAACACAGTCTTCCGGGTCTTCATTCAGAAGAGACTTAACCATTTCATTTACTGCTTCATCAGTTAATGTAACAGAGTTGTGATGCAGTGAATCTTTTTCACCACCAGTATAAGTGCACATTAAGCCGGTGCGACGGCTTAAGTGTATGGTCCGCCAAGAAACCCAACACCTGACTAAGTCAACGCCAGTTAGCCTGTTTCCCAGCAGTGCTTTCACTTTCACAATGGTAGGAGCAATCTTTTTCTGTTCAGCAGCGGTAAGTTTCTCAGGAAGATTATGCTTTGGGTCTAGGCGCTCGACACGGTAACCTGGCAGTGGATTCTCGTCAGCCGGTGAAGTGTCTTTGCAATAAAACCACGTCTGGTTCCAGTCCTTGGGGTAACTTGGCAGGCAGGCATAAGGAAATATAGCATCTCTTCTGCGTTGAATCGAGATCCCGCCAAGTTCCAAATTGGGTCCGTTCGTGAACTCAGTCTGGCAGTTCAGATAAAAAAACTCTCTAAAGAGATCGATGTTGGGCTCCTCTTGAAGGTATACTTCATAGAAGACTTGAAAGTTGCAGAATTTGACACAAATTGGGTCCGATGTCTTGAGGATGGAGTTGGAAAAAGTGCAGAACATCTCGGAAGAATTTAGAGTCGGGTGGTGAGAAGCCCCGGTTCATATGGTCAGTAAAAACTATGACTTCGTCGTCTTTCGGCTGAGGTTTTTCTTCGCCCGAGTCAGGAGCACGGTAATGCATCACGCTCTTTGCATGCAAATACCTGACTTTGACAAAATCCTTAAAAGTACCCTCAGTGACAATGGAGGGGACCCAGTTGCATGTATAGGTTGTTTTGGGCGGCATGATGAGCAGACAAGGCCTAAAGGAAAGGAAAATTTTACCGGTTCAAGTTAATTGGTGAAATCACAGGTTGAGTGGTTACGGTATACATTCACAATAGAGGCTTAAGTGAGTACTAAGGATATATGAACAATTATAAGCCGGACATGTAAGCCGCCATGACAGTACAGGTATTCAAAATCTGAGAAAGGGCAAAATTCTACTAAGTGTTGGACAAACAGGTTTTCACAAGTTGAAGCTATAAATTTGGATCTGTCGCTGTTCAGAAAAAGTAAATAAATTCTAAACCTACAGAGGCAGCGGCAGAAAAGCGGAGGTGCCCCAGAGGAGATCTGTCGTGATGAGGATATGCTTTAATTTCAAAAACAGGTGCTAAAACTACTGCCGCGCAAGATTTATGTGGTTGTTTTGGATCTAATCCATGGATCTGAGCAAGGAAAGAGAAGGGCGGCAACGAACACCGAAGAACACTGAAACCCTAATAACAGATCTACGGCAAAGAAAAGAAGGACTTACTGATCCTGATGAAGCAGCGGAGAGGTACCGCGGCATTTTCTGGTCCGTTCAGTGTGATGCAGCGGCCAGAGTTGACGAAGGGGACAAAGGTCGACGGCGGCGGAGCTCGTGAGGGCTGGTGCGTCCCAAGGAGGAAGAAGAAGGTGAGAAGGAAAGGGGGAAAATGAGAGGTGATTCTGTGGTCTTATTTATAGGGCTGGAAGGACAAACGGCAGGCGAGAGAATCGAGGAGGCGGAAAAATGGATAAGCGACGGCGCGGGCGCCTCGATTTTCGGAAGGATAGTAAAGAAAGTGATTTATTAAGATTTGGGTTCTGTGAAGCATTAATTGCATGTGACGTCATGGCGGGTTACCACAATTTCCAGAGATGGCGTCATGGAGGGTTACAATATTTCATTGTAGGACGAAGAAGGATTTTTTCTAAGTGTTGAAGATTGACATGAACAAGTTCAAATCAACCTGGGCCTAATGTTGGGGATATAGCTATTAGATATGACCCGCCCAGGAGGGGCCAGGTCATCCCTATGGCGGTTCATCTCAATGAAGCCCAAGAGTATGTTAAGATGGTGGTTCATAGACAGGCTTGTTAGAGGGCCCAAACCAGAAGGTGGCTTAAGGCCCACAAGTATAAACCGCCATGTATATGTAAACTTGTATTGTAAGGCATGTAAGATAAGTCACTGAGCTGGACACGTTGTATGAGCCGGTCGGGACTCTGTAGGCCGCAGGGTGTCAACTCGTGTATATAAGGGGACGACCCGGCAGCGGCTTAGGGCAAGAAACAATAGATCGAGAGCCAGGCAAAGCGTATTCGCTCCCTGGTCATCTAAACCCTAGCAATACCACCTCAAATGGAGTAGGCCTTTACCTTCACCACAAGGGGACGAACCAGTATAAACTCCTCGTGTCCTTTGTCCCGTTTTAACCCCTTTAAGCTAACCTCGTCTCAATGGTTCCACAACTAAGTCCTTCCATGAGGACAACTGCCATGACACTTCCACGACAAGTCTGGTTCTGATTTTCCTTCTCTTTATGTTGTGCACCTACCTCCCTCTCCTCCCTTGTGCACTTACTGATATTGGACATCATTGGGTGTTCTTCTTACTGCAATTCTTCATCTCCATGTGTCAATCATGTCTTCTCTTCAAATTCTCATTAACACAAATGTCAGATTCAACTAAGACTGAATTCACCTATTGTTCTAGTAGTTTTGCATGTGATCTTGTAATTGGTCCTACTCTGATTTCATTGAATTTGTCGTGTGCAGCAGCATCTTCGATGGAAGAGGATGGTAAAGGACTAGGAATGTCCTCATTAGTTGCACCAATTCTCGTAAGTGTGCCGTGATGCAAAAAAATCCATGTTTTGAAATAGATGTGTAACATGTTTCGTTCAAGCCAATTAAGTAATAAAACAACGACAATAAAGCCTTTAGTCCCAAACAAGTTGGGGTAGGCTAGAGGTGAAACCCATAAGATCTCGCAACCAACTCATGGCTCTGGCATGGATAGCAAGCTCCCGCGCACCCCTGTCCATAGCTAGTTCTTTGGTGAAACTCCAATCGTTCAGGTCTCTCTTAACGGACTCCTCCCATGTCAAATTTGGTCTACCCCGACCTCTTTTGACATTCTTTAGACGCTTTAGCCATCCGCTATGCACTAACACTTCTGGAGGCCTACGCTGGATATGCCCAAACCATCTCAGACGATGTTGGACAAGCTTCTCTTCAATTGGTGCTACCCCAACTCTATCTCGTATATCATCATTCCGGACTTGGTCCTTCCTCGTGTGGCCACACATCCATCTCAACATACTCATCTCCACCACACCTAACTATTGAACATATCGCCGTTTAGTCGGCCAACACTGAGCGCCCTACAACATTGCGGGTCGAACCGTTGTCCTGTAGAACTTGGCTTTTTGCTTTTGTGGCACTCTCTTGTCATAGAAAATGCCTGAAGCTTGATGCCACTTCATCCATCCGATTTTGATTTGATGGTTCACATCTTCATCAATACCCCATCCCGCCGCAGCATTGAACCCAAATAATGAAAGGTGTCCTTCTGAGGCACCACCTACTCATCAAGAAGAACCTCCTCCTCCTCACATCTAGTAGTACTAAAACCCACATCATGTACTCGGTTTCAATTCTACAAAGCCTAAACCCTTTTGATTCCAAGGTTTGTCTCCATAACTCTAAATTCCTATTTACCCCCGTCCGACTATCATCAACTAGCAGCACATCATTCGCAAAACCATACCATGGGATATATCCTTGTATATCCCTTGTGACCTCATCCATCACCAAGGCAAAAAGATAAGGGCTCAAAGTTGACCCCTGATGCAGTCCTATAATCAGGAAGTCATCGGTGTCTACGTCACTTGTTCGAACACTTGTCACAACATTATTGTACATGTCCTTTATGAGGGTAATGTACTTTGTTGGGACTTTGTGTTGCTCCAAGGCCCACCACATGACATTCTGTGGTATCTTATCATAGGCCTTCTCCAAGTCAATGAACACCATATGCAAGTCCTTCGTTTGCTCCCTGTATCTCTCCATAAGTTGTCATACCAAGAAAAAGGCTTCCATTGTTGACCTCCCAGGTATGAAACCAAACTCTTGTCACGCTTGTCATTCTTCTTAAGCGGTGCTCAATGACTCTCAACCATAGCTTCATTGTATGGCTCATCAACTTAATTCCATGATAATTAGTACAACTCTGAACTTCCCTTGTATCATGCCAATTAAGTAATATAATTCATATATACTTCTAGAATAGATGTGTCTGTATATGATCTACTACTTTTCTGTTTACATTATTGGTTTATGGGATCTCACCTAGCCGTCGTTCCACCATGACCCCAGTCTACCGTCCGTTGCACGGGCATTGTTGCTCCATTGCACTGTCCTTGTTGTTCGTAACAATGTACAAACATACAACTATACTAGGGGGGAAAATCTCCTATCGCTACCTAATTAGGACTCATGCAACATTCACTACAAAAAAATACACTTCCGTGATGATACGTGTTTGTCACAGTAGGTCATGTTTTCTGTCATGCATGTACATCCATGATGATTTTATAACAGAATCAAGATAGTCATACGTGTGTTGTCGTAGAAGTGTTCCATGACATTACCAAAATTATCATCATGGAAGTGTCCACTTCCATGACGATGAATCGCGCGTCATAGAAGTGCTTTCATCAAGGGTGACCGACACGTGGCATCCACCATAACGGGTCGCTGTTAAACTATCGGGTTCCGGTTTGGATCCAAAAACCCGTTAACAGCCCCGACCAATGGGGATTTTCCACGTGTAAAATTATCATTGGCTATAGCAACCACGTGTCAGCACCCGAAAAGGACAGATGTCAACTACCAAATGGACAGGAGGCGCCTATGATATGTTGACATGTGGCAAGGCCCAACAGCGGCCCATTTAGGTTAAAAAGGCTGGCCCAGTCAAAATTATCGAGCTGGCCCATTAACAGCCTGCTTGCAGACAGCCCATTCGCAGTTAAGGCCCATATGGCTATTGTCAAATCGCCCGTCAACGGCCCATTCTAAACATGTCATCATCGCGGCCCATGGTCACTTCTGGCCTGTTAACAGTCCGCTAAGTATTTGAGCCGAATTAGGGCCCAATGTGTTTCCGGCTTGTTCAAGGTCGTGCTTCATTTGGGCCCATTTTTTGGCCCTTGAAACTTTCGGCCCATAAACGAGCGTGAAGGATTTGGGTCATATTCGGCCATGTCTGACATTCAGCTTGTTAGAGGCCCACTGTAGATTTGGGCCACTTCTAGCCTGTTGTGATTTTTGGCCTGTTAACGTCGGACGAAATCCATGGGCCATATGTGTCCCAACTTCACATCGGGCCTATTAACGGCCGATATAAAACTGATACTAATCAAGCCCGACCGAACTTCCGGCCTGTTAAAGGCCCGTGTAGTAGGTCAGCGCATTTACGGCCCGTCTGAATTTTGGCTTGTGAACGATCCGCATTATAAATGGGCCACCATGAGCTGAGATACATTTCAGTGTGCTAATGACTAGTGGGTTATTTGGCACAATCAGGGCCCAATCTCACTTTCGCCTATTAAAGGCCCATGTTATTTATGGGCTCGAGATATCTACACATGTTAACGGCATATTGTTACTTAGGGCTCAAATTATGTTTAGGCCTGTTAAAGGCCCACTAGGTGCATAGGCCTACCAAAAATATGAAAGCTTATGTTGATTTAGACCTAGATAGTTTTAGTGGGCTACATGCATATTATGGCCCATAATCGTTTTTAGCCCAATTGGAATGGGCCTAACGAATGTTGGCATGTTGGGCTCCTACGAAGCTTTTGGCCGAATACATTAGTAAGATAAACCTACACTATACAAAAATAGCGTCGTAATTTCTGCAGCCTTTGGCAGCACGATAAATGCTATATCACAACAAAATAAATTCGATCCATACAACAAAAGGCCTGTTGGCATAAATTTTACAGTCCTTGCAGATAAAAGCACCATCATATGTATAGAAGCACAGATCATTTGACCTGAGTGCTAATGTTTCAGGTTGTAGAATCTGATGGTGCAGCATGAACATCCCCTTTGTCTCGCCATTGCTCTTGAACAACGAAGCAAATGTCTGATAGTCTGGTTTCAAAACCATTCATATCTTGACGACATTTGTCAACCACTATTCTTGTTTCTGAAATGACATCCACTAGGGATTGGACTTGTGTCTGGAGCACAGATATATCACTTTGTCTAGCCGGAATATTTTGTTTAGTAGGCGATTTGGTTGAGGTTACCTTGACAACCAACCCAGAATTACGCAGGAAGGTGATTTTTGCACTGTTAGTGGAGAGATACTGACGCACTGCAGCAAGAGGTGACATTGTGCCTGTTGTAGCCTCGTCACCTTCAGGTGGTTGTGGCTGTTCAATCATTTGTTCCATAGCTTGCTGAAAGTTTGAACTTGTAGATTAGTGTACCAGATAAGTTACTAATGAGACAAAAACAAACAAAGTAGGTTTCATGTTTATACATAACTTATTTTGGTGAACTACTGTAATTAGCATGTATTGTAGTGCCAACTACATAATAAAATCACTTTCGGAACATATGTCCATGTAGCATGCCTACTGTATTGTCTATTTCCTCACATTTGTTGACATGTAAGGATAAAGAGACATGGTTTAAAGTTGGATGAACATAGTATGACATCATTCATACCATGGGCAAACAGATAAAAAACAAATAGCAATTTTATCATTGTGTGGGCACCTGAACATCACAACTAGATTATAGATCAAGACCAAAAGAATATCCTTCATCTCTTTTAAACCGTGTAAGGTGAAATGATACCTTAAGACAACTGTGTATAAAAGTGAACAGAGTAACTGACATTGGCTACAAACCAAGCAGTTAAATGAACACGTCACAGTAACAAGCAGTTCAAAGGCAGGAGGAGTAAGGACTTACAACAACGGCTTGAACTGGTGTGCTCATGCCCTTCATCTTGCTGGGGTGGCAATCCATGAAGATTTGCACTGCATTCGGTTCAGGTTCTTTTTGGTCCGCACGGGCTTTCCACTGTATTTGGAACAAGTCAATATAGATACGATAACATGGCACAGAAAAAAGAAGGAAGTAGAAGCTAGTTACAAGAGCCTCGCAGTGTGCATTATAGCTACAAGATCATGTTGTCTGTTGGAATTTCACATTAGAATGGTTGGTCTTGTTCTTCAAACAGTTAGCCTAGAAGAAGATACACTTGTAAGGCACATACGTAAATATAAGTTCAATATGTGATCCGATCAAATACATATACCCTACCTGATACTTTGGATCAGACCAGTGTTTAACAAGGGTTCTCCACTCTTCATCAGTAATATATTCCACTGGAGATGTTTGGGAAATTTCATTGTTAGCCTTGCCTTCAAAGTGAGTTTTTCTAAGGTGATAACGATACTGTCGTAGAGCAGAATGAAAAACATGAGTGCATGCTTGTTTAGTTGCATCATCTTTCGGATCCAACTTGAACCTCATCTGTTGAGAAAAGAATGTGAGTCTTATTAGGAGGAAGCTAGAAAATATGGGACAGAGCAAGACAATATTACAAATTGCGATGAATAACATTACTTACGGATAAATGGTCAAGGAAGGTGTTAAACTCGGTATGGTCTTTCGCATTCCTGTACTGGATCGATGTTGGGAGGATACGTGCATGGCACCTAATGGAAACGGCTGCCTCTGATACTAACTTGGTTGACTCTGTAGCATCACGTGGCCTTTTTAAACCTACCTCAAAATGGATCTTCGTTCTTCCTCCTTTAGATTTTGTTAATCTGTTAAGCATTATCCCTGAAGGCTGTTTCCGCTTGCGCGGTGGTGCTAGTTCAACAACGAATATGGAAAGTGTTAGTGCACATCAAACTGTGAGAGTACATATAAACGAGCATGCAACTGCAACTTGACTCGGTCAGGTACCGTCTTGGTGTTGATGCTCATGAGGTTCATCTGATCTTGCCAAGTCCTGTTGTGTGAGGAGTGCTTCGGAAGTAGTGTTAGGTGTGAAGGCAGCTTGGGAACTGGCCAGTTGCAGAGCAAACAAACGAGTAACTCGTTGATATGCCGGTACAATTGAAGCGGATGCTACAGCTGGTGGAGCAGGTGATACTGAGTTTGTAGATTTACCCGGTGGACTGGGACCATCTACTGCACTATAAGTACCAGCAGAATCTCGAGGGCAGATCCTTTTCCATTGCACCCGACGAGTAACACCATTCCCTACTATATTCTTTCCCTTGCTCTTTTTTGACTTTGCCATGTCAAGCCATACCCACAACACAAAAGAATAAAATCGCTCTTCAGAACTCATTGATACATGATACAGACAAGCAATACTTTGATGTAAGACAACCGTATGAGGATGGAATATGTAAGAAAAACAGGATGGCGTGACATATTCGCAACTACGATGTGTAAAATAAGTAGAAGCATTTTCAAGAAAATAGAAGTAATGCAAGCTAGATACCATATGAAATATGCAACCAGTATCACTCTGCCAAGTTAAAAGTCTCTTGTCATAAGTGGCATTTTGAAAAGCAGTACAACCTAGAAATCAACGCAAGATGCAACCACTATCAAACTGCCATGTTAAAAGCATCCAATCATGAGTGACTGATGCGGGATACACAATAGCAGTACTTTGATGTAAGAACATGGTATGATAGATAGATATAGTGTATTCTACACAGAGAAAGGTGTGTCATATGCACATGTATAACGTATATACTCAGCAGGTGCAATTTAATCAAAATGGAATAAATACAGGCTAAACAACATATGCAACATGAAAGCAATTATCACATTGTCAACTTAGAGCAAGCACCTGCGATGGTGGAGTACGGGAGATGAACTCATCATATAGACTTGGGACTTCAACTGCATTAGCAGTAGCGGTGGCAAATCTAGAGAGTCTCTGTTTGCGTCGGTCCGGAGGACCACCAACATCCCCTAACTTACTATTTTCCTTCCTCTTTTCTGATATTTCCTTATGAAGTCAAAACCACAAGAAGATGAATAAAATTAGCTCCGCATAACTTGTCGATGCATGATACAGACGAACACTACTTTGATGTAAGGCGAGTGCGGGATAGGAGGATGGAATATATACAAAAAAGACATCATTGCATATTCACACGTACGATAGGAGGATGGAATATGTATGAAAACAGTAAGTAGAAGGCATTTCAACAAACGTAGAAGAAATGAAAGCTAGGCACCATATGAACATGCAACCAATATCACTCTATCAGGTAAAAAGTGTCTCGTCGTAAGTGCCATTTCAAGAAATTAGAAGCAGTACAAGCTAGAAGACAATGCAAGATGCAACCTACATCACACTCCCAAGTTAAATGTGTCTTATGGGTAAGTGATTGTTGCTGGTATAAGTTGTAAGCTACGCAGATGCAATTCAACAAAATTAGAAGCAATACAAACTAGACATCATATGGAACACGCAACCACATATAACAGTTCCAAGTTAGAGCAAGCACCAGTGATGGTGGAGTAGGGGAGATGTGCTCATCATCTACATAACTACATTGACTGTCCAGCCTTGTGTTGTCTTGCGAATTTTGTTGGGAGGATGGCGGAGTAGAATCTGTAGAGACCCTCTATTTGAGTTGCCTCGAAGGACCACCATCATCCACTGTCATACTAATTTCCTTCAGTTGTATTGATTTTGCATTGTGAAGTCAAACCGATAGGAAAAAGGAATAAAATTTGCTCTTCAGAACTCATTCATGCATGATACTGACAAACACTACTCGGATGAAAGGCAAAGACATGATACGAAGAAGGAATATGTACGAAAAACAGGACGGCGTGACATATTCGCAGCTACGATGTGGTAAATAAGTAGAAGGCATTTCAACAAATTAGAAGCACTGCAAGCTAGACACCATATGAAAGATCCAACCAATATAACTCTGTCGAGTTAAAAGTCTTTTGTCATAAGTGGCATTTTGAAAAGCAGTACAACCTAGAAATCAATGCAAGATGCAACCACTATCAAACTGCCATCTTAAAAGCATCCAATCATGAGTGACTGATGCGGGATACACAATAGCAGTACTTTGATGTAAGAACATGGTATGATAGATAGATGTAGTGTATTCTAGACACAGAAAGGCATGTCATATGCACATGTATAACGTATAACTCAGCAGGTGCAATTTAATCAAAATGGAATAAATACAAGCTAGACAACATATGTGACATGAAAGCAATTATCACACTGTCAACTTAGAGCAAGCACGTGCGATGGTGGAGTACGGGAGATGAAATCATCAAGTAGACTTTGGACTTCAACTGCATTAGCAGTAGCAGTGGCAAATCTAGAGAGTCTCTGTTTGCGTCGGTCCGGAGGACCACCAACATCCCTAACTTACTATTTTCCTTCCTTTTTTCTGATATTTCCTTATGTAGTCAAAACCAC
Organism: Aegilops tauschii subsp. strangulata; assembly: GCF_002575655.3. Taxonomy (NCBI): domain Eukaryota; kingdom Viridiplantae; phylum Streptophyta; class Magnoliopsida; order Poales; family Poaceae; genus Aegilops; species Aegilops tauschii. The sequence continues at coordinate 364,096,208 of NC_053041.3, read as the reverse complement.
AAGAAGATGAATAAAATTAGCTCTGCATAACTGGTTGATGCATGATACAAACGAACACTACTTTGATGTAAGGCGAGTGCGGGATAGGAGGATGGAATATATACAAAAAAGACATCATCGCATATTCACACGTACGATAGGAGGATGGAATATGTATGAAAAATAGTAAAAAGAAGGCATTTCAACAAAAGTAGAAGAAATGAAAGCTAGGCACCATATGAACATTCAACCAATATCACTCTATCAGGTAAAAAGTGTCTCATCGTAAGTGCCATTTCAAGATATTAGAAGCAGTACAAGCTAGAAGACAATGCAAGATGCAACCTACATCACAATCCCAAGTTAAATGTGTCTTACGGGTAAGTGATTGTTGCTTGTATAAGTTGTAAGCTACGCAGATGCAATTCAACAAAATTAGAAGCAATACAAACTAGACATCATATGGAACACGCAACCACATATAACAGTTCCAAGTTACAGCAAGCACCAGTGATGCTGAAGTAGGGGGGATGTGCTCATCATCTACATAGCTACATTGACTGTCCAGCCTTGTGTTGTCTTGCAAATCTTGTTGGGAGGATGGCGGAGTAGAATCTGTAGAGACCCTCTGTTTGAGTTGCCTCGAAGGACCACCATCATCCAGTGTCGTACTAATTTCCTTCAGCTATATTGATTTTGCATTGTGAAGTCAAACCGATAGGAAAAAGGAATAAAATTCGCTCTTCAGAACTCATTCATGCATCATACTGACGAACACTACTCGGATGAAAGGCAAACACATGATACGAGGATGGAATATGTACAAAAAACAGGACGGCGTGACATATTCACACCTATGATGTGGTAAATAAGTAGAAGGGATTTCAACAAATTAGAAGCACTGCAAGCTAGACACCATATGAAAGATGCAACCAATATCACTCTGCCAAGTTCAAACTGTCTGGCGTTTCGACAAATTAGAAGCATTACATACTAGAAATCATATGCAAGACGCAAGCACAGTAGTCCTTATCATAAGTGACGGATGCGGGATATACAAGAACATTAGTCTGACGTAAGAACATGGTTTGATCAGATATGGTATGTTCTAGAAATAGGAACATGTGTCATATTCATAGGCATTATGTGTAAAGTAAGCAGTTCCAATTCAACAAAGTTAGAAGCAATACAAGCTAGACATCATACGCAACATGCAACCACATATAATAGTGCCAAGTTAGAGAAAACACTTGTGATGGTGGAGTAGGGGAGATGTGCTCATCATCTACACAGCTACGTTGACTGTCTAGCCTTGTGTTGTCTTGCGAATCTTGTTGGGAGGATGGCGGAGTAGAATCTGTAGAGACCATCCATTTCTGTTTGTTGGAAGGACCACCATCATCCAATACCTTACCAATTTCCTTCCACTTTATTCATTTTGCATTGTGAGGTCAAACCGACAAGAAAAAGGAATAAAATTCGCTCTTCAAAACTCATTCATGCATGATATTGACGAACACTACTCTAATGAAAGGCAAAGTCATGATACAAGGATGGAATATGTAAAAAAACTGGACGGCTTGACATATTCACACCTATGATATGGTAACTAAGCAGAAGGCACTTCAACAAATTAGAAGCACTACAAGCTAGACACCATATGGAAGGTGCAATCAATACCACTCTCCAAGTTAAAACTGTCTTGTCATAGGTGGCGTTCATCAAACTAGAAGCACTACATGCTAGAAATCATATTCAAGATGCAAAACAATATCACACTGCTAACTTAAAGGTGTCCCATCATAAGTGACTGCTGCAGGATACACAAGAAGAGTAGTTACATGTAAGAACATGGTGTGATAGACAGATATAGTATGTACCAAAAACATGAAGGCGTGTCATATTCACACGTATCACGTGTAAGCTAAGTAGATGTAGTTTACACTAATTAGGAGCAATACAAGCTAGACAGCATATGCAACATGCAACCAGATATCACACTGCCAAATTAGAGCAAGCACCTTGGATGGTGGAGTAGGGGAGCGGAGACTTGGAACTTGTAATGCACTAGCAGTACGAGGAGAATCCGTATAGATGCTCCGTTTATGTTGCTGCAGAGGACCACCATCATCGCCTTCTTTACTATTTTCCTTCCTCTTTTTTGATTTTTCCTTTTCAAGTCAAACCCACGAGAAAAAGGAATAAAATTTGCTCTTCAGAACTCATTGATGCATGATACTGACGAACACGACTTTCATGTAAGGCAGCCGCATGATAGGAGGATGGAATATGTATGAAAACAGGACGGCAAGACATATTGACATGTATGATGTATAAAGTGTAAACTAAGCACAAGGTGTTTGAACTAGTTAGAAGCAATGCAAGCTAGAAACCATATGAAAGATGAAACCAATATCACTCTGCCAAATTAAAAGGGTGGCCTAATAAATGTATTTGACCAAATTAGAAGCAATACATGGCAACAGGCTAGAAATAATATGCAATATGCAATGAATAAAGGTGTCTCATCGTAAGTGATTGAGGCAGGATACATAAGAGAGATAGTTTCATGTAAGAACATGGTTAAGAGATAGATGTATTATGTACCAAAAATAGGAAGACATGTCATATTCACAGGTATAATGTGTAAACTAAGCAGATGTAATTTACCCTAGTTAGAACATTACAAGCTAGACACCATATGCAACATGCAACCACATAACACACTGCGAAGTTAGAGCAAGCACCTGCGATGGTGGTGTAGGGGAAATGCGGTCTTCAAGTATAGAGTTACGTTCAGTATCTTCGTTTAGGCTTGTTGTTTCTTGATAATCACGTGGGGAGGATGAAAATGCACTCTTTATAAGAGTAGCGCGTCACATACTAACGCACGGGCGTGACTGTCTCATCATAAGTGATAGATGCAGGATACACAAGAACAGTAATTTGATGTAAGAACATGGTGTGGTAGGTAGATGTAGTATGTACCAAAAACAGGAAGGTGTGTCATATTCACATGTATAATGTGTAAGCTAAGGAGATGCATTTTAACAAATTAGGAGCAATACAAGCTAGGCACGATACGCAAAATGCAACCAGATATCACACTGCCATGTTAGAGCAAGCACCTGGGGTTCTGGAGTAGGGTTGATGAGATTTGGAACTTGCACTACAGTAGGAGTAGCAGGAGAATCTGCAGAGATCATTGGTTTTGGTTGCTCCAGAGGACCACCATCATTCCGTTCCTTCGTCCTTTTAGATTTTGCCTTCTCAAGTAAACACACAATAAAAAGGAATGAAATTCGCACTTCCAAATTCGTTGATGCATGATACTGATGAACACAACTTTTATGTAAGGCAACCACATCGTAGGAGGATGGAATATGTACGAAAAACACTAAGTAGAACGCATTACAACAAATTGGAAGCAATGCAATCTAGACACCATATGACAGATCCAAACAAAATCACTCTACCAAGTTAGATGTGTCTCATTATAAGTGGCACTTCAACAAATTAGAGGCAATACATGTTTGAAATGATATGAAAGATGCAACCAATATTACATTATCAATTTCAAGGTGTCTCGTCATAAGTGATTGATGAGGGATACACAAGAAAAGTAGTTTGATGTAAGAACATGGTTAATAGAAAGACGTAGTATGTACCAAAAATAGGAAGGCATGTCATATTCCCAGGTATAATGTGTTAACTAAGCAGATGCAATTTACCCTAATTAGAAGCATTACAAGGTAGACACCATATGCAACATGCAACCGCATATCACATTGCCATGTAAGAGCAAGCACCTGCGATGGTGGTGTAGGGGAATTGTGGTCATCAACTAGAGAGCTACGTTGACTATCTTCATTTAGCCTTGCTGTTTCTTGAGAATCATGTGGGGAGGATGACACTGCACTCTATAAACGAGTAGCGCGTCTCATAGTAACTCACTAGGGTGTCTGTCTCATCATAAATGATTGATGAGGGATACAAAAGAGCATTAGTTTGATGTATGGACATGGTTAATAGACATATGTAGTATGTATTAAAAAAAGGAAGGCATATCATTATCAAAGGTATAATGTGTAAAGTAAGAAGATGCAATTTAACCAAATTGGAAGCAATACAAGCTAGACACCATATGCAACATGCAACCACATTTGACAGCGCAAAGTTAAAGCAAGCACCTGGTATGGTTGTGTGTGGCAATTGAGATCATCAACTGCAGAGCTACGTTTACTGTCTCCATCTGCTGACACTACACCCTTTAGAGCGCTGAAACGCTTAGTGCTTATCTTCGAATTACACTAGAGCGACTTCTGTCTTTTATTTTGTGTATTCATCAACACTGCGCTAGAGTCTGAAATACCCATGCATAAAAAACAATAGTGTGAGTATGGGTGAAGTGTGTGCACAAGTAGTACAGTGTAAAAGTAGCAGATAGCAGGTCGGTGAGAAATAAATGACGGGAGACATATGATAGCTCTACAACATGCATGGCACACAAAATTACTAGATTCTAGGATTTTGAAATATGAGCACAAGGATGGCTTGGAAATGCAGATGCTCCTCCAGCACACCACAATGTGTGGTCCAATGAAAATAACAGTCGACTGAAAACAAATAGGTCAGTCCATTTTTTTTGCACCATCCAATGTACAAAGAACGGGCAGATCTCCTTCATCTACCTCCAGCCAATCAGTATTGACGATCTTCCTCAAAACGCCAGCGACCATCGGCCCAATCCCCTGCCTCCGCCCCCTCGACCTCACTGCACCGCCGTGCTTGGCACCGACCAGGCCATCTCTTCAAGCCCCGCCGACCTCCAAATCAGGCGCAAGAAGCTCCTGCGCCCCACACCCCTATGATAGACACCGATGCATCGCTTCCCCGGCAAACAGGCGGACTAGGTGCTCCACGCGCCTAAGCGGGTGCTGCTTCTTTTAATTGCGAATCAACTGACCCTGAATTGAAATCCAGGTGGGCTACTGACCTCTAGCCAAGGTGAAATAGTAAATGGGAGGAAACCTTGTGCATTTAGTATCACGAAGAAGATGCAGTAAGAAGCGCTCAACTAGTTTCTTTCGTGGGATGAATACGGTGTGAGCAGAGACGTAAGATTTGCACGGATGCGGGAAGAGGAGTACCTCTTTCTGCTGGCAGTGTTGTGTCCTCCTTCTTCTTTTCCAATGATCTTCTTGTGGTTCGCTGGAAACGAAAAGTTGTGGAGGACGGTGGAGCCTTGGATGAACCCATGGCCAAGTAGTTGAGTGTGGTGCGGTGGCCATCCATCGGCAGCGGGGAACCAGATCCGAGGCGGCGAACGACGGTGTAGAGGTAACAGCTCCGGTGCGGTGGACAGTTGTGACAGTCGAGCGGCAGCGGTGAGGCGCAGGACGGCGTGATCGAAGTGGTTCTGGTACGGCGCATGTCAGCGTCGGCTTCGTGGAGGCAGCTCTGCCTCGGCTTGAGATGCTAATTGTTGCGGTTGCGTTGGACGATGACGTCGGGGTACCGGCTCTGGCGTGATGGAGGAGGGCAGCGGTGGATTGGGCGCGATGGGGTGGAGGACGGAGGAGGCTAGGGTTTCGCGGCTGGTGGAGAGGGCATTTTGGCGCCCATGGAGTATGAATGGGAAACGGAGGGAGGGGGAAACTAAGGCAGAACAATATTTCGGTTTGGGACACACTTGTTTGAAATTTGGGGAAAGTTACAAACTTTGCCCCCATCTAAAATTTCAGGCATATTACGGTTCAGGGGTCGGACAGTAATCTCAGGTGTCCCGAATGGTGGGCGGGATAGATTTCGGCCGAGCGCATGGGTGTTTAGGCGCCCATGGCATATGAATGCTTCTCGGAGGTGGTTGAGACTGGCGTCTTGGTGAAGTGACAAACCTACCCCGGTTTAGACCTTGGACATGGGGCGATAGGCTACACGGGCCAGGGTCAGGACAGTAATTTCCTACCACCAAACATTAGTCTCGCACGATTTCGGGTGACCAGGGCCTATTTGAATCTTCGTTCAATATTTGGGAGTAGAAGCATTAACGTTTTCGGATCTCTTGAATTGAACTTTCAGGATTTGTCAAACTTCACAAATCTTGACTCTTGAAAATCCTAAAACTACGATTATTTTGGAATGGAGGGGGTACATTTGAATATACATTGTACACGAGTATGTATTAAAAAATATGCAACGTACCTCAGTTCATGCATGGTTCCAGATATAATCTCCTTGGTTGCAAAAAAATAGTTAGACATGCGTATGAATATATAGCATGTTCAAACGCACAACAAAGATTGATGCCCCTTTTAGATATGATTTACAAATGCCATTATCTCCGATTCAAATAGATGAATGCACTTCCTATGAATTTGAATCTTCGAAACCCCCTTTATGTTCAATTCACCATGTATTCTATTTCGTAGCTAGCACTTTGGAATGTATCCATGTAAGTGACAATTTATAAAGTGCGTCACACTAACAACATGGAGTGCACTAATTAATGTTTATGTATGAAATGCAAAATCTATGTATTGTCTGGATTTCAAACGACTCTCACTCTATGGATCGATAATATGAAATAAACACATGCACATGCTAGAATCCAATGGAGTATGGGTGACTGATATACCGATGTTCGTTCATACACAAATTGCAAAATTCATGATCTCATCCAAAAATAATAATGCCATTTATATTTTAATTTAATGCGTAGAACTGCCTTTTACACGTAGATGCACTATGCCTCGGCCCGTTCTCAAACACGTGCTATATATCTCTCTATCTAACGCATAAGTGCACACACTTTATATACATCGACATTTGTCTCTCACAGATGCTCACAATATCTCCCGGGGTGTCGGGGTGTCTCACGCACACGCTCTCTATATATCTCCCTCTCTATTTCTTACTACTATGTACCACTCTTCTCACTAATATCAGTTGGAAAACACTATTTCTCTCACATGCATATATACACACGCACGGTCTCTACTATCCCTCTATAGGCACATATATGTGCGTACGCGTCTCCCGCACGCTCATTATCTTTAGGCCTCTCTCGCACACATTGCCCCCCCACACCTCTCTCTTAGTAGTTGGCAGATATGATTCCATCAGATCATTTGGTAGGATATTCCTGACTACTAGGCTGGATGGTAATACGAGGCAAAGTTTTACCCAAGTCCAGGCCCTTGCAATTGAGGAAAAAGCCTACTCCTGGTACTATATATTTGTGATAGGGGTGTGTACAAAGTACACGTGAATAACAAGCATTGTGTGTGTATACTATCGACGAACTAGCCCCCGGGCTTCTATAACATACTTGGGGCCTAGGGCAAAAATCATATATAGTCGGCTTATCATCAATGTGGATAGAGTCCTCCACGACTCTGGTAGCGTCGTCTTGTACGCCGAGTCCTCCACATGGGTCTTCGTATAATGCGTCTCGGTCCAACCTATGTGGCACATGATGGAACTAACCCATGAGTCCTCACGTTAACCCACCACAACTAGAAATGATGTGCCCACCACACCCCACACGTAATCGGCCACTAAGAAAATAAGCATATACAATAGTACAATGTTATACATGAAAGTTAATTGCATGGTGCATCCAATAATATTTGTTCTGCATTGTGAATGTTTATATTTTCTCCTAAAATATTAGTCACGGGAAATAGAAACGAAGGGCATATCTCTCCTTGTCTCCACCGGACACCCCCTCTTTCTACACCACTTTCACGTACGCACACAAACTATCTCTTGGCCCTCTAAAACTATGCATGCCCCTGACACATTCACGCGTGACAGTCACACCGTATACATTCTTGTGGTGATCATACGGTATCTAGCTCGGGATACGTCTCCGTATTTTGTTGATGACACTGACGGACATTGTATTTGATGCATGCTCCATATTTTGTTGACGACACTTACGGTCATTGTATTTGAAGTGAAAGCACGATATGGTCACTAGACTTCAGAATAAGCTCATCACGGTCACCATATACATTTTGTGGTCCTAACCAACCTGTGGTTGGATGGTTAGGAGGACAGTGGTTTCCCCAGCCTACGAGGGTTAAAGTCCTGGTTCTCGCATTTATCCTGGATTAATTTTAGTATTTTCCGGCGATGTGCGTTCAGTGGGAGGAGACGTTCCCATTGACTACGAGGCATCTATGGTGACTTCGTAAAATCTCAAGATCATATGCTGGCTCACTCTCTCGAAGGTGCTCATAGGGGTAGGGTCTGCGTGTGTGCGCTTATAGTGGTGAGTGTTTGCGCGTATATATGAGTGCTTGCGTCTGTACTATGTTAAAAAAATACATGTCGGGATTATACGGTCACAGGCTCACCCGTACAACTCTGTATTTTGTTGATGACACGATCAATTGACCAGTCAAACGTTCCACGTGGCGCAACTAGTGTTGCACCATCAGCGCATAACCGTGGAGCCCACCTGTCGGCGCGTATATGAAGGAAAGAAATGGTAGTTTGAGTCTGTACCATGTTAATAAAATACATTTTATGGTGATCATACGGTCACTGGCTCACCACAGCTCCGTAATTTATTGATGACACGATCAATTGACCAGTCAAACGGTCCACATTCAGCAGCGCACATTACCATATGGCCCACCCGTCATCACGTATATGAAAGACAGAAATGGTAATAAATTAGTGGTCGTTGGGGATTCGAAGTCGTGAGACCTCTAGTTGGCAGCCCGCGTCCCCTAACAACATTGGACAAGGATCGCCTTGTGCTGAAATACTGAGCCGGCCGTTTTAATTGCACGCACGCACAAGCCACTGTGGTGAATACAAACTCATCACACATGCGCACAAACACGCCCGCAACGCCCGCATGCATGCATGCAATACTCACACGTATCAATTTAGCTACACTTCAGTCGACTGAATCGACTTTTGAGTCAGTCGACTTTCAGGGGGTGGGGGGGGGGGCTCGCCGGAGTTAAGGAAGAACCAGATGCTGCGGGGAGGGGGACTCGCTGGAGAGGTACCCCACTATCTATCTTAGGGTTTAGGGTGGGGGCGGTGGTCGCGGGTGATGGGGGGCGCAGTGGTGGGGCGGTGGCATGGGGATCACCGGGGAAAAAGCTCGGCGCAGGGGGGGGGCTAGAGGGATGGCAGGGGTAGCGGCGGACCGGCGTTGGGGAGTGGTTTCGCGGCGGCGAGGGATGGCGGTTCGGCCGGTGGTGGCTGGCGGCTCAGGGGGTGGAGGTTGAAGATGAACTGCAGGCCCTTGATTTCGTATCCAACGGCTAGAAAATCAACTGACTAGAGATGAAAAAGTCAGTCGACTGACGTGTAGCCTCACCCCACATGTACACATGCACGCACGCAACACTCGCACGAACACATGCACGCATGCAGGCGTGCAACATTGACACGTACACATGCACTCACGAACACATGCACGCACGCACACATGCATGCAACACTGAAACGTACACATGCACGCATGCAACACTCGCACGCCTGCATGCACACAACACACGACGCAAGATACATGCTCAACCTATACGTGCATGCACCCTTTGTTAAGGACATGGACTGTTACGGGTGTTAATCAATCTTATCTGTGATAAGCAGAACATTGATGTTTGCAGCGGTCTTTATGAATCACAACGTATCGAATGGGCTATCAACGTATATATGAAAGTTTTAAAATTTTCTTACATTATATAGTAGGCTTATCTACATGAAATAGATGATGTCACACTCAATGAACAATCATCGGTTTATGAAATGCTCGCTTCTGACCGCCCTGGCCCACCAAAAGCTCCTCTGCCGTGCGCTGCCCGCGTTGGGTCACTGACATGTAGGTCAGGTACCCAACGAGCCCACACGTAAGTGGAAGAACGGGCAGGGTCGTACGTCAGAGTCGAGGGCGCCGCTCGCTGCATGCCCGGCGGAACACGCCTCCTTGCCGCATTCAAACGCCTCCATGAAACCTATGTGGAAGCCGAGAAACCCACTCTGGGCACACGTCCATTCATGACCAGGCCGGCCTTAAAAGCAACGCCGGCCGAGCTCCTCCCATCCGCCGTCTATTTAATCTCCTATTTAAACGAGGCCTGACGCCGGCCAAGAATCGCACACCTGCACCACTCAACTATCTCCTCCTTCACCATTTCGTCCACTCTTACAATGGCTTATGAAGAGCAGTTATCCGGCATCCAAGCCGGCTGGGTGGCCCGCCGAGCCCGCCCGATATGAGCTATGCAGCTCACTGATCCACCTCCCTCCCCTTGCCCGACGGAGCCAGTTGCTGCCCCAAGCTGGCGCGCGGCTCAGCAACTCGCCGCTCCAGGCCAGCTCGACGAGGAGCGGCGAGGTGCTCCACGCCGGCATGAATCGCGCAAACCAGCAAAAACCAAGCCATGTCTTGTACTCCTCCGCTGTACTAAAAGAGTGGAGACGCTTGCTTTCATGAATTATGTACTTCCTCTCGCCGACATGTGGGACATATAGCAATCGGGTCAACGTGTCATGCACCAAATAACAATGCAGAATATTAGGGGGGACACACCCCAACGTAGCGCCCGAGTAGTAGTAATGAGCAATGAGACATCAAATCACAATGCCGCACCTTCCCAGACAGACGAAGCAACCAATATTTCACACTTCACTGAATCCGCTTCGCCATCATCTCCTTCAAGAAAAGCACGTATTGCTTCTGCCATTGTTCTGCCTCAAGAGGGACGCGCATCGCCTTGGTACATCATGACACGTGGGACCGCATGACAGGCCATGCTCCCCTGCCCACTGCTTTATAAAATCACCTCATTTTTACTACTTCCTCTGTCTCGGTTTATAGGGCATGCATGTTGTTCTAGGTTGAGAATTTAACTAGCTATATATGTGATGAACAATATATGTTTAGAAGCTACATCCGCTTAAGAATCCAATGATATACTTTTTGTGACATAGTAACTCATATTTAGTTAGTCAAATGGATGACCTAGAACTACATGCACGCCCTATAAACCGAGACGGAGGGAGTAGTGTCTTCTTTGATCAATATAGTCACGATTCACCAAGGAGCAAAACCAAGTGGTAGGCTGCTCCTGTCGTGTTTGCGTGGCAACTCAAGCAGGGCCAGTCCGCACACAAAATGGGGACACACTTAACATGACCCCTTTGGCCAACATACGGCTCATCCACCATCTTGTTCCACGTGCGATGCACCAAATTACAGTTCGGAGCAGTGGTTGGACTTGGAGGCACCCCGGTCATAGCGCCGCAGTAGTAGTAAATGAGCATTGACGGGTGAAATCACAAAGCCCCATCTTTCCCGCATTAGGCTGGACGGACGAAGCAACCATCATTTCACTCTAGGGCGCAAGAGCATAAAGAAAACAGAAAACCAATGATGCATGCGACAGCTACCTAGGGCACCCTAGGGTAGGAGCCTCTAGTACAAATCCGCTTCTCCCTCGTCCTCTTGAAGAAAACTGATGATGCGTGCGGTGGGTAGAGTTTGTAGGAGTACTATGGCGTGTGGGGCCACGATGTAGTAAACGGGAGAGGGATTGAGTTGTAGTCGATGCTTTAACACAGGTGGGCCACTAGGTTTTACGAGAACGAGGCAACATTTCAGGTTCGGGGACCAGTGGAGATATACGTGTCGGGGAACGTAGTAATTTCAAAAAATTTCCTACGCACACGCAAGATCATGGTGATGCATTGCACCGAGAGGGGAGAGTGTTGTCCACGTACCCTCGTAGACCGACAGCAGAAGCGTTATCACAACGCGGTTGATGTAGTCGTACGTCTTCACGATCCGACCGATCAAGTACAGAACGTACGGCACCTCCAAGTTCTACACACGTTCAGCTCGATGACGTCCCTCGAACTCCGATCCAGCCGAGTGTTGAGGGAGAGTTTCGTCAGCACGATGGCGTGGTGACGATGATGATGTTCCACCGACGCAGGGCTTCGCCTAAGCTCCGCGACGGTATTATCGAGGTGTAATCTGGTGGAGGGGGGCACCGCACACGGCTAAAATATCGTATATCAAAGTGTGTTCTTAGGTGCCCCCTGCCCCCATATATAAAGGAGCAAGGGGGAGGCCGGCTGCCCTAGGCGCGCCAAGGAGAGAGGGGGACTCCTCCTCCTAGTAGGAGTAGGACTCCCCTTTCCTAGTCCTACTAGGAAAGAAGGGGGGGAGGAAAGAGAGGGAGAGGGAGAGGGAAAGGGGGTTGCGCCCCCCTCTCCTAGTCCAACTAGGACTCCCCTTGGGAGGGGGTGCGCCACCTCCTGGCTGCTGCCCTCTCTCTCCCCTCAAGGCCCACCAAGGCCCAATACTTCCCCGGGGGGTTCCGGTAACCCTCCGGCACTCCGGTTTAATCCGACACTTCTCTGGAACACTTCCGGTGTCCGAATATAGTCGTCCAATATATCAATCTTTACGTCTCGACCATTTCGAGACTCCTCGTCATGTCCATGATCACATCCGGGACTCCGAACAACCTTCGGTACATTAAATCACATAAACTCATAATATAACTGTCATCGTAACTTTAAGCGTGCGGACCCTTTGGGTTCGAGAACTATGTAGACATGACCGAGACACCTCTCCGGTCAATAACCAATAGCGGGACCTGGATGCCCATATTGGCTCCCACATATTCTACGAAGATCTTTATCGGTCAGACCGCATAACAACATACGTTGTTCCCTTTGTCATCGGTAAGTTACTTGCCCGAGATTCGATCGTCGGTATCTCGATACCTAGTTCAATCTCGTTACCGGCAAGTCTCTTTACACGTTCCGTAATACATCATCCCGCAACTAACTCATTAGTCACAATGCTTGCAAGGCTTATAGTGATGTGCATTACCGAGTGGGCCCAAAGATACCTCTCCGACAATCGGAGTGACAAATCCTAATCTCGAAATACGCCAACCCAACAAGTACCTTTGGAGACACCTGTAGAGCACCTTTATAATCACCCAGTTACGTTGTGACGTGTGGTAGCACACAAAGTGTTCCTCCGGTAAACGGGAGTTGCATAATCTCATAGTCATAGGAACATGTATAAGTCATGAAGAAAGCAATAGCAACATACTAAACAATCGCACTACTAGAATCAGCTAATTTGCCATCTGCCAGCTCTTTGTCGTCTGCTAGCTGACGGCAAAGAAGCTCTTTGCCATCAGCTACCCAAAAGCAGATGGCAAAGAAAGGGCAGACGGCAAAGAAGCTCTTTGCCATCCGCCAGCTCTTTGCCGTCCGCTGGCGGACGGCAAAGAGTGAGGTGGCCCCCACCCCCCGCCCGTTTGGGAAAAACTTAACGGGCCACCTCTTTGCCGTCCGCTAGCAGACGACAAAGAGGCAAAAAAGCGGACGTCAAAGAGGGGCGGACGGCAAAGAGCTCACTACCTAACGGCCCGTACCCCCCGCCCGTTACTCACTTCTTCTCTCCCTCGCCGTTTCTCTCCTCCCATCCCCCCGCCGCCGCCGCCGCCCCGTCGCCCCCACCGCCCCGCGCCCCACCGCCCGGGCCCGGCCCCCCGCTGCCCCGTCGCCCCCGCCGCCCCGGCTCGCCGCCGCCCCGGGGCCCCGTCGCCCCCACCGCCCCGTCGCCCCCCCGCCCCGGCCCCCCGCCGCCCCGCGCCCCACTGCCAGGGCCCGGCCCCCTGCCGCCCCAAGCCCGCCCCCCCGCCGCCCCAGGCCGCCTCCTCCACCGCCCCGCCCCCCTCCTTCACCGGCCTCCTCCACCCCCCAGGTGAGCCCCCTTTTTCTGTTTTTTTTCTTCTGTTTTTTCCTTTTTAGTTTTAGTTTTAGTTTAGATTTAGTTTTAGTTGTAGTTTTAGGTTTAGTTTTAGTTTTAGGTTTAGTTTTAGGTTTAGTTTAGTTTGAGGAAAGAAGAAGAAGAAGAAGAAAAGAGGAGAGGAGGAGAAGAAGAAGAGGAAAAAGGAAAGGAAGAAGAAGAAGAGGAGGAGGAGAAGGAAAAAGAAGAAGAGGAAGAAGAAGAAGAAAAAAGAGGAGAGGAGGAGAAGAAGAAGAGGAAAAAGGAAAGGAAGAAGAAGAAGAGGAGTAGGAGAAGAAAAAAGAAGAAGAGGAAGAAGAAGAAGAAAAAAGAGGAGAGGAGGAGAAGAAGAAGAGAAAAAAGGAAAGGAAGAAGAAGAAGAGGAGGAGGAGAAGAAAAAAGAAGAAGAGGAAGAAGAAGAAGAAGAAAAAAGAGGAGAGGAGGAGAAGAAGAAGAGGAAAAAGGAAAGGAAGAAGAAGAGGAGGAGGAGGAGGAGAAGAAAAAAGAAGAAGAGGAAGAAAAGGAAGAATAGGAAGAAGAAGAAAAGGAAAAAAGAGGAAAAAACCCCGACCCGACACGGCACCCCGACCCCGACCCGGCACCCCGACACGACACCCCGACCCCTAGACCCCGACCCCGACACCCCGACCCCAACCCCGACCCCGACACCCCGACCACGACCCGGCCCCTAACTTATTTCTGTTTTTAAAATTTATTTTCATTCTATTTTGCTAATATTATTTAGCTGTCCTCTTTTTTTCTTTTTTCTTTTCTATCCTAATTTTCAAACTTTTTTTGCAAACATAATAGTATTAATTCGAAAATTCAATTTGCAAACAATAATTTAAAACCACACAAACACACTCGATATTTCATCATAGTTTTCATAAATATTTTACATAATACTAGAAATTAAACTTGACTAAACTAAACAACATTAGGAAAATAATTAAACATTACTAAACATTATTTCGAAAATAACCTAAACTAAACTACTCATCCTCGACGCCGCCAAAGTCCATCTCGTCGTAGAGCCCGTTGCTGTCGTCGCCGTTGTCGCTGCTGCTATCGTCCAGGTCCACCACCGGCGCAGCCATCGAGTCGGCCACAACGGCGTGGTAGCCGGGGAAGTCCGGCGGGTCCTCTGGGTGGACGGCGACCGGGGCGAGCTGCATCTACTCCTGCACGAGGGGTGGCGGCATCGGCGCGTTCTCCGACTCCCGGATCGCCGTCAGGTAGCCTGGCATGTCCTCCGGGTCGCCGGCCTCCGCCGCCAACCGCCTATACTCGGCCAGCAACGGCGGCTCAGGTTGCGGCGCCGGCTCTGGCGGAGGGGCGCAGCTGGACGACCCGGCGCCGTCCTGCGCGCGTGTGCGACGGTCGCCGCTGCCGAGGCGGTCAGCGCCGCGGTCACCGTCGAGGGGCCAGCGCGGCGCCGGCGGCCGCCTGCACGCGGTACGGCGCGACGCCGGCGGCCGCCTGCACGCGGTACGGCGCGACGACCTCCTCGAAGGTGCGCCCGTCCCAGAGCTGATGCCGCCGCGCGCGGTTGTGTTTCGTCGGCGGGTGCGGGCCAGCGTACGGGTGGAGGCGGCGCAGGTGGTCGTCGGCGAGGCGGTCCGCCCATCCGGGGTTGTTGGGGGCGTACTGGGGGTCGGCGAGTTCCTTCGGCGAGAGGCGCGCCCTGTACAGGCCGACGGCGCGGGCGAAGAGGTGGGTGCCGACCTCGGGCACCGGCGCCACCGGCACGCCGTCGATGCTCAGGCACCACCTCGCCGGGAGGCGCACGTCGGGAGCGGCGGGGATGACGAAGTGGGCTAGCTCCTCCGCCTCATCGAGGGTCAAGGTGGAGCGGGCCATCGCCGGCGAGAGGGAGAGGTAGGGCGCAAGAGGGGCGATGCCGGCGGCAGGGGGAGAAGGAGAGCGAAGGCGAGGGGCGGTGTGAGAGCCACGGCGGGGCGAGGCACTTTTTATAGGCATGGTGGGCGGGGTGGGTGCTAGTGATCAATGCCAGGCCAGCCGGTGCAGAAGGCCAGGCGGCGGCGTGCGAATCGGCGCCGGCGATTAATGCCGGGCCAGCCGAGCGGTCAAGGGCGCAGAAGGCCAGGCGGCGGCGTGCGAATCTGCGCCGGCGATTAATGCCGAGCTGTCAAGGGCGCAGGAGGCCAGGCGTCGGCGTGCGCGGGCGGACCGCCGCCGCCGACGGGACGTCTCACTGCGCCGGCGCCGATTCACACGCCACCGCCCGACGCCCGCCTGCGCACGCCACCGCTTGACCGCCCGCGGGCGCTGACGCATTGCTGACGTCAACAGGCGGTCGGCAAAGAGGCGCTGAAATGTGCCATCCGCTGGCGGACGGCAAAGGCCGCCGTTAGCCGCCTAACGGACTAACGCTGGCGGACGTCCAGTATTTTTGCCGTCCCTCCTCTTTGCCGTCCGCCGCTGTAGGCAAAGGACTCTTTGCCGTCCGCCATAAAAAGCAGACGGCAAAGGACCTGTTTACCGTAGCCAACTTTGCCGGAGCCTTTTGCCGTCCGCCGTTCGAGCCTTTGCCGTCCGCCGTGGCAGACGGCAAAATAGCTGTTTCCTGTAGTGTCGGGTGCTAAGCTAACGTAATGGGTCATGTCAATCACGTCATTCTCCTAATGAGGTGATCCCGTTAATCAAATGACAACTCATGTCTATGGCTAGGAAACATAACCATCTTTGATTAACGAGCTAGTCAAGTAGAAGCATACTAGTGACACTCTGTTTGTCTATGTATTCACACATGTATTATGTTTCCGGTTAATACAATTCTAGCATGAATAATAAACATTTATCATGATATAAGGAAATATATAATACTTTATTATTGCCTCTAGGGCATATTTCCTTCAATACGTAGTACAAAAAATTGTGGACGTAGGTTTGACCTAAAGGCAATGACGCATGGGCCTCTCATTTTGATATACCCGTGGCCACGTGAGATTTGCTACTCACAAGAATGCATAAAATTTCCTCTAAAAACATATGTAACTAATGTGAAGTGAATGTGTGCTTAAAATGAAAATGTAATACAAAGAGAAAAAATGAATTGCAGTTAAAAGAATGACATTTCTAACAAAAATGTGAATGTGAACTACATATGTGTGCACGTGACCAACACATACATTGTCAACAAAATATCTAATGCAAGAAATAACTTATGAGTAACATGCACAAATTGATGATGTGGTGCTTGCATGCATAGAGTACAAAAACAATGTAATTTATGACTTGCATGCATGATGTGTTCTTATACCATAGTTGCATGTCCAGGAAAAAAAGCTACTAGTGGGTTGTACTAGATATTTAGGAATAGAGAAGATGTATACATGGAAGTTGTAGGGAAAAAGATGACATGTCTCTCAATTTCTATGAGTAGGGATTGGAAAAGAGATGCCATTTGGTTCACATCATAGGAACTTTTCTATTGAATCTAGAGATGACATGTATCTCAATTCCTATGAGGAGGGATTAGAAAAGAGATGTCATTTGGTTCACATCATAGGAAGTTCTCTATTGAATATACGCTAATGTTTATTTTCCTTTGAAATTGTGGGAGTATAGGAATCTATTCAGATGAACCAAGTGGCTCTAAAGCTATAAAAATGATATAATTTTTATTTTCCTTTGAAATGTGGAGTATATGAATCTATTCCTATGAACCAATTGGCTCAAAAGGAAAAAATCCTATAAAAATCATGTCATATAGAGATCCTATGATATTCCTCCACACCAAAGGATGGTTGAAATTGCTACAGGTCATACGACAGTCTTTCTTTGTACACTCCTCCCCCATCTTTATAGTTACCTCTCAAAGATGAATGAAATGATATATACTGGTTATTCTATATGTGCATTTTGGTATACAAAGACTTGGTAAAAGTTTGCGAGGTTTGAATTTTCAATAAAGCTATATGCACTACATTTTGGAACGGAAGGAGGAGCATACGGCAGTTGCCAACACTCACGTGGAAGATTTGTGTGTCGGAGGAGTGGTTGTTCTGTTAAATAACATGGCAAAACTGACACAGTCGGATGCCGATCTAACGGTTCTTACGGCGTTCGTCAGGAAACGGCTTTTGGCGAACGTTTGTCAGATATGATTTACTGACACATGCATTGCATTGATACGTGCCCCCTCTCTCTCTCACGCACACACGCACCCTCACGAGTCACGACTCTCCCGCGTCCTCTTGCACCCACCATCTATCTGTAGGTAGACGTCACACACATATGTGCTATTCACACCCTACCGTCAGAACATCTAAAAAATAAAAGACGTCGTGCACCTTTTATTTTAACTCACACGTCACACACTTATACTATTACTCTTGTGGCGAACATTCTTTGGGCATAGTATATTGTACTCTCACGAAGAGAAGCGATGCACGCACGCACTAGTTCTCTCACACCCACTCGTGGGTACAAGTAGGAGCGCATTTGTTTACAAAGAGGCATCCCAATTGACATTTTGACTAGTCTAGTTTTCAACTTGATGGAGGGTCGGGGACCGCACATGAATGATACAGTATTGTGCGTCCTGGACGGGGTGGCATGTTATTGATCGAGTTTTATTTTTACTTGAACTTTAAATGAAAATAGTGGTTCGCGCGTATTCAATTTGAAAACGGTAGGTACAACAAAATCACAACAATATATATATAAGCAGGAGCCTCGGTGCTTTCTTTACTAGGGTTTCTCTCTTTCACTCTCTCATGCTCTCTAGATCTAGGAAAGACATAGGTGGCCACACTCTCTCTCTGCTCACGAATGGTTACAAATCCGGCCGGACCACCTCGACGGGGGCAGGGGGTAGGTGCATCCTTCACGCGGTCGTCGGTGACGAGGGAGGAGACCAACAACTGCCCACGCGTCCCGATCAGCGGCCGTGCCGTTCTCTCCAAGACAGCGCCGGCTCAGGAGGGCCTCCGACCCCTTCTTCCTCCCTGCGGTATTGTGGCCAAGATGCGGCCTCCCGACACTGTCTTTGCCACATGCCGACGACCCTCGGGTATATATTCCTTCGAAACCTGCCTTGCTCTACTGCCCCAGCTCCCCACGTGGCTGTGTGTGGATCTTTTTTCTACTTCCGTCGGTTGTTCCAAAGCCACCTAGACTTCTACAATTATTAGAGGTTAAGCTAGTTCATACATTCGAATCTAAGAGTTGGTTTAAATAGGGAAGAAAGTGGGAAAGCTATAGCATGAATCTAGGACTTGGTTCTAAGAGGAAACGGGGGAAAGTAGTAGATACTGGCTACCCAACCGGTCTCTTGGCTGAAAAGGCAAAGAAAGCATAGTGGATGGTGAAAGGTGGGGGGAAGTGGACCTGTCTCTTGGTCCAAAAAGGAAAGAAAGTGAGGTGTCAGGACCCCGATCCTAAGTCAAACCGATCTAGCATGTAACACATCATATCACTTTGCGGCCTCACGCCCGGTATTTCCACGGGTGCCACCTTACCTAGCCCGGGACCATTTGCGCCTTTTGGCTCACATATATGATAGTGTCACTAGCATCCATATGACAGAGAACCCGGGCTGACATGACTAGTCGTAAACCCAAAGTGGCACTAACTTACAGGGACAGGCATACATGACCCAGCAACGAACGTGTCGGTCATCAGCGAGTGAATTCGGGCTGTAGCAACTGGGCTAGTAGGACTCCGAGAATCCAGGTTGTAGCAGGCTAGCAGGACTCGAAAAGACATAGCGTGACATTTCCCCGAAGGGACAGACACAGGATCGAAGAAGGACACATGCCGGCCAGTCTAAGTGTTTCGTAGCAGTAGCAACTGGGCTAACAGGACTCTTGTAAACCGGGCTATAGCAGACTACCATGGCTCAGTGGAAGCACCAGACTACATTTCCCCATAAGAGGCTACCAAGGATAGAGAACTAGGTTGTCGGATCCCACACATACCAAGCAATTAAATCATACACACAATATGCTCGATATGTGTAAATACAACATGGCATCACAACATGACTCTACGACTCAAAGTATTTATTCATTAGGCTCCGAAGAGCCAGAATACAAACATGGGTCTGATGACCCAGCATTCAAGTCATACAAGCAACAAGCACATGCGGAAGCTTATCTTGTCTGAGTAGAGACAACTACTAATGAAAAAGGCTAAGAAGCCTGACTATCTACAAGACCCTGCCGAGGGCACAAGATCGTAGCTGAGGTAACAAGCTAAACGTCGAAGTCCACGCGGAACTACTAGTGAGACAGAAGTCTCTCTGCAACACATAAATTAAGCAAACGTGAGTACAAATGTACCCAGCAAGACTTACATCAGAACTAACTACATATGCATCATTATCACCAAAGGGGATGGTGGGGTTTAACTGCAGCAAGCCAGCTTTGACTCGGTGCCTAACCTGAACTACAATTGCAAGTAACTCTTTTGAGGTGGCGCACACGAGTCCACATATTCACCAAATCAATACACCACCATGGATCAGCTCCCGTCTCCCTACAAGAACGCCATCCATAGCACTCATGCTTATCTTGCGCATTTTAGAGTATCCACTTTCACTTGTCTATGAACTGTTGTGACGCCCCCGATTCAATCATACACTAATCATACATGCAAACGTGTACGATCAAGATCAGGGACTCACTAGAAGATATCACAACACAACTCTAAAAATGAAATAAGTCATACAAGCATCAAAATAGAAGCCAGGGGTCTCGAGGGCTCGAATACAAGTGCTCGATCATAGAGGAGTTAGTGGAAGCAACAATATCTGAGTACAGACATAAGTTAAACAAGTTGCCAAAAGATGGCTAGCACAAACTGGGATACAGATCAAAAGAGGCGCAGGCCTCCTGCCTGGGATCCTCCTAAACTACTCCCAGTCGTCGTCAGCGGCCTGCACGTAGTAGTAGGCACCTTCGGTGTAGTAAGAGTCGTCGTCGACGGTGGCGTCTGGCTCCTGGGCTCTAGCATCTGGTTGCGACAACCAGGAAGAAAGGAAAAGGGGGAAAGGGGGAGAAAAGCAACCGTGAGTACTCATCCAAAGTACTCGCAAGCAAGGATCTATACTACTTATGCATGGGTATCTGTGTAAAGAGGCAATATCGATGGACTGAAATGCAGAATGCCAGAATAAGAGGGGGATAGTTAATCCTATCGAAGACTACACTTCTGGCAGCCTCCATCTTGCAGCATGTAGAAGAGAGTAGATGGGAACTTCACCAAGTATCATCGCATAGCATAAACCTACCCGGCGATCCTCCCCTCGTCGCCCTGTGTGAGAGCAATCACTGGGTTATATCTGGCACTTGGAATGGCGTGTTTTATTAAGTATCCGGTTCTAGTTGTCATAAGGTGAAGGTACAACTCCAATTCGTCCTGTTACCGGAGATCACGGCTATTCGAATAGATAAACCTCCCTGCAGGGGTGCACCACATTACCCAACACGCTCGATCCCATTTGGCCGGACACACTTTCCTAGGTCATGCCCGGCCTCGGAAGATCAACACGTCGCAGCCCCACCTAGGCTCAACACAGAGGTCAGCACGCCGGTCTAAATCCTATGCGCGCAGGGGTCTGGGCCCATCACCCATTGCACACCTGCACGTTGCGTACACGACCGGTGAGCAGACCTAGCCTCCCTCATACAAGAGCAGGCGTTCCAGTCCAACCCGGCGCGCGCCGCTCAGTCGCTGACGTCAAAAAGAGCTTCGGCTAATACCACGACGCCGGTTGCCCATATCTTGTCCCAAGTGGCGGTTAGTGCGTATAAGGTCAACGACCCAACTCAGATCAAATACCAAGATCTCGTTAAGCGTGTTAATTGAAGTATCCGCGAACGCCGACCAGGGCCAGGCCCACCTCTCTCCTAGGCGGTCTCAACCTGCCCTGTCGCTCCGCCACAAAGTAACAGTCGGGGGCCGTCGGGAACCCATGCCCACCTCTACCGGGATGGAGCCACCTGCCCCTTCAGCCCCCATCTCTGAACAGTATCATAAGTAATGTAAAAGTATAAAGTATATAGCATATGCCCGTGATCACCTCCCGAAGTGATCACGACCCAGTAGTATAGCATGGCAGAAGGACAAGAGTGTAGGGCCACTGATGGAATACTAGCATCCTATACTACTCATTTAGGATTGCAGGTAAAGGTATCAACAGTAGCAGCAAAGACAGGCTATGCATCAAGATAGGATTAACGGAAAGCAGTAACAGGCTACACTACTCTAATGCAAGCAGTAGAGAGAAGAATAGGCGATATCAGGTGATCAAGGGGGGGGGGGCTTGCCTCGTTGCTCTGGCAAGACAAGGGTTCATCGTCGATGTAGCCGATCACAGGGGTACCGGCAGCGAAGTAACGAAGGGGGAACATAAGAAATAACAAAGCAATCAAAGCATCACAAAGCATAACATGGCAATACGCGGTGCTAGGGGCGACCTAACGCAGTAAGAGGTGATACCGACGAAGGGGGGAAACATCCGGGAAAGTATCCCCGGTGTTTCGCGTTTTCGGACAAATGGAACGGAGGGGGAAAGTTGTGTGTTGGCTATGCTAGGGATGCATGGGCAACTTTCATGTACAAAGTATTTTTATCCGAGTTACGGTTTATTTTATATGAATTTTTAAAGTTTTAATTCATTTTCTAGAATTACTAAAATTCCTTTTAGTTAGAAAATAAAACAGCAAACACTTTTGTTATCTAGTGTTCCCCTAGCCTATGTGTATGATGGTGGGGCCAGTGGGTGTGGGGTTGACCTAGTCAAAGGAAATGTGACCCACATGTAAGTGACACATAGATAAAATATGGGTCAAAATAAAATGGGTGGTCCACATGTAATTGGATTAGATTAATTAACTCCTATAAATTAGCCTAAACTAATAGGCCTACTAGTTGAGCCGGCAAGCAATGCCTTGGCTGCGCATTGGTTGCTTGCCATGGCTAGCACGTAGTAGTAGAGTATAGAGCAGGAGCGACATAAGCAACAGCGACAGTAACTCGGAGCAGCACGTAGTAGTTAGCAGTGCGCAGTGGCAGCGGGCGCTGGGAGGCTGCAGCGCGGCGCAGCTAGGAGCAGCAAAGAGCAGCAGCAAGCACCGGCGGCCGGAGAGCAGCAAGTAGCAGCAATGCATCAGTAGCAACAGCAATGCAGTAGCAACAGCAGCAGCGCAAGGAGAAGAAGCAGCAGGGCGAGCGCGGGAGCAACCGGCAACAGCGGCGAGGCGGGGGCAGGTCGCGGCAGTGGCAGTGGTCGCGACGAGCGCGGCCCCGGGCGAGGCAGGGCGTGGCTACGGAGACGGCCAAAACATAGGCGGAGCGGCCTCGGCATCGCCGGAAAATGGCTACGGGCTACCGTTCGAGCCGTGGTTGGGCTCGTTCGGACGGGGGTGGAGCGGCGCATCCATTGGTGGCTTCGGCTAGGGTTGGGGCGGGCTGTAACCACGGAAGTGAGTGGTGAGGGCGGCGGCCGGAATCGGGCAAGGTCGGGGGCAAGACTGCGGGGCACGAGATGGCGCGTGGGCGGTCGCGATGGACTCCTAGGGAGTCCAGGAACACGTGGTCGTGCTCGAGGGCGAGCAGCTGCGGGGTTTCGCGCGACGACGAAGCTAGCGGCGGCGGTGAGCTTCGGCCATGGCGGAGATAGCAGCAGCAGTCGATCGAGGGGGAGAGGAAACGAGGTGGAGCTCATCGGGGAGGCACACGAGGGCCCGGTGGTAGCTTAGGAGCAGCAGAACAGCGGCATCCGCCGGAGGAGCGCCGACGGTCGTGGATGAAGACGGGCTCGATACCGAGGCTGCGGTGGCGTAGAGCTCGAGCTCGGGAATGGAGAGGGAGTAGCGGAGCTCGGCAGAGCCTGTGCGCGTGCTCGCGAGGCACGGGGACGACAATGGCCACGGCTATGGCGCGGCCAAGGCGACGACGGCGTTCGGATGAGCTAGCAGAGGAGGATCTGGGACGAGAGGGGGGAGAACTGTGATGGGGAGTGGACACGGGTGAAACCCTAGGCGTCAGGGGTGGCCGTATCCTCACCGGGGAGGCTCGGATGGCCAGCGCGTTGCAATCCCCGACCATGGACGCGCTCGGTTCGTCCACGGGGGGTGCGGAGAACAGGAGGTAGACGAGCGGGGGAGTGGGCAGGGCCGACACTGTAGTGGCAGGCCGGTAAGTGCACAGCAGATTTAGTATTTCCTCTTTTCTTTG
Source organism: Aegilops tauschii subsp. strangulata (assembly GCF_002575655.3). Taxonomy (NCBI): domain Eukaryota; kingdom Viridiplantae; phylum Streptophyta; class Magnoliopsida; order Poales; family Poaceae; genus Aegilops; species Aegilops tauschii. Next base: position 364,072,234 of record NC_053041.3, on the reverse strand, counting down.
TATTTAACTTTTCTGTTTTCTTTTACTTTTAATTTCTTTAGTTTTGTAAAATATGGCAATAGCTCCTAAATCAATGTCTTTGCATAACCCACTGCCTTAAAAAAGTTTGGCCCCTAAATATAATGTTTTAATATTTTATAATTTATAAAGGGCATTTAATTAATGTTTTAGCTACTGTTTTAATTACCTTAGTGCATTGAATTATTTAATAAAAATGTGGTTTCTCCACCAATTTACCTAGGGATTATTTGTCACATCTAGAACATTATAGTTTTAATATTTGAAGAATTTTATTGTTAGACTTGATTTTGAATTTGAATTCAAACGGGATTTGAATCATAGCAAGATTAACAACAGTAATCGTGGCGACGTGGCCTGATTAGCAAAGGATTATTGTAGCTTAATTATTCGGGCGTCACAATTCTCCTCCACTACAAGAAATCTCGTCTCGAGATTTAAGAGCGGGAGTAAGGGGAAGGGATTTGGTTACCAAATTCTAACAAGTCTTCTCGGTCTTGGTTGCTCTTCTCGAAGAGGTCGATCCATTACGTTGATGTCTCCATTTCTCTGCTTCATGTCATCATGATGAAGTCGGCATCCTTTCTTCGGAAACTCCATCATACTTACGAAAGAATAAAGAGGGAGTATTCAGGGAGAACGGACCTCGGCAAGGTTGACTACCTGGTCGATAACATCGGGGAAGGTGGCGGAAAGTAACTCTCGAATTGAAACTTAAGAAAATATCGAGAGCAAAGTAATGAGGTATCATGGGAAGTTTCGAGCGGGCAGGCAATCGCTTGATGCCTGAAATAGGGCGTGACAGGGGTTCAAAGCAACGGGAATACGTCTTGTGTCTGATACCAAAATTGAGGATCTCTCGGAAGGTGGCTCGTGAATTACATATGAGGCCACGCGCGAGGAACAACCTTGGAAACCGGCGATGTACAGGAGAGTCAGGTTTCGATCCTGTGGAGCTGTGGGTTATGGGCCCACCATGTGGGTTAACAGTAGGGAGGGAATTGTCATCTTGCACAAACATGATAGCAAGGCATGTCAGAGGGTAGCCTATCAGTTATGTAGGCAACAATGCCGGTACCAAGGGCGAGGGACGAATAGAACCTTTTTCCTGCTCGTTGAAACGAGGCAGACCAATAGGCAAAGTTCTCGTCCATCGGTGGTTACCGGGATGTCATCAACAATAGTAACAGGGTCTTACTGCCAGAGTTGTACACCGAGGTGTTTGCACAAGCAGGGAATTAGTACTGCTTATATCATATAGATCATAGAAAGGGTTTAGACAAACCAATGGAAAGGGAAAAGTGTCTATCAGATTTAATCAAAACAATGGAAAGAAAAAAATGTGTTTAAACACATAATTTAGGGGTATATCCTTCCCAAGGAGAAGCAAAATGATATCCATGACAGGATATAACATAGAAAACCCTTTAGGAAAGGGGAGAGAAATTTCACGACATTACCCATACAACGGTAGCATTGCGCTTTCAATGCTCTTGTTGATGAACGGAGTACCACAGACATGCTTCGAGATAGCATTGACATGTTCTTCAAGCAAATGTCGGACTTTGGATACTCAAGGGATTCATCAGGAACAACTTATAGTATAAGTCTTACAATTTCCTCACGAAAGAATGGGTAACGTTGCTAAAGAGGATACTATAACAATAGGTCCTCCGATCAAGTGTGCTAGGTATGACATCACCTTACCGGGTCATATAAAGACCAATGTTATAACTCTTGAAAATATGCTCCAACCATCATATCTGACCAAGATTCAGATCTGATCGGTGTTAGGATACCTTAGACTCAGGATGCCTGAGAAGAAAAGGTGCAAAACAAATCGACGAGACGACATTATAAGATTCTCGGAAATGTACAATGGAAGCGAGTTCCGAAACAATAGTTCATCATTAAACCAAGGAGAGGGTGAGGAGCTGGCTGATGGACTCAGCGACAATTCATCGAGAATTCCAACAAGTTGGATTTCCACAATTATGTGAACAAGGAGGTAACACTTGTCAGATCAAAGATATAATGATGTATGCTCGAGGAAAACATATCGATTAAACATTCGTTGATAGGTGTGCCCGAAATGTGGGCCTAGGTAGCCTGATCAATTGTTAGAACTGTGATCCAATAACCAATAGTCTAAGAATGAACTATCGATCATTAACTCCAAAGCATTAGGGTTGCTTGAATTACAGAATCCAAACAACATCGTTCACTTGTTGATATTCCTGGTTAGTCAATACGGGGACCAAGAAAGAATGGTGATTGTGAGAAGTATCACTAAACCAAGAATTCTTAAGAGGTGGAGAAATCCTTGCAACATCCTTGACATAAAGGACAATAATACTTCAAGGTAGAACATAATACAAACTGGATAGCAAGTTGCATCCATAACATGAACAAGCTTGTTATGAAAGTAAGGTAAGGATGTTGTCGATGGTAACTCAAATTACCAAGGGATGAGGATGGCACTTACCATCATGAATTAGCTTGATATCCTAGAAGGAGTCAAATTGTTGATGATGATCACAGCAAATTTTGTCGAGAGGCTCCACGAAGATGTAATCGATCGGCAATGACATCAAGTCAAAGGAATGATGAAGCGAAAGGTTAATGGAACCAAGGGTGTACGACACAAACTCCAAACCAAGCTTGTTGTTCAAAGCGAAATGATATGATGAGGAAGATCGACGTAAGCTTAGCTCATCGTCAATAATTGTTCTCCGGGAAGAAGGACAAGGTAGCACAGTTAAAATTTAGTACGTTAATGATATAGCCGATCATGCTTGCTAGGAATGGATTGAAGGATTATTAAACTCGTAAGCCACGAAAATTACTTAAGAGTTATTGAATCGGAGTGCGGAATCGATTCACTTATCGGTGTTCTCGAGTGACTAATAACTCAGAACTTATCGGGGAAAATCTGAAATCGGTGAGAAGCAATACTAGATGAAGACTCGCAGGAAGCAACACAGTTCTCGAGATACCAGAGGGTAATACTCGAGGAAGATAAAAAAATTAGAGGTTGCAAAGATGTATCGATCAACAGAAGGCAAGTGCTTTAACTTGTTTGAGAAATGGAATCAAGGAGAAAATGTGGTCGGAACCACGATTGCAAAGGATCAATACACAGATACCAGATGATATCATATCAAGGAAATAGTTATTATTACAAGAAGCTTCACTGATAGGATCTACATCGTGTCCATGGGCATGAACACAAAGTTCAAGGTCGACTCCCACTTCTCCAATGCATAACCTTTCATTGACTTCACATTTTCGACGAAGTCGTAGTGTTGAGATTTTATCTGGCATAACACCAGTAGAGTATGACCCGTAGAAGTTTTCGGGTTCAAACTGATTATGGAAGGCATAGATTCAACCCATCGGGGTACCTTAGGAACATATACCGTAATCTTCTAGAGTAATTAACACAAGCTCGGAAGTAGAGCATGTTTGAGGAAGCAGAGGATACAGCTTACCAAAGGCATTATGTATCCGAGGAAAGTCTCACAAGGTTATTGAATATGAAGGACGATGTCGGATAAAACTCATCAAAGGATCCGTTGGTCCACGCGAGACCTGATGTGAGCAACGGTACTCAACCAGAAGAAGAAAGAATGCAAGGAGATCAGATTATAGCAACAACTAACTAATTCAAAGCTCAAATGTAACGGAACTACGATTCCCAAATAAGGGGATCAGAAGCAGAGGCTTTAACCAAATACAAGTTGAATAGACATAGATCGACAATCAATCAAGGTTTGATTTGTCGAACACCAGCTCATGTCCACGTTGACGTGTGAGCCATAGGCAAGAATTCTAATTTGTGATTTATGATTGCGAGCATTCACAACATATTGAATCAAATCAAAATTTCGAAGGATGCTAATGAACATTGCTAAACATATGGTAGTAACCATAATGTAAGAAGGTAAGGAGGAACAAGAGTAATAGGCTACTGAGGATTTTCGGAAGATCGAATAGCATTCCAAGGAAGTTTGTGAAACACATGAACAACTTCGGATGAACGGAAACTCGGCAAGCGCGAGTAATTAACCGTAGGGTTATTCATGCGTCAAGGAACTGCATGGCAGTAAGCATAAAGAATTCTCGGAATATCGGAGAGTAGACATCTTGTAATAACAAGAGCAACTGGGGATGACAATATGAACGACAGGTGTAAGTAGTTATCCAGAGGGAATTATCGATGGAAGTGAATTGCAAAAGCGATGGCACATAGTCTCAAGAGCACATCATAGAGTATCTTCAGAATCTTCTGGTGCAACAGGCGGTCATCGGTAACACGGGGCTCTCCGGGTGGAAGTGATCACGAGATCCTAATGTTAGAGTTAGCAAAATTCATTTTACCCGAATAGAAGGGAGATCAGAGTCCCAGAGTATAGACGAGGAGTAAAAGATCCTAATACCACCCAATGGCGACGTGGGCCCGTAAGACGCACAGCCATGTTAGTAAAAGTTTTTCAATGACTAGACTCAACTTCGGCCAAGGAGTTGGAAAGGGGGATTCCTACACGCAGTCGGCTCTAATACCAACTTGTGACGCCCCCGATTCAATCATACACGCAAACGTGTACGATCAAGATCAGGGAAGATATCACAACACAACTCTAAAAATAAAATAAGTCATACAAGCATCAAAATACAAGCCAGGGGCCTCGAGGGCTCGAATACAAGTGCTCGATCATAGAGGAGTCAGCGGAAGCAACCATATCTGAGTACAGACATAAGTTAAACAAGTTGCCATAAGATGGCTAGCACAAACTGGGATACAGATCGAAAGAGGCGCAGGCCTCCTGCCTAGGATCCTCCTAAACTACTCCTGGTCGTCGTCAGCGGCCTACACGTAGTAGTAGGCACCTCTGGTGTAGTAAGAGTCGTCGTCGACGGTGGCGTCTGGCTCCTGGGCTCCAGCATCTGGTTGCGACAACCAAGAAGAAAGGAAAGGGGGAAAAGGGAGAGAAAAGCAACCGTGAGTACTCATCCAAAGTACTCGCAAGCAAGGATCTATACTACTTATGGATGGGTATCTGTCTAAAGAGGCAATATCGGTGGACTGAACTGTAGAACGCCAGAATAAGTGGGGGATAGCTGATGAGGACATCAATACCATTGTTACATCCACAGCTCCTACTGCTATACATACTGGACCAATTACTAGAGCTCGCGCACGCCAATTAAATTATCAAGTACTTTCGTTTCTTGGTAATGATTATAATGTTCATGAGAATATGATGCGGCTTAAATTGGATACATTTGTTTTGCTTACAAATGAAGGGCCTGTCATGGATAAGAGGGATGAACACTGGAGCAAGACCAAGCATGGAGATGATGGCATGTGCAAGGGGAACAAGAACGGAGTTACAAGTGATGATTTCAGGACTTTGAAGCCACCATAATGAGTGCATGAAGCCTTGGACGAAATATACAAGATGCCACTTCATAATATTCGTCCATAGGCTATTCTAGGTGCCGCGTCACCTTATTATTGGGCCAGGCCCATGTAATTTCGAAATACATAACTATAGGCTGTTTTTAGAGTCCGTATGTGTGGGGAAAGAAGAGATAGGGTTGGTTTCGGACCCCTTCTGTAGCGACCAGACCTCAAACAGTCTAGTCTCTGTGCATCAGTGTCATCCCTGGATCGGTAATGCTGACACGCACAGTACTTGGAGGATTTATAACAGAGTAGCAATCACACAATTATTACATCGAATAGTCTCAAGATTGAACTTAATACAATAAATATGGCTTAAGGCCATCTAAATACGATAACAGCAGAAGGCTTGGAAGATAAAGTGAGTCCATCAACTCCAACGACATCACTGGGTATAAGACCACGACCTAAGGCTCCTTACTCGTCGTCTGAAAAGTCTGCAACATGATACGTTGCAGCCCGAAAACGGGTCAACACATGGAATATGCTGGCAATGTAACACATAGAGAGTAATGAACAGAATAATGCTATCACTACATGCATATTTGGCTGGTGGAAAGCTCTATGGTTACAGTTTTGCAAAAAGCCAATTTTTCCCTACTGCAAAGGAATATATTTTTATTTAACTACAAAGTTGGTTGAAAAAATATTGAGAAGGTAAACCCCCTCTCAATCCCAATTAAAAGTAATCATTAACAACCCAACAAAATTAGTTATGTATAAGATGATGAGATTCACATGATAATCCAAGAACTAGATACTCAAGATGTCCATAACCTGGGACATGGCTAACGATGATTAGATTGTACACTCTGCAGAGGTTTGTGCACTTTTCCCCACAAGACTCGATCTCCTCCGTTGGATTTCTCGCACTACATGGTGTTTGAGAAACGGATGACCGAGACACAGTCTTTCAGAAGCGTTACCACCTTACGATGAGTAGACAGTTACACCTACTTTCCCCTACATCTGTTAGTCTACCACTGTAAGAGTTCACATGACTTAATCAACTATGCTAGAGCCCATAATAGCATGTGGCTGCACACGGAAGTTTCTAGCATGAATAATCTCATGATCCCTTTGAGCCTGGGTGGCGGTCCATAAAAAAAACAGGCAATCACTGGAATACCCAGGTGCCTCAATCCACCCAGATGTGTGTTCAAGTTGCCACCTTAAGTAAACCATTAATTAACAATCTCACATCTGTAATGGATACACTCACCCAATCCACGTCTACTAGCATAGCATAGCAATAAGCAAACATAGAAGTAACTCCCAAAGGTTGATAATAAAACAGGTAATAGGTACTACCTCATCTACTTCCCGATACTCACAATTTAATTAGATCCTAATCATGCAATTGTTTGAGGATTGATCTAATGCAATAAAACTGGGTATGAAAAGAGGTATGATCAAAGTGTTACGTGCCTCGCTGATGATCCGTGAAACCTAGAGATTCAAAGTAGCACGCTGCGCACTCCGGGTGCTCTATCGCAAACAAACAAGCATACAATAAGCACTCATCTAATGCATAGGTAAAAATCAAATAAAAGATCTAACCAGAAAGTTCAACTTAAGAACTCCGGTTTGCAAAAAGAATCAAATCAAACGAAGCAACGAAAGTCAAACGGCGAAAGAAACAATCTTCGTTTACTAATCTGGACCTAAGTCAAATTTTACAATAGCAAAAACTTGTCTGAGTTAGTTAAACGGAAAGAGGGTTTCGAGACGAAACTCTAGGCGCTTGAATCGCCTGATTCCGATAAACGAGCGAAAAGTTATACAAGAACGAAAAACAGATCGAAAATCGCGATCAGAAATAATCGCGGAAATCCGAGAAAAAGAAAACGGACGAACAGGCTAACGAACGAACGTTCGCTGTCTGCGAAAAAAAAACAAAAACCGTTCATTAAAACGAACGAACGAGTGTTCGCTAAATAAACTAAACCAAAAAAAAACAGATCTAGGGTTTTTTTTAAACCGGACGGAAAACCGGATGGTTTTCTCGAGGAAAACCGCCGGCGGTGGGGCGGTGGTCAACCTCGGCGGGGCGATGGGCGGCTCCGGTGGGGTGGCGGGGTCGGCGGCGGCGGGGCTCTGGCGTCGGGCGGCGGGACGTTGGGCGGCGGCGGCTCGGGCGACGGCATCGAGCGGCGGCGGATCGGGCTAGGGTTAGGGTTTTTGGCGGCGGGGGCGACTTGGGCCTCGGGGGCCTCGGGGGCGCGCCTTATAAAGGCCTGGCCGGGCGTCCTGGCCGAATACGGCCCAAGGTCGGTTCGCGTTTTTTTAAAATAATTTCGCACAGAAAAACAAATAAAAGAAATACTAAATGGACTCCAAAAATCCCGAAATAAATTTTCCCCGACTTATAAAATCAAGCCGGACAAGATGAACATATATTTGGGGCCTAAATTCAATTTTGAAAAATGTGTATTTTCCTAATCAAATAAAATCCAAATAAAATCCAAATAAAATCAAATATTTGATTTTAATATTTTCCTCCAATATTTCATTATTTGTGGAGATGTCATTTTATCCCCTCTCATATATTTTGATATGAAATATTTTCGGAGAGAAAAATAATTAAAACAAATGATTCTATTTTCAAAATTTGAGAAAATCCAAAATATGAAAATAACGAAATCCCCAACTCTCTCCGTGGGTCCTCGAGTTGCGTAGAATTTCTAGGAACGCAGAACAAAATGCAATAAAATATGTTATGCATGATGATCTAATGTATAACATTCGAAATTGAAAATTTGGGATGTTACAAACCTACCCCCCTTAAGATGAATCTCGCCCTCGAGATTCGGGTTGGCTAGAAAATAGGTGAGAGTGGTCCTTCCGTAGATCTTCCTCTCACTCCCAGGTGGCTTCATCCTCGGTATGGTGACTCCACAGAACTTTACAAAACTTGATAACCTTGCTGCGGGTGACTCGGCTAGAATATTCGAGAATCTTAACTGGTTTCTCCTCGTAGGTCAAATTACTATCCAACTGAATCGATTCCAGGGGCACTGTATCTTTCAGTGGTATCTTAGTCATCTCCGCGTGGCACTTCTTCAACTAGGATACGTGGAACACATCGTGAACTCCCGACAATCCTTTGGGCAATTCCAACTTGTAAGCAACTTCTCCCATACGCTCCAAAACTTTGTATGGTCGTACAAAACGTGGCGCTAACTTTCCCTTAACTCCAAAGCGCTTCACTCCTCGAAGTGGTGATACTCGAAGATAAACTCTATCTCCGACTTCGTAAACTGTCTCCTTGCGTTTAAAACCCGCATAACTCTTCTTCCTGGACTGGGCTACCTTGAGCCTATCGCGAATCAACTTCACCTTCTGTTCAGACTCTTTAATCAAATCTGGTCCAAACAACTGACGGTCTCCAACTTCGTCCCACAACAACGGTGTCCTGCACCTCCTTCCGTACAGAGCTTCGAAAGGGGCCATCTTCAAACTGGATTGGTAGCTATTGTTGTAAGAAAACTCTGCATATGGCAAATTGTCGTCCCAACTGGATCCATAATCTAGCGCACAAGCTTTCAGCATGTCCTCCAAAATCTGATTGACTCTCTCGGTCTGTTCGTCTGTCTGTGGATGAAAAGCGGTACTGAACTCTACCCTGGTACCCAAAGTTTCGTGCAACTGATTCCAAAACTTTGAAGTAAACTGGGTTCCTCTACCTGATACAATGGTCCTCGGAACTCCATGCAGACATACGATCCTGGTCATGTATATCTTTGCCAACTTAGCACTAGTATAAGTGGTCTTTACTGGGATGAAATGAGCTACCTTCATCAAACGATCAACTACAACCCATATCGAGTCATAGCCTGAACGAGTCCTGGGCAATCCCGTGATAAAATCCATGCCTAGCTTATCCCACTTCCATTCGGGTATCAGCAATGGTTGTAGCAATCCTGCTGGCTTCTAATGCTCTGCCTTCACTCTCTGACATACATCACAAACTGCTACATACTCCGCAATATCCTTCTTCATTCCGGTCCACCAGAAACTGTCCTTCAAATCCAGATACATCTTGGTATTTCCTGGGTGAATCGAATATGGTGAATCATGGGCCTCTTGTAAAATCAACTTCCTAATCTCCGGATCATTGGGCACATAAACGCGGTCCTCAAACCATAAGGTATCTTGCTCATCCTCACGAAATCCCTTGGATTTTCCTTTACTCAACCTTTCATTTATCTCAACAATCTCCTTGTCTGTCTTCTGAGCTTCTCTGATCGTATCCATCAAAGTAGACTGAATCTCGAATGCTGCTACATAGCCTCTCGGAACTATTCCAAACATAGTTCGCGAAGATCATCTTCTAACTCCTTGGGTAACTCTCCAGTCATGAGTGTGTTGACATGGCTCTTGCGGCTCAACGCATCAACTACTACATTAGCCTTCCCTGGGTGATAATGCAATCTCATATCATAATCCTTAATGAGCTCCAACCATCTCCTTTGCCTGAGATTCAACTCCTTCTGTGTGAAAATGTACTTCCAACTCTTGTGATCCGTGTACACCTCACAATGGTTTCCGATGAGAAAATGTCTCCATGTCTTCAACGCATGCACTACGGCTGCTAGCTCCAAATCATGTGTAGCATAATTCAACTCATGGGGTTTAAGCTGTCGTGAGGCATATGAAACAACTCTTCCCTCCTGCATTAGCACTGCTCCAAGTCCTCGACGAGAAGCGTCGCAATATACTTCATAATCCTTGCGTTGATCTGGCAAAATCAACACTAGCGCTGTAACCAAACGTTTCTTCAACTCCTGGAAACTAGCCTCACATTCCTCGGTCCAATTGAATTTGGTGTCTTTCTTCAACAACTCCGTCATAGGCTTTGCAATCTTTGAGAAATTCTCAATGAATCTCCGGTAGTATCCTGCGAGTCCAAGAAAACTCCGGATTTCTCCAACTGTCGTGGGTGCTTCCCAATTTGTCACAGTGTTAACCTTGGTGCGATCAACTGCTATTCCTTCTACGGAAATAACATGTCCAAGGAATCCAACTTCCTTTAACCAAAACTCGCACTTGCTGAACTTGGCATATAACTGATGTTCTCTGAGCTTTCCAAGTACCAAACGCAAATGCTCCTTATGCTCTTCTTCATTCTTCGAATAGACCAGAATATCATCAATGAACACTACGACGAACTAATCCAAAAACTCCATAAACACTTTGTTCATCATGTTCATAAAATAGGCGGGTGCGTTAGTCAGGCCAAATGACATAACGGTGTACTCATATAGCCCTTACCTTGTCGTAAAAGCTGTCTTGGGTATATCCTGCTCTCGAATCTTCAACTGGTGGTATCCTGATCGCAAATCAATCTTGGAAAATACTTTAGCTCCTTGTAGTCGTTTAAACAAATAATTGATCATCGGCAGTGGGTACTTGTTCTTGATGGTTACTTCATTCAAACCACGATAATCAACAACCATCCTTAACGATCCACCTTTCTTCTCCACTAGAAGTACTATTGATCCTCAAGGTGACGAACTTGGGCGAATATATCCTTCATCCAGTAACTCCTTAATCTGCTTCTTAATTTCCTCCAAATCCTTAGCGGGCATCCTATACGGTCTCTTAGATATTGGCCCTATGCCTGGCAAAAGCTCAATCAAAAACTCAATGTCTCTATCCGGTGGCATGCCTGCCAACTCCTCTGGAAATACGTCAAGGAAATCCTTCACCAATGGCACTTCCTCCTGTACAACTCCTGATAAGGAATTCACTTGAGTCCTCTTCGGCACATGACGGGATACATACTTAATCCTTCTTCCTTCTGGGGTAGTAAGCAGGATTGTCTTACTGGCGCAATCGATGTTTCCTCCATACATCGATAGCCAATCCATTCCCAAAATCACATCCAAACCTTGCGACTCCAAAACTATTAGGTCTGAGGGGAAAACATGCCCACCTATGGCCAATGGCATCTAAAAACATCCTTGGCTTGCCATATACTCTGCTCCTAGCGAGGTTACTAACATAGGTGTTCTAAGAACTTTGGTGGGCAACTTAAACTTATCCACAAATCCCCTTGATATGTATGAATGCGATGCACCAGTATCAAAAAGAACGATTGCAGTAATTGACTTAACCAAAAACTTACCTATTACTGCATCGGGCTGTGCTTCAACCTCCTCCACATTCACGTGGTTCACATGTCCTTTGTTGAAAGGGTTGGGCTTCTTCCCAGAGCTTCCATTGACATTTCCATTCTTAGCTTCGGGACATTCATTTGCATAATGTCCAGTCTTTTGGCATTTGTAGCAAGTGACTTGGCTTAGATCCCTCTTGGCTGGGGTCGATGGGTTGGTACGGTTCTGTCCGTTGCTTCCTCCATTCCCATTACCATTCTTGGGTCTACTATGGTTGTGCGAACCTCCTCATCCATGGGTATGCTGAAAAGGTCCTCCCGAATTTGGGGTAAAACATGGCTTCTGATGAGCTCCAGAATTGTACTTCCCTTGTCCATACTTCCTCTTGCGGCTTTCAATCTGCTGCTGCTTCCCTTCAATCATGAGAGCTCTATCTACCAACTCCTGGTAGTTGTTGAAGGTTGCTACCATCAACTGCATGCTCAGCTCATCATTCAATCCTTCCAGAAACTTCTCCTGCTTGGCTGCATCGATAGCAACGTCATCTGGGGCATAACGTGCTAGTTTACTAAAGTCATCCACATACTGGCCTACGGTGCGTCCTCCTTGGCGTAAGTTGCGAAACTCACGCTTCTTCATGGCCATAGCTCCTGCTGAAACATGGGCAGTATGGAAAGCTTGCTGAAACTGGTCCCATGTGACAGTGTCAATAGGGTGTGTGGCTGTGTAATTCTCCCACCATGATGCTGCGGGTCCCTCAAGCTGATGTGCGGCAAAACACACTCTCTCCGCATCTGTGCATCCTGCAGTGGTCAGCTCCCTTCCAAGCTTGCGGAGCCAATCATCTGCCACAATCGGCTCGGTGCTGTTGGAGAACACCGGCGGATTCAGCTTAAGAAAACGGGCTAAGTGGTCCACAGGTGGTGGTGGTGGTGGGTTGTTGTTGTTGTTCCCCTGGTTCTGAACGAGCACTTGCATCAGGGCATTCTGCTGCCGAATCAACTGAGTGATCTCCGATGGGAAAAAAATCCGCTGTCGCGTCTTGGAGGCATCTGATGGGTTTTTAGAAAAGATGAGAAAATATAATAGAATGAGGTCTAGAGGGAAAACACTATCCATATGCACATGAGACAAACACAATCATATCACTCCAATCAATTCAAACAAGGCATACAATCGATCTAACTATCGTTACAAAGTGCTTGGACTATACTATATACATGGTGGAATACTACTACTAATTTGGTGGTCTACTAGAAAAATTGCTCAGTCGAAGACTCCATGATATCTGCTCCGGCTTCATCCTCCCAATCATCCTCACTAGGGTCCGAGTCGGTGTCGTCTATGATGATGTAGTTCTCCGGGCAAGTAGAATCGTCATCTTCTCCTCATGGTGCTGGGTCTCCCATGAATACTCCTAGCTTCTATGTCAGGTCGCCGTTCTTCCTCACTAGTGCGACGATTTCCTCCATATAATCCTCGCGTGTAGCCTTGAGTTCTTCTTCCAGTTCCATGATCCTAGTCTTTGCCTTCTTTAGATCTATCATGTCTGTGCACATCTGGTTTTCCTGGCGACGAATGTGCTGGTTTAACTCCTGAATGAAAGCTGCAATAGATCTATCCTTCCTGGTGCTGATCATCTCCCATTGCTCGTGTCGGCGCCCACAAATCTGGTAGATAGTATCCTTGAGATCATTGTGGTACACTTCTCCAATGCGTCCCATGGTAATGTGAGCTGACATACTCTTTCCTAGACTCCAGGTTGGTGCATCAAAGGAAAACTCTATGGGTTCAGTGACTGGCGTGAATGTCCTTCCTGGAACTTGAACTTGAATCATCCAGCGCTCCTCTTCTAGTAGTGTGGCGTTGTAGGTTCCGGTGAAGCTTGGTATTCCGATGTTTAGGTACCTAGTAACTTCCTTCAAGTGTCGTCCAAAAGGTTTATCCTCATCTGGTTGCACGAACTTGTTCCTTGCAACCGCCATCCTAAAAGAGTGGAAGAAAGGAGAGGAGTCAGAAATGAGAAGAGAGTAGTGATCTAGGGCTTTAGCTTAGTAGTCGTTTCCTACAGTCAGCGTGTGCTCTGATACCATCTTTGTAGCGACCAGACCTCAAATAGTCTAGTCTCTGTGCATCAGTGTCATCCCTGGATTGGTAATGCTGACACGCACAGTACTTGAAGGATTTATAACAGAGTAGCAATCACACACTTATTACATCGAATAGTCTCAAGAGAGAACTTAATACAATAAATATGGCTTAAGGCCATTTCAAACGATAACAGCGGAAGGATTGGAAGATAAAGTGAGTCCATCAACTCCAACGGCATCACTGAGTATAAGAACACGACCTAAGGCTCCTTAATCGTCGTCTGAAAAGTCTGCAACATGATACGTTGCAGCCCGAAAACGGGTCAGCACATGGAATTGCTGGCAATGTAACACATAGAGAGTAATGAACAGAATAATGCTATCACTACATGCATATTTGGCTGGTGGAAAGCTCTATGGTTACAGTTTTGCGAAAAGCCAATTTTCCCTACTGCAAAGGAATATATTTTTATTTAACTACAAAGTTGGTTGAAAAAATATTGAGAAGGTAAACCCCCTCTGAATCCCAATTAAAAGTAATCATTAACAACCCAACAAAATTAGTTAAGTATAAGATGATGAGATTCACATGATAATCCAAGAACTAGATACTCAAGATGTCCATAACCAGGGACACGGCTAACCATGATTAGATTGTACACTCTGCAGACGTTTGTGCACTTTTCCCCACAAGACTCGATCTACTCCATTGGATTTCTTGCACTACATGGTGTTTGAGAAACGGATGACCGAGACACAGTCTTTCAGAAGCGTTACCATCTTACGATGGGTAGACAGTTACACCTACTTTCCCCTACATCTGCTAGTCTACCACTGTAAGAGATCACACGACTTAATCAACTATGCTAGAGCCCATAATAGCATGTGGCTGCACACGGAAGTTTCTAGCATGAATAATCTCATGATCCCTTTGAGCCTAGGTGGCGGTCCATAAAAAAAAGGGCAATCACTAGAATACCCAGGTGCCTCAATCCACCCAGATGTGTGTTTAAGTTGCCACCTTAAGTAAACCATTAACTAACAATCTCACATCTGTCATGGATACACTCACCCAATCCACGTCTACTAGCATACCATAGCAATAAGCATACGTAGAAGTAACTCCCAAAGGTTGATAATAAAACAGGTAATAGGTACTACCTCATCTACTTCCCGATACCCACAATTTAATTAGATCCTAATCATGCAATTGTTTGAGGATTGATCTAATGCAATAAAACTGGGTATGAAAAGAGGTATGATCAAAGTGTTACTTGCCTTGCTGATGATCCGTGAAACCTAGAGATTCGAAGTAGCACGCTGCGCACACCGGGTACTCTATCGCAAACAAACAAGCATACAATAAGCACTCATCTAATGCATAGGTAAAACTCAAATAAAAGATCTAACCAGAAAGTTCAACTTAAGAACTCCGGTTTGCAAGAAGAATCAAATCAAACGAAGCAACGGAAGTCAAACGGCGAAAGAAACAATCTTTGTTTACTAATCTGGACCTAAGTCAAATTTTACAGTAGAAAAAACTTGTTTGAGTTGGTTAAATGGAAAGAGGCTTTTGAGATGAAACTCTAGGCGCTTGAATCGCCTGATTCCGATAAACGAGCGAAAAGTTATACTAGAACGAAAAACAGATCGGAAACCGCGATCAGAAATAATCGGGGAAAATCCGAGAAAAAGAAAACGGACGAACAGGCTAACGAACGAACGTTCGCTGTCTGTGGAAAAAAAAACAAAAACCGTTCGTTAAAAAGAACGAACGAGTGTTCGCTAAATAAACTAAACAAAAAAACAGATCTAGGTTTTTTTTAAAACCGAACGAAAAACCGGATGGAAAACCGAACGGTTTTCTCGAGGAAAACCACCGGCGGCGGGGCGGTGGTCAACCTCGGCGGGGCGACGGGCGGCTCCGGTGGGGCTGCGGGGCTCCGGCGTCGGGCGGTGGGACGGCGGGCGGCGGCTGCTCGGGCGACGGCGTCGGGCGGCGGCGGAAGCGGCGGATCGGGCTAGTGTTAGGGTTTTCGGCGGCGGGGGCGACTTGGGCTGACGGGGCCTCGGGGGCGCGCCTTATAAAGACCTGGCCGGGCGGAGTCCTGGCCGAATATGGCCCAAGGTCGGTTCTCGTTTTTTTAAATAATTTCACGCAGACAAACAAATAAAAGAAATACTAAACGGACTCCAAAAATCCCGAAATAAATTTTCCCCGACTTCTAGAATCATGCCGGACAAGATGAATATTTATTTGGGGCCTAAATGTAATTTTGAAAAACGCGTATTTTTCCTAATTCAAATAATAATCAAATAAAATCCAAATAAAATAAAATATTTGTTTTTAATATTTTCCTCCAATAATTCATTATTTGTGGAGAAGTCATTTTATCCCCTCCCATATATTTTGATATGAAATATTTTCGGAGAGAAAAAAATTAAAACAAATGATCCTATTTTCAAAATTTGAGAAAACCCAAAATATGAAAATAACGAAATCCCCAACTCTCTCCATGGGTCCTCGAGTTGCGTAGAATTTCAAGGATCGCAAAACAAAATGCAATAAAATATGTTATGCATGATGATCTAATGTATAACATTTCAAATTTGGGATGTTACACCTTCCCCGAGGGCCACGAAATTCCCCCTCTTCCTCCATATACACAGCCCTTAGGGCACCGTTTAGACTTTGGGTTTTGTTTAGATTAAAAGTTCGCCATAGCAGCAACTTCACATACTTCGTTTGTGTTCAACGACTAGACAAAGGCATCACAGAACCCCACCTTCATTAATAAAGCTTTCCTCTTTTATTCGCAATATCCAGATTGCAATCTCAGTTTCTTGCTTGTTCTTCGTTTGCTCGTAGGAAATAGACCCTCGTGGTCAGGTTGATCGTGCTACGGCGTGGTCAGTAACCTCTCGGAAGTCGGTTTAGCGATTGCTAAGGCGCGACGTCTTCGCACGTTCGTAGTCGGATCGTCAAAGTGGACTCCCACAGAAAACGATTGCTATCTCATCGAAACATCGGGACACCTTCGCCTCTATCAAGTGGTATCAGATTTCCAGGTTGCTCGTTGAGATTTTCCAGTTTTTCGTAGTTTAGATCGAGTTTGTCCTTCATACCTACAGTCCACGAAAAAACCACAAAAAATTAGGGTTAGTTCATCATATCTGAACCAGTCTGAGCCTTTGCATAGTCTTTTCAGTATTTTGCTTTGTTGAATTTGCGGTTGCATCATCGTGTCTAGTTGCTGGTCTTAGAGTCTAGTCTTTTAGAGTTCCGAGTTCTGGTCATAAGTTGTCACGCCACCGCCGCACCATCACCAATCCGTATCCATATACCACCACCAATCTGTATCCATATACCACCACCGCTGCCATATCCTACCACCATATATCCACCACCAATCCGAGTTACTTTCATATTAGGTTTGTTTTCGAGGTCCGTCTAATTTCTGATTCATGTTTCCTTGCCTGAGTAGGTCTCGGAAAATGAAAAAAAATTACCAACCGAAAATATTTTTCCCTATCCTATTTTAGGCTTTTCTGAGTCTTTTGAGCCACGTGCCATCATAGTATTTTTTGTCGCACTTTTTCGTCATCGCTACCCTGATTTCCGAAAAAAATTCATGCCCATCCTCTCAGTTTGACCTGGGAAGAGTTTTGAGACACTCGCAATTATAGTGATTTTTCGCAAAAAAAAGAAAGCGCTAAAAAAGGAGCGAAAAAAATTCCAGAGTGTGCTTTTCCCTCCGTGCAACGCTGTGATTTTGTTAGTGTTCTAGGCTCGCGTAGCACGGTCTAGCCTAGGACCAGCACATTACCGTCGTTGAGCGTTTATTCAACTTTGCATCTCTGAATTGATTATTGTTGACCCTTTTTGCTACCATATTATAAGCCTTACCAGCTCCACATACATCTACATCGTGCGTTTGACTCTCCCTGGTAATCGCTCTATCCAAGCTTTGAGAGTTTTGACTACATCAGTTGCCGATCACCGCCTGCTGCTGGGTAAGAACTGGTAAGAATTTGAGATTTGCTTGACGGATTTGTGACACCCACCACCACCACCACTTGTTAGTACTCTATAGGATCATATTCTTGTGTGTTCTATTGCTGCTAACCATGCCGGGATCACAAGCCGACGAGATTGACTGGGAGAACTTAACGAACAAGGAGCTTCATGATAAGTTTTCAGCAAATGATGACTGAACAGGTGCAAGATGTGCTGAACAATTTTGAAGAGGCCATGGAGAAGATCATTGGCCTTGAGAAGACGTTCGAAACAAAGCTGGATAACAGATTTAATGAACTGCTTGCGCGTCTTCCACCACCGGCTGCACCTGCCGCACGTCTGCAACAACAACAACAACAACAACAACAACAACAACAATGACTACCTCCACGTCGCGAAACAGCCCTCCGCCGAGCGAGCCGTGTCCTTCTTCAGCCTGGCCAAACTGTTGGTGTTGTTGTTGATACTTCTGTGGCTCCTGCTGCTGATGAGGCGGAGGATGATTATGTGGGAGATTACGAGGATCAGGTTGATCAAAATTAGAACTATGTGCAACCACCAGCACCACAACTACCAGGTCGTCCACATGCAAATAATCACAATGGTAGGGCTCTCCCTCAGGTATGAGATCATGACCATCTTCCTAAACTGAAATTGAATATTCCACCATTTGATGGTAGATATGTTCCTGATATATATCTTACTTGGGAGTTAGAAACCGAACAACGTTTTACATGTTTAGAATATCCCGAGGAGAGACGTGTTGCTGCTGCACTTTGTGCTTTCACTAGTTTTGCTTGTGTGTGGTGGTCTGAACATCGTAGATTATATTCGAATAATATTCCAACTACTTGGGCTGCTTTGAAAACTGCTATGCGTACTCGTTGGGTTCCACCATATTATCAACGTGACTTACTTCAAAAATTGCAGCGTTTAAGACAAGGAAAATTTTTTGTAGAGGAATATTATCAGGAATTACAAACTGGCATGATTAGATGTGGTATTGTTGAGGATAATGAAGCTATGCTTGCACATTTTATGGGTGGATTAAATAGAGAGATTCAGACCATTCTAGAGTATAAGGATTATAATAATATCACTCGTTTATTCCATCTTGCTTGTAAAGCTGAACGTGAAGTGCAGGATCTACAGGCATTGGCGTGAACTAACTTTTCTGCAGGTTGACCTTCATCATGGACACCACGTGCATCCTCTACTTCCACTGCACCATCACCTCCATCAGGTGCCACCTCCAATCGTGATACAAGAAAGCAGGCACAACCACCACTATCTGCCAAGAGCACACCTGCCGGGCCTGCACAGAGCTCTTCTTCTTCCATGGCATCAACAGGCCACACAAGTGATATCATTTGTCATTGTTGTAAGGGAAGAGGTCATTATACGAGAGAATGTAAATCTCAGCGTGTGATGATTGCTACCGAGGATGGTGGGTATGAGTCCGCTAGTGAGTATGATGAGGAGACTTTGGCTCTTATTACACGTGAAGAACACGGTGGAGATGATTCTGATCATGAGACGCAATACATGCCTCCTGAAGATGCTGACAAATATGAATGTTTAGTTTCTCAACGTGTTTTGAGTGTGCAGATTACACAAGCTGAGCAAAATCAGAGGCATAATTTGTTCCATACAAAGGGAGTTGTGAAGGAACGTTCTATTCGCGTCATCATAGCTGGAGGTAGCTGCAACAACTTGGCTAGCATGGAGATGGTGGAGAAGCTATCTCTCACCACAAGGCCACATCCACATCCTTACTACATCCAATGGTTCAACAACAGCGCCAAGGTTAAGGTAACACGTACTGTCCTTGTGCATTTTAGTATCTCTACATATGCTGATTATGTTGATTGTGATGTGGTACTTATGCAAGCATGTTCCTTATTACTTGGTAGACCATGGCAATTTGATAAAAATTATGTACACCATGGTAGAAACAATCAGTATACTCTTGTTCATAAGGATACAAATATTACTTTGCTTCCTATGACTCCTGATTCCATTTTGAAAGATGATATTCATAGAGCTAATAAAGCAAAACAGGAGAAAAATAAGAGTGAAAATCAGATTGTGGCAAAAGAATTGGATGTAATAAGGTCGCCGTTCTTCCCCACTAGTGCGACGATTTCCTCCATATAATCCTCGCGTGTAGCCTTGAGTTCGTCTTCCAGTTCCATGATCCTAGTCTTTTCCTTCTTTAGATCTATCATGTCTGCGCACATCTGGTTTTCCTGGCGACGAATGTGCTGGTTTAACTCCTGAATGAAAGCTGCAATAGATCTATCCTTCCTGGTGCTGATCATCTCCCATTGCTCGTGTCGGCGCCCACAAATCTGGTAGATAGTATCCTTGAGATCATTGTGGTACACTTCTCCAATGCGTCCCATGGTAATGTGAGCTGACATACTCTTTCCTAGACTCCAGGTTGGTGCATCAAAGGAAAACTCTATGGGTTCAGTGACTGGCGTAAACGTCCTTCCTGGAACTTGAACTTGAATCATCCAGCGCTCCTCTTCTGGTAGTGTGGCGTTGTAGGTTCCGGTGAAGCTTGGTATTCCGATGTTTAGGTACCTAGTAACTTCCTTCAAGTGTCGTCCAAAAGGTGTATCCTCATCTGGTTGCGCGAACTTGTTCCTTGCATCCGCCATCCTAAAAGAGTGGAAGAAAGGAGAGGAGTCAGAAATGAGAAGAGAGTAGTGATCTAGGGCTTTAGCTTAGTAGTCGTGTCCTACAGTTAGCGTGTGCTCTGATACCATCTTTGTAGCGACCAGACCTCAAATAGTCTAGTCTCTGTGCATCAGTGTCATCCCTGGATCGGTAATGCTGACACGCACAGTACTTCAAGGATTTATAACAGAGTAGCAATCACACACTTATTACATTGAATAGTCTCAAGAGAGAACTTAAGACAAGAAATATGGCTTAGGGCCATTTAATACGATAACAACGGAAGGATTGGAAGATAAAGTGAGTCCATCAACTCCAACGGCATCACTGAGTATAAGAACACGACCTAAGGCTCCTTAATCGTCATCTGAAAAAGTCTGCAACATGATACGTTGCAGCCCAAAAACGGGTCAGCACATGGAATATGCTGGCAATGTAACACATAGAGAGTAATGAACATAATAATGCTATCACTACATGCATATTTGGCTGGTGGAAAGCTCTATGGTTACAATTTTGCGAAAGCCAATTTTTCCCTACTGCAAAGGAATATATTTTTATTGAACTACAAAGTTGGTTGAAAAAATATTGAGAAGGTAAACCCCCTCTAAATCCCAATTAAAAGTAATCATTAACACCCCAACAAAATTAGTTAAGTATAAGATGAAGAGATTCACATGATAATCCAAGAACTAGATACTCAAGATGTCATTCACCGGGGACACGGCTAACCATGATTAGATTGTACACTCTACAGAGGTTTGTGCACTTTTCCCCACAAGACTCGATCTCCTCCATTGGATTTCTCGCACTACATGGTGTTCGAGAAACGGATGACCGAGACACAGTCTTTCAGAAGCGTTACCACCTTACGATGGGTAGACAGTTACACCTACTTTCCCCTACATCTGCTAGTCTACCACTGTAAGAGTTCACACGACTTAATCAACTATGCTAGAGCCCATAATAGCATGTGGCTGCACACGGAAGTTTCTAGCATGAATAATCTCATGATCCCTTTGAGCCTGGGTGGCGGTCCATAAAAAAAAGGGCAATCACTAGAATACCCAGGTGCCTCAATCCACCCAGATGTGTGTTTAAGTTGCCACCTTAAGTAAACCATTAACTAACAATCTCACATCTGTCATGGATACACTCACCCAATCCACGTCTACTAGCATACCATAGCAATAAGCATACGTAGAAGTAAC
The DNA here is from genome assembly GCF_002575655.3 of Aegilops tauschii subsp. strangulata. Lineage (NCBI taxonomy): Eukaryota > Viridiplantae > Streptophyta > Magnoliopsida > Poales > Poaceae > Aegilops > Aegilops tauschii. Next base: position 364,050,626 of record NC_053041.3, on the reverse strand, counting down.
TCCCAAAGGTTGATAATAAAACAGGTAATAGGTACTACCTCATCTACTTCCCGATACCCACAATTTAATTAGATCCTAATCATGCAATTGTTTGAGGATTGATCTAATGCAATAAAACTGGGTATGAAAAGAGGTATGATCAAAGTGTTACTTGCCTTGCTGATGATCCGTGAAACCTAGAGATTCGAAGTAGCACGCTGCGCACTCCGGGTACTCTATCGCAAACAAACAAGCATACAATAAGCACTCATCTAATGCATAGGTAAAACTCAAATAAAAGATCTAACCAGAAAGTTCAACTTAAGAACTCCAGTTTGCAAAAAGAATCAAATCAAACGAAGCAACGGAAGTCAAACGGCGAAAGAAACAATCTTTGTTTACTAATCTGGACCTAAGTCAAATTTTACAGTAGCAAAAACTTGTTTGAGTTGGTTAAATGGAAAGAGGCTTTTGAGACGAAACTCGGCGCTTGAATCGCCTCATTCCGATAAACGAGCGAAAAGTTATACTAGAACGAAAAACAGATTGAAAATCGCGATCAGAAATAATCGCGGAAAATCCGAGAAAAAGAAACGGACGAACAGGCTAAGGAACGAACGTTCGCTGTCTGTGAAAAAAAAACAAAAACCGTTCGTTAAAATGAACGAACGAGTGTTCGCTAAATAAACTATCTAGGTTTTTTTTAAACCGAACAAAAAACCGGACGGAAAACCGAACGGTTTTCTCGAGGAAAACCACCGGCGGCGGGGCGGTGGTCAACCTCGGCGGGGCGACGGGCGGCTCCGGTGGGGCGGCGGGGTCGGCGGCGGGTCGGCGGCGGGGCTCCGGCGTCGGGCGGTGGGACGGCGGGCGCGGCGGCTCGGGCGACGGCGTCGGGCGGCGGCGGCAGCGGCGGATCGGGCTAGTGATAGGGTTTTCGGCGGCGGGGGCGCGCCTTATAAAGACCTGGCCGGGCGGAGTCCTGGCCAAATATGGCCGAAGGTCGGTTTGCGTTTTTTAAAATAATTTCATGCATAAAAACAAATAAAAGAAATACTAAACGGACTCCAAAAATCCCGAAATAAATTTTCCCCGACTTCTAGAATCAAGCCGGACAAGATGAACATTTATTTGGGGCCTAAATGCAATTTTGAAAAACGCGTATTTTTCCTAATTCAAATAATAATCAAATAAAATCAAATATTTGTTTTTAATATTTTCCTACAATAATTCATTATTTGTGGAGAAGTCATTTTATCGCCTCCTATATATTTTGATATGAAATATTTTCGGAGAGAAAAAAATTAAAACAAATGATCCTATTTTCAAAATTTGAGAAACCCAAAATATGAAAATAACGAAGTCCCCAACTCTCTCCATGGGTCCTCGAGTTGCGTAGAATTTCAAGGATCGCAAAACAAAATGCAATAAAATATGTTATGCATGATGATCTAGTGTATAACATTCCAAATTGAAAATTTGGGATGTTACACCTTCCCCGAGGGCCACGAAATTCCCCCTCTTCCTCCATATACACAGCCCTTAGGGCACCGTTTAGACTTTGGGTTTTGTTTAGATTAAAAGTTCACCATAGCTGCAACTTCGCGTACTTCATTTGTGTTCAACGACCAGACAAAGGCATCACAGAACCCGGCCTTCATTAATAAAGCATTCCTCTTTTATTCGCAATATCCAGATTGCAATCTCAGTTTCTTGCTTGTTCTTCGTTTGCTCGCAGGTAATAGACCCTCGTGGTCAGGTTGATCGTGCTCCGGCGTGGTCAGTAACCTCTCGGAAGTTGGTTTAGCGATTGCTAAGGCGCGACGTCTTCGCACGTTCGTAGTCGGATCGTCAAAGTGGACTCCCACAGAAAATGATTGCTATCTCATCGAAACATCGGGACACCGTCGCCTCTATCAAGTGGTATCAGATTTCCAGGTTGCTCGTTGAGATTTTCCAGTTTTTCGTAGTTTAGATCGAGTCTGTCCTTCATACCTACAGTCCACGAAAAAGCCACAAAAAATTTAGGGTTAGTTCATCATATCTGAACCAGTCTGAGCCTTTGCATAGTCTTTTCAGTAATTTGCGGTTGCATCGTCGTGTCTAGTTGCTGGTCTTAGAGTCTAGTCTTTTAGAGTTTCGAGTTCTGGTCATAAGTTGTCACGCCGCCGCCACACCATCACCAATCCGTATCCAAATACCACCACCAATCTGTATCCATATACCACCACCGCTGCCATATCCTACCACCATATATCCACCACCAATCCGAGTTACTTTCATATTAGGTTTGTTTTTTAGGTCCGTCTAATTTCTGATTCGTGTTTCCTTCCCTGAGTAGGTCTTGGAAAAAGAAAAAAAATTACCAACCGAAAATATTTTTCCCTATCCTATTTTTAGGATTTTCTGAGTCTTTTGAGCCACGTGCCATCATAGTGATTTTTTGTCGCACTTTTTCGTCATCGCTACCCTGATTTCCGAAAAAATATCATGCCCATCCTGTCAGTTTGACCTGGGAAGAGTTTTGAGACACTCGCCATTATAGTGATTTTTCGCAAAAAAAAGAAAGCGCAAAAGAAAGAGATCTAAAAAAAGGAGCGAAAAAAAATTCCAGAGTGTGCTTTTCCCTCCGTGCAGCGCTGTGATTTTGTTAGTGTTCTAGGCTCGCGTCTCTACCACGGTCTAGCCTAGGACCAGCACAGTACCGTTGTTGAGCGTTTATTCAACTTTGCATCTCTGAATTGATTATTGCTGACCCTTTTTGCTACCACATTATAAGCCTTACCAGCTCCACATACATCTACATCGTGCGTTTGACTCTCCCTGGTAATCGCTCTATCCAAGCTTTGAGAGTTTTGACTACATCGGTTGCCGATCACCGCCTGGTGCTGGGTAAGAACTGGTAAGAATTTGAGATTTGCTTGACGGATTTGTGACACCCACCACCACCACCACTTGTTAGTAGTCTATAGGATCATATTCTTGTGTGTTTCTATTGCTGCTAACCATGCCGGGATCACAAGCCGACGAGATTGACTGGGAGAACTTAACGAACAAGGAGCTTCATGATAAGTTTTCAGCAAATGATGACTGAACAGGTGCAAGATGTGCTGAACAATTTTGAAGAGGCCATGGAGAAGATCATTGGCCTTGAGAAGACGTTTGAAACAAAGCTCGATAACAGATTTAATGAACTGCTTGCGCGTCTTCCACCACCGGCTGCACCTGCCGCACCTCTGCAACAACAACAACAACAACAACAACAACAACAACAACAACAACAACAACGACTACCTCCACGTCGCGAAACAGCCCTCCGCCGAGCGAGCCGTGTCCTTCTTCAGCCTGGCCAAACTGTTGGTGCTGTTGTTGATACTTCTGTGGCTCCTGCTGCTGATGAGGTGGAGGATGATTATGTGGGAGATTACGAGGATCAGGTTGATCAAAATTAGAACTACGTGCAACCACCAGCACCACAACCGCCAGGTCGTCCACATGCAAATAATCACAATGGTAGGGCTCTCCCTCAGGTATGAGATCATGACCATCTTCCTAAACTGAAATTGAATATTCCACCATTTGATGGTAGATATGTTCCTGATATATATCTTACTTGGGAGTTAGAAACCGAACAACGTTTTATATGTTTAGAATATCCCGAGGAGAGACGTGTTGCTGCTGCACTTTGTGCTTTCACTAGTTTTGCTTGTGTGTGGTGGTCTGAACATCGTAGATTATATCCGAATAATATTCCAACTACTTGGGCTGCTTTGAAAACTGCTATGCATACTCGTTGGGTTCCACCATATTATCAACGTGAATTACTTCAAAAATTGCAGCGTTTAAGACAAGGAAAAAATTCTGTAGTGGAATATTATCAGGAATTACAAACTTGCATGATTAGATGTGGTATTTTTGAGGATAATGAAGCTATGCTTGCACGTTTTATGGGTGGATTAAATAGAGAGATTCAGACCATTCTAGAGTATAAGGATAATAATAATATCACTCGTTTATTCCATCTTGCTTGTAAAGCTGAACGTGAAGTGCAGGATCGACAGGCATTGGCGTGAACTAACTTTTCTGCAGGTCGACCTTCATCATGGACACCACGTGCATCCTCTACTTCCACTGCACCATCACCTCCATCAGGTGCCACCTCCAATCGTGATACAAGAAAGCAGGCACAACCACCACTATCTACCAAGAGCACACCTGCCCGGCCTGCACAGAGAGCTCTTCTTCTTCCATGGCATCAACAGGCCACACAAGTGATATCATTTGTCATTGTTGTAAGGGAAGATGTCATTATGCGAGAGAATTTAAATCTCAGCGTGTGATGATTGCTACCGAGGATGGTGGGTATGAGTCCGCTAATGAGTATGATGAGGAGACTTTGGCTCTTATTACACGTGAAGAACACGGTGGAGATGATTCTGATCTTGAGACGCAATACATGCCTCCTGAAGATGCTGACGGATATGAATGTTTAGTTGCTCAACGTGTTTTGAGTGTGCAGATTACACAAGCTGAGCAAAATCAGAGGCATAATTTGTTCCATACAAAGGGAGTTGTGAAGGAACGTTCTATTCGCGTCATCATAGTTGGAGGGAGCTGCAACAACTTGGCTAGCATGGAGATGGTGGAGAAGCTATCTCTCACCACAAGGCCACATCCACATCCTTACTACATCCAATGGTTCAACAACAACGGAAAGGTTATGGTAACACGTACTGTCCGTGTGCATTTTAGTATCTCTACATATGCTGATTATGTTGATTGTGATGTGGTACCTATGCAAGCATGTTCCTTATTACTTGGTAGACCATGGCAATTTGATAAAAATTATGTACACCATGGTAGAAACAATCAGTATACTCTTGTTCATAAGGATACAAATATTAGTTTGCTTCCTATGACTCCTGATTCCATTTTGAAAGATGATATTCATAGAGCTAATAAAGCAAAACAGGAGAAAAATAACAGTGAAAATCAGATTGTGGCAAAAGAATTTGAGCAACAAATGAAGCCTAATAATAAACCATCTAGTGTTGCTTCTGAAATTAAATTGAAAAGTGCATGTTTACTTGCCACCAAATCCGATATTGATGAGCTAGTTTTTAGCAAATCTATTTGGTATGCTTATGTGTGCAAAGAGGCATTATTTTCATTCGAGGACGTGCCTTCCTCTTTGCCCCCTGCTATCACAAACATTTTGCAGGAGTTCGCTGACGTCTTTCCACAAGACGTGCCACCGGGATTACCACCTATTCGAGGGATTGAGCATCAAATTGACTTATTTCCCGGTGCATCGCTACCCAACCGTGCACCATACCGTACCAATCCAGACGAGACAAAGGAGATTATGCGTCAAGTACAGGAGCTGCTCGACAAAGGTTATATTCGTGAATCCCTTAGTCCTTGTGGTGTTCCTATTATTCTAGTGTCGAAAAAGGATGGTAGGTCACGTATGTGTGTTGATTGTAGAGGCATTAATAATATTACTATTCGTTATCGTCATCCTATTCCTAGGCTAGATTATATGCTTAATGAATTGAGTGGCTCTACAATATTCTCCAAAGTTGATTTGCGTAGTGGATACCATCAAATTCGTATGAAATTGGGAGATGAATGGAAAACAGCTTTTAAAACTAAGTTTGGTTTATATGAGTGGTTAGTCATGCCTTTTGGGTTAACTAATGCACCTACTACTTTCATGAGACTAATGAACGAAGGTTTACGTGCTTTCATTGGACGATTTGTGGTAGTCTATTTTGATGATATACTGATTTATAGCAAATCTATGGAAGAACATTTGGAACATTTACGTGCTGTTTTTATTGCTCTACGTGATGCACGTTTGTTTGGTAACCTTGGGAAGTGCACCTTTTGCACCGACCGAGTATCTTTTCTTGGCTATGTTGTTACTCCACAGGGAATTGAAGTTGATAAAGCCAAGATTGAAGCTATTGAGAGTTGGCCGCAGCCCGAAACGGTCACACAAGTGAGGAGTTTTCTTGGACTCGCTGGTTTCTATAGGCGTTTTGTGAGAGATTTTAGCACCATTGATGCACCTCTCAATGAGCTTACAAAGAAGGATGTGCCTTTTGTTTGGGGTACCACATAGGAAGAAGCCTTCACTGTATTGAAAGATAAGTTGACACATGCTTACTCCAGCTTCCTGATTTTAATAAGACTTTTGAGCTTGAATGTGATGCTAGTGGGATTGGATTAGGAGGTGTGTTATTACAAGATGGCAAACCTGTTGCATACTTTTCTGAAATATTGATTGGGCCTAGTCTGAATTATTCTACTTATGATAAAGAATTATATGCTCTTGTTCAGACTTTAGAAACATGGCAAAATTATTTATGGCCCAAAGAATTTGTTATACATTCTGATCATGAATCTTTGAAACATATTAAAAGTCAAGCTAAACTGAATCATAGACATGCTAAATGGGTTGAATTCATTGAGACTTTCCCTTATGTCATTAAACACAAGAAGGGTAAAGAAAATGTTATTGCTGATGCATTGTCCCATCGCTATACTATGATTTCCCAACTTGACTTCAAAATATTTGGTTTGGAGACCATCAAAGATCAATATGTGCATGATGCTGATTTTAAAGATGTAATGCAGAATTGTAAAGAAGGAAGAATGTGGAACAAGTTCATCATTAATGATGGATTTGTGTTCCGTGCTAACAAGCTATGCATTCCAGCTAGCTCTGTTCGTCTTTTGTTGTTGCAGGAGGCGCATGGAGGAGGATTAATGGGACACCTTCGCGTGAAGAAGACGGAGGACGTACTTGCTACACATTTCTTTTGGCAAAGATGAGACGGGATGTGGAGCGTTTTGTTGCTCGCTACACTACATGTCAAAAAGCTATGTCACGACTCAATCTCATGTTTTATATATGCCTTTTCCTGTACCTAGTGTTCCTTGGGAGGATATATCTATGGACTTTGTTTTAGGTTTACCTCGAACAAAGAAGGGGAGGGATAGCATATTTGTTGTCGTGGATAGATTCTCGAAAATGGCACACTTTATACCATGTCATAAAAGCAATGATGTTGTCAATGTTGCTGATTTGTTCTTTCGTGAAATTATTCGCTTGCATGGTGTGCCAAATACTATTGTTTTAGATCGTGATACTAAATTTCTTAGCCACTTTTGGAGATGTTTATGGGCTAAGTTAGGGACTAAACTGCTTTTTAGTGCTACATGTCATCCCCAAACTGATGGACAAACTGAAGTAGTCAATACAACATTGTCTACCATGCTTAGCGCTGTTTTGAAGAATAACAAGAAAATGTGGGAAGAATGCTTGCCTCATATTGAATTTTCTTATAATCGTTCATAGCATTCTACTACTAAGAGGATGATGGATTTCTAGATATAGGGTTTATTTGAATGTCTGGCCAAATGCTTACTTTCGTTATGCTTGTCCTGCAAAGCTGGATCTATGGTTCGGTTGCTTTGAATGTCTGTTCCGCCTCTGACCCGGCCCTTACCTCTTTCTTGACTCGGTTTTTCGCAGGGGCATCGAATTCTTTTACAAAAGAAACGCCAGTTTCAAAAGGAATGGCACCGAAAGGTGTCAGATGATGATTGAACTGAACTATCTGAATCTTCTTTTGAAATTGTGTATGGTTTCCTACCTCGTGCACCTATTGATTTGTTGCCTCTTCCATCTTCGGAGAAGGTTAATTTTGATGCTAAAAACATGCTGAATTGATTTTAAAAATGCATGAGTTAACTAAGGAAAACATTGGGCGTATGAATGCTAGATATAAACTTGCTGGAAATAAGGGTAGAAAACATGTTGTGTTTGCACCTGGAGATCTTGTTTGGTTACATTTGCGTAAGGATAGATTTCCTGATTTGCGCAAATCAAAGCTAATGCCACGTGCTGACGGTCCTTTTAAGGTGTTAGAGAAAATAAATGATAATGCATATAAATTTGAGCTGCCTGCAGATTTTGGGGTTAGTCCCACTTTTAACATTGCAGATTTGAAGCCTTATTTGGGTGAGGAAGATGAGCTTCCGTCGAGGACGACTTCATTTCAAGAAGGGGAGGATGATGAGGACATCAATACCATTGTTACACCCACAGCCCCTGCTGCTATACATACTGGACCAATTATTAGAGCTCGCGCACGCCAATTAAATTATCAGGTACTTTCGTTTCTTGCTAATGATTCTAATGTTCATGAGAATATGATGCTGCTTAAATTTGATACATTTGTTTTGCTTACAAATGAAGGGCCTGTCATGGAATAAGAGGGATGAACACTGGAGCAAGACCAAGCATGGAGATGATGGCATGCGCGAGGGGAACAAGAACGGAGTTACAAGTGATGATTTCAGGACTTTGAAGCCACCATAATGAGTGCATGAAGCCTTGGACGAAATATACAAGATGCCACTTCATAATATTCGTCCATAGGCTATTCTAGGTGCTGCGTCCCCTTATTATTGGGCCAGGCCCATGTAATTTCGAAATACATAAGTATAGGCTGTTTTTAGAGTCCGTATGTGTGGGGAAACAAGAGATAGGGTTGGTTTCGGACCCCTTCCCCAAGGGCCATGAAATTCCCCCTCTTCCTCCATATATACAACCCTTAGGGCACCATTTAGACTTTGGGTTTTGGTTAGATTAAAGGTTCGCCATAGCTGCAACTTCGTGTACTTCGTTTGTGTTCAATGACCAGACAAAGGCGTCACAGAACCCCACCTTCATTAATAAAGCTTTCCTCTTTTATTCGCAATATCCAGATTGCAATCTCAGTTTCTTGCTTGTTCTTCGTTTGCTCGCAGGAAATAGACCCTCGTGGTCAGGTTGATCGTGCTCCGGCGTGGTCAATAACCTCTCAGAAGTTGGTTTAGTGATTGCTAAGGCGCGACGTCTTCGCACATTCGTAGTCGGATCGTCAAAGTCGACTCCCACAAAAAAGATTGCTATCTCATCGAAACATCGGGACACCTTCGCCTCTATCAATAGCTAATCCTATCGAAGACTATGCTTCTGGCAGCTCCATCTTGCAGCATGTACAAGAGAGTAGATGGTAAGTTCACCAAGTATCATCGCATAGCATAAACCTGCCCGGCGATCCTCCCCTCGTCGCCCTGTGTGAGAGCAATCACCAGGTTATATCTGGCACTTGGAAGGGTGTGTTTTATTAAATATCTGGTTCTAATTCTCATAAGGTCAAGGTACAACTCCAAGTCGTCCTGTTACCAAAGATCACGGCTATTCGAATAGATAAACTTCCCTGCAAGGGTGCACCACATTACCCAACACGATCGATCCCATTTGGCCGGACACACTTTCCTGGGTCATGCCCGGCCTCGGAAGATCAACACGTCGCAGCCCCAGCTAGGCTCAACAGAGAGGTCAGCACGCCGGTCTAAATCCTATGCGCGCAGGGGTCTGGGCCCATCGCCCATTGCACACCTGCACATTGCGTACGCGGCCGGTGAGCAGACCTAGCCTCCCTTATACAAGAGCAGGCGTTCCAGTCCAACCCGGCACGCGCCGCTCAGTCGCTGACGTCAAAAAGAGCTTCGGCTGATACCACGACGCCGATTGCCCATATCTTGTCCCACGTGGCGGTTAGTGCGTATAAGGTCAACGACCTAACTCAGATCAAATACCAAGATCTCGTTAAGCGTGTTAATTGAAGTATCCGTGAACGCCGACCAGCGCCAGGCCCACCTCTCTCCTAGGTGGTCTCAACCTACCCTGTCGCTCTGCCACAAAGTAACAGTCGGGCCCGTCGGGAACCCAGGCCGACCTCTACCGGGATGGAGCCACCTGCCCCTTCAGCCCCCATCTCCGAACAGTATCACAAGTAATGTAACAGTATAAAGTATATAGCATATGCCCGTGATCACCTCCCTAAGTGATCACGACCCAGTAGTATAGCATGGCAGACGGACAAGAGTGTAGGGCCACTGATGGAATACTAGCATCCTATACTAGGCATTTAGGATTGCAGGTAAAGGTATCAACAGTAGTAGAAAAGACAGGCTATGCATCGAGATAGGATTAACGGAAAGCAGTAACATGCTGACTACTCTAATGCAAGCAGTAGAGAGAGGAATAGGCGATATCTGGTGATCAAGGGGGGGGGGCTTGCCTGGTTGCTCTGGCAAGAGTAAGGTTCGTCTTCGATGTAGTCGATCACTGGGGTACCGGCAGCGGTCTCGGGGTCTACCGAAAAGAAGTAACGAAGGGGGAACATAATAAATAACAAAGCAATCAAAGCATAACATGGCAATACGCGGTGCTAGGGGCGACCTAACGCAGTAGGAGGTGATACCGACGAAGGGGGGAAACAGCCGGGAAAGTATCCCCGGTGTTTCGCGTTTTCGAACAAATGGAACAGAGGGGGAAAGTTGTGTGTTGGCTATGCTAGGGATGTGTGGCGGACGAACGGGCTGCGTATCCGGATTTGTCTCGTCGTTCTGAGCAACTTTCATGTACAAGGTATTTTTATCCGAGTTACGGTTTATTTTATATGAATTTTTAAAGTCTAAATTCATTTTCTAGAATTATTGAAATTCCTTTTAATTAGAAAATAAAATAGCAAACACTTTTGTTACCTAGTGTTCCCCTAGCCTATGTGTATGATGGTGGGGCCAGTGAGTGTGGGGTTGACCTAGTCAAAGGAAATGTGACCCACATGTAAGTGACACATAGATAAAATATGGGTCAAAATAAAATGGGTGTTCCACATGTAATTGGATTAGATTAATTAACTCCTATAAATTAGCGTAAACTAATAGGCCTACTAATTGAGCCGGCAAGCAATGCCTTGGCTGCACATTGGTTGCTTACCATGGCTAGCACGTAGTAGTAGAGTACAGAGCAGGAGCGACATAAGCAGCAACGACGGTAACTCGGAGCAGCACGCAGCAGTTAGCAGTGAGCAGTGGCAGCGGGCGCTGGGAGGCTGCGGCGCGGCGCAGCTAGGAGCAGCAGCAGTAAGGAGCAGCAGAGAGCAGCAGCAAGCACCGGCGGCCGGAGAGCAGCAAGCAGCAGCAATGCATCAGTAGCAACAGCAACGCAGTAGCAACAACAACAGCGCAAGGAGAAGAAGCAGCAGGGCGAGCGCTGGAGCAACCGGCAGCAGCGGCGAGGCGGGGGCAGGTCGCGGCAGTGGCAGCGTTCGCGACGAGCGCGACCCCGGGTGATGCAGGGCGTGGCCAGGGCGACGGCCAAAACAACGGCGGAGGGGCCTCGGCATCACCGGGAAATGGCTACGGGCTACCGTTCGAGCCGTTGTTGGGCTCGTTCAGACGGGGGCGGAGCGGCGCATCCATTGGAGGCTTCGGCTAGGGTTGGGGCAGGCTGTAACGACGGTGGCGAGTGGTGAGGGCGGCGGCCGGAATCGGGCAAGGTCGGGGGCGAGACTGCGGGGCACGAGAAGGCGCGTGGGCGGTCGTGTTGGACTCCTAGGGAGTCCAGGAACACGTGGTCGTGCTCGAGGGCGAGCAGCAGCGGCGTTTTGCGCAACGACGAAGCTAGCGGCAGCGGTGAGCTTCGGCCATGGTGGAGCTAGCAGCAGCAGTCAATCGAGGGGGAGGGGAAACGAGGTGGAGCTCACCGGGGAGGCACACGGGGGCCCGGTGGTAGCTTAGGAGCAGCAGAACGGCGACATCCGCTGGAGGAGCGCCGGCGGTCGTGGATGAAGACGGGCTCGATCCCGAGGCTGCGGTGGCGTAGAGCTCGAGCTCGGGGATGGAGAGGGACTAGCGGAGCTCGGCAGAGCCCGTGCGCATGCTCGCGAGGCACGGGGATGACAATGGCCATGGCTATGGCGTGGCCTAGGTGACAGTGGCGTTCGGATGAGCTCGCAGAGGAGGATCTGGGACGAGAGGAGGGGAGAACTGTGATGGGGAGTGGAGACGGGTGAACCCTAGGCGTCAGGGGCGGCCTTATCTTCGCCGGGGAGGCTCGGATGGCCGGCGCGTGGCAATCCCCGACCATGGACGCGCTCGTTTCGTCCACGGGGGGTGCGGTGAACAGGAGGTAGACGAGCGGGGGAGTGGGCAGGACCGACACTGTAGTGGCAGGCCGGTAAGTGCACAGCAGATTTAGTATTTCCTCTTTTCTTTGTATTTAACTTTTCTGTTTTCTTTTACTTTTAAGTTATTTAGTTTTGTAAAATATGGCAATAGCTCCTAAATCATGTCTTTGAATAACCCACTGCCTTAAAAAAGTTTGGCCCCTAAATATAATTTTTTTAATATTTTATAATTTATAAAAGGCATTTAATTAATGTTTTAGCTACTGTTTTAATTACCTTAGTGCATTGAATTATTTAATAAAAATGTGGTTTATCCACCAATATTACCTAGGGATTATTTGTCACATCTAGAACATTATAGTTTTAATATTTGAAGACTTTTATTGTTAGACTTGTTTTTGAATTTAATTCAAACGGGATTTGAATCATAGCTAGATTAACAACAGTAATCGTGGTGACGTGGCCTCCCGCATACTACAAACACCAGAAACTACTTGCAACTCCTGGACAGAGGACTAGGGTGGTTAAGAAGTCAAGCGGGGTCATATTTCAGGGCCCAATGCATGGTAGTAGCTGTTTCATGGATCACAAACACAGAACTCAGTTCTTGAGGACGGCTTCAATGAGACAACCCACCATGTACTCCTACATGGCCTCTCACCGCTACCTTTACCAAATCGTGTTCACACAGTAGGACATGTTCATCACCATTCTAATTCATCCCCGATGAATCAGACCTGAATCAACTCTAAGAAGTAGCAGGCATGACAAACAAGGATGAAAGAGTAGGCACAACAGGGCTCAAACAACTCCTACTCATGCTAGTGGGTTTCATCTATTTACTGTGGCAATGACAGGTCATGCAAAGGAAAGGGGTTCAGCTACCGCAGCATGTAACAGCTGCAACGTTGTTGTCCTAATGCAGTAAAAGAGGGCGGGAGTGAGAGAGTGGGATTGTATCGGAATGAACAAGGGGGTTTGCTTGCCTGCACTTCTGAAGATAGTATAGTTCTTCATTGGTGTCATCGAACTCATCGTCGAAACCACGTCTATCGAGAGGGGACAAACACCGGCAAACAAGGAAGAACACAATCAATGCATTCCACAATATGATGCATGATCATGACATGTCAATATGCTGTGATTTGAGCTAATGCAACTAGCAACAGGCTAAATGAGGTTGGTTTGAATCCAAGATTCAAATTCAAAATCCATATGTGGAAATTCAAATGCCATTTACATGATTTGTCCTAAACAGTAGCTATAAGTTGTTCTAACATCCATGAAAATGGTACAGATGGATAGATTGGATTTTTCTGATAATTTTTCATATATAATTTATCTTATTTGGAGTTATAGATAATTTTCTATGAATTTTAGAAGTTTTGGGCATTTTCTGGAATGTTCTGAATTATTTTCAATCCAGAAAATTATTAACTGCGTCAGCATTGCGTCACTGTGATGTCAGCAAGTCAACTGCGGCTGACCAGGTCAAACCTGACCAGTGGGGTCCACTGGTCAGTCACATAGTGCTGTCTAGGTCACCGACAGGTGGGTCAGGTCAACAGCCATGTCGGCAAGTCAACGCTGACGTGTGGGGTCGGTCAACAGGTGACGTGGCCAGGTTAAACTGACCTGTGGGGCCAGTGGTGTTAGTTTAAACTAAATAGAAATAAAACCCTGGTTAATTAGGGCGTGGGCCCCAGGTGTCAGTGAGCTAGGGGGTTAGTTAGGGCGTCATTATCGCTAAGAACCAGGGATTAGGCCGGCGGCTAATCGCCGGCGAGGCAAGAGGCGACGCTGGTGCTCGGGATTGCACTACGAGGCACGGTTCGAGCCGTGGATGGGCGCGTTGGAGAGCCCTTGCTGGTGCGCGTCGGATGGTGGTGGTGGCCGGGCCTGTGGTGGCCGGAGTCGACGGCGGCGAGCTCGGAAGCGGCGGCTGGCGTTCGGGTGTGCACAGAAACGTGGCTACGGTGGCCTAGGCGATGCGTGCGGGGAACCTAAATTGTCTACGCGATGCGGCGAGAAGGATGGACGTGCGCCCGGGACCAAATGGTCACCGGAGCATCGTCGGCGGCAAGCACGGCAGCGGCGGGTTTCGGTCACCGGCGAAGTGGCAGCTACGACGTGCAACCAAGAAAACGGAGAGGGGGAGGAGGAGCAGCAGCTCACAGCGGTTGCAGTAGTGCATATGGCGAGCTCAGAGGAGGACCGGAGCGAACAGGGCAGCGGAGGCGATCTCGGCAGCCGCAGGTTGGAGACGACAACAGTGAAGACGAAGCGGGGCTTCCCGAGGCGCGTGACTCGTTGGAGAGGTCGTGGACCTCACGGCGGAGCTTCTGGACCGCTCGAGAGGATGAGGGAGAGGCGATGGACGCAGTGGAGCTCGTCGGCGCGCTGCGCTGCGCTCGGGTGCGAGGTGGAGAAGGACCAAAGGAGGGGGAGAGGCACTGGGAGAGTGAGAGAGGGTCGAGGAGGTGGCGTGGCTGCACCAGGGAGGGCCAGGGCGAAGCAGCAAGCAGGAGGTGGCAGTCGGTGGCCGTGCGCATGCTAGCGCACCGCGGGCACACGCCCTCGTGCCTTCTGGCATGAGGTTGAAGGAGGCGGCGCTGGGCTGGGCCACTACAGCAGTGGGCTGGGCCAACAGTGCTGGACCAGCACAGGAGCTGGGCCGGTTGGTGGGCGCCAGGTTAGTCCTTCTCTCTCTCTCTCTCTTTTATTTTTCTTTTCTATTTTCGTTATTTTGTTTTGATTTAGTTTGGAAACTAAACCATTTTAAAACTTTATGTAAATTTTTATGTGAGCTCAGAGAGCTAGTTCACGTGCAAACTTACAAAATATTTGAACATTCTTTCTTATATAATAGAAATAATTCCAACCCAAATATATTATTGATTTAAATCAAAGGCCCAAAGTAAATTATTTCCGAGACTCCAAAAATATTGGTTTGAATTTCACCTCATGCCAATATTTTCACAGAATAACAGGAACATTTTCTTGGACTCATTTGATGAGATTTAAATGTTGGTTATTTTTAGGGGTTTTTTGAGGCTTTTGAAAATTCCTCAATTCAAATTTCATTTAATTTAAACATGATGCTCACATGGAAGCTAGCATAGGTCAGACCAGAATTAGGGATGTCACATGAGGGGTGTAGGGGGACAACGCAAATGAGAATGAGCAGGTCTAGATTTCCTGTGCTCACATAGGAAAATGTCGCTGATGAGATTAAAATGGGACAAATGCAGACATGTTGCCTGAGTGTTTGCCACTCTCGGCAACCACATCTACCTCACCACTTTATGGCCCTGCTGTCCCTACGCCCATATCACTACCATTAATGTAAAATCACATGAAGCATTATGCAATGCCACCTAATGTCACTATTAAGTAATGGTCTAGTGCCATCGATAAATTGAAGCAATGCCACCTAATGTCACTATTAATTAATGGTCTAGTGCCGTCAATAAATTGAAGCAATTCCACCACCATTTTCTGAAGTGCTTCCATCTTGCTTTATTTCCCATGAATTGTGTTTTTGCAGTTACACTTAAATCTCACACCACTAATATTGCTTCATCCTAGTGGAACTGCACAAATTTGATTGCACATTTACTGACCATGTGCTACTCTCAGGACAGTAATACTAATGCTATTGTTCTGCATGTTAATCTAGTGGCAGTGTTGATGTGATGTGATGCTACTTACTTAAGGGCACTTTCATACTGTCAATGTAGTGCCAATTATAACACAATAGATGTTGTTGTTAATCATATCCCACTGCAAATAACAGTCACTGTTTAAATAACCGTATTTCATATTTGCTCAAACAGGGATGTCTGTCTCCATATTGTTTCTATCTGCGCAATCAAAAGTACACACGTCAGTTTAAGTAGAACTGCACAAAATGAGATGGCTATTCCTAGCTACCGTCATCTAACCACTCGTCTTCCAGGTATTCCTACATTGGTAGTAACTAGGTAGAATGACCAACGCAATCTAAAAGAAGCTGATTCGCACATTTTACTTCCTGGTTGAAGTGCAGGGACAAGCGAAAACAACTACATCCTAGTAGGGAATGCACTTTCTCCCAGTTCATCCATGGACCGAGGACTAGCTGGCACGGCTGCAAGGAGGTTTTTGAGATAGGTGCACGGACAAGAGGCATTGTGTTCTACTTATTTATGCAAATAGCGGTGCTTAATTTTAGTGGAACTGCACAAGAAGTTCAGATGGTTAGTACACTACATGGTTCAGTTCAGCATTCCAACTGAGAACACAATTATAATTGGTTATTCTGGAATGAGAGAACCTAACCCTGGATGGTGGCAACAAGAAAAACCAGAGTGAACTCCAGGAAATTAAAGACTGCCTATGGAGGCCCTTTGCTCAGAGAAGCCTTGCTTGATTTTTCCTGATTTGTAAACCTTCTCACAACTTTGTCTTTTGCTGTGAACTAGTATATGTTTGTTATGTTCTATGAATCATCGAGATGTATAAAATTGCTTAACTTATGCTTTTCAAGTATTTTATGAAGTCGAGTTTAATGTGAATGTTCCACATGAATGCGGGACTAGCGTGTGAACATTTGGAATTTACATTGTGGCCTTAGTTAACCGCATGGACCACTGTAACAAGATACGTAGTTGCTTATATGTCAGACAGCAGATTATTGATTGTTAGCTCATCGATAGCCGACTTTTCTAGTGTTGAAGCGAGCTGAGCCAATGTGTTGTGTTTTGCGCAATTGCTTACAAGTGGGGTAGCACCAACAGTGTTTACAAGTACTTAACTAGCCTTACGTACCCTATGTATATGTTGGCGCACAGTTCTCGAATGAGTACTCTATTTCGTCAAACACACACTGCTCGTATGATAAACCGTGGCAACTTATGTCTTACCATGCCATATTCATGAAAAAACTAGTGAGGACGCATTTGTTTCGGCCACAATTAGGATGGTTCTCACATGAATCACGGGCACACAAAAGTAGTAGCAGTTCCCATAGACGGATTCAAACAGAGTACTATCCCAGTCGGCTCGCTAATACGCAAGGTTTGGATAATTAGACACAATCCAAACTACTATTAAAGACTAGCTATGGCAACTATTTCATGCCTCGATCTAATTTGGGATGGACACAAGATGTACCTTGCCATGAACATCATAGAGGACATCCAGCAGCAGCTCAATCCTGTGAACCTTCCTAAAGATAACCTTGTGGGCTTGCCACTCATAAACTTGTTTTTGGAGGCATGCCACGTCATCTTCCTGTGTAAGCTTGACAAGAACAGTATGCCTTACAAACAAAGTAGTAGCGTTGAACTTCTCGTGCTTCAGTACATCCTGGACAACATGCCTGACAACAGTGAGGTTGGAATACATGTCGACATTGGTATAAGTGCAAATGGCTTCCAGGATCCAACAGCCTAAGAACTCTGTTTTCACAATGCGTATATTCAGGTCATCCGCCTGATAGGCAGTGACATGTACAACCACACAATCCTTGTCTGCATCACGGCTCTAATTGAAATAGAAATAAATTCTAAATTACTTTCCAATATAAGAAACACAATTTATTTAAACCACTATGTAGAGTCAAAAGTATGCATGACAGGGAAGGTAGCATGGCATCAAAGCTAATAAAATTTTGCACTATTTATCACCGCATACTTAGATGAAAAACCACAATCAAGCTCGGCAAAGAAGAAAATCACCTTGGGTAGTTCAGCGGGGGGGGGGGGGGGACACATCCTCGAAGGGGGAAAACTGCTCCTGCAGGGCCACGGGGGCTGTAACCTCAAACGGGGCGTTGACCATCTCAGTAGTGGCCGTGAGCGTATGTGGGGTCGGCTCGGTGGCTGCCTCCATCTTCTTGGAGCTCTCTGTCTCGTGGGGATCAGCCTCTCGCGTCTGCTCCAACATCAACAGATCTTTGCCTGGTTCTCCTTGGTCCGTCATGAAACTGACGAATACTAGGAGACCACTAAAAGGAAAACACAATTGCAATGACAATGAAACAAAATAGAGAGTGAGGATCGGTTACTGCTTTGCAAAACTTTTTTTTCTGAATGAAAATATACCAACATCATGGATCCGCTTCCCTTCCCTTCATTGGGAGAGAAGAACAGTGGCAGATTTGAGTGTTGGCTTTCTTGAAGACGGTGAGGGAGAAGGGGATTCAGCGAAGAGTGAAATGATGGTTGCTTCATCCGTCAAACTTAGACTGCAGGGAGGTGGGGTTTTGTGATACAATGGCTCGTTACTACCGCGCTACGATCGGGGTGACTCTCCGCTTGCATACTGCCTTCTAATTTGGTGGATGGCATTTTGGCACATGCGCTGCATGGCTCGCATGCCGATGAACATAAGTAAAACAACATTCAGTAGAGGGAGACGTTTCGATGACCTCGGAGGAGCCAGAAGCGGTAGTGTATCCACTTTACTAGTAGTAACTATTTTTCTGGGTAGCTATAGAGTGTCTCCACTTTACTAGTAGTAACTGTTTGTCTGGGCCCAAGACAAAACAGCCCATCCACCCTGTCGGCGTTCTGGGAACGGAGGTACCCAGACTTGCCTGCCTGCGACCCATGGCGTGGCTTCATCGACGGCCTGGTACGGCCCAGCTTCAGCATCAACAACTCAAGACCCTCACGAGGGGCCAAGCCTCGTGATGTGGACGACACCAAGACCTCCATGAGGAGTGGCCTCCTCAGGCTGGCTCATGAAGAGCGGAGATTTCCATGTAAGCTTCACCTCGTGAGGATCAGATGACGTGAGCCATGACGAACAAGGCCAGGCGAGCGCCAGCGGGTGCAGGACGACAGTTTCCTCTTTGGTGCTAAGAAGGCAAGCGTAGGCGCGGAGTCCCAGGGAATCAGCCAAAGGTTTCCATTCCCACGCAACAAGACCAAGACCGCCACGACAGCAGGATGGAGGTCATCACCGAGCCCACCGCGGCGTCACGACCAGAGGCTTTTGCAGGCGAAGACTACTTGTGTCAGGATATCATGTACTAGTTGTCCCCCTTCGAATTTGGTCGTTGTGGGATCCCTTCCCACCTTCATTTGGGAAGAGGACCAAGGCCACTATAAATAGGACCTCACCACCACTATAGTAGGGGGACGAGGACGGGGAGAGGCCGGATCGGATCAGTTCCATCCTCACACTCACCAGCTCACTCGAGCACAACAGCACTCCTCCTCCTCCTGAGGTTGTCCTCCCACTGTACTAGTTCATCCTCAGCCTCTCCAGGCCAATCCACCACATAGTAGGAGTAGGGTTTTACACCGCAAGGTGGCCCGAACTTGGGTAAAATGTTGTGTCCCATTTCCTTCCAGTTCATCGAGCTAGGCTGTGAGAATGGTGAGTAGGCAGACTGGGGAGGTCATGTTCTTCGCATGCACCCCAGAGTTCAAACATCTCAAGGGTCTGGGGAACCCGAAATCCGACATTTGGCGTGGCATGTAGGGGTGTGTCGGAGCCTCTCTTCCTTCGGTCAATTTGCCACCGTTTCGCTGTCCCCAT
This sequence comes from Aegilops tauschii subsp. strangulata, assembly GCF_002575655.3. Taxonomy (NCBI): domain Eukaryota; kingdom Viridiplantae; phylum Streptophyta; class Magnoliopsida; order Poales; family Poaceae; genus Aegilops; species Aegilops tauschii. The sequence continues at coordinate 364,031,079 of NC_053041.3, read as the reverse complement.
GGCTGATGCTCGTCAAGTTCGTGCTGAGCGCCGGGCCGCCCTCGCCACCCACGTCGCCCAGACCGCACCCGCTGGCGACAGTGCTCCCAGCCGTTCCCCGTCCACCGTGGCCAACGCTGCCACCGGCCTCGCGGCCCACGAGTAGCAGGCTTCATCAATGCAGCCCTCTGTGCGGCAGGATGGATGCACCGCCACTCCGTCAGTGACCCCGGCGGCCGCTTAGTCGTCTCACGCTCGTCGCGGGCCTATGAACGCTCAAGCTGCGTTGCTCATGGCACGCGAGCTCCAGCGCTACCGCCCCATCGACGACCTCTGCGAGGACTGGCTAGACTGCATCGCCGAGCTCGTCAGCGCCGCCGGAGAGTCTCCTGCACCATCTCGCTCATTGCCTCACCCGCCGCCTACCGCGGGTGACGTGGCTCACGGGGCACCTCCTCCACCTCTCAGGCAGGACGCCATCATCGAGCCGAGGCGCGAGGCTCCACGGCGCGACCTGCCACACAAGGCGCCGACGCGCGACGAAGAAAGCTGCCAGTTGGTGCAGCGACCGCAAGGAGAGGCGTGTGCTTCCAGCACCGCCACGTCAAGACCGGGCACTGCCTGCAGTAGTGGTGCGCGAGCGCCAAGATCAGGCTCCACCTCCACGCCGGGCTCCCGTGACCATAGCTAGATGCCGCGCGTTCACTCCGGAGCTGTGCGGCGTTGTCTGGCCATGGAAGTTCAAGTCCGGCCTGCCTCCACACTACGACGGCACCCCCGGCCCTGCTGAGTTCCTGCAGCTCTATGAGCTGAGCATCGAGGCGGCCCACGGTGACGAGAAGGTTATGGCGAACTAGTTTCCCATGGCCCGCAAGGACAGCGCACGCTCATGGCTCCTAAACCTCGCCGCGGGATCGATCTCCTCATCTGACGAGATGCGAGAGCGTTTCGTCGCCAACTTCCAGGGCACTCGAGACCGCCCACTGGCTGCAGTTGACCTGCGGCACATCTAGCAGCAGCCAGGAGAAACCTTGCAGAAGTACATCCAGCGCTTCAATAGTGTTCGCCTCAAGATCCCCAAGGTGTCGGATGAGGCCATCATCTTGGTGTTCACCGATGGCGTCAATCACATGAAGATGAAGGAGGAGCTCGCCATACACGAGGACCTGTGCACGGCCCTGGAGATGTTCAACATGGCAACCAAGTGTGCGAGAGCTGAGGAGGGACACATATCCCTCCTCGAGCTCCCTGAGGCTGACCCAGAAGACAAGAAGACCATGTCCAAGGACGTGAAGCGCAAGGGACTAGCCGTCCTCGCGGCCAAACCAGAGATGAATCGCGGCTGCGACCACCCGGAGTCATCCAAGGGCAGCCGCCCTTTCTGCGCCTTCCAGTACGTGCACAACCACAACACCAACGACTGCCAGGAGCTCAGGGCCATCCACGACGGGCGCCTCGGTCGTCGCCCTGAGTGCAACGATCGAGGCTACGACCACAGAGGAGGCCGAGGCGGAGGATGCTGGGACGGCCGCGACCCTCGCCAAGACTGGTGCGATCAGCCTCGTGAGGATCGCTGGCAAGGCCAGCCTCGTGAGGGTGCCTGGAGGGATCAGCCTCGCGAGGGCCGTCCTCAGGGCAACACTAGCCTTCCTCCACTTCCGCCACCACCGAGAAGGAATGATGACCATCATCAGCACGAGGGGGCTGGGGGCTTCCAGGAGCCTCGTGTCGTCGCATGCATCCTAGGCGGCGCTCAAGCCCCAGCCTCTCCTTGCATCTACAAGCAGTTCGCGCGTGAGGTGAACGCGACCCTCCCCAAGCTCGAGGCGACGCGTGCACTTAGGTGGTCCAAGTACACCATCACCTTCAACTCTTCCGACCAGCTCAAGTGAGCGGCAACTATCGGCGCCCTCCCGATGCTCTGCTCGCCTACCATTAGCAACGTGCTCGTCACTAAGACACTCATCGATGGCGATGCGAGGCTCAATGTCCTCTCCGTCGAGACGTTCGATCGACTCCGGGTGCCTTATGATCAGCTGCAGCCTACCAAGCCCTTCTCGGGAGTGACCGACGGCTCCACCACCCCGATAGGGCAGATCCACCTCCCTGTCACATTCGACAAGCGCGACAACTACCGCACCGAGCTCATCGACTTCGACGTCGCCCACATTCGCCTTCCATACAACGCCATCCTTGGGTATCCGGCCTTGGCCAAGTTCATGGCGGTGAATCATCATGGTTACAATGTTCTCAAGATGCTAGGGAGCTGCAGCGCCATCATGGTTGCCTGTGAGGAGAGGACGCGGTGTGCTCTCTCGAGCGGGCCTACCAGGCTGCGACTGTCGAGGACCCAGATGACGAGGGCGCTGTCTACCCTCCTCAGGCTGTCCCCGAGAAGAAGAAGCAGCTGCTCTGCCAAGGACCTCAGGAGGGTGGGGCCTTCGGCGGTGCCGCCTCAAGCTCTGTGCCCACTAACGGGGCGCCTCTCTCTCGCATAGGAACGCATGCCTGACGCCCCTCTCAGGCTGGGCTCGGGGGCTCTCCTCTGGAGGGCCTCAGACCTGGCCAACGTCACGAGGGAGGCGCTTGGGCACCATGTGGAGACGTGCTTCAACGTGTGCTTCCGTGGGGAAAACACATGGCGTGAGGCCCCAGGCGCTCATGAGTTCATCACCAAGGCAATTGGGGAGCTTCAGGAGGCAAGAGCTATGCGAGGCAACCGTCGCTCGCCACCTGGCGCGGCTCCCTGTCCGAGCGAGGACAGCGAGCAGCGCGCCTGCATCAACATCCCCGGGCTCAACAGGGCTGCGTTTGAGGAGTGCTTCTGGCCGTCCCACATCGGTCGGTGCGAGGCCCCCACTCACAACTATGTTCACATGCCTTTCAGCCTGCCGAACGCGGCTGCCACATTCCAGCGCCACATGCAGGGCATCCTGGCAGCCCATGAGGCCCAGCACCAGCCGATCCTGGCGGAGATGGTGACGGGTCCTCGCGAGCCCCCCATGCCCCAGAGCCTCCCGAGGCTAAGGACCTCGGCGGCTCATGAGGAGCGACTTCTGCAGCACGCGTCTTTAGCTACATCAATACCTCTTCAGCAACGGTGCCAGGTGACCCTTATTTGGTTTGTTCAGTTGGCGGCGCCCCTCAGGCTGCACTATCCGCAAGCCGCGTGGGTCCGTCCATGTGTCATGTATCCTTCTTGCATCAATCAGAACTTGCTCTATCTTGAGATCATGAGTTGCTTTATGATTATCACCCTGTCTGTCCGGTGCTTCGTCGCCATGAACGTCGTACGCACTTGCAAGCCCACCCACGCCCGCCTCATGATTAAGGACTGGCACGACGTCTGTGCTCGGGTCCATCCCTGAAGTGTCGCTAAACCCAACTAGCTGAGCTCTGGCTCGCGGGCCATCTCCTGTGCACATTGATGACCCACAAGTATATGGGATCAATTGTATCTCTTTTCGATAAATAAGAGTGTCGAACCCAACGAGGAGCAGAAGGAAATGACAAGTGGTTTTTAGCAAGGTAATGTCTGCAAGTGCTGAAATTGTAAGTAACAGAGTAGTTTGATAGCAAGATAATTTGTAACAAGCAAGTAGCGATAGTAGTAACAAAAGTGTAGCAAGGTAGCCCAATCCTTTTGAGGCAAAGGACAGGCCAAAATGGTCTCTTATAATAAGCAAAGCGTTCTTGAGGGTACACGGGAATTTCATCTAGTCCCTTTCATCATGTTGGTTTAATTCGTGTTCGGTACTTTGATAATTTGATATGTGGGTGGACCGGTGCTTAGGTGCTGTTCTTCTTGAACAAACCTCCTACTTATGATTAACCCTCCCGCAAGCATCCGCAACTACGAGAAAATTATTAAGAATAAATTCTAACCATAGCATTAAACTTTTGGATCCAATCGGTCCCTTATGGAATATCGCATAAACTGGGGTTTAAGCTTCTACCACTCTCGCAACCCATCATCTAATTGCTACTCCACAATGCATTCCCTTAGGCAAAAATATGGTGAAGTGTCATGTAGTCGATGTTCACATGACACCTATAAGGGAATCACAACATACATACTATCAAAATATCGAACACATATCAAGTTCACATGATTGCTTGCAACATGATTTCTCCCATGACCTCAAGAACGAAAGTAACTACTCACAAATGATAATCATGCTCAAGATCAGAGGGGTATTAAAGAGCATATTGGATCTGAACATATAATCTTCCACCAAATAAACCATATAGTAATCAACTACAAGATGTAATCAACACTACTAGTCACCCACAAGCACCAATCTATAGTTCCGGTAACAAGATTGAACACAAGAGATGAACTAGGGTTTGAGATGAGATGGTGCTGTCGAAGATGTTGATGGATATTGCCATCCCTAAGATGGGAGAGTTGTTGGTGATGATCATGACGATGATTTCCCCCTCCGGGAGGGAAGTGCCCGCGGTGGAATCGCTCCACCAGAGGGCAAACGTGTTCCTGCCCAAGTTCCGCCTCGAGACGGCGACACTCCGTCCCAAAAGTCCTCTCCTTATTTTTTCCAGGTTAAAACGACCTATATACCAGAATATGGGTACCGTAGGTGGGCCTGGGTGTGCACAACCCACCAGGGCGCGCCTGGGCTCCCTGGCGTGCCCAGGTGGGTTGGGCCCACCTGGTGGGCCCCCTCTGGTAGTTATTTGCTCCAATATTCTTGAAATATTCCACAAAAAATCTCTGTGATGTTTTAGCTTGTTTGGAGTTGTGCAGAATAGGTGGCCTGACATAGCTTTTCCAGGTCAAGATTTCCAGCTGCCAGAATTCTCCCTCTTTGTGTATACCTTGCATATCATGAGAAAAAAGGCATTAGAATTACTCCAAAAAGCATTATTATGGATAAAAACATTATAAATAACAGTAAGAAAACATGATGCAAAATGGACGTATCACACATCACCTCCCATGGTCCTCGGTGCCTCGTTCTCGCATGAGCTAATCGGGGGCGAGTAAGTTAGGGCGCGCGACCCGGTGCCGCGCCGCTGAAGGAGGCGTGCACCGTTGTCTTTCTTCATGACTTATGCATGAGAACACTGGGCACGGCATCTGTGCTCGGGTCCGTCCCTGTAGTGTCAACAAACCCAACGGCTGAGCTCTGTCTCGCGGGCCGGCCCTGTTCACGTCACCTCCTGGGGTTGTTGGCGTTTCTCCTTCTCATATGATAACCTCAGGAGATTCACTCGGCGCAGGTTTCCTAACCATCTCGCAGGACTATCACAAGTATTCCGAATCAAATTTAGGCGCAACCCGCCTTGAGGTAGGGCCTCGTGAGTCCCGCGCTGGCTCACGAGTGCCCATACACACCTCCTCTAGCCCTACCGTGCAAGCCACGTGTCAGGGCGTGGCTGTACACACCCCGGAGCCTCCCCTCAGAGGGAGCTCTCCCCACATACCAGTGGAAGCACCATGCTCCGTGCTGGCAGTCGTCACGGTCGAGGAGAGCCTATGCCCGTGCAAGAGCAGAAGCGCCATGCTCCGCGCTGGTGATAAACAACTGGGGGTGGCGTCGCATCTGCATTAACCTCAGGAGAGCCACTAGGATCGCTGTTCAGCCTCACTGTGCTGCTTCTCCCTTGGGAGAGTTGCACGAGGGGGCTGGGCAGGGGGGATACGCTCAGGTCACGCCTGGCGTACGCCACCTCGCTAGGTCCCTCGGACCTGGTCTTCGCGCACCTCTCCCAAGCGAGAGCCCGGCGAGGAAAGGTATGAAGGTGTGTTCGTACGTCAAGGGGGACTCCTGAGCATCGCGACTCGGGAGCCTAACTGGTCACGTATCCCCTCACCCCTTGCTCCCGTCCTAGTGATCCGTACGACCTGACGGTCGCGAAGGTTTGCACGGGATCGGGCCCTGCCAACGTAGAACGCTAAGATCTACTCTCGCATCTCATTCCCGAAGGTTGTTCGCACGTCAAGGGGGACTCCTGAGCATCGCGACTCAGGAGCCTAACTGGTCACATCGTCCCTCACCCCTCAGTCTTGTCCTGGTGATCCGGATGACCCAACGGCGGCTGAGGTATGCGCGGGGCCGGGCCCTGCCAACGTAGAATGCTAGAGCAAACGGAAAGGAAATTGCAAAACCCTAGCAAATTATTACAAAACACACTGCCTCTTAAAAGGTTCCAAGCATAAGTTCTTACGCCTCCACGAGGCATGATACATGTTGCAGGAATAAACCGGAGGGAGCGCCGCCATCAAGCATCTTCTTCAGCCTTGGACGCCACCGTCGCTCGCTCGGGGAGCCCCGTCGTCGACGATGTCGCCGCCGCCGTTGCCATCAGCCGTGGTCACGGGGTAGACGGTGAGGAATTTCCGAAGCAGGGCGTCCACCTGATCCTTCACGGCCTTGGCAGGAGCGTCTTGGAGCTCAGGGTCCACAGGTTCGAGCAACGCACCAAAATCGAAGCTGGGGTCCCGAAGATGGAGGTGGCTGAAAATGCGCGTCATGGCGGAGGTAGAAAGCGCACGAGCCTCTCCCTCCACCAGGGGCCCACTCCGACGATGATGCCCTCGAGCGCCATGGCGAGCTTGAGAAGCAGACCGACGGGGCCTTCCTCCAGAGTCACCAGAGGCTTCTCGTACCCGCTCCCGTAGAGATCCTGCAGTGCCTTGCGGGACCTCAGCTCGAGGGAGTTGAAGGCGGCACACCCCGCGGCAGCCGACTCCTCAGCCGTGGCAAGGAGCTTCTCCCTAGCCTCCAGCCAAGCCTTCTCCTTGGAGACGTGCTTGGTGTGGGATGCCTGGGCCGCCTCCACCTCCTTCTTCAGCTTCTCCAAGCGGCCGCGCTCCGTAGCTTGTTCCCGGGCTGCCTGCTCCAGCTCGGCGTTACGGTCGGCTACCGCAGCGTCCCGGTCCTTCAGCTTCTCCTCCCGCTCCTCGAGTTGGCAGGTGCGGGTGGCCTGCTCATCACGGAGGGCTTTCATCTCGGCCTTCGCCACGTGACAGCACTCCTCGGAGTCCTCTGCGTGCTTCAACACCACGTCGCGGGCGGCAGCAGCTACATCGGCTACCTTCTAGCCCTCCGTTGTGGCCGCGTCGGCCTGGTCCTAGGCTGCCCTGACAGACAAGTTGGCTTGGAGCCACCCCGAGACCAGCTCCAGGCGCCCCGACGCCCGGCGTTGGTCGGGCCCCCAGAGATCGTCCCGGAGCCGATCCAGCATGGAGAAGGCCTCCTCCAGAGCACCGGGCGCGGCAAAAGAACCACGGTCCACCAGCGTGATGGCTGGAGGAGGAGACGACATTGGCACCGGGACTGTTGAAGCAGCAACAGCAAGGATGGCCGGGGGCTCCGGAGCCATCGGGTCGTCAGCTGGCGTGTTGAAGGCGAGCGCATCCGGAGTCAGCTCGGCCATAGGGGTAGTCTTCTCCTAGGGCTGGGCTCCTAAGTCTCAGGAAGGCAACCCAGCCGTAGGAGGGCATGAGGTGGTCTCTCCCTCCCATGCCGGGGTTGCCCCAGCCACGGCAGATCGCTTGGCCTCCACGGCCCCAACGTCCTCCTTCTTTCTCTTCGCCGCCGATGCCAGCCTGGCCATCAAGATGAAGAATTGAGCACTACGTCAAGAGAAAAGAGCAAAGGCAAGTTGATACGCTTACTGGTCCTCGGCGATGTAGTCCCTCTTCCTGCTCAGGAGCACGGCGGCTCCAAGCTTCCTGGGCACAGGTTTCGCCGCGTCTTCTGGGGCGGATGAGCGTGCGGCCGGCTCTGCGATGGTGGCTGCCGGCGACGGGGTGCAGGCTCCGCCCCGGGGAAGCAACGACGACCTATCCTTCTTCGGGGTCCCCTGCCCCAGCCTCTTCAGAGGGGTGCTCCCGGACCTCATGGCGACCCCGGTGGAGTGCTCCCTGATTGGGTGCCCGCCGGCGTCGTGATCATCAGGGAGGACACGGAGGAGTTCACTTTGTTGTGGGGGAGAGGTCTCCCCCGCCCCCTCCAAGGTCTCCTCCGAGTCTCCCTCCTCCTCCTTCTCCTCAGAATCCTCGCCGGAGGACACCAGCACCGGGGAGCTCAAGGGTTGGGAAGGCTTTAGCGGCACGATCCCACGCTCGTTAAAGGTGGGCATGGCAGTAGCCACCTTCTCTCCCTCGGCGCCGCAGTACAATGGGAGATGGGCGTCTCGGAGGCCACCCTGGTCCTTGTCGAGCAAGGCGCGCATTACCTTGCTCAGCTCCTCATCATACAAGTTCTCTGGGCGCAACCGGAGGTCGTCTTCCGCGCCCTTGAAGCTCCACATGGGATGCGAGTGCACCTGGAGCGGAGCCAGGCGCTGTGTCAGGAACTCCTTGGCGATCATGGCACCTGTCAGCTTTTCTGCCTTTGGGTCCTCTTCCTTCAGGTCGGCCGTCATCCTCTCCAGCAATTGCTCCGCACGGGGGTCGGTGAGCTTCTCGTGAGCCCATCCATCCAGGGGCGTCGACAACGCAGTCGGCAGCTCCAGCCGAGCATGGGAGCGCTTGGCGTCCATGAAGATCCTCTTGTTCGAGAAGTCCTCCACCTTCTTCCCGGTCTGTGAGATCGCGTTGCTGCCGTTGGCCGCGATGAAGCTGGTGCACCCAGAGCTCTGGCCGCTACTTATCCAGAGGTAGAAGAAGTGGCGGAACAATGCAACAAAGGGCATCACCCCCACACACGCCTCAAAGTAGAAGGCGAAGATCGACAGGAGGAGGATGGAGTTGGGAGGAAGATGGAGGGCATGGAGCCCATAATGGTGGAGCATGGTGTAGAAGAAACTGGAGAAGGGGGAACCAGTCCAGCGATGACGTTGTGCAGGAAGAAAGGGTAAAAAGTGTCACCCAAGGTTTCCGGCTTGGCAGAGCCGACCCGGAGCGCCATCTCTCCCCCTCATTGCCACTACACGCTGTCAACAAGAGCACGACGGCAAGGTGCTTCTCTTCTGCGATGGTGGACGTGCTCAGGGCCGGCTCAAACCAAGAAGCCGGGTGCATAGTCGGAGCCGAAGACTTTGCCTTGTTGGTGGCCATTAACGGCGAACTCGGGAGAAGGATTCAGCAGATTTGGAGGCGCTTGGAGCAGAGGGAGAAGGGGATCTGTAGTGAAACGAAGGAAAGGCACTGAAGGCTCAGCGGCAGGCGCCAGCATTTTTGTCAGCCGGGGATAGTTGCCGAGGCCATGTGCGGAAGAGGAGACGCCCATGTCCCATCAATTGCCACACGTCGACCAAGGCCGCAGGCGGTTAGGGCCCGCAGCGCTCCGCACTTGCCCTTTGGCTTCGCCTTGAAGCCAAGTCCGAGCGCCCCTTGGGCCCGGGGGCTACCGTCGGCGTTCTGGGAATGGGGGTACCCAGACATGCCTGCCTGTGGCCCATGGCGTGGCTTCATCGACGGCCTGGTACGGCCCAGCTTCAGCATCAACAACTCAAGACCCTTGCGAGGGGCCAATCCTCGCGAGGCGGACGACACCAAGACCTCCACGAGGAGTGTCCTCCTCAGGTTGGCTCCTGAGGAGCGGAGAGTACCATGCAAGCTTCATCTCGTGAGGATCAGATGACGTGAGCCATGATGACCAAGGCCAGGCGAGCGCCAGCGGGCCCAGGATGACAGTTTCCTCTTTGGTGCTGCGGAGGCAATCGCAGGCGCGGAGTCCCGGGAAATCAGCCAAAGGTTTCCATTCCCGCGCAACAAGATCAAGACCGCCAGGACGGCAGGATGGAGGTCATCACCGAGCCCACCGCGGTGTCATGACAAGAGGCTCTTGCAGGCAAAGACTACTTTTGTCTGGATTGCATGTACTAGTTGTCCCCTTCAAATTTGGCCGTTGTGGGATCCCTTCCCGCCTTCATTTGGCAAGAGGACCAAGGCCACTATAAATAGGACCTAGCCATCAGCATAGCAGGGAGACGAGGACGGGGAGAGACCGGATCGGATCCATTTCCATCCTCACACTCACCATATCACTCAAGCACAAGAACACTCCTCCTCCTGAGGTTGTCCTCCCACTGTACTAGTTCATCCTCAGCCCCTCGAGGCCAATCCAACACAAAGCAGGAGTAGGGTTTTACACCGCAAGGTGGCTCGAACATGGGTAAACTTGTGTGTCCCATTTCCTCCAAGTTCATCGAGCTATGCCGTGAGAGTGGCAAGTAGGCAAACTGGGGAGGTCGAGTTCTTCGCACGCACCCTAGAGTTCGAACCTCTCAAGGGTCTGCGGAACCCGAAATCCGACACACCCAAGTAAGTAATAAAATCAATTCAGAAGCCCATATATTTACTTAATGAGAGGCGCTACCCAGCACACCGCCCCCCAAAAAACTTGGGTGGTCTTCTTCCTCCTCACTCCCACCCACCTCACGTCAGCTCGCTCCACTCGTACCCCCAAATTCCTCACCTCACTCCTACAGAAAACCCAACTACCCTTCTTCCTCACTACTACAAAAAAAACCCAGCTCCCCTTCTTCTTAACTCGCACTACAACTAGGCTCGGCATTCGTTACTCTGCTCAAATCCGTGAGCTCGACGCGATGCCCTCGAGGAAAATGGAGTCGGCTGACTCCAGCGCCAAGAAGATGAGGCTCCCGCCAGCAGCGATGCTTGTTGTAGATCCCGCACTCGGCAGCGCGGGGAGAAGCGGCGAGCCCGCCCCCACCGGATCCCAGGAAGCCGTAGAATCTCGGGTGGATCACATTAGTGATCTCCCGGACGCCATCCTTAGGGAGATCATCTCAATTCTCCCCACCAAGGATTGCTGCCGCACCCAAGTCCTCTCAATTCGGTGGCGCCCTCTATGGCGCGCCGCACCCCTTAATCTCGACTATCGTCAGCTATCTCTCTTTAATGATTTTGAACTCCCTAGAGCCATCATCTCCTCCCACCGGGGCTCCGTTCAAATCCTCTACATCTCATCATACTGCCTGAGCAAGCATACCATGCCCTGCATGGTGGATGCCTGGCTGAAATCCCCTAAATTCACAGGACTACAGCTGCTTGAGTTCTACTATTCCCCAGGAAATCACCTACCAGATACCGAACGCCATGTACTTGTGCCCTCAGCACCGATGTCCATCTCACGGTTTTCCCCCTCTCTCCACACCGCCACCTTTGCGCTGTGCTACTTACTAGACAATCTGGTACTAAACTTCGACTCCCATTTCTCAAAAAACTTTCACTTGTGCGGGTTCGTATATCGGAGGCCTCATTGCACCACATCATCCACTCCAGTTGCCCTACCCTAGAGTGCTATGTGCTTGTTTTCACAGTTAGAATCGGTTGTCTCCAAATAAAGTCGCCTAACCATGTAAGAATTGGAATTTCTTTTGACGGAAGGCAGCTCACCATCCAAGATGCCCCTTCACTTCAAAGGTTGATCCTTGATTCTAGTTATTCAATGTCTCAAATAACTGTCCTCTCTGCGCCTAAATTGGAGATCTTGGGTGTAATACATGATCTCAGTGCTAATTTCAAGATGGTGTTTGGCTCCACAGTTCTTCAGGTACTGTATATTATCATCTACACTTGTAACCATAAGCTACATTTTAAATTTCTACGCATAAGTTATATATAATCTTGGAGGACACATTTTGTACTAATATTATGTTCTATGCTCAATGAAGAGTTTCTCCATGGATATCCTATCAATGGTGCTGGATTCTGTCAAGATCTTAAATATCCAAAAAAATAGTTTTGATCTGAACAAGATTATTGGCTTGCTGCAATGCTTTCCATGTCTGGAGAAGTTGTATATAAAGGTGATAATTTCACACACATTGGAAGCCCGCATATAGTGTACTAGAATTAACCGTTCAGTTGTTGCTCTTTCGACACTCTTTTTTTAGACCTTAAGTATTTTCAATCTTCATGTCTATTTAGGCAACAGGATGAGGTAAGAAAGTTATGACCAATCGGTGGATTCGTAAGCATTCAGATTTTCTCACTTCTCGTGATATTCGATTGAAGACAATAACGCTGAAACGATAGGTAGCCAACCATTTAAACACTAGATTTGTCACATTCTTCCGGCTGAATGTGAGGTTACTATTGTCCATCAGGCTTAAGTTTATCATCAGCATGGTTTTGACGGGTGGGTATGTTGAAGAGAAAAAGGGAGTTTCAGGTGGACAAAAGAGCTTCTGAACGTGCCGGGCTTCTATATAAAACATCTTGTAGTCATAATTCAGTAAATTTTATGACCCAGGATGTTCATTCTATGGACCTGAGCGATCCATATGACTGTGACTGCAGAAAACAGTACTAGAGTTAGATGTTGTTGCCCTTTTCAATATGGTTTTTGTCTAAACCTGATGAACAATTAACCCTCGTGCTTTTGTACAGTTTGTAAGCTGGAGTTAGATGTTGTTGCCCTTTTCAACTCGGCTGTGACTGACATATTTTCTTTGAAACAAGGCAAATGGCTTGCCATTCGTTTAATTAAGAGTGAGATATTGTAACCAATCCCAACCAAGGGAAATAACATCACTCTCGCCGGCTGCTTGAGCTCACTGTGCATTACAAAACCCAAGTGATTTGCCCCCACCAGCACCCACAAACTTATTTCGAACTAGCACACCGAATGGGCTGAAAATTTTCATAGGAAAGGCTGTATGACCGTGACAGATTTGGATTCCGACAATTGGGACCCATGAGGAAAAAGCCTATCCAAGGTGGTGTCAACTTACTAGCTAGTCAACAAACGATTCTGCCTACCAGCCGTTGGATTGACATCCAACATCTATCGTGTATCTTCTATCTCTTGTCTTCTTCCTCCAGCTGCCCAAACCAAACCACCCCGTGGGTTTCGCCTGCTCTCGCCTCACATGGCTGGCTACGCCTCAACCGCCCTACCGTACCCTCCAACATTGGCCAGTCCCTTCCTCTATTCCCCCACATGTCCTGTTATTCTCCAGCAACGTCAGCCCCAACACGCACCCGCACCCGAACCAGTCAACCCTCGTACTCCCCTCCGCCTGCGACTGGACTGGCGCATCTTCCACGCCTCCTATTCGTTCCGTCTGAGGCCTCTCCGTCGTCCTCCGCCTTGGTTCGCTCGCCATGCGCGGTGTGCCGCCCTCTTGCGTTGTCAACGTCGTCAACAACCGAGAGGAACAAGGAGATGACTGTACGTGGAGAGGATGATAGTAGGGACCCACCAGGGTCATGGCAGTACGCAAGAAAGTGCCTCGTTATTACAAGCCCCAAAAAATGATTCCTCCTAATGGTTGGACATCTAGGGCCCATGCCATTGTCAACGTAGTGAATGAACGAGAGAATTACACAACGAGCGGGTGACACCAGGGACCCAGCAGGACGCGCAATTGTTTTTACTCTTTTTTAGGAACAAACCATTGTTATTTATACTAGTTTTAGGGACGGATCAGGGTAACAATGGGCCTGTGCGGGGGCTGTGGCTAGGGTTTTATTTATGTTTACCACATCATGAGCCCAGTCGTGTTTTTTTATTGCTGAAAATGGCTAGCCCAGTTCTACTTTTTTTAAAGAAATGCACAACCGAGCCCTACTTGCTTTGTCAGCCTTGCTGGGTAGCAAATCTTTCAAGTCGAGGAGAGTTTCATACGGCTTGCCCAGAAAATGGGCTATGAGTAATGAGAAATGGCCCGTACATTTTTAAAACACATCAAACCGGGAATTAGTTTCAAAAAAATTTCATTTCAAGATTTAAATTACATTAATTTTTATGCATGGACAATTATTTGGATTTTATATTTATATAAATTTATTTCTCAAATTAGTTTGAATGTGACTCAAAATTTCGGGATTAAAAACAGTTGACCGCACCGAAATATGAAAAATTTCGTATAATTTTTAACCGTGGCCACAATATGGGTTGTAATGCTTACAAAAAGAAGATGGGCTCCAACAAATCCTTAAGAATTAGCAAATGGGCTGTAAATTATTAGAAATAATGGCAGATGGGTTGTATGCTGTTTTCCACACATTTGAGGCTGACTTGTGCGCCTACTATAGGTTGACACGTATGCTTTCCTAAAAAAAAGGTTAACGCACATGCAACGCCGTGTCAGCTTAGTCAACACACGAGAGCAGTGACTATTGGATGTCCATCGAACGACCATCGTGCTTCTTCAATCTATGCTCTTCCTGCTGCAGCCGCTCAAACAAGCGCCGGCGGGACTGCCTCCTCCCTCCTCCTACGACCGGATTTGCTGCCACGCCCCACCGTACTCCCATCGCTGGCCTAGTCATCCCTCTACTCACCCACACCTGTTGTTATTCTCCGGCGATGGCAGACGAACCAGTAAACCCTCGTACTCCCGTCCGCGTGGGAAACAACTGCCGAGTCTTCCCTGGCTCCGTGTGGTTCCCTTCCTAGGCCGCGCCGTCGTCCACCGCCCTGGTGCTCTCGGCACCGCGTGGTCAATGAACGACATCCACCGAAACTGGACTGTATGTGGAGAGGCTGACAGCTGGGTCCATGGGCGCACGCAAGGAAATGCCTCCTTATTACGTGCAAAATAATGATTCCTCCACCTGGCAGCTGGGACCCACCGGAATGGCCTCTGTATTTCACCAGTGTCGGTCGTGCCGCCTGCTCCTGCCTCCCATGGACGGCTCTGCTGCCATGCAGGCCTGACCGCCCCACCCTACTCCAACCTTTGGCCAGGCCATCCATCTACTCACCCACAACCCCTATTATTCTGCGATGACAGCGGCATCACACCGCAGCCGAACCAGTCAACCCTCGTACTCCTCACCGCGTGGGAATCTACTGCCGCATCTTCCATGGCTCCGCGTCGTCCCTTTCCTAGACCTCGCCATCTTCCACTGCCTTGGTGCTCTCGGCGTGGCGTGGTCAATGTGGTCAAGGAGCAGACTTCCATCGGAAGAGTACTGTACGTCTACACGCCAGCTACATCTTCGCACGCAAGGAAGTGCGTCCATATTACGGGCAAAAAAGATTCTCCCCCTGACAGTTGGGACCCACTAGCAATAACTTCGCACGCAAGGAAGTGCCTCCTTATCCTCCCTGACAGTCGGGACCCACCTGGTCGAAGCGTACGTAGCATTTTCATTCTGGTCGCAAACATGTACGTACATACTGGTCGATCGGTCTGTCTGCAGGCTGCAGCTATGAACTGTGTCTGAGTAAAGAAGGGCACGTGTCGTAGTAGAGGCGCAGACGTAGCATGTCGCGCAGTCGCGTCAATATCATGTACATGTACGTACAACCAGGGTGCAAGAAAGTAAATACGGCCACACACGTACTTACAAGCGGGGTCTCAAACGCCTACTCGCGCATACATACGGCCAGGGCTCATGTACATGGAGAGGTAGTGGAGAGCAGCGCCGGTGTCCTGTTCATGGGCAGCCAACCGGCTGGGTCGGAACAGAGAAACTGCGTCATCGTGCTCATTGAGAGGCAACAGAATGTGTCCTATTCATCAGCAGCTAACCGGCTTGGATGGAACCGCCAAAACGAGGCTTTGCGTACCGCAGAACGGAGGAAACGGCCTTCTGTTTGACCGCCTACGGTCGAAACGGGATCCTATTGAACGGGACGGGTGTCGTGTACCGCAAAACGGAGGAAACAGACTTCTCTTTGACCTCCTACGGTCGAAACGGGGGTCCTGTTCTCGGGAGGGGTGTGGCGTACCGCAAAACGGGACTCCACGGGCTAGTGTTCATCCACCGTCTACTGCCTCGCTCCAGCCTCCACCATCTACTATTCATCTACCGTCTACCTCCTCCAGCGTCCGCCTGCGACTGTTCACCCACGGTGTCTCCCTCCTACCTCCACCAGCTATTGTTCATCCACAGGCTCCTGTTCATCCAGCCTCCGCCGGCTACTGTTCAACCACCCCTCCACGGGCTACTGTTCATCCAACCCTCCACCGGCTACTGTTCAACCACCACTCCACGGGGTCCTGTTCATTCACCCCCAACCGGCTCGATCGTGGTCCTATTCATCCAGCACAACGGCCTCTACTACCACGGGGTCCTGTACATCCGACCCCAACCGGGAACTGTTCATCCAACCCCCAACAAAGCTCACTATTCATTAAGAGGCAGCAGGTTCGATCGGCTTGAGTTAGCAGCAGTAGCGAAGGAATCGCTCGATCGGGTTCAGTTAACAGTCAGATTGATCGATCGCTCGGGTTCAATAACACGTAGCCTGCAGTGCAATCGCTCGGGTTCAGTAGGCGAACGCCTTGCTCGGGTTCAGTTAGAGCCCAACACCTCGCACCCACGTGCGTACGTGTACGAGAGAAACACGCAATCCCTCTGTGCATCGCTCGGCCCCGACCACCCACCATAACCGGGAAATCCCTGATATTTTCCTCGCCCTCGCTTCTACCACAGTTTTTTCCGTCATGGACGGTCCAAAGAATGTCATGCAGCTGCTTCTCCGGCCCGCCCATGACGAAAAGCCCATTTTCTATCATGATTTTTTGTCATAGAAGTAGGAGGCCACTACATCTATGATGATACTGGGTTTTGTCACAATTATCGTCATAGAAGTGTCATAAGCATGACAGAAAAAAATTCGTTCGACCAAAATGTCACGGATGTGTCTTTTTTTGTAGTGACTGGTTCCATTCTAGAGGACAAATTTCACCGTTCAATCTACGCCAACCACCATAAGCCTATATCATGCGAGAGATTTTTTTAGTTATCACATTCATCTACTCATCTAGATTCAGCCAAACTTGCCAACCTTGTAAACATTGTACTATCATCATATTGTTGTTGGCGAACCTTGTAAACATTGTCCTATCATCATATTGTTGTTTACCGTGCCCATCATGCCATATAGATTCCGCCAACCTGCTAAACATTGTCCTACCATCGTGTTGTTGTTGGCCTCATGCACCATGCCATCCACGGAGGTAAAATTGACAAATTTGACCTTAGAGCGGAAGTATTTCACAAACTAAACTGTTTTTGAAAGTATTTCACACCGCTGACCCTTTTGTGCAGCGCCTTGCGGGCGCTGCACTCTACTGTGCAGCTCCTTATAGAGAGGCGTTGTACAGTGTAGTGCAGTGCCTTGCTGTCGGGCACTGCACAGGTGTAGAGCCTGAGTGATAGGCACTGCACTGCGCTGCACAGTAGAGTACAACGCCTTACTATCGGGCTCTGCACATTAGGGGTTAGCTTGGTGAAATACTTCCAAAAATAGTTTCGCCCTGAGGTCAAATTTGTCCATTTTGCCATCCACAGACACGGACATGAACCAATTTCAGCCAATCATAAGGAGTGTATCATTGTGGTGCTAATTCTTCATGGAAAAAGTTCAAGGGTTTAAATCTTATGAGTTGACAACTTATACAATCTTGATTCATGGACATTGTGTTTGCTCTGTATCGATCAGGGAAGCGTGTTCGATGCGTCTGAACGAGTTGTTGGGCCATATTGGGCCGGAACCGATCACTGCGTCTCTGGGCTCCACCGGCACTAGGAATATGGCCCAGTGAGGGGCCGGCGCAGTTGGGCTACGTGATGGTTGGCATGAAGCGGATTCTATCGAGACTTTGCAGACGACAAGCTTCGATACGATCTTCCCTAGGCTTCGACCACAGAGGGCATGACCTGGGTTTCCTCCATGTCAAGGTCGAGCGGCACAAATTGCTGCTTCGCCGAGACCATGGTGGCTGATACGTCTCCAACGTATCTATAATTTTTATTGTTCCATGCTATTATATTATCAATCTTGGATGTTTTATATGCATTATTATGCTATTTTATATTGATTTTTGGGACTAACTTATTAACCTAGTGCCAAGTGCCAGTTGTTGTTTTTTTCCTTGTTTTTGTCTTTGCAAAAAATAAATATCAAACAGAGTCCAAATGGAATGAAACTTTTTGAGGATTTTTCTTCGACCACAAGACACCCTAGAAGCTTTGGGATGAGGCCAGAAGAGCCACGGGATGGCCACAAGATCAGGGGCACGCTCTCCAAGCCTGTGCCCCCCCCCGTGGCACTTCCAACCCTAATTTTTCTTCTATAAATACCCAAATATTCCCCGTAGACTAGAAGGCACACCAAAAATACTTCTCTTCTGCCGCAAGTTTCTGTCTTCGTAGTTTACCATGGAGGGCTTTTACATCAACCTTGCTGCCCTTCCGATGATGTGCCAGTAGTTTACCATAGACCTACGGGTCCATAGTTAGTAGCTAGATGACTTCTTCTCTCTCTTTGATCTTCAATACAATGTTCTCCTCGATGTTCTTGGAGATCTATTCGATGTAATCTTATTTTGCGGTGTGTTTGTTGAGATGCGATGAATTGTTGGTTTATGATTAGATTATCTATGAATATTATTTAAGTCTTATGTGAAGTCTTTTATGCATGATTTATATATCTTTGTATTTCTCTCTGATCTATTGGTTTGGTTTGTCTAACTAGATTGATTTTTCTTGGTATGGGAGAGGTGCTTTGTAATGGGTTCAATCTTGCAGTGCTCAATCCCAGTATTGATTTTTCTTGGTATGGGAGAGGTGCTTTGTAATGGGTTCAATCTTGCAGTGCTCAATCCCAGTGACAGAAGGGGACATGACACATATTTGTATTGTTGCCATTAAGGATAAAAAGATGGGGTTTATTCATATTGATTTGATTTATCCGTCTACATCATGTCATCTTGCTTAAGGCGTTATTCCGTTCTTGTTAACTTAATACACTAGATGCATGTTGGATAGCGGTCAATGTGTGGAGTAATAGTAGTAGATGCAGGAAGGAGTCGGTCTACTTGTCTCAGATGTTATGCCTATATAAATATCATTGCCTTGGATATCTTCATAACTATGTTCTTTTCTATCAATTAATCAATAGTAATTTGCTTACCCACCATATGCTTTCTTTCAAGAGAGAAGCCTCTAGTGAAAACTATGGCCCCCAGGTCTATCTTTTATCATATTATTTTCAGATCTATAAAATAAAAAACACAAAAAATACCTTGCTGCAATTTATTTACTTTTATCTTATTTAGCACTTTTACTTATGTTATATATCCATCACTATCAGATCTCATCCTTGCAAGTAACCATGAAGGGATTGACAACCCCTTTAGCGCGTTGGGTGCAATATTTGTTTGTTTGTGCAGGTGCAACCATTGGTGACTTGTGTGTTCCTCCTATGGAAGATATTGATAGCTCTAGTTGGTACATGAACTATTCAAGCATACAAAACAGATTATCATTTGAAGGTTTAGAGGTTGGCACTTGCAAATTTACTTGGAACGGCAGGTAAATACTGCATATATGAACGTATGGTGGAATCATATGGAACAACTTTGGGGTTAATGGAAGTGGATGCGCAAGCAGTATTCCCGCTTAGTACAAGTGAAGGCTAGAAAGAGACTGGGAAGCGACCAACTAGAGAGCGACAACAGTCATAAACATGCATTGAGATTAACCAACATTGAGTGCAAGCATGAGTAGGATATAAATCACCATGAACGTAAATATCATAGAGGCTATGTTGATTTTGTTTCAACTACATGTGTGAACATGTGCCAAGTCAAGCCACTCGAATCATTCAAAGGAGGATACCATCCTATTGTACTGCATCACAACCATTTTAAATTTCCATGTTGGCATGCAAGGTAAACCATTATAAACTCCTAGCTAATTAAGCATGGCATGAGTAACTATAATCTCTAATTGTCATTGCAAACATGTTTCATTCATAATAGGCTGAATGAAGAACGATGAACTAATCATATTTACAAAAACAAGATAGGTCAAGTTCATACCAGCTTTTCCTCATCTCAATCATTTCATCATATATCGTCATTATTGCCTTTCACTTGCACGGCCGAATGGTGTGAATAATAATAATAGTGCACGTGCATTGGACTAAGCTAGAATCTGCAAACATTTATTCAAATGAAAAGACAAGGTAATATGGGCTCTTTGTTAGGTCAACAATAATGCATGAGAGCCACTCAACATTTTCATCGTGGTCTTCTCATCTCAACCCCCAATGAAAAGAAAAGAATTTCAAAGAAACACACTAAAATATTTTTGGAGTTTTTGTTTTTCTGAAGAAAGAAGAACAAGAACGAGAAAAACTATTTATGCGGGAAAGCTCCCAACAAGCAAAAGAAGAACGAGAAAGCTTATTGGGTTTTCTTTTAATATTACTACTAAGCATGCATAGAAAGTAAATTAGCTACACCTATTTTTTTTGTTTTTCTTAAGGTTTTTCAAACACACAAGAAGAAAGCAAAAAAAGAAATAAACTAGCTTGGATAATACAATGAAAGAATATGAGCACCGACAACTGAAATGAGTGTGTGAACATGAATATAATGTCGGTGAGAAATACGTACTCCCCCAAGCATAGGCTTTTGGCCTAAGTTGGTCTACACCCACGGATGGCCTGGTGGATATCCAAAGTTGAAGTCAGGGTTGTACTTTGCTGCGGCAGCTACCGCTTGGCGAGCTACCTCCTGAAGACGTGCAGCCTCAGCTGTCCTCTCATACTCGCTTGCGTCCTCTCTATTTATAAAATATCGTCCATTTGCCTGAAAGTTAAAGAGGGCAGGAGCAGGAAGAGTAATAAGGACGACACGCCGTCTATCAAAGATTAGTCCGTACTGGAGGATCTGTTCGTTCCTCTTAAGAAACTGGTCGCGTACCATAGCCTCATAATCCAGAAAAGCAGGTGGCAACTCCATATCATAAACTCTAATAGGTACATTCAAATAGTTAGCTAAATGAGTTGCATAAATCCTACTAAATAAATCTCCATCTTTAGCATTAAGATGTAACCTTCTACCAATGATGGCCCCCAAATTATATCGTTTATCACCTAACACCGCACACTTGAGGATACTAAGATCTGGAACGTAAACATGGAAAAGCTCACGTTTACCATTAATACATCTACCGATAAAAAGAGAAAAATAATGTATGGCAGGAAAATGAATGCTCCCTACGTTGCTTGTGTAATATTTCTAGTTTCTCCAACAGTGATACTAGCATGGAAATCATTATATTCAGATTTTTGAGGCTCACTAAGACTACCCCATTGCGGAATTTTGCATGCATCACAAAAAATCTTCTAGGTCCATGGTATAGGATTCATCATAAAGATCAAACAGGATATTATGAGTATTACGCTTGGATGAAAACTCAAACCTTCGTACGAAGAAATCCTCAAGGCTGGCATTTTGTACGTACGCATAGAATTCATCCTTGAAACCTGCACGATCCATAAATTCATCCGACGGCCATTCACACGGTTTAACTTGAGCTTCCCTTGGTGGTTCAGGGCCTAGTTCACGTATTGCACGCCTTGGTGCTTGCTTCCTCGAAGAACCACCTTGGTACATTCTCGTAGACATTTTTCTTTTCTCTGAAAAATTTATGCAATTTTTAGTGACTCAAACTAAAGTGGATCAAACTCAATGAAATTGATAGCAACTACTCCTACAAAGTGCCTAGGGGCTATATCATGCATCAGAACAACTTTGGACCATATAAATTTGATATGCAAGCTCAAGAACATGGTCACCACAGCAAAAATTTGCAATGAATAAAGCACTAGAACAAAAACTAATTGGACCATTGGAGGAGTCACATAATGAAGAACAACCCCCCAAAGCAGTTTTGTGATTGGAGCTTTGAGTAAGGAGATCGAAAATGGCAGCAAGATGAGCAAGAACACGAGTTTCAGCTATGGAGTGATTTTTTCTAGAGGAAGAACGAGAGGATGGGTGCTGGAATATGTGGAGGGGGCACGTGGGGCCCACAAGGTCAGGGGGCGCGCCCTCCACCCTTGTGGCCAGCTGGTGAGGCCCCTGGTGTGTTCTTTGCACCAGAAATTCTAATATATTATATAAAAAATATATCCAATTTTCTGGGCATTTGGCGAACTTTTATTTTTAGGACATTTTATATTGCATGGATAATTAAGAAAACTGACAGAAAATATTATTTTTGCTTTATTTAATCTAAATAACAGAAAGTAAAAGATGGGTACAGAGAGTTGTGCCTTCTAAATTCATGCATCTCATGCTCATCAAAAGGAATCCATTAACAAGGTTGATCAAGTCTTATTAACAAACTTCTTCCAAATGACATGAAACCGGAGAATTTTTGAATAACACTAGGTTACCTCAACGGGGATATGCATGTCCCCAACAATAAGAATTTATATTTCTTTTTGGCAGTAGGAAGAGGGAATTCAAAACCTCCGATAGTAATAGTTGAAATTTTTCCAATAGAATTGATACTATGAACTTGAGGTTGTTTCTTCGGAAAGTGTACCGTATGCTCATTACCATTAACATGAAAAGTGACCTTGCCTTTGTTGCAATCAATAACATCCCCTGCAGTATTCAAAAAGGGTCTACCAAGGATAATCGACATATTGTCGTCCTCGGGAATATCTAGAATAACAAAGTCCGTTAAGATAGTAACGTTTACAACCACAACAGGCACATCCTCGCAAATACCGATGGGAATAGAAGTTGATTTATCAGCCATTGCAAAGAGATTTCAGTAGGTGTCAACTTATTCAAATCAAGTCTATGGTACAAAGAGAAAGGCATAACACTAACACCGGCTCCAAGATCACATAAAGCAGTTTTAACATAGTTTCTTTTAATGGGGCATGGTATATAGTTGGTACTCCTGGATCTCCATGTTTCTTTGGTATTCCACCCTTAAAAGAATAATTAGCAAGCATGGTGGAAATTTCAGCTTTCGATATCTTTCTTTTATTAGTAACAATATCTTTCATGTACTTAGCATAAGGAGGCATTTTAAGCATATCAGTCAAACGCATAAGCAAAAAGATAGGTCTAATCATTTCAACAAAGCGCTCAAAATCCTCATCATCCTTTTTCTTGGGTGGCTTAGGAGGAAAGGGCATGGGTTTCTGAACCCATGGTTCTCTTTCTTTACCATGTTTCCAAGCAACAAAGTCTCTCTTATCATAACGTTGATTCTTTGATTGTGGTTATCAAGATCAACAACAGGTTCAATCTCTAGATAATTATCATTACTAGGTTGAGCATCAACATGAACATCATTATTAACATTATCACTAGGTTCATCTTCATCGCCAGATTGTGTCTCAGCATCAGAAATATAAATATCATTGGGATTCTCATGTGTGTCTATAGCAGGTTCACTAGCATGCAAAGTCCTATCAGTTTTCTTTTTCTTTTTATTACGAGGACTAGGTGTATTTGTATTAATTCTCTGAGAATCCTGCTCAACTGTCTTAGGATGGCCCTCATGATACAAAGGTTCCTTGGTCATTGTACCACCTCTAGTCGTAACCTTGACAGCATTAGCATTTTTCTTATTATTTAACTCATTAAGCAATTCATCCCGAGCTTTAAGTACTTGTTCTACTTGAGTTGTAACCACGGAAGCATGTTTACTAATAAGCTTAAGATCATTAACAGTACTATTCATATAATTACTCAGATGATCAAGCATGTAAGGATTACGTTTCAATTGTCTACTAACATAAGCATTGAAGTTTTCTTGCTTAACAATAAAATTATCAATCTCATCAAAGCATTGTCTAGCAGACTTATTATGAGGAATATCACCTTCATCAAATCTATGGAGAGAGTTTACCTCTACTACCTGTGTCGGGTTATCAAGACCATGTATTTCTTCAATAGGTGGTATATTTTTAACATCTTCAGCTTAAATACCTTTTTTCTTTCATAGATTTCTTTGCCTCTTGCATATCTTCAGGACTGAGAAATAGAATACCCCTTTTCTTCGGAGTTGGTTCAGGAAGTGTCCAATCATTTTCATTACTCAATATATTATTCAATAGCAATTCATCTTGCTCAATAGTTCTTTCCCTGAAAACACAACCAGCACAACTATCCAGGTGGTCTCTGGAAGCATCGGTTAGTCCATTGTAAAAGATATCAAGTATTTCATTTTTCTTGAGAGGATGATCAGGCAAAGCATTAAGTAATTGGAGAAGCCTCCCCCAAGCTTGTGGGAGACTCTCTTCTTCAACCTGCACAAAATTATATATTTCCCTCAAAGCAGCTTGTTTCTTATGAGCGGGGTAATATTTTGCAGAGAAGTAATATATCATATCCTGGGAACTACGCACACAACCAGGAGCAAGAGAATTAAACCATATCTTAGCATCACCCTTTAATGAGAAAGGAAATAATTTAAGAATATAGTAATAGCGAAATTTTTCCTCATGAGCAAATAGGGTGGCTATTGTCGGTGTCAAAAACTGGCAGATCTCGGGTAGGGGGTCCCGAACTCTGCGTCTAAGGTCGATGGTAACAGGAGACAGGGCACACGATGTTTACCCAGGTTCGGGCCCTCTTGATGGAGGTAATAACCTACTTCCTGCTTGATTGATCTTGATGAATATGAGGATTACAAGACTTGATCTACCACGAGATCGTAATGGCTAAACCCTAGATGTCTAGCCTGTGTGATTATGATTGGCCCTATGGACTAACCCCTCCGGTTTATATAGACACCGGAGGGGACTAGGGTTGTACAAAGTCGGTTATAGAGAAAGGAATCTTCATATCCGAACGCCAAGCTTGCTATCCACACAAAGGAGAGTCCTATCCGGACAAGGAAGAGAGCCTTCTGTCTTGTATCTTCACAGCCCATCAGTCCGGCCCACGGCACATAGGCCGGACGCCCGAGGACCCCTTAATCCAGGACTCCCTCGGTAGACCCTGAACCAGGCTTCAATGACGATGTGTCCAGCGCGTAGATTGTCTTCGGCATTGCAAGGAGGGTTCCTCCTCCGAATACGCCAAAGCAGCTCTCAAACACAGAGAACGTGTCCGGCTCTGTAAAACAAACACCACACCCACGCGTAGAGAGTATAAATATTTCACGAGTCCAATCCACTGACAACTTTTGTAGCGTGACGTCACGTCACCGCCCGGTCATTATTTCGAACCGTTTTTTAGCCTCCCGTTTCATGTTTCAAGATGCGGTTTTATCTGCACGTCTTGTCGAAGCAGAGATCATGTCCCCTTATTACGGGATTTTCATCAATACGGGCGTGGGTAATCCAACCGCTCCGTTGGCACGATTCCTTGGGAGTAGGCAAGTTTCAAGGCTTATGAGGAGGCGTTCGATATTCATCGCCTTTATAAAGGGGCACAAACCCGTCTTTTTCTTCCTCAACTGTCCCAACCCCGAGCTCCAGCACCCAAGTTTCAACTTAATCGATCCAAGCCTCCCAGTCATGTCCGGACCTAGCCTCCAAGGCCGGTGGGTGGCCTCCTCTGTCACAGAGGAGGATATCGTGAAGCTCCGAGCGGCAAGGTACCTGACCGCTGAAATCCTCCACAGCCTTCCTGCTAAGGGGCAGGTTATTCCTACACCCAGATCCGGCGAGAGGGTCATATTCATCTCCCACTTCCTTCGGTGGCTAGGGTTCGCTCTCCACCCCTTCGTTCATGGCCTCATGTTTTATTACGGGCTAGATTTTCACGATCTAGCTCCGGACTCCTTTCTTCAAATCTCGGCGTTCATCGTCATGTGCAAGGCCTTTCTCCGCATTCCCCCACTCTTCGGCTTATGGCTCAAGACCTTTAATGTGAAACCGAAGGTAGTCGACGGGGAGCAAGCAGAGTGTGGCGATGCTATGGTGAGCAAGCTCGCCAATACTCCTTGGCCAAAGGGCTCCTTCACAAAAACTTCCAACCTATGGCAGCGGGAGTGGTTTTACATCACTGAACCCCGCTGTACCAAGTGGGCAGCTACACCTGCGTTTCGATCTGGCCCTCCGTTACGAGTCGCATCATGGATTAACAAGGGGCTGGACTGGGGACCAATTGATGAAGTGCAGACGCTACAAAGCCGTATCCGAAGTCTCCTTGAAAAGGACTCCTGCCTCATCAACGTGATCCAGGTAATGCTAGTCCGTCGGGTCCTATCGTGCCAGCGACGGCCTCTCCGCCTGTGGGAGCTCAATCCGGAAGGACCATGGACCCTTCAGCACTTCTTCGGCACAACACGCAGAGGGATGTGGAAGTTCTTCTTCGGGACCCAAAAACAGTGGCCGGATACAACCGAGGACATTGGCCTCGACTGCAACCATCCGGATACCTCGGTAAGCACTCGACTCCTGAACACAGCTTAGTTAATTATCCCGTAATAATATACTGAGAAACCTGTCTCCGATCAGGGATGGATAAAGAAGGCGGAACGAATTAGGTGTTCGGCTCCACTCCCCGAAGACTCAGATGATCCTGTGTTGACAAGGATGCTAGCCTCGGCACCGTATCAAGTGCCGGTGAAGGAGGCCCAAGAGGAGAGCAGAAAAGCCAAAGGTGGCCTCCACTCGAAAGGTACACCAGACGCTATGTCCGGGGAGACTGGAACTCCCTCTTATGAAGACGAAGGGGAAGGAGCTAATGTCACTTCTCCTCATGGGAGGAAAAGGACTGCCTCTGAAGATCTAGAGGTGGAGTATCCCAAGAGAGGGAAGGTGTCCCTGTCAGCCGGTTCGGAAGACGATGCTGCACAGTTCCTCTATAAGGACAAGCCCTTAGCCGAATCGTAAGTGAACAAGGGTGTTTTAGACATATCCCGTTCTTTTCAGGTTACAAGGTTAACATCTAAAATATATGTTTGCAGTCCGGCCCGCAGTCTTCCTCAATAGTCGGGTGAACTGCTTCCGGAGATGATCGAAAGCGAGATGCCTCCACATGCTTCGTCACCCCTTAGGGCAGACGACTTCGAGGTGTCATCCCGGAGGGTCTCCGCTGATCACCAAGTGGCGCGCGGGGCAATGAAGACAGCGCCCGAAGGTGATACTTCGGTCGCCAAGGGTCCGGGGTATGCAGCCCCTACAGAGAGCCCCTAAAGAGACCAACAGTAAAGGCCCCGGACTACCCGGTTTACAGCCAAAGACGACTCTAGGGCCGAGTAAATATATCCCTTCGAAGGAAGTTCATACTCCGGCAGCCGCTTCCAGGAATCCGGAAGCGCCGGATACATTAATGGGCATGTTGCAAAATGCGTCCATCTTAGAGGAAAATTGTACCTTAATGGGTATGGTGGTTGAGAGGATTCGATCCGCGAGAAGCAGATTGAATGAAGCCTTCACGGGCCTACTAAGAGGCTTTGAGGTATGCAATGTAATATCTTGACTACTCTTTACATGCAAAATGTGCCTGTGTATAGATAGTCGCCCCTAAGACTCTGGTCGGCTTCCCTAGGGAGGCGATCAAAGGGTCCAAAGATATGCTCAGGAAATACCATGAATAATTTAAAAAACAGGCTGTTACGTCAACGACGACTGCCCCCGCTACGGAAGTTGCAGATTTAAGGCAAAAACTTGAGTCAGCGGATGAGGACATTACTCTTATTAACAGGCGGCTCGACGAGGCACAAGGTATATTTTGGGGCAGTCAGCTTATGCATGTATAATAATATAAGCACGAAGTTGAGAATTTTCAACTTGGACATGCATTATTGCAGATGGTGCTGCTGCGGTTGAGACCCTTCGGGCTGAACTTGCCCGGGCCAAGGAGCAAGCCAGAGTGAGCAATGCGGCTGTCAAAAAGGCAGCTTCTGATTTAAAGGCCGAACAGACCACTCGGCGCCAGTGCGAGGAGAGAATATCTACCATGCCGCTGCCCAATGTAAATCACTCGAAAAGGATAACAAAGCCAAGACGGCCGATCTTGACAAGGCCTTACAAGAGGCGCGAGAGGCACGATCCGAGTCAAGAGCGGCTCGGGAATAGATTCGGCAAGCTGGGGAGATAGCGGCTGGTAAGCCCTTTCTGTTACAGACTAAATTCGGCGATCCGAAGTATGCCTAGCTGAATCAAGTGTGGAGTTCTCCAGACTCATTCTTGGACCTGCCGAAGAGTGTCGTCGATGCGGCACAGTTTTACCACGCGCAAGACGGAGGTGCAGTGGAGAAGCTTTTCTGGTCACAGTTCGATGGGCCAAAGTGTCCGCCGTTGCTGAACGAACAAATGGCCCACTGGGCCAAGCTCCACAAGGTGACCGGAGCTGCCATGGAGGAAGTCTTGGTCCGGCTGTGGCCAACTGAGCCAATTCTGAACAATTATTTCGGTTTGGTGCAGTGGCTTGTTGATGTAGTGTCGCGTATCGACGCTGTTAAGCGGTCGGCATGCATTGAAGGTGCACGGATGGCCTTTGCCCGCGTCATGATGTACTGGGCAAAAATGAAGGCCACCAACATTGCAGCAAACAGTCCAACCGAGGGCAAGGACCATCGCGCGTCGGAGCTATATTTTGAGGATGTCCTAGAGGGCGCCCGCTTGATAGAGGGTCTATGCTCGAAAGATATTATGTTCGAGTAAATGTATCAGAAGTGTGATAACAATATTATGATATATTAAGGTTGTGTTATATTTATGCTTGTTGCCTGAAAGGCATTTCCTCCTATGCGGCCGTTTTTTTATAATCTGAAAGTTTGCCAGTTGTTGGCTTCAGCCCCCTGCATATAATGCGGGGGTGTTCGGAATAGCTACTGACCACGCTTGACCCAACGTCTTGGTCTGTTAAGGAGGTGTCAGTGCGGCGAACTAGGCAATCGGACTATAGGGCTTTAACACCTTCACTTAGCCATAGGAGTTTGACAGTGGGTCTACGATATAGCCCCTTGTATGTATGCGGTTATCCGAATACGGCTGCGCTACATAGGTGACCGGAAAAACGGTCCTTCGTGTAATACGGAAGAAATCGCAAAAGATTCTGATAAGTCAACGAGTGGTTGACCAACTCCCACCGTGCAAACGAGCATAGCCTTCAGAGATGAAGGAGTGAGATGCTCCAGTATCGAATAGAACCGAAGCTGGATGGCAATTGACAAGGAGTGTACCAAGAACGACATCCGGATCATCATGAGCGTCTTTAGCTGAGACGTGATGCACACGTCCACGTTCAGTGGGAGCTGGCTTGACACTGATCATCTTGCGTGATGGCTTACCACTGCCAACAGACTTCTCAGGCAGGGGTGGGGCATAGTTGGTTTGAGAGCAGTCACGTGCATAGTGTCCTGGCTTCCCGCATGTGAAGAAAGTCCGTGAAGTTGGATGTGGACCCGCATTGACAAGCGATCTACCAATAGGCCTGGAGCATACTGCTAAACTGGGTGAGGCACCACATAAGATGGCCTCGGTGCATATCCAGGTGGAAGAGCGGAGTTCAGAACCCAAATCCGGCGTTTATGAGAACTAGAACCAGAGGAAGAAACCAAATCACGGGTGTGCTTATGAGACTCCTCGTAGGTGAGCTGAGCTGTCTCCGCATTAATGGCCTTGTTCACAAGAGCCTGGAATGTATTGCAATGGTGCAAGTGGAGATCACGACGCAACTTGGGGTTGAGACCCTTCCGGAACCTAGCCTGCTTCTTAGCGTTCGTGGACACTTCTTCTGCAGCATAGCGGGGGAGGTTCTCAAACTCTCTACTGTAAGCATCAACAGCCATCTTACCCTGGTTGAAACTACAGAACTCTTCTCTCTTGCGGTCAATCAGGGCCAGAGGAATGTGATGCTCGCGAAAGCCTCGGTGAAATCTCTCCAGGTAGGTATCTGGCCAGCTGGAAGCATAGCCTCATAGTTCTGCCACCAAAGACTAGCAGGACCTTCCAGGTGATATGCAGCATAGGTGACCTTGTCACCTTCAGCTACGTTCGCAGAATGCAGCTTGTGTGTGATACTACGGAGCCTGTCATCTGCATCGAGTGGTTCAATGGAATGATGGAAGGTAGGTGGTTTCAGACCAATGAAATCATAGATGGTCGCTGACTCTTTGCACTGGGGTGCGGTGTTCTCCTTGATACATGCCAACAAGCGGTTAGACTCACGCTTGGTCGTCGCCATCTCTAACATAAACTCTGCCAACGAGGGCTGGTCGGGAGGATCCTCCTCATTCCTACCACCTCCGTGGTTCAGGCAACGAGCAACAGAACTTCGGTTAACTGACGACATCCTGAGAAGCGGAACCAAGGACGAGGTCAGCAACAACTATAGGATGCAACATGTAGCAGAAAGAAGTTTAGTATCTCTCAAACTCCTAGGACAAATCCGGCAGCATAACTGCAGTAAAATGCTCAAACTGAGACATTCTGCAAAAGACGGGGCAGCAACATACTCAACATCATCACTCAAGGTTCTGAGATATTACTAAACAGGCTACACCGGAGGTACTCGAACTGGGATATGACTCTGACCAACCAATCCTAAGAGACTGCAGAGTAGTAACACGTGATCCTGATAGACAGAAGAGGAAGCCTAGTTCCTTAACCCCGTAGGAAAGATAGGATGACTCTGATCAGAAAGGCATGAGGTATAAGGAGTAAAAAAAGAGCCTTACATTCCCTTCCACAATCAATTCCCTTACATAACTAAAGAATTTCTAGACTCAACTTCGACCAGGTTGGCTTGGAAATCCTACAGGGAGTCAGGCTCTGATACCAAAGCTGTCGGGACCCCGATTCTAAGTCACACCGATCTAGCATGTAACACCTCATATCACTTTGCGGCCTCACGCACGGTATTCCCACGGGTGTCGCTTTACCATGGCCCAGGACCGTTTGCGCCTTTTGGGTCACGTATATGATAGTGTTGCTAGCATCCATATGACAGAGAACCCAGGCCGACATGACTAGTCGTGAACCCAAAGTGGCACTAACTTATGGGGACAGGCATACATGAAACAACATCGAGCATGTCGGTCAGCAGCGTGTGAATCCGGGCTGTAGTAACTGGGTTAACAGGACTCCGGGAACCCGGGCTGTAGCAGGCTAGGCAGGACTCTGGATGTCACCGCGTGACATTTCCCCGAAGGGACAGACACAGGAACGAAGTGAATCACATGCCGGCCAGTCTAAGTGTTCCGGAGTAGTAGTGCTGGGCTAGCAGGACTCCGGTAAACCGGGCTGTAGCGGACTACCATGGCTCGGTGGAAGCACTAGACTACATTTCCCCATAAGAGAGGCTACCCAAGGATAGACAACTAGGTTGTCGGATCCCACACAAAGTAATACACGTCACACATACGCATAACATGCAAGTATGTGCTGTACAACATGGCATCATAACATAACGCAAACTCATATAGATAAAGGCCCAGAAGAGCCACATAGCATTAAGTACAAACAGGGGTCACATGACCCATCATTCAAAGCATACAAGCAATGGAAGCATTACATGTCTGAGTACAGACAACTACAAAAGAAAAAGGCTGGGAAGCCTGACTATCTACAAGACCCTCCCAAGGGTACAAGATCGTAGCTGAGGTACAAGCTACTCGTCGAAGTCCAAGCGGAACTACTAGTAAGACTGAAGTCTCCGCTGCAAAAACATAAATAAAGCAACATGAGTACAAAGGTACTCAGCAAGACTTACATCAGATCCTATCATACATGCATTTGTATCAAGAAGGTAATGTGGGGTTTAGTTGCAGCAAGCCAGCTTTGACTCAGTGGCTATCCTGTTCTACGACTACGAGAAACTTCTTTGAGGTGAGACAACGCACACGAGTCCACTAATCACCACACAATACACTACTATGGATTCATCCCCGTCTCCCTACGAGAAGGCCATCCATAGCACTCACACTTGTCTTGAGCATTTTACAGAATCCACTTCAAGTTGTCTATGTACCACCTAAGCATCCAAGAAGTCCATAACCGAGGACACGGCTATTCGAATAGATCATGATAACCCTGCAGGGGTATACTTCTTCACACACACTCTCACCACTTATCACCATGTACACGTCATGTATCTCAGCAACCTTCAAGAGGGCAGCCTGGCGAGGGTGTCGGCCATGACCTAACTAACCACACAAGACTCTAGTCCAAGTTTATCGCCTATTCTTATTCCATCCGCAAGGAGATCCGGCCGGGGTTTCGCTCACGGCCCCAAACAATGTGTACAGGGTACCCGAGCCCACCATCCGGGTGCCACTCGGTACACCGGGCCACGTGTGCCTAGTCTGTCCCAAGCCCACCCTGCCGGGTGCCACTTGGTAGATAAATAACACTACCTACAAACACCAGAAACTTGTTGCGACTCCTGGACAGAGACCAAGTTGGTTAATAAGTCGAGAGGGGCACTTAAGCATTCCAATGCATGGTAGTAGCTAGTCATTGGACAACATACACAGAACTCAATGCTTAAGGACAGTTCCAGTGAGACAACCCACCATGTACTCCTACATGGCCTCTCACCGCTACCTTTACCAAATCGTGTTCACACACTTAACTCTTAGCATCAGAACATATCATAACACTCCAATCCATTCCCAATGAACCAGACTTGACACAACTCTAAGTAATAGCAGGCATGGCATGGTAGGAACACAACATGGCTCAATCAACTCCTACACATGCTAGTGGGTTTCAACTATTTACTGTGGCAATGACAGGTCATGCAGAGGAATGGGTTCAACTACCGCAGCATAAAGTAGCAGTTGAATCATTGTTGTCCTAATGCAATAAAAGAGAGCTGGAGCGAGAGAGTGGGATTGTATCGGAATGAACAAGGGGGTTTGCTTGCCTGGTAGATCAACAGAGGGGCACTGCTCCTTGGACATGTACTCTGGAACACTCTCTGGAGCAGGACCTATCGAGAAGGAACGGTGTCGACAATCAATACCCAAGCATATGCAACAATATGATGCATGAACATGGCATGAAGATGTGATGTTGTTTGAGCTAATGCAACTAGCATTCATTTGGTTGAAGTCCATTTGAACCAAAGATTCAAATGCAACTCCAAGATAAGCTCTTATAAATGTCATTTATGTGTTTTCACTTATACAGCAGGCATAAGTTGGTTTGTCCTGCATGAAACTAGTACAGATGGATAGATTGAATTTTTCTGATGATTTTTTATATATAATTTATTGCAATCTGAGCTACAGTTGAATTTCTATGAATTTTCGAAGTTTATATCATTTTCTGGAATTTCCTGATTTAATTTAAATCCAGAAAATGAATAACTGCGTCAGCACTGCGTCATGCTTGCATCACCAAGTCAACAGCGCTGACTGGGGTCAAACCTGACGTGTGGGGTCCACATGTCAGTGACACAGTGTTAAACAGGGGGGGTTTACTAATCTAATTAAAAGATTAGGGCGCAGGGGCCCACTGGTCAGTGTCAGGGGCTTAGTTAAGTGGTGATTAGCCTTAAGCTAATCATCTGGCAGGTCGGGCCCGCACGTCAGGCCGGCGAGGTCGTCGCCGGCGACCTCTGGTCGCGGCGAAGTCCGCGCTATAGGGCACGGGGGCGGCGACTGAGAGCACCAGGGCGTAGCCCGTGCTCTCCCGCATTTGGTGGGCAGGTGGGAGGAGCTGGGGAGGCCGGAGCTCGCGGCGGCGGCCGGAGCTCGGGCTCGAGCGGCTGCGGGCTATAGGGCGCAGAAGACAGGGGAGTGGGGGGACGACGGCGGGGCTCATAGCGAATCGGCGGGCGTCGTCGGAGAGCTTGGGGAAGGGCTAGAGTCCGCGGGGCAGCGATAGGGATCCATGGCGGCCGGAGACGAAGATGGCGATGGCGGCGGCCGCTCCACGGGGCGCTCTGGCTTGCATGGCTCGGCGGAGGGCTTCAGAGCGAGGAGGCGGAGCTCCTGGGCGTGCCGGAGAGGCGAGGGGGAGGCGGTGGCTACGGCAACGGCAAGCGGCGGCGACGGCAGCGCTCGGGCGGGTCGAGAGAGAGAGAACCAGGGGAGGAGGGGAAACGGGAGAGAGTGAGAGAGGCTTGGGGGGTGCGTGGCGACGCACGCGTGATCCAGCCGACGGGGGGGGGGGGGGAGCAGGAGGTGGCCGGAGACGTGCCGCGGCCGGTCGCGTGGCCGCGCTCGCCGGTGCGTGCCCCTGTCCTTCTGTCGTCGCCAGGAGGACGACGGTTGGCGGTTGGGCCAGTGGGCCCCACCGCTGGGCCGGCTGAGGCGCCAGATGGCTGCAGGTAGGCGCCAGTAAGCTTTTTCTTTTTTGTTTATCTTTTCTATTTTTGACATTTGTTTCTGATTTAGTAAAAATACTAAATCAATTTATTTTCTTATGCCAATTTTTGTAGGAGCTAGTGGTATTATTCCAGAGCTCCTCAACAACTAGCATAATTTTTGGACATATATTACATATGTAACATATATATATATATCCAATGCAAATAATTATGCATTAATTCCCGATGGCCAAAATAAATATTTATGAGCTCCTAGAAATAATGGTTTGAAATTTAACTCTGACCAATATTTTCAGAGAGTAACATGAACATTTTCTTGGACCTTTTTGGAGCAATTTTTATCCGGGTCATTTCCAGAAATGATTTCTGAGGGTTTCACAATCCCCATTTCAAATTTAAATTGAATTTAAACCTGATGCTCACAAGAAGGCTAGCCTAGGTCATACCAGATATAGGGATGTGACAGGGGAATCATCTCCGGTAGCCATCTTCACCATCCCGGCGGCCACCACGATGAGGAGGGAGTAGTCCACCCTCGGGGTTGAGGGTTTGTACTAGTAGTTATGTGTTTAATCTCTCTCTCTCTCTCTCTCTCTCTCTCTCTCGTGTTCTTGAGATGTCATTATCTTGATGTATCGCGAGCTTTGTTAATATAGTCGGATCATATGGTGTTTTCCCCTCTCTATCTTGTTGTGATGAATTGAGTTTTTCCCTTTGATATTTCCTTGTTTTCGGATTGAATACTTTTATGGATTTGAGAACACTTGATATATGTCTTGCAATTGAGTACTCATGGTGACAACGGGTTATCGTATTGATTCACTTGATATATGTTTTGGCACTCAACTCGCGGATTCCCGAGGTGACGTTGGGGTAATCTATGCATAGCGGTTGATGCATGTTCTTGTCTTTGTTTCTTCGGTAGAAATCTTGGGGCACTCTTTGAAGTTCTTTGTGTTGGATTGAGTATTATTAATATGAATTTGTTTTGGTGTTATTTTAGTACGAACTCTAGGATAGATCGAACGGAAAGAATAGCTTTGTGTTATTTTAGTACGAACTCTTGAATAGATCGAACAGAAAGAATAGCTTTGAGGTGGTTTCATACCGCACACACAATTTATTCTTATGTTCTCCGCTAGATAGGAACTTTGGAGTGATTCTTCATCACACTTTGAGGGGTAGTTATATGATCCAATTATATTAGCATTGTTGAGAGATTGCACTAGCGAAAGTGCGGACCCTAGGCCTCATTTTCAAGCATTGCAATACCGTTTTTGTGCCGGTTTACTATTTGCTACCTTGCTGTTTTTATTTTTTCAGATTATAAAAATATATTTCTACCATCAATATTGCACTTTTATCATCATCTCTTCACCGAACTAGTGCACCTATACAACTTGCCATTGTATTGGGTGTGTTGGGGACACAAGAGATTTCTTGTATTTGGTTGCAGGGTTGTTTGAGAGAGACCATCTTCATCCTACACCTCCCACGGATTGATAAACCTTAGGTCATCCACTTGAGGGAAAATTGCTACTGTCGTACAAAACTCTGCGCTTGGAGGCCAAACACGAGTCTACAAGAATAAAGTTGCATAATAGACATCAATCTCTTTTCTGGCGCCATTGCCCGGGAGGTGAGTGCTTGAAGGTATATCTTTAGATCTTGCAATTGAATATTTTAGTTTCTTGTTTTATCACTAGTTTGGTTTATAAAAGAAAACTACAAAAAAATATGGAATTGAGGTTGCATCATATTATTGATTATCTTTATAATATCTTTCTTGAAAATGATGGTTCGGAAAATTGTGCTCAATTGTTAGAAGAAGAAGTCAATAAAATGCTTGGCACAAAATATTTGAATGATGAGCATGATTGTAATGTTGTTAGTTTGAATTCTTTGAATATCCA
This sequence comes from Aegilops tauschii subsp. strangulata, assembly GCF_002575655.3. Taxonomy (NCBI): domain Eukaryota; kingdom Viridiplantae; phylum Streptophyta; class Magnoliopsida; order Poales; family Poaceae; genus Aegilops; species Aegilops tauschii. Next base: position 363,995,281 of record NC_053041.3, on the reverse strand, counting down.
TGATGCTAATGATATGCAAAGCCATAAGCTTGGGGGTGCTATACCCCCAAGTTCGGATGAGAAAATTTATTATGATGATTGCACACCTCCTATTTATGATGATTATATTGATAAAAGTGGGTTTGGAAGAGTGCCAACTCTAGGTACTAATGATCCCACTATTTTGGAGGGTGTTGAATCTTATTGTAATAATTATGGAAGTGGATTGGGAGAGGTCATGACTTTATTTAGTGATGAATCCACTATTTTGGAGGAGGTTGTAATTGATTATGACAACAAAGTTCCTATATATGATGATTATGGTCATGACATGTATGCTATATTGAATAATTATAATCATGAAATTTGACATCATGATTTTAATTTCCAATCACATGAGAGTTATTTTGTTGAGTTTCCTCCCACAACTACTAATGAGAATAAATTTGCTTATGTGAAGAGTAATAAAATTTCTATGCTTGTGAATCATGAAAAGAATGCTTTATGTGATAGCTATATTGTTGAATTCATTCATGATACTACTGAAAATTATTATGAGAGAGGAACATATGCTTGAAGTTATGCTTGTTTTGCCTTCCTATGCTAGTTGATTCTTGTTGCCATAAGTTATTTGCTCACAAAATCCCTATGCATAGGAAGTGGGTTAGGCTTAAATGTGCTATTCATATCCTTCATGATGCTCTCTTTGTGTTTCAAATCTTATCTTTCATGTGAGCATCATTGAAATCATCATGCTTAGCTAAAAGGCATTAAAGAAAAGCGCTTGTTGGGAGACAACCCAACACTTTTACCTACTGTTTTTGTGTGTTCACATGATTATGCTACTTTAGTAATCATGTTTTATTGCTTTTGTTTCAATAAAGTACCAAGTAAAGCCTTTGGGATCATGTTGGGTGATAGTTGATTTGACCCTGCTGAAAAAAAGAAACTTTTGCGCTCACGAAAATAAGTCTATTTTTTTACAGAAGAGTGCTTTGGAGCTGATTTCTTTGGCAGAAGTTTAATATACAAATTTCTCACGTGTTACTATTTTTTTCATAATTTTTGGAGTAGCAGAAGTATGGTAGTTATCCAGATCATTAGAGACTGTTGTGTTTTTGACAGATTCTATTTGCAATGCATAGTTTGCTTGTTTTCTAGTTTCTTTGGCTTATATTGCTCAATATAAATTGTGGAAATGAAATGCTACAGTAGGAATTGTGTGATAACAATTATGAATCTTGTCTTTGACAGTACCAAAAGTGAAATGGTTTGCTCTTTATCATACTAACCTATCTCACGAAGTTCTGTTAAGGTTTGTGTGATTGAAGTTTTCAAGTTTTGGGTGAGATGTCGATATGAGGAGAATACGGAGTGACAAGACCCTAAGCTTAGGGATGCCCAAGGCACCCTAAGGAAATATTAAAGGAAGATCCAAGCAACTAAGCTTGGGGATGCCCCGGAAGGCTTCCCCCCTTTCGTCTCCAACATTATCGGTAACCTCACTTGGAGCTATGTTTTCATTCGTCACATGATATGAGTTTTTCTTGGAGCGTCATTTTATTTTAATTGTATTTGCTTGCTGTTATTTAGAATAATTTTTTGCATCTTTTATTTCAATAAAAGTGGCATTGATAGCCTTTGTCATGCTTATCTTGCAAGTGCACATTTTGCTGTTTGAAGACAGAAAGTTTATCGATGTTGAAAAAATTCCCGAGGAAAGTCAGAATGTGATAAAATGTTGAAACTTTTTGCATAATAAGACATGATAAATTTTCTAAGTGTGGTAGAATTTAATAATGTTTGGAGTTAGGGAAGTATTGATACTCTTGCATTCTTTACAGACAATACTGTTTTGGCAGATTGTTGTTATGTTTGCATATGTTTGCTTGTTTAATGATTCTATTTGAGGATAGGATTATTAAATATGCAGAGACATTTAGTATGCAATGTTCAATAATTATTTTTTTGATTTCCTACAGTAGAGTATGATAAGGTTTTTGCATTGGTTTATACTAACTTATCTCACGGGTTCTTGTGGAGTTTTGTGTGGATGAAGCTTTTAAGATTTAGGGAAACCGTGATATAGAAGGAATTAAGGAGACACAAAAGCTCAAGCTTGGGGATGCCCAAGGCATCCCAAGATAATATTTCAAGAATTCTCAAGCATCTAAGCTTGGGGATGCCGCGGTAGGCATCCCACCTTTCTTCATCAACAATTATCGGTTAGTATCGGTTGAACCTAAGTTTTTGCTTCTTCACATGAGTTGTGCTATCCTTGAAAGGTCATTTTATTTTGTTTTGCTTGCTGTTTTAATAAAATACTTAGATCTGAACTTTTTTAAATAAAATAGAGTCCTCAAATAGTTGCCAGGGAGGCTAAGTAAGCGGCATTCACATCCCGTCAACGAAGCCCTTATCTATGTCATTTACTCTTGTGCTTCACTTATATCCCTTAAGTAAATTGTTGAATAAATTGAATGTCATGAAGTTGATATCTTATAATGCCTAGTGGTAGCTTCACATTGGGTTTAGAAAGTGAAATCTTTTGAGGCTTGACAATCATAATATTGGTCATACAAGAAATTCACGAATAATTAGTATAAGGAAGAGAACTTTCACATGCAAATACACTATCATGGAAATCTTTTGTGATTGCGAGCCCCCATCAAAATATTATATGCCAAAATTGTTGACGTTGGACAAGGAAGACAACGTAATGATTTATGTTTGTTCATATTCACATAGAAGTTATATTGTCATAGATCCTTCAACATGTGGTGCTTGCCCCCCCCCCCCATCTTTGCTAGCCAAAAATTCCGCACCAAGTAGAGATACTACTTGTGCATCCAAAAACCCTTAAACCCAAATATTATTTTCAAGAGTCCACCATACCTACGTGAGGATTGGGCAAGATCCTTCAAGTAAGTTGTCATCAGTGCAATAAAGGCAATAAAAATTTCTTCTAAAAGTGTTAGATCATTTAGTGTAAGAGAAAATTGAGCGTCATATGAAATTGTGATGTCAAAGCAAAAAAAGCGACAGACTGCATAATAAAGGTTGCTATCATGAGGGGCAATATAACGTGATGTTCTTTTGCACTAAGAGGTTGGGATTACAAACAAATAAGCGCATGGCAACTGTCCGTGTACAAAAGTAGGTGGCCTTTTCTGTACGCCTTACTTGTGCACGGGTAGTCGTAGCCACGTCTACGGCCAGGCTTGGCAGGGAAGAGGAAGGGAAGGTACAAGGCTGCCGAGGCAGCACTCAAGCCAGAATCATGAAGAGCAAAGGGGCAAGGTGCATTCCCCCAGCAAGACCCTTGCCGGGGCGGCCTACACAACCCCGGCAAGATCCTTGTCGGGGTGACTTGCCAAACACTAGCAAGGCTGCCACCCTTGAGCCTGAGAGTCCTAACACCATCGACAAACATCAAGACCAAGGCTCAGGGGCGCCTGTGTGGTGGCATGCAGATCTTTGTGAAGACCAAAGGCCTGCAAATCTAGATGGGAACAAGAAGACGAAGACCCTCGGCGAGATCCTTGCCGGGGACAGACGAAGGCCCTTGGCAAGATCCTTGCCGGGACGTGAAGGAAATATGCCCTAGAGGCAATAATAAAGTTGTAATGTATATTTCCTTATGTCATGATAAATGTTTATTATTAATGCTAGAATTGTATTAACCGGAAACTTAGTACATGTGTGAATACATAGACAAACAGAGTGTCACTAGTATGCCTCTACTTGACTAGCTCGTTCAATCAAAGATGGTTAAGTTTCCTAACCATAGACATGAGTTACCATTTTATTAACGGGATCACATCATTAGAGAATGATGTGATTGACTTGACCCATTCCGTTAGCTTAGCACTTGATCGTTTAGTTTGTTGCTATTGCTTTCTTCATGACTTATACATGTTCCTATGACTATGAGATTATGCAACTCCCGAATACCGGAGGAACACTTTATGTGCTATCAAACGTCACAACATAACTGGGTGATTATAAAGATGCTCTACAGGTGTCTCCGGTGGTGTTTGTTGAGTTGGCATAGATCGAGATTAGGATTTGTCACTCCGATTGTCGGAGAGGTATCTCCGGGCCCTCTCGGTAATGCACATCACTATAAGCCTTGCAAGCAATGTGACTAATGAGTTAGTTGTGGGTTGATGCATTACGGAACGAGTAAAGAGACTTGCCGGTAACGAGATTGAACTAGGTATTGAGATACCGACGATCGAATCTCGGGCAAGTAACATACCGATGACAAAGGGAACAACGTATGTTGTTATGCGGTTTGACCGATAAAGATCTTCGTAGAATATGTAGGAACCAATATGAGCATCCAGGTTCCGCTATTGTTTATTGACCGGAGATGAGTCTCGGTCATGTCTACATAGTTCTCGAACCCGTAGGGTCCACAGGCTTAACGTTCGGTGACGATCGGTATTACGAGTTTATGTGTTTTGATGTACCGAAGATTGTTCAGAGTCCCGGATAAGATCACGGACATGACGAGGAGTCTCGAAATGGACGAGACATAAAGATCGATATATTGAAAGTCTATGTTTGGACATCGGAATGGTTCCGGGTGTGTTCGGGCATTTACCGGAGTACTGAAGGGTTATCGGAACCCCCCGGTGAGTATATGGGCTTTATTGGGCCTTAGTGGGAGAGAGGAGGAGGCGGCCAAGGTGGGCAACCTCCATGCCCAATCAGAATTGGGGTGGGGCCGGCCCCCCTTTCCTTCTCCCTCTCTCCTCCTTCCTTCCTCTCCTACTCCAACTAGGGAAGGGGGAATCCTACTCCCACCGGGAGTAGGACTCCCCCCTTGGGCGCGCCATGAGAGGGCCGCCCTCCCCTCCTCCACTCCTTTATATACGAGGGGGGTGGGGGGAGGGGGCACCCCATAGACGCATAAGTTGATTGTTTAGCCCTGTGCGGTGCCCCCCTCCACAGATTTCCAGCTCAGTCATATCGCTGTAGTGCTTAGGCGAAGCCCTGCGTCGGTAACTTCATCATCACCGTCATCACGCCGTCGTGCTGACGAAACTCTCCCTCGACTTCAGATGGATCTAGATTTCATGGGACGTCACCGAGCTGAACATATGCAGATCGCGGAGGTGCCGTACTTTCGGTACTAGGATCGGTCGGATCGTGAAGACGTACGACTACATCAACCGCGTTGTCATAGCGCTTCCATTTTTGCTCTACGTGGGTACGTGGACAAGATGGATCTTGCGTGTGCGTAGGAAATTTTTGGAATTACTGTGTTCCCAACAGTGGCATCCGAGCCAGGTCTATGCGTAGATGTTATATGCACGAGTAGACCACAAAGAGTTGTGGGCGATAATAGTCATACTGCTTACCAGTATGTCATACTTTGATTCGGCGGTATTGTTGGATGAAGCGGCCCGGACCGACATTACGCGTACGCTTACGCGAGACTGGTTCTACCGACGTGCTTTTCACACAGGTGGCTAGTGGGTGTCAGTTTCTCCAACTTTAGTTGAATCGAGTGTGGCTACGCCCAGTCCTTGCTGAAGGTTAAAACAACACACATGACGAAAAATCGTTGTGGTTTTGATGCGTAGGTACGAACGGTTCTTGCTCAGCCCGTAGCAGCCACGTAAACCTTGCAACAACAAAGTAGAGGACGTCTAACTTGTTTTTGCAGGGCATGTTGTGATGTGATATGGTCATCACCTGATGCTAAATTTTATTGTATGAGATGATCATGTTTTGTAACAGAGTTATCGGCAACTGGCAGGAGCCATATGGTTGTCGCTTTATTGTATGCAATGTAATCGTCCTATAATTGTTTCTCCTTTATCACTAAGCCATAGCGAGAGCCGTAGAAGCAATAGTTGGCGAGATGACAACGATGCTATGATGGAGATCAAGGTGTCGCACCGGTGACGATGGTGATCATGATGGTACTTTGGAGATGGAGATCAAAGGCATAAGATGATGATGGCCATATCATATCACTTATATTGATTGCATGTGATGTTTATCCTTTATGCATCTTATTTTGCTTAGTTCGGCGGTAGCATTATAAGACGATCTCTCACTAAATTTCAAGGTACAAGTGTTCTCCCTGAGTATGCATCGCTGTGAAAGTTCATCGTGCCGAGACACCACGTGATGATCGGGTGTGATAAGCTCTACGTTCACGTACAACAGGTGCAAGCCAGTTTTGCACACGCAGAATACTCGGGTTAAACTTGATGAGCCTAGCATATGCAGATATTGCCTCGAAACACTGAGACCGAAAGGTCGAGCATGAATCATATAGTAGATATGATCAACATAGTGATGTTCACCATTGAAAACTACTCCATCTCACGTGATGATCAGACATGGTTTAGTTGATTTGGATCACGTGATCACCTAGATGATTACAGGGATGTCTATCTAAGTGGGAGTTCTTAAGTAATATGATTAAATGAACTTTAATTTATCATGAACTTAGTACCTGATAGTGTTTTGCATGTCTATGTTGTTATAGATCAATGGACCGTGCTGCTGTTCCTTTGAATTTTAATGCGTTCCTAGAGAAAGCTAAGTTGAAAGATGATGGTAGCAACTACACGGACTGGGTCTGTAACTTTAGGATTATCCTCATAGCTGCACAGAAGAATTACGTCCTGGAAGCACCGCTAGGTGCAAGACCCGCTGCAGGAGCAATGCCGGACGTTGTGAAACCCTGGCAAAACAAAGCTGATGACTACTCGATAGTTCAGTGTGCCATCCTTTACGGCTTAGAACTGGGACTTCAACAACGTTTTGAACGTCATGGAGCATATGAGATGTTCCAGGAGTTGAAGTTAATATTTCAAGCAAAATGCCCAGATTGAGAGATATGAAGTCTCCACTAAGTTCTATAGCTGCAAATTGGAGGAGAATAGTTCTGTCAGTGAGCATATACTCAAAATGTCTGGGTATCATAATCACTTGACTCAGCTGGGAGTTAATCTTCCGGTTGATAGTATCATTGACAGAGTTCTTCAATCACTGCCACCAAGCTACAAAAGCTTCGTGATGAACTATAACATGCAAGGGATGGATAAGACGATTCCCGAGCTCTTCGCAATGCTAAAGGCTGTGGAGGTAGAAATCAAGAAGGAGCATCAAGTGTTGATGGTCAAAAAGACCACCAGTTTCAAGAAAAAGGGTAAAGGGAAGAAGGGGAACTTCAAGAAGAACGGCAAGCAAGTTGGTGCTCAAGTGAAGAAGCCCAAGTCTGGACCTAATGCTAAAGTGCTTCTACTTTGGTTCAGCGGTCTTGTGAGATGAAGCGGCCCGGACTGACATTACGCGTACGCTTACGCGAGACTGGTTTCACCGTTGCGAGCACTCGTTGCTTAAAGGTGACCGGCGGGTGTCTGTCTCTATCACTTTAGTTGAACCGAGTGTGGCTACGCCCGGTCCTTGCGAAGGTTAAAACAGCACCAACTTGACAAACTATCGTTGTGGTTTTGATGCGTAGGTAAGAACGGTTCTTGCTAAGCCCGTAGCAGCCACGTAAAACATGAAACAACAAAGTAGAGGACGTCTAACTTGTTTTTGCAGGGCATGTTGTGATGTGATATGGTCAAGACATGATGTGATATAATTTGTTGTATGAGATGATCATGTTTTGTAACCGAGTTATCGGCAACTGGTAGGAGCCATATGGTTGTCGCGTTATTGTATGAAATGCAATCGCCATGTAATAGTTTTACTTTATCACTAAGCGGTAGCGATAGTCGTAAAAGCAATAAGTTGGCGAGACGACAACGATACTACGATGGAGATCAAGGTGTCGCGCCGGTGACGATGGTGATCATGACGGTGCTTCGGAGATGGAGATCACAAGCACAAGATGATGATGGCCATATCATATCACTTATATTGATTGCATGTGATGTTAATCCTTTATGCATCTTATCTTGCTTCGATTGACGGTAGCATTATAAGATGATCTCTCACTAAAACTTCAAGATAAAAGTGTTCTCCCTAAGTATCCACCATTGCAAAAGTTCTTTGTGCTGAGACACCACGTGATGATCGGGTGTGATAGGCTCTACGTTCAAATACAACGGGTGCAAAACAGTTGCACACGCGGAATACTCAGGTTAAACTTGACGAGCCTAGCATATGCAGATATGGCCTCGGAACACGGAGACCGAAAGGTCGAGCGTGAATCATATAGTAGATATGATCAACATAGTGATGTTCACCATTTAAACTACTCCATCTCACGTGATGATCGGACATGGTTTAGTTGATTTGGATCACGTAATCACCTAGATGATTAGAGGGATATCTATCTAAGTGGGAGTTCTTAAGTAATATGATTAATTGAACTTAAATTTATCATGAACTTAGTACCTGATAGTATCTTGCTTGTCTATGTTAATTGTAGATAAATGGCCCGTGCTGTTGTTCCGTTGAATTTTAATGCGTTCCTTGAGAAAGCTAAGTTGAAAGATGATGGTAGCAATTACACGGACTGGGTCCGTAACTTGAGGATTATCCTCATTGCTGCAAAGAAGAATTACGTCCTGGAAGCACCGCTAGGTGCCAGGCCTCCTGCAAGAGCAACGCCAGAAGTTATGAACGTCTGGCAGAGCAAAGCTGATGACTACTCAATAGTTCAGTGTGCCATGCTTTACGGCTTAGAACCTGGTCTTCAACGACGTTTTGAACGTCATGGAGCATATGAGATGTTCCAGGAGTTGAAGTTAATATTTCAAGCAAATGCCCGGATTGAGAGATATGAAGTCTCCAATAAGTTCTATAGCTGCAAGATGGAAGAGAATAGTTCTGTCAGTGAGCATATACTCAGAAAGTCTGGGTATAATAATCACTTGATTCAACTGGGAGTTCAACTTCCGGATGATTGCGTCATTGACAGAATTCTTCAATCACTGCCACCAAGATACAAGAGCTTCGTGATGAACTATAACATGCAAGGGATGGATAAGAAAATTCCCGAGCTCTTCGCAATGCTAAAGGCAGCGGAGGTAGAAATCAAAAAGGAGCATCAAGGGTTGATGGTCAGTAAAACCACTAGTTTCAAGAAAAAGGGCAAAGGGAAGAAGAAAGGGAACTTCAAGAAGAACAGCAAGCAAAATGCTGTTCAGGAGAAGAAATCCAAGTCTGGACCTAAGCCTGAAACTGAGTGCTTCTACTGTAAGCAGACTGGTCACTGGAAGCGGAACTGCCCCAAGTATTTGGCGGATAAGAAGGATGGCAAGGTGAACAAAGGTATATGTGATATACATGTTATTGATGTTTACCTTACTAATTCTCGCAGTAGAGCCTGGGTATTTGATACTGGTTTTGCTGCTAATATTTGCAACTTGAAACAGGGACTACATATTAAGCGAAGATTGGCTAAGGACGAGGTGACGATGCGCGTGGGAAATGCTTCCAAAGTCGATGTGATCGCCGTCGGCACGCTACCTCTACATCTACCTTCGGGATTAGCTTTAGACCTGAATAATTGTTATTTGGTGCCAGCGTTAAGCATGAACATTATATCTGGATCTTGTTTGATGCGAGACGGTTATTCATTTAAATCCGAGAATAATGGTTGTTCTATTTATATGAGTAATATCTTTTATGGTCATGCACCCTTGAAGAGTGGTCTATTTTTGTTGAATCTCGATAGTAGTGACACACATATTCATAATATTGAAACCAAAAGATGCAGAGTTGATAATGATAGTGCAACTTATCTGTGGTACTGCCGTTTGGGTCATATTGGTGTAAAGCGCATGAAGAAACTCCATACTGATGGACTTTCGGAATCACTTGATCATGAATCACTTGGTACTTGCGAACCATGCCTCATGGGCAAGATGACTAAAGCTCTGTTCTCCGTAACAATGGAGTGAGCAACAGATTTGTTGGAAATCATACATACTGATGTATGTGGTCCGATGAATATTGAGGCTCACGGCGGGTATCGTTATTTTCTGACCTTCACAGATGATTTGAGCAGATATGGGTATATCTACTTGATGAAACATAAGTCTGAAACATTTGAAAAGTTCAAAGAATTTCAAAGTGAAGTGGAAAATAATCGTAACAAGAAAGTAAAGTTTCTGCGATCTGATCGTGGAGGAGAATATTTGAGTTATGAGTTTGGTCTTCATTTGAAACAAAGTAGAATAGTTTCGCAACTCACGCCACCCGGAACACCACAGCATAATGGTGTGTCCGAACGTCGTAATAGTACTTTATTAGATATGGTGTTATCTATGATGTCTCTTACTGATTTACCGCTATCATTTTGGGGTTATGATTTAGAGACAACTGCATTCATGTTAAATAGGGCACCATCTAAATCCGCTGAGATGACAACTAATGAACTTTGGTTTGGCAATAAACCCAAGATGTCGTTTCTTAAAGTTTGGGGCTGCGATGCTTATGTGAAAAAGTTTCAACCTGATAAACTCGAACCCAAATCGGAGAAATGTGTCTTCATAGGATACCCAAAGGAGACTGGTGGGTACACCTTCTATCACAGATCCGAAGGCAAGACATTCGTTGCTAAGAATGGTTCCTTTCTAGAGAAGGAGTTTCTCTCGAAAGAAGTGAGTGGGAGGAAAGTAGAACTTGATGAGGTAATTGTACCTATTCCCTTATTGGAAAGTAGTTCATCAAAGAAATCAGTTCCTGTGACTACTACACCAATTAGTGAGAAAGCTAATGATGATGATCATGTAACTTCATATCAACCAGAGTATGATCCGCACGAGAGTGGTATGGTAATCCGGTTCTGGAGGTCATGTTACTTCACCGTGAAGAACCTATGAACTATGAGGAAGCGATGATGAGCCCAGATTCCACGAAATTGCTTGAGGCCATGAAATCTGAGATGGGATCCATGTATGAGAACAAAGTGTGGGCTTTGGTTGACTTGCCCGATGATCGGCAAACCATCGAGAATAAATGGATCTTCAAGAAGAAGACGGACGTTGACGGTAATGTTATTGTCTACAAAGCTCGACTTGTTGCCAAAGGTTTTCGACAAGTTCACGGAGTTGACTACGATGAGACCTTCTCACCCGTAGCGATGCTTAAGTCCGTCTGAATCATGTTAGCAATTGCAGCATTTTATGAGTATGAAATCTAGCAAACGGATGTAAAGACTGCATTCCTGAATGGATTTCTGGAAGAAGAGTTGTATATGATGCAACCTGATGGTTTTATCAATCAAAAGGATGCTAACAAAGTGTGCAAGCTCTAGCAATCCATCTATGGACTGGTGCAAGCATCCCGGAGTTGGAATAAATGTTTTGATAGTGTGATCAAAGCATATGGTTTTATACAGACTTTTGGAGAAGCCTGTATTTACAAGAAAGTGAGTGGGAGCTCTGTAGCATTCCTAATATTATATGTGGATGACATATTGTTGATTGGAAATGATATAGAATTTCTGGATAGCATAAAAGGATACTTGAATAAGAGTTTTCAATGAAAGATCTCGGTGAAGCTACTTATATATTGGGCATCAAGATCTATAGAGATAGATCAAGACGCTTAATTGGACATTCACAAAGCACATACCTTGACAAAGTTTTGACGAAGTTCAAAATGGATCAAGCAAAGAAAGAGTTCTTGCCTATGTTACAAGGTGTGAAGTTGAGTCAGACTCAATGCCCGACCACTTCAGAAGATAGAGAGAACATGAAAGTCATTCCCTATGCTTCAGCCATAGGTTCTATCATGTATGCAATGTTGTGTACCAGACCTCATGTGTGCCTTGCTATTAGTTTAGCAGGGAGGTACCAAAGTAATCCGGTAGTGGATCACTGGACAGCGGTCGAGAACATCCTGAAATACCTGAAAAGGACTAAGGATGTGTTTCTCGTTTATGTAGGTGACAAAGAGCTCGTCGTAAATGGTTACGTCGATGCAAGCTTTGACACTGGTCCGGATGACTCTAAGTCACAAACCGGATACGTAATTATATTGAATGGTGGAGCTGTAAGTTGGTGCAGTTCTAAGCAAAGCGTCGTGGCGGGATCTACCTGTGAAGCGGAGTACATAGCTACTTCGGAAGCAGCAAATGAAGGAGTCTGGATGAAGGAGTTCATATCTGATCTAGGTGTCATACCTAGTGCATCGGGTCCAATGAAAATCTTTTGTGACAATATTGGTGCAATTGCCTTGGCAAAGGAATCCAGATTTCACAAGAGAACCAAGCACATCAAGAGATGCTTCAATTCCATCCGCGATCAAGTCAAGGAGGGAGACATAGAGATTTGCAAGATACATACGGATCTGAATGTTGCAGACCCATTGACTTAGCCTCTCTCACGAGCAAAACATGAGCAGCACCAAGACTCCATGGGTGTTAGAATCATTACTATGTAATCTTGATTATTGAATCTAGTGCAAGTGGGAGACTGAAGGAAATATGCCCTAGAGGCAATAATAAACTTTTTATTTATATTTCCTTATATCATGATAAATGTTTATTATGCATGCTAGAATTGTATTAACCGGAAACTTAGTACATGTGTGAATACATAGACAAACAGAGTGTCACTAGTATGCCTCAACTTGACTAGCTCGTTGAATCAAAGATGGTTAAGTTTCCTAACCATAGACATGAGTTGTCATTTGATTAACGGGATCTCATCATTAGAGAATGATGTGATTGACTGGACCCATTCCGTTAGCTTAGCACTTGATCGTTTAGTTTGTTGCTATTGCCTTCTTCATGACTTATACATGTTCCTATGACTATGAGATTATGCAACTCCCGAATACCGTAGGAACACTTTGTGTGCTATCAAACGTCACAACGTAACTGGGTGATTATAAAGATGTTCTACAGGTGTCTCCGATGGTGTTTGTTGAGTTGGCATAGATCGAGATTAGGATTTGTCACTCTGATTGTCGGAGAGGTATCTCTGGGCCCTCTCGGTAATGCACATCACTATAAGCCTTGCAAGCAATGTGACTAATGAGTTAGTTGCGGGATGATGCATTACAGAACTAGTAAAGAGACTTGCCGGGAACGAGATTGAACTAGGTATTGAGATATCGACGATTGAATCTCGGGCAAGTAACATACCGATGACAAAGGGAACAATGTATGTTGGTATGCGATTTGACCGATAAAGATCTTCGTAGAATATGTAGAAACCAATATGAGCATCTAGGTTCCGCAATTGGTTATTGACCGGAGATGAGTCTCGGTTGTGTCTATATAGTTCTCGAACCCGTAGAGTCCGCACGCTTAACATTCGATGACAATCGGTATTATGAGTTTATGTGTTTTGATGTACCGAAGATTGTTAGGAGTCCTGGATATGAGCATGGACATGACGAGGAGTGTCGAAATGGTTGAGACATAAAGATCAATATATTGGAAGCCTATATTTGGACATCGGAATGGTTCCGGGTGAGTTCGGGCATTTACCGGAGTACCGGAGGGTTACCGGAACCCCTCGGGGAGTATATGGGCCTTATTGGGTCTTAGTGGGAGAGAGGAGGAGGCGGCCAAGGTGGGGGTGCACCCCCCCCCCCCCCGAGGCCAATCCAAATTGGGGTGGGGGGCCGGCCCCCCTTTCCTTCTCCCTCTCTCCTCCTTCCTTCCTCTCCTACTCCAACTAGGGAAGGGGGAATCCTACTCCCACCGGGAGTAGGACTCCCCCCTTGGGTGCGCCATGAGAGGGCCGCCCTCCCCTCCTCCACTCCTTTATATACGGGGGGGGGGGCACCCCATAGACGCACAAGTTGATTGTTTAGCCGTGTGCGGTGCCCCCCTCCACATATTTCCACCTGAGTCATATCGTTGTAGTGCTTAGGCGAAGCCCTGCGTCGGTAACTTCATCATCACCATCATCACGCTGTCGTGCTGATGAAACTCTCCCTCGACCTCATCTGGATCTAGAGTTCGTGGGACGTCACCGAGCTGAACGTGTGCAGATCGCGGAGGTGCCATACTTTCGGTACTAGGATCGGTCGGATCGTGAAGACGTACGACTACATCAACGGCCTAGTCATAACGCTTCCGTTTTCGGTCTACGAGGGTACGTGGACAACACTCTCCCCTCTCGTTGCTATGCATCACCTAGATGGATCTTGCGTGTGCGTAGGAATTTTTTGATATTACTATGTTCCCAACACTGTATATGCTTTCCACCTCCTGTGTGCCACTGTGGCGACCCCTTCGACATATAAAAGGAGGCCCGAGGCGTACTGAGGAAGGATTTGGACTTTTTGGACGAGCCATGCACCGCAGCTAGTTCAAGAGCTCAAGAACACCAAATATACACCAAAGTAGGACTAGGGTATTACGCATCATTTGCCGCCCGAACCTGGGTAACCCCCCCCCCCCCCCCCGCGCGTTGATCTTCTAGACCCGCTCTTTGCGCAGCTCCACGCACCGCCAACCGTAGTAGGGATTCCCTGTGATCCCATATGTGTCGTTCCTGAGCTCCGACATCTTTGGCATGCTAGGTAGGCGCAAGCTGTGAAATCCGGTTTTGAAGCCAACGCATCGACTCCCTCATCTGGATGGCACGAGAGAAGAAGGCGACGTCGATCAGCCACACTCTGGTACCGTCCGCAGCCACAACAATCATCCGCGTGGCGACGGAAAAGCTAAGTCACGCAAAACCTTGAGCAATTTCCTTTTTGTAGGGTTATTTTCCTCGAAAGATCTTGCTCCTTGTATGGAAAACCTGTACGCAATGGAACCATTCTGCTATTGGCAACGCCCTTGTTCTGTTTCGAGTCCGCTCAACAGTTCAAGCGGCAGCGCTGAGAACGGCAAGGTGGCTTGCCTGGCAGCAAGCGCCCCCCGGCAGGCTGCTAAGGATCCATCCTCAAAGCGCCATAGCATGGGTTTACATGCCGACAAACCTATCCAACTAGGCGTAGGGTGTGTACATACAAGGAAAGATCGAACAGGAAGATAGCATGCTTCATTGCAAAGTATTGCAGAGTTATATTATATCAATAGTTGCTGCGGTTCTAACTTAAGATAAAATTGTCTTGGTCGTGAACTTGCAGCGGAGATAAGAAACGGGGTGCCTAGTCTCGGCGCCGGCCTTCCACCCTCTTGACTCCGTCGACGCAGCGGATGATGGGCTCGGTACGCTCCTCGAGCGCCGTGAGGTCCGCATCCTCCGGCAAGCTCTCCAGCGTGTTGGCGAAGTCGACGCTGGGGTTCCAGAACGCCACGTTGGTGAGCACCTTGGTCAGGGCGCCCCGCCAGAGCCTCCGGGCCTCGTTGGCCAGATAAGCTACTCGAGTGGAGCGGAGCTCCTCCATGGCGTCGAGGATGTGCTCGAAGAACAAGGTCAGCCTGGCGTTGGGGCTCACATTCGCCTCCTGGGAGAACCTGACGTCCGGCATGCCCATGTCGGCTAGCTGGGTGGTGAGCTTCCCCACGACGACGACGAGGCGACCGATCCAGAGGTTCACGCTGTTCACGTAGTCCTCGTGAGCGGTGGCATCATCGCTCCACAGTTGCCTCTCGTCCTCGAGGGCCTTGTTCGGGGTCTCCTCACGGGCCCTGGCCTCCAAAAGCATCCCCTCCAAGCCGTCCAGTTTCAGCTACAGATCGCCGATGGAGTCATTGGCCTCGGAGAGAAGCTTGGCCTTGTCGGAGATGGCGACCTACGAATCCGCCAGAGTGCGGTTGCCGTGTCCCTCTCTTCCGACAGTTCCAAGATCTCCTTTTTCAGCCCATCCCACTCCAGCTCCAGCTTCTCCACCTTGCGGGCGTGGTCCAAGGCCAGAGCATCAAGTGCGTCCTTTTCCTTGTCGCGGAGCGTGGCGGCAAGCGCCTGCTCACGAGCAATGAGGTCTTCCTCCTGGGAGTCCAACAGAGCTTTCTGCTGCCACCGGGCAGCTTCGTCCTTCGCGGCCTCTTCCTTCGCCGCCTCCTGGGCCTTCTTGATACTGGCCTGCTTCAGGATGAGCTCTCGCTTGCGCTCATCCAGCTCACCCTCGGCAGTCGTCAGTTCCTCCCGGGCCTCACCAAATCAGACCTGCGTCTGAGCGACGCGCTCCTCAAAATCCGCTGAGGGCGTCCTGGATTAAGGGGTCCTCAGACAGCCGGACTATATACTTTGGCCGGACTGCTGGACTATGAAGATACAAGATTGAAGACTCCGTCCCGTGTCCGGGTGACACTCTCCTTTGCGTGAAAGGCAAGCTTGGCAATTCGGATATGTAGATCTCCTCCCTTGTAACCGACTCTGTGTAACCCTAGCCCCCTCCGGTGTCTATATAAACCGGAGGGTTTAGTCCGTAGGACAATGACAATCATAATCATAGGCTAGCTTCTAGTGTTTAGCCTCTACGATCTCGTGGTAGATCAACTCTTGTAATACTCATATCATCAAGATCAATCAAGCAGAAATTAGGGTATTAACTCCATC
Organism: Aegilops tauschii subsp. strangulata; assembly: GCF_002575655.3. Lineage (NCBI taxonomy): Eukaryota > Viridiplantae > Streptophyta > Magnoliopsida > Poales > Poaceae > Aegilops > Aegilops tauschii. The sequence continues at coordinate 363,978,899 of NC_053041.3, read as the reverse complement.
GAGAGGGCCGGAACCTAGGTAAACATTGTGTCCCCCGCCTCCTGTTACCATTAGCCTTAGACGCACAGTTCGGGACCCCCTACCCGAGATCCGCCGATTTTGACACCGACATTGGTGCTTTCATTGAGAGTTCCACTGTGCCGTCACGATAAGGCCTGATGGCTCGTCTTGTTGTCAAGGACAACATTACCTTTGGGGGAGCCCTGGCTGTAGGCCAAACTCTCCGACTAGGCGGCTTCGTCATGTCCGCTTGTTCGGCCGTCCCACCGACGATGACTTCTCGGGTCATCAAAAACAGCCTCCACGTCGGCTCGGGATTCACCGAGCAGATGGATCCAATGGAGCTCTCTTCTTTGAACGAGCTCGTGGATCGCATCGCCGCCCTGGGAGTTGCTATGAACTATGATTGGATTGGGCTTAAACCCGACCAAAGGGAGATTAGATTAACTCTCCGCCGGTCACCCGTCAGATAGCGGTGCTGGAGGAGCAATGCAGTGATTCTTCCTCTATTTTGAGGACAAAATATGTCCGGATTCCCGAGCTCTCCGAGCCGGATACCCGTCCACGGGAGGACATGGCCCAAGCTTCGAACCTAGAATCGGACAGCGGGCCAGAACTATTGGGCAACATCCCGGAGCCTGAACTGCCAAGCTTGGAAACTCCTCTGCCCCTGGGTCTGAGATTGGGTCAGGGTTTGGACCTAAATCTACCCACCCACCTAGACATAGGTGATCTTTCCCACATTAGACAAGAGCCCCAAGAGACAGTACATCACTACTGGGCGAGATTCCTCCTTGTAATGAGCAAGGTCAAGGACTGTCGTGAGGAGGACGCAATTTCATTCTTTTGTAAAAATTGCACGTACAAGGGAATCCTCAACGCCATAAGTCGCCGTGACATAGCGCACTTCGCTGACTTGGCGGCCATAGTATAGAAATACTGTGCGATGGAAAGCACCTGGAAAACCCAAACAAAATTCTGGGATACCATGCCAACACACAGCCTTAGAGCATGTTGGATACTCCGGTAGGTGGCCAAGAGCGGCGAGGATCTCCTCATCAAAAATACCACAGAGCACCATCCCGGGGAAAATAACAATACAGTATTGACAGTCTTCAAGACTTTCACCTCAAATAATAGGCGCAAGCAAGCACTCCGCAGCCTCGCCGAAGTCTGCCACGTTGCAGCAATAAATCCATGGAACGATACAGCCATAACCTTCAATGCCAGTGACGAACCTCAAATCTGAACAGCCCGAGCACCAGCCGCTTTGGTCCTTAGTCCAATTGTGGACGGCTTCCGGCTTACTAAAGTGCTCATGGACGGTGGCAGCGGATTAAACCTCATCTATGAGGAGACTCTTAGCAAAATGGAAATAGACAAGAGCCGCATTGAGCGAAGCAGCACAACATTCAAAGGAATCATCCCTAGTCGGGAGGCACGATGTGCGGGAAAAATCACACTAGATCTGGTATTTGGCACACCGGAGAATTATAGGTCCGAAGAAATCACATTCCAAGTGGCTCCGTTCAGTAGCGGATACCACGCCCTTTTAGGGCGGGAGGCGTTCACGATCTTCCAAGCTATACCCCATTACGGGTACATGAAGCTCAAGATGCCCGAGCCCAATGGAGTCATCACTCTAGCTAGTGATCCAGACATAGCACTCCGCGCTGAAAATAAAACCGCCGCACTGGCCCTCTATGTGTTATCCGAAGCCCTCGCGGCCGAAGAACTAACTGCGCTGCACTCCACAGTGGACAGGGACGACGTGATACTCGACAAAAGACCCAAGTCCACCTCTTTTAAACCAGCGGACGAAATAGTGAAATTCCAGGTCCACCCAACGGACCCTACAAAAACAGCATCCATCGGGGCACAGCTGAACCCCACAATAGACGCCGCACTGCGGGAGTTCTTGCGCGAGAATTGGGACATCTTTGCCTGGCATCCTTCAGACTAGCCGAGCATAGCCTAAACATTCTAAAGGGATACAAGCCGGTCAAGCAGACTCTTCGGCGTTTCTCAGAGCCTAAGCGACAAGCCATGGGAGAGGAGCTAGCCAAGTTACTCGAGGCTGGATTCATTAGAGAAATAAAACATCCGGACTAGCTAGCAAACCTGGTAATGGTACCAAAGAAGGACAAATCCTAGCGCCTATGTGTCGATTTCAAGGACCTTAAGAAGGCTTGCCCCAAGGATCCCTTCCCCCTCCCCCGCATCGATAAAATTATCAACGCTACCACAGGACACGACTCATTGTGTTTTCTTGACGCATACTCCGGATACCATCAAATCAAGATGGCGGAGTCCGATCAAGCCACAACGGCATTCATCACTCCATACGGCCCCTTCTGTTTTAGCAGCATGCCTTTTGGGCTCAAAAACGCCAGTGCAACCTATCAACGCATGATTCAGACATGCCTGGAAACACAAATTTGCAAAACAGTGGAGGCATACGTAGACGATGTGGTCATCAAAACCAGACACGTCGATTCTTTAATAGACGAATTGAGGCTTACGTTCGAAAATCGCCGAACATATGATATCAAGCTCAATCCGGAAAAATGCGTTTTCGGTGTGCCCGCTGGAAAGCTCTTGGGCTTCATCGTTTCCAATAGAGGAATTGAAGAAAATCTGGCTAAGATCCGAGCTCTGTCATAGTTGGCTATCCCAACAGACCTCAAGCAAATCTAGAAATTAACTGGATGCGTGGCTGCCTTAAGCCGCTTTATCTCCCGATTGGGAGAAAAGGCACTACCTCTTTATCGGCTTCTTCGACGCACCGAACACTTCGAGTGGACGGATGCGGCCACGGCCGGATTGGAAGAAATAAAAGCCCTCTTGGCCAGCAACCCAATCTTGGCCGCGCTGAATATCGGCGAGCCAATGCTATTATATATAGCGGCAACACACCAGGTTGTAAGCGCAGTACTCGTCGTCGAACGAGAGACGGACAGACATAAGTTCCCGCTTCAAAATCCGGTATACTACGTATCCACTGTCCGCACTCCATGCAAATCACGGTACCCACATTATCAAAAGATAGCATACGCGGTCTTCATGGCATCCCGAAAACTATGACACTACTTTCAAGGGTGTTCAATTATGATGGCCTCTGAAGTACCACTCAACGACATAATAAATAATCGCGATGCCACGGGCCAGATTGCTAAATGGGCTATTGAGCTCCTCCCGTTCGACATAACATACAAATCACGGCGAGCCATTAAGTCACAAGTACTGGCTGATTTCGTCGCCGAATGGACAGAAGCCGAACTCCCTAAAGAGTACGGCGCGTACTCCAATTGGATCATGCACTCTGACGGCTCTAAGATGCTGGCTGGTCTAGGAGCAGGCGTCGTCCTAACATCCCCCACCGGAGACACAGTCCAATACGTACTCCAAATATTATACAGACTCCAACAATGCAGCAGAATATGAGGCCCCATTGCATGGTCTCCGGATGGCAGTCTCCGGATATCCTCGCCCGCATCGGCGCTAAGCGCGACCCTGTCCCACCTAATATCTTCTTGGAAAGTCTGTTCAAGCCATCCGTGGTGTGGGAAGGGGAGACCGGCAACAACAGTCCGGACCCGACCACAACCCCAGATCCGGAACACTCTAACGTAATCGGAGGCTCCGCCACCGAAATAACACCTTTGGCCCACGTGATTATGGCTGTCATCGCCCCGTGGACAGAACCCTTCTTTGCTTACCTAAATAGGCAAGAACTCCCTGAGGACCCAAACGAGGCACGTTGCATTGTGCGGCGGTCTAAAGCCTATAAGGTCCACGAGGGAGAGCTTAATAAGAAAAGCGCTACCGGAGTACTTCGAAGGTGCATCTACAAAGAGGAAGGACGACAACTTTTGGCAGCAATTCATGCTGGACTCGGCGGCCATCACGCCGCAGCTCGGGCCCTTGTAAGCAAGGCCTTCCGTACAGGTTTCTACTGGCCGACAGCCCGAGCAGACGCACAGGACCTCGTTGCGTCGGTTGCCAGCTTTTGACAAACCAAAGCCATATGCCACCTACCGCTCTCCAAACAATCCCCATCACTTGGCCCTTCGCGGTCTGGGGGCTTGCTATGGTCGGACTCCTTAAATGAGGAAGCCAAAAGAAAAAGTACCTATTGGTCATGGTGGATAAATTCACCAAATGGATAGAAGCCAAACCAGTTAAAACGGCCGAGTCCGGACCAGTGATAGACTTCATATCCGGGGTTGTACACCGTTATGGTGTCCCCCACAGAATCATCACCGATAACGGCTCGAACTTCACAGCTGACGAGGTAAAAACTTGGTACGGCAACATGGGCATTAAGCTCGATTATGCCTCCGTCTATCACCCCCAAACAAACGGTCAAGTCGAACGAGCAAATGGTCTTATTATGAGCGGCATCAAACCCAGATTAGTGCGATCCTTGAAGGAATCAGATACGCACTGGGTTGAGGAGCTCGACTCCGTACTATGGGGGCTACGGACCACGCTGAATCGCACTACCGGATACACACCGTTTTTTATGGTGTACGGCGCAGAGGCGGTACTGCCCTGCGACATCATTCATGACTCACCTCGAGTGCGCATGTACGAAGAGAAAGAAGCCGAGCTTGATCAGCAGGACAGTTTAGACGCCCAGGAGGAGGAGCGTGATGTTGCAAAAGCCCGCTCTAAATTCTATCAGCAACAAGCTCGACGGTATCAAAGCAGAGAAGTACGGGCCAAAACTTATAACGTCGGAGAACTCGTTCTACGCCTACCAGAGAAGAAAAAGGACATGCTCAAGCCCAAATGGAAAGGTCCCTTCATCATCGATAAAGTTCTAACCGGTGGAGCGTACCATCTGCTCGAGCCAAACCCATTGAACGCGGCCAGACTCCGAAGGTTCTACGCCTAGTGCCGGACTCTGTGTTCGTCTCCTTACCTCCGCCCTTTTATATATATATATATATCCAATGTCTGTCTTTTTTCTTTCTTTCTTCCCTTTTTATTCATGGCCTTAAAAGCTTAAAATGTGTCTTGACTACAAAATCTTGGCGCGCCCTGAGTGCTCATTATACCTGGGGGCTTCTTATACAGAAGCTTAATATAATTATATTCCGGGCTTTATGCCCCCTGCACATGTGTTACTTCTCCACATGTACCTTTTCTTCGCCATTATATGCATCGATATGACTTATGTTTTGGCCAAGCTGGGTTGCCTGGCTCTTGTATTTATGCCCTACGTTTCCATTAATTCGGCTAGGGCATAAGGGGAGCACCTCTGCGATTGTTACTGCCGGGTCAGCCGGATGTGTACCTCGGACTGGGTGAAGCCGAAAGCTAGCGTTCTTAAGGGAATATTCGGTCGGTGAACAAAATATGACTTTTACTTATTGCAATACATGCCCCCAGATGTTTATATCCTACGTCTCTTTTCGCAGTTCGGACATACACATTAATGCATGCGTACCCAGGGAAAGGAACCCTTAACGGAACTATTCTCCCTCGAAGATGTTTTTTACTATCCATGTAATAAAACATAGCTAGTTGGGTACTTGTCTGTTCAAGCACTTATGACCCCTACGCCTGGTTTCCACGCGTACCCCGGTTTTACATAACTGAGCGGGTATTCGGATACACTCCGGACTGTCGGGTCCAGAGGTCGAAACGAAAAGGTCCGCCATGACAAATGATTTACAATCCGGCTAGGGACAACATATGTCATTTGAAGTACACAGTCACTTAGACTGACTAAATTCTTCTTCTGTACCATCCAACGGGCTGTCTAGCCTACAATCCTGTTGGGAATACTTTGTGGCTAATTTTACCTGGTCATATACCAGACTAACGGGGATCTCTTTCCCATCAGACCCTACAGGTCCGACCTCGGCCATGTGATTCGGGTCAGACATGGCATATCGCGTCTTAACCATGGCCCAGGCTTCCCTTGCACCTTGTCGGCAGGCTGATATCTTCCATAATCGGAAGCACCGCCGCTCTCCCTTGAGCATCTCTATGAGCTCCCCCATGCCTCCTGGCAGGGAGGCGGATGGCCACAAGGCCTGGGCAATGCCCTGCATCACCTGCTGAACATGTTCGTGCAGTTGTGAGAGCTCTTGCAGAGGATCGCCTGCAGATCCGAGCATCTCCTCTTCGGGACGACCCGTCAGCATACCTATAGATATAACTCTATTAGCCGGTTTCTTCGCCGAACTCTATAAAAAGTTCGTTCAAGCACTTACTAAAAATGCCACGTCGAAGCCTCTTATTCTCCTTTACGGAGTCAACAAGCTGGGCCTGAACATCTTTCAGTTCAACGCCCAGCCGGGTATTGGCAACTTGGAGATTGTTTTTCTCCCGCCTAACCTGTGTAAGCACACGCTCGCCAGCCTCTAGCTGTCGTTGAGCATGTTGCTCATCCCCTCGCACGATCTTCGGATTCACTCCAGGATTATCTGCAAAATCTATTGTTAGATTCGCATGCACGCCGAATACTAACTGGTACATGTCATTTCATTCTTTTTGATGAAGACAAGTATTACCAGATGGGGCCTTCTTGGACTCCTCCATTCCGGCAACTGCGGCTCGTAGCTGGGCTTTGCACTCCTCCAGCTCTTTAGGCAACTGGGTATTCTTCTCCGTAAGAACCTATGCATATGATGATCCTTAAATCAGTTGTGCCAACTGTTTCAAGTCTCAGGGGATACTGACAAACATAATTATCAGATTTTCTTACCCGTATATCCTTTACGTACTGGTCCGTGGCTCTGGCAAGGCCATTTTGAGCAGCTCGGATGTACGCGTTTCCTGAGTTGAAGGCATCGAACGCCTCTTCGGAGAAACTAGGGTCGCGGAGTACGGCCCGACGACGCCTGTGATTCATGACGCTCGCCACTTCGGAATTCATAGCAGACAGCCTATCCGCATCCTCTGTAGGTGGAACATTCGGTGTTGTCCCCACATTAGCATCTGCCCCTAAGTCCGGCTCTGGAGTCCGGCTGGTGGAGGTGTGGCTGGCAGGCTCTCCGGACACGGTCCGGCGAGCGTTTTTTCTGCCAGGGACCATGACATTATTATATTTTAAAGACGACAACCACGTAGCAGGGTTTTTCATTCCTCTACGACGGCGTCTCAGTTCTAACCGCCTTCCTTTTAAGCCTACCCGGCTTCGGTGCCCCTTGTTGATGAGTCACTACGGGTTCGGCATGGCGCCCCGAGGGCCTTCCCTGTAAGACGAAATACGTGTGCGGTGGGTGGAGTGCAAAGAAGGGATCCTTCTCGGAAGTTGGGACTTCTGTTTTACTTACATGCGATGCAGGGAGCAGGCCAGGATAATCGGCTATGATGACTACCAAGGCACCGTCCCAGCTTAACTGATAGAACGTCCTGTCGACAAGCTCCACAAATATGTCTGGATCTTCTTCGAGTCCGGGTTCGAGGGCCCGGTCGGGTCCTCTTGCTGTGGAGACGGGCTGTGGACCTCCCTCACAGCTTTTCGCAGTTCCTGCTATGATGTAGCAAGGTAAATATTTATGATGAAGAATGCGGGAAGGTCTGGAGTAAAAGGTAGCAGCTCACCCAGTTTGGGGTGTTATACACGGATAATCCATCCCGTGGCTTAATGGGATGAACTCCTCTTCCTCTCCTTTGTATAAATCGGACAGTATTCTTGCTAGGGCAGCGACGGAGTCCGGACCTTTACGACCATAGTGGGTGGCATCGTCTTCTCCATTGATGTGCCACATGGGTTTCCCCTGATACTGAAGTGGCTGCACCCCCCGCATTATACATATTGACATAACCTCGACTGTTGTGAGCCCTGTTTTGGCCAGCGTTTTTATCATGCCCATCAGGTAAAGGACTTCTCTATTATCTTCCTCCTGGGGGCTCCGAGGGCGCCAGCTATGGCATTTCTTCAAAGGGGCATTATGAAACTCTGGAAGGCCCATCCGAATAGGGTCCAGAAGGGGAACGTCCTCCATATAAAACCACTCCGAAGGCCAGTCTTCGGATGTCTTCTTCGGAGTACCGGACAGGTATCCGGTCCCGGCGATGCGCCATATTTCGGCTCCGCCCACTTGATATATTGACCCCTCCTGTGTACGGGGTACGGGGCAGAATAGCCTCTTCCATAGCTCGAAATGAGCTTCACAGCCCAAAAACATCTCGCAAAGGGCGACGTAGCCGGCGATGTGTAATAGGGAGGCAGGGGTAAAGTTATGCAGCTGGAGGCCATAGAACTCCAAGAGCCCACGGAGGAACGGATGGATTGGAAATCCGAGTCCCCTCAATAAGTAAGGGACAAGGCATACCCGCTCCCGCCTGGATGGGTTGGGAAAGCTCTCCGCTTGCTCCCCGCCATTATAATTGGCTAGTCCGGCTCGGACGGGGACCATATACGCAGGAGGGAGAAACCCCTGGGTCTACAGCTCTACTAATTGGCTGTGGGGGCGGCACACTTCTTCCAATTGCCTGGCTTAGTGCTACGGGAGCGAGAGGAGGAGCTGCGATGGCCGGCCATGATGGGATGGACTTTTCCGGGCGCGCTCTGATGGATGCTCGCTATGGGAGGATGGTGTGATCTGGATATGAGGATCCCCGTCTCTTTAAATAGACGATTTACTTACATGATTAGGGTGGCAAATGTAAAAATGCCCCGACTTCTCGCATTCGCTCGACACGTGGAAGATAGCCATTATTAAAGCAAAGAAGCCAAGGAGTGCAACATTCATGGGAAGCCGGACACTACTCGTTACGACAGGTACTCGGAATTTGGAGAAGAAACTGTCGTGCAATGTCGAAGACAATCTGCGCGCCGGACTCATCGTCATTGAAGCCTGGTTCAGGGGCTACTGAGGGAGTCCTGGATTAAGTGGTCCTCGGACAGTCGGACTATATACTTTGGCCGGACTGTTGGACTATGAAGATATAAGATTGAAGACTCCGTCCCGTGTCCGGGTGGGACTCTCCTTTGCATGAAAGTCAAGCTTGGCAATTCGGATATGTAGATCTCCTCCCTTGTAACCGACTTTGTGTAACCTTAGCCCCCTCCGGTGTCTATATAAACCGGAGGGTTTAGTCCGTAGGACAACAACAATCATAATCATAGGCTAGCTTCTAGGGTTTTGCCTCTACAATCTCGTGGTAGATCAACTCTTGTAATACTCATATCATCAAGATCAATCAAGCAGGAAGTAGGGTATTACCTCCATCGAGAGGGCCCGAACCTGGGTAAACATTGTGTTCCCCGCCTCCTGTTACCATTAGCCTTAGACGCACAGTTCGGGACCACCTATCCGAGATCCACCGGTTTTGACACCGACATCCGCCTCCGCCTTGTCCACCGCCACCATCCTGGATTTCACTTTGTCTTGGCGGGCACGGTGGTGTGCCTGGAGCTTCTGGAAGTTGGCGCCCATGGCTCGCAGAATCTGCTCCTCTTGGGAACCGCCGCCGCCGGCGCTCGGTTCGTCAACAACCTGGAGCCTGGCGGTGGCGAGTGCCTCGTCATCGAACACCTCCCCTTCGGCTGGTGCTCTCGTGCTCGCCGTTCCTGGGAGGCAGATGAACAGGTCATCGCCCACCCTCAGGTACTTGCCCGGGGCGGGAGCTGCGGGGGAGGAAGGTTGGTCGTTGGCCACCTCCTCCTCGGTGGGCTCCTTGGCGGCCTCCTCAGCGGCGGCCTCACCGGACTCCCCGGCAGGCCCCTTGCCGGCATGCCCGACAGCAGCCTGGCCGGTCTCCCCGGCAAGCCCCTTGGCGGCCTCCTCGGCGGCAGACTTGGCGGCTTCCTCAGCTGCGGTCTTGGCGGCCTCGGCTTCGGCATCCTTGGCGAACTCCTCGATGACGGTGTCGATATCTTCCTGGTCCGTCGAGGGAGGGTCTAGAAACCAGTAAGGAGAATGAAACGAGGCCAAAATCTAGGTTCAGAAAAAAAAACACATGGACGGGAGGCAGGCCGCATACCCGTGTCAAGCTAAGAAGAAGTGGTTCCCTCCCTGCCAACGTTCGTGGCCGGGACAGAGCCGCCAGCACCCAAGCCTGCCTCCTCTTTCTCCGTGCGCGTGGGCTCGGCAGTAGATGCCCTTGCCGGGGACGCACCTCCGAGCGGCGTAGTTGATGGGGGCGGCGTGTCGGGAGCGGCCCTCAGCGGCTCCTCCTGTTGCCGCTCTCCTCCTACAAACTCGGTAAGGTTTGCACCAAGGAGTCATGCCCCAACGCCCATCGATGAGGAGTAGTAATGAATTCACGCTGGGGGCTAAAGCGGGGGCTGCGTCGAGGGCTGTTGTCCGGGCTGATCTCCACAAACACCGGCGTGCGTGGAGTGCTCGCCGGGGGCTTGTCGCCCGTCGAAGCCTTGGCCCTCTTCGCCGCCCTCTGGGCCATTGTCTCCGTGTCCCTGAGAAAACAAGATCAAGTTAGGGAAGGATAATGTGGGCAATGGGGAACTGGAAGATGATAAAGGGCAAGGTTCTTACTCGTCCTCCTCCTCTGGCCTCCTCTTCCTCTTCGGGCTAAAGGACCCGAGGTCGAAGTCGGCCTCCGGGCTGCCATCCGATGGAGGAGGAGAAGGGGATGGGGTCCTGCGCTGCGTGGACGAGGAAGAGCGGTGGCTTCTGCCTTCTTTGCTGCCGCGGCCTTCGTCTGGTGCACGGGCTGCGCCTGGGCCTGTTGCAGCTGCGTGGTCCTGCCGGGCCGGACCGGCTCGCTAGAGCTGGCCCGCAGCAGGACGCCTTTCCTCCCCAGGGCCGAGGAGTCATCCGCCTCGGTCTCCCCTTCGGCCAACTCCTCGGCCTCTTCCTCAACAAGGGGGGCCCGCGTCGGTGCCGCTGGCTTCCCCGGCAGACCCCGCCCACTCGGCGAACTCCTTCTCTTTTGTGGCCATGTCGGCCTCGTCCATCATGGCGCCGATGCTGTCGGCCTCCTTGGCAAGTGCCGCCTCCTCTGCCCTGGCGGCAATACATGCCAGCTCTTCCTGAGTTGTGTCGCGGACGAGCAGTGGCTCGTCACGAACATACCTCTCCGACAGGTTGTCGAAGAATGCTTGCACCCGCTCCGCTTTCGGCTCGGCCTAGGTTGGATCGAGGCCATGTGTGTTGAACTCTGGCATCATGGCGATGATGCCGTTCTGACAAGAATTGTTGCTCAACGGGACCACTCCCGCTGGCAACCCAAACAGAGACCCGAGGGCCTTGACGGCCTTCTCGGCCTTGCCGGCCTCATAGACCTTGAGCTAAAAAAGCCTTTGGCAAAGATGAGCATGCTGCAGCACCATGAAATTTTGTTTCAAGCCGGGGCGGAGCCTCATGACGTCGGCCGCGTTCCTGAAGTCTCAGGCCGGCCTCCCCTTGTTGTGAAGTGGAGCAATCCGACAGCAGATGAAGTCAGCCCCAATCATCTCAAGGTGAGCTCGGCCGAGGTGAGGCGATGGATCCTGGTGGTGGTGACCATGAGCTTCTTGTCATCGGCGTCGAGATCGCTCCAGTCCTTGCTGCGGACCGACGGCCTCCGACGGACCCGGCAGAACTCCTGCGGATCTGCCTCCTTGATCCAGCACCACCGGCCCCGCCACTCGTCCCACCTCTCCTTTTGGGCACCCTCCGGTATGTACCTCTGCTCTGGTCCTCGGGATCCAAGTAATACAGCCGGAGATGGCGCCCCCTGGCTGGATGCGAGGGGTGAAGTAATGGCGGAAGAGCGCCATGTTGGGATGCACTCCAGCAAATCCCTCGCAAAGATGGGCAAACAAGGCCATGCACGCCACAGCATTCGACGTGAAATCCAGGAGGTGGAAGCCGTAGGTGTGCATGATGTCATTGAAGAAATCTGAGAAAGGGGGGCAGAGCCCGCAGGAAAAATAATCAACAAAGACGGGACACCGGTTTGGACCGGCCTCGGCGAAGGAGGCAGGGACGATGCGCGTGGCAGGGTGCCCCAATGTCTCCCTTCTCCACAGGGGCCTGAACATGTCCCTGAGGGTGAGCGCATCGACCATTGAGGTGAAGAGGGCGCGCTGCGTCCGAAGCTCCACCAACTCGCTCTCCGGCGCCTCCTTCCCTCCGTCGTCTTTGGCCGCTCCCTTGCCCTTGCTTGTCTTGGGCGCAATGGCGACTGGGACGGGATGAAGGATCAAGGGCAATGGGGGCGCGGCGGCAGCGAGCAGAGGCGAGAGCCTCAATTTACGCTTGAGGAAGAAGAAGGGAACATTGGTTCCAAGATTGGAAAGGGCGTAGAGGGTAAATGAGAAGCGCCCCTGCGGTTTCCTCTTTTTTATGTGGAAGACGCGGGCCGCCTCTTTACTATTCACCGTGAGGTGACGCAAGTACGCTGTGGCCACTCCACGCATGACCCCCACGTCACGCACTCAATGCAGATCGGGGGGAAGCGCAACTGGCAAGGGAGTTACCACAGTTAAAAATCTGCCACGCATGCCCGCGCACGGTTCTGGGCCTCGCCCAACAATGCCTTGCGCCCTGTGTGTGGCCCAGGCCCGGGGGGCTCCTGTTGGTGTAGAAAAGTAGGAGCCTTTTCTGTACCCCTTACTTGTGCACGAGGAGTCGTAGCCACGCCTGCGGCCAGGCTTGGAAGGGTAGAGGGACGGAAGGTACAAGGCTACCGAGGCAGCACTCAAGCCAAAAGCATGAAGAGCAAAGGGGCAAGGTGGATTCCCCCAGGAAGACCCCTTCCGGGGCGGCCTACACAGCCCCGGCAAGATCCTTGCCGGGGCGACTTGCCAAACACCAGCAAGGCCGCCACCCTTGAGCCTGAGAGTCCTGACACCATCGACAAACATCAAGACCAAGGCTCAGGGGCGCCTGCGTGGTGGCATGCAGATCTTTGTGAAGACCAAAGGCTTGCAAATCTAGATGGGAACCAGAAGACGAAGACCCACGGCGAGATCCTTGCCAGGGACAGACGAAGCCCGCCGGCAAGATCCTTGTCGGGACAGCCATGAGACCCCTGGCAAGATCCTTGCCGAGGACGCCCACAAGACCGCGGCAAGACCCTTGGCGATCCCGGCAAGACCCTTGCTGGGGGCATCTGTGGGGCCACAACCAGGCCCGCACCTACCAAGGTTTCGCTGTCCCACAGCCGTTCCGACGTGGCAACCAGCCTGCCAAACTAGGCACGCACCTACGTGACAACAAGCAACCTCTAGGCCAACCAGTCAAGCACCTGCGTGGTGGCTTGCAGATCTTCGTTAAGACCCTGCCACCACACCAGCGCAGCAGCCAGCTAGCCAGCGTGGCACTGCATGACTCGTCAGCTTGGACGCGCGTCGAAGTAGGGCGAGGCGGCGACGGACGGGATGAGCTTCGTTGTTGTCCCCGATAAAGCAAGAGGACACGTAGGTGGTGCATAAAAAGCGTTTGTCCCACGATGTCAGGGATAGACTTGTACACTGTAGATGCTTTCCACCTTCTGTGTGCCACGGTGGCGACCACTTCGACATATAAAAGGAGGCCCGAGGCGTACTGAGGAAGGATTCGCCGCACTAGTTCAAGAGCTCTAGAACACCAAATATACACCAAAGTAGGACTAGGGTATTACGCATCGTTTGCGGCCCGAACCTGGGTAAAAATCCACCCCCCCCCCCCCCCCGCGCATTGATCTTCTAGACCCGCTCTTTGCGCAGCTCCATGCCCCGCCAACCATACTAGGGATTCCCTGTGATCCCATAGGTGTCATTTTGAGCCCCGATAGCAACCTCTGCTTCCCTCTGCGAAGGGCTTATCTTTTACTTTTCATTATTTACTTTTGTGCAAAGAGTCAAAGTTTTTCTCTCTATTCCTTTTTATTTTTCTCTTTTGGCAAGCATCATGTGGTGAGGAAAGATCTAGGCACATATGTCCAGTTGAATATGGGTAGCATGAGTTATTATTGTTGACATCATCCTTGAGGTGAATACGTTGGGAGGCAAAACAATAAGCCCCTAGCTTTCTATGTGTCCGGTTGAAACGTTTTGCTCATGTGTATGCGGTGAGTGTTAGCAATCATAGAAGACTATATGATGGTTGAGTATGTGGAGCTCTTACTAAAACTTTGTTGAATAAGTTGAATTGCAATTGCTTGGTGACTAAAAACATAGGTTGTTGAGTTTCAAGAGAATTCATTGTTTCAACCTTAACATGTGAATTGGTTGCTACTATAACATGAGAAATTTTATAAGAAAGAATTGTTGTTATGTTGCTAGGAAAAGTGATTGAAATTGTCATTGATCAAGCTTGTGCACTTTGCTACCATTCACACTTCAAAAATTATTTCTTTTATCATTTACCTACTTGAGGACGAGTAGGAATTAAGCTTGGGGATGCTGATACGTCTCCAACGTATCTATAATTTATGAAGTATTCATGTTGTTATTTTATCATTATTGGATGTTTTACAATCATTTTATAGCAACTTTATATCATTTTTTGGGACTAACCTATTGACCCAGTGCCCTGTGCCAGTTGCTAATTTTTGCTTGTTTTTTGTACATTGCAGGAAATCAATATCAAACAGAGTCCAAACACCGCGAAACTTGTTGGAGATTTTTATGGACCAGAACACCCAAGATGGGCCAAAGCAGCACCTTGGGGGTGCCCCGAGTGGGGCACAACCCACCAGGGCACGCCTGGGGGCCCAGGCATGCCTAGGTGGGTTGTCCCACCTCGGTGGCCTCCCGCACCCACTCTTTACCCTATAATATTCCAAAACCCTTCGGGGTGAACCTAGATCAGAAGTTCCACCGCCGCAAGGCTCTGTAGCCACCAAAAACCAATCTAGACCCTTTCTGGCACCCTGCCGGAGGGGGGAATCATCTCCGGTGGCCATCTTCGTCATACCAGCGGCCACCACGATGAGGAGGGAGTAGTCCACCCTCGGGGCTGACGGTTTGTACCAGTAGCTATGTGTTTAATATCTCTCTCTCTCTCACGTGTTCTTGAGATGTCACGATCTTGATGTACCACCGGCTTTGTTAATATAGTCGGATTGTATGGGGCACTCAAGTTGCGGATTCCCGAGGTGACATTGGGGTAATCTATGCATAGGGGTTCTTGTCTTTGTTTCTCCGGTAGAAATCTTGGGGCACTCTTTGAAGTTCTTTGTGTTGGATTGAGTATTATGAATATGAATTTTCTTTGGTGTTATTTTAGTACGAACTCTAGGATAGATCGAACGGAAAGAATAGCTTTGTGTTATTTTAGTATGAACTCTTGAATAGATCAAATGGAAAGAATAGCTTTGAGGTGGTTTCGTACCCTACAAACAATTTGTTCTTATGTTCTCTGCTAGATAGGAACTTTGAAGTGATTCTTCATCGCACTTTGAGGGGTGGTTATATGATCCAATTATATTAGCATTGTTTAGAGATTGCACTAGCAAAAGTACGGACCCTAGGCCTCATTTTCAAGCATTGCAATACCGTTTTTGTGCCCGTTTACTATTTGCTACCTTGCTGTTTTTATTTATTCATATTATAAAAATATGTTTCTACCATCAATATTACACCTATACAACTTGCCATTGTATTGGGTGTGTTGGGGACACAAGAGATTTCTTGTATTTGGTTGCAGGGTTGTTTGAGAGAGACCATTTTCATCCTACACATCCCACAAATTGATAAACCTTAGGTCATCCACTTGAGGGAAAATTGCTACTGTCCTATGATGTCTACTACACAACCTTCTTCTTGTAGACGTTGTTGGGCCTCCATGTGCAGAGGTTTGTAGGACAGTAGCGAATTTCCCTCGAGTGGATGACCTAAGGTTTATCAATCCGGGGGAGGCGTAGGATGAAGATGGTCTCTCTCAAACAACCCTGCAACCAAATAACAAAGAGTCTCTTGTGTCCCCAACACACCCAATACAATGGTAAATTGTATAGGTGCAATAGTTCAGCGAAGAGATGGTGATACAAGTGCAATATGGATGGTAGATATGGGTATTTATAATCTGAAAATATAAAAACAGCAAGGTAGCAAGCGATAAAAGTGAGTGTAAACGGTATTGCAATGCTTCAAAACAAGGCCTAGGGTCCATACTTTCACTAGTGCAAGTTCTCTCAACAATCATAACATAACTGGATCATATAACTATCCCTCAACATGCAACAAAGAGTCACTCCAATGTCACTAATAGCGGAGAACAAATGAAGAGATTATTGTAGGGTACGAAACCACCTCAAAGTTATCCTTTCTGATCGATATATTCAAGAGTCCGTATTAAAATAACATGAAGCTACTCTTTCCGTTCGATCTATCCTAGAGTTTGTACTAGAATAACACCTTAGGACACAAATCAACCAAAACCCTAATGTCACCTAGATACTCTAATGTCACCTCAAGTATCCATGGGTATGATTATACGATATGCATCACACAATCTCAGATTTATCTATTCAAACCAACAAAAAGTACTTCAAAGAGTGCCCCAAAGTTTCTACCGGAGACTCAAGACTAAAACGTGTGCCAACCCCTATGCATAAGTTCACAAGGTCACCGAACCCGCAAGTTGATCACCAATACATACATCAAGTAGATCACGTGAATATCCCATTGCCACGACACATAAGCACATGCAGGACATACATCAAGTGTTGTCAAATCCTTAAAGACTCAATCCAATAAGATAACTTCAAAGGGAAAACTCAATCCATTACAAGAGATAGAGGGGGAGAAACATCATAAGATCCAACTATAATAGCAAAGCTCGCGGTACATCAAGATCGTGCCAAATCAAGAACACAAGACAGAGAGAGATCAAACACATAGCTACTTGTATATACCCTCAGCCCCGAGGGTGAACTACTCCCTCCTCGTCATGGAGAGCGCCAGGATGATGAAGATGGCCACCGGTGAGGGATTCCCCCTTCGGCAGGGTGCCGGAACAGGGTCCCGATTGGTTTTTCGTGGCTATAGAGGCTTGCGGCGGCGGAACTCCCGATCTAGGTTTCTTTCTGGGGGTTTCTGTATTTATAGGAATTTTTGGCCTCGGTCTCTCATCAGGGGGGGGGGGTCTCCGAGTCATCCACGGGATAGGGGGGCGCGCCCAGAGGGGTAGGGCGCGCCCTCCACCCTCGTGGATGGCTTGGGACTCTTCTGGCCCAACTCTTTTACTCCGGGGGCTTCTTTTCGTCCATAAAAAATCATCAAAAATGGGCACCTCAATTGGACTCCATTTGGTATTCCTTTTCTATAAAACTCAAAAACAAGGAAAAAACAGAAACTGGCACTAGGCTCTAGGTTAAGAGGTTAGTCCCAAAAATCATATAAAATAACATATAAATGCATATAAAACATCCAAGATGGATAATATAATAGCATGGAACAATAAAAAATTATAGATATGTTGGAGACGTATCAAGCATCCCCAAGCTTAATTCCTGCTCGACCTCGAGTAGGTAAATGATAAAAACAGAATTTTTGATGTGGAATGCTACCTAACATATTTATCAATGTAATCTTCTTTATTGTGGCAAGAACATTCAGATCCATAAGATTAAAAACAAAAGTTTAATATTGACATGAAAACAATAATACTTCAAGCATACTAGCAAAGCAATCATGTCTTCACAAAATAACATGGCCAAAGAAAGCTATCCCAACAAAATCATATAGTCTGGCTATGCTCTATCTTCATCACACAAAATATTTAAATCATGCACAACCCCGATGACAAGCCAAGCAATTGTTTCATACTTTTAATGTTCTCAAACTTTTTCAATCTTCATGCAATACATGAGTGTGAGCCATGTACATAGCACTATAGGTGGAATAGCATGGTGGTTGTGGAGAAGACAAAAAGGGAGAAGATAGTCTCACGTCAACTAGGCGTATCAACGGGCTATGAAGTTGCCCATCAATAGATATCAATGTGAGTGAGTAGGGATTGCCATGCAACAGATGCACTAGAGCTATAAGTGTATGAAAGCTCAAAAAGAAACTAAGTGGGCATGCATCCAACTCGCTTGCTCACGAAGATCTAGGGCAATTTGAGGAAGCCCATCATTGCAATATACAAGCCAAGTTCTATAATGAAAAATTCCCACTAGTATATGAAAGTGACAACATAGGAGACTCTCTATCATCAAGATCGTGGTGCTACTTTGAAGCACAAGTGTGGTAAAAGGATAGTAGCATTGCCCCTTCTCTCTTTTTCTCTCATTTTTTTGGGCCTTCTCTTTTTTTGCCTCTTTTTTATTATTATTTTTCGTCCGGAGTCTCATCCCGACTTGTGGGGGAATCATAGTCTCCATCATCCTTTCATCACTGGGACAATGCTCTAATAATGAAGATCATCACACTTTTATTTACTCACAACTCAAGAATTACAACTCAATACTTAGAACAAAATATGACTCTATGTGAATGCCTCCGGCGGTGTACCGGGATGTGCAATGAGTCAAGAGTGACATGTATGAAAGGATTATGAACGGTGGCTTTGCCACAAATACGATGTCAACTACATGATCATGCAAAGTAATATGACAATGATGGAGCATGTCATAATAAACGGAACAGTGGAAAGTTGCATGGCAATATATCTTAGAATGACTATGGAAATGCCATAATAGGTAGGTATGGTGTTATTTTGAGGAAGGTATATGGTGGGTGTATGGTACCGGCGAAAGTTGTGCGGTACTAGAGAGGCTAGCAATGGTGGAAGGGTGAGAGTGTGTATAATCCATGGACTCAACATTAGTCATAAAGAACTCATATACTTATTGCAAAAATCTATTAGTTATCGAAACGAACTACTACACGCATGCTCCTACGGGGATAGATTGGTAGGAAAAGACCATCGCTCGTCCCCGACCGCCACTCATAAGGAAGACAATAAAAAAATCATGCTCCAACTTCATCACATAACGGTTTACCATACGTGCATGCTACGGGAATCACAAACTTTAACACAAGTATCTCTCAAATTCACAACTAATCAACTAGCATGACTCTAATATCCCATCTTCATATCTCAAAACAATCATACGGAATCAAACTTCTCATAGTATTCAATGCACTTTATATGAAAGTTTTTATTATATCCCTCTTGGATATCTCTCAAAATAATATAATTGAAGCATGAGAGTTCATCTATTTCTTCAAAATAAAACCACCGTCGTGCTCTAAAAAGATATAAGTGAAGCACTAGAGCAAATGACAAACTACTCGAAAAGATATAAGTGAAGATCAATGAGTAGTCGAATAATAATGTAACTATGTGAAGATTCTCTAACATTTAAGAATTCAGATCTTGGGATATTATTCAAACAGCAAGCAAAACTAAATAAAATAAAATGATGCTCCAAGCAAAACACATATCATGTGGTGAATAAAAATATAGCTCCAAGTAAAGTTACTGATGAACGAAGACGAAAGAGGGGATGCCATCCGGGGCATCCCGAAGCTTAGGCTCTTGCCACTCCTTATTCCATAGTCCATCGAATCTTTATCCAAAACTTGAAAACTTCACAACACAAAACATAACAGAAAACTCGTAAGCTCTGTTAGTATAAGAAAATAAATCACCACTTTGGTACTATTGTGAACTCATTCTAAATTCATATTGGTGTAATATCTACTGTATTCCAACTTCTCTATGGTTCATACCCTCTGTCGGATGTGGGGTTCCGGAAAAACCCTTAAGGTTCGAACTCTGGGGTGCGCGCGAAGTTCTTTCCCTCCTACCGATCTATGCCCTAGTTCGCTAAGATCTTGCGGGCGAACTCGATGAACTAGCAACACAGAAAGACGTGAGATTTATACTGGTTCGGGCCACTGTTGTGGTGTAATACCCTACTCCAATGTGTGGTGGTGGATTGATTGCCTCTTTGGCTGATGAGGAATAGTACAATGGGAAGAACAGCCTCCTGAGGTTGATGTGTTCTTGTGTTCGGTGTGCGGCTAAGGATTGGCCCGAGGCTAGATCAGATCAAGCTGCCCCTTTGGGTGGTGGCTAGTTCTACTTATATAGGCCCTGGTCCTCTCCCCAAATATTGAGCGGGAAGGGAGCCAACAACGGCGGGCGATTTGAAAGGGGACAGCTAGTAAAAGCTATCCTAACAAAAGCGGTCTTCGCCTGCGAAAGGATCTGGTGATGACGCCGTCTTGGGATCCACGGTGACCTCCGCCTGCTGGTCTGCTGGTCTTGGTCTTGATACACCGATATGGAAACCTTTGCCTGATGCCTCGGTACTCCGCGCCTGCGCTTGCTTCCTTAGCACAAAAGAGGAAACAAGGACGCTGCGCGCGCTGGCGCCCGCCTGGTCCTGATCGTCATGGCTCACGTCATGAGAGCCTCGTGAGGTTTTCCCCGCCTTGATATCTCCGCTCCTCGCGAGCCTGCCTGGAGAGGCCGCTCCTGAGGAAGTCTCGCGTCGCCCGCCTCGCGAGGCTTGGCGCCTCGCGAGGGTCTTGAAAGCCTTGTTGATGAAGATGGGCCATACAGGCCCGCTAGCATTGCCACGCCATGGGCCGCAGGCAGGCAAGTGTGGGGACCCCCGTTCCCAGAATGCCAATAGTAGCCCCCGGGCCCAAGGTGCGCTCGGGCTTAGCTTCGCGGCGAAGCCAAAGGCCAAGCGCGGAGCACCGCGGGCCCCAAAAGCCTGCGGCCTCGGTTGACGCGTGGCGGTTGATTGGACGTGGGCGTCTCCGCTTCCCCATGCTGCCTTTGAATCTTCCTGGCTATGCGGCCCCCGCAGCCTACATAGTTATTCTTCCTTCGCCCATGCCTGGCTCCCCCAATCTCCCTACTTCCTCGAGACTCTGCTCCTTCCCTCCAATCTGATCTGTGCCCTGCTTGCCTTGCCGATATGTCGCCGGGACGAGCATAGAAGGGGAAGAAACCCCTGCCTTCGCCAAGTGTGCCTCCCTCCTTTGAGCCTGCGCTCGGCCGGCCCCGGGTGCTCAACGACGAGGCCATGGACAAGGTGCGCCCCATGCTTGCTTCCAGTTTCAACGAGTGGGGGGAGACAGTGGCTCGGCCGGCGTCTCGCACTCGCATTGCCCGGGCAGCCACCAAGGTTCCAATCTTCATCTACGCCCTTTGGGCTGGCCTGATTCCTCCCTTCTCTGCCTTCTTCAACGCGGTGCTCGAGCATTATCAGATCCACATGCTGCATCTGGACCCTCAATCTGTGACTCTTCTCGCCGCCTTCGCCTTTGTGTGCGAAGCCATGGTGGGCATCGTTCCTTCGGTGGCCCTCTTTCGCCATTTCTTCTCCTTGCATCTGACTGACCCTCAGCAGAGCTCGGGGTGCGTGGGCTTCCAGGCCGTGGCCGCGACAGCGGGCGCTGGGATCGACTTTGAGCTTCCCCCATCTATGAGCGAGTTTTGGACACGATGGGTGTTTGTTGACGCCAGTGTGCTCAGCCCCCTGCTCAATGCTCCGCCAGGGCCTGCTGTTCCCAACTCCGGTTGGGACCACCAGAAGCTCGCGAGCCCCCATCTCGTCCCCGTCTGGCTCAGGCTGAGGTGGTTGAAGGACCGCGGCGTGACTGCGCCTATGGTGGTGAATGAGTTCGTCAAGCGCCGAGTTGCTCTGCTTCAACGCCATTCCCGCCCGATGTGGACCTTGCTCAGCAGTCAGGACCATATGAGGTTTCAGGAGGAGGGCCTTTATCTTAAGATGCAGCAAACGGTGCTCGCGGTCCTGACGGGTGCGCCTCTGCCGAGCGACATGCCCAGGAAGAGCTCTTTGTTGTACCGCTGCAAGAACAAAGCTGAATTCACCGAGCGCATGCCCTCCTTTGATGAATGGGGGCTGCACCCGATTGGCCTAGTGGGGCCCCGCGAGAACCCCATCTACATGGTTCCCTCCCTCGCCGCCGATGTCGAGCTCGCCCCAAGTAAGGGTGCAGGAGGGCGAGCTCCGACGGAGGCTGGTGGCCCAAGTGCAGAGGAGCACATGTCGCGTGGTGATCCTAGGGCGTTGGTTTCTGAGGCGACGCAACATACGGTTCCCGAGGTCAAAGCCCCGGGAGCCTCGGGAGGTCGTGGTGAGACGACGCCCGACTGTTCACCGCAGTCGGGCACCCCTGAAGTTGTCCTTCCAAGCTCTTCCTTGGCCTCGCCCCGCGCTGGCCGCCACGTCCAGCGCTTCGGTCGGCTTTGCGTGGACTTCGAGGAGCTCCGCAAGAGGAAAGGATCCCCGAGCGGCAATAGCATCTTCGGGCCGTTGAAGCGACGAAAGTACTTCACTGTCGATGAGTAAGTACCGCACCTCGCGATTCCTCGATTGCTGCTTTCCTTCCTAACGCTGGCTCTTCAGGACCCCTTCTGCCAGGGCCTTCGGGTCCCTCGTGAAGCAATCACCGCCTTCCTCGGCACGTCGCGCCCGGAGCGAGGCCGGCCGAGGGGGTGCACTCACCTTCTTGGTGCCTTGAATCTGCTACTTCGTTGCCCTTCCTGCACGGTCTGGCTTGGAGCCTGGCGGGCGTTCCCCGGTCTCCTCCCCTAGTCATGGACGGCAACTGGCTGGTTTCAGCCTGCAGCTCTTCTTCAAGCGGCGGGCCGTGGCTGGCCGGGGCCCCTCGCGAGGTCGGACCGGCGCCTGGGGTGGCACTAGCCCCCAGCCCCCTGCCGAGAGGGGGTGCGCCGCTTGACGTCCCGCCTGCAGCCCCCGAGGCGGAGGACAAGGTGGGCCGTGCGTTCGAGTCCGAGCGTGGGCAGAGCGTCGTCCGCCATGAGCTCTTCCAGGAGGCGATGGGCGCGATGAGCCGGCTGGGCAAAGAACTTGCGGGTGTCGACTCGCGCCTTGAGGCTGAAGGCCTTCGGCTGGCAGAGGAGTGGCGCAAGCGGAGGGTGGCTGTCAACCTGGGCCGCTACTAGCGCGATCTTGACAATGTGAAGGCCGAGGCGTCCCTCAAGGTGTCCCACGTTGCTTGCTCCCGAGCCTTGGAGGAGGCTCGCGAGGCTGACCGCCATCGCGAAGCTGCGGAGAAACGCGCGTGGGAGCTCCAGGCTTGGAGCGCGTCCCTCGAGCAGCAGGTGGAGGCGCATAGAGCCGCTCTTGCATCTCTAAGGGGGACGCCTGCCGAGGAAGAGGAGGTCCGGACATGCGAGGAGGCGCTGGCTCTGGAAGCCGTGGAATGGAGCCTTGAGCTCGAGCAACTAGAGACGAGGGAGCGTCAAGTTGCTCAAGCAGAAGATGCCGTTGGGGTTTGCGAGGCCAAGGTCGAGAAAGAAGTCGATCGCCAGGTGGCCCGGGTTCGCACGGATCTTGAAGGTCAGTACGACCTGAAGCTGAAGCTTGCCGAAACTGAGGCGGCGGGCAGGGCCGCCGCTCTCAGGCCCAGGTTAGACGAGGCGGAGAGATGTGGGGAGGCCGCGGCTGCCGCTTGGGCCGTCGCACAGGCGGACTTGGCCTCCGCCCGTGCCGAGCTGCTGCTGCTTCCGAAATGGGTTGATGACGCTGAGGCCGTCGCGCGGCAAAACAGGGAGGAAGTGCTGGAGAGGCGGACGCTGGAGCGCGTTCACGCTCCCATGCTTTAGGATCTTCGGAACAGGGCCAACACTGCCCTGGGCCATGTCTGTGATGCAAACGCCTCCCATCCTCAGGTGACTGACTGTGCCAGCCACCTCCGCTTCTTCACTGACGTGGTGACACGCCTGGAGGCCCGATCTGATGAAGCTCGCAGGCTCGTGGAAGAGAGGAGTCGCGGCCTGCTCGAGCGCGCTTTCTCCTGTGTCTTCAGCCATCTCCTGAACGCCAACCCCGACTTCGATTTCAACGCCGCCATCTCTCCCGTACCTACGGTCGTCCGGGACGACCTGGCGCGGTGGGTGGAGAACAACGTGGATGCCTTGGTCAGGGCCTTCACTTCAGAGGACGACACGGTTGTGGTCGCCGCAGAGGGAGGCGACGTGGTCGATGATGGGGACGTCGGTGCTGGTGACGGTGGTGGTGACGCCGACGACAGTGGCAGCAACGCGAGCGGCGCGTCCGAAGACGACGCGGAGGACGCGGCGAGCGACATATCTGGCTAATTCCATATCTCTTTACTGCTTCACCCTGTATGAAAAAACTCGGGCATGGCCCGTTAAGACTGTGAGAGCATTTTGGGAGGGGGAGACCCTCTTGTAAGCAAATCGTGATTTCTATCCCTTTGCGCCGCACCGAGGGTGCGCTCTGGTCGGTCATGAGTCTGACAGCGAGTTTTGCCGCTGCGGCTTACCTTAACTGGAGCGGGCCCTGAATCGGGTTGTAAGGTCGAGAGTCGCCATGGGGCTCCTGAAGGGTCTGCTGACCCGCCAGAGAGGGCCTCGCGAGGTTCCTGTGCCGATCGGCGCGCGTGGCGTGTATGATGTGCCCAGCCCCGCTCGCGAGGGGCCCGCGAGGGGGAGGCGGCGAGCGTGAGCTCCAGAACTAGGCAAGAACCAGATGGCAAGAAATCGCTTGAACGAGAAAATGCACCCCCGCACGCATCGATAAAAGCTTGACTTCAACTTAATTCCAAATCCAGAAAGCAAGGCTACAGAAGAAAAAGATCCAAAGCAAATGGCCGCGTCCGACGCCAAGTCTAGTCTTCTGGTGTTCGAGTCTTCTCACCAGCGCGGAGCTAAGTGCTGCCACTAGGCGTGGGAGGGAGCCCCAGGGCCTGAGGCCGGCACCCCTGAGACTCCGGGGCGTGTACAACCCCACTCATTATTACGTGAGAGTGTCACGGGTGGCGAGCTTCACAGGTACTGGGCCTTCTTCACAGGATCCGGCCTTGCTTCATATCGCCAGACGAGGGCACCGCCTTGCGCCACCCTCGACCAACTTTGAGCCGACCGGCAACCTGGACAACACAAAGGTTGGAAAGGGGACGCCAGCGGTACCCTCGGCGACCACGGGTCCTCTACCGGCGGAAGGCTCGCCGGCACCTCCCCGGCAGAGGGCCTACCTCCGGGCGTTGCCTGGCTTCGCACGAAGTGGGGAGCGGCCTTTCTCCTGGCTCCCTCCTCGTGGCCCCCAGTGTGCTTCCCCCGGCGGACGGGATGCCGCTGCGCTGGGGTCATCGACTGATGCGTGACCTGATTCACCTGCAGCCCATGGTTAGCGTACGCCTGCTCCTGAGATATTAGTGGTACCCTGTAGTTGTTGTTGCTGCCGCGGTCATTGCGGTTCTCCATTGGTTCCTGGAAGGCTTCAACTTCTAGCGTCCCTTCTTCCCAATCTTCTCCGAGGAATGAGCCAGGATCGTCCTCTGGTGCGTACTCTTGGTCCATCATGCGGAGGACGTAGGCTTCCGGTGCTGTTACCCCGAACACCTCGCCATAGTGCCCCACACTCCAGGTTGCCTGGCCCAGCGTGGCGTCCTGAGGATGGTAGCAAGGCATCTCACTAGGACCATGGGAGGCGACGCTTGTGCCTACGCTTGCAGCGGGCGACATGGGCGCGGTGGAGCCCCCGGCGCCGCCGGCCGTGCTGGTGTCGACGAAGCCCCGAGGTACAACCGATGGCGCGTGGTTGCGGTGAGGCCCGCCGCGAGACCCTATAGTGGCCTGAGAAGGAAGTTGATAGCAGAAGGGCGGCGCTCCCGTTGCCGCTGCATCCAGCAGCTCGGCAACACGTTCCAGCAGTGTGTCCCGACCGCTCTCCATCAGCCGACAGTGCAGTAGCTCCCGCGCCACCGTGAGCGCTGCCCGCATGTTTGCCTGCTCCCATCAGGAGTGTGGCGCCGTTGCGGCGGCGTGGCTTGCTACCCTCGCGGCGGCTCGCACTTGCCATGGAGTGGGGGTGGACGATGCCTGGCCGCGCCGCCCGCGCCCTGCAGCGTTGGACGGTGCTCGTGCCGCCCGGAGCGCGGGGTCGTGCTCTTCATGGGCAGGTGACACCGCTCGTGCGGGCCAAGCTGCCCAGTGGTCGGAGTCTGGCCTTGGGTTCCCGGACATCGGGGCACGGAGCGTCGGTGGATCGATCGGCGGGGAAGAGGCTCCGGCGCACCCCTACCTGGCGCGCCAAATGTCCGATGTGGGGTTCCGGCAAAAACCCTTAAGGTTCGAACTCTGGGGTGCGCGCAAAGTTCTTTCCCTCCTACCGATCTACGCCCTAGCTCGCTAAGATCTTGCGGGGCGAACTCGATGAACTAGCAACACAGAAAGACGCGAGATTTATACTGGTTCGGGCCACCGTTGTGGTGTAATACCCTACTCCAGTGTGTGGTGGTGGATTGATTGCCTCTTGGGCTGATGAGGAACAGTACAAGGGGAAGAACAACCTCCTGAGGTTGAGGTGTTCTTGTGTTCGGTGTGTGGCTACGGATTGGCCCGAGGCTAGATCAGATCAAGCTGCCCCTTTGGGTGGTGGCTAGTTCTACTTATATAGGCCCTGGTCCTCTCCCCAAATATTGAGCGGGAAGGGAGCCAACAACGGCGGGCGATTTGAAAGGGGATAGCTAGTAGAAGCTATCCTGACAAATGCGGTCTTCGCCTGCGAAAGGCTCTGGTGATGACGCCGTCTTGGGCTCCACGGTGACCTCCGCCTGTTGGCCTGCTGGTCTTGGTCTCGTTGCACCGATATGGAAACCTTTCCCTGATGCCTCGGTACTCCGCGCCTGCGCTTGCTTCCTTAGCACAAAAGAGGAAACAAGGATGCTGCGCGCGCTGGCGCCCGCCTGGTCCTGATCGTCATGGCTCACGTCACGGGAGCCTCGTGAGGTTTGCCCCGCCTTTATATCTCCGCTCCTTGCGAGCCTGCCTGGAGAGGCCGCTCCTGAGGAGGACTTGCGTCGCCCGCCTCGCGAGGGTCTTGAAAGCCTTGTTGATGAAGATGGGCCGTACAGGCCCGCTCGCATAGCCACGCCATGGGCCGCAGGCAGGCAAGTCTGGGGACCCATGTTCCCAGAATGCTGACACCCTCCGATAGTACTCATACATTCATCAAAATAAGCAAACAACACAATGAAAACAGAATCTGTCAAAAACAGAACTGTCTGTAGTAATCTGTATCATTCGAATACTTCTGTAACTCCAAAAATTCTCAAATAAATTGGTGGACGTGAGTAATTTGGCTGTTAATCTTCTGCAAAAAGAATCAACCTAAAATCACTCCCCAATAAAAAAAAGGCAGCTAATCTCGTAAGCTAAAAAGTTTCTGTTTTTTACAGCAAGATCGCAAAGACTTCACCCAAGTCTCCCCAAAGGTTCTACTTGGCACAAACACTAATTAAAACATAAAAACACATCTGAAAAGAGGCTAGATGAATTATTTATTACTAAACAGGAGCAAAAAGGAAAAAACTAAAATAAAATTGGGTTGCCTCCCAACAAGCGCCAACGTTTAACGCCCCTAGCTAGGCATGATGATTTCAATGATGCTCACATAAAAGATAAGAATTGAAAAATAAAGAGAGCATCATGAAGAATATGACTAGCACATTTAAGTCTAACCCAGTTCCTATGCGTAGGGATTTTGTGAGCAAACATTTTATGGGAACAAGAATCAACTAGCATAGGAAGACAAAGCAAGCATAACTTCAAAACTTTTAACACATAGAGAGGAAACTTGATATTATTGCAATTCCTACAAGCATATATTCCTCCCTCATAATAATTTTTAGTAGCATCATGAATAAATTCAACAATATAACCATCACATAAAGCATTCTTTTCATGATCTACAAGCATAGAAAATTTACTAATCTCTACATAACCAAAATTCTTCTCATTAGGAATAGTGGGAGTATCATAAGAGACACGAATACTATAAATTTTTTCCACATTAAAAGAGTAATGTTCAGAAAAAGGGTAATCATAATCATGACAAGTTTTATAAATATAATCATCACTACTTTTTATAGCATAAGTATCATCACAATAATCATCATAAGTAGCAACTTTGTTCTCATCATAATCAATTGAAACCTCTTCCAAGATAGTGGAATCATTACTAAATAAAGTCATGACCTCTCCAAGTCCACTTTCATAATTATCACAATAAGATTCAACATCCTCCAAGATAGTGGGATCATTACTTCCTAAAGTTGACACTCTTCCAAACCACTTTCATCAATATAATCATCATAAGTAGGAGGCATGCTATCATCATAACAAATTTGCATATCAAAACTTGGGAGACTAAAAATATCATCTTCATTCAACATAGCATCGCCAAGATTGGGAAAAACATTAATTGCAGCAAACAAATTCTCAAACATGTCATTCTCATAAAACATAGCATCCCCAAGCTTGGGCCTTTGCATATCATAAGCATAATCACTCTCATCATTAATAGTATGGACATCACCAATAGTATAGAAATTACCATCATCACAATGAGTAATAGGAGCAACATCATTTGGGAGGGATACCTTTTTACCTTTGCTTCTCCGTCTTTTCTTTTTCTTCTTGGCATCATGTGTGGGTTTAATCCTCTTTTTGGAGCTCCTTATTAATGAGATTGGTTGAATAGAAGGCTCCTCCTCGATACCTGATTCATCATAAGAAAGAATAGGAGGATATTGGGAAATCTCTTCCCTTTCATTAGTATTCTCTTCATCTTCTATTAGTTTTCTCGTCTTTATGTAATTGGCAATATAAGGATATTCAATGCAATTCACCGCAAAATACATATAAATTTCCTCTAGATCAAAATCAAGAACTTTATCAAGGACAAATTCTGCAATATCCTTAGTTATACGTTTCATTTCTTCATAACCCAAACGCAAACTCAGTTCATTATGACGTGCAAGGGAAATCAAGTCATCACAATTTTTGGACACGATTCGATCATGAAACAATTTGCATTGGAGATTTAAATGACCACATTCATTGCAAAGTTCACAAGTATGGCAAAGAAAATTTGATTTTTCAGAACAAACATCTAGCCTCTCTTGCAACCATTTAGTTTCTAAATACTTATGCATCTTGCAAAATCTATCTTCCCTATTTGGTGTGTACTTGCAACCTCTATGTACTCCACAAAAGTTGACATGCTTATAAGAGACATTTTCATCATGACTAGTGCAATCATCATTAGTACTATGGATATTCAAAGAGTTCATACTAACAACATTGCAATCATGCTCATCATTCAAAGATTTAGTGCCAAACATTCTAATGCATTCTTCCTCTAGAAATTGAGCACAATTATCGGAATCCTTATTTTCACCCTCAATTCCATTTTGTTGTTGTTTTGTTTTATAGACTAAACTAGTGATAAAACAAGAAACTAAAAGATTCGATTGCAAGATCTAAAGATATACCTTCAAGCACTAACCTCCCCGGCAACGGTGCTAGAAAACAGCTTGATCTCTACTACACAACCTTCTTCTTGTAGACGTTGGGCCTCCAAGTGCAGAGGTTTGTAGGACAGTAGCAAATTTCCCTCAAGTTGATGACCTAAGGTTAATCAATCCGGGGGTGGCGTAGGATGAAGATGGTCTCTCTCAAACAACCCTGCAACCAAATACCAAAGAGTCTCTTGTGTCCCCAACACACCCAATACAATGGCAAATTGTATAGCTGCACTAGTTCAATGAAGAGATGGTGATACAAGTGCAATATGGATGGTAGATATGGTTATTTGTAGTCTGAAAATATAAAAACAGCAAGGTAGCAAGTGATAAAAGTGAGCGTAAATAGTATTGCAATGCTTTCAAACAAGGCCTAGGGTCCATACTTTCACTAGTGCAAGTTCTCTCAACAATCATAACATAATTGGATCATATAACTATCCCTCGACATGCAACAAAGAGTCACTCCAAAGTCACTAATAGCAGAGAATAAATGAAGAGATTATTATAGGGTACGAAACCACCTCAAAGTTATCCTTTCTGATCGATCCATTCAAGAGTCCGTCGTAAAATAACACGAAGCTCGTCTTTCCGTTTGATCTATCCTAGAATTCATACTAGAATAACACCTTAAGACACAAATCAACCAAAACCCTAATGTCACCTATATACTCCAATGTCACCTCAGGTATCCGTGGGTACGATTATACGATATGCATCACACAATCTCAGATTCATCTATTCAAACCAACACAAAGTACTTCAAAGAGTGCCCCAAAGTTTTTACCGGAGTGTCAAGACGAAAACGTGTGCTAACCCCTATGCATAAGTTCACAAGGTCACTGAACCCGCAAGTTGATCACCAAGACATACATTAAGTAGATCACGTGAATATCCCATTGTCCCCACAGATAAGCACATGCAAGACGTACATCAAGTGTTCTCAAATCCTTAAAGACTCAATCCGATAAGATAACTTCAAAGGGAAAACTCAATCCATTACAAGAGATAGAGGGGGAGAAACATCATAAGATCCAACTATAATAGCAAAGGTCGCGGTACATCAAGATCGTGCCAAATAAAGAACAGGAGAGAGAGAGAGGGAGAGAGATCAAACACATAGCTACTGGTACATACCCTCCGCCCCGAGGGTGAACTACTCAATCCTCGTCATGGAGAGCACCGGGATGATGAAGATGGCCACCGATGAGGGATTCCCCCTCCGGCAGGGTGCCGGAATAGGGTCCCGATTGTTTTTTTGTGCCTACAGAGGCTTGCGGCGGCGGAACTCCCGATCTAGGTTTCTTTCTGGGGGTTTATGTATTTATAGGAATTTTTGGCATCGGTCTCACGTCAGGGGGGTCTCTGAGTCATCCACGAGATAGGGGGGCGCACCCTCCACCCTCGTGGATGGCTCGAGATTCTTCTGGCCCAACTCTTTTACTACGGGGACTTGTTTTGGTCCATCAAAAATTGGCACGTCAATTGGACTCCATTTGGTATTCCTTTTTATGTAAAACTCAAAACAAGGAAAAAACAGAAACTGGCACTGGGCTCCAGGTTAATAGGTTAGTCCCAAAAATTATATAAAATTGCATATAAATGCATATAAAACATCCAAGATATATAATATAATAGCATGGAACAATAAAAAATTATAGATACGTTGGATACGTATCATCCTACAAAACTCTGCGCTTGGAGGCCCAACACGAGTCTACAAGAATAAAGTTGCGCAGTAGACATCAGTGCTAAGGAGGCAGGCACGGGCGTGGGGTGCCGAGGAATCAAGCAAAGGTTTCCATATTGGTGCAATGAGACCAAGACCACCAGGACGGCAGGACGGAGGTCATCGCGGAGCCCACTGCGGCGTGACCACCAGAGTCTTTTGCAGGCGAAGACTACTTTTGTCAGGATAACTTTTACTAGTTGTCTCCCTTCGAATTTGGCCATTGTGGGATCCCTTCCCACCTACATTTGGGAAGAGGACCAAGGCCCCTATAAATAGGACTTAGCCACCACCATAGAGGGAACGGACCCATTCCACCCTGACCAGCTCACCAGTTCATCGAGCACAAGAACACCTCACCTCCTGAGGATGTTCAATCACTGTATTAGTTCATCCTCAGCCCCTCAAGGCAATCCACCACAAAGGTGGAGTAGGGTATTACACCGCAAGGTGGCCCGAACCAGGATAAACTGCTGTGTCTCTTGTCCCTTGGATGAAAGTGCATTAAGTCGACTAGAGGGGGTTAATAGGTGATTTTTACAAATTCGTCAATGAGGAATTTCAGGGTGAGGAAATTCCTAACTAACGAACGACAAGCAGCGGAATAAGTACTCAGATGCAAGCATGACAGAACGGAAGCACAGTCATCATGACGAAATGAAAACAAGCACAAAGTACAGAAAGCGTGAACACGGGATAAGCAGGCTGAAGACAAACTGACTGAAGAAATTGAACTAAGGAAATTGAGAAAGTCTTCAGTCAAAGTCTTCAAACAGTAATGATGAAGTACAAAACACAGTAATGAGGAAATGAAATGGTTGAGGAAATAGAACCAGTTAGCTCGGTGAAGACAGTGATTTGGTAGATCCGTTCCAACTGTTGTGCCAGTTGTACGTCTGGTTGGAGCGGCTAGGTATTTAAACCTGAGGACACACAGTCCTCACCGTATTCTCCTTGAGCTATGGTCACATAGACCTCGCACAATCACTCGTGGTATCTCTTCAGGTGACTTCCAAACCTTCACAAACTCGGTCACTCGGCGATCCACAATTTCCTCTTGGATGCTCTAGACCATGACGCCTAACCGTCTGGAAGATGCACAGTCTTCAAAGGTAACAACCGTCAGATTCACATAGTGTCACATCCCTAGCTTCTGACATTGCACTAGGCTAACTTCATGTGTGCATCATGTTTAAGCTTTGAAAGAAACTTGAAATGGGGATTGCCTAAACCCTAGCATTAAAGGAATTCACTAGGTTCAACCAAAATATTTCTAGTAAATCCAAATGGCTTTAAAAAAATGTTCATCACTCTTGGAAAATGCTGGAAACAGTAACCAGAGGTGATGCACATTTTTCCATGACATATTTGGGCTCTGGATTAAATCATACTCTATTTGCATTTGGGCATTTAAATGCTATTAAATATTTGAAATGCTCAAATAATCATAAACTAAAATGTTTACTGTTGGATATATTCTAAACAGTAGCCCTGATTAGTTTCATGATTTTTGGAAATGCCCTGGCATTTTTAATAAAGCCCAGAACACAATTACAGAAATAGAAAACAGAACAGAAATTATGGAAAGACAGAAACCTCACCTGGGCCTTACCTGGCAGAAGAGGCCCAGCCCACCAGGGGCTGAGTGGTCTTCTTCCTCCTGCCAGGAGGACAGACAGGTGCGTGGCGAGCGCGCCGATGACGCCTTGCCACCTCCTGCTTCAGCCGCACGACCCCGACCCCTCCAGACGTGCCACGGAGACGCCCCGCAGCCCCTCGCCTCTCCCCCTCACTCTCTGCTCTCTCCCTCGCCCTCTGCTCCCTCTCCCGAGCACACCCGAGCGGAGCTCGTCGTCGCCGACGCAAATTACCGCGGCCACCGTCCATCCCGTGCCTCCCCGATGGGTCCAGAGGAACCGCCATCGCCTTCTGCGTCGTCAACACCAACCCATTCGACCGCGGGAGCCCTCTAGCGTCTTCCCCGAGCTCATCCCCAACCTTCGGCCGCCGGCAACCTCACCGGCGATTCGCCGCCGTCTCCGCCTCCCCGAGCACGCTGAGCTACTCATCGACCTCACTGTGAGCCCCTGTTGCTTCCTCCTCTCTCTCCCCCTCTGTTCTCGTCCCCTAGCCCCGTCTTCCGACCGAGCCCGAGAGCTCACCGCCGCCGGCCATGACGCCGCCGTGGCCACTATCACCTAGAGCTGCAACCGAGCACATAGCTGTGCTCAGCGCAACGCCCGAAGCCCAAACCCCCCTCCAGCTGCTCCTGCCGTGCTTCGCAACACCGAAACCGCCGAGAACCGAACTCCGGCCGCCGCATTCGTGCTCGCCGCCGTCGACTCAGACCACCCCAGCTCTTCCCGCTTGGCCTACTAGATGTGCGCGAGCCCCAGCTACGCGTAGGACCAAACCGCGGTCGATTTGGTCGACCGTGGGCAAATCCCGAGCCCCTCCGCCGTCCCGGGTTTCACCGGCGACGAGCCGTGGACCAAGTCCGGCGGGTCTGACCCTGCTTGACCGGGGTTTGACTTCCCCCCCTGACCCACTGACGTGTGGGGCCAGCCCCTGTTAAAAGTTAGTTTAGTTTAAACCTAAACTTAATTAGGCACTGAGAGACTGACACGCGGGACCCACTGGTCAGGTTTGACCTGGACCAGTTGCTGTTGACCAGCTGACGTCACAGCGACGCAGTGCTGACGCAATTAATCCTTTTCTGGATTTAAAATAACTCAGGAATTCCAGAAAATAGTATAAACTTCTTAAAATCATATAAAATCAACCGTAGCTCAGAATGAAATAAATTATATATGAAAAATTATCAGAAAAATGCAATCTATCCATCTGTATCATTTTCATGCATGTCAAACTAAGTTATACCTGCGGTATGGGTGAAAACATGATAATGCACTATTTGAATTCATAGTTT